>NW_028301604.1:40412500-41662500 GCF_987345545.1 Pholcus phalangioides | reverse complement strand
ATGTGTGAGATGAATATTCTTCTTTTTAGTCTCTTAATGAGGCTTTTTGAATCACGTGATATTTCCCTTTTTCTGGAGGGACATACTACATGGTAACCAATATGGCGACTTTCTGCGCAACTCATGAAAGACATAAATCAAAATTAAAGAAACGTAGAAATGAATTGGTTTTTTTTTCTTTTTGATGGGTGCTAGATATTTCGAAAATTTTCTTAAAGCTCAAGTTATGGATTTACCTGCTTTTGCTTCAAAAAATGCTTGATTAAAGCTGCGGAATTTGTTCAGTGTAATTTATGGGCCCATAATTAACTTCAAAACATCCTAAACTATATAGATTGATGATATTGGATATTATAAAACAATACAGAAGTAGTAATTCTCATTTTTGTGCTTGAGAAGATATAAATCAATGTTATAGCATGAATATCTAACCCAAAAGTAGGTCCGGCTAATTATTTTATATTTAATTTTTTGTGCTTCATATTTCTAACCGAACTCAGTTTTTCGAGAATTCAGTTCAATTTTTAAAATTATTGATGAGGCGAAAAACCCTACTAAATTTCCACATTTCTACGGTAAATTCGGCAATTTTAACATTGATTTCCATGGAAAAAACATGCTGTGCTTGTCCCTCCAAGTGATACTGATGATCATAGGCGTACGCAGAATTTTCTCGAGGGGGAATTGAGATTTTTTTACCTTCTGAGGGGGTTTTACCTTTTTTCCTGTAAAATAACACTATAATCTTGGCTCGGGGAGGGGGGGGGGTTCCCTTTGAGTACGCCAATGCTGATGATGATTATGATGTCTACTCCAAAAGCCTCATTATCGTGATGTAATTTCTAAGCTGGAAAGATAATTTTCATCGTTGATTTGAAGAATAAAAAGTCAAGTTGACTTCGTTGAAAATATTTGAAAACTCGGGACATTTCTGCAAAAAAGTCGGGACAGCAAAAAAACAGAAAAAAACCGGGACTGTCCCGAGAAATACGGGATGTATGGTCACCGTGCTTATTGCTATTCTATCTCTCAAAAAATTGTCAAATGTTGAAAAATTGATAATTATGGTTAAAATTGTGTATGTGATGGGAAAGAAATGCTGATGGGTATTTACGAAGAAGTACTACAATAAATTGCAGTAAATAAAAATGTACACTGCTCAAAACAATTAGGGGAGCACGTGGTTTTAACAAAATTACGCAAACATGTATACCGATAAGTAACATAAAATGAATCATCCATAATTTAAAGCCTAGCAGGAAACGGAAGAAGAAAACTTCATATGCAAATCAAAGTTCATGACGTCAAAAACCAGAAAAAGGAGATAAGGGCAGAAATCGGGATGTTGCAGAAACGTCTATTTTACTGCCGTAACTGTGAAATTCGATTGCGCAGTATTGTTTTTTGAGACAAGGTGACTTGAGGATGTCTCAACAACGTGATTTACCGGAATACATGGCATGGCGTGTTATAGGCAGACTGGAATCCGAGAAAACACAACGTAGTGTCGCGGACGCTGTTGGAGTCGCCAGAAATGTTGTTTCAAGGCTGTGGAATCGATTCCAAGAAACAGGAATTGTTAGACGTCGACCAGGGCAAGATCGGCCACGCGCCACTACAGCAACTGATGACCGGTATGTACGGTTAACAGCCCGTCGAAACAGAACAAAGAATGCTACGCAGCTGCAAAGACGGTTGCTCTTGGCAACAGGACGAAGGGTGTCCAGCCAAACTACGTAATCGGCTTCATGAGGGAGGGCTCTATGCACGTAGGCTAATGGTCTGCATTCCGTTGACACCACGCCACCGTGCGGCCCGAAGAAGATGGGCTGCTGAACATCGAGATTGGGAGCAACATGATTGGAGCCAAGTGCTGTTTACAGACGAGTCCCGATTCAGTCTGGAGTGTGACACCCGACGTTTTCTGGTATGGAGGGACAGGGGCACTCGAAATAACCCCGCATTCGTTCGTGAAAGGTCACAATACAGACGAGCTGGTTGGATGGTATGGGGTGGCACTTTGACGGCCCGAAGGTATGCAGACGAGATACTGCGACCTCATGTCATCCCTTACGCTGGAGCCATTGGAGATTCCTTTGTTTTCCAGGATGATAATGCCCGACCGCATAGAGCTCGTCTGGTGGAGAACATGCTTGAAGCTGAAACAATACAGCGTATGGAATGGCCAGCGTGCTCTCCTGACCTGAATCCAATCGAGCATGTCCCAAACATACTCGGACGACGCATTGCTACGCGACCAAGGCCACCTGTTACTGTCCGAGACTTGCAGATTGCACTTCTTGAGGAGTGGAACAGTATTCCCCAAAGTCTGATCAATAACCTCATCGCATCCATGGCAAATAGGTGCGCAGCAGTCTTAGCTGTTCCGGGAGACCACACGCCCTATTAAAACTCATGCATCATGTTTAAACAGTACTTTTTTTTTATCGTTTACATGTAACCAAATTGTTGCCCTAAATCATCTTTTTTCCATATTTTCAAAGAATTAAAGCTTAATTCCAAATTTTTTTACGTCTTTTTTCTGTATTGCGCATTGATACGCGTGTACTATCCATTGTATGCCAATACGTGGCTGTCTCGCACGGTTTTCTTCACTTTTTTGCTTGCTCCCCTAATTGTTTTGAGCAGTGTATTTCACGAAATAAATATTGTTATTGATATTTTTTTTTAAATGTCTTGGTTTTGTTATGTAAAAAAGAAACACGTCACAAATATGCGACATGAACGTTTATGTTTACAATCATAATTAATCGTACAGTGATTTGTAACAAATTAAAATGATCTTCCTCCACGTTTTCAGTCAAGATTGAGCGACTTTCAGTGAGTCAAGTGAGTTTAGTCGAAAATACGGGACATTTTGAAAAACAAATTCGGGACAGTGAAAATAAAAGATAAATAGCAAAATATGTATACTTAGCAAACGTTTTGTGGTGACCTTATGCATATGACACATATGTCACGCATTTCCCGGGACATTCCCATATTTTCACTTTATTTTGGCTGTCCCGACTTTTTTGCAAGAATGCCGTGGTTTGTCGCGAATGTTCCACATTGTAGAATCTACAAAGCCTACTTTTAGATGCTTATAGTTTTATACTTTATTAAAATCAACTATTCAAATTATTTTTCGACGCATAAATTATATCACTATAATTACAACTATGAATAAGAATATTCATCTCACATACATCATGGTTTTTTTAATTACTTGATAAAGTGATCCTCAAATATGTTCAAGAGATCCTGTATGATCTGTTCAGGGAATTTGTTAATGTTAATAAACATCCATGCCCGAGAGAATCGGGGTTCGAACCAACACTTCCACAGTAAAATGCTAGCTCCCAAACTACTCCACTGCAAGACGGCAAATACTAAACGTTGATTTAATTGTTTGCCCCTTCAAACGTTTTATTTCGTTATTTTACAATGTACTTCGTGGAATCCAGTTTTGTTCACTGCAATTCTCTCAGAGTAATGTTTTGTTTCCTGCCATTGGTGTTTTTCAAGGAATTTCTGCAAAAGTTTTCAACTTTGCTTACATTCGGAGTCATTTATGGCGATGATTAGCGATGTTCCGTATTTTACCCGTATTTGAAATCCTGAGTTCCGGTATTTTTCTCGAAGAAATTTGGTTAGCCTAAATGTGCAATAAAACTTAGTGACACAGTTTTTACAATCTACCAAAATTACGAGAATTCTTTGGATAGCAATTTACTTCAGCTTTGGGAGCTTAGGTCAGTGGTGAAATAATTGACGTTATGTGTCTCATCAGGCCCCTAGCCAGAAATTTCATTGCAAGGGGGATCCCTTTCATTTCGTGGGGAGGGACCAAAATGATAGAAAACTGGTTCCAAAATTTTTTACGTCGCGGGGCACTTTTCAGAATTGTTATCATTGAGCACTAAATTTGACAACATTTACAGGTTGGTGCCATGTATAAAATACAGTAATTGTGATAAATCTGGTGATTAAGCATAATCGCCGGTTATTATGCACAATAATTTCATCCGTTTTGATCTGTGATTGTGCATAGTAATCGATATAAATGATTATGCGTAATTACAGATTTATGCCGTTTTGTTTACGGTAACATATAAAAGGTATTCCACGAAAAACGTCCGAAAGCGATAAAATGTTGTTGTCCGAAAGCGATAAAATGTTGTTGTCCGAAAGCGATAAAATGTTGTTGTCCGAAAGCGATAAAATGTTGTTGTCCGAAAGCGATAAAATGTTGTTGTCCGAAAGCGATAAAATGTTGTTGTCCGTATTCGATTCGAAATTCCAAAAAGAAATTACCCGCTTAAATTCAGTTGATTTATTTTGACGAATGAATTTTAATTTGACGAAAATGTAACATTTTATATCGTCCATCCATAGATCCCTTGTCAAGAAAGCCAAAGCAAAGTTTACAGAAAAAAATTAGGAAAAATTATATTAAATTTTAATCTTATAAATTGAATATTTTATACCGCCTCTATAAACAGATCCTTTCTCCAGAGAGCCAGACGTTAAGGTTTTCCGGAAAAATCGAAGAAAACTGTGTGAAATTTTAATTTGACGGCACCGCCCCTCAAGGGATCCCTTCTCAAGAGAGCGAAAGGGAAACGTTTCCGGAAAAAAATGACGAAAATTCTGTGAAATTTTAATGCGACGAAATTGTAATATTTTATACCGCCCCTCAACAGATCCTTTTTCACGAGAGCGAAAGGGAAACGTTTCCGGGAAAAAATGACGAAAATTCTGCGAAATTTTAATTCGAAGAAATTGTAATATTTTATACTGCCCCTCAACAGATCCTTTTTCACGAGAGCGAAAGGGGAAACGTTTCCGGTAAAAAATGACGAAAATTCTGCGAAATTTTAATGCGAAGAAATTGTAATATTTTATACTGCCCCTCAACAGATCCTTTTTCACGAGAGCGAAAGGGGAAACGTTTCCGGGAAAAAATGACGAAAATTCTGCGAAATTTTAATTCGAAGAAATTGTAATATTTTATACTGCCCCTCAACAGATCCTTTTTCACGAGAGCGAAAGGGGAAACGTTTCCGGGAAAAAATGACGAAAATTCTGCGAAATTTTAATGCGAAGAAATTGTAATATTTTATACCGCCCCTCAACAGATCCTTTTTCACGAGAGCGAAAGGGAAACGTTTCCGGGAAAAAATGACGAAAATTCTGCGAAATTTTAATTCGAAGAAATTGTAATATTTTATACCGCCCCTCAACAGATCCTTTTTCACGAGAGCGAAAGGGGAAACGTTTCCGGGAAAAAATGACGAAAATTCTGCGAAATTTTAATTCGAAGAAATTGTAATATTTTATACCGCCCCTCAACAGATCCTTTTTCACGAGAGCGAAACGTTTCCGGGAAAAAATGACGAAAATTCTGCGAAATTTTAATTCGAAGAAATTGTAATATTTTATACCGCCCCTCAACAGATCCTTTTTCACGAGAGCGAAAGGGGAAACGTTTCCGGGAAAAAATGACGAAAATTCTGCGAAATTTTAATTCGAAGAAATTGTAATATTTTATACCGCCCCTCAACAGATCCTTTTTCACGAGAGCGAAAGGGGAAACGTTTCCGGGAAAAAATGACGAAAATTCTGCGAAATTTTAATTCGAAGAAATTGTAATATTTTATACCGCCCCTCAACAGATCCTTTTTCACGAGAGCGAAAGGGGAAACGTTTCCGGGAAAAAATGACGAAAATTCTGCGAAATTTTAATGCGAAGAAATTGTAATATTTTATACCGCCCCTCAACAGATCCTTTTTCACGAGAGCGAAAGGGGAAACGTTTCCGGGAAAAAATGACGAAAATTCTGCGAAATTTTAATTCGAAGAAATTGTAATATTTTATACCGCCCCTCAACAGATCCTTTTTCACGAGAGCGAAACGTTTCCGGGAAAAAATGACGAAAATTCTGCGAAATTTTAATTCGAAGAAATTGTAATATTTTATACCGCCCCTCAACAGATCCTTTTTCACGAGAGCGAAACGTTTCCGGGAAAAAATGACGAAAATTCTGCGAAATTTTAATTCGAAGAAATTGTAATATTTTTTACCGCCCCTCAACAGATCCTTTTTCACGAGAGCGAAACGTTTCCGGGAAAAAATGACGAAAATTCTGCGAAATTTTAATTCGAAGAAATTGTAATATTTTATACCGCCCCTCAACAGATCCTTTTTCACGAGAGCGAAACGTTTCCGGGAAAAAATGACGAAAATTCTGCGAAATTTTAATTCGAAGAAATTGTAATATTTTATACCGCCCCTCAACAGATCCTTTTTCACGAGAGCGAAAGGGGAAACGTTTCCGGGAAAAAATGACGAAAATTCTGCGAAATTTTAATTCGAAGAAATTGTAATATTTTATACCGCCCCTCAACAGATCCTTTTTCACGAGAGCGAAAGGGGAAACGTTTCCGGGAAAAAATGACGAAAATTCTGCGAAATTTTAATTCGAAGAAATTGTAATATTTTATACCGCCCCTCAACAGATCCTTTTTCACGAGAGCGAAAGGGGAAACGTTTCCGGGAAAAAATGACGAAAATTCTGCGAAATTTTAATTCGAAGAAATTGTAATATTTTATACCGCCCCTCAACAGATCCTTTTTCACGAGAGCGAAAGGGGAAACGTTTCCGGGAAAAAATGACGAAAATTCTGCGAAATTTTAATTCGAAGAAATTGTAATATTTTATACCGCCCCTCAACAGATCCTTTTTCACGAGAGCGAAACGGGAAACGTTTCCGGGAAAAAATGACGAAAATTCTGCGAAATTTTAATTCGAAGAAATTGTAATATTTTATACCGCCCCTCAACAGATCCTTTTTCACGAGAGCGAAACGTTTCCGGGAAAAAATGACGAAAATTCTGCGAAATTTTAATTCGAAGAAATTGTAATATTTTTTACCGCCCCTCAACAGATCCTTTTTCACGAGAGCGAAACGTTTCCGGGAAAAAATGACGAAAATTCTGCGAAATTTTAATTCGAAGAAATTGTAATATTTTATACCGCCCCTCAACAGATCCTTTTTCACGAGAGCGAAACGTTTCCGGGAAAAAATGACGAAAATTCTGCGAAATTTTAATTCGAAGAAATTGTAATATTTTATACTGCCCCTCAACAGATCCTTTTTCACGAGAGCGAAAGGGGAAACGTTTCCGGGAAAAAATGACGAAAATTCTGCGAAATTTTAATGCGAAGAAATTGTAATATTTTATACCGCCCCTCAACAGATCCTTTTTCACGAGAGCGAAAGGGAAACGTTTCCGGGAAAAAATGACGAAAATTCTGCGAAATTTTAATTCGAAGAAATTGTAATATTTTATACCGCCCCTCAACAGATCCTTTTTCACGAGAGCGAAAGGGGAAACGTTTCCGGGAAAAAATGACGAAAATTCTGCGAAATTTTAATGCGAAGAAATTGTAATATTTTATACCGCCCCTCAACAGATCCTTTTTCACGAGAGCGAAAGGGGAAACGTTTCCGGGAAAAAATGACGAAAATTCTGCGAAATTTTAATTCGAAGAAATTGTAATATTTTATACCGCCCCTCAACAGATCCTTTTTCACGAGAGCGAAAGGGGAAACGTTTCCGGGAAAAAATGACGAAAATTCTGCGAAATTTTAATGCGAAGAAATTGTAATATTTTATACCGCCCCTCAACAGATCCTTTTTCACGAGAGCGAAACGTTTCCGGGAAAAAATGACGAAAATTCTGCGAAATTTTAATTCGAAGAAATTGTAATATTTTATACCGCCCCTCAACAGATCCTTTTTGACGAGAGCGAAAGGGGAAACGTTTCCGGGAAAAAATGACGAAAATTCTGCGAAATTTTAATTCGAAGAAATTGTAATATTTTATACCGCCCCTCAACAGATCCTTTTTCACGAGAGCGAAAGAGAAACGTTTCCGGGAAAAAATGACGAAAATTCTGCGAAATTTTAATTTTATGTAATATTTTATACCGCCCCTAAAGAGATTTGTTGGAAGAAGATATTTCATACTTTGCCTGAAACGACCAGGCATTGTATAGAATGCCTGGATTTCATACTTTGCCGGTAACATATACACATCCTTACTCATCAACCAATCTTTCGCTTTCCGTTGAGAAATTCTTGCTTGCTCAGCTAATTTTCTTACACCTCCAAATGACGCCGGGCTTTCGAAATTATAGTAGATTTTTTCTAATAGTTTGACCATTGTGCACCAGCAGGTTCGTGACTTCTACTCCGTTCTCTGCGGCTTACCAATTTATGTTCTTTTTTCTTAAATTTACTTTCTCGTGAGGGTGTGAAATAACCTTCAGGAAAATTTACTGAACTTACATGGCCTTCAGGGGAGGTCTTTTTTGATAGTGTCACCAGGCTTTTCCCCCGAATCTGTATAGGAGACGTATGTGCGAAACTTCATTTTAGTACTTCATTTTGTATCCATTCCAAAGGAATTCCAGTCTTGATCAGTTCTTGAAAAAACAAATTAAAGCCCGGGGGCCAATTTATGTTCTTTCGGTTTCTCAACATAAATGAAAATATATCAATCACGTGACTTCCTGGTAGCAAATCTCCATTTATAATCAACTGACCCTGTTTGTTCCAAAATAGATTAGCTTGCTTCATTTTATCTATAAGAGCCGGAACGAATTTTTTGGTTGTTTGTGGAATTGAAAGCAATATTTGTTGTACCATTGGATCTTCATCAACTAATTCGGCAGAATTGCTTATTGGAATAGCTTCTTCCTTCGATTCATCAGAAGACTTTTCAATAGAAACTTTAACGGGCTCATACGGCGTGTGAACTAGTCTTTTGTATTTTGATACCATGTTATTAAGTATCTTAACCTTAACATCATCTGCCATGTGATTAGTATTCAAAAGAGATTCGATTTCATCTTCCGTTCGTGATTCTTCAGAAATTTGCATCGTCATTTCCCAGATCATATCTGGGCCCGGGGGGCCCAGATATGATCATGTATGTACTACTAATGTCCCCTAAATATTTGAATGGCATATTATGTGATACTGCTTATTCTGAGAAGGATCATGATTTAGCTGCCAAAGCTAAACTAAATCATGTTTGATAGTATATGTTGAACAATATGTTGAACGAATTATCAAGTGGTAACAAAGTATGTAAATTGGTCAAAACATTATATGGTTTGAAACAGCCTGGGCGACGCTGGTTCTTGAAACTTCATCAAATTTTGAAATATTTTGGTTTTGATAATACCGTTACAGATCCTTGTGTGCATTTTATGTCACGTAAAGGTAAGTTAACTATTTCAACTGTATACGTGGATGATATTCTAGTATTTTCTCGAGATTGCGATACAATTTTTGAATTGAATGAGCATTTTAAAAGGGAATTATCTGTTAAATACATGGGACTAGTTAAGCATTGTCTTGGTGTGGAGTTCAACCAAAAAAATTGAAAAATTTCAATGAGTCAATCTGTTTATATTAGAAATCTTTTAGATAGTTTTAACATGGCTGATTGTAATCCCGTTTCAACTCCAGTAGACATTAGCAGAAAACTCAAAAGGTCTGATCGTATTGAAGAAATTGATTTCCTTACAGGGAATTAGTTGGGACTTTGATGTATTAGCTGTTTGTACAAGACCAGATATTGCTCACACAGTTAGTAACCTAAGTCAATATTTAACATGTTTTGATAATTCTTACTGTATTGCTGCAAAACGTGTATTGAGATATTTGTAGAAAACAATTATGGTTTAATTTTTGAATGTTGCAATGATTGTTTATATGGTTATATAGATGCAGATTGGGGAAATGATAATAACGATCGTAAATCTTATACTGGATATTGTTTTGTACTAAGTTGAACTGTAATTTCATGGGAATTCCGTAAGCAAAAAAACTGTTGCTTTAAGTTCAACTGTGAAGCAGAATACATGGCACTCACAAAAGGAGTTAAGGAAGCCATTTTATTTGCAAAAAGTGATTTCAGAGTTACGAATGCATGATGTATGTGAAACTAAAATATTTGTTGATAATCGTAGTTCCATAAAATTAGCCGAAAACTCTGTGTATCATAGTCGTACTAAACATATCGATATCCGACATCATTTTGTTAGAGAGGCTTTAAATGAAAATATTGTATCATTAGGATATGTGATGTCTGATGATGATGATATATATGATGTCATAACATGGGAGGAGTGATGTTTTAACCAAAGGTGTCCCACAATGTAAACATGTCAACTGTCTGAAATTGCTTCGTGTACGTAATGTTTCTGAATTATAATTTTTTGTAAGCAATCGAAATTTGCATTCGGGGGAGTGTTGATGTCGTGGATTCCATTTTTAGAATTGAGCTCATTGATGTCGTGGAATGCAATTTCCGAATTGTGCTCAGCGCCCTCATGCGGTAATGTAAACTACTTGTCAGTTGCTATATTTGGCCGTCGTACCGTACGCACATTTTTATCTTTATGTTAATAATCCCGCTATACTTTATTATGTGTAGCAAATGTTTGTTTGTATTATATATAATGTGTGTGCCTGTGCATTCTTTCACCAACGTTGAGAAAGACAACCTAGAATCCTTTGCTTCTTGCCACGACGCAAAATTGAATGAATTTCGAAATTATTGATCGCCATTTATTATCTTCGTATGCGCCCCAAATCTCTCACAGCTTTCTGGGGCTTATACGGTGAAATTAAGAATTGAAAATTTATTTAATTCCTATTTATCATTTTTACGGCGCCCCAACTCCCCTCACCGCGAAAAGTGCAAATCCCGACAAAAAGTGTGAAGTGTGACTTAGACGTCGAAATTAAAGTTTGAAAATTTTATTTGATCGCAATTTTTTTTTCTTATCGGCGCCCCAACGCCTTCCGGCACGAGAAATGCAAATTCCGACAGAAAGAGTCAAGTGCGGCTTATACGGTGAAAATTCAAATTCAAACATTTATTTGATCACAATTTATCATCTTGATCGGTATCCCGACACCCTTCGCCGAGAGAAATGCAAATCCCAACGGAAAGCGTGAAGTGCGGCTTATACGGCGGAATTGAATTTTTCAATTCGACGGTGTCGGGATTATGAACGGAACCGACCGTGAACACCTTTACTCCATCTTGGCTTGTTTTGAAGTAAAGTAGATTTTCCCACTTCGTTTACCTTGAGAGTCCACCCGCTGTAACCTTGTTATTACTGGAACCTTCTGCAGCGAGTTCCATTGCTACAGCTGGCAATGGCATCTGTAAGTTTCAAATTTTTTCTTGCCAAGAGACGTTTTTGAGTTACCTCGCAGCAAATAGCACAAACGAATCTATCCCATCGTCGTCACCATTATTATGAATAAGATCTCAGGAACTGGTATGATAACAAATTACTTAATTCTCTTAAAGTGGAGACACATGAAACTATAAAACTGGAGGGAACATGCTAAGCTGCTTGCTGGATGAAAACACAAATACTTTATAAACAAAGATACCTGTTGCCAACAACATGATAGCAAAATTATGCATAACCACTTTAGCTTTTACAATGACTAAGTATATTACAGTTTGCAAGCGAGGACCAGGATGAATCCCTCATCTAATGAAGTCCCGGAGAAATTTTCAAGATCTTTCACAGTGATCAAGAGTGAATTAGACTGGGTGGATTGAATTGTCTGAGCACAATGGAGTGCTCCACCCTTCTGTCATACATTCCTTGATCGATCAAACTTGTGATTGCACTTTCTGCGCTTTAATTTTATACAACTATCGATAATTGTTAATTATCGGTGCCCGTTACACTTTGACTTTAACTTAATTTATTTGATTCTTCGATTTACATAATTTTAATTACTATGCACTATATGTAATCTTTGACGTATCAATAAATTTTGGTTTTGCCGGAGATGCCCTGGTTCCCCCCCAAGAGCCGTAGTGCTTACGTTTCTTCTTGAGACAGAGGGTGTCTCGCGGTTTCTTCAGTTTCTGTGGGCGAGGTAGAGAAACTGCTTTGGAAGAATGGTTTTTTTAAGGTTTGTGAATACAAATACAACGCCACAACAGGCAAATTGCCCAACGAGGTGGCTGACTTAAGAACATCATGGATCCCCGAGCCATTCTTTGGAGGCCCTACCTACCACTGCTAAACCACACACAAAGTCTTTTAAAAGGCGCGAACTAAGCAAGATATCAATTGCGACGCTCCGTGCTTATATTCCTGGAATTCGTCTTTTCATTATTTTGCAGTGTGTCAATCCTTGGATTCTTTATGTGCCCTTCTACATCCGCATGTCCGCTACACCCTGGTGAAAACCGCTAGTGAATCGAACGACTACTTCGGAAGATACGACCATCGCGGTGAACACCTTCCTCTTCGCAATGTTACAGCATAGCGACTTCTTCGGGGCCTTCATCTAGTACCTTCTCGCTGCTTTTTGAGTTTGATTCTTATTATTTTTCTTTTATTAGTCGCTCTTAATTATCACTTGCTTGAAATATCATAGAAATATATCGATTTTGTGTGATTTTTGAATATTTTCCCGTTTTTGGAACGATTCGCCATATCTAGCAAAGATAAGAGATGTCTTTATATTGATGGACCTTGTATATTCGGTAATACCGAGCTGAAATTATTAAATTTATTCCCTGATCAGCTTTGCAATGCCTTTCAATAATTCTATTGCCAGATTTTTATATAACTGATTATTTGAGCCTATTTTTCATCTTCAGCAAATTATCTAGAATAAGCTTCGATTTTACAACGAGACTAACGGATTTGAGATTCTATCACAGCTACATCTTTCCTTTTTATAGATTTGAATAGATTATATATTTTTGAAAACTTTGATATATTTTATATTCAATTCGACCAATTAGTTATCAAAATATCCCCGATTTTACGATTTTTTATAATACGGTGTACATTAACATTAAGGATGAGCTGTATACAACGGCTTGAGCACAAGATCAATCTACTCTCCTTTACGCTACTTTATTCCTTTCAATAAACTATTTTTCATATTTCTATATATATATTGGCGTCAATCTCTGTCTCCTAACTGTGACACCTTGCATATATTTCTTCTTGAGCTTAGAACTCTAAATCCTGCGAATCAGTTTTTTCCCCTATGTTTCTGTGTCCAATTAATTTTCTGATTCGTTGTGATTAGCTCATTGTATTTATCTATTGTATCAATCATGTCTATCACGTCCAAAACGATCGACATACCGCAAGTGGACAGAGAAATCTTAGAAGATCTGTTCAAAGACATCTCTCCAGTTGCCGGATCCTCTCCTACACAAGAGTCGCAGCCTCCTAAGCAGCATACTCAACAGGATCCAGCACCTCGTTACGCTACGACTCATGTGGACCCCCAGATGACGACGACACCAGTTACTGCATGCCAAAACATTACCTCATCCCGAAACAATAGCCAAAACCTCGGGAAAGACAGCTATACGGAGCATCCATCCTTCATATATATCGACCGCCCAAAAAGAAGCCATTGTCACTCTTCTAAGAAGAAGAAAAGTAAGGAAACCGCATACAGCCAACCTCCTGACACACAACGCTCATCATATGCTTCGCCATCTACGCATGACACGAACCAGCATGCAAAAAATTATCCTTATACTACAGCTATGACATCAATTCAAGATACACCGAAGTCTTCCAAGGCGAAAGGCCATCTGGCCCAGATCTTCATGAAATATCCTCAGACGCACTCGCCAAAACATACTAAAGATGCTCACACGCATTCGACAGTTACCGCCTCATCACCAATACTCTCCGCCTCGTCGATGCCTCATGGTCTCTCTGTACCTAAATCCAAGACCAAGCGCCTCCACAAGCATAAATTCAAGGAACATACTGTCAACACGACGCAAGAAAAGGCTAAAACCAATAAAGCTAAGAAGAAAACCATCAAACAGACTATAGATCGTCCAACAGCTGATTCTGCAACGGACTATTCATTACCGACCTACTATGAAGATAGTTTAAATGAATGTCCGGGCCTAAAATATGCCATTAATTGCCCCAACGAATCGTCTGCAGTCACCAACGTAGTCGCTCCTCTCACCCAGCCAGCTACACCGACACCACAGGTTTATATGAACAAAAGAAGTTCCCTCTCTGGAAAAAGAATTACAAGATCGGCTTCAAAACTTCTACAGAAATGCTCTCATCATGTTCCAGCTTTATCGCCCGCCACTAATTTGCCAACCTTGTCTCCTACGAAAGCCCTCCCTACTTAGCCCTATTCTATTCCCTAAATCTATTCCCCGGATAATGTGCAATAGTGAACAGATCTTCACCTTCCATATTTTCGAACGCAACCGAAAATACTTGAACATCATGCACATGGCTACTGACATAAAAGAAATTCTTAACTCTTTTACTGGTGTTAGAGGAACCCCATCGTTCGAATACAACATACCTCTTAAACCCAGGAAAAGAGCCAACAAACTTCTAGACATAATCCGTAATTGGATTGAAGGACTCGGAGAACGGACAGATTCACATACGCAAACCAGCGGCATAGAACAATATGTGGGTAAACCTCAACGGAAAAATCGCACACGATCGACATCTTCTTCTGCTGAACCGTCATCTATCCTTCCCGCTACTATTACCGCCAATAACTCTACATCTTCAGCGGCTTTATCTCTCAGCTCTTCTACAACATCTTTTGCTACGCAAACAACAGACTCACTTATAGAAGAGACAAAGCCGCTACTTCAAGATTGTCCTTCATCCCCTAAATCAACGGAGGAAGGCCATGGTTCTTCCTCGCTTGACAGCCCTCCGTCCGACATGTCTGCCTACGAAACAGTTGATGATGTGATGCTGGACTCTGACTCCGACTTCTTCACAGTCACCAGGCGAAAAGCCAAAAAGAAGAAGGAAATATCTTCCCGCAGAAATATTTTCCCAGGAAATATCTTCCTCGCTTGACAGTCCTCCGTCCGACATGTCTGCCTACGAAACAGTTGATGAGGCGACGCTGGACTCTGACTCCGACTTCATCACAGTTACCAGGCGAAAAGCCAAAAAGAAGAAGGAAATATCTTCCCGCAGAGTTCGATTCGTTCTATCTCCTATACATGCCCTTCCTACGGGTCCAAAGCAAGCTCTTGATCTTCCCAACCGCAATCTCCAATCTTCATCTCGACATAGACATCGACATACTCTACAGGAGGACCCGGACGGGAGGAACACCACCAGTGGAGCCCTGCCCCATCGATGGGACCCTGGAAGTACGAAGAGAATCACTTGGAGCCCATGGGTTGGAACGAGGATTCTTGAGCGCACAGCCAACGAGAAAGTACCCAACATCAACGAAAGACTCAGGGTAATGGCTGGCATCTCCGATGTCACACAACGCGGAAGAACATACGCCGCGGTCATATCCAACGGGGAGAAGATAAATACAATACTGGTATACCCAAAGTACCCGGAAGATCTTGGTCTTTTGGCACCCGTCATCACTCGGCACCTGAGGAGCAAGGGAATAGGTGAATCACAGGCCGGGATCCGGTCGATACAGAAGGGAATTGCAGTGGACTTCAGAAGCATAAAAAACGCACAATCATTCAAGGTGGAATTGTCCACAGACAGAAACCTCCGCGAAGTCATGACGGCACGGCCTCCCAGGACCAAGAGGACTGCAATTCTTCTGAGAGACATTCCAGCCGCTACACGCAAGGAAAATATAGTGACGGCTCTCAAAAAAGCGATAGACTTGGCAGGAAAGGACATTGTGATCAAGTCGCAGCTCAAAGCGGGAATTGCGGGGGGAGTGCATCAAATTGTGGAAGTGACAAAGAACAGGACACTAGAGGCAGCGCTGAAAAAAGGGGTGGTCACTACTAATAAGTGGCACTCGAAAATTCGGAGCTTCATGCCGTCGCCACGCTGTTTGAGGTGCCAAGCCATGGGCCACCGGGCCACGCAATTCACAAGCCCGGCGAGATGCGCCGATAGGCACGGAGCGAAGGACTGCCCAGGCGGAAGAGAATTACAATTGTCCAGATCAATCACGACAATGGAAGATGTCAGGGACCGTACTGGAACCTACCCATCGATTAGAACTGTCACGTTCAGAAGAAGGATGAGGCCCCAGTGAGGAGCACCTGACAAAAATTAGGCGCCCAAGACACCCTAAAGTTAGTACGAAGATATGGAAACGGATGGCAGCACAACGGTGCCTACAGCAGATAGGTGTCAGGAAACCTCACGTCCAGTTGACATCCAGACACCAGTAACCCAGCCTCAAGGACTCAAGTTTCTGCAATTCAATGCAGATAGGGCCAGACGAACCACATACCTACTAGAGCAACAAGTAGCGGCTAATCAAGTAGATGTCCTCCTCATCCAGGAGCCGTCGACGGCGAGGGGTGCACTACAAGGCATGCCGCAGGCGTGGAGAAAGTGGAAATCCCAGAACAACAAAGCAGCCGTAATTCTCTGCAATAAGAATATAGAAGCGGCCACGCTGAAGCTGGGTCAGCACACAGCAGCGATCAAAGCAAGGGTCAATGGCAAGGAGGTAGTCATCATGAGCGGCTACTCCTCACCGAAAGCCGAAATCCAGGAAACCCTTCCCGAGATCAGAGAGGTATGTCTCAGCCAGTGGGGAGAACCAACGATAATCGGTACCAATTTGAACGGCCACCACTCAGACTGGAATTACAGGGAGGATGACGAGAGAGGTAGGTCGATCCGTAATCTGACGATGGAGCTCCAACTCCAAGTAGCCAGCAGGGGCAATGTAGTACCGACCTACGAGCACAATGAGAAGAGGGGGTGGCCGGACCAGACGTTCTGGAAGGACACCGGCGAACTGGAAAGATGGCATGTCGGAGATGAAGTCACCCATGGTTCTCACAAATACATCCACTTCCAGTGGCGTACGGAAGGTCTTGTACCCCCAAAACTCAGGTATAGCTCGTCCATCAGGAGACTGGAAAAATTTGTCAAGAGGGTGCTCCTGAGAGAAGCTCCTGCGAAGGATCATGAGAGCGGACAACGGAGAAACTCTCGACGAAGCCGCTGAAAAGGTCCTAGACTGCCTCAGAGAAATGGCGGACAAGACACTGGCAAGGAAAGAACCACCAACCAAGAAAGTGGCACCTTGGTGGACGCAGCAATTCGAAACAGAGAGGAAGCACCTGCGAGCCAGACACAGGCAATGGAAGAGGGCGAAAGAAGAAGAACTCAAGACAACCAGGTGCATCGAATTCAAGAAACACCAGGCACAGTACACAAAGATGCTCAGGAAAGCGAAGACTGAAGGATGGCGTCAGTACTGTGAAAAGGCCACGGATGCTTTCGGCAACGTCTACAGAGTGACGGCCAACAGAAGAGAAAACACGGCCCAGATCATCATGAGAGAAGAAGACCAGACGATGGAAGAGGCCATAGCCAGGCAACTCAGAACCCTGTACCCGACTGACGAGGCGGAGCTGGGAAGAGAAGCAGACGAGGAGGAAGAAAGGGGCCAGAACCAGCAAGAGCCCCCCCCCCCATTGGCCCAATGGAACCGAACATCACCCAGAAAGAAGTACAGCGGTCGCTGAGCAGGACAGGTAACAAGAAGGCTCCGGGCCCGGACAAGCTCACCGTGCCCATATTGCAGGCGGTTAATGGCAAGTACCCGGAGCTATCACCCTGCTCCCACACGCCGGAAAGATTCTGGAAAGGATCCTTGTCCAGAGGGTGATGTACCATTTGGAGAGACACCAATACTTGCACTAGAACCAATATGGTTTTAGAATGGGAAGATCGGCGGACGAAGCACTCTGTGACATTGTCGACAACATCAAGGAAGCCAGGACACAAGGAAAGCATGTGGCGCTGGTGTCCATCGACATCAAGGGCGCATTCGATGCACTTCGGTACACCAACCTGAGAAAGATCTTTGCCCAGATTCCCGCACCACAAGATCTAACACAGACTTTGATGCATATCCTTAAAGACAGGAAAGTGGGCATGGAGCTGGGAGGTGAGCTCGTGGAACATGACCAAACGAGAGGTAGTCCGCAGGGCTCGTGCTCGGGCCACCTTATGTGGAACGTCACGGTGGACGGCCTACTTAAACAGTCCTGGGAAGAGGGAGTACGAGTCCAGGCCTTTGCGGACGACATACTCATAGTCATGGCCACAGAGAAATGGAAAGAGATGGAAGGAAAGGCCACCAGGACTCTGGATCAGATGGCCAATTGGCTACACAACAACGATCTGGAGCCGGCAATCGAAAAGAGTTCTTACCTGTGGTACAGTTCAAGAATCAAGAGACCCAAGATAGGGATGAAGGGAACCAGGATCCCATGGAAGAAGACGATGAAATATCTTGGGGTCACTCTGGACAAAGACCTGGACTGGATATCACACGTAAAAACCCAGGGAGCCAAGGCGAACGCTAACCTTCAAACATTGGCGAGCCTGGCAGGCCCAAGATGGGGAGTAACGCAGAAGCTCAGAAGGATATTGTACGACCAGGTGGCTATCAAGATAATAACATACGGAGCTGCTGCGTGGTACCAGGACCCATCAGAGAAGCTTAAGAGGCAGCTGGACAGCCTGCAGGGAGGTTTCCTGCACCTTCTCACAAGAGTCTACCACAAGACGTCAAAAGCAGCCATGCAGGCCATCGCAGGAGTTCCCCCACTGAGTCTTCAGACGGAGTATGTGGCCAAAGTAGCCATGGTGACAAGACTCAAGAGGAACATTAGTCTGGGGGAGGCCCAATACCAGTGGAGTGAGCTAGAGCAGAGAAATATAGGCTGGGATGTGCACCCCGCCACCGACATCCAGGAGAGCCAGATCATCACCCT
The DNA here is from genome assembly GCF_987345545.1 of Pholcus phalangioides. Taxonomy (NCBI): domain Eukaryota; kingdom Metazoa; phylum Arthropoda; class Arachnida; order Araneae; family Pholcidae; genus Pholcus; species Pholcus phalangioides. The sequence goes on along the minus strand of NW_028301604.1, from coordinate 41,643,667 downwards.
GGAAGAAACGGGCCCTATCTCATACGAAGGAACCACCATATTCACAGACGGTTCTAAAACCCAGGATGGAACGGGTGCTGCCTTCGTGAGATACGAGGATGACGTAGTAACCCAGAAGTGGAAGCAGAGGATATTGACAGAGTGCACGATTTTCCAGGCGGAGCTCTTCGCTCTAAGAGAAGCGGTATGCAGCTTGGAAAACACAACGACCCAGTCCAAAGTATACACAGACAGCCGATCCAGCCTGGAAGCCATAAGAGACCCCCTCACGAGACACGAGGACGCCAGGACCGTCCGCAGGGCTCTATTAAAAAATCCAAATATCCAATTGAACTGGGTTCGTGGCCATGTCGGAGAAAAAGGGAACGAGGAGGCGGACCGATTGGCCGTTCCCCACCCACTTCCTCCGCTTCGGGATCTCAAACAATGACAAGTGCCTGTGTGGAGGAGTCGGAAGCCCATTGCATTACGCAACAGAGTGCGAAAAGACCTCAGAGTTCCACCTGGTTAAGCCGCGCCCTCAGTTGGAGCATGAATGGTTCAAAAGGATGGAGAGAGATAGAAAAGCCCTGGAAACCATCAAGGACCTGGTTAAATTCCTAGAGGCCAACCAGGAACATCTCCACACCAAGAGGGATGAGACCATCCAGACTCCACATGAAAAGCAACAACTGAGGAGGAGCGAAAGACTGAGAGCAAGGGCAGAAGCCGAAGACAGCGTCGATAGGGTACTCTCCCACGAAATAGAAGAATTAGAAGACGAAGAATACGACACAGAGGGAGAGCAATCGGAGAGAGAAGAAGCGGTCGGAATATGGGAAGACTCTGACTTCAAATAGGATGATCCAGTGAAAGAGTAATCAAGAAACAAATTCCCAATGATCAGTGTTTAAACTGTGAAGCACCCAACCAAAAGCTGAGGGGCTTTTGAATAATCGAACAACCCCCTCCCCTCATGCTGAAGGACCTGGCACCTGGTCGGACCAATGTGACACGAAGGGCTCACACTAGCCAACGAGGGAAGACATGGTCCAGGACCTGGCCTGGACACGGCGGAGGGCTCACCCGAGCCAACAAGCCAATGAGGGAAAACATGGTTCAGGACCTGGCGCTTGGCCACAGAGAGGAACGGGGGCTCGGGCTCAATAAAGCTGGAAAGGACATCAGAAGAGCTCATCGGAATAAATTGTATATTGTATAATAGAAATATTTAAATCTGTATATAGTTTTTTTTTTAATAATGTGTTTTTATATTCAATGTTCATGTATTTTATATTTTATATGCATAATAAAGCACCCGACATCGCCCAGCCCCTCATCCGGGCAATGGCTAAAATTGACAATGGTCGATAGAGCCTGGGCGGTGCACGGAATGAAATGAAAATGAAATGCTAAACCACACATGCACCCCGCGGAACCCCCAACGAATCGGTACATGCGGGAATGTGCGTGTACGTGTAGTGAAACCTGACGTGAAGTTTTTTGTTTCTCTGTAATGCTTGTTATGTGTAGTGCTGCCATCAGTTCCCTTAACTATGAGTGAAGTGTTATGATTGAATGATTCATCGTTGTAGGACTGTTGCTCTCTGTGGCGAGACTTTTTAACGGGGAGATCGCCTCGCATTTGCGCCTTGAAGTTGGGAACCACAAAAAACCAACTTCAGCCGACCACCACTGTGGGGTTCAAACCCGGATCCTCGCGAGTCCGTCACTATAACCACTCTACCACCACAGCGGCATATAACATAAGAACTTTTTCCCGTCTGCTTTTCCAAGTATTATCCACTTTTTCTTTTAAAACATGAGCGATTTTTCGGTATGAACATTATTATGGCCGTGTAGTATGAAGACAAAAAGCAAAATCAAACTTTCGGCTAGTCGGTGATACCAAAATCAAAATTTTCATTTAGTCAGTGGTACCCTTGGAACTAAAACAAATATCAAAATCATAATTTTTAGCCATAGAGGCAGCCTCGAGAGAAAAAAAAAAGCTAAAAAGAATGAAGTTTGATACACATATCAACACCAAGAGAATACTATCCCCTCAAAAAATATATATGAAGACCACCATGTAATATATACCATATAATACGTTTTTTTCCCATTTCAAAAAAAAAAAAAAATCTCAACTCTTTTGAAATTGTTTTGAGTAAGCACAATACTAGGATTCAAATTTGTTTCTTACTCAACCTTAGTATAAAAAAAAAACCATGTATATATATATTTTTTTTTCAAAACATTTTCTATCCCTTCCGAAACGTATTTGACATGAAATTTTCATAGTACTCATGCGTTTTCTTTACCCATTAAAAAAAATCATTTCAAATATGCACTATCCCTGAAAGGGTGTAGATAGCAATAGTGTGACGGTAGCGGTAATATCATGAATATATAAGTATTTGTTTGAAAGAGACTGGCATAGAATTATAAAAGAATCACTAAAGCAGCCCTAGCGTAAATCAATGCCTTAATTCGAAAAATCCTCATTCTGATACTTCGAAAATAGTCCTCAATGAAAAATATTAAAATACACTGGTGGCCACCCAAATTGCAACACCAAGAAAGACAAGAGATATCACAACAATATTTATTTTGTAGATAACATGTTGACCAAGCATCAAATGATTAAATTTATAGACTTCTGTGAAGTGTGGTTCCTGCCAAAATCAGTAGCCAGAGTAGCCGCCATTGTTGGAGATCACCGCTGCCACACGCCTCGGCATTGATTCAAAGAGACTTTGGATGTGTTCTTGGGGTACAGCAGACCAAGCAGCTTCCACGCGTTGCCAAAGTTGATCTGGTGTGGCAGCTGGGGATGTAATCTGGGTCAATCGTTGAGCAACCATGGACCACATGTTTTCTATCGGCGAAAGATCCGGAGAGCGAGCTAGCCAGGGAAGCAATTCAATCTGGCGATTGACGAAGAACCTTTGGACAATGCATGCCACGTGTGGTCGCGCATTATCCTGTTGAAATATGGCTGTGGGCAAGCCCTGTAGGTAAGGAAGGACAACTGGCTCCAACACCTCGGAGATGTAGCGCTGGCTTTTTAAAGTACCGGCAATGCGTACTAGAGGAGTGCGAGAGTGATATCCAATACCGCCCCATACCATAATACCCGGTGCAGGACCAGTGTGGCGGTGCATAACGCAGCTGTTCAGCATCCTCTCTCCACGGTGTCTCCAGACTCGAATCCGACCATCGTGGTGTTGCAGACAGAAGCGTGACTCGTCAGTAAAGACAATTTCATTCCATTGTGCCGTCCACATCCTTCTTTCATCGCACCATTGGCGGCGGAGACGTCTGTGGTTCTGCGTCAAGGGTAGACGAAACAATGGACGTCTTGCGGACAGACCACTGTGCTGTAAACGGCGTCGAATGGTACGCGCAGACACTGGATGATGCGGTACAGACTAAATGTGCTGTGCTATGGTTCGTGATGTGGCTGAGCGATCCGTCACTGCCATACGCACAATACGCCTGTCATCACGTGAAGTGGTGCACTGAGGTGGATGCGATCGAACACGTCGGTCCGTCGTACCCTTCTGCATCCAACGATCACATATCTGCATTACAGTTGTTTGGTTTCGTCCAACACCACTACCGATTTCCCTGAAAGATAATCCACAATCTCGGTAGGCCACTATCCTTCCTCTGTCGAACTCGGATACTTGATCAAAAGATGATCGCTGTTTTCTACGAGGCATAATTGATCGTTTTTTTGAAAAAACCACAAGAAAAACACAATTGCCGTACTTCAAATCGTCGAAATCTCCAAGCCTTAAATAGCGCTTTGAAGTGGCGCCACAGGCGCGCGTGATGTGCGTCTGCGCTGAAATTCTAATCATTTGCATATCTCACCTCCGCTAATGCATGTTGTAAATTTCATATTATTTGCATGCTTCCTTCAGGGAGTTGCATTTACGGTGGCCAGCAGTGTATAACTACAATCCTTTCATTTCAAAAAAATATTAATATAGTTTTTTTACATTCAAAGTTGAAAAACCGTTCCTATTCACCCCATTTTACGGTACTCATTGATAACTGCACCTGGATATTAGCGTTGTGATCCGCATTTTAAACTTTAAAAATTATTAATTACTCAAAACATGAACAATTTAAATTAACACTAGAATCGATCATTTTGATCATTTCTGTTGCACCACGGTCATTTTCTGCACACGAGGGCTAATTAGGCCGGGACCTACTATTTATTGCCCATTCCGAACGGGAGCGTTTTTTTATACTCACCGAGAGGTTCGTGCGCTAACCCTTCAATGTGGGACTCCCTGTAGTAGCAATCTTTTTCCGTGATCATGTCGTCGTTTCTGTTGTAACCCTGTGTCAGGAAAGTTTCTGACAATGACGAACCGGGTATCGAACTCACTAACGACACCTCTAAACATCCTTTGGTACTGTAGGCGAGTACCTTCAGTTGTTACAGTATCCACAGTTGTCCAGTTCCAGGTTCGTCGCTCGTGACGACACTGCAAACAAGTTGACGGTGTTGGGCTGTCTCAGAGGCACAAATTGAACTGTCACCGTGTAGACAAACCCCCTTCTCTTAACTGTGTAAATGATCCGGATCGAGACAAAATTCATTGACTGATACGCCATCTGCGACTGGATGATCAGTGTAGTCATCGTTGGGGCTGCTCAGACTTGCATACATATAAAGTGATTCTCTCCACTATTGAGCGACCTGAGAAACCCAGTGCGTTTTTGACGTGTGTGAGTGTCTTCACCCATCTATTTCTTTTAATATCTCCTAATGGCTTGTTCAAAACGTTGATTTGTCCACTTTGCTTGGCTCAATCCAAGTTGCGACTTCGTTCAAACTGCCGCAGTTACGTAAAAGGTCCTAGAATGCATATTAGTGGGATCTTCAGCGATCAACAATAGTTTATAAAGCGAAAAAAGAGGTACAATTCCCGAAAGCAGTCTCTGACGCCGTTTTGAGGAGCAACGGGAAAACACATTTATGCCCTTTGGTCAAGGGAAACTTTACTAAACTCTTTTGCAACACTAATCATTCGAATAAATACATCTAATACTAGCTGTTACCCGTGGCTTCGCTCACGTGGATTTGGTAATCTGAAAATTACTCAACGATGATTCCCTCATATAACATTTGAACGCTTCATGACCTACTTGTGGGTTGAATTTTCAAAAATTCCGTCTTAGTGGGTATCTACATTATCAAATGTAATACTGACCAAATTTCATTTTTATAGCTTCAGCGGTTCTCCCTATAAACTTTGAACCCCTTATGACCCTCTTAAGTCTCAAATTTTGAAATAAACCTTCTTAGTGAGTCTTTACGTTATGACTACTGACCAAATTTCGTATTTCTATATTCAGCGGTTTCCGATCGACGATGATGAATCAGTGAATCAGACAGGACATGTTATTTGCAGGATGCATAGGTAACAGAACGTATGATATTTTACTGGCAACCCGATGGTCCTAGAAGCATACTTCCAATTAGAAAACTATCTAAATAACGTGTATTACTCAGCCATGTTGCAAAGGATTGCATACTTGTTACAATAAAATTTAAACTTTTCATACAGACACCCCTCCCCCGTACTCAAGAATTCAATTAAAAGAGTTGTTGTTCTGTCTCACCTGATGCCAGTAAAAAAATTCTACGTTTGTAAGTGCAACATTTGCCGCGATATTTGAATTAAAAAACTGAGAAAAGTTTTAAAAGAAGCGTTGTTCTTTCCAAACTTTCCTCCAATTTTGTATTCGAATATCTCAGCAAATATTACACTTAGAAAGGTGGAAATTTTTTTGTTGGCATCAGGATAGACAGGGAAACAACCTTTTTAGTTGGGTGTTGTTTAACAGAACACAAGGTGTTCATATAAAAAGTTACTTTTTTTATTTTAATAACTATGTAACCCCTTGCAACATGGATGACGTGGCTGATATTTCCCACTTTCGCATATTTATATTCCGCAAGAATGACTAATACCTGTCACCGTTTTCTTACTATCCCATTTTAAAAACCTCTCAAATTGTGGGACACTGTATGTAATTCATATATATTGTATGTATTGCCTGTAGGCACCATTCATTGCCAGCATGATAGACGGTATGTTATATTGCAATGATGAAACAACTTTGTACAATATTTTCTACCACTTACGCCTGCAAATATTACACAAATTTTTACAAATAGTGCAATTGAATATTCTAAAGCAGAATTTGAAGACATTTCAAAAGAAATTTTTTTTTTTTTAAATTGTGAACAAAAAAAATCTGTTTTTCAGGGAAAAAAACTTGCCCGTAAAAATACTAGTGGTAGTATAAAAAAAAGTTTTTTTTATACTACCACTAGTATTTAACCATACATGCACTTTGTGAACATTTCTCTGAGGGATTTCTAATGAATTGGTGCATGCTGGAGCGTGTTGAGTTATGCTTTAATACTACGTGAGAGGAGAACTACTCACTATACGCTGGGAATTTTTCATGAGAAATCTAGTAAATAATTTCATAGTTCCAAAAGCAATGATTCCCATGAACTAATTCCTCACCAAAATGTGCACTGATAAAGAGCGCAAAAGCAAAGCAAAAGCAGAAGAATGTCAGAATATTCGATTGGATAGAACATGACATTTTATTGAATGTTGCCAACTCATCTCAATTTTTTTCTATCAGCAGAGTCAAAACTGCTCTGCAATGCTTAAGATGATATTTTGACGTGAATCTTGTAAATAAAATAGTATATCATATTTACCGTATTCTGTGCTATCATATAAGATTTATGCACTGTAAATGCATCGACGTGAGCGCAAAGAAACAAAACCACGAGTCTAACCACGAAAATTCCTATGAGTAATTACAGATAATCTTATGAATGAAATAAAGCAAATCTAGCAAGAAAAGAAAGTCGTAGGCAATGTTCAAACTTGGAACCGCAACCTTAGAAGTTACCACTCCCTACGCAGGACGCTCTATATTATTCATATGACCACTGGCCTGAATATGCACCAAAGTGACGATGCGGATTGTGTGAAAATGGGTACTAAACAGTGTTTTGCTCAAAACTTAAAATGATTTTGCGTTTTGTACCACATAGGAACTGTTCCAAAGCTTTTCATATCAAACTGTTAAAGTGTTTAAAATAATTTGTATCTTATTATATATTCAAATTCTCTAGTAGTACCTAGAATATGTTTTTCAAGTTGAAAAACTTATTTATCTTTAATGTGATTTTCTTTTCTTACTTTGCCAGTTTTTCTTAATGGAATCAGTAGTTTCGTTCTGAATTATATTGCTAAAAATATATATTGTTAAAGGGTTGGCAAAGTTGCTTACAAGCAACATACCGTATCTTTTCAAAAAATTAACAGTAATGTTTTTTACCATATAATGACGTCCAAGACACCTCAAGAAACCATGCTTTTTTTCAAATTTAAATGTTTGCCCATTAAAGAGGCGGAATTTAAAATACCTGCAAATAAATCTTGTTATAACGAGCGGACCAAAGAAAAAATATCGCTGTAGAAGGGATTATCGTTATATCGAGAAAGGCAGGATCGTCATCACACGCAACCAAATTCAAATTTTTGTTGACATCATTTTGGAATCTGGTAGCACCAGCAGAAAATGCTCTGATGAGTGCAACAAAAATTATAATTAATTAGTTGATTGATAAAATTCAGTGGTATTTTTTCACCGCTTTATCATGCAAATAATTCTTACTTTTTTACGTTACTATCCTTGCTTGAACTCTCTTCATTAGGATGAAGTTTCACGTTAAAAATATTCGGCCATGTCTCGATATAACTCAATCTACTGGTCATTATATTCACCTAAATGTAACGAACTAGCAGTCTTAAGTCAATTATCAATACTAATCTAATTCAAAACCTAGTCACTTTTCTTGAGAAATAACATGATATAAAAACCTGACTTACCGTATCGGAGAGTAGATAGCGTTTCTTCATAATTTATGTCAGCAGGACTGATGGCTGCTATCTGAAACAAAATAACAACTACTTTATGCCATTCTTATATCATATTTCCGATACAAAACATCCAGTCCTTTGAAAATTGATTTTTGTAGTAGTTATACCTCACGGTTTAAGCCTTTAAGCGACATTGACGAGATATCTCTCGGGTTTTCTAACTGTATCCATGTAGATTATTTGTTCAATATCCAAATCTGTGGAAGGCCAGAAGGCTGGCTCTGATTTCACCAAATGTGAATAATAATCAATCGCATTGGGAGAAAATAGATCACACACAAAACACAAGCAAAGGGACGAAAATGCATAAAGAGAAGACACTAATTCAGGGGTTAAAAAACCCCCTAACAACATAACAAACAATAAAATAGACATATATACAGGGTGGTAACTATCGACCGCCCACTAATTGTACACGTGATTCCTTGTGAAAAACTAATACGGAAAAGTGTTTTCCGTTTTTTGCTCTGACCCATAATTAATGAGTTATAACGCTTTAAAAATTAATGACGTCACTTAAAAATCCGGTCAAATTCATCGAACGTACTCCAAATGTATAAATTGGCGTTTCAGACAATGCTAAAAATGTAATAACCCTGCTATACAAAAAATAAGAGATATAAAAACCAGTAGTTTTTTTCCCTCGCACTTTTCAGGAAAGAAGAAAAAACTTTTTTTACAAGTCAGAACGGGTTGTTTGCATCTCATGAAGCTAGCTTCACAGAGGTTATAGATAAGCGTTAAGGCGGATACACACTACACTGACGTGGCGTGTTACCACACGTTAATGAGTGTGATATAAAGTTCCACCAATGAGTCTTCTGTAGGTACGTTCACACTGTGCTGACGTGACGTGGTAAAGTCTGTGATGATGTAATCTGACATAACACGCAAAAATCCGTGCACACTACCCTGACGTGACGTGGGACCACGTAGAAATGCGTGCGGTATAAATTCCACCTATGAGTCTTCTGTAGGTACGTTCACACTGTGTTGACGCGACGTGTGAATGTGTCGGATTACGAAATCCGACGTAATCACGCCTTATTACGTGTCACAAAAAAATCAAATCGTTCAGATTTTCGTCAGTCGCGTGATGACATATGAATACGCCATATTTGTTTTCCTCGTTCTTTTTGGTTCGTTCATGTTTGATCTATTTTGTTTTTTGTTCGCGTTTTGATTTATCAAAATTTTTTTCGTGTTTTCATTTAATTTGTTTTTGCTCGTGTGTTGATAATGGAAGAGCAACTGATCGAACACGTTCAGTCAAATCGTGAAATTGTCATTCGATCAGAAAACCTTCTTTTCTCCGATATTCACAGGTCAGTAAAAAATTATTTATTTAGTCTTTGAAATTGTAAAATTAAACAAGTATATCTGAATGAGATAAATAAACATATATGTTACTGTAAATTTTATGTATGCTGTTATTATGCATAATAGCTGGTTATTGTGGACTTACTGATCGTCTTGGCGAGCTTGATGAATTGCCCTGAAATTTATCACTTTTACCGGTACTATGTATCGTACCCAAGCGTGATTACGAAATTTAAATACTAAAAACTGTAGCTTTTACTGGTGATTATGCATAATAACCATGTGCGTCGCGTCGTTGCTGAACATGATAAAACGTACTATATGATATACATAATAATTCATACATTTATTGTATCATTGTATCGGAGTACGATAGTAAAACTTATTATCATTATATCGGAGCACGATCGTAAAATTTGTTAACATTACATCGGGGTACGCTCGTCAAATTTGTTATTATATCGGGGTCCGACTATATTCATCAGACATAACTCATTTGGAATTTGTTTTCATATTTATAAAATTTCCCAACTACACTAGGAATTACTTTTTTTTATATGCAAATTATCGAAAACAATACATTTTAGACAGAGGCACCGACATGTAAAAAACATTGAGGGGAGATGAAAATAATTTTTCTTCCTGTATATATCCACCCCATACGCGAAAGAGGCGAAATGCTCCATTGCATTGTACATTAATTAATTATTGGGGGAAAGGGTGAGGTCAGCCTCCTCATAAAATTTATTTGAGAAGGTCTCATATAGCTACAGTCCCCAGCTTCCAGCGTCTATGATTTTGAATTTTATTGGGGCTTGCATCTCGAAATTGACCTTCAACACAAAGCGGTCGGTGATATCAAAAAGGTTGGAAAACGCTGCAATATAACGAACGACCAATAAAAATATCATTAAATCGACCAAAACAACGACGGAAATAAGCTTCCTTTCTCCTCCCCCCCCCCCCCAAGGATATGAACAAAATTCGTCTTTTAGTGTATTTAAAATTTCTCTGTTTCCACTTTTTTTAGAGTATAAAATGGCGGCGAAAGTACGATTCTCGAGCGAAGAGCTCAGATTGAAGAATACAGCCAACAGAATAGCTGAGATGGGCCACGCTTGGATAGCACAAACGCCTTGCGCAATAAAGTTGCACGTCATGTCAGAGACGTTGTGAATTCAGATTCGTGGAAATTCTGTGACGTCGGAATTCCACGTCACATAATTTGTACGTCACAGAATTTCCACGAATAAGATTTCACAAATTCGACATCGTAGTGTGTTTCGGTCTTAATGCATCACACCAGTGTGCACACCGTATAATGTCTGATATGAAGCCGCGCCATCTGACGTCACGTGGTTGCACGTCACGTCATAGTGGTGTGTATCCGCCTTTAGTCGTTTTGTTTTATTCTCCAGAAACTACTGCGTCTAATTATTTATTGTTATAATTTCTAATTTGATGGCATTCAGCATACAAGAATATTGTGACATGCACCTTATATGGTGAGTGCCACGGAACAGCCTTGCAAGCAACAAGGTTATACAGTCAACGGTATCCAACGCGAAAGCACCCAGACCATAAAGTTATTTTGCGATTGGACCGCCGATTGCGCAAGTGAGGGTGTGTATTACCACAACCAAACGTAGAAGCTGGGCCAGCATCGTCCGTAAGAACACCGGCTTTCGAAGATAACGTGTTGTCGTTGGTTGAATCGGATCCAACGACCAGCAGTCGAGCAATCGCACGAGAATTAAATTCAAGTCACGTAACGGTCTTAAACGTTTTGCACGATGAGTTTTTTCATCCGTATCATTACACACGGGTGCAAGCACTTTCATCAGAGGATTATCCGCGAAGGAAAGAATTCTGTCAATGGCTGCTTCAACAGCATTCCAATGACACAGCACTTTCCTAAATAGGATTCCATTTACTGATGAAGCAACATTTACTCGTGAAGGTGTCTTTAACAGCCATAACAGCCATATCTGGGATTTTTTAAATCCCTATGCAACACGTCCAAATGCTCATCAGTTTCGTTGGGGAATTAATGTTTGTTGCGGCATTATAAACAACAATCTTCTGGGACCATATCTGCTTCAGCACCGTCTGTTTGCCGAAAAATACCTCGTTTTCTTGAGAGATTGCCTCCCAGACTTCCTTGACGACCTTCCCTTGGCTAACTTGCGAAATCTTTGGCTGCAGCATGATGGGGCACCGGCCCATTACGTATCGAATGCCCGCGAGTGGTTAAATCAAGAATACCCAAATCGGTGGATTGGCCGCGGTTGCCCAATACAGTGGCCTGCTAGATTACCTGACCTAAACCCTTTAGATTTTTTTTATGAGGCCATCTCAAAGCGCTTGTTTATAGGCATACACTTGACTAACAAGAATACCTCGTAGCCGCCTTGCATGAGGCAGTGACAACAGTGACACCGTCCATGCTGAAGCGGGTTCAGCTCTCCATCCCACGTCGTGCTTTTTCATGTATCTCAATGGACGGAGCATATTTTGAGCACTTACTAATGTAAGAGGTAATCTTCCTTTTAGCCACTGGTGGTTGAGTGATCATAGTGTTAGGAACTATAGACGATAGATGGCGCAATTCTTTATCGCAATCTTCCGTTGGTAACGAGAATTGATACCGGTTTCGGTTCATCGGAAAATGATGCGATTGGCTGAGAACTAGCGGAGAGCTAGAAGAACATTCTAGAAGGTCCCGCCCCTCCACACAGTCCGTACGGTGGCGCCCCCGACTTGGAAACTGTAAAATAGAATTTTGTAGAACATTTTTTTTCTCGAAGTTTCTACCAGGGTTATAAATAGTGTGGCGCTCACGAGATGGCAGGTTCGAATGGAGATTTTAGAGAGATTCCATGAACAGTCAGTTGTGATTGAACTTTGCGAGAAAGTTGTTAGCTGCCTGATTAGCTTGTAAATACGTGTAAATTGCTATTCTGTAAATAAATCTGTTGTGGTGAAACTATTTTTCAGAGGTGATGTTAATATAAAATGGATTTGTCACCAGAGCGAAGAATACCTGAAAAGGGGGAAGAGGTAATGGCTAGTAATGACAAAAGTACAAAAAAAACAATAATTCTTGGCCGCAAGCTTAGTGGGATTAACAAGAATAAAAAAATTCACATTTATTAATTCATGGCATAAGGGAGATTCTCACAAGGCAAAATGCTTGCAATTGACAATAAAAATCAAATCATTAAATGCTCATGTTAGACTATTTGATGGCGGAATTGATATTTAACAAAAAATTTTGGCTCTGCGTTAAATCAAAAATGTGCACATAAAAAATTAAAAAAAACAAAAAAAAAACAATGGAGGTACCTCATAAATTGTGCGTTCTTGTGAGTCATTTTTTTGCATGATGAGTCGGCGATCCTGGTTGTCAGTCCGTACGTCGGTCAGCACTTCGATGATTACCATTGGAATATACTTGAGTGTGTGTATCAGGAATTATACTTTTACGATTTTTATGAACATACTCTTACATTTGCGTGTCGTGATTCATTCGATTTTTAAGAGGCCTCACAAGGAGCACCTCATTCGTACAGTGTCACCTCTTGAATCCCCTCACGCTCGGTGCCCGGCTTCTCTCCGCACTTTCGCACCTTGGCGATCACGAGCTCGCCAAGTGTACAAAAATGAGCTCGCCGCTGGTGTACGTGAGTGTCCCTTTGTACAGCAGCGGTCACTGTAACCGGTGCTCTCTGGTTCTTACCGTGCCTGTACAAAGGACCTGGCGTCGAATCAGCGACGATAGTGCGCCCTGAATTGGTAGAAGGTTGGCAACCCCTACTTGCTGCGGCGACATGCCGTCTCGTGGATTGTTGAACGTTCAACAGCGATGTATATAGTTGAATGACGTTGTGTGCCGACAAAAGGTACCGCTCGTTCTCTGTAGCGACCACACACATATTCTTGGGGGGAGATGTACGAGTCAATTTTACGATCGGGGTCGAGTATGAAATAACAAAATGCAAATTCATGCCTGTGATGGCATGACATCTGTGTTTGTCCGTCGAACCGCTTCTTCTTTTGCAATCTCGAAGTCTTGTGAAAAATTATGCGAAACAATAGTGACAAACTCGCATCACGACGTCCCGGTTTCAAACCCCACCGTCACCACAGTGGTGGTCGGCTGTAGTTAGTTTTCTGTGGTTTCCAACTTCGAGGTGTGAATGCGAGCCGATCTCTCGTTAAAAAGTCTCGCAAAAGATAGCAACAGACCTAAAACGGTACAAATATTCAATCATTACATTTCACTCACAATTTGAAATATAGATGACGTCAGACAACGCTAGATACTCAATCAGACTGTCAGATGTTATACTGTAAAGGAATTAGCAAGGTTAAATAATTGTATCGTTCGAGGGGATAATGGTATGAAAGGATGGACTTTGAAATTATGTATTTCAAAGCCTAACCAGCCAGGTGTTATATGCAAAGATAGAATGTATCTGTAGCTATAAAATCAATCTGCGTCAGTGAAAAACGTTCTGCTGAAATCAATATTACATCCGAACATTAAAATCAAAATTTTAACTTTGTTCTTCAAATATCGCAGAGTCACTAATATCACATGAGTTTTCAAAGAGAAAATAATTATATAATTGTAATGAGAGATAATAAAATATATGACGATAGTTATTCACAAAGCTGAAAAAAAAACACAGACAAAAACCGAATAGCACTCTAATTCTTATAGATGCATGAAGAAATATCCAAATTGTATCGAAAAGTTCTGTACAATCGATCAGTTCATCTTCACCTGAGTTTTACCAACGATAATAGACAGCATCGCTTGCTGTCTACGATGACACTACGATCACACTACTCGCGATCCACAACTATGCATCTGTTGATGCCCTGATGAGATGAATCCACTTCTAAGACACAGCTTTCCAACCGCAGTACGAAAACTATAGCAGGATTGTTTTTCACGCCCGTAACTAAATGTCTATTATGTAATTTCACATAAGTAGAATTAGTCTAGTGAATGTAGAGAAAGCTACTCTACTTAGTGTGGCGGGACCTCCCAACGTTTCAGTTGGCAGTCAATCAGCTACCGTCTAGGTAGGGGCAAGTGTTCTTTGAAATTCGGTAATATGTATTGCAGGCACAAGAACCGCTAAGCTACGTGGTAGTTCTTTCCCTCAATTAAGGCGGCAATGCGTACTGCAGTATCAAAATCTGCTGGGTTTTGATTCATAACCGGTAGCTGTATAGTTGGGGTCAGCCCCGCGAGAAATTGGGACAGCCGTGTGCTATCAGCCAATTTTTCTGCTGCTGCATTGGATTCACCATCGCTCTGTAAGAGACCAAAAGCTGCCCTGCGTATTCTAGAAGCATATTCTCTCACCGTCTCACCTTTTTTCTGCTGACAAAATGTAAATTCTCCTAATTTATGAACTAGAGGGAGTTCCTGTTCATGAAATTCTAAAAATGCTTTCTTGAATGTCGAAAAATTTTGCTCTACCCTTAATTCTGGATTATTTGCCAGAAATTCAGCAGCTTTCCCGCGTAATTTAGATTTCAGCACAATAATTTTCTCTTAGGAATTCCAACTCGCTAAATCAGCTACTTCTTCTAACTGTGAAATGAAATAGGACGCCGGAAAATCTGCCTCAGACCCATTGGAAGTAATGATATATAACCAGGAATTGTACTCTATTGCGAACGTGAACCGTTACTACTACTAAGTTCGTCCATTGCCATGTCAAATATAAATACAATATATATAAATATAAAAACAAATAATTCAAAAATTTACTTCACCATGCATTAAAATATTTGAACGAATAAATTTTCGCGAAACCTCAATGAATAGACTATCAGAATATCATATCAGTCATGGCAATGACAAGGTCAGCGGCACCATTTATGTCCCAGAGCTGCTCTCCGCATCTGGGGCTGATACTCGAGATACCAATTAATACCACTCAATTATTCAACCCTAGTCCTCAGGTCGGAGTAAAAGGTTATTTATTTACAGCTTTAACAAATAATGTATATATGAGGATGTTTTTAAATTACATACTTACAAATCAGCACATATGTATAGTTTTCTCAGATAATGAAATAGTTGAAACTTTTGCGGAGGCATACAGAAGGCAGCTCTCACCAAATCATGTTCAGCCGCTCCATACTCAAATAGAGCTCAAAAACAGAGTAGTTAGGTACGTCCACCAACATATAAACAAGTATGATGAACAAATTCCATCAACAAGTGTGGACGAAGTGGTAGATATTATTTCTACTCTCAAAACTAAAAAATCGTCTGGATATGACAACATATCAAACACGACTCTAAAAAACTTACCTTTTAACATAATTTCAGCACTCACAGACATCTTTAACTCAGCCCTTAAAATTCATTATTTTCCTAAACCATGGAAACACTCTATTATTAAAGCAATTCACAAAAACGGAAATGACGTATTACTTCCAACCTCTTATAGACCTATTAGTCTACTGACTAATATCAGCAAAATTTATGAAAAAATCATAGCCACCAGATTGGAAGCTTTCGTTGACACTAATGATATTTTGAGACCTGAACAGCGTGGTTTCAGGAAAGAACACTCTTGCGTGACGCAACTAATCCGTGTAACTGAATTTATCACGGATGTCTTCAATCATAAAGAATATGCTGCTGCTGCTTTCCTAGACATTAACAAGGCATTTGATAAGTGTGACTTTGTTACTCTTCTGAACAAAATGATTAACCTGCAATTTCCATATTTCTACATAATTTTCTTCTACCACTACATAACTGGTAGAACTTTTCAAGTAAATATTAATGACACACTTTCTACTGTTCAACCTGTAAATGCGTCTGTGCCACAAGGCAGCGTTTTGGGTCCTCAACTATTCTTACTGTACATCAACGATTTTCCAGCGCCTCAGGCTGGTATATTATCGCTTTTTGCTGATGATGCGGTAGTACTCTGTAGACACAGAAAGCCAGGTGATGCTGTTGACTTTCTTCAGGATTCAATAGACGATATCACTGAATGGTGTAAAGACTCAGACATAGTCTTGAATAGTAATAAATGTAAATTTATCTGGTTTACTCGATGTAAAAAGATACCCAGATTGCGTCGATTACATATTAACAGCTGCTCCCTCGCTCCAGTTGACCAAATTAAATATCTGGGTGTAATTCTTAACAGTGCTCTTACATTCAAACAACATATCAGATATGTGCGAAATAAAGCCAATGGGATACTTGGTGCTTTAAACAAGATTACGTTCCCTAGAGCGAAACTTTCTACTAAAAACAAGATTTTGCTCTTCAAATCAATCATTAGGCCCACCCTTCTGTATGCCTCCCCAGCTTGGGCATTTGCTAATAAAGCTAACATTAAATCATTACAAACTGCTCAAAACAAGACTCTTCGGAGGTTCACCGGGGCACCATGGTTTATAAGAGGAAAAAATATAAGAAAAGATCTCAGGATTAGCCACATCTGGAAATACATTAAAAAGCTTAATAAAAATCAATTTTTACGTATGGCTAATTCCACATACTCTCATATCAGTGAAATTGTCAATTATAGTGAAATCCCTCCACCTAGGACTTCCAGAAGGAAGATCTACAGACGTCCAAAACAGATCTTTCATCTCCCCTGGAGAAACATTTAGTCATCTTTCTTACTCTTCCCTTGTGTAAATATGTACATAGCTCTCATCACACTTTGATTTTTCACTGTATTGTACGATGTCTTGGCTCCTATTTATCCTTTTTTCATGGGAAAATCCCAAACTGCATTTTGTTCTATTGAAATCTATTTAACCTCTTTTCTTATGTGCTTTTGGTTACTTCTGTATGTGTTACTTGTACAGTATTTTTTATTTTAAGTTTTGGCACCTATTTACTCTCTTGGCACCTATTTACTCAACATTTACCCGTATAAAAATGAGGAGAAAAGAAAAAAAAATCCACACCCGAGCGGATCGAACTTCCTTTGATATTGGGTAGGAATGGCAAAAATGCTTGTGATAAAAATTTTTTGTTGACACACAAGGTTAATCACTGCTTTTGTTGTGATGTCCCTGTGATACTGAGTGTACTGCTTTTGGACTTGCTCTCTCGACTGTATATTTTATTTCAGGTGTGGCGGCATTGCAAAAGACTTACAAAATTAGGCTAAGTTCCGGGGAAGCCATGACCATTTTATTTGACCAGACGTTGACTTGTTTTCTCACGCACAACACATTACTCACTCATTTTCTAACACACACCAGACACAGTCTCCTCTTTCAACTTCTTCATAGGTCCATCTGGACCCGTCTGTAACCCCACAGTCAGCCTCAACGGCTGGGAATGGGGGTGAAAATCTAATGCTGGTCTGGTCTGGCCACTCGTGCAACAAACACAACAACAACACCCCCGGTCACCGTAGGGGACGGACGCATAAATTTTTGCTCCTGAAATGATAGCTTAACTTATCATCTACGGCCCGTACGCAGTCGGAGCCTTAACTGTTTTAATGTTCAAACTCGATTAATAGTAAACTGTAAACTGTCTTAAAATAATTTAAACAATAATGTCTAATAAAATTAAAATTTGCTGCTTCTTCCATGACATAGTAATGGACCCGCAAAACTGGAGATGGTCTGACGTTGTCCAGTTATCCGAGGACCCAGAAGCCGAGGTCAAAGCTCGAGCCAAAGCCGCCAAAGAACTTCTCAGGTTCACAGAGCGGAAATTCTCAGCCTTCCCGAGAATGAAAAGACATGCAAATCTACAACAGACGTGTAGAGGTGATGCGGTTCTACGCAAAGTCTTGGAATATAGCAAAATGAAACCCACGGGAAATGGACCGATAGATCCAGACGAAATCCACTGGATTACCTTCAGTGAACTCTTTTACGTGCACAGATGCGGACTTGCTACTGTGAAAGCCCAGATAGGTCATGCTGACACTCTGGAACTTCTAGATTTCCTGAAACTCCAGGCGAATCAAACAGGAAGGAAGCCGCTTAAAAAACGGGAAAAAGCCGGAGACGAAGACAAATCTCGTCAAAGCAATGCACATAACGCAGCAATGCACAAGAGCAGCCAATCACAAAACGGCAGCAACATAGAGGCCCCGCCTACTACTGAAGCTTGCGTCGGAACCAAGCGGATGCCGGGACGAGCGGAGGACGGGAAAGAACGCCGGAGGTCGCAAAGCGAGTACGGGGAAACCCAGGAAAGCCAAGCTGGACCACCGAGGTTTCCAACCGACCCCCCGCGCCCTGCGCGCCCCGATGGGATCCTGGACCGAGCCGAGGACATTGACGGCCAAGGCAAATTTTTCTCCGTCGAACTTCGGATAGAAGGTAGCTGGTTTAACTTGGCGCCATCTATCGAACTAAAGTGCAAATCAAAGTTCGAAGTGAAATTACTAAAAGACAGTTATAGAATTACACTCCAGAATTCTAGAAATCATGACTCTATGATCATCCAGATATGCCGAGAAAAAGGTATAGAGATCCTCAACTACACGAAGGAGGAAAAAAGCACGGCCAACTACGTGCTAAGAGGCCTCGATACAAACACGAGCGCTACGGACATTCAAAATGAACTCGAAAAAATGGGGTTCAAAGTTCTAAATATTTTCCAGCTTTCAACAAAACGACGTAATCGTCAAAGAAAACGTATTGTGTTCTGGAAAATTACGATTCCAAGGGACGACAACACCACTAGGTTTGCTAATCTGTCCCGTTTAAGACATGTCATCGTCGGCGTCGCCCCTTACGGAAGAAGGCCCTGCTTCCCGGAGCCGAAAAGATGCATTCGGTGCCAGCGATGGACCCACACAGAGAGAGACTGTTCGTTTCCCCCCAGGTGCATAAAATGTACGAACTCACATCCCGGACAACCGTGCGGAAATGTCACCGGCCAAGATCCCCCGACCTGTGTGAAAAATCATCTGGCGTCATATCGTAACTGTGCAGCGTTCAAGGCAGCTGAAAAATCCCTAAAAGCCGAAGCCAACCAACCGGCAAAAAAGTGCAAACCTCCCGCGCCCAAAGAGCCGATAAAATCGTTCACCGTGACGAGATCGTCCAAAAAATACGGGACAGCTACTTTCCTGCCAGACAGCGTGTGGAAAAACTTTCACATGACCCGCGGTTCAACATGCTCCAGTGATGGGAACGATACGACCACGCGTCCAAGCCCGCAGAATAGCCACGCCAGCGCCGCCACGACCCACGGTGCAACTTGCCCGCAAAAAACGGCAAAGAAATCTAAATCCGGCCCTTCGGAACAAAACGGTAAAAAATCTACCGAGTTGGCTAAAAACTCTGATGTTAGAACAGCCCAAGCTAGCCAGGAAAAACCAGAGTCCAGCTCTGCGGGCTCCAGTGCACAGCCAAAAGAGTCCCGATCTACGGACCTTGGTACGTCTACGGACTTCGGAAAAAACTTCAAAAATTCTTCACAGCAGCACGCGCCCAGAAGCCTGCCATCCAGCGAACCGACAAATCCATGCGCCGAGACCCCGACGGCCACATCCGCAGACGACCTAGCGGACGCCTCTGACTCTGGGTCGGCTATAAGCCTGAACTCTACGTATGAAATGTTCGAGTTCGCGAAGTCCTGCCTTGAAGATATAATGAAGTTAAACTCTGGCAAAGAGAAGAGAGCCGTTATCGACAAATTCCTCGTCGGAGCCGGGAATATCCTGGTTAAGGACTGATGATAAGGAGCTCTCTAACTCTATTTTTTATTTCAGCATTTTTATTTTATCGGAATTTTCTCAACTTTTCTACTTTTCCTTTCACCCATCTTTTCTCTTTATAAAATCAAAAAAAAACCCTTCTTCAAAAAAACTTAAAAATTTGTGAGAAAAAAAAAAAAGTACTTTTTATTTTATTTTGACTTCTACTATTTTCTGAACTTTGAAAAATAACATACTAATTCTATCTCTGAATTTTCTCTTCTTGTGACTAAACTATTTCGATTTCAGATCCGGCCAACCAGGGATCGAGACCGCACCAGCCAATCCCGTGCGAGCAGAGGCGAAGTTACCTTGTCGCTTCCGAACTTCTTCACAGCGAAGCATAATCGTAATAGAACTAACACAAGAAGGTTGCTGCCAGCAT
Organism: Pholcus phalangioides; assembly: GCF_987345545.1. Lineage (NCBI taxonomy): Eukaryota > Metazoa > Arthropoda > Arachnida > Araneae > Pholcidae > Pholcus > Pholcus phalangioides. Next base: position 41,623,247 of record NW_028301604.1, on the reverse strand, counting down.
TTTACCTGCAAAATTCGTTTAAATTTAATTTAAACAGGACCATGACCTAATCATTTTTCCCGTTTTTGACAACTTTTCTAAAATACACATGCACTTTAAATTTACACATACTCTCTTGTCTTTCCCTTCATACGCAGTCTCCGTGGCTGCAGTTTGTAAGCCCGCAGTTGGCCCGGGAGATAAAATTTAATTCTGGTCTGGTCTGGCCACTCGTGCGAACGGAACGTCGAAAGACAAAACCTGAAAAATTTTAAATTTAATTCTAATATATTGTACATTATAATTTATTGCATATCTTGAATTGGAATAAATTTGATTTGAATTTGAAAAACAGTTAAGTAATTAATTATGATCTTAATTATTAATTAGCATTAGGATCGTTGCGATTAATAAATGACAAGTTTTCAAATTTATTAAAATTAAAAAATTCGCAATTTCACTAATTTTCATGAAAGTTGGTAAATGTCAGCATTTACCGAAGTGCTTGGTAAAAGTCCATTTACAAGCGTTTTTCGGGCTTTTACCAACTTGACTTGGTAAAACGTAGGTATCATCACTCTCCGGGCTTTTACCGTAACATATATACAGGGGGATTCAGAAACGATGGGAAAAACTTCAAGAGGTGATAGTACACACAATTGTCATCAAAGAATGCATTGTCTAACATGAAACGGCCGCTCCGCAAATATTAAAACGGCGTTCCTGTTGAAATTTATCGGGAGAAAAAAAAACATCATGCACGTACAAATGTAACCTGGGGAAGAAGAAGAAACCGTATGCAAATCACTGAATAAATTATGTCCACAATCGCACTGAATAAAAGGCGCGGCCTCAGCATTACTAATGTGCGCCATTATCCCGTACGTTACAAATGTTAGAACGGTTGTATGCTGGAATAACTTAACAACGCTGGCGTCCTCGAATTTTATTCACTGTTACGTAGATTTGCATACGGGTTCTTCTTCTTCTCCAGGTTACATTTTCATGCATATGGTGGTCTTTTTCTCCCAATAAATTTTAACAGGAATGCCGTTTTAACGTTTTCGGAGCGGCCGTTTCGAAACACGCTAGCGAGTTTTCGTTTCATGTTGACCATGACAATTCTTTGTATATTTGTTTACTATCCCCCTCTTAAAGTTTTCCCCATCTTTTCTGAATCACCCTGTATGGAGTAAATTGAAATTAATTTTTTCGTATTTTAAAATGCTTTGATGGGGATCTTGGCTTATGTTTAGATACGTCAGCAATGTAAAAAAAAAATCTAATCCACATCTGCATTTGACGGAAGATCTTTAGATGCCACCTGAGTTGTCTGAACGTGCTCACGTTGCCTACAGGGAGATGCCTTAAGTCCCTTGGCCGAAAATTACTGGCGAACAATTAATTCTAGAGACATTCTTCCAATTAGAAAAATTATTCAAATAACGTGTAAATTTATTTCATTTATAAATGTCATTCATATTGAAAGGGATTTTATAGTTATGAAAAAATAACCTTTAGTTTGCGGTTACCCTGTCCTGAAAGGTCCTGTTCTACAAAGTTGTTTCCCTGCCTTGTCTGAGCACCAAAAAAAAAAATATATATATATTTTTTTTTCATACGTTTCTATGTGCAATATTCGCTGGGATATTTGAATTCAAAAATCGGAGAAAAGTTTGAAAAGAACAGCATTAACTAACTGGAAACTTGTGATCTTTCAACAGTTTTCTGATTTGGAGTCCAACAAATAAGCCCTATTTCAGCTTTCCCTCACTGAATTCGAGAAATATTTCATTGGGATGACTAAAAGCCTGACCTTAATGGCGGTTTTCACCGACATGATTTATTTATTTATTTAAATACAAACCAGAGGCAAAAGCTCAGTTACAGTTTGCATATATGAATACAAGAAAAACATGTATATTTTTAAACTTTGAATTTTGTATATACATCATCAGTATTACTGCATCTCAGAAATCGGTACAGTGGAGAATTTTTCAAAACATCAGAAAGATATAGAGGAACATAAAAAAGATTACGGCATCTAAGATTGATTCGTGGGCAATAAAAACTAATAAGGTTTAGAATATAAGTTGCATCAATATCAGAGTGAAGAATTTTTCCAAAAACCTAGTAAGGACCCTGAGACGGCGAGTTTTAAGGCAATCATAACAGAACGATGAGCGAAGTATTTCGTTTGATAATAAATTCGTAAATATTAGCTCATTCTCAATCCTTTAAGCAATTATCTAATGAAATCCTATCTTTTCTGCCTGGAACAACAATGTTGGTGGTTCCTTTCCTTTCCTCCTATTCCAGAAAATGCATAGACAGTCCATTCCAAAGTCCTTTTTTTCGTCTGTCTTGGAAGCGTTGAAGCTTAAAAATGCCATATTTTGCTGAATATGCTAAAAATTAAAAATAAAGAAATGCTCATTTATGAAAATATTTTGTTTTAATTATTTCTTAATTAATGTTCTCGTTTGAATCACTGCTAACCATTCAGTATACATTTCCTTAGAAGAAAATATTTTAAGCAGAATGTTTTCTTAAAATTTAACGTAGGAAATATATTGCACTTTAAACCTCTACTCGCGTGTATCGATAAAGACACAGAATCAGTAATCGTGGTTTAGTATTTAAATGCCCAATCGCCACTTTAGTAATATTCAACGATGGAATGTGTGACACAATGATGTAAAATCATTTCTAGTGACCATTGAAGACACCTTGTAGATAATACACCTGACTCCAAAGATGAGACTCACAGTTGTAAAATAACAACTTAGGTTTTAATTATTAACCATGGAACATTATTAGTTTAACGTTCATATTAGCAATGCAACGCCAGCGCGCGCGTACAGGCAAGTGAGAAGTTAAAAGTGAGTGAGCAAGTAGCGATCATAGCTCGCCACTTACGTACAGTGAAGGTTGAATGACGTCAAACCTTGGCTTCATCTGCCATTAGGACTTCCCCTCCAGCACGTCGGAGACGTCGCTAGTTCAGGCTCAGCGTATATCGCTTGACCAGGAAATTATGACATCAGCTTGGCTACTGTAATGGAATTAGGAAACTGACTCTTCTCCCGGATCTTTTGGTAGTGCCAGTTTTCGATGAAACCTCAGGCTTGTCATCTGGAATAGGTTCTGCTACAATTGAGGAATCTGCTAAAACAAAGGAAAGTTTAATACGATCCACAGAAACATTTTGTTCTTTCCCCTTAATTAGCACTTTGAAGAATTTTTCACTTCTGGCAAGGACGCGGTATGGACCGTCATATGGAGATTGTATAGGTCTCCGCACAGTGTCCACACGCAAAAATACATGTGTGCAGTCCTTTAAGCCTTTGTGTAAAAAAATGTTCTGTTTGGAATGACGAGAAGCTTGTATATAGGACGGAGTTTTCCATATTTTCCTTCAAACCAATCACAAATTCGTTTACTCGTTTGGGTACGTCTTTTTGACATGAAGAACGGAAGAATTCACCGGGAAGTCTAAGGTGTAGCACCAATCTTCCTTATTTGTGTCTCTTATGCCAAGTAGTACGATAGGAAGTACTTCACACCAGTTGTGTTCCGCTTCTTGAACTTTTGCCTTTATAGCAGATTTGAGAATCCTATCAAATCGTTCTATCATAGAATTCGACTGTGGATGACATGCCGTCGTTCAGTTTCTTTTAATTCCTAAAAGTCTGGTAAGATGCAATGACAGTTCACTTTCCCATTGAGTTCCACGATCACTGGTAATTGTGTCGGGCACGCCAAATCTGGCTATCCAACCAGTTATCAACGCATTTGCTACTGTCTCGGCTTTTATATCAACTAATGGCAAAGCTCCAGGCCATCTGGTATAACGATCAATGATTGTAAGCAGGTAGCGGTAGCCGCGTGAAATGGGCAACGGTCCAACAATATCTATGTGAATGTTCATGAAACGATCACTAGGCAAAGGAAAATCGCCAAGAGGTGTGCGAGTGTTTGTGTATTTTTGATTTTTGACAAGTCAAACATTGCCTGCACACCTTCGCACAATCTCTATTCAGACAGGGGCAAATGAAACGTTTTTTAAAATGTTTCGTAGTGGCACGAATGCCTGGGTGGGATATTTCATGAAATTGTTTAAAAATCCGTTGCCTCAATATTTCTGGGACATATGGTCAAATTACATCAGTGTGGAAGTATCACAACAGAGTAATATGTTGTCGGGAGGGAACGCAACATCTTTAAAAATAAGATCAGTATTATTGGAAGTTTTTAATGTTGCTAATTCAGTGTCATTTTTCTGTGCTTCAGCCAATTCTCTATTAAATTATGCTCGAGCAAGCTATCTCTTCGACACGACATAGTGTATTGGCGACAATATTTGATGCGCCAGAAATGTATTTGATATTAGTCGAAAATCGACTAATATACTGCAAGTGTCGAGTTTGTCTGAAAGAGCTTTTTCTCATTTTTGCTTGAAAGCAAACACGAGAGATCGATCTATGATCACTTAGGATTTCAAATTCTCTACCCTCTAGCAAATGAGCAAAATAACGGATAGAGGAATACACTGCTAATAACTCTATATCATACGTACTACGTACTATAATTACGCTCATTTGACGTTAATTTTCTAGAGAAAAATGCTAGTGGGGTTGTAATTGAGAATTTTTTTCTTGTTGAAGTACACCAAATTCAACAGGTAATTCATAATTACCACAGAACTGGCATCGACATACAAAGAAAGTTTGGCGTTTGCAACTGGGTGAGCCAATAGTGTTGTATTCGCAATAGCATTTTTGCAATTTTTAAACGCCTCTAATGCTTCGCTTGTCCACTAAATAGGGCTTAGATCATTCTTTTTTTGGTTATGAAGGAGTTTAATACAGCTTGTTTCTCCACTGCTCTAGAAATGAACCTATGATAAAAATTGAACATTGCCGAAAATCTGCGTAGTTCAGAAACGTTTTTTGGAGTTGGATAATCAACCAAAGCTGAAACTTTTTCTGGTGAAGGAGTAATGCCCTTAGCAGAAATGACATACCCCAAAAATGAGAGTTCAGACTTTCCGAAATTACATTTTTCAACATTTAGTACAATTCCATAATCACTAAATCTTTGAAATACTTTTTTAGATGAGTCATATGTTGTTCTTCACTACTGGAAGCAATCAAAACGTTATCTAAATATGTAAAACAGAACTCAAGATCTCCCAAAACATTGTGCATAAAGCGTTGAAATGTTTGCGCTGCATTACAAATACAAATAAAAATTCAACGCCACAACAGGCAAATTGCCCAACGAGGTGGCTGACTTAAGAACATCATGGATCCCCGAACCCTTTTTTACCCTACCTACGACTGCTACACCACACATGCACCCCGCCCACAACCCCCCCGCGGAACCCCCAACGAATCGGTACATGCGGGAATGTACGTGAAGTGAAACCTGACGTGAAGTTTCTTGTTTCTCTGTAATGCTTTTTATGTGTAGTGCTGCCATCTGCCACCAGTTTTTCAAAGTTCAAGTCCAGTTTTTACAAAGTACAAAACACATTTTAGTGAATTCGAAAAGATCAAACGGTGTAAATGACAGCAGTTTTTGGGATAGAGCTTGATTCTAAAGGAATCTGGTGATACTCATGGACCAAGTCCAATTCAGTAAATATCACTTTTCCATCTAAGGTCCCTTTCACACGGAGCGGATGCGGACGCGGGTCCGCATACCCTTTTCAAACGAGCGCTGAAGATGCGGACGAATCGCCCGCATCTTTAGTTCGAAATTCGTGCATATAAACTGTTTTTTCGCAATTTTTGTAATTATTTTTCTCCTTCACCCCTGATTCAGTGACCATAGGCAGCCTAGAGGCATTCTTTGGTGGTTTCTTCAAATATTTTCAAAATATTTTGAAAAAAAAATCCGTCTTTTCGGAAAAATATGGAAGAAAAATTCCAAAAACATCCAATGTTCGAAAAATCAAATCCAAAAACATCAAAAACATTCGATGTTCCAAAAAAAAGAAAAAAAAATTCAGGAGATATCAAAGAATTTGCAAGTAGTAAAAAAGGGGAGGGGTAGAGACTTTCAAAATGCCTGTGCTTAGAAATATTCACATCACAATTCTGACTTAGGCCGGGATTACACTATAAAAGTTCGTTTATAAAACTTGAAAAATGCAACCAATAGGCGGATCAGTTAAGTTCTCTCGAATGTAACAGATGTGTTTATTGGTTACATTTTTCAAGTTTTATAAAATAACTTTCATAAACCTTTTAGAGTGAAATCCCAGCCTTAGATTAGTCTCACTTCTGAAATATAAAATTTCATTTTTTCAGTTTATAGACTGAATATCGAGTAAAATAAACTTGTAGGTATCGGGGGAACCACCAAAAATATTCAAGTGCTAGGGTCTTCAAACGTCTTAATCCGGCCCTGAGTGAACACCGTACGTGGATAACGTTGTTTAATAAAAGTATTTTTTTGAAAGTTTAAAAAAATTATGTTAAAAATTTTAAAAAAATAACAAATATTTAAAATAATATTTCAGATATTTATATTTTTAAATAATTTTAAAAATTTAAAAAGAAAAAAATTAAAACTTTTAAATTAAATTTAAAAGTTATTAAAGTATGTAGTCAATTAAATATTCGTAATGAACAGAACGGCTTATAATTTTGGTCCCGTCAGTGGCCATTGTTGACAGGTTTTATTGTATAAAATTGTGAAATATGGACAAAAGGCAGTTAAAGTTGCTATATCTCTATCTCAGAAGGAAACGGAGGGATAGACGTATGTAGGTACATTATACTAATGAGCAGGGACCATCGTATGGTGTTTTTAAGGGTATTTATGGCAAATAATTAAAAACATTCCGTGAAAAATCACCTTCAAAAAGTAGCCAAAGATGCGGACGAATTCGCTCCGCATCCGCATCGTCTGAATAGCTCCGAATAAACCTATTGTCAAAACTTCTATGTGCGGATGCGGAGCCCGCACTTAGGCTTTGACATATGCGGACGACGTCCGGACCCGCATGAACATTTCCTAGGTGCGGAGATTTTTCGGCTCGTCTGAAAGGCGCAGTATATTCCAATTGTTAAAACTTCTTCCGGACCCGCATCCACATCCGCTCCGTGTGAAAGGGCCCTAAATTGTGTGCAAAATCATGAAAGTGTGGAAGAGGATATCGATCTAAGATCGTTACGGCATTTAAACGCCGGTAATCTCCACGGATTCGCCAAGTACTACCAGATTTAGGTAACATATGTATAAGACTGGCCCTGGGCTCTTAGACGGTCTGCACAACCCAATTTTTACCATATAATCAAATTCTTGTTTTGCAATTTTGAATTTTTCAGGGGGCAAACGTCTAGCTTTAGCATAAATCGGGGGACCAGTTGTTTCTATATGATGCACAATTTCATGAGGAACAGAACTGACATTAAACATGTTGGTAAGAATTTTTGGAAATTCTGACAATAGTTTGCGATAACGAGTGTCCTCGACCACTGTAGTTAAATATATAGAAAGACCGGAAATTTCATGTCCTTTTATACTGGAAAATGTTTGAGAGGCGATTAATTTACGATTTTTTAAATCGACTAATAATCCAAATCTTGTGAGAAAATCAGCACCAGTTATGGGCTGTGTGACATCCGCTACAGTTAAATTCCAATAAAATTTCTTACGAAAACCGAGGTCAATCCTCACCACAACCTTGCCAAATATTTCAATTTTAGAGCCGTTAGCAGCAAAAATTGAGGGAATATTACATTTCTTGATTTCTCTCTCGTAATTTCGCTCTATTTTTAGGCAAAACAGAAATTTGTGCTCCTGTGTCGATCAAGTATCGCAATCCTGTCATTCGGTTGTGAACAAACAAGCGACCTTGGAAGTGGTCATCAGTCGTCGCTGAAACAGATGACCGAGCTAATTTCCCGAAAAATTACACGGTTGCACACATCTATGTACTTTCGTGCCAACTTTTCATGATACCAACAGTGTTCTTCGTAAGTTTTAACAAAATCCGATTTTACATTTTTGGATTTCGAAACGGAGCGAGAATCTCTCCTCTGTTTGTAACCACGAAATTTAGATCGAGATAATCGGTCGATATTTTTAGTTAATGTATCAATTCGATCTTCTAATTTTGACAATCGGTCTTTTTCACCGATCGAAGAAGTCGAACTTGCGCCAAAATTATTTTCGGTAACTTCGAGAATACGATCTGCTTTTTCCGCTAATTTAGCGAGATCGTGATCACCTACGTCATGACAAACTGACAGGATTTGCCGTACTGATACCGGGAGTCTAAAGAAATAACGATTTTAGCATATCAGCACTGATTATAAAATTCAAGTTTGACCGAAGTTCTAATTGTTTTATATGAGTTTTTGTACACCTAACGAATATACGAACCAAGGACCCGTTTTATTTAATTCTAACGCTGCTTATTCGACAACACAAATCTACTAACAATTATAATAGTTCTCAGGTCAGGTCTGTGTGTGTCAACCCAATATGTATCATTTTTTTAAATACATTTCAGTTCTTCTCTCTCTCTCTCTCAGCCAATGCATTTTTTCATTCCAGAGTTCGAAAAAGATAGCGCTGGGTCAACGGGTATCTCGGCTGTCTAAGCAGTATCGCAATCCCTCGTTTGGTACTATTTTCAAGGACGTTCTCTTGAACCGGTATGAATCATTCTTGGTCGTCCTCTGCCATGCCTTGCTGAACTACTGGTTACCGTCCTGCCCGCATTCGCATCTCCATTGGCATCTTCAAATTCTTCGCAAACACCATCATCGGGGTTGATAGTAGCGGTACTTCAGTTTCACGATCTTCGGAGTTTGGCTGATTTTCGGGCTCGAATCGCTCACTAGCGACATCTGTAAAAGTCTCCGAAAACCTGACACTTCTAGATATTTCCATTTGTTTATCGTCTGTCAGCCAAATATGAAACGCTTTTTATTCTTCAGAGTAACCAACGAATATACAGTGGAACTTCGGTTAACGAGTAATTCGCATTACGAGCAAAAATTGCACTTTGTTTATTCATTTTCACGTTATCGCAACTGAGCCGATGGTTTTTCGCTTTCATCCACACACGTGGTATGGAAAAGAAGAGAAAGAGAGAAGAAGAGAAGTTCTGGGTAATATTTTCCTGTACAATCTCCGGTCAGCGTGTCTCTCTTGAAAAATGAACACACGTGTGAGAGTGACCGTTTACGACTCAAAACTAGATGCAGCATTGTAATCACGCGTATTTGCGCTTAAGTTTTTTTAAAATTCTGTTTGGAGAAAACTGAGTTGATTGCATTATTGAACGTGACTGAGGAACTAGCAGGAGCCAACATTTATAAAAGGTAAGGCTATGCATTTTCTGGATCACTAATAAACAGGAGCCAACATTTATAAAAGGTAAGGCTATGCATTTTCTGGATCACTAATAAACAGGAGCCAACATTTATGGAAGAAATTGTGTCGTTGGAGAAGACCATGGGACTGCAGGTGCATGAGAACGCCATTTAAGAACTAGTGGTGGAACATGGCCAGGAGTTGACCATAGATGAACTGATAGATCTCCATTGCACGCAACAGCAAGAGCTTTTGGAGGGTGTCTCGTCTGTGGAAGAGAGAAGTCCCCCACTTCAAATGAGATTAGAAAGATGTATAGAATGTGGGAATCTCTGCAAAATTTTGTACAAAAAAACCAATCAAATATAGTTATAGTGAGCAACGAATCTGTCCAACGACAATGCAGTTTCTTGATAAGGTTCATCGTTTTGCAAGTATCATTGAATAGGTTCTTTTTCAATATCACACAAAAAGAATAAATTCGCAATCAATAGGGTACGTAAATTGTTCTAAATGATAGTCCTTCCCTCTCTCTAGTCGTTTAGCATAAGTTAATTCGCAGACATTATCGTACTGCACATTTAGTTATGGCGTTATTGAATTATATATATTTTATTATATTATTATATTGTTATTGTGATATTATTGATTTAATGCCGTTTCTATTAGTCATTTTTATGTGAACGAATTATCCGAGTTCCCTTTATTTCCTATGAGGAACTTTGATTCGATAAACGAGCGATTCGAATAACGAGCACGTTGCCGAAACGAATTAAGCTCGTTAACCGAAATTCCACTGTGCATAGTTTCGCACGAGCTTCATTTTTCCCTCTGATTTTGCTGTTATTCCAAAAACATAAGCTTTGCAACTTTGAAATAGCTTACATTAAGAATTCGGATATTCCAAATTTCGAATGACATCTTATAATCGAGAGTTTCTGATATAATTTGCCGTAGTTCTTTAATAAGTGTGAAAAAAATCTACTAAATGATTCTTGAGAGTCGCAGATGACAAAAGCTTGAGAATCATTGGCGTAGGAAAAAAGCAGATTACTTGATTAAATCAAAGAACATCGAGCTATGCCTAACGGTATCGCGTCAAAACATCGCAGTCACAAAAATATCGCACGTCAAAACATCACCGTGACAAAAACATCGCACGTCAAAACATCGCCGTGACAAAAACATCGCACTTCAAAACATCGCCGTGACAAAAACATCGCACGTCATAACATTGCCGTGACAAAAACATCGCCGTCACAAAAACATCGCACGTCATAACATTGCCGTGACAAAAACATCGCCGTCACAAAAACGTCGCCAAAAATTAATATATACTATATATATATATATATATATATATCGTATTTACCTGCATATAATCAGTGGCTTTGAGTTTCAAAAATACATCGGATATTTTTAATTGCGCTTCATTATTTTATTATTGCTTTATTTCTTAAGATTATACTATCGCATATTTTTCTGAGATTTTATTACAGTAATAATAAAGGTACAGGTGAACTTGGCTAGTTCGAACTTGGTTAATTCGAATATCATGAATTCCCTTTGAGTTTCTTGCAAAAATTTCAATTCAATTTGAAATTACTTGTTTAATTCGATTCCCCCCCCCCCCAACGTAAAGCCCTAAGTTGTCTAGTTCTCGAACTGGCCGGCACAGTTGAAATGGCCATTGTCCGAATTTCGGGCTTTCATTGAGTTTTGGCCAAGCACAATGATTTTTTTGCGTGTGTGTAACCAATTTCTCATAAGTAGGGCTCTGATTTTTACCTAAAGATGAAACGTCGTTGCTGATGAATTATTAGCTACTACGTTTCTTCTTTAGGTCATAAAAATCAAAGCCCTTGTCATAAGCTTGTGTTATCAATAATTATAAGGTTTTGAGATGAATGTACTGTATATATGCATACAGTGTAACTTTATTGACAGTAACATTTATTTGAAGACAACCAACCAAAAAACAACGTTAAATGCGGATAAAACGTTTTTTTTTTGGCGTCAAAAGAGACGGGGCAAGAACATTGTAATTGGGTTTTTGAGCACACGTGTACGTATAAAAAGTTAACATTTTTATTTTAATAATTATACACCCCCTTGCAACATGAATGGCATATCTGAGTACTACACATAATTTTTCTAATTGAAAGTATTCCTGTAGGGTGAACGAGGTTTGGCAGTAAAGTAAAATACCATACGTCTTGTTACCTATGCCCTCTGTACATTGTATATAGTAGTGTCTGTTATGTGAAATATTGTGTTGTGTTTAAGCCAACTCACACGTTACTTCGTTCGCCTGTGGGAGAGAGGTCACATTATGAACCAAAAAGCCACTTGGGGATAGCTTGTCATTCAGCGAGACATCAGATTTTCACGAGGAATGTAAAAATCTCACCGTATCGAAATTATAATCAATAAACCGATAATTTTTTTTTTTTTTTAATCTGATTGATCTGACTTACTGATTTGTTGGAAATTCTGATTCACCCAAATTCAAATTTACCCAAGAAAAACTAATTTGTAAATAATTCAAACTTCATCCTGAACAGTAACTTGATGACATTATGCCGTCTTCAAGAGCAATGTTTACATTGATTGAAAATAACTTATTATATATTTTTTTTAACGTGTTTTAATTTTCATAAGTTAAAAATAAATTAAATTCAAACACATATTTATACTGCAAACAATATTTGAACAATTGCCATTTAACGGGAAAACGGGGTGGGGTGTAGGAAATTGATCATGGTCGCAAGGGGGCCACAGGAATGAGAAATGGTTGAAAGGATGGCCATGAGCAAAAAAAGGTTGAGAACCGCTGGTCTAGGGCGTTCACTCGATTAGTGAAAGGAAGTGTGGGTTTGATTCCCCGCAGGGACAGTTAAATTTTCTCTCTTTCCAAAATATATCTTCGTATCAGCTAGCTGTTAAAAAAAAACTTTTTTTTTTGTATAATACAGAATTTATAAGAACTCTCTATTCATTGTCCATTACTCAAAAAAAGGCCGAATTCGAAGGATTGAGAGAAAACTAGTATGTGTGGAAACAGTCGAACACAGACATACACATGACAGTTTGGCTTTGTCACAACCAAAGCCGCCTGAAAGTTTAATGCACTTTTAGTGCAGCTTTGGTTACCAGTTGAACAAAAAGAAAAGGGATGAGGTGATTTCCATTACAATTTTTAATCCATTAAATTTTTAATTTAAAAATTTTTCATAAAGCGATCTTTTTTCCAGGGCCATGTTCAGGCGATGTTTTGACGTGCAATGTTATGACGTACGATGTTTTGACTTGCGATGTTTTGACGTATTTGGCGATGTTTTTGACAGCGATGTTTTTGTCACAGCGATGTTTTGACGGCCGATGTTTTTGTTCGCGATGTTTTGACGTAGACCCATGCCTAACAGTGTAGGATGTTTCCTCTCGGAAACTTCATTTTGCTCAGGAGTATTTCTAACACCTAATCTCCTTGTAATTCCTTCCCTGTACAAATAATTATTGAATTCCTAATTTAAACCACCAATATCTGATTGTAGCACCTTAATTTTAGACTCAGTTTTCTTTTTCATCATGCTTTAACCGATTTAAAAGCAGCAAGTGCCTCGCTTTTGTGTTTCAAAAATCTAACTTTACACCAACGTCAATGAGAGTTATGAAATTAGAAGCACTTACCTTTTGGTTGTGTTCACATAGGACCACAAATATCCGAATGGACGATTCCAAGCTTCTCTGAACATCTCTCGGCACGATTTGGAAACGATGTTCGACATAATTTTCTTTCAATGCAGGTTTCACACACAAAATCAGCCTGAAAATTCATGTTGACTACACCACTGACAGACCGCCGATTCACAGCTTTCTCGATGTCACGAACTGGCCCATCCTTTCATGCCACTTCACGAGATCCACTTTCCCTCTTGTTCGGGTATCGAAAGATTCACTTGCTGTAGTTGCCATATTATTTTGTAGAAAGTAAAAATCTCCGATTCTGTCAGCGATCATACGCGTCTTTCAGCCAACATTCCATAAAACGGCTTTCTCCTTGCTGAAGATCACAGTAAAGTTCTTGTCGCAAATTTTCACCACTAATATCAAATTCGTACGTAGGTGGGAAACATAAAACGCGCTTTCCATTTTTATAAGCCTCACGATCCACGATTTCGATTGTTTATTTTTCTCTGGATATCCACCTTTCCTTTTCCAAGTACTAGAATATGCCCGATATCCGCCAGCTTCACATTGTTTATCATCGAAGTTTCCAAATTGCTAAATTTCTCCTGATCCTTGCATATATGATTCATACAGCCACTATGCAGACACCATAGATCAGTTCGAATTGGGCATACCGTAGTAGTCTTTTAAGCCCGAGCCCAAACGATCATGTGGGTGGGACAATAACAAAAATTCATGCTTTCAAAATTTCCCGGTCTTAAAGAGTTAGTTTCAAATTTTACTATCATCAGACCCACTGCCGGTGTGTGTGTATATGGGTTTTGATGGCTCTTTCTTTTTATTTTTATTCAAATGACACTAAAATTTTATGGCCTACCTTGTTACACCGGAAACATCGGAATTGTTTTCTTTTCGTGAACGATTTCTTCTTGGAATATACCGAAAAAACACCATCATTTTGACGTTGATTGCTAACACCACCGCGTATAACGAACTCTTTTCTTTTTTTTCAATTTTTATCCGTAACGAGTCTGGTTTTGGCAGGTCGTCTCACGATTCGATGACACAACAAAAGTTTTCGAAGCTGTCTGGGAGACTATACAACAGCATGGTAGTCGGCAAATCGTCATCGATTTGTGTGTATGTGTAGCTTCTCGAGCCAATCAACCACATCAAAAGAGTTCCGTAGATGATTTTGAATATCTGAATCAGGGTTCATTTTAAGATGAAGATTCATTTTAGAGGGATTTCAGAAGAGTTGCTTTACGAACAGGACCCTTCGATTGATAAATGTGTTTGAGCTATGCAAGATTTCCTTTGCGATTTCGTATTTCTTCACTTGCTTCAACTCCGACGGCTGAATTGAAAGAATGGTGTGCACCTACGCGGACATCATTTGCCCATCTTGAGAGTTCCACTCCCTCGGTAGACCGCTAATCGGTGACGCATATCCATTCGTTGTTTTTCACTAGTAAAGCTTTCATCTGTATGTGTCACATGGCCGGTTTTAGGCCTAGTGGCACCCGGTGCGAAAACAGTAGTCAGCGCCCCCCCCCCCCCAGGTGAAAATCCAGAGTGATGTGCCGGAGGAGGCAATTTTTTGCTAGTCATGTCTTGATCCTTTTCTTCATTAATTTATTTTATCCTTGATTTCAAATTGAAATTATTTCACCCAGGTTCTAATAAATGTTATAGGACCAAGACAAGGGGTTAAGCAATCCATAAGATGAAAGAAAACAACACAACACTTTCGTGAACAAGTAAATCAGAGTCAAATTTTAGGGAAAAAGAAAATATTTAATTTTAACAATTAAAAATAATAGGTGTAGGTAGCTACCTTTTAACAATTAAAAAGGTTATACAGATAAAATGTAAACATCTACCAAATGAAGGTTAGATTTTCCGAGACAAAAAAATCGTTGCAATGATTGAAAGAAAAACTTAAATATTATCGTTCTGTCTAATAGTCCGTCGTTAACGGGTGAGCAATCAATATATTTTTGTTCTAATGACCGAAGAGATGACGACCCGCAGAAGAAGATTCTCTTTATACGGACAACGGTTGAAGCTCGAAGAGGTGGTTAAGAAGGTTTTAACCATCCACCGGGCATGAGTTTTTTGTCGAATCGTTCTCAAATTGGCACGTCAAAAACACAAAATCGTTCCAAAATGGGCAGGCTTCTCTAGTAAAACATGATGCCTACCCCCCTTGCGAACAACGGTATATAATACCCCGGACAGTGTGGTGATAATAAAGATTGACATTTCGGTACCGCCCAGTCAGTAACACTTTTTTCCTCTTCGGTACGAAACATTTTCTTTCCCCTACGGTATTTGCAATACGGCACATTCAAAGGCGGTAAAAACGAAAGTCTCCTCATTGACTCCGAAAACTGGTTGAAAAGAATTTGCACTCAGAATTCTGTTCATTTATTGACTTTTCATTTCTTTCAGATAAAAATTTCATGATAGAAATTCTTGGAGTTTCGGACACACTCCAGTTTATATTCTTTTTCTGCAGTAAAAACGAATCCTCGCTTTGATTGAAGAAAAGTCCCCCCCCCCCCGAAATAATTTTGCTCACGCTACTGCTCGTACATGTTCACTGTAACATTTTCTGTAAAAAACAGTCGGGTAAAATAAACATTTTCCATTCTTAAATTTTAATAAAAGTGAGGGAAATAAATATACTCAATTATTACGTAAACTGTGAGCTCTGCAATCCCTTCCCAGGGCAAGCGTGGGTCCAGAAGGGGAGACAAATAATATTGGGAAAATTTGTCTGTCCCGTAAAATACGGGATTATCCGATGCACCTACACAAAAAAGCCGGATACGTACTGGACCGATATCTATTCGCAGTTGGAGATTTATTTATTCATTTACATCCACAAAAGGCTAGTTGCATTTACATTGCGGGGAAAAAGCAGGAAAAAACGAAAAGAACATGATAAAATCAAAAGAAAAGGACCAAATAATGACAAACTGTACGTACGTGGGGAGCATTAAATTAAAATGGATATCTGATCAAGAAACTCGAAATGTCAAAGCTTGATAGTCGTTTGCAAAATAACGCGTACATCGGTGTAAAAGATGCCTCAATTTATAATACTCACAATGATTATGTATGAATCCAAGTTCATATTTTGGGAAATATGATAATCTTTCAATTAATTATTTGATTAAATGAACATAACTGTGGTCCAGGATGATGATTCCGAATAGCAACGTTGGTTTTGTTTGCACATGTTGATAGGCGTGAAAAAAGCCAACACTACAACACTGATAAAGGTTTTATAGATGTTTTTATAGTCTTCACACTTATGTTCACTTGATTAAATTTTTATTGCAAAATATGTCAAAACCACTGAACAGGTGTTCACTTTTACTGTATAAAACAGTTAGAAATTAATTTATAATATGTATAGGGCATTTTAACATCAAAATTTAGTATACAAATCAATTGCGACCGAAGTCAACCGTCGAATAAATGTGAAAGTTGTATAAATGAGATTCCACTGCTTTTATCGTACCTCCCATAAATCGACACTTCCCATAAATTTCACACTTTTACCTCTCTTTCAACATTAAAAGGGGGAGCCAAAATGCTTGCTTGTCCCTGCTGCGGATCTGCTTCCCGTTAGCGGACAAAATTTCTGGTCCCATGGGTGACCATTATCGAGATGCTGTACTGTATCTGCATCGGCTTCATCCGCTGCTGAAGACATCCGACTCCATTCCACTCGAAGCTGAAGATATCTGCCTCGACTTTATTAGCCGCTGAAGATGCCTGTCTTCACTCAGACGGGGATCGAGGAGGCGATGGAAACAACCACCCTCTACCAAGAGCCAAATAAAATGTGAATATTTGTCTGTCCCATAACATATCAATATGGAACGGTGAAACAAACTTACACAATTCGCCCCTCCCGTCACATCGTCCTTGGGTCCGCATCTGTCTTGAGTGTTATATTTTATGGCCTTGCGTCTCTCTTTTTTCCTGAGTAGCATGGCAAAATCAAACTATGGTTCACCTTTTTTCCTCGGTTCAATCGGTCATTTCGACTTCCCGTAAAAAGAGAAAGAGGTAGTTTTTTCCAATAGTTCCATCTATCTATTTTGGATAATCCAATCCAATTCCATCTATCTATTTATAAGTGTCACTGAATACGAGAAACAATTATTTCCTATCTTCCCGTTCTTTGATGGTGTGATTTGGTCATTTTTCACGCAGTCATCTTTTTACACCAGCGCTTTTTAATCTTTTTTTGCCTGTGGCCCCGTTTGAAGCATATTTTTTTTTCTTGTGGCTCCCCTGTTTTACCCAGAGTCTTCGACCCTCATCTAGAAGCAAGGTTCTCTATACGTATTGAATTGATTTTTTCAGTGAATTTATACTGAACGAAAATTTTGCAAATAAAATTGGCCTCCAGTCCACTGGCCTAGAATTTATTGAGCTCCCTGCTAATCCGACTTCTATTCAGGACTGTCTGAACATCATGGGCCCCCTCGGCAAAGTGATGCTATGGTAGTTCTATACTTAGCCGGAAATAAACAGCCTACATATTTCCTACTTACTTACAAAATTTATTGTACTATACAAAATATCATAAGGGGGGATCACTTATGGACGTGAGACCCCCGAGCATGACCCTTCACAAGTGTGGGGAACCTCCTAGGGAACCTACTGCAAAATGTAGGTGGTGAGGGCCGGACGGGTCCATGCTCTAAGACAGCCGTGGTTTTGTGGGTGAAGTTTTGTGGATACTGTAAGTGTATATAGTCACTAAATATAAAAGCTTTATTTCTTCACACCTTAATTTTTCCTCTCAGCTCTCTGCAGCCCTCCAAACCAATTGTCCTGGCCCCCTTCTAAATTTTCTTCCGTGGTCCCCCTTGAAGTATCCCAGTGCCACCAAGTGGGGGAGGGGGCACGACGATTGGCCAAAACTGGCCAGTTTATTGAAAGAATTTCAATTGTCTTGTTCCATTAACAGAATAAGGGAAAAGTGTGCGCGGGAAAATATCCAAATAAGCCGTTCATAACTGTTGACATTCTGTACTTCATTTTCAACAACAAAGACTGACGGAACATCAAAAGTTGTTTTTTTCCCCTTTGCTCAGTGGCCATTCCAAAATAGAAATCCTACGCCTCAATTTGTTCAGTAGGACCTAGACAGAGCTGCACCCATCAAAACAGGTGCGTGCCGGGTATTTCTTTCTGAAGTGAGAGAATGAGATATATATATATATTATGCTCGTGAGGAAGCTTTTATCGATTCTGAAAACTGATAAGAATCACTGTAGTACCGACACAAGAAACTACATGAAAATAGTAAAATTTCCTTCATCAAGTCGACATTGTATATGGAAGCAGAAAAGCAGAACTAATTTTTTGTCTCAATTTGTTTTCAACTAGGAAGCCATTATGAAGTATAGGCGGTGCCAATTGCTAGAAGCAATGGCAAGCCCTCCAGTTACAGACTGGCCATGAATTGAAAGCTACGCCGCTGATTGAACGCTTGTCGGATTTATGGTTTGGTCGCCTGTGGCGTAAATTTTGCCGCCCTTTCTTGTCTTATTTTCTTGATTTCACATTCTTCAAATTCGCCACATTAGGCTGCAGCCCGCTAATCCATTCCCCCACTCCTAGTAAATATGTCTGTCTCTAAATCACTCTTAGGCTGCCGGCACACTACGGTTCGGCTGGCGCGGTTGATCTTATCAGCAATTTCGCGTGAAACACACACTGCTGTTAGCAACCGGGGTTTTTTATTTTTTAATGTCACGTGACATCTCGGAATTGGCTAAATTATTTTCGCCAAGCTGAACTTGGCTCCAGTTAGCATGCAAATTCGTGCTCATAAGCTGCATTGCACTAAAACCCCCTCTTAACGGATACTCCCTGTTTTACGGACAAATAATAATTTACAGTTGTGTAATATATAAAAATATGAATTTCAAACCTCTTTTTTAACGGTCACCCATTTTACATGGATTTAATTTTTTTGTCCTGTCCGTGTTCACAAAAAGGAGGGGTTTTACTGTATATACCAATAAAAATATTCATGTAATGAAATTTAACTTTCTGTAACAATATTTGCCGTTTGAAATTAATTCAAAGTTGAAGAAAGACAACCTACAAGTTGACCCATTTTTGATGCTTTTACGATTCGTGACCAAATCACACAAATTTTTTTATATATCATGACTGGAATCATCATAATTTATTTAAATAACATATATTAGAAAAAAACTATTTAAATAACATATTTTTGTCATATAAAGCCGGTCTTTTTTCAATCGCGCTTATGATTTTTTCGGAATAACTATCGCTAGCCATTAACGACTCAGAATCTGCTGAAGACATGGTGGCACAAAAAAATTTCGTTGACACAGCTGACTAATGGAACTGGTAAATAAGAAATGAGATGGATAAAATATGATTAGTAATGTACTGCAGCACTGTGCAAGCGCCCTCACGCGTTCCAATAATAAGCGTAGCTGCGGCTTCAGATTGGCTTACTGATACCAAAACCTTTCTGAAGTGGACACCTCTACGGTTCGATTACAATTAAATTAAGCCGTTCGGTATTGCCGACATTCTGTGTTGTAGGATTATGACGGTGCCTTTCAAAGTTGCCCCATGTAGGAGATGTCCGAGTTGACAGGTTCCACGAAATTTGTTTTATGTTTCGCGAAGTCCCTTTTTTTAAAAGACCATTCGTTTTCCCAAGGGCGTGCATGGAAGGCTAGTCAATTGGGCTTAAATGGAAGTACTGTATCTAAATTTTATTACTTTTCCCAACAGGTCTATTGCCCTTAAAATAGATAATGGTTTTTCTTATAATTCTCAGAAATCCGGATGAAGGCAAACAAACTGAAAAACGGTTACCGACTGGTATACCCGTTTGGAGGACCTTGGCAGGGGTTCTTGAAACTTTTGCCACTCGCGGCTTCTTCGGCCTGCTCGTAAGAATAGCAAGAGCCATTCCAAAGCACTGCAGGGGTTCACGGCAATGCAAAGTCGTCGTGACGTCCTTCCGAGCGATAATGCCGAACATTCCCAGAAAAAGCGACCCACACCTCGAGAACTTCTGTTTTGGGTTTGGGGTGTACATCAGAAAGAAGAGGGTGGGGGGGACTACTTTGCGAACTCAGCAAAGCTGTTCGTGGGACCAAGGCCATCTTAAAGCCACCCATATTCGCGTGACCCTGGGCTTCTTGTTCACATAGGGCCTACATGACCAGGTGTAGTATAATGGTTTAGAGCAGGCATCTTCACCCTGTTGCTCGCGAGCACCACGGTGCTACCTGAAGCAACTGGAGTTCTCGAAGCTCCTGTCCAATAATTGCTTGCTAGAATTTGATCGACGTTTCAATCAAATTACCTCGTTCAAATTGCATTCGAGGATTAAAATCATCCTAATTTTTCATGCATACTTATGATCAAACTTGTAAGGGTGCTCTCCTTTCGATGATGGGTACAGCCAGTGCTCACAACTAGAAAAAGGTTGAGGACCTCCGGTTTAGAGTGTAAATAATTACATAATGGGTGATTACAGTTTAAGTTCTCGTACTTCGAGTAGTTTTTCCTCAAAAACTGCTTAACCGAGTACATCCAAATTTTCAGGATATCTCAATGAGACCATGGGGAGATTTATGAAGTAAAACAAATACAGTCTAACCCCGTTTTAACGAATACCGTTACAGTGAAAATCTCGTTCTAACGAAAACTTTTCTAACCTCCCACAACAGTTTACATAGGCACAACGGCAACAACCTGGAATTCCTTTACAAGGAAATTTCGTTGTAACGAAGTGATTTCTCCGGTCTCTTGGAAGTTTGCTATAATGGGATTAAGCTGCAGTTCAATTTTCGACCAACAAGTGAAACAGTGCTCCCCCCCCCCACCCGGGGTAGAAGGTCCCGGGGAAAGATGGGGGGGGGGCAGCACGAGAAGGAAATACGGTACAAAGGGCCATTAGCTCACAAAAAAATTGGCAACCACTGGAACATATGATATTTTCGTTTAATGTAATTTTTTTTAATTTATTCAATCACACATGATACAGTATAACGCTATATAATAATACTAAGAACATCATCAACGGAGGATTAGTAAATTCGTTGTGATGAACACGAAGAACCGTGGTAACGAAAAACGTCATAAAAACTTCTTCGTTTATTATTTCTCCCGATCAGTTATCGGATGATTTTTTCCAGATGATGCGATGACACGAAGGGAACATAATGTCCTTATACGAAATTATTTACATGCTTCACTCTAAATCCGTTTCCAGACACACATTTATGGCTTCGCCACGTGCTGGCTATTCGAATTGCTCTGCCCCCCCTATTCACGTTATAATTTAAAGTTCTTGACCACGAATTACTCAAATTTGCCGCCCCTCTGAACTTGCTACCCCGGCCCGCTTAACACCCTGTACATATGGCATCATAGAGCCGCAACTAGAGAGGAGCAGGTGGGACTGGTGCCAGGGTCGTCTTAAGAGTATTATGGGCCCCCCGGGCCAAGTGGTTTTTAGGAGGCCCTACATGGTAAATCCTTGAAAATTTCAATCGTATCTCATTTTTGGGAGGCCCCTCTTCTCTTGAGGCACCCGGGCCGTGCTCGGGTGGGTCCATGGGTTAAGACGGCACTGACTGATGCCCCCGAACTCCGAGCCAGAAAGGAGCGCAAATGTTAACCCTTCATCTCTCCTTCAATATTAAAAGGGGGCGCCAAAATGCGTGCTTGCCCCGGCTCACCACGCATGTCGTTGTGGCCCTGTTCATCAGTATGTATGTTGCAAGGTTTAAGGTACATACAGGGCCGCAGCTGGATACTTATTTTAACTGGAGCTAGCAAGCTTTTGGCTTCCCCGTATAAGGAAAGATTAGAAGGAGTGGTGTTAAAGGGGCAATTCGGCGCCCCCTCTAGTTCAGCACTCGATACAGTGGACCCGCTCTCCCTAGTTGCGACTTTGTGTGTGTATGTAAATTAAAAACTGCTTGAAAAGAACGGTAGGTGTGAAAATTGTTTTAGTGCACTCTTCGATATTACCCGCATACAACGTTTTGTCTAAATCAGCGGTTCTCAATCTTTTTTGACCCACGGAGCCCTTTCCAGTATATAATTTCTATGGCGGAGCCCCGTAGGCCTATTTTTTATTTATTCATCAAAGTTACTGATTTATTTTTATTCAAAAATATTAATAATTATTTTTTTCAAATTTACTGGTTCTTTTTTTATTTTCCTCGAGAGCCGCGGAGCCCTTGGGAGTTCGCACGGAGCACCGGTTGAGAACCGCTGGCCTAGATGGTTTTTTTTCATTGCAAAAACAACAGATAGACAGCCACATTCATATACGATACAAAAATAAATACCAAAAAGACAGAATAATGAAAGCAAAACACACACACACAATGCAGCTCTTAGGGTCATATTTCATCCCCGGTTCATACTTAGGCTTTTAATAAATGTTTCAAAAGTTTGATATGGAGAATTTGCAAATATAAAAATATATTCCTTCAGATGTCTGATTATTTTTACTTCTAATTTTTTATGAATTTATGATAAATGGTTGGGCCCCGTGGTAATTTGTACTCTTTTGGATGAGGTAACTAATTGGTTTTTTGCCAAAACGTTATAATCGGGATCCAATGCATTTCATTCAATTGTTCTAAAATATACATCTCGGTTTTAGCGTAATCACGTTAGTTTATGAATGTCATTATAACCGAGTTTCAATGTATGCTCATGTAGGAAAGCAAAAAAAATTCACTAGTTAGAAAAATTTAATTTTTTCTTCATTGGTTTTTTTTATTGTTATCAGTGCAAAAGCGCCAAACAAAGAATTAGTTTCCGTCGCATGGAACTTCACCATACAGTTCCTCGAATTTGTCTTCTCCTCTCATTTTTTTATGGCAGCCTGAGAAGGGGAGCAATTCCTCGAGCAATGCATCGAAATTCCATCACCCTCCTTGTCAAACCACTTAATAGACAATGGAAGACAGCAACCGCAGGTCCAGCCGAACCGTCATCAGGGAGCTCAAGCCTTTGCAATACATGATGGCAGCTTTCCGGTTACCCCAACCGTCCAAAGAAATGTGGATTTTCTCGGTTGAAAAAACCGCGCTCAGCGGTTGCAGTTGTATCTGTGCGTTGACAGAATAAAACTATAGATGATGCCTCCCCCCCCCCCCAACGTCAACCGCCTTCAACCGCGCCGTAGTCAGGTCTCGGCCTTATGGTCATCAAATGTTTGCAGACTTTCTTGGTCATTTATTTGGTCACTTACTGCCTTGGCTCCTTGCTCTCAAGGGCACTCTTTTTATCATTCTCTTGCTTGCACCCTGTTTTGGTCGCTCACACGCTTGTACACCCTAAATCAGTGCTTGTCAACCGACGGGCCGTGATCCGGTATCAACCACTGTCATCAGTCAAACCGGGCCGTGAGTAATTTATCATTTTATTTTTTTCCATAAATTTTCCATTAGTCGTGTTTATTTCCGGGCCTTCCACTCAAAAAAAAAAGAATCAACCGGGCGATATTCTAAAGGTTGAAACCACTGCTCTAAATCGTTCTTTCGGTTGCTCCGCAACATCGTTCCTCACTCTATAGGTCCCCCTTTTGGTAACTCACTGACCAGCTCCCTCACTTTTTCAATCACTCTGATGCTCAGACACTCTCTCTAGGTAAGCGGTTCTCAACCGGGACTCCGTGTGCACTTCTTCACGGTGACCCCGCAGCCAATTGAGAAAATTAAAATAAATCAGAAAAACTTTTGATTAAGCTAAAAAAAGATGCCTGTTTGGCTCCGCGATTAAAAAAGGTTGAGAACCGCTGCTCTAGGTTTTTCTTTTTTTGTTACTCACTGCCTGCACACTTCATTATTCGCTATTTTGGCCACACACCAACCTCCTTCTTCATACTCTAGATCAGCTGTTCTCAACTTGTGCTCCGCGGAGCCCTTGGGCTCCTTGTGCACTCTCCAGGGGCTCCGCGGCCGCTCGAGGAAAATAAAAAAAACAAGTAAAATTAAAAAAAAATAATTATAAATATTTTTAAATAGTAAAAATAAATCAGTAACTTTGATGAATAATTAAAAAATTTGCCTACGGGGCTCCGCCATAGAATGTTTTAGTTGAAAGGGATCCACGAGTCAAAAAATGTTGAGAACCGCTGCTCTAGATCTGTCAAGGTGGAAAAGTCATGGCACACTTTTCCCCCTCTTTTGACATATGACATAGTGTTTTTTGTAATCGAGAGTTATTCATATCATATTTATGTGTCATGTTTTTGTGTCAAATAGTGGATATGTGTCATGTGTTGTAAGAAAATTAGTTTGTTGTCCTTTTTTTTTCAGTTGGGAAAACGAGTAGGTTACACACCTATTTTTTTTACACACGGTATGTGTTTTCAAAATTTTTGATTTTCCACACGATCCCGATGTCGTAGACTTTGACCGATTTTTCTAAATTAATCCCCTGGAAATTTTTGCTCCTTGGTGTCAACAGTGAACCGATTTTGAGGCATCTTTGTTGGAAAAATTAAGAGTTTGTAAAAATGTAAATTTGTTCCAGGATAGTAATGCAGGAGATGGCCATTTTTCGAACTTTCGTTTCCGATCTCGAAGGTGACGCGGAGAGAATATTTTTTTTGTTTGTTTGTTTATTTTTGCAGAGGGAAACACACAAAATTACCACTTTTTGTGTTTGAAACTTTTTGCAACGTCATCAGAATTTTTCTGGAGGATGAGACATACATGCTGATCTATTTTGTGGAGTCATTAATTAAGTAATTCATTAATAATTTCTTTTTTTTTAAATGGAAACTTACACACGTGCCGTTGATATTTGTTAACGTTGAATTTGGATAATAATTCTGATTGGAAAATATTTAGATATTTCAAGAAAGTGTATTCTATGTGTCATCTTGAATTTAAAATCGTGTGTTAATTAATTTTTTAAATTTTCTTTGTTATATGACGAAATTCTTCCTGTATCATTAATTATGCGTCGAAGTATGTCATGTGACCTATCATTGGAACGCGGAATTAATTTCCCATCAAATGGTAAAATTTAATTTGTATTTTTTTAATGATGTGTGTGCATAATTAAGCGTTTTCCTTTTTGTATAACATTTAGTGCATTGTCCTTGGGATCAGAAGAGTCGCCCCGTAGGAAGAAAGTTTCGTTCAGGGCGTTATTTTGTCCAGATTTTAGACTTGCCCTTTCACCTTAATTGGTCAAAATTGATGTCGTAAAAATTTACGCCACGAATCAAAGTGTGCGCATTTTCGAAGCCACGCCCACTTTTCATTTTACTTATACCCTCGAAACGTCGGTGGGTTGGTCAGTTTTCTTTGGTCAGACTTGGTTCGGTGTTCCGTGTTTTCTCTCGTCGAGAAAAACGCGGTAAATTTGATGTTAGTAATGTGAAATCGTTCTCGCGAGATGTTGCTTTCGCTACCGCAGTAGTTTCTCCATTTTGTTGCCGAGGCAATCCTGAAGCCTGTCACCATGTCCAGAGCAGAGCCTGTTGTGCCAGCGGAGAAGGATCCGGAGAGTTTTGTCCTATCTTGGATAGGCCGCCTGTTTCCCGATGCCCCTAGAACTTGATTCGAGATCCAAGAACTGTGGCAGGAACGCTGACCCCTGGGTGGCAGAACGTCGAGTCACTCGGAATTTGTGAGTATGTGAGGTAATTTCCTCTTTGTTCTCTCTCTCATTCACCATTTATTTTGAGTTCGTGGCGGTGATCTGGAAATTTGTAAATTTTTGTTAATATCATGATTTCTTTGAGGTTAGATCAAACTCCCACCCCGTTGAATTTTTCAGTTAAGTCGAAATTTCTTTAATGTTTCTTAATTCTAGTGATCGCTATGACAATGCACATTTTTGTGATTATTTTAATATGTTTGTTTCGCTGTTTAAAGTAAAGGTTTGTTAAATGTTGATGTTGGAAAAGCATTTTATTTCTGCAATAAGAGACTTTTGAATTTGCTCAATGTCAGTTTTGAAGTATTTTAAATGATGCTGCTGTATTGTTAAAATATCTCATTGAGGAAGAAAAGTAATTAAAATTTAATTATCTTAACTATTATAAATGTGTATGTGTGACTTGTAGTAATTTGGTTCTTTTTACTTGTTTTCATGTGGTAAATGTTAATTAAGATGGAACACTAGCACTCCCCGTAGATAAGGGTTATTTTGTGGTCAAGGTAACCACGCTTTGTTTGCCCTATTCGAATCACTGGCCAAAGTGTTGAACAATATTCATATAAGGAGTAAAATGATCATAGTTCTCATAAATAAAATTGTTATGGTAAAATATATCTTTTGGGGAGAACACCATAACATATTGGTGCCGTGTTCTCTCAATAGAAAATCCAACATAATAGATCACTCCCCCTATGGTTACTCACATGCTCACAAACTCTCTAGGTCTTTCTTTTTTGGTTACTCACTGATCTGTTTGCTCACTAAGGTCACTCTGATGGTCACTCACATGCTCGCAATTTCAATAGTTCACTCTTTTTGTCACTCACTGACCAAGTCCCTCAGCAGACACGTATTAATTTTATACGGCTCCCTATAAATAAACCTTTCTGCACTATCGATGAAGTTTAGTTGTTTGTTGAAAATCTGAATTCACAGAACCAGGGCCGCAGCTAGGGGGGAGCAGGCGAATCTTGTGCCTCGGGCGCTGGACCAGAGTGGGCACAAATTTCATTCTGAAACCTGTCCTTGAACATTACAAGGGGGCGCCAAAATGCACGCTTGCCCCGGGTGACCAATCATTTAGTTGCGACCCTGCACAGAACGTTTCGATGTACGATGTTTTGATGTGAAATGTTGTACGCAGGACACTGGCATACGAAAGGGGGGAGGCGTTTTGGTTTTGAGTAAAAATTAACTTTCTCTCCTCGGAAGAAAAAAAAGGTTGATGAATACACCCCTCCTTGACAAAAATTCTGTATACGCCTTTGACTTAAAACGAGTTCATTTGAACTTTTCTGAAACGATAATGATTTAATGAGATTTTTTAATTTTTCGAGATCCAGCTCTTTCATAACTAAGGTTAACGTTTCCTGGGTTTTTCTCCCAATCCCGAAAAATATAGAATCAAAGTGATCCGATCCCAGAAATTTTCCTGGATTTCAATCTCATAAACATATGGGCATAGCCCCCACAAGGGGTGGGCTGACAAGGCTCCGGCCCTAGGGCCCGGGGGGGGGTTTAATCATTTGTTTTGTTTTTCATGCTATAAATTCATCATAAAGGAGTCCCCGTGAAAGTCTGGTCGGGGGGGCCCGTAAAAGATCCCAGCCTGGGGGCCATGCATATGGGCAATTTAAAACAAGAGTAGTAAATGAGAATAAGTAATCAAAAAATAGTCATAAAAAATTAATTATTATTAATTTATTTTAAAATTGCACATTGGTTTGTGGAAATGAGTCCTTACCGGTTGCATTACGCTTGATTTCGTTCGTGATTCGCAGCTTTGGTTTTTGGTTGATGAAAATGATCGCATTGGCTGCCACATAAATTATGCCGGGAATTGGAGTTCGTCATTTGTGGGGGGGGGGCCGTTGAGGGGAGGGGGAAATCAATGAAACTATATGTAAAGTCCCAACTCGGGGCACCATTGTACTTTTTTTGTGCTGTATGCCATCTATTG
The DNA here is from genome assembly GCF_987345545.1 of Pholcus phalangioides. Taxonomy (NCBI): domain Eukaryota; kingdom Metazoa; phylum Arthropoda; class Arachnida; order Araneae; family Pholcidae; genus Pholcus; species Pholcus phalangioides. Next base: position 41,595,550 of record NW_028301604.1, on the reverse strand, counting down.
TTCCTCCTTTTCCTTTGTACATATTTTTCTTACTTTTGGAATTTCTTATATTCGTCTTTGTGTGAATATAATATGTTGTACCAAATTTAAAATGTCACAATGCATAAATAGTCTTGAAAAAAAATTTAAGAGCACTACAATGATCGTATTATTGGCCGAATTTATATTTCTGCTCCCCCCCCCCCTCCTCCATAATTTAGTTGTCTTAAACATATATTATTGTCGTAGGATCATGACAGTAAAAAACGATTTCGTCGATAATATCTGAGTGAGAAAAAGAAAAACTGGAAAAAATGAAGCCCGGCATATCGGAGGCTTCAGCTACTCTAAATAATCATTTCCCCTTGAAGGGAATTCTGTGTGTGTAATTTGTGTTTCACCCTTGGAAATAGCTAGTTCCTATGCGTGTGGAAAAAATGAACTCTAAACAGACAAGTACAAAACCCTTTTCCCGCTATTTTTAGAATTAATAAACAACTTACAATTGTAGTTGTCATTTAGCAAAACTGGGCATCTCGTGAACGATATCGAAGTATGCAGCAGTCTACCGAAGTCATTATATTCTTTTTACCGAAGCCATTTTATTGTATTTATGGCTTGGGAATGTCTATAGCCTGTCGTCTGCGGTACTTGAACATAAGCACGGCGGTCTTGTTGAAAGGACACAATAAAATACGCACTCTTTCCTCGAGTATAATTTTCTGCTCTTGTGAAGTAGCCCCAAAGGGACACCTGAATGAGAAGGGGAGTTACAGCTTGTCAATCACGACACAAAGGGTTTTGGGGGAATTAACTAGCTTTCACGAGCGTCTAAAGGGGCTCTCGCCCAGAAATGACATGGAACATTTGAGCGTCTAAAAGCGCTCCTACCGAAAAGACGGTTAATGTCCGAAGACGGTGACCAGTCGATAGACGAATTTTGAGTGAATGTATGGTGATGGCAGCTGAGCGGGAAATGAATTCCACATTTTTAAGAAGCCCTCTGTCTATACGCTCGTGGTCGTTCACAGTGAATTCGTGGTGGGTCTCTATTAGAAGCCAGTGTGCTGGCCCGTCGATGAACCCTCGGGAAGCTGTCAGCTGTCATGTAGTCGCTCTACAATGTATACATTTCACATTATACTATGTTTTCGCACCGGAGAGCGAAAACGAGTACTACCTACATTTCCGGTAGGTAAAAATAATCAAACTAGCACAATTATAATTCGAATTATCAGCGAGCGAAAATAATCAAACTAGCACAATTATAATTCGAATTATCAGCGAGCGAACACACAACTCGCTCATAGTATGAAAAGTATCGAGAGTTTACATCGTTGATTACAAGCGAGAGAGAAAGGAACTCTCACCCGCCAGTAGCGTAGAAATTATATCAAGAGTCTCAGAGAGAAATTTTCCTAGAGGGTATGTTAAAAAGGCCCCTTGGCGATACAAAACTATATGAAAATGTACTGAGTACAGGTCCTGAAGGGAATTATTCGGCGTTTTAATTTAGAGTTGGCGGAGAAGGGAAAGAGAGGGGGAATTGAGGTACGAGAGAGAGAGAGAGAGAGACAGAAAAGGGGGAAAATCTTAAGGGCCAGACCATCGGAGAATTTCCTCTCTCCAAGGACACCCCCTGAAAAACAAACATTACCATATATGGCTCGATGACCATCTCCTTCACTCTCTTACAACCCTTTGCAATTCGACCCGTGTTTCTCATCTGGGGCCCCAAGGCAGTAGTACCGTATACAACTGTATCTTAAGGCCTAAACTTTCTATAGAATAGATTTTGCTTTCCACTATTATTATTATTATATGTACCATAATATACAATTAAATATAAGTATAATCATATGATTAATTATGCAAGATTGCGCTGTACAAATAAAAATCCAACATTCCATAAGCAAATCCATTCAATATAATAATCTTTTCTTTTCTCTACAATTAAAACTATTTTAAGATTAAGCTAATGTTATGTCATGATGAATTTTGATAATTCAACATAACAGTCATTATTGTCCCGTATTTTACGGGACAGATTCATTCTACCGACTCTTGGTGTGGTGCCCCCCTCCCCGGCACACCGCTATTTAACTTGTAAACAAGCATAAAAACCCAACTTGTTTGATTTAATTAAGAGATTTAAAAACATTAAAAAGCAAAACGTCATACATTTATGCAGGATACTCATCACAAAGAATTTATTTTCATCATACTTATTTGAATTGAATTCTGTGATAAAATGCATGTAGTGCACACATCACGTACGGGCAAAGCTGATAATAAGAGTGGTTAAATTTAAAAGTGAAGTTATAGTGAAGTTAAATTTATAGTGAAAGCGAAAATTTTATAAACAAAGGCTGTCCAACGAGCTTCCCTCTTGTGAAGGTTATACGCTGGGCAGTGATTCCAAGATCGTGCCAACCCACCCCCTCCCGCGTGCACAGTGATATTCGGGGTGGGCGGTATTTGCATGGAATTAACAGCTTACATACTTACATACTTTCGAAAATCATTGTATGCCAGAATTTCATCATGTAGGCCCCATGAAGACATTATATCCCCCGGACTATGCCTGGATCAGCCCATACTTGTAAACCGGAGTTGGGCCAACGTACACAGAGAAAGCATATGGGAACGTATGCGCATCACATTTGTGGTAAGCCGTACATAACTTGTATGAAATTCTATTAGCTTTGCAAACTATGCCATGATAATGTTCAGTGAAATCGAGAATACGACTCATGCAATACCTAAATCCACGCATGTATTCAATCTCTGCAACATTTCATTGCTTAGTTGATAATTTTCAGCTAGTGTACCAGTACTTATACAGATATATACATTTTTATATCATTATTCATTGCTTCGCTGAGCAATGCTCTAAAAAATAAATAAGGCAAAGGCACTCGTGTGTGGATTTTTTTTTAAATATAATCGGTTTTAATAAGAATTTTAAAAAAAGCAGTGTGTGTGTTGGAAGTGGAAATAAATATAAGCAGGTTATCACATTTTGTTGACCGGTCATGACTAAATTCGTACTTTCAAGCAGGATAAACCTGTAACCCAGCGATTCTCAACCAGTGCTCCTTGGATCCCTTGGGGCTTCGTGTACACTTCCCAGGGGCTCCGCGGTGACTCGAGGAAAATAAAACAAATCAGTAACTTTGATAGATAAATAAAAAATAAGAGGCCTACAAGGTTCTACCACAAAAATTATATGCAAAAAGTGCTCCTCGAGGGAAACAGGGCTCCGCCATAGAAATTATGTACTGAAAAGGGTGGACTTATTTACTGAAAAAGGACTCGCTCCGCGAGTCCAAAATGCAGGAGAATCGCTGCTATAACCATTTAACAATGCTTTTATAAGTTGAGAAACTGCAGAAAACGACTTTCAGTAGACCACCACTCTGCCGCCAGTGGGGTACAAACCTGGATGCTCGTGATGAGATCCCAGAATGATGTCCACACGACCACACAATAGCCCTAGAATATACTAAGGGCCACGGGTGAAAATCCAGTAAAAAAGTATTGTGCTGTAAAAGCAGAGCCACGGCTTATGATTAAGCATTCCGTACAAAAAAAAATGTGCAGCTCATCTATCAATTTCTCCCACTTATGTTACAGGACATGAATAAGCTCGTACGTGTTCATCAAGCACAATGCCTCAACATTGAACGAAAAAAAAGTACATTTAACTTTAAAAATAAAATACAATTTTTTTTATTGTATCTTTTGGTCATTTATCACACTTCTTATAAAGTGTGTGCTCAGTGTACAAACGAAACATCCAAATAGTTGACTGACTTCTTTTTTCCCAACTAAGATAGTGATCTGGTGGCCCAGCCATTAGATACGTCGGAAGAGTTACGAAACCGTGGGTGCTTGACTTGAGCTTTACACGGAAACTATTGATCTCTGAATGAATTTTGGAGGTGATCAGATCAGTGGTACAGAATACTCTAGGTACTCCAGCACTCACTGCACCCCCTGGCTCCACCCCCACTGCCAGTCATCCCCCTAAATGCCAGAATTTTACTTATATATTGTGGAATCTTTGTTCTTATGAATAAACACTGCACTGTCAGTTCCCCTCCCCCAATCCGCAAGAAATTTCTGGCTACGGCTCTTCCAATAGCACCATTGTCCACATAATAGAAAGGTCTGACAGGTCTTGAGGTCAAACAACCTAACATAACATTTATTTGCACAATAATGTATTTAGGAAGAAATTTAACGATCAAAAACGGTTCAGCTCCTGGATGTAAAACGGGCCACAGTAATTGAATTCAATTAGTGAGAAAAACTAATTTCTTAGTAAAATAATTACCGTACTCCCCCCACATTAGCTGGCATGCCGGGAAACAGTGAGGGAGACCAGCAAACTGAAAATATCCGTATTTTCCGGAATGCCGATAAAATCGATTCACGGATTCTGGAAAATTCTTGAATATCTTTATTTTTTATTAATTTCTTATTTCTTGTCAGGAAAATAGATTATACATATCCACGGAGCCAACAATGATGGCTCTTACTGGATGTTAGTGAAAAGAAACAGTTGAATATTTAATATTAGAATGAATAACTGCGTGTGTTTGAAAGATAAATAAATAAAAAATAAATTATTAAAAATTTTGAAGCAAACTGTGTTAGTGCAATTAGAAAAACAATTCAATAATGAAATAAATGAGGTAGAGAGCCGAAGGTGCATCAAAGTAAAACGGACAAGGTGAATATATCTATGTATATACTGTAATTAGAAATTTCAGTAACATAGGTTGTAATGAGTAAGTTGTATAGGTAAATCTCATAATGTAGATTACGAAATAGGGTGTTAGTGGGTGGGGGGGGGGGTAGGAAGGAAGAAGAAAATGGAACATTTCAGAGAGAATCAGAAATATTGTTCAATGGCGGTACTGTAATTGGAAGAAGGTAAAATTTGATTAGTCTTCTATACATGTGTATAAACAAGGCCGCAACTAGATGCTTGGTCACCCGGGGCAAGCGCGCATTTTTACGCCCCTTTTAATGGTAAAGGATAGGTTTCAGAATGAAATTTGCACCCCCTCGGGTCCAGCGACCGGGGCACGAGACCCGTCTGCTTCCCCCCTAGTTGCGGCCTTGTGTATGAACGAAGGCTGTCAGTTGAGTTCATATCAGATAGCAAAGAGTAATAAAATTTAGGAACTATGTAAGTAAAATACTTTCTTTTCAAAGTTTTATGAACATAAGATAATGCATAGATTCAATTTATTCCTGAGGTAGAACGAGACAAATTAATTTTTGTCTGTACAACAATACTTGTCTGACAAATAATATTTTATATAACTGATTTTTGAAAATGAGGAAGAGTGATTTAGAAAAAAATATATATAAAAAAATATATATTAAAAAAAAAATATATATATATCAACTTTATTCGGAAAATCCATCGATTCAGTTGAATGCATGCTGTGATCCTATTATAACCTCACTTTTTCCGGCATGCCGAAAGTGGCCAAGACCACAACATTCAAAAAGCTGGTGCCCCTCGTGTTTTACGGCATGCCGGCCAATGCGTGGGAATACGGTAAGTTTATTAAATTTTCTAAGTAAAATAATTTGATAGTTGTTCAAATCAGCGCTCGTGTGTAATGAGTTCCATTTTGCCCCGATCTTTACTTGAAAAGTAAAAAATACGTTGGCAGAGAAATGGGAAAAAAGACGAGCTCACAAAAAGCCAAGTATTGTACTTAGTTTGAATCCTTTTACGAGAGAAACACCTTTTCGTTTCCTCTCCTACAAAGAAGCATTCAACAGTGGGCCGAACAAAAATTTTAAACCACACAACACTAAATCCGATATCCCGCTGTTTGTACGGGGGGATGGAAAAATGGTTGAACTTTTTTCGAAGTAGTTTTGTAACAATTACCTGAACCTTTTCCAAGTAGTTTTGTAACAATTACCTGAACCTTTTCCAAGTCGATTTTCTCAACACCCTAAAACCGTGAGTTGGTTAAATTCAACGCGTGGTCACCCCATTGAACAACCTAGCTCGCGAAAATATGAAGGAATGGTATACGGTTGCGCAACAAATGTTGGCGTTCGCCTAGCGTGCCAGTCGTCAGGTGACTACGTCGCGTTGGATGTTTGGTCGCCAATACACTAATATTCTCGTGTTCGTCTTCTGGATACGGAGTCTCTTATCAGTTTCCAGACTTTGGTATCCTCGTGTGATTAGGCCCTGATGTCTCATAAACTCTCAACGCCGGGGAAAGAACCCATAGACACATATTACGTAATAGAAACATTTACTACTTATAATAAAGTAAAGCTAGACTATAACATACAACTTGGTCAAAGATATAAAGATAACAAACGAGCGTACGATACAAAGGCCAAATATTGACACTGATAAGTAGTCCACCTCACCGCATGAGGGAGATGTGCTGAATACGGAAATTGCATTCCATAACATCAACACAATGTGATAAAAAGTGTTGCACTATCAAGTGAAATGGTTCAAATGGAAGAAAACTCCTTTACATCCATTTTCAATTAGAAGCATACTCAGTTATTTAGATTCAACCCCGACAGACATCGTTCAAACGTTATGGAAGATCACTGCTGGTATGTCAAAAATTACAATTTATGTACTGTAAAACGAGGTGAATAGGAACGAAACTTTGTAAAAGCACGAACATATTCCCCTATTATATTTACAAAAGTGTTTTCCGTTAACCATTTATTTTTCAGTTGGTTAACATAATGCTTTTGTGAATATAATAGGGAAATTGTTCTTCTACAAATTTCGTACCTATTCACCCCGTTTTATGGTGCCATCTTTTTCTAACGGAAATTTATTTTTTCGAATAATGAGATCGTTTTCCATTGCATCTCCACAGAAGAGTATGGGATTTTGAAAGAAGTTCGAGTTATCCACAGTTGACTGTATTTTGTATTTTTATAAATTTCGTAATATATTCCACTAGTTGAATGAATAAAAACCTAAATTCTCCAACTTCATACTATAGAACATTTATATGATATTAATATATAATTTATATTTATGTTATCCACAGGTGTTAAATATGCTACGAAAAAGTAAATTGTGCACTTCAACTGCAAAATATTAATCATGTATAAGAATCTTCAACAGAAATGATTGTAAATCAAACGAAAAAAAAAAACATACCATGATGGTTTTGCTATTCCCTCCTAATGCATTCATCAGCAACCTTGTCAATACGGAATCTCGAAAAGGCACTGAATTAAAAATTTAAATAAAAATAAAACAGACATGAATGATTTGTTTTTTTATTTCTCAAATAAACATAATTATTTTTTTTAGAAAAAAAATATAATATCAGAACAAATTGTTTCGTATTATATTATCAAACTATAAATATGAAATTTATAATCAGTACCATAAAACAGTTGGCTAACATGAAAAGTATATCTGAGATAAGGTGGTGTGGTCTTTTGATTTATGTGATATCATTTTTGCAGGCTCGAGAGAGTAACATACCGAGTAGGGATGCTAGAACTACATGGGTTGGGCTTGAAAACAAAAAGCGTCATAAGCTTTTTCGGGGTTTGCTATAACCCACCGAATCGGGATCCAAACTACATCTCCAAGCTTTGTGAAAAAATTACATACATATGTAAACATAACAGGGTAGCAATATTAGGGGATTTTAATTATCTGGGTATCGATTGGGGGAACCTATCGGCTAGGGATCACACACAATATGAGAGAAACTTTCTTAAGTTGGTGCTCGATAACTCCTTGTATCAGCAAGTATCAGAAGCTTCTAGGGTCTACATCCAGTTTGTACTTAATTCTTACTAGTTCCGAGGATCTTGTTGAACATCTTTCGGTTGAAGACAGCATTTCTTCTAGTCATCATCGGTTATTAACATTTTTTGTAGCTTCTTCGTGGATAAACCGAAAAATAAAAGAATAGTTTCTTTTTTCGAAGAACCAACTTCGAAATTTAAGGGAAAGGTTGGGGTTAGTTTTCAAAGACCGGTTATTATCAGTGGGTGTGGTGAGTCAGTGGAAAGAATTCAGATCGAAACTCTCATCTGATTTGCATAATGTCATTGTAAAAAGCAAGTTTTTTCATCGCAACCTTCTCACAGTTCACGGATAACGTGCGTAATCTTTATCTTGAAAAGAGAAAGTCATTCTGAGAGTATAAAAGTGAAACAAATGATCTGCCAACATTTATTGAAAACAGAAGGGCTTTGAAGCTAGTGATTAGGCAAAGTAAAAAGAAAGCTGAATCAATCTATCTATCTATCTATCTCTCTCTCTCTTTCTCTATATATATATATATATATATCTCTATCTCTATATATATATATATATATCTTCCCCCCCCCCCCAGAAGATAATATTCATGCTGACCAAAACAAAATCATCAAGTATGCCAACAATGCATGTAAGAAGACAGTTGGCTCTCTCTCAATAGAAGAATCTAAGGTAGAGAGTAATGTAGGCATGGTGCTTTCAATGACTTATCGCGTCAGTTTTTAATAGGGAAGATGATGAGGTCCTATACATTCTTCAAAAAATGTGTGTGTAAGCAATAATACACCAGGACCAGATGGTATTTATTCTAGGGTTCTTAAGGAATATGCTAATGAACTGTTGGGACCAGTTGCACTGATTTACAGAAGTAGTGTTGCTGAGAATATTGTCAAAGTGGATTGCAAGCTTGCTAACGCTGTTCCGATATTTGAAAAGGGTAGTAGTGAAACTGTGTCGAATTATCGTCCAGTGAGTCCGAAAAGCTCTCTCTCTTCCATCCCTAGCTCTTCAGCTCCTCAGTTTCCATCCCTAGCTCTTCAGCTCCTCAGTTTCCATCCCTAGCTCTTCAGCTCCTCATTTTCCATTCCTAAACCCTCTTATCGGTGACCTTTGGCCCCTAGCTCCTCAGCTTCCATCCCTAAACCCTCTTATCGGTGACCTTTGACCCCTAGCTCCTAAGTTTCCATCCCTAGCTCCTAAGTTTCCATCCCTAGCTCCTAAGTTTCCATCCCTAGCTCTTCAGCTCCTCAGTTTCCATCCCTAGCTCTTCAGCTCCTCAGTTTCCATCCCTAGCTCTTCAGCTCCTCAATTTCCATCCCTAGCTCTTCAGCTCCTCAGTTTCCATCCCTAGCTCTTCAGCTCCTCATTTTCCATTCCTAAACCCTCTTATCGGTGACCTTTGACCCCTAGCTCCTCAGCTTCCATCCCTAAACCCTCTTATCGGTGACCTTTGACCCCTAGCTCCTAAGTTTCCATCCCTAGCTCCTCAGTTTCCATCCCTAGCTCCTCAGTTTCCATCCCTAGCTCTTCAGCTTCCAACCCTTAATCCTCAGTCTAGCTCCTCAGTTTCTATCCCACCAGGTTACCATGTTTGAAATGCTACCAAACGATTACATTACACGCCCCACCAAAGAACTTTGATTTTCGAGGAACAATTCCATACAAGCGGTAAACGCCAACTTGGCGTAACTCCTTATATATTTAAGCTATTTAACGTGTCGCTATTCACTTCATTTCACTCGCCGTTTCTCCTGTTTAAAAGTTCTCTCGGTCTCTGCACTCCACAGCTAGCATTACTTGTAAGTAAAGTCTCTTTCTTTCTTTTTTTATACTCTTGTGGGCACCATGTCTTGCGTGTTAGATATCGAAGGTTTTAGATTAAATTCCCATGAATTCATCGTGAAGGAATTAAGTTTTTTCAATTTGGAAACAAGTGAAACTTATCACACCGTTTATGAACCACCATTCAACGTGTGTGATTTATCAGATTGGGAATCGGCCCAAGTTTCATGGGTGTATAGGAACATCCATAACATAAGTTGGTCTAAGGGGTTTAACCCATATGAGATGGTAGCGGTTGACATTAACCGAATTAATGAAAACTTCAACACCATTTACGTGAAGGGTGAAGACAAGGCCAATGTGTTGAAGCGTCAATTCGGTCTGCACTCCTTCACGCTACTGGATTGCCCTAAATCTATTTCGAAGAGCAACGCTTCGTGCCCATATCACCGAAAGCAGAGAGGGCATTGCACTTTAGCCAAAGTTGCTGCATTCAGGGAATGGTTGAACTGCGTTTATTAGCAGGAAAACAAATTAAGTCATAATACATAAAATGTATGCTAGTGACTTTGTAGAGTGTAGAGATTGAAATCTAAGAAAAAAAATCCCTTCAATTAGCTGAATCCATGGACGTGAATTATCAAGAAAACATTCTGGCTTCACCCGATGATGTCTTCGAAAAGCTGGAAAGAGAAGTCGATTATCTGCCTCCCGAAGAGTCTCGAGTTAGGGTGCAAGGAAAGGTTTATCAAATTCCACGTCAACATGCAGCGTATGGAGACCGAGATGTTTCTTACAGTTTCAGTGGACTCACGTTAACGGCGAAAGAATGGCTTCCAGTTCTCCAAAAAGTGCGGGACATTGTTCAATCAGCGACGAAGTGCAAGTTCAACTTCGTCCTCGTGAATAGGTACTCCGATGGTAAACATCGCATTGGCAGCCACCGAGATCAGGAGGACTCAACTGTTGCTACTGTCTCCCTCGGTGCGCAGCGCAAGATCATCTTCACCTGCTCCGGATTCGAACCCGTGAACTATGTATTGCGGAACAACTCTCTTCTGGTGGTGCGTCCACCCACCAACCAATTTTGGTTCCACGGCATTCCCAGCGATCCAGAAGTTAAAGACGTCCGAATCAGCCTCACGTTTTTCAACATCAGCACCAAACGTGCCCGCGATGTCGAAATCATCGACACCGTGAAACGCCTACGAATAGATCCTCAGCAAGAGAACATTTTCCATGTGCACGACGGCGTCTACCTCTCGGTCAAAATTTTCAAAAAGACACTGAGAGTGCACCTGCGGCAATACGAATGTAGCGAAGAGGGTTATCTGATACCCACCAGGAAAGGAGTCTCGATGAACCCTTTTATCTTCGAGTCACTGACAGAATTAATTCCTACGCAACCGCGAAAGCAATTTTTCTTCACGGTGTGCCAAGATTTATTAGTTTGGTCTAACGGTCACCAAGTGTCATTCCAACCCATCTCGAAGAATGACAATGGTTCCTACACGACGTGTAAAAACTTCATATCCATCCACAGTGACTATCTCAACGTGCTAACCGATTCCAAGTGCTCTTCTTACCTACGTCGTGTGATGTGTACCGACTTCATGCGTGAATGCGTTGGGGTGAAAGAAAATTTCGTGCAACTACCTGATCCTGAAACCGAATTCGCGAAGCTGCTGTGTGATAAGCTGGGAGAATGCATCGGTGAAATAATCCAATGCGATGGTTGCGATATTGAAGCTGGGAGTCAACTATCCCATGACTGCATACAGTTTTCTCACGAGACACGGCTTGTCAAATATTTTTATCGTGCTTTTGCGAAGATAAATATCAGAGACATTGCTAAGGACTTTGACGCGGATCCGAAATTTTTAGATGAAATGAACGTCGATAAGTTTTTTATCAGTGGTCAAGGAAATGTATGTGCAAAAAGACCCGTTGATGTCATGGTTCACATTCTAAGATTAAATGTTTGCATTCTCTATCATGTGTTTATTTCTCCTCTTTTAGTTTTGCATGACTTTTACTCGCAATGATGTGATATATTGTTATCCACGTTCCTTTTCAGATGACTCCTTCAACCCCTCGCTCCTCAGAACCTCACCCCTTATTCCTTAAAATCCCATCCCTAATCACGCGCCATTATCAGATAAGAGGGTTTAAATACTCGTGGTACATCATGATAGCCACCTCACTTTCATAGTCGAGCTTTGCCTTTTGTTCTAGCGATTTTCTCTCGTCGTGCTTTCTTTTTAGTGATTTTCTCTCGTCGTGCTTTCTTTTTAGTGATCTTCTCTCGTGTTTATTTATTTTTTATTTTTTTTTTTTGCACGAATTTGCAAGATGTCCGCATTTATTGATTTCGGTATCCCTGAAGTGGAGTTTGACGTATTTAACCCTTTACCGATTCTTGAAGGATACTGGGAGTTTCGTGAAAATAACCTATTTTTGCTTTTTGAAATGGACTCGTCCAAACTTTTACCTCTCACCTAATATACCCCGTCCTTCCTTCCATTCAGTTCCTATTCATGCCGGCCACAGCATTGCTGTTCGTTTTTTCGTTTAAAGATACCCTGTGGAGACAAATTGTAAACTGAAATCACCCTTCTTTATATAGCATTTTTCTTTTATGTAAAGGAGTAGGCACCCAACTCTTTTTTCTTTATGAAAGACATGTATATATGCATACGAGTTAATTTTATCCCTGTACGCGTATACGGGTCCAGCTGAAGGTCCGGTTAGTTATTTATTCGGGAGCGGCGGTATATCGCCCTTTCTCTTCAAGATATTCTCGCCAACTTTGCCAATTTTTTTTTTCCTTTTCTCGATTTTTTTATTTTGTAGAAGTGAACTATTAATATGAATTTTTAATTCAAAAGACAACTTCAAAAATTAGAAAAGGCAAGTGCTCCCAGGTATAAACTTTCGTGTATCTCGATATGAAAACAAATAAGCTTTACCAAAAAAATTCAGGCCCCCATTCCAATTTTACGTTAGCATCAGGAGGGGGAGGGGGGGTGTATTCGTTGATTTTTGATTACGAGAAGGGCGACAGTACGAAGCTTGTAAAAACATGAAATTAGGTCCAGCCTGGTGTCATTTTTTTGAGTGGAGTGTCTGTGCTATGCTGACTTTTGACAAAGACAGAGGAGTAAAAATATTGGCAAAATTCTACCGACAAAAGAGGAATCTAATTTATTTTTGGTTTTGTCAGAGAAATTACGAATAACTGACGTTCTCCCCAGGACCGCAACTAGATGCTTGGTCACCTGGGGCAAGTGCGCATTTTGGCACCCCTTTGTAATGTTGAAGGTAAGGTTTGAGAATAAAATTTGCGTCCCCTCTGGTCCAGCGCCCGGGGCACGAGACCCGCTTGCTCTCCCCTAGCTGCGGCTCTGGTTCTCCCTCTCCATTAAAAAACAAAAAGTGAAGATGTAACGAAATATTTTCGCACACTTGTTGCTGGTGATACGTTGAAACTTACAACTAGGAACATTATCGCAACGTATTGGAGGTGACGGGATAAACTTAATTTTTCCGCTTTCAAAGTTGCAAAAAGTGCTTATGCGCAGTATATCTCCTTGAAAAATTTCACCCTGCTACTGTGCCTCTAGTTCCAGCCATATTGAACTTCCTCCAACTCTTCTTGTGATGGGGGGGGGGGGGTGATATGGAAAGGCATTATGTTTACCCATGCATACAAAAGCGACATGATACTCACACAAATATACGGATAACCCTTCAATCGTAATTCAACCTCCCTCCTCCCAACTGTGGCCCTCTTGCATTCTCAGTGTATCTCCGTCATAGGCGTCTGCAGAATTTTCTCGAGGGGGTAGGGGTTCAAAATGTTTTCCTTCTGGGGGGGGGGGGGGTTGCGTTTTTTCCAGCAAAATAACACTATAATCTCGGTTTGAGGGGAGGGATTAGAACCTCAATATCCCCCCCCCCCGCTTACACCAATGATCTCTGTCCATGCTTATGCTTATGATAAAAAGTAATCAGAGAGGGGGAATCCCCTTCTTATTGGTTAACATAGCATATAAAAGGTATTTAGTTTCGATATATAGCATTTTTTTTACTGAAATAATTTTTTTCTAATTTTTGGTTGACTTGGAGGAGGGGATACGGACCCTCTATGCACCTCCCTGCTTACGCCTCTGCTTATGATGATATATTATCAACTATCCTATCTCCTTATAGCTATGATATACATGTACTTGTGGTCTCTTGTTCGTGACTATATACGCGATGTCGGAACTTTCAATTGGAGAATCGGAATCACCTGAATCCTCATCAAACAAAATACGACGAATTTCTTCATACACAAGACTTCCTTTAGGCATTTTCCAAATCGAAAGTGATGCTTCAAATCGATAATTGACAACGTAAACATAGAAATGGTAAATATTTAAAATTCTCAAGAGTAAGGAAAAAGGTCAACCTATTCACGTTTGGATAGAAATGGAATGTGAGTTTTGAAGAAAAATATCTATTAGTAAAACCAACGTTGACCTTTGGATAAGATCGTATCTGTGGGGAAGAAAGGGGGCTGGCCCCCTTTCTTCCCCACAGAAAGGGGCTTTCTGAATGCACTACCTAGAAGCGATAGAAAACTCTATTTGGGAGCCATACGAAAACTTTACAATCGATTTTGTTGCATGTACTCACGTACTAATCCGGTGCCAGTGTACTTTATTTGGAACATTCCCATAGAAACAGCCCACTTATAAAGTATTATCTGCTTCGTAAGAAAAAGAAGGTAAAATCACTATGTGGAAGTGTCACTTTTGCGAAAATGAGTTTTTCAAACTTGGCAATGAAAGGACATAAATCCCCTGAACAAATTACAGCCGTGCCTTTTTTGCTCACGTTGACTGTCTTCTTATCAATAATCCTAAACCCAGTTGGTAGTAAACGCAGATGTTTATCAAAACGCTAGATCCGTAGAAAATGAAGTCTCATGCTCAATCGGGCAAAAATCAGAGGCGTATTTACTGTTTTGCCCCTCCCTTCTCCCATTCTATTCTAATATTCTTGACCACTTATTCCTAGAATTCACCACCCTGGGAAATCCGTCTTGGACTCCCGCTCCTGTGAAAACGCCTGTGTCTGTAAATCAGTAAATCACACTTTGGGCCACTCGCATGGTGGCATACTGTTTTGGTCATTCACGTGCTCACACAATCTCTACGTTACCCCCTTTTAGTCACTCACATGATAGCATACGCTCTATGCCACGATTTTGATCGCTCACTGACCTGGTTAGTCGCTCTTTAGGTTACTTTTTGGTCATCCACATGCTTGCACCCGATCAAGGTCACGATTTTGATCGCTCATTGACCAGGTCCCTCGCTCTGTAGTTCTTTGCTTGGTCATTAACATGCTTGCACCAGTTCTAGGTCACGCTTTTGATCGCTCACCGATCTGGGGTCACTCGCTCTCTCTTTTGGTCATCCACGTACTTGTACATGCTCTAAGTCAGGATTTCACAACTCCCAGGCGCCAGATCAATGTGACGAATATAGAAATTTGGCACTGGTGCCTAAAATGTTATATGTTTTATTGCTAAATTGAAGTGTTAGGATAACAAAGTTTTTGGTAATTATGTCAGTGTCTCTACCAACATGGAGAAGGGTTGCTGAGTCCTAGATAAGCTGAAAAAAAGGCATTATTTTTAAAATAAATAAATTATTTAAAATAAAAAATGCTTGGCTCCTATGAAATTTGGTTGACGTTTAAATTATTTTTTGATTTGACAAGCCCTGCTCTAGGTCACTCAACTGATTTATGATTTTGCCACTCTTCTCACTTCTACTAATTTTCTCGGCCACTCATTCCTCAAACCTGCCGCCCTTTGCTATAGCCTGCTAGCCCCCCCCCCCCCATTCTTTATTTAGGTAGGTTTTTTTTTTTATCATTGCACTGACTGGGCATGAAAATGGGCATAATTGAGCCTGTGCAGTCTGGTGCCAAATCCTACAGGCAGCCGTCCCAGAAGGAAGTCAAATCGCATTGCTAGAGGTTAGTGTACTAACCTCTTAACTAACAATCAAAAACCTTAGTAACACGCTAAAGAAATAAAACAGCACTTGCAAAATTTTGAACAAAATGAAATATACTACTATCACGGGCTCAGTTCATATGCATGTTAATGTCACTTTGCAACATGCCCTTATGTTTTTTTACACAAAAAAAAACATACCGTAATTTTTTTGCTTTTTACAAATTTTTCTTTACAGTCCTAGTAAATAATATCGATCGGCGATTAGTCATGTTTATCCAAACATAGAAGATTTTCTTTGTGTGAACTGAAAATATGCGTATTGATGACCGGGGCCACAACTAGTGGGGGGGGGAAGCAGGCGGAACTGGTGCCCCGGACAGGAGTGGGCGCTAATTTTTGCGGCTTGATTTTCCAATTCCCAGAATCACAACAAAGTGCTTTTATACATTTTGGTCACTAAAATTGCCACCCCCTTAAATTTTCCGTACGGGGCAGCTGCCCCTCCCTAACGCATGATCCAAATATATAACCATTAGAGAAAGTAACAGAACTTGCGAAGCATATGGCCGTTAGGAAAGGAGTCTCAAGATTGTGAACGTTTTCAAGCAGGACCGTTCCCAATTTCCTAGTAAAAATTCATTTCAGCTTATGTAGAGAATCTTTTCATGTTTTTCATTTGATAAGAGGGGCATCATCCCCATAACAATAATTGTTACAATAGTACATTAAAATTCATTTTCACTTCTAAAAATCTTATTAGGAGTAAAATACTTCTCCGAATTTTGGGTAAAGGAAAGTTTTTTTCATGAGAGTATTGACATAATTGTAATAAAAAAGAATAAAACATTTTCTGAAAATTCCAGAAGATGGAGGCTTTCAGAAGTTCAGTACGGATAACATTACACAAATGACACCGAACTTTCGGAAATCTAGCAATGTTCCAATAAATAAATTGCCAGGATTTTGTTATGACAAACCTGTTATGCAGGCACCTGTTATGACAGGCTCAATAAATTGTGTTGGTATGCAACTAATAAAACAAAATTATTTGATACTGCGTGTCCTTTTTTTTGCACATAAGCTGGCTCTAATTGTAAGTCAAGTTCCAGGAAAACGCAACAATCGCAAAAGTACAAGATACCATAAATTCTAAATATCTAAACAATACAATTTATTATAAGCAATAAAATCTAACACATCTTGATAATTTTAAAATTCTTTTCCCAAAATTATCTCGCCAACGTCGTGGGTAACAACATGATAGTGTAACCTCTCATTTTGTTGTATTGTTGCAAACAACAGTCAGCTTTATCGAAGTGGAGCTTCCGAAATCCAACTGATGGGGCGTATACGCTTGTCTTTCTCGTTCCCGCCTCTGACGACAGCTGTCAATCATCCCTCCCTGCCCATTCGCAAAAATGTCTTATATACCCATACCCCCCCCCCCCATCTCGGCTGGCTACGGGCGGTTTGGCTGTTTGCATGTAGAGCTGTCTACGGCCGGATTGGTTTTTATAGAGTTAAATTCTGGTGATGCACCAACTTTCGTGAATTTTAGCGTATCGGAATCAGAGTTTGATTCAATTCAGAGTTTGATTGAATGTGGAGTTAATGTAGGGGCAAGTTGCTCAACTGCAAGAACCGTGAGTGTATTTCATTTCATCCAGTTATTTTAATAACTACAGTTTCCGATAATTTGTAGCTAGTAAGGTATCGATAATTTAATTCTCCCGCGTCTTAGTTAATTTTCAGTACTTCTTTACAGGAATGTGGAGTTAATGTAGGGGCAAGTTGCTCAACTGCAAGAACCGTGAGTGTATTTCATTTCATGCAGTTATTTTAATACCCGTAATTCCCAATATTTTGTAAGCCACAGATAATTTAATTCTCCACAGTGGTAGTTGATTTTCGATAACTCATTTTCAGGAATGTGAAGGGGCTGGTTTTTCCAACCGTAGAGCAACCCCAAATAACACGCGAGTTCTGCGAGAAGACGTTTTCTAAATCGAGTAACCTGATCCGTCATTTAAACTCCACACAGGTGAAAAAAATTTTTCGTGTGAGAAGTGTGGTAAGCACTTCTCCAGGAGAGATAATGAAGAGACATGAGCATTCTTGTCAACGCATCCAGCGGGGTGAGGGTAGCAGATCCGTTGATGTATCTCACATTTGTGTGGTTTGCGGAAAAATTTTCAAAAACAGATGTAACCTGAACAGGCATGTTAAGCAGCACACAGGTGAAAAGAAATTCACGTGTAGAAAATGCAGAAGACGTTTCGCACGAGACGATAATAGGAAATTGCATGAACGAACATGCAACCGCGGTCCTCCAGCTTTAGAACAACCTCCTATAGCAGCGGAGCCCCCGCAGTAAGATGCCAGGGGTCTGTCCAGACTTTTTGCACAGGGTCCTGTTTTTGTGAAAATGTACCTTATTTTTGTGAAAATGTACCTTATTTTTGTGAAAACGTTCAAAATAGCAGTGAAAGTAATACTAATTAAACAGCAACCTCATTTTCCTATTTTATTTCATTTTTATTATCATTTTCCTAGTTTTAGATGCACTCACAGCTTGTTTGTGTTTCTGGCTATATATATGCTTGTTGACACATCGTGTTGGGTGATCACCAAATTGCACCCCTTGGTCAATCCAGGGTCCCTTATCAAAAAATGTAGAACATATTTTGCAAAGAAAGCCAGATGCAGAAATGCTGTAACATAGCCAACTGTGAAGCTTCTCATAACGTGCGATGTTCAACAAATTCGGTACTTTGGACCCATTTTTCTAGCTTCTGTAGATGAAATTTTCTTAAAATCCGGCTCTACCGACGAATTCGTAGCATCTTTCAGCGCTTCCGATAAATCAGCAATGTCTTCCACCGCTTTCGACGAATCGGTAATGTCTTTCGAAGAAACGGAATTGTCTTCCGCCACTTCCGATAAATCGGTCATCTCTTCCGCCGCTTCCGACGAATCGGCAATGTCTTTCGAAGAATCCGAAATGTCTTTCAGCGCTTCTGATAAATCGGTAATGTCTTTAGGCGCCTCCGATAAATCGGTAATGTATCGCGCCGTTTCCAAGGTTTCGACAGCGTGGTTCGAAACCGATGAAGGAAGCAATGTTTCAGTAATTTTTTCCGGGTTAGCACAATTGGAATTATCTGTATCTGACGTCTTTTTTGGTGACGTTTTCAGATCCTCGTTTAAAAAACGATGTTATGGAGCTGCATCCCCGAACGTCATACGGACGTATTTTTTTAATGTAGTAATCACTATTCCTTGAATTTCCACCTGTTGGTGGTCGACCACGCTTCATATTAAATTTTCAAAAATGAAAGCGCAATACAGGAAAAAAAACGTGCACAAAAAATCCAATTCTACAATAAGCATCAACTACGCCGATTTTACGACTAACAAGAGGTTGTGATTCAAAGACCATTTGAGGAGAAGTGCGGGGTTGGGCTAAAGCGTTTGTATAATGGCATAGGTTGTGCGATAAAATATCGGACGCGGTCAATCCGTGGTCAACCAGCGGGATGTCCTAACAAGAAGACTAGAAACAAGGAAAGCCCTCTCAAGGTCACGCTCTTTCTCCGATCGCCTGTTCAAGGTCATGTTTTCCGGTATCCAACCAACAACTTCTATAGATAAGATTACTCATCTATGGGGGAGGGGGTGGTGGTGTTGGGCCAACAATGCATGCTTAAAAAAAAAGATCAATGGCTTTCTATTACGACTAGGGTCATAACTGATAAGAATTTTGTCGCACAGCAGTCCCAAAAGTTCGTTTTTTACGACGTAATTTTCATGAAGGGTTCGTTTTCCGGAATTTTGTGATGGATCCGTTTATTATCCTCCAAATTTTGTGAAGGGTCCGTTTTTTAGCCCCGGAATTTTGTGAAGGGTCCGTTTTTTAGCCCCGGAATTTTGTGAAGGGTCCGTTTTCCGGACCCAAATTCCGGCTGGACAGACCCCTGGATGCGTTAAATACTTTTAGTGTTATTACAATAGAACCATTACCCATTAACGAGTTTGATTTGATAGCATTTTTAAACCACACCAGGGGTCAGCTGCGGGATATTTTGATCCGAGAATTAGAAGAAAGGAAGGGTGTAAAGTTTTACATAGTGGTTAATGTTCTATTTTCGAGACAATCCGAGTCGGGGGAGGTAGAATATGCTGAGCCATTTTTTAGATCAAGGGTTTAGGTTGTACTTTCAGAAGATGGGCTTGATGATAAGATAGACGCCGCATTCAACAAGATCTTATCTTCATTTGATGAATACATCAATATGGGCAGCGGATGGGTCTTCGAAAAAGTTTTCAAATTAGACATTCATGTTGCATCATATATACCCCTAGCAGCAGCATTTATTCCTCTTCCTCCATCGATTGTGAAAAGGAGAACTGTTATTAACATTCAAAATGATGGTAACAAATGTTTCCTATGGAGCATTCTGGCCGCATTGCATCCGCAAACTGAAAACCCACAGAGAGTGAGTAAATATAAGGTTTTCTAATCGCAGTTGAACATGGATGGAATTGATTATCCAGTGAAAATTCCTCAGATAAAACGCTTCGAAAATCAAAACAACATCTCAATGAATGTGTATACATTTGAAAAAAAATTGCTTCCACTGAGTATGAGTGAGAAAAGTGGTTGTCCTCAACATGTTAATTTACTATTTATGAGAAATGAAACAACGGTCCATTATGCCCTGATAAAGAGTATGAGTAGACTGCTTTCAACTCTCACAAACCACAACGGAAAGCGGTTCTACTGCCCGTATTGCTTTCACAGATTTTCGGCTGAAGGGTTGATGGTTGAACATAAGAAGTATTGCAAACTACACGGTCCACAACGCACGTTCATGCCACAGGGTGACAAGAAATGGTCAAGATTCATCAATTACCACCATCAACTGAGAGTACCTTTCACGGTGTATGCAGATTTTGAGTGTGTGTTGGAAAAAATCTCTCGATGTGTACAAGACCCAACGCACTCATCAACCACTAACACAGAGAAGCATACTCCCAGCGGCTTCTGTTATGTAATAGTTGGTCCAGAAAGTAAGCTACACAAACTTCCAGTGGTGTACAGAGGGGAGGACTGTATACCGGTGTTCTTACGGATGTTAATGAAGGAGAATGAAGAAATCCAGCGGATTCTCAAAACTGTGAAACCTCTCCGCATGACAATAGATGACGAGAAGAAATTAGAAGAGGCAACCATTTGTATAGTGTGCGATAAGCAACTCCGCGAAGATAAGGTTTGACACCATGATCATATATCCGGTGAGTACGTCGCAGCATTACATAACTCGTGCAACTTGCAATTACGTTATTACAGCCACGTGCCAGTCATTATGCATAATTTTCGCGGATACAACAGTCATATTGTTATGCAGGCAGCGGGTATTTTTAAAAGTGAAGACATCTCGGTGATACCCAACAACATGGAAAAATACATATCTTTTTCAATCGGGGACCTTCGTTTCCTGGATTCGCTCCAATTCCTTCCAGCGCCATTAGGTAAATTGGAATCTAATCTTTCCCGATCGGAGTTTCACCTGATGGACATCTTCCAAAAAGCAGATATGCTGATGAGGAAAGGTGTTTATCCCTACGAGTATATGGATTCTTTTTCCAGGTTTTCAGAAACGCAGCTTCCACCCCGCGAAGCTTTTTTCAGTAACCTGTCTGGCGATGGAATTAGCGAAGAAGATTACGCCCACGCACAGCTCGTATGGGAAAAATTTCGCATAAGAAACTTTGGAGACTATCACGACCTCTACGTCAAAAGCGATACTGTCCTTCTAGCAGATGTCTTCGAAAATTTCAGGAACTTATGCATGACCTACTACAAGATTGACTGCTGCCATCTATACACGGGTCCAGGTCTTGCTTGGGAAAGCTGTTTAAGGATGACCAACGTACAGTTAGAACTTCTCACCGACATCGACATGCATCTCATGTTCGAGAGTGGTATTAGAGGTGGTGGTCTCGATGATTACACACCGCCATGCTGAAGCAAACAGTCGATACAGCGAGCAGTACAATCCTAATGAACCAACGAAAGAAATTGTGTACTGGGATGCTAATAATTTATATGGACTCGCCATGTCTCAATATCTCCCTCATTCAGGTTTCCGATGGATGAGCGAAGAAGAAATAGCAAACACCGATTTCTCCTGCATACCCGAGGATTCACCGAAAGGCTACGTTTTGGAAGTGGGTTTGGAATACCCAATTGAACTACATGACGATCACTCGGAATATCCTCTCGCTCCAGAAAACATTGAAATTATGGAAGATATGTATTCAGATCACATGAAGAACATCTGGGAAAAAATTAACCCCCCGAAAAAACCAGTGAAATGCACAGAGCTCACACCGAACCTATTCGACAAGGAAAATTATATAGTGCATTATAGGAATCTACAATTTTATCTAGGTCACGGACTAAAACTGAAGTATGTGAAGAGAGTGATCGAATTTGAACAGAGACCATGGCTTAAACCGTACATCAATTTCAACACCAGGTGTCGCCAAGCAGCATCGAACGATTTTGAAAAATCATTCTTCAAATTGATGAACAACGCTGTATTCGGGAAAACGATGGAAAACCAAAGAAAACACGTAAATGTCAAGATTGTCTGCACTGAAAGAAAAGCGAAAAAATTAGTTGCTTCCCCCGCCTTTGAAGCTTTCGGGTTATTAAATCACGATCTAACTGCGGTCAAGATAAAAAGACTGAAGTTGAAGTTAATGCGACCCATTTATGTCGGATTTTCAGTTCTGGATATTAGCAAGATACGGATGTACAGCTTCCATTACGGCTGGGTAAAGACGAAGTTTGGGAACAAGGCTCAACTTTTGTTCACGGATACAGATTCCTTGACGTATGCCATAGAAACTGATGACCTACACAGCGTTATTTTATCAAGTATGGATGAATTCGACACCTCGAATCATCCGTCCGATCACAGACTCTACAATGTTCAAAACAAGGCATTGCTTGGAAAGATGAAAGATGAATCACCCGGAGATTCTATCCTCGAATTCATAGGCCTAAGATCTAAGATGTACTCTTACGTTACAGGGAAACAGGAGAAACGTACTGCAAAAGGAGTGTGCAAAGCAGTCAACAACAAAGAGTTACGTCATCACCTGTACAGATCTTCCCTTTTCAACCAAGTGAGGTATCGGCATAACATGACGAAGATAACTCATTTCAAACATCAGCTCTACACATCAGTCATCAGGAAGATTACTTTATGCCCATTGGATGACAAGCGTTATATTTAAGGGGATGGGTGCTCCACATTAGCATATGGACATTGGTTGAATAGTTAGTTTGGGTTTTAGGTAGATGGGTGGGATAGGGCCTCCCGTTACTTTTAAGTCATGTTATTTTTTTATTTTAATATAATTAAAATTAAAAAATGTTTATCTCATTTTTATAATAATGTTAAGATTAGATTATTTGAACTTCACTCATCTAAAATTTTTATTAATATACATAGATATACAAAAAAAAAAATTTCTCTCTTTTACACTGATGAAAAAATAAATTAATTAAGCTATATAAATTAAGTTAATGTCAGTTTTTTTTTCCTCCTTCAAACTTCAGAGGTACGTTAATTAAGTTGGAAATGTATGAAAATTGTGTAGTTGAACACAAATCGGGCGAGAGGTTAAAAATGAGTCAAGTTCTTTATTACTTTTAATTTAACACATTGGATGGTTGTTCTACTTGGCGACGTCAGGGCTCGGAATGGCACTGATTTCTTTTAGCTATTAAGTAGTTTTATTTAAACTTCAATTTTCCCCCTAACTATCTAGATCAAATTTTAGGGGGGGGGGGCTTTTGGTTATTTAATTTTTCTTTCCAAAATTATTCTCAAGTAGATATAATTAAACTTCTTTTTTAGTTATTTTATCTCTAATGTTGGGGGGGGGGGGTTATACCTTCAGGTTATTTAAATTTTTCTTTCGATATCAAGTAGCTTTATCTTGTGAGCCGCAGTGACGTCGACCAGGAGTGTACACAACCGGGGGACAAGACTGCCCACTGGTAGCGTCGACCAGGAGGGGGTTCTACATCACCTCGGTTGTATCAGGGCTTAAAGATATCGATCTCATTCAGTTATTTTAACTTCATGTGTGTATGTTCTCTTTTAATTCTTCGCCTACATTATTATGGTTTGGTGGGGGGGGGGGGGAGGGGATGGTTACACCTTTTAGTTACCTTTCAAAATTAACTGTTAAGTAGTTTTATTTAAATTTCACTGCATTTATAATTAATCATCTCTCATGTTAGGGGAGGTTTGTGGAGCAACATTGGAACCTTTAGATTATTTAAATCCTCATTCGACTTTTGCTTTTAAGTAGTTTTTTATTTAAAATTAATTCGATACCACATTTGATGATAGCCAGATGGTGATGTAGTTATCAGTATCGACAACTAGGTGACGAGACTGTCCCAAGGATGGGAGTCTTGTGTGCGACACCTAGGTGGCGTCTGCCGAAAATGTTATTAATTACGGTTCCATCCTCACTAAAAAGTGTCATTCGAGGTCTGTAATATTAAGTAGCTTTATTTAAACTACGTTAAAGTGGGGGGGGCTGCGGGGTGTATGTTCAGGTTATTTATTTAGCTGTTAACTAGTTCTATATAAATATCAATGTATTGCTATGGGGGGGGGGTCTTTAGGCTAATTAAATTCTCTTTCACCATTTGCAATTAAGTAGTTTTATTTTTACTCACGAGGATGCTATTTTAGCTTGGCAGTGACGCAAGTGTAAAAGACACCCGGATGTCAAGATGTCCAAAAAAAAAAACCCCGGTGTGACGATAGCGTCGGCCGGAAGGGACTCTTGTGTTAGGGGTGGCTGAAATGATGCCACCACGACCGGTCGTCACATCCAGATGGCGAGATGTTCAACCCGGTAACGACGCCAAATGGGTTTGGATTCTCGTGTTACGGGTGGCTGAAATATTGTCACTACGACCGAGTCAATTAACACCAGGGTGGCAAGATGTCCAGATACCCCGGTTGCGACGACAGCGTCGGCCATATGGGTTTGGGCTCTTGTGTTAGGAGTGGTGAAAATAATGTTACCGCGACCGAGTCGGTTAACATCTGGATGGCGAGACGTCCAAAAAAAAAGCCGGTTGCAACGGCAGCGTCGGTCGGAGGGACTCTCGTGTTAGGACGGCAGATGCCGCAACGACTCAGTCAGCGGGCACCCGTGTGCATGCATGCCTGCATACACGCTCCTGTGTGTGTGTGTGTGTGTGCGCGCGCGCGTGTTCCACTCTTTTTCCCAGTGTGGAGGTTGGATTTTACTATGGCGGGTTGCTCTATATCAGCGGAAAAGAAGTCGTTGATGATGATGATTATGATGGTGGTTTTAAGAGCGACCCTTTTCCACCTTAGAAAAAAAGTGGCTATGAGTTGCGAAAGGCTACGCCCGGTCGATTGCTCACCCACATCACTTGCCGTGGTTGTAGAGTGTCGGTCACGTGCAGCTCGGAAACGGAGGTGGCGCTCCGGCTCCCTTGAACAATTGTTAAATTCAACGATTAACAAATTCATTTTCTTAGAAAGGGGAATTTGTATTAAAAAACATTTTTTTTTTCAAGGGAGAGCAAACCGTTGCGGTGGTAAAGCCGGTAGCTGTTGTGTTCCCTAGGATGATTATTCTGGAGCTCGTTGATCTTTGGCCTTCCCCCCCCCCCACCCTATAGAGATGATGATGTACTGTGGTCGCAACACTCATTATCATCAGAGGCATCAATTGACTTTTGGCCTCCTCCTCGCCAGAGAGATGATGATGATGATGCACGATGGTCTCCTCCTCAACATGATGACAACGCATCAACAGAACCATTCCCCAACCATGAGAATTCTTCAAGCTCCGAATTGTTAGAGGGGTCCTCAAGCCCCGAAACGTCTATGCCTAAGATTAAATATTTAGGTAGATTATGGAACTTGCTAGATAGTGACGACGACTTCCAATAAAACAGTTAAAATCGAAGAAAAAAAATGTTTTTATTTCCAAATATTGTTTATCAAGTGATGTAATTGTTTCGAATTCAAAATTATCTGCGTTTTGTTATCCACAAGCATTCTAACATCATATGCTTTGTTACATTGAGTTAAGTATACGTTATGACCGAGCGGTTCGGAAAGAGTGCAGTTCTTTGTTATCAGTACAGTATGTTCGGAGACAAGTGTCATTATCGTTATCAACGAGAGAATGGAAACAGCGGTCAACAGTATTCTAAACAGACGTTGTCTCACGGAGTCAGACATTTCTTCTTGAACTTCTTGTTTCTTATCAAGTGTTGGGGTAGGCGTATCTTTTGTAAACCGTCTAGGAATTCTTTTTCGGCTGGAAGGCTCTTCTTTTTTTGTACGCTAACAACTTTCGATATCAGGTTGGAAATGCTTGAGTTTTTTATTTTCACTCCTTTATATATGAGTCGACCATTGAATGACGTCGGGAAAATCTTTTAAATAATTCAAAATTTGTCCAAAAAGTAGATGGTGAGATTGGGTTCCGTTCACAATCCCGACAGACGAAATCCCGACAAGTCACAATCCCGACAGACGAAATCCCGACAGGTCAAAATCCCGACAGGGTCGAAATCCCGACAGGTCAAAATCCCGACAGGGTCGAAATCCCGACAGGTCAAAATCCCGACAGGGTCGAAATCCCGACAAGTCAAAATCCCGACACGGTCGAAATCCCGACACTGTCCAATTTAAAAATTCAATTTCGCCGTATAAGCCGCACTTCGTGATTTCTGTCGGGATTTGAATTTCTCGCGGTGAGGGGCGTGCGGGCGCCGATGAGAATAATAAATTGCTATCAAATAAATTTTAAAATTTCAATTTCGCCGTATAAGCCGCACTTCGCGATTTCTGTCGGGATTTGAATTTCTTGCGGCAAGGGGCGTTGGGGTGACGATGAGAATGATGAATTGCGATGAAATAAATTTTTAAAATTTTAATTTCGCCGTATAAGCCGCACTTCGCGATTTCTGTCGGGATTTGAATTTCTTGTGGCAAGGGGCGTTGGGGTGACGATGAGAATGATAAATTGCGATGAAATAAATTTTTCAAATTTTAATTTCGCCGTATAAGCCGCACTTCGTGATTTCTGTCGGGATTTGAATTTCTTGCGGCAAGGGGCGTTGGGGTGACGATGAGAATGATAAATTGCGATGAAATAAATTTTTAAAATTTTAATTTCGCCGTATAAGCCGCACTTCGCGATTTCTGTCGGGATTTGAATTTCTTGCGGTGAGGGGCGTGGGGGCGCCGATGAGAATGATAAATTGTGATCAAATAAATTTTCAAATTTTAATTTCGCCGTATAAGCCGCACTTCGTGATTCCAGAGGCCTGAGTTAGGTCCGACCGTTCATCGCATACAAGTTCCAAGGAAAAATTGATATTCTTTGCCTTTGTAGTCTAGTGGGCTCACCCAGAAAGCTCGAGAACGTGGGTTTGATTCCTAGCAAGAGCACAGGTGAATTTTTCCTTCCTAACTTCATCTCGCATCAGCCAACCGTTGAAACCTTCGTATAGATAGCGGAAAGTGATATCATCCTCGGAAAATACAGTGTGTGTGGCTCAAAACAAAAAAATCTAAATTTTTCTTTGATTTCCCGTCCTTTAACTTCCAATTTGAAAGTTGTTGCATTGTCTCTCCTGATGCCAACAGAAAAATTGCATGTTTCTCAGTGCAATATTCGCTAAGATATTTGAATTCGAAAACTGGAGAAAAGTTATGAAAAGACAGCAAAAACTAATCGACAACGCTCCTTCCCCAAATTTATGCTGTCCTTTCCACCTTTCCTTCGAATTTTGAATTCAAATATCTCGGCGAACATTGTACTTGTCAACTTAGATTTTTTTTGTTGGTCTCAGGAGATACGGTGCAGTCACTTTATAATTAGAAGTTTTAAAAATTTATATTTTTTTATTTTGTTACACACTGTGTTTTCACCCTCAAAACTGGTACAGGGTAATTTTTGAACGCCTTTTGAGCATTTTTTCAAACTGAAATCATCTCTACCACGGATGGTTGAGAAGACAATGGCCGTACTAACTCTTAAAGGACACCCTGTATGCAACTACACTACCACACAATTTGCATACTCTCTTCAAAGCCTTAAGACCAACTTAGAGATAGAATTTTAAGAAATTTTTTTGGGAGTCTCAACAGTATAAAATAAAACTATTGACAGAATTTTATGTTTATAGCTTCGTAGTGAGAAGGG
The DNA here is from genome assembly GCF_987345545.1 of Pholcus phalangioides. NCBI lineage: Eukaryota > Metazoa > Arthropoda > Arachnida > Araneae > Pholcidae > Pholcus > Pholcus phalangioides. Next base: position 41,567,672 of record NW_028301604.1, on the reverse strand, counting down.
GGGAATTGGGGATCCGGTCCCTTCGAAATGAGAGAAAATGATTGAAATAAGGTAAAACATGGCCAAATATATTATTTGACCACCTTGTCCCCCCCCCCCCCCCGCATGGAATTTCTAGATACGGGCCTGACCTTCAGTGGTTGCGGCTCGGCGATGAATCAGTGAATTAAGCTGTCAAGACATGTAATTTTATACATATGAATAAAAATATTTCTCTACTATTACATTGCTTTCGAAAACCTTGAAAATTTTAAATTAAGATCTTCATGAAACGGTCTAACTTTGTGCAATATCATTTGACATTTTAAGTCTATTTGAAACTTGAGCGAGAAAGAATTTCGAAAAATTCTCAAAGAAAATAATAAGGAACAGCAGTGTTTGTGGAGGATAGAAAAATCGATAAATGCCAGAAAAAGGCAACCCTGAATCCTTTGCTTTTCGCCAAGTTGGAAAAGTAAATGAATTTCCAAATTATTGATCTCCATTGATCATGGTATGCGCCACAAACCACTTGCAGCGACAAACGGAAATCCCGACAGAAATCGCGAAGTGCGGCTTATACGGCGAAATTAAAGTTAGAAAATTTATTTGATAGCAATTCATCATTCTCATCGTCGCCCCAACGCCCTTAATCGCGAGAAAGTCAAATCCCGACAGAAATCACGAAGTGCGGCTTATACGGCGAAATTAAAATTTGAAAATTTTATTTGATCGCAATTCACTATTCTCATCGTCGCCCCAACGCCCCTCGCCGAGAGAAATTCAAATCCCGACAGAAATCACGACGTGCGGCTTATGCGACAAAATTAAAATTTGAAAATTTTATTTGATCGCAATTCATCATTCTCATCGTCGCCCCAACGCCCTTAATCGCGAGAAAGTCAAATCCCGACAGAAATCGCGAAGTGCGGCTTATACGGCGAAATTAAAATTTGAAAATTTATTTGATAGCAATTTATCATTCTCATCGTCACCCCAACGCCCTTCATCGCGAGAAATTCAAATCCCGACAAAAATCGCGAAGTGCGGCTTATACGGCGAAATTGAAATTTTAAAATTTATTTGATAGCAATTTATCATTCTCATCGTCACCCCAACGCCCCTTGCCGCAAGAAATTCAAATCCCGACAGAAATCGCGAAGTGCGGCTTATACGGCGAAATTAAAATTTGAAAAATTTATTTCATCGCAATTTATCATTCTCATCGTCACCCCAACGCCCCTTGCCGTAAGAAATTCAAATCCCGACAGAAATCGCGAAGTGCGGCTTATACGGCGAAATTAAAATTTAAAAAATTTATTTGATCCCAATTTATCATTCTCATCGTCACCCCAAGGCCCCTTGCCGCAAGAAATTCAAATCCCGACAGAAATCGCGAAGTGCGGCTTATACGGCGAAATTAAAATTTGAAAAATTTATTTCATCGCAATTTATCATTCTCATCGTCACCCCAAGGCCCCTTGCCGCAAGAAATTCAAATCCCGACAGAAATCGCGAAGTGCGGCTTATACGGCGAAATTAAAATTTGAAAAATTTATTTCATCGCAATTTATCATTCTCATCGTCACCCCAACGCCCCTTGCCGCAAGAAATTCAAATCCCGACAGAAATCGCGAAGTGCGGCTTATACGGCGAAATTAAAATTTAAAAAATTTATTTGATCGCAATTTATCATTCTCATCGTCACCCCAAGGCCCCTTGCCGCAAGAAATTCAAATCCCGACAGAAATCGCGAAGTGCGGCTTATACGGCGAAATTAAAATTTGAAAAATTTATTTCATCGCAATTTATCATTCTCATCGTCACCCCAACGCCCCTTGCCGCAAGAAATTCAAATCCCGACAGAAATCGCGAAGTGCGGCTTATACGGCGAAATTAAAATTTGAAAAATTTATTTCATCGCAATTTATCATTCTCATCGTCACCCCAACGCCCCTTGCCGCAAGAAATTCAAATCCCGACAGAAATCGCGAAGTGCGGCTTATACGGCGAAATTAAAATTTGAAAAATTTATTTCATCGCAATTTATCATTCTCATCGGCGCCCCAACGCCCCTTGCCGTAAGAAATTCAAATCCCGACAGAAATCGCGAAGTGCGGCGATTATACGGCGAAATTGAATTTTTAAATTCGACCGTGTCGGGATTTTGACCGTGTCGGGAATTTGACCCTGTCGGGATTTCGACTTTTCGGGATTTTGACCTGTCGGGATTTCGACCCTGTCGGGATTCTGACCGTGTCGGGATTTTGACTTGTCGGGATTTCGACCCTGTCGGGATTTTGACCTGTCGGGATTTCGTCTGTCGGGATTGTGACTTGTCGGGATTTCGTCTGTCGGGATTATGACCCACACCCGGTGAGATTTTGGTATTGTCAACAACGGGTTCGGTGGTTTGTCGAGATCTCGCTCTTTCGACTCTAAGACAAGCGGAGAATGATTTAACTGCGAGTTATTCTCTAACGCAGTGTTCCTCTTATTTAGAATTTGATGATAAAACTTTATCTTAACATCATCGGGAAGTTTGCTGTTTATTATCTTGTCCATCTCGCGGTCGAGTTCCGAAAGCTGTGACTCCTTGACAACGTGGCGATTTACTCTTTCTTCTGGAACAATCACCACCATTTTTTTGGTGAATTCCATATCCTATTAAATTGGATATCAGCCCAATAGCTGCTGGTAATAGAACTTGTAAAAAACCGCCCTTCTGTACGAGAACTTTTTTCTTTTTATATAGAGGCACCTTTTTCTCTGCTAACACTCGGAGTGTGTTCTTATATTTTCGAAGTTTCTCTTTCTCTTTGGTCGATATCGGGATATTACCGTGCAGCAAGTTCAACGCGCATTCACAGACTGTTTTGACATCTGATTTAGGAAGTCTTTTTAATAATGTAGGATGTTGTTTTCGAGGACATGCACGTAACAGCCTCAACATTTGTTGCTTCCTCGTAGACATGTCATCAAATAAGTACCTCAGCTTGATACCGTAGTCTTTTAACGTCTCGGTTGATACACGTATTGCACCTGCGTAGGTAGCACGTTAGTGCGTAAACGCATTTTTTCATCGGTTTCTTGTCTGAGATCAATCAAGAGGTATGAATAGGCGGATTTCGTTGCATCTGCGTAACTTTCTTGGAAGAACTTGATTTTCGTGGGATACAGCTGTCTTCCCAGGTAGGTGATTTGGTTCAAGCCCCTCCTATTTTTGAATAAAAATATATAATGCGAATTTAGCGTTATTTCCCGCAACCCTTTATGAAAAAAGTTCCGAGTTATAAAAATAACTGATAAATTTCTATGATGACTGTATTTAGTGAATAGTTTAACCATCTTTTGCTCAGACGAAAGCTCAGACATAACATCACCAAAAATGAGCAACGCGTTATTAACCCCTTCAAAATCATAGTCCTCTCGGAATTCGACATCTTTGATTTCCGTATGCAGCGGTTGAGATTCACCGTAGAACCATATTATTCGTTTCGGTAATGGTTTCATGAGTTTATCGCGGTGTTCAAGCAGCCCTTTCAGAAAATAAGTTTTCCCGCTCCCGCTTGCTCCGGCGCAGACTGCCGTAAACGGGTGGTGTAGCGTTAATGGTTCCATTTTGAATAATGACAAGATGCACGTTATGTAAATCAGTTTTATTGGAAAGAAAAATATTTTGTCACAAACTTAAACACTCGCAAATCGTTGTTTACATTTAAGCGGGGTACAATAGAATTCATGCTCTTTCCCAAGCATTTGCAGTGCACGTAATAAATGACGTAATGTCCGCAAACTTGCGTATCAGCCGACTGTAGCGCCACATCGTTGTAGTTGAACCGTTGATATCTTCTGAGGAATTTCATGATGTTACCTTTCTGGAAGTTAGAAGGTGCCCTTCCAAATGAGTCGAAGAATTCGGCAGTCATGTTATCGTGGAGATAAATCGCCAACCAGTGTGTTCCGGGTTCATTGTTGGTATCAGTGTTAACAATCAAAGCTGCTGGATACTTCCATATTTTCAAGGGTAACGTATTACTAGCGTAAACATCTGTGAATGTTTTCTTAGTTATCGGGTTCGTTCGAAGAGCACGTCGGATCTGGTCGGAATCCATTAGCTTGAGAAATCACACAAGATACTTCTAGACTTTGTTATTTCTATCAGACTCTGAAATTCACCGTAGATGATTACCGAGATGGTTTTTGGTAATGCTTGTGCAAATTTCAGTTCCACACGTAAGTTACCTTGACGGACTAAGTGTAGGTGTCCACAGTCACTTTGATCGAGCAGCAGCGAGAAATAAAAGAGGGTGTACCCGTTTTAGAATTCCTGTTGCGTTATATCAATACCGCGATCTTCCTCGATTCTAAATAGGTTGTTGTAAGCTCTGACAATGTTCCCGGTTTCAAAGTTGGGTTCCAGAGGTTTATGTGGCAACGGACGCCCGTCTACGTATACGGAGACAAAGGTGAGTTTGTAATGCTGGAAATCGAATGGGTAACTTGTAAAGGTGCCGTTGAATGCGTTATTATCCACTAAGCCAATTATAACTCTACGCGGCATTGCACCGAGGTACACATTATCTTGCACGAATGACATGCTACCCTGAGCCACTGAATATACTTTTGTGAGAACCCTATCGATGGGGTATTTGGCCGTAGTCTTCTCTAAAGCTTTTGCATGTCCGATGGCGACGGCGGGATTAACCCTCACTTTCCTTACGAAGAGACTGGCATGTTCAATGATGATGTCATAATTGCTAGTTGGTGCGATTAAGAAGAACGAGGGTTTAGAACGTACTAGACGGATTTTCAAGTCCACCAAGTTGAGCAACAGTCTTTGTTGGAAGAATAAAGAACAGTGAATTCTTCCCATCATATCGTAAGACCGACTGTTAACAATGTTTTTGGTTCTCTTCTTCATACCCTCATTATTTGTTGCGTCGGCCGTATGTCCCGCGGTGTCCTTGTAGTATCCTTCCATCGTGAGTGGTCCATTCTTCGCATCTCGACCGTAGTTTAATAAGGTTTCTATGTATGCTCTGTACAGGTAAGTGTGAGATGAATTCGTGATGTTCCTACCGTTTAGAGATACATCAACCTGAGAGAAGAGAGAATGTAGCGAGAGGTTCACGAGAGAGATAGGATCTTCATCTGGTAGAGGTTTACCATCCTTCGTAACTTTCAACTGGATATATAGTTGTGTAGCTGACAAGTCAATGTAATCTTCAGTGCTTCCAGCAATACTAAATTCCAACGGACCGTCTCTGATGCTTGAGAGCGGGATAAATTCGATCCATTCACCTCCTTCAATAGCGGTTTGCGTGGGAGGTAAAGCAAACAAGTCCACTTCGCTTTTCAAGCACTCGAGTGAGTTTGCCATGATAAGAGCCATCTTTTCAATCAAAAATATCGTGTGTTGCTACTTTCTTCGCTTTCTTTCGAATGATACCTCTCCTCGCTAAACACTTTCTTTTATGACCTACGAGCATTTTCTTTATCTTCGCGGATGCCTTGTCACTCAGCTAACGACCCGCTTCTTTGGCTCTTTCTAGCGCTGCCGTTTTCGCGTCTCTACCTTGTGCGACGTCGTTTGCAAAATCGACACCGGATTTCAGAACCTGTCGACCTAAAACTTTTGCTCCTCTTTTCAACAGCGGCATAGCAGATCGGAATAAGGAGCTGAAAACGGATCCGAAACCATAACCTCGATGTAACGGCGTTCCCTGATAATATGCAAGACCTTGACCTGCTTGGTTGACGTAATAATCCGTCACGCTGTTTATACAACACCGGTATGGTTGATAGGGCATGTTTATAAATGTTTGTCTAAAGTGTAGTTTAACAATCACCTTTTCACGTTCGAATGACACGAATTTCCCCGTGTGCGTCTTTATGTAAACGTGAACGGTTTCGAAACTCTTTCGGGCTAGGGGGATATAATGTCGTCTCTCGAATGAAGCGTGCGTTGACGATGTCACCGGTTTCCCGATTCGGTTTTCACAATTCTCAGCAATGGTGCAAACGTATTTCCAACTATCTGCGGCTCAACTGTATCACAATAAACGTACAGTAAGTGAAAGTCCAATTTTGGATCAGCCGTGTAAGGACCCTCCGCGATTGGCCCCTTTATCTCTCCTGGTTCGAATCCGAGATTTTTGGCTACACCCGTATGCAAAATAAGTCTGGAGTCTTTCACCAAACTTACTTTAACTTTTTTCGTGGTCTTGTTGAATGTGATAACGATCTTATCTTTTAAAATGTAGGAGATCGCTTTTATGAGTTCAGGAGTTGTCTCAAAAAACCGCACGGAATCTTCCCTTTTTTTAGCACTCCGTTTCCTACGTCAAATTCGAAGCTGTTTGTCTGTTCGGTTATGTTGTGGAATGAGTGAGGAAACATGAACTCGGAGAGAGCTACTTCCATGTTAGAATCGAGTTCCAATGCATTCGGGAGCTTTATCGTGAAGTTTGAGAGAGTATTATCGGTGAAAAAATTCATGCTGGCATCACTGGGTAAAGTGAGGTAGAAAGAAGACATCTTGATGCAATGAATCAAGATCGTCATGGTGTGAGGTATTTATAGTTCCACCCACTTGTTAAATTTATCACCGCAATGTTGAAATTTCACAAGATGTTCCGTTTTCCCATTCCGCTTTCTTTTTGATCATTTGATCATTTTTGTCGCACCACGGTCATTTTCTGCACACGAGGGCTAATTAGACCGGGACCTACAATTTATTGCCGATTCCGAACGGCAGGCTTGTTTTTCATACTCATCGAGAGGTTGGTGCACTAACCCGTCGATGGGGGACTCCCTGCGGTAACAATTTTTGCTGCGGTCAAGTCGCCGTTTTTTGTTGTACCCCTGTGTCAGGAAAGTTTTCTGACAAGGACGAACTGGGTATCGAACTCGCGACACCTCTAAACATCCTTTGGTACTTTAGGCGAGCATTTTATCGACCGGGCTACCGCGCCCATTTCTTTTTCTCTTTCGCTTTCTTTTTCTCAACACCTTTTCGATGGGGAATGTCTCATCTAATTCACCTTCACCAACTCGTCTGTATAAAAAGTCCCTTTAATTTCTTCCCCCATCAAATCTCTTAACCTGTATACGGGTACCTCTCTCTCAATACATTCGTCCACTACGAAAATTTCATGGGAAAAATTGGACTCGTAACCTGTTTCGAGCGGGTGATGCGGACGTGGTCGCCAACTTGAAATTTTCGTTCAACTTTTTTCCTATTCTTTCGCATGTATAGGTTCTCCCATGCCAACTTCTCGTTCCCTTTATTTACTTCTGTAAGGGTCATCTTTATGCTGCTGTGATGAGTGTTATTGTAACTAAATATTAAATCCTGTAAAACGCCGATATATCTATACGTGTTCTTCGCTGTGAAGTATCGCCACATCTTAGATTTCAGGGTTGGGTTGAATCTCTCCACAATTGCAGCTTTCACGTCATCGTTCTCAGTCGTGAAGAATTTCACGCCCCTCTCTTTCAGAAACTTCTGGAATATCTTGTTTTTCAATTCGGTACCTTTATCAGTCTGTAACACTTGCGGTTGTCTTTCCTCGAATATTTTCTGAAACGCTTCCACAACAGCCCTCCCCGTCTTATCTCTCAGCGGATAGCCCAAGCATATTTAGATAAAACATCGGTACAAGTTAAAATGTATCGTTGACCGCCGTTAAATTTCTCTAGATTTCTCATGTCCACCAGATCAGCTTGAAACTGTTGATCGATGGCACCTACCATAACACGATTCCTAGGAAATTTTTTCCTCCTCTGACGGTGGAGAGTGTAAGACTTTTCTCCTTCCAACCACTTTCTTATTTTTTCCCGTGGTACCTCTCCTTTAAACGCCCTGTGCAATGCATCCACTCCGCCATAACTTCCATAACTTCCCGCGCTCCTCGGGTTTCGATAACTATTCTCCATCGATTGAAGGAAGAAGACTCTGCATGATAGACTCACCTGGTCAAGTGAAGCGAGGGTTATAAATATAAAGTTTACGGTAAGAGTTGAAAATTGAGGAGCACGAGATGAAAACTGAAGAGCTAGGAATGGAAACTGAGGATTAAGGGCTGGAAGCTGAAGAGCTAGGGATGGAAATTGAGGAGCACGAGATGAAAACTGAAGAGCTAGGAATGGAAACTGAGGATTAAGGGCTGGAAGCTGAAGAGCTAGGGATGGAAACTGAGGAGCTGAAGAGCTAGGGATGAAAATTGAGGAGCTGAAGAGCTTGGGATGGAAACTGAGGAGCTAAGGTGAGGATTAAAGGATGAAAACTGAGGAGCCGGAGGAGCTAGGGATGGAAATTGAGGAGTTAGGAATGTAAAATGAGGAGCCAGGGGTCAAAGGTCACCGATAAGAGGGTTTAGGAATGTAAAATGAGGAGCCAGGGGTCAAAGGTGGCTGATAAGAGGTGGCTCCTTGCTCCTCATCCAGTTTTTCAACTCTCCTTTTTATACTATTCCTGACCATCCTTTTCACAGACCTGATGCTATAGACTTTGCGTTATCCAAAAATATTGATACCACTATCTCGGTCCACTCACCTGCAGCCTTGACATCTCCTCATAACCCGTTAGTGATAAAATTGGACTTTCTCATCCGAACAGAGGTCCCATATGTGCGGAAAACCAATTGGGAACAATATACTAGGATATTGGAAGATATACCGGTAAGCCGCCTTACGGGGGCTGATGCGGATGAAATAGAGGTGGAGGCAGTAAATCTTACAAATGCTGTGCAGGCTGCTATAGATGAGGCAACAACAAAAGTAAGGGCTGATACACACAGATTTGGACTGTCATGTGCACTCCACTTTCGCTTAAGGGAGAAAAACGGAGTTCGGAAAAGATGGCAGCGTTTCCGTGGACAGGGTGATAGAAGTCTACTAAACAGAATGCAGAGAGAGATTAAGGAAGAGATTAGGTCTTTCGTAAATGGAAGGTTCACTTCCTTTTTGGAGGAGGTGGACATCTGTGACGGATCTCTCTGGAAAGCGCTTAGGATATGTCGGCCTAAAGTCGAATTAATAACATGGCTTCACAGTACGAATAATGGTATAGTTTTTGATCCATCAGAGGTAGCAGAGGCCTTCGCGGACTCTTTTGAACAACAATTTACACCGAATGGTATACAGGACGCTATGACAGCAATACAAAACCATCAGAAAATTTGTTTGTTTTTGGAAAATAACCCGCCAATCCTCACTGAGACTGAATTTGTTCCACTCACTAAAATTGATGAGCTTAATTTGGCTATAAAGAATTTAAAATCGAAAAAAGCTCCTGGCTTCGATAATATAACTTACCTGGTGATTAAGTACCTCCCCTGTGCGGTTCGCCTTTCCCTGGTTAACATCTTCAACAATATGATAAAACTAAATTTTTTTCCAAATCATTGGAAGAAAGCTATTCTGAAACCCATCCATAAACCAAACACTGACCTACTTTTCCCCCAAAACTTCCGCCCAATTTCTTTTTCTGGTTTTAGCAAATTGTTTGAACGCATCTACGTAGCCCGCTTCAATAACTATGTATACCGCTTCTAATAATTTAATTTCACCAGAACAGCATGGCTTCAGGGGTGAACATTCTGTGATCACCCAGTTATTGCGGACAACGGAGTTCATTATGGATGCATTGAATCATCGTGAATATGTCTGTGCCATGAGCTTGGATATAGCTAAGGCCTTTGACAGGACAAACAATGATACGCTGCTCGTGAGAATGATTGACCTGGACTTTCACCAAAAATTTATTTATTTCGTGAAAAGTTATCTTGAGGACTGGGAATTCCGGGTGAAGATCGGTGGGACGCTCTCAACTAGTCGCCCTATAAGAGCATCGGTTCCCCCAGGGGAGCGTATTTGGACCACAACTCTTCTCTATATATGTGGATAATTTCCCTGGCCCACAGAGGGGCCTCAAGTGCCAGTACGTGGATGACATCCTGCTGCTGGCCCACTCTAGGGACCTTAACAAGGCGTTTGAAAACCTTCAGTAAACGGTTGATATGGTAGAGGAGCATTGAAGCGGACATAAAACTAAATCACAATAAGTGTGTATTCATGTGGTTTCACAAGAGAAACCCCCTCACCCCCCCCCCCCACTGGACCAAACCATCAGATAGAAGTTGGTAATGTTAAACTCGCACCTAAACCCCAGCTTAAATATCTAGGGGTCAGGGGTCATCTTTGATCGAAAAATGAATTTCAAAGCTCACGTGGAGCAAGTCAAGGGGAAGGCCAATAAAAACTTGGGAATGCTAAATAGGGTTTATATCCCCGGAAGTAAATTGTCGCTACGAAATAAACTTCTACTTTACAATTCGGTTATTCGACCATCACTAACCTATGCATCCCCCGTCTGGGCATTTGCCACGAAAAAGAATCTTGAAGTTTTGCAAATATTTGAAAACAAACTTTGCAGGCACTTTACGGGGGCCAGTTGGTATATGAGGAATTTGGATATAAGAAATGATATTCAAATGAACTCGATCAGGCAGCAAATTTGCTGTCTGGCTGAAACTTGCTATGAGACAATCAGAAACTCCCCCCACGGGCACCTGCGAAAGAATCTGGATTATGATCCTAGGATTATTGTGAAATATGGCCGGTCGATGAATATTCTTCATCGGCAGTGGCCTGTCTAGAGAATGCTTGGACTATTATTTACACTGCTCTGGGGCGATGGGAAATGCGTGCTTCCTTCCCCACAGCGATAGATGATGTTGAAATGCGCATACGAATAATTATAAAGCGGGGATTGTAATCTTATGACAATTGCCTGTTGGCTTGCTGGTACGGCTATGACGTTCCATGCCTTTTTTGGAGAAAATGTAAAAGTCGTCTTTTAGAGTTTATTTTTAATGACTAGTTGGGGGGGGGGGGGTTTACTGAACTCAAAATTGAGTTTTCTTTTTTAAACTTGTTGGCCCTGAGAGGAACCCCTTCGGACGAGATCTTTTAACCTCTACTTTTTAAATGTTAGCGGTATTCGGCATATTTTAAAAAGATTTTAAATTTTTTATTCTTTTTCTTAAAATTTGTATTGTTGCGTTCTGCCCAGACAAGACTTGCCATGCCATGAGTGCGGATAAAGTGATTTGCGCTTGCTATCTGTATAAAAATGCCCATTTATTTTGAAAATTTTGACTAAACACTCTCTTTACCTACATCTGACACACACGGTACATACCATGCACGCACACTTACTATTTCTTTTTTTTGCGTAGGACTTATCTGTGGCCCACTCTTTAAGAGCGGTAGAGTGACTAGGGCTGCACGGGATCGCCGTAAAAGCACCATTCAGGTCAGGATTCAGCCATTGGATGGGTCAAAATCAATTCGTCGCGCTCGACCTGTCGCGGGACAATTTGTCGCAGCGTCAATTCGTCGTGCTACAAACTCGTCACGGTACAAATTTGTCGCAGGCTCCTTTCGTCGCTGTACAAAGTTGTAGCGAAGTCATTTCGTCGCGATGTCAATTCGTCGCGACAAATTTTAATTGTTTTAAAATTCATATGTTTGTTGTGGTCTTATAAATAGGGTAGTTGCTTTAGGCGTAAAAAATGGAACTAATTTTTTTTCTCATTTATTGGAAATGTTCCCCATTCCCATCTGTTTTAATTTTTAAGAAATGAAGGAAAGTATTCATTGAAGTCATCGAGGGACATTGGAACGTACACTAAGATAATAAATTGGGATCCAATAAATTTTTAAAATTTAATTTTCACCACATAAGCCACATTCTGCCGGGATTTCAATTTCTCCCAGTGAGGAGCGTTAGAGAGCACACCAAGATAAATTGGGATCAATTTATCTTGATGATCATTGAAAATTTAGTTTCCATCGTATAGGCCGCGCTTCCCGCTTTCTGTAGGGATTTCCATTTCTTGCAGCGAGGGGCGTTGGAGGATGCACATCGAGATAATAAATTGCGATCACACAATGTGGCCCTCCAGCACGATTTCCGTAATTCACTATTAAATGTATTCATGCAGAGAACATATCTTTAAGGAATTTTTTATCGACAATGTATCTAAGTTTTATGTGCAACAGCTGCGAAAAGTCTTATTTTCAAATTATTTTTTTGCAATGCAATGTACATTTCAAATCACTTTGTATTATTGTCAGCCCGTTTGGGTTTGAGACCGTTCTCGTAAGTACGTAAGCGAATACCGTTCGCTGGTGTTCATTGCGTTGTGTATAACCCAGGCAAAGTTTACACAAAGTAGCCATACATGAGATGCTGGAAGTTAATTAGTTTATTTACGCTGCAGTTAATTGAATTAATGCCAATTGTATTTTCCATATCATCATCCTTATTAAAAATTAATACATACTGAATTCAAAACTTAACGAATTCTTCTATTGGCCCCCAAAACATTTAAGCTCTTGGCTCTGAACATTATATGACCCGTGATTTTTCATTACACCTCAGTTCACCCCCAAAACAATTAATTACGAGTACCTACACTAAATCACATATGGGAGAGAGAATATAATCCATGCATCACTCACCAGTTTAGTTGAGAGACGCCTCTCCAGTCTTTAGCCTTAGACACTCATCGCAGCCAGGAAACCGATTCCCGAGATTACAACTCTCGTCTTCACAAGTCCTCTTTTTCGGTCTCGTTCGTTACTGCCTTTCTCTCTAACTCCAACTCCCGTATCCAGATTTTCTCTACCATTTAAGATTTCATTACGGCGTCCCAGTCCCTTGGAAAACTCCACCCATTTAATTTGATTTGATATTTTACCCATCATCTCTAAGTTTCTATTCGTTTTATTCATAAGATTGGCCATTGCCGATCCATCCCTAATTTCTTTGTCCAAGCGACTCTCCCTTCAGGATGCCGGAAGTGTTTGGAACGTGTGGGTTCTTGTCTTGATCTTGAAGTAGGAAATATTGATTTCTGAATCATTTCTCTGGGTGCTCATAACCATTCCATAAAGTACCCTGGGCATCCACAACATCCCTGTCTCTGACACCACTGCAAATGTCAATCAATTTTTGATTTTTTTTTTTCAACTCTAAAGTAACAACTCTCGAGTAAAAAGAATGAAATCAGACTTTTAATTAGCCCATTGTACATGACACTCATACGGCTCCAGTCAACGATTAGTAAAAATTTCTTCTTACAATACAAATGAATTAACATTAACAGACAATGTAAGATTATGTTCAGAGATATATTTCCTAGGTGGGGAGGGTGTGTGCGGGCTTTATCCGAAGATGACAAGTTCAAGTGAAAGGACGTAACCGAAATTAAGTAATTGGTGATCAAGAACATGAATTAGATAGGGAGAAGGGAGGCAAGGTCTGGATACCCACAGGTGGGAAAACTATAAATGCGCCTCTGATTATAGCCTACATCTATTAGGATAATTTTAATTTTAAAAACAATTCGTATCGTACATATAAATACTCCACAATATCTAAACCTTTATTTATTTTCAGTGCTTTGAGTACCATTTTATTTGAACACTTATATAACGTGAATATCGCAATAAAAACCCGATGATGATTTATAGACTAATAAGTGATGGTATTTTGAATTACCATAATTTTTTTCTTTTTTTTAAAGATACGTAGAAGATTTCAATTTATTGCAATTTAAATTGAATTCAAACAATTTAATTTAAAAAGTACTACATATTATTTTTTGTCATCCGTATAATCTGTATCTTTACTTTCAGATACAACAAAAAACTCAAATAAAGAAAATTAATAATAGGCTAATTCATTTTCAATTGCATTAAAAGTTTTTCTTATTTCGGAACATGAATTATGGGGGGAAAACTTTTAAACACACACGCAAACCAACATATCATTTCCACGTTCGGTTTTGCAATATTCCATGTTTTTGCCAACAGAAATATGTAGACCAAGCACACCAACCTTGTACCAAAAGCTTAGGCGCTAATGAAAACTATGTGAAAATATTCAAACAAGCCAGCCAAAGATATGCGACTGATTATAAATATAAGATAAATGGTTATATTATATGTATGCGACTGACCCATAGTCGTCTTTCTTATTGGTGATTACATGGTTTTTGTCGGTACTCATCCTCTGGGCAATATGAAAACTTCACCGAATCGTCATTCATAAGCACTGTACATTTCTACCCTTGATCTGTGCCCAACTCCTTTCGCTGTGAGAAATAGAAATCTCAATAAAAGCGGGAAGTGCGGCTTATACGGTGAAAATTAAGCATTAATTTAATTCAATTATTAATTAATTAAATATTTCAGGTTCTTATGGAGATACTGTAATGGTAAATGTTGGTGACTCTCGAAGGGGGGGGGAGAGAAACTCTCGAGCCCATGGGGCAGATAGAAATTTACCGTTAAAGATAGGCTCACTATAATTTGGGGAATATCATACAAACCGAAATTTTTCCACATGGTATTGAAATTTTATCATAGCAAAAATCAATTATTTAACATTTCAAATTTTCATAACTGAATTTTCAAATATAATTAAACTTTTATATGCAGTTAAATTTTTAAATGGAATTGATATTATAATTTTTATTTCAATGTACTTTCGCATTGACAAAAAATGATTATTTTCAGTTTACTGCGTGTACAGTTTTGTTCATGTTTTTATTTCACGTGTAAGACAAAAACCGACATACTGTACAAGCTCGCGTGGAACATGTACAGTGAAGAATCGACGGTTCGACGAATTGATTCTGCGCTGTAATATATAAATTGACGTCACGATGAATTGACACGGCGGCAAACTTGTACAGATACGAATTGGAGCTGCGACGAATTGGCACTGCGACGAATTTGTACCGCGACGAATTGACACTGCGACAAACTTGTACCACGACAAATTGAGGCGCGACAAGTAGAGTGTCACAAATTGACCGGCTACGCCATTGGATATACTACAAAAAAGGGGATAAAGACGACTGCTTTCTATATTCATTAGCTATAGGTAAGTTTGCCTTCTTACAGTGACGTCACGAGCTCCGTGTGGAAGCTTTCTTTTATAGGTGGTGTTGACCAAGCTCACGGCCCGCTTTCGCAACGAAATTTTCTATATACGCTATATCTCGTTCACTATAGTTCACTAAACTTCTAATGTTGAGAATAAACACGGGAGAAACAAGCGCAAAATTTTGTTACTAAAACGTGCCCACCAGCAGAAACTCTGTCAAGGTCACAGTCGAAGATCTGAAACAACACTCAAACATTCAGTTGTTTGGTTATGTTGTTCTGGGCATTTTGCCTGTTGTGGCGTTGTATTTGTATTTGTATAATACTGTACCTTGTACTCATCAACATCAGCTCCAATGCAATACTATTAAAAACTACTGTATTTCAAGTGTTTCAAGGTTTACCATAATCAAGGTATAAAAGTTTCCGCTTAATTACTTTAGGCTATCAGTCCATGGATAGATATTTTTTTCTGATTTATTAGTGAAATCAACACTGCCTGTCGATAAACAATATTGTAATCAACATAACCAGTACATAGAATCAAAATAAGGACTTACCCCTTGAATTTTTTCCAACTGCCCTTTCTGCTAAAGCATGAATGCAATTTCCCAAACAAGACAATGATTGATTTATA
Source organism: Pholcus phalangioides (assembly GCF_987345545.1). Taxonomy (NCBI): domain Eukaryota; kingdom Metazoa; phylum Arthropoda; class Arachnida; order Araneae; family Pholcidae; genus Pholcus; species Pholcus phalangioides. The sequence continues at coordinate 41,552,089 of NW_028301604.1, read as the reverse complement.
GCAGCTCCTTCTTTTAAACGATTTCCAGTTGCTCCGGTGATCGATGCTCTCTCACTGAAACATAGCAGAATTCTACAATTTTGAAAAAGTTTCTCTGTATTCAGATATCAAAACTTTTAATGAACAATTTATATAACTTATATTGAGTGAGTGATTTATTTATTTATTTTTTTTTTTTTTTTATTCTAGATGTCCATGGTACAAAACTGGCTCTATAAAAAAAGGGAAATACAGTATGTTATGCAATTGTCACTTCTTGTTGCTATCCAATAGCTAATTCCTACAGCGTTAGTCTTACAAGTGCATTTTCAAAATGACAGGCTGTCCTAAATTGTTTGCACAGTGGATATCTCTGTAACCGTTGACTTTCGAAGCATGCTTTCAATAACAAAAAGTTTTCAAAAGACGTGCAGTTACTTAAAATCTCAAAATTTCTTTGAGGGGTCATATACATTGAAAAATAAAAAAATTAACTTTTTATACAGTGCTCGTGCGCTCAAAAACCCAATTAGAAAGTTGTTGCCTTGTCTCTTAGGCCAACAAAAGAAATTCCTCGTTTCTAACAAGGGAAGTGTACAAAGGTGTCATCCTCAAAAAATTGTGAAAAAAATTAAAGTACATTCATCTCACCCAGAAACACATAAAAACAAAAAAATAGCGGCGGAATGCAATTATTAAAGCCACAACAAATTATTAAAAATGATAACAGTTGGCTATTTATCACCTCTCGCGCTGCTCTCTCTTTTGGCAATATCTATAAAAAAAACTTCTTTTCCTTCTTTCCTCTAGCTTCTTCCCCCATTCTCTCTTTCAAATTCCCCATTCAAAGAAACTTTTTCTAGTAACAGTGGAACCTCGTTTATACGACGTTCAAGAGACCGAGCCAAACGTCCTTATTAATATTAATATATTATTTACACACTTACACATATTGTTAACAATTACACGTGTGTAAAGGCACATACACTACACTGCCGTAGCGTGTTACCACACGTTAATGCGTGTGATAAAAAGTTCCACCAATGAGTCTTCTGTAGGTACGTTTACATTGTGCTGACGAGACGTGGTAAAGTCTGTGATGATGTAATTTGACATAACACGCAAAAATCCGTGCACACTACTCTGACGTGTCGTGGGACCACGTAGAAGTACGTGCGATATAAAGTCCATCTATGAGTCTTCTGTAGGTACGTTCACACTGTGCTGACGTGACGTGTGAATGCGTCGGATTACGCAATCCGACGTAACACACCTTATTACGTGTCACAAAAAAATCAAATCGTTCAGATTTTCATCAGTCGTGTGATGGCACGTGAAGACGAAATATTTGTTTTCCTCGTTCTTTTTGCTTCGTTCGTGTTTTGATCTATTTTGTTTTGTGTTCGCGTTTTGATTTATTCAATTTTTTTTTTCGTGTTTTCATTTAATTTGTTTTTGCTCGTGTGTTGATGATGGAAGAGCAACTGATCGAACACGTTCGGTCAAACTCTTTGCTCTATGACCCTACCCACCGAGAATACTGAAATCAAAATGCGCGGAGAGAGGCTTGGGACGAGATCAGAGAAAAACATGAACTTTCCGGTAAGTAAACAAATTATTTATTTAGTCTTTGAGATTGTAAAATTAAACAAGTGTACATGAACATATACGTTACGGTAAATTTGATACATGTGGTTATTATACATAATAACGATTATTATGTACTTACTAATCGCCTTAGTGAGTTTGATAAATTGCCCTAAATTTATATCACTTTTACCGGTGATTATACATAGTACCCAAGCATCATTGGTAAATTTGATAACTAATAAAAAATTGTAGCTTTTATACGATTATGCATAATAACCATGCGATAAAACATACCATATATGATATACATAATAATTCATACATGTATTGTATCAATATATCGGAGTACGATAGTAAAATTTGTTATCATTACATCGGGGTACGCTCGTCAAATTTGTTATTATATCGGGGGTCCGACTATATTCATCAGACATAACTCATTTGAAATTTGTTTTCATATTTATAAAATTCTCCAACTACACTACGGAATAATTTTTTTATATTCAAATTATATCAAAAACAATACATTTTGCAGGGCTGTCATTTCAACTTTTTTCCAGGAGGGGGGGGGGGCAAAGAACATGCACTCAATGTATTTATAATTATATATATATATATATATATACCATTTTTAGTGTATTTTCAAAAGCCAGGGGGCAACGCCCCCCCCCCCAAATGACGGACCTGACATTTTGGACAGAGGCGCCGACATGTAGAAAACATTGAGGGGAGATATGGAAATCATTTTTCTTTCTGTATATATAAACCTCATACGGGATAGAGGCGAAATGCTGCATTGCATTGTACATTAATTAATTATTGGGGGGGGGAAGGGGGGCTCAGCCTCCTCATAAAATTGATTTGAGGAGGTCTCATTGCTACACTCCCCACCTTCCAGCGTCTATGATTTTGAATTTTATTGGGGCTTGCATCTCGAAATTCACCTTCAACACAAGAGGTAGGTGATATCAAAAAAGGTTGGGAAACGCTGCAATATAACGAACGACCAATAAAATATCATTAAATCGACCAAAACAAGGACGGAAATCAACTTCCTTTCCCCCGCCCCCAAAGAAATGAACAAAATTCGTCTTTGAGTGTGTGTTTAAAATTTCTCTGTTTCTCCTTTTTTAGAGTACAAAATGGCAGCCGAAGTACGATTCTCGGCGGAAGAGCACAAATTGAAGAATGCAAACGACAGAACAGCTGAGATGGACCACGGTTGGAAAGCACAAACGCCTAGCGCAATAAAGTTGCACGTCATGTCAGAGACGTTGTGAATTCAGATTCGTGGAAATTCTGTGATGCAGGAAATCCACATCACATAATTTGTACGTCACAGAATTTCCACGAATAAGATTTCACAAATTCGACATCGTAGTGTGTTTCGGTCTTAATGCATCACACCAGTGTGCACACCGTATAATGTCTGATATGATCCCGCGCCATCTGACGTCACGTGGTTGCACGTCACATCATAGTAGTGTGTATCCGCCTTTACTAATGTGTAATGTATTAAACTGAGACTTTTTAAAGAAAATTACTTCTCTCCCCCCCCCCCCACACACACGCGTACAAAATATTATAAAATTGAATGTGTTTAATTGCATCTCCAATTCTGTTATAAAAAAATATAATTTAAATAACACTTGAGGGAAAAATAATCGCACATTTCAAATCACCTAAAGGAATAAAATTCAGTGTGTGTGTGGGACATTACCTTTGTGGTACGACATTGGGTAAAATATTTCAAAAAATCTTCTCGACTTGGGAAAATTTCCTTGGGATATTCAACTATTTTACAAGATCGACTTTCGTCATGAATTTAAAATTCTTCCAAAATTTCCAGTTATTTTTTAAGACGACACTTTTCGTTTTGTTGTCATTATGAATGGTGGATTTGACGCAGCCAGCAAGCAAAGCACCACAGCGAAAGAGAATAAAACAGGAAATGATTGAAAAGACTTACTGTGTATGTGTCTCTTATCGGCAGACCTGTGTACTAAATGCTTACAATATATGCATTTTCTTACCCTTTGAAAACATTGGGGGGACAAAAATTCTGAAACGGCATATGGTCATTCATCAAAACAGTTGGAATCCGTTTCTTTTGGAACTCACCGCGTCTGCGTGTTCTCAAAAACAAGCAATAAATAAATCGCTTAAGAGTTTACTCTAAATCAGTGGTTCTCGACCGGGGGCCATATGGCTCATCTGCCCCCTTTCCCGTTCGAAGAGCCTGTATCCGCTTACGGCAATATCGATAGCATGTTTTCAAATTTGAAAATTGGACACATGAACACATTTTCTTCAAATCGAGATGAGCTATTGAATGGCAGGAATTCAAACATTTCTAAATGTGAAACATTTACTATATTAATCCGTACATGTACCTCTGAAACTGAAAATTTCACTAATATTTTAAGGGTTTGATTTGTTTGCAAAATTTTTACAAAAGACTCCGGCGGTGCGCTTGTCCGACCAATCCAGTAATCCGGTGTTGATAGGCGTGAATTCTTCCTCCACAGATGAGGAAAATATGTCACTGCATGTCTTTGCAAAAAATTTTATATTATTTAAATGGACTTTTTTTCAATTAACTTCCAGTATTCGGGCGATTTCGGTAATCCGTCACACTCCAGTTTGATATGTGTCGGATTATTGAGAGTCTACTGTATTTCAATCCACAATATATAGGATATACAGGGAATATCTGCAAAAATTCGAAATTCATCCATTAACGAAACTTGAACGGTTCGATAGTCGAAGACTTGATGCCGCGAGCACCAAGGATCGAGAACTCTTGAGCTTCGGCGGGCACCATGACGCTCGCGTGCAAAAGATTGAAGATGGCTGCTCTACAGTCAGTGTCTCATGCTTGTCACCATCACGTTTTCTGTAGATTTATAGTATTTGCTAGTGACAAAGGCCGAAATGGTCTTTAAAAGCTTCAAGAACTTTTTCGCAGATGGTACTTTTAAAAGTTGTAGTAAACAGTTTTATCAGTTGTATACGATTCATGCATACATAAGTAGAAATGATGAAATCACAATAGTGCCTATAGTTTTTGCTTTGCTTGAAAAAAAAAACTGAAGATACTTGTGGTGTCCCACGCAGACGACCCCCCAAGATTCAGGTCAACGCCCTCGAGTGTGCCACGTGATCCCGGGTACTGGAGACGACCGTCTGTAAAACAACTGCAGCAGCAGAGAGAGTCACTACACACGAAAGCGTGAGGTTATAAATTTCTATGATTGCCTTCCTTTTTATTAACCAAGATAATCATGTGTCGTCGTAATAAATGTTTATTCCGAAGCTGTGGCTCTGCGTGGTGACTCCGCATACTTATGCAAAGCCATTTACTATTTTGAAAGAAGACAGATGGAATCCTCAGCCAGTGACTGTAGATTTTGAAATCGCATCAATAAAGGCTCTACACGGACTCTTCCCATTAATAAAAATTTTCGGATGCAATTTCCATTTCAACCAATGTCTATGGCGGCACGTACAGTCTTTAGGGCTGGTAAATGATTACAAGAGCAACGATGAAGTAAGATTATATGTGCGTATGTGTGCAGCATTAGCACGTCTACCATTAGAAGATGTAGATGACGAGTGTGTGAGGCAATACATCCAGGAAAACTCTCCTCAACACTCAAAATTGCAAGAATCTTATAACTACATAGGCGTAAACTTATTCAAAATGTAGGGGGGGGGGGGCGCCTCAGGCTCTAATGGAACCTCGTTTATACGAGCGTCGTATAAATGCAAAAGCAGTATAACTGGAACTTTTTCCGAAAATTACCCCCCCCTTTTTTTTTGCAGACGTTTCCCAAAAAAATTTTTTTTTTAAAATCTGTCGTTTTGATTCAAAATCTTATGCTTGAGAAGAAATATTATACTATCACAACATTACTGTTGCTAAAGTTTCAAGCAATTTTACGGTATTCATTTCAAGATTTAACAGAAACATTTTTTATTTAAACCTTATGTAAAACGTCCTATACATACTTGTTTGTTTTGATTTTGGTTTCTATATCTAAGTAAACAGTAGATGATGTATTGAGTTCCGTTGTTGAAAGATTTTTCTCTTAAAGAAAGAGCAAATAGTGTATATGTTTGCTATCAGCAAAAGGCCAGAAATAGAGAAGGGGGGGGGCAGAGGAAGCAACTGCCCCGGGCGGCAAAATTTAGGGGACGATAGTTTTAGGTGGGAACAGAGAACACCGTTACAAAATTATTGAATGTGGGGGTAGCAAAATCATGTTTGCCCCGGTCGACGAAAATCCCAGTTACGGCCCTGGCTATCAGCATACCGTAGCCCGTTCAATAATTATTTCAGTACCTGTCAAAAGCCACTGAACCAGTCAATCATCTTAAATTTTATGGCTTTTTCAGTAAAAAATATGCAGGAGAAACTACAGTCGATCCCGCTTAGTTTTTCCACTTACAACGTTTCTTCATGATGGGTTTTTGAAAAACGGAATGCGCTGTATTTCAGTGACGCGTTTTTACCAATTAAAAAATTATGTGATTCGAATGATAGAAATGGTGTCGTTTTCCATACACTTGAGAGTTCGAATCGAAGTGAAAACGTCGATTAATTGAAGTGAGTACAGGCAGGGCCATGGGTAAAGCAGAAATCAGGAGGCTCTTCCGACAAGAGTCAAATATGTTAATTGGTCAGTGAATGTATGTTGTTTGAATTTCGGGGGCTCAAAGTTATAAAGGCTTCATTTGCAGAAAGAAATTTTTTAGAAATGCATAGCAACTGAAACAAAACGTCATACAAATGAGTAAGGTCAGAAACATAATAGGGAGACGTATAGAAAGGGTTCCATTACATTTTCCTAAATGCAGTAAAATCTCCACAAATGATCACCTGTACTCGAACACAAATATGCATCAGTGGTCGCCTCTACTCGGCATAAAATTTCTATGGCGGAGCCCCGTAGGCTCTCCTCTTATATTCATTTATCGAATTTACTGATTTAATTTATTTTCTTCGAGTGGGTGCGGAGCCCCCAGGAAGTGTACACGGAGCACCGCTGCTTCAGTGAAAAGTTTCCCAAACTTTTTGTGTGTGTGTTCAATAGCCCTTCTTTAAAAAAAATTTCTTTCTCATTTCTCCCAACTCAAATCCACCCATAGGATCCTATACTAAACCCATAGCTTCTATCGACCCTTTGGACAATTGCATCGCCCCCTTCCCCCAGGGGGTGATATTTCACTTTGGAAAGCACTGCTTTAGTGGCCATTCTTGATTATTATACAACTTAATTTAATGAAAGGTCACGGAAAATTTACCTTTTTATTTTTTATTTTTTTTGCACTATTTATAAATTTGTTATGATTAGTCCTGTTTGTTGTATTTATATAAATTAACCTCTTTTTAGCATTAATGTGTGCATAAATGTATGAAGAATTTTCAGAATAAGTGCAAATTTTCAAGTTGTGCGGAAGATTAATTAATTTTTTGTGATTTTTCAAATTAATATTGCTTATAATACAATAAAAGTTTGTTATAACAACAGCTCACAACCACGAGAAAAGTTTTCGTTGTGACGTAGTTCTGATTATAAACGAATTTTCACTTTTTGGTCTGTAAGGACATAAAGTTATTGAAAATTTCTGCTTTGTCTGCATTTGGACGTCTTTGAGATCATTTCGTTCTAATATTAACGATTGAACCGAACTCTAGTCATGTGAAATTGATTTTTGATCTCAAATCAGTTGATTCTCTAAGAGTATAAGACGTTTTCCATAGAATTTCGTATCATCAAAGCGGTTTAGACGACCAACTGAACAATTAAAAGTCTGAACTTATTACATTCATGCTCACTTCCATGGATATATGGATCAGTCAACATCGTCTATCGAATCGGAAATTCCACATTTTCAAATAGTTTGGTGTTTGGCTGCTCAACTCCAAGGGACTTCTAGCTACGATGGACCATACCCGAAGCCCGGGTGCTTTATTTGCTCTTGTCATTTCTTTTTCTTTTTTTTCAAGTAAAAAATAAACTCTCTCAGGAGAAAAATCCGCCCATTTTTGACATTATTCATGTTTAGTTACTTCTTTGTGAACGTGTAGTTTGCTTCTTTTTCGAGCAAATTTTTCTTTCTATTAGTGAGCAGCTACAGTACTAATAACTAGAAATCCCTAAATAAAATACACGTCGAAGTCATTTGCATGAGAATGTTTTTGCAAATGAATATGCACCGAGATAAATAGAAAAAAAGATGCATTTAAAAACGCATTTGCATTTTTTGCGTGGTTATTTGTTCTTTAGCATATATTTTCTCAGTTTTAGTGCATATTTTGCCATTTTTTAAGTGGAAAATTCGGGCTCTAATTAGAGTCGAATCCCTTTTTAACGAATACCGTTATAGCGAAAATCTCGTTTTAACGAACGGTTTTCTAAGCCCTCTAATAAGTATACATAGGAACAATGCAAACAATCTGAAATTCCTTTATAACAAAATTTCGTTATAACGAAGTGTTTTCTCCGGTTACTTGGAGTTCGTTATAACGGGATTCGACTGTACAACAATCATTTCATGTATTGTTACCAAAGTGAATGGGACAGGGGCGTAGCCAGACATTTCGTTCGGAAGGGGGGAGGGGAAAGGACCAAAGTGATAGAACAATAGATTTGGTCATCTTTTTCCCTTTTTTCGGTCATTTTCTCACATTTCGGGAGAGGGGACCAGACCCGCATACCTGCCACATGCTCTTGCAGTTGAGTTTGTAAAGGTTATATAAATTGTATATATATATATAAAAATATATATATATATATATATATATAAACATGTAAATACACTCATGTCCATAAATTAAGGACAATTCAGAATCACACAGAAATCGAAATCTAAAGTAAAAATTTCACCTGTAGAATTGTCACACACATCTGCAAGAATGATATCAAATTTCAGGAAGTCACCAGATGATGCCGATAGCACGTCACAATGACGAGAGTGTAAGAGGGGGTATATACGGAAAATGTGGCAAAGAAGTAAAATTGTTCACAAGAGTTCTGTAAGGCGCTCAGTGCCATAAGCAAATAGTTATGACACAGAGGACGCATGTGGATGATTTTTTACGTGGTAGAATTATCGGCCGCCTGGAATGTGGACGTACTCAGATGGAAGTATCCAAGGAACTTGGAATTGCCCAAAGTGTCATCTCTAGGCTTTGGCAACGATGCCAAGATAACGGAAATGTCAGTAGACGTTACAGTACAGGTCGCCCCCGAGTTACAACGCCGAATGAAGACCGGTATTTGGCAGTAACTGCCAAAAGAAGCAGACGGAGCACAGCATCCGACCGACCTGTCTCGTCAGCTATCTGCAGCCAGGGGTACCACAGTTTCAAGGCAAACCGTGTACAGACGTTTGGGAGATATTGGTCTATATGCTCGCAGGCCTGTCAGATGTGTTGCGCTCACGGCAACTCACTGTCGGCAGCGATTAGCCTGGAGTAGAGAACATGCAATGTGGACATCGTCACAGTGGCTTGTGTGATGTTTTCCGACGAGTCCAGGTTTAGCTTGCAGTCTGATTCATATGGAGAACGCCAGGTACCCGTTACCACCAAGACAACATCATTGAACGACACCGTTACGGTGGTGTACCACTGCTCGTTTGGGGTGGAATTATACTGGGTTCCAGAGCAGATCTGCATGTTCAAACCGGAACCGTGAAAGCCCAAATTTATCGGGACATCATTCTGGAACAACATGTACGTTTGTTTAGGGGTGCCATGGGCGCAGAATTTGTGTTTATGGATGACAACATCCGTCCTCACCGAGCAAAAATCGTAAACGAATGCCTTGAATCTGAGGATATAACCCGAATGGAATGGCCAGCATTCACACCTGACTTGAATCCGATAGAGCATGTGTGGGACATGCTTGGACGACGAGTTGCAGCCCGTCAACCACCTCCTACATGTGTACTAGAACTTCGGAGAGCATTGCTTGCTGAGTGGAGTGATCTTCCCCAAGATCAGATCGATAATTTGATACTCAGCATGCCTAGGCGTTGTACGGACTGTATTTCATCGCATGGGAGACATACAATGTATTAACCATCATACAAACCATGTAATAGTAAGTTTCTGTAAGGGAGATATTTTTTACAATTGTTCCAGGGAGCAAAAATCGTAGTTTTCATGAATGGTATCATACATATACCATCGTTTTTGTTCTTTATCTTTTGTTTAATAAATGGGCTTTATGAACAAGTAACGTTTGTTTGTTTCTGAACCTTTATTTGCCGGAGCTGGCATTATCCTCAATTTATGGACATGAGTGTAATTAAAAATCGCTGCATTCAACTTGTGAGCTCGCCTACCAAACGACGTTGCGCCTCCAACGCGTAAAACTCAACTTGAACAAAATATGCTTTTCAGAATGAGGAATTTATGACAAATATTTTTTTCAAATAGAATGCAATGAAAACTCTTCCCAACGTGGGCGATGGAATATCCCAGGGGGGCAGTACAAGCTACGGGTATAACATAGGAACCTATGGGTTAGATTGCGTTGGGGGACGATGGGAGAAAAAAAATTTCTGAAGAAGGGGCGATGGAACAAAAAAGGTTGGGAAACTATGCTCCAGACCAGTGTTTCCCAATCGGTGTGCACCCTAGGGTGCCGTGAGATATTATGGGGATAAATAAAAAACATATGACAGTCCACTCAGTCTTAAAAGAAAATTCTAAGGCAAATTAATTACTCTCATGCATGACAGACTAATCGGATAAGTCACCATCTGTTGGCAGTGGCAATGTCAGCAATGTGAGCTTTCGCCTGAGTTAGGTCTGGCTGTCGGTAAGGCCCCGTTCAGTTAACACCACCTATAGCAGAAAGCCTCCGCGCGAAGATCGTGACATCACTGAAGAATTACATTTCACCTATAGTCATTGGACATACTGCAAAAAAAAGGTAGAGATATCGCATACGTTTATCTGCAATATCCAATGGCTACATGTGAAATGGACTTCTTCAGTGACGACAAAGCTTCACGCGGAGGCCTTCTGCTATAGATGGTGTTGGTTCGGCGCACACGAGCTTAAGGAAAGAGGATTCGTTGGCTTTGTAGTTTAATGGTCTTGGGTGCTCACCCTGCAAGTGAGAGGACGTGGGTTCGATTCCCCGGCAGGGCCAGTTGATATTCCTTTCTTGGATTTATCTTCGCATCAGCCCCTGCAGTCGAAACCTTTATAGTAATAGTGGAGAGTGACATCACCTGCGGATAAGCTGAAAGACCTGATTTGTCAACACTTATCAAGATTGCAAGATGCAATAGTTATGTACTTTCTATATTTTTCCACTGAGAATCTTGACCGAGTTGTCTCATTATTTGATTTCGCAGACAGTGCGGAGGAAATAAATTTCACTGCTTGCAAACGAGATGAATCTATTGATCTTTGCACCATTCCACCCTGAAAGGTAAGTTCACCAAAAGTAAGGCGTCGGTGGCTGCCTTTTGCCTGAAACTGAGAGAGGAGTATCCAGGGACGCCGGAAGTCAAAAATGATTGGTATTGCTCGGTGCGTCCACCCAAATTTCGGTTTCGATACATGGCTTGACCATGCGTCCCTCTTTCAACAAAAATTTCCGGTTTTTATCCTTTTTCGTCAAATTCAAATTCCACATTTTTTTCGCTATTCCTCGTTCATATATCTCTGTGGTTCCAAAGAAAATTGGAGTTCTCCGTCTGAATGATTTATTCGTGGAACCCCCACCCTAAAGCAAGGTCCCCTAGGCTGGGATCTTAGACTGGCCGCAGACTAGACTTTTTACTATAGTGATAGAGGGCGGGTCATGTCTGGTGTTCGGGGCCCGTCTATAGTGAATTGATGCAAATTAGCAGCCTCTGAATCCCAACCAAGGCCGTATCCTTAACACCAGGGGCGTCGGGAGCGTTTTGAACGTGTGGATTCTTGTCTTGTCCTTATAGAGGAAATTTTGATTTCGGAATTATATAGTTGGGACCTATGTCACAAACTACCGCGGGTGACCGAGCACTCACAGAACCCACAATTCTGACGGATCTGTTTAATACGGCTTTGACCACCCCCCCCCCCCCCCAATTCAATCAATCAAGAGTGCCATGTAAACCAACACTACCAGTAACATTCACGGTATTCCGAATATGTCGCATCGTCTCTTTGCCTGCCGTCCTGCCGTCACTTGTACAGATGACTTTCGCCACAGTAGCGGAACAGACGTTTTGCTTTACAAACGACTCGCTCAGGACATGAAAACCCAGGAAGTTTGAATCGTTTTGATACTTTATTACTAACGCCTTTCCGGTTCAACCCGTGATCTGCCATTCTCGTATAGCTCTGGCATAGAGAAATTCAACTGATGTTAGCTCTGCGCATTAGGAATTCATGCTGATTGGGACATTATACTAAAAAAAAAATTCTCATCGTAAAATTTAGCCTTTAAGGGCCCTTTCACACGGAGCGGATGCGGATGCGGGTCCGGAAGAAGTTTTAACAATTGGAATATACTGCGCCTTTCAGACGAGCCGAAAAATCTCCGCACCTAGGAAATGTTCATGCGGTTCCGGACGTCGTCCGCATCCACACATAGAAGTTTTGACAATAGGTTTATTCGGAGCTATTCAGACGATGCGGATGCGGAGCGAATTTGTCCGCATCTTTGGCTACATTTTGAAGGTGATTTTTCACGGAATTTTTTTAATTATTTGCCATAAATACCCTTAAAAACACCATATGATGGTCGCTGCTCATTAATATAATGTACTTACATATGTCTATCCCTCCGTTTCCTTCTGAGATGGAGATATAGCAACGTCAACTGCCTTTTGTCCATATTTCACAATTTTATACAATAAAACCTGTCAACAACGGCCACTGACGGGACCAAAACTATAAGCCGTTCTGTTCATTACGAATATTTAATTGACTACATACTTTAATAACTTTTAAATTTAATTTAAAAATTTTAATTTTTTTCTCTTTAAATTTTTAAAATTATTTAAAAATATATATATCTGAAATATTATTTTAAATATTTGTTATTTTTTTAAATTTTTTAACTGTTAATTTTTTTAAACTTAAAAAAAAATACTTTTATTAAACAACGTTATCCACGTACGGTGTTCACTCAGGGCCGGATTAAGACGTTTGAAGACCCTAGCACTTGAATATTTTTGGTGGTTTCCCCGATACCTTCAAGTTTATTTTACTCGATATTCAGTCTATAAACTGAAAAAATGAAATTTTATGTTTCAGAAGTGAGACTAATCTAAGGATGGGATTTCACTCTAAAAGGTTTATGAAAGTTATTTTATAAAACTTGAGAAATGTAACCAATAAACACATCTGTTACATTCGAGGAACTTAACTGAGCCGCCTATTGGTTGCATTTTTCAAGTTTTATAAACGAACTTTTATAGTGTAATCCCGGCCTAAGACAGAATTGTGATGTGAATATTTCTAAGCACAGGCATTTTCTACTACCCCTTCCCTTTTTTACTACTTGCAAATTCTTTGATATCTCCTGAATTTTTTTTTCTTTTTTTGGAACATCGAATGTTTTGGATGTTTTTGGATTGGATTTTTCGAACATTGGATGTTTTTGGAATTTTTCTTCTATATTTTTCCGAAAAGACAGATTTTTTGTTTCAAAATATTTTGAAAATATTTGAAGATATTTTCTTCCATCGACTACGTGTGAGGATCGGAATGAAGACATCTTTATTCCCATATTCTATGTGGCTCTAGATTAAACCACCAAAGAATGCCTCTAGGCTGATTATGGCCACTGAATCAGGGGTGAAGGAGAAAAATAATTACAAAAATTGCGAAAAAACAGTTTATATGCACGAATTTCGAACTAAAGATGCGGGCGATTCGTCCGCATCTTCAGCGCTCGTTTGAAAGGGTATGCGGACCCGCGTCCGCATCCGCTCCGTGTGAAAGGGGCCTAAATAAAAAGAGCTCTTTTTTCTTTTAACCTCTAAAGCTGGAATGAATTGAACTGAATCAGTTTAAGAGTTGCGCCACTCTATCATATTTTGTGGGTTTCTCAATTTTTTCTTTTCTTTTTTTTTTTTGCAAAAGATCCGCGCAATTTATATGTATACGGTTGTGTGTGTCTTGTATTTCAAACAGAGATCGCGAAATATCTCGCTCAATATTCGCGGAGATATTTGAATTCAAAAATAGAGAAAAGTAGGGATGAACAGCTTAACTAACAGACAATGCTCCTTTCCTCAATTTATATATACGGTGCATAGGTAACAGGGTGTATGGAATTTCACTCGCAGCTCGATGATCCCCGCATCCATCCGACGTGGCGGGAGGGGCGACTAAATGTGTAGGTACGTAGGATCGTCTCGTATTTCACATGACACGAATTTTCTCAATGTTATCCGGATCTTGGGTCGAGCGATTACATCCCCCCCCCCCGGATATTCGAACCTGCTGGGTGCCACGGCTTTAACTGGGGAGTGGGGGGAGGACCCCCGAAACGATGATAAAGCACATCGGTCAGGGCCTGAAATTGACGTGAGGGGACCCTGCTCAAAGCAGGAAGCCCTCCCTCCACGACTAGGGTAAAGAATTATTTCGAGCACGGCACCTAGACTGGGATTTTTTTCAATTTCTCAAGCCACATTTTTCACGGGCCCTTTTGTAGTGAATTTAATAGCATGAAAAACAAAAGATAATGATAATTGTCCCGGCCCCTGGCAGCCGCACCGTTGTGGGAGCCACTGCTAAATTAAAAAAAAAAATGAAAACATTGTTTACATAAAAATGACAGAAGTTTGTTTTTCCAGAGTTATTCATACAAATAAAATTCTAAGAACTCATTTAGATAAAAGTGGACTTACCCCCTTGAAGTGAAGTAAAGCTAGAAGTTTTTGCTCAAAATAATGATGTTTCATCATTCCAATACTGAGCGGCAAGTAGGAAACGGTCGCATTCCCTATATGCAACTGATCATCCAACAGAGATGAAAAGAATTTGCCACACACACGCCATAGAAAGTTCTTGGAAAAAGTATATGGCTGTGCAGCAGTAGAAACGAGTTTTTTTCCTCATGTGGGAAATACTGTATACTGTATATCTACGCAAAAAAAATAGCAAGGTGCTCTTGAACCACTGGCATTCACTCATTGTATGCTTTTATCAGCGGCTCCGTTTTCACTAAGTAAAGAAAAGACGGACCGATCCAATTATTGTTAATTGAATGCACGTGTTCAGTATGTACAGTCTGCAAAAAACGATTTTTCTTTTTTCGTATAGAAACGTTTGGTTTCGAGAAAAAAAAGCCGGTAAGTTGCTAACAATATCCGTTGTAATCATTTCGAGGGCCATGGTGCCCTCGGGCATCGCGTTGAAGACCACCGAGAATTTCAACAACAGGAAGCAAATCACAGGAGGGAGTGTTGAATACATGAAATGGCGGGAAGATGACAATGACATTCGGTCAGGGAGGTGTTTCAAGCACAATCCGGTTTTGTAAACCTCGGGGATAAACGACGCAGACCCCAGCAAGCGCCAGACGTTCATGGCCCTCCAAAAAGGTGGGGCTGACAGGGCTTCGGGGGGGGGGGTCAATTCGCATCATTTTTTGTTTTTTAAAAAATTCACCATAATGGGCCCGCAAAAGATCCCACCCTAGGGGGCCCATCTCTAGGATGTGAGGGCCATGAGTGTTCAATTTTTGCGAAAACAATTACAAATATATGCTTACTACAAATTTTTATTTCTGAATCTCGGGTTGATCTGCTCCTTGCAACAAACCGCTTTTCCGAGTCCGACGCCATTTCAACATCAGTCAGACCTCGGTATAACGTCACACCTGAGTACCGAATAAATATGACTTCATTAACGGGGTGATTTAATAACGAATAAATGTTTTGCCAGTTAAGCTAGCAGGATTTTAAGAAACTGACATTATAGGCGCGTTGACTGTAAGAGTGGTCGAGGTTATACCGAGCTCTTACTGTATAACAATGATTTCTCTCTGAAAGTCCCACAGTGCTCCTGGCTGGAGTCTCGGGAGGAATTTTTTCCGATTTTTACCATATAAATTCACAACAGATGGAGGGGGGGGGCGGTAATTAAATTTTTTTAATTACTTAAAAAAATTTCCTTCTCTTTTCCATTGTACAACATGATGTATATTTCATTTGTGTATGCTTGTATGTCCAGAAAAGAGATGCACGAGACATTTTTGTCTTAATTTTCATGGTGCATGCAATCAGTGTTTGATCTCGTTTATCGAATCATCTTTTCTTTCATGCACAAGTATCATCGTTGAGATTTGTCTTCTGTAAATATAGAATGCTGAAATGATTATTCACATGCGTTCTTTAAATAGTAGCGGAGAGGTTTCCTGGTGTTTTCGACAATAACTTCCTGGTGATAATTAAAACGTTGTGTATCTTTTCTTTTTTTATATATATATATTATATATATTTGAAGTCATTTATGAATTTATTTTTTTTTCACAAATTCTCCCTCACGCTGCCAGAAGTCGTGAAAAATTGAAAAACAAACGTCGAACCATTTTCCCTTCCTCTTTGAATCTCAATATACAGCCTTTCATATTACTAGGATGTTTTGTTTTTTCTTAATACATGTTTCTGTGTTTGGTTTATTATTTTCATGTTGAGCTTTAAATTTTAATTTGGTAATAGCGCTGGAATAAACGATTCTGTAGTCAGCTTTTTTTTTTTTTGCGGTATAAACTTCAGGTAACAAAGCTTTCATTATTGCATTTATTATTTTTTATTATATTTTACAAGTTTTATTTTCTCAGCGGCGACATTTTTTGTAATTTTTAACTAAATCGATGAGACTATTCATTGATGTTTTTTAACCCTTTTACACGGCATAATAGCAATAAGCTTCCTTATGATTTTCAGCAGTAAATGAGTATAAAGTAATAAAAAAGCAATGGATATAGAGCAGCTTTTCAAAGTATGCGTCGCTGTTTCTAGAAGCATCGCCAACCTTTATGTGAGGTGTCGCGGCGAGCTAGCGATATTGATTTGTGCACCTGTTTATACTCTGAAGTTCTTTTATACGGGGAAATTACGGGAACGAATACTATTAATCTATCATGAAGAGCCACTGACGAATCATGAATTAGACAAGGGAGCTGTGGTTGACAAAAGTTTGTGAACCATTGGTATAGGGAAAAGTGTTCCACTAAGACAGGGATTAACTTCACAAAATATTTGGGCTTACCAATGCTAAAATAAGGAGGAGAGATATCTTATCAATGCCACTCAAAGGGTTAAGATTCGTCTGAAATCAGCGATGAAACGTACTGTCTCAAGTCTATTGCTGCGACTACCGTTGTGGTATTGAGATTCTATGATGCTCATTTTATTCTCATGCTTAATGAATATACAGGGTGTATGCATGGCCCCTAGGCTGGGATCTTTTGCGGGCCCCCGACCAGACTTGCACGGGGCCCCTTTATGATGAATTTATAGCGTGAAAAAGCAAACAAATTGTGAAAATTGTCCTTGGCCCCGGGGCTGGAGCCTTGTCAGTCCACCCCTTGTGGGGGCCATGGTTGTATGGGAAAGTCCCTTGGACCTGAAATGACTTGCAAACAAACAGAGCTACAGCTATGCAACTCCTTACACGGAAAGGGTCCCAAAGATACGTCTTCAAAAATTTTAATTAATTAAAAAAGCGCTTTCAGTGCAATATTTGAGCTATGTTCAAATGGTGATTGGTATGATTGGTATTGCTCAGCAACGCCATTCAAATGATTGGTATTGCTTTAGCAACACGAGCAGATATGTTCCGGCGTCCCTGGGAGTATCCTAATCTAATAAAGTGACTGAATGAGTGAATGAAGACACTTTTGTCCTTTTCAACATCATATCTGTGAGCAAGCCTTCTCTGATATGGCGACAATAAAATACAAAGCAAGAAATAGACTACTACTACTACTACTCAACCGTACATGCAGCTTGTACACATTCCTCTACGTAATCTCTAACGAATTGGTACATGTCGGAATGTGCGTGAATCTAATGTGAAGTTTGTTTCTAATGCTGGTTATGTGTAGTGCTGCCATCTGTCAAGAAATAGACCGCAAGACCTTGAGGACAATTTACGTGTTTCGTTGCCAACTGTAAGGCCTGATATCAAGTATCTGTGCTCTAAGCATCAATCACAAGTTTCGTCATATTAATGATTAATCGAACAAACCTTTATTGATGTATTTTTACTCGGCAATTTTTGTTGTAGTAAACTGTATTCTGTATTCAAGGAAGGGTGCCCCAAGTTTTTAATCTTATTCCCCAGGGTGCCGCGATCTTCAAAAGGTTGGGAAACACAGCTCTAGCCAATGGCAGTTTTGCGTAAAAATGTATAACTACCTCTAAAACTAGTAGTATTTTTACCCCTCTTTACACCTGAAATAAAACTATTACTGCAAACTAAGTCTGCAAATTCTCTTAATTTCTTACACCAGTGTATATATATACTCTTCTCTGCCCGAGATCGCACCGTCAACGCAAAAATATAAACTGAACTAATCGCGTGTCTAGTTATTAATACTAAAGGTAATAAATGTTTACCCTAACGTTATTTTTTTTATTATAAAATTTAATATTATATAATATAACACTTTTATTACCCTGAACGGGACATTAGGGTAATAAACGTGAAGGAAAAAACTCCTTCCAAATAGTCGTATCCAATGGGCGGCAAAAAATTATTCTCCTCAGGTGGCCAACTTTCTAGGATCGGCCCTAGCCACAGATATGAGTATTTAAATTATTTCGTTTCGCAACTTTTTGTCATTGCACCCAATACTGCATATAATTTAGAAGACGTATTCACGTCAAAAAAAATCGTTACTGCTTACCTTCCAGCGAGATCCACTAGATGCACGAGAGATGATTTTGCAGTCTCTTGTCCATTCGACTTTTTCGATTTTTGCAAAAGCATAATTCCAACAATTGTATGAGCTCGACTACAGCAAAGGGAAAAAATAATAAACGTTCAAACCACAGCAGTAGCATTAAACTTGTATTTTATTTTAATTTCCAATAAGCTATTCCGTAAAAGATATTTTATTGCTCTCGAAAATTTGCAATGTTTGATAACGTTTGAGAGTGAAATTTAAATAGGTTTTTGAATAAAATATGAAAATGAATACTGAAAAGTCAATACAAATACAAGTCCAAAATAAAAACAAGCAATTCTTACATAATTCAATGGGCTGAACGTAAAAAATCTGAATTAGTTACGTGTTTCATAATATTACTGTAGTTCTAATTCGTAGTTCTAATTAGTTAATAAGTAGTTCTAAATTCAAAGGACAGACTTTAAAAGGTGTTATAAGACTAACCAGGCATTTTTGGTCATAGAATGTTTGGTCGAATCCCAGCAGCAGAGGCGGTAGAGGGTGTTTTTCGAGAGTACTCACAGCTCTTCAAAAGAAACTATCATATTTTTCCGACGGATTTGCTGCGACATGTACTTTCTACCATACAAAAATTCAAGTGATTGTAATTTGGTAGCTTCCGTTCCAAGGTGACGCAAAATCTACCACAATTCAATATAAGGCACATTCCACTCTCGACGATACTACAAGCAATTCAGCCAGTTTTTTTCGCCAAAAAACTGGTGCTCGAAGTGTACGCGTAGATCCATGGAGAGATATGACAGAACTAAATGATGTCGCGGGAAATTGATTTCGCCTTGAGTGAAGGAAGACTGCGCATGCTGCAAGCAAGTGAATTGCGTGTGTTCGAGAAGATATCGGACCTGTGGATAAAAGAATAGAGCTGATGACCACAAATCAAGAAAAAGGGGACGGTTGAATGATGGAAGTCATTGATGCCAGAACAGATGTAAAGGACGGACTGGTTTTGATGAAAGGAAGTCAAGAATATGCTGATGTCTTACTCGAACTCGTAAAGGAAGAAACGAATAGGTGGAACATGGTGTGAAGTTTGATGAAGGGCAGTGTATCGGTCGCGCAGCAAGCGTTGTTGATGAACTGAGTATGAAGAAAATATAGATACTGTTCCAAATAATTTCTCTTACAAGTCCTTGAATTGAGAAGAGGATGAAAGAAAATGCAGGACGTCACAGATTTATTCACAGAACAGCTATTTACTTTATTCACGAGCAGAGATTTTGACAGAACGTGATCGACAAATAACAAGAGCGATCTACAGATAAGGTCCCCTCTCGATACAATTTTAACAACAGCATAGTTCCGGAAACGCGACGACACTTTATAAAGAACGAAAGAGACCTTCCAGATTTTTCTACTATCTTCTCGGAACATCTTTACACTTCTCTTTTTGCAACGCATTGGAGCTGTCACCAAATGCGCAAAGTATGTCGTTAGTTTGGCGAGATTTACAGAGATATGTCACCTTATTTATAAGTGAAAGATGACATAATAAATAATAAATAATCACGATTAAAATAAATTTCGTAACATTGTCCCTTCCTTTAGAATTGTTCGTTCCGGAAATTCAGTACTCAAGTCGGTGGGTAGCACTTGATCACTCACTATGGTAAGGAGCTAGCATGTCGAGGTGAACCACTTTTCAACTTTTATGATAGAGTCCTTTGAATTCGAACTACGACATCAAATACAAATACACCACCACAACAGGCAAAATGCCCAACGAGGTGGCTGAGAAAGTCGTTCAGTATCTTCACGACTCTGTAGGTTCCCTCCCATGATGTCTGGAATTTTGGGCAAAATCCTATCCGTCTCTTCCTTGAGGTAGTTCTGACCGAACCTCAGCTCCAATGCGTTCGTTAGAGCTTCATAGCTGTATCGGTAATAAATTACGAACAAATAAATTTTCAAATTTAAATTTCGCCGTATAAGCCGCACTTCGCACTTTCTGTCGGGTTTTGCGCTTCTCGAGGCGAGGGGCACTGATGAGAATAATAAATTGCGATCAAATTTTACTAGTAATAATTCATGTGATTGTCAACGTATTGAACAAATATCATCTATAAAATACCCAGGTATTTATATTAATCAAAATCTAAAATAGATATTTCATTGTAATCATTTAAAATCAAAACTTCGTTTCATTTTATACAAATTCTTCAACCTGAAACCATATGTAAACCAATCTTTCTTGTTAACCTATTATTATTCAATGTTTCATTCACACTTACTTTATGGTCTGCCACTCTGGGGAAGTGATTATGTCTCCAATATTGCACCCATTATTTCTTTACAAAAAAAAGTTATTAGAATTTTGGCAAGCAATTACATCACTCCAACAAATGAACTTTTTCTTCAATTAAACATCGTTCCTTTAAGACATCTATACTTTTACCGATCCATACTTATAATTAAAAAAAAACAATTATCTTTACCTCTGAACTCGTCAAGAACATCTAATAGACACAATTTTATTTACTCAATGCCTTTAGTTCATGAAACTATCTTCAAAAAACAGTTTAGCTTTCTCATTCCTAAGTTTTTTAATAGCCTTCCAAATGATCTCATGCAGTCCCCCTCATTTTCAATTTTCAGAAAAAGCCTCAAAAGCACTTGCTACAAATTTTCAATATTGAAAATTATTTCTGATTTCATCCTAAGATTCTCAATCACTCCCTGTTGTGTGTGTGTGTTACTGTCTTTTCACCTTCCCGCGGTCGAATTATTCATTAAAATACCCTTGCTCTCAACTGCTCTGCCAGTCCAATTCATACATAATCGTATGTTGATTTATAGTTTTTTTATAATCACTAAAGCACCCCCCTGTGACCGTTGCATTATTTATATATATTTGTATTTTATATATTATATGTGTTTGTGTAATCGCATTCCCCCCAACCCCCCCACCCCCTTCCCATTTTGATGTTTTTTTATAATTTTTTGTATTCAATCTCAAAAATCACTGCATAGTGACTATTTTACACTGTATGATAATTGAAATGTTATTGAAATAACTTCATTGTAACAACCAGTATTAGACCTTGGTGTCTCCTTGGTGGGTTTCACTAACCTAATGTATTGTTACCATTCATCTAACATATTAATAAAATTGAAACAAATTTTCAAATTTTAATTTTGCCGTATAAGCCGCACTTCATGCTTTCTGTCAGGATTTGCATTTCTCGTGGCGAGGGGCATTGGGGCACCGATGAGAATAATGAATTCTGATCAAATAAATTAAAAAATTTTAATTTCTCGGTATTAGCCGCACTTCGCGCTTTCTGTCGGGATTTGCATTTCTCGTGGCGAGAGGCGTTGAGGCACCAGGACCAGCAATTTTTTCTAAATTAATCGAATTTTAAGAAATTATTTTTGTTACTATTATTTTGGTATTGCCACAGGCAGTATCTTTGAGAATTAGTTTTGGTAATAAGAATTGCTCCGTCGTATATTGTTGCTGTAATTTATACATATACGCCTTTGGCTTGCTGAACACGTTTGACAGTTTAGTTGTTTGTTTGAATTTCGGTTAATTAATTTTTCTAATCATTAATTAACTAGGGCCATATCTCAGCTCCTAACAAGTGTACCTGCTTGAAATTTGGAAAATAGATGCATTGTGCTTTTTCCCATCCACTCGCCATTTTTCCCCCTTGCCATTTTTTTTTCAATTTCTTATAGCAAGTGTCTTTCCCCCCCCCCCCATAAATTTTGCCCAAGTGTATATTTTTTGATTTGAATAATTTGTAACCCTGCTTGACACTCATGAAGATATTCTTCCGTCATGGGGAAGCAAATCTCCGGGAAATTCTCTAAACAACAAGGGAATTCATTCCCGCAATTTCAGGAAAGAATGAGATTTCGTACAAGGAATCACTTCAGACTCCGATCGTTGAATGGCACGATGGAAGATTTCCGAAGGCTGCAAAATGGATATTCACCGGAGGATAAATCTTCTGTTTACGCTTCTTCCTCTGCAATGGACTCAGGCGGCACCAGCTTGATTGCCCTTTCCGAATAAACGATTGGCTCGACCATTCATTTCCTGCTTGGTGGAGCGGGAGATGGACTTCTCGACTCTCCTCGCTGTGCCAGTAGGTCGGAGAGGATTGACCAATTACGAACGGGTCTGGGTTTGCATTCGGACGACAATCAAATGATATCACAGGTTGAGAATAATTCTAGCACCAATGGTTGAGAGGACCCTTAGCATTCGACGCAACAACTTTCTCAACAGATCGATTATGTGAACTGATCACACAAATCTCGGACATCTTGGATGGTGGTCCGGAGATTCCAACGACGTTACATGGGTCACTTTGGAGCAGGTTTGCAAGCCAACCCTATTTGATAGCTTCTCAATGGAGTTGATCAAGGCTCCCTCTATTTTTTCTGATCATTTGTACTCGAATTGTTCTTCCACTCCATCTAAAGTCGACACTCAGCAGGCTATGTCCAAGTTCTTCGTCACCTCACCTTGTGTGGACATAGCTGACGAATTGGAGTGGTCTTTCTTTGATGGCATGAATTGCTCTTCCGTTGCACGCGAATCAACAACCAAGAGCATTCAGTCCCAATATTTTCTACTGTCCTCAACTTTCAACAAATCCAAAGACCAGTTGAGAGCAAATTTTCTGGAATCATCTAGAGCGCAAAGCAAAATGCCAAAGAAACGCAACACTCCAGCGAAGAATAAATGTAGTAAAACCGACCGTCATCTGATCATCCCGTACTCAACCATTGAATCGGAGAAGGAGTATCGAGGCCACAGTAATTCATTTAAAGTCAAGTCAACGGTGTCAGCTAGTAATCTTTCTGATACTGCCAATAACTTTTTCTCCGACTTCAAGCCAACAGTGGTCATCGGGAATATTTCGATCACCGGAGACCTGAACAATCAACTCTCTACCATCGTCTCCTCTGCTCCACATTTCAGGATAGGCCTGATATTAATTCCATTTCCGCTTCTCCAAATTTTCCCAGTGCAGATCACGAAAATAACAAGAATGATGGGTTGCCTTCTTCGGTCTAACACTCTTTGGGTGTTTCTTCGTCCGAGGACACTTTAATGGCCAGTCAAAACCAAAAATCCCTCAAATACAGGACATTTTGAATGAAATCAGAATCATTGTCAACTACAATAACGCCGAAGGACGAAATGTTAATTATGGTATACATTCCAGTCAGCGTAAGACTTAAGCATTTGGACACGTTACCATCTTGGATTGAAGAGAGCGTTCAACAGCATAATGGAATCAATAGACAAATAGATACCTCTTCAGGAAACAGCCAGCAAGTCCACCCAGACTGAAGAGACTCATGAGCTGACCATACAAGAAATGATGGAGATCGACCAAATTTTCTCTTCCTCGGCTGGGACATAACCTTCAAAGTCACTAATGTCATCACCTACCTAAACCTCGGCGCAAGAAAAACCTCGAACAAACCAGAAAACGTAACACTTTCAGAGACAACACTCATGGATTGGAATGCAGAGTGGTCGAGAGCCTGTTTCACAAGTTACCCCTACAGGGGGAGGATCTTCCCCTGTCACGTCTTCACGAGTCCTTTCTGTTCGTTCAAAGGAGAGTCTGGTGGGGAGAAAATCTTCCTCTCTTTCTCCCCCAGCAAAAAACAAGCGAACGAATGCCATAGATCACCAATCGGGAAGCTCCACATTTTCTTCACACAGAGATCAGGAAGTGCATTCGAAACTCTCCATAACCGATTTGGAAAATTTTTTAATTCCACCGCCACCGGAGTTTTCTTCTATACCTTTTCCTACAGGCGAAGTGGACTGTTTTGAGGTGATTGACGAGGTGGGCTCTAGTGAAGCTGAGGAGGAGACTACACTCACCGGAATTTCTTCGATTCAACACAGATGCTTCAACTGGCGGAGTACAATTCTGGGTCAAGTGATTCTAAAGGCCTCACAGATCCTACTCCGTGCACGTTGGTTGAACGGCAAGGCAAAAAGCCATCCGGCCAACGAAACAAAAACCACCCTTCTTATTTTCGGGATCAGGAGGAGCGGGCAAAGAGAACAGACCGATACAGACAAGGGAATGCTCCATATAATGGACCTTTTGAAGGAAAAATCTAGCAATGGTAACAATCGCACTTTTTTTCCACGGGACCAGACGCCGTGGTGTAGAAGACCTCAAATGCACAAACAAAAAAGTGTTGTTAGAGACGGGCTTCTGGATCATGGCTCTTCTCATTTTCGACGGGGACGTGACGTCGTGCCAATACGCATAATAACTACTACAGGCAGCAAATCCGCCCGAGGACTTCACAAACGGGAGACAGACAGGGAATTCGGATGCAGCTCAGACCTCCATCTTCAATGGAAAATATCGCTGAGAAGACTTCAATCAAAAAAGTGCGTTATTTCGACACCGGAGTATGTTACATATGCTGAGACTGTTGGAAATGGAGCATTTACGAGTCACAATCACCAACAATGGTATATTTATGCCTGTTTCTATAAGCCAGAACAAGGATCCAACAAATTAGTCTACAACAATTTGATGGAACAGCTATTATATTGTAACATTATCTCCTCAAAGACAAAAAGCTCTATTTCAGCCAAGTTGACCTCCGTCGGTATTACAATTTCTGGTTTTTCAGAGACCTCTCTACGACAAGTGACCCAGGAGGTCAGGAACAATTTCAAACTGAAATTCAATATATATCTGGCATAGCTTTTCAGATTTCAACTAGTGCTGCGAAAAAATCTTCTTCATCGATTCTAAACCTTTATTGAAGCTTCATGTCAAATTCTAACATCTCATCTACATCTAATTTTTACAATAAGAACCCTCATCAATGCAGCATCAAATTTCTTCAAAAAGCTTGCTGCGATGGCCACGCTTTACGAATATGCGCAGTCCAAATCTATAGATTTTTGTTTCTTCAAGAGCCAGCTGTACAGTTTGGCAAAGTAATTTGCCCAAACTCTTACCGTTGTTGGTCATCGCTCAACCTAAAAGCGGCGTAGCCGGTCAATTTGTCGCACTCAACTTGTCGCGATCAACTCGTCGCGCCTCAATTTGTCGCGGTACAAATTTGTCGCAACTCCAATTCGTCGCAGCTCCGATTCGTAGTTGTACAAGTTTGCCGCCGTGTCTATTCGTCTTGACGTCAATTTATATATTACAGCGCAGAATAAATTCGTCGAACCGTCGATTATTCACTGTACATGTTCCACGCGAGCTTGTATGTAGGTTTTTGTCTTACACGTGAAATAAAAACATGAACAAAAGTGTACACGCAGTTTACTGAAAATAATTAATTTTTGTCTATGCAGGAAGGTCATCGAAATTAAAATTACAATACCAATTACATTTAAAAATTTAACTTCATATAAAAGTTTAATTATACTTGAAAATTCAGTTATAAAAATTTGAAATGTTAAATAATTGATTTCTGCTGTGATAAAATTTCAATATCATGTGGAAAAATTTCGGTTTGTATGATATTCCCCAAATTACAGTGAGCCTTTCTTTAACGGTAAATTTCTATCTGCCCATTACAGTATTACCATTACAGTATCTCCATAAGAACCTGAAATATCTAATTAATTAATAATTCAATTAAATTAATATTTAATTTCACCGTATAAGCCGCACTTACAACCACACAAACAAACCAGCCAAAGATATGCGACTGATTATAAACATAAGATTAATGGTTATATTACACTGAAGAGCCAAAAAAACTGGTCACCTGCCTAATATCGTGTAGGGCCCCGCGAGCCCGCAGAAGTGCCGCAACACGACGTGGCATGGACTCGACTAATGTCTGAAGTAGTGCTGGAGGTAATTGACACCATGAATCCTGCAGGGCTGTCCATAAATCCGTAGGAGTAAGAGGGGGTGGAGATCTCTTCTGAACAGCACGTTGCAAGGCATCCCAGATATGTTCAATAATGTTCATGTCTGGGGATTTAGGTGGCCAGCGGAAGTGTCTAAAGTCAGAAGAGTGTTCCTGGAGCCACTTTATAGCAATTCTGGACGTGTGGGGTGTCGCATTGTCCTGCTGAATTTGTCCAAGTCCGTCGGGATGCACAATGGTCATGAATGGGAGCAGGTGATCAGACAGGATGCTTACGTACCTGTCAGAGTCGTATCTACACGTATCAGGGGTCCCATATCACGCCAACTGCACACGCCCCATACCATCACAGAGCCTCCACCAGCTTGAACACTCTCCTGTTGATATGTAGGGTCCATGGATTCATGAGGTTGTCCCCATACCCGTACACGTCCATCAGCTCGAAGCAATTGGAACCGAGACTCGTCAGACCAAGCAACGTGTTTCCAGTCCAATGTCGGTGTTGTCGGGCCCAGGCGAGGCGTAAAGCTTTGTGTCGTGCGTATATCAAGGGTACACGAGTGGGCCTTCGGCTCCGAAAGCCCATATCGATGATGTTTCGTTGAATGGTTCGCACGCTGACACTTGTTGATGGCCCAGCATTGAAATCTGCAGCAATTTGCGGAAGGGTTGCACGTCTGTCACGTTTAATGATTCTCGTCAGTCCCGTTCTTGCATGATCTTTTTCCGGCCGCAGCGATGTCGCAGATTTCATTTTTAACCGGATTCCCGATATTCACGGTACACTCGTGAAATGGTCGTACGTGAAAATCCAAATTTCATCGCTACCTCGGAGATGCTATGTCCCATCTCTCGTGTGCCGACTATAACACCACGTTCAAACTCACTTATATCTCGATAACCTATCATTGTAGCAGCAGTAACCGATCTAACAACTATGCCAGACACTTGTTGTGCTATATAGGCGTTGCCGACAGCAGCTCCGTACTCTGATTGGTTCCATATCTCTTTATTTGCATACGCATGCCTGTACCAGTTTTTTGGCTCTTCAGTTTATATCTATGCGACAGACCCATAGTCATCTTTCTTATTGGTGATTACATTGCCTTTGTCGGTGCTCATCCTGTGGGCATTATGAAAACTTCATCGAATCGTCATTCATAAGCACTGTACATTTCCACCCTTGATCTGCGCCTAACTCCCTTCGCTGTGAGAAATAGAAATCCCAACAAAAGCGGGAAGTGCGGCTTATACGGTGAAAATTAAATATTAATTTAATTGAATTATTAATTAATTAAATATTTTGGGTTCTTATGGAGATACTGTAATGGTAAATGTTGGTGACTCTCGAAGGGGGGGGGGGAGAACTCGCGAGCCCATGGGGCAGATAGAAATTTACCGTTAAAGATAGGCTCACTGTAATTTGGGGAATATCATACAAACCGAAATTTTTCCACATGATATTGAAATTTTATCACAGCAAAAATCAATTATTTAACATTTCAAATTTTTGTAACCAAATTTTCAAGTATAATTAAACTTTTATATATGCAGTTAAATTTTTAAATGTAATTGATATTATAATTTTAATTTCGAGTGTCATATACATGAAGTTACATACAATGGGACAATTAAAAGTCTGATTTCATTCTTTTTACTCGAGAGTTGTTACTTTAGAGTTGAAAAAAAAAAAATCAAAAATCGATTGACATTTGCAGTGGTGACAGAGATGCTGTTGGTGCCCAGGGTACTTTATGGAATGGGTATGGGCACCCAGAGAAATGATTCAGAAATCAAAATTAACTACTTCAAGATCAAGACAAGAACCCACAAGTTCCAAACACTTCCGGCATCTTTGGCCAGTCAAAGGTGCCGACATGAAGGAAACATTGAGGAGGTGGGGGGGGGGGGCTAAAAATCGCCATTCATTCCGTTCATAAGGGACTCAAACCCGTACTCAGGAGGCGAAATGGTGCATTGAATTGTATATTCATGAGTTAGTGGAGTTGGGGGGGGGGGGCCTCAAATGGCATCAGCCCCCAGTTCTGGTGCCTATGGTCGGACTGTTTGAATATTATTTCGGTGTGATAATACAAAGTGATTTGAAATGTACACTGCATTGCAAAAAAATAATTTGAAAATAATACTTTTCGCAGCTGTTACATAAAACTCAGATACGTTGTCATAAAAAATTCCTTAAAGATATATTCTCTGCATGGATACATAGAAAGCGGGAACCGTGGCCTATACGATGGAAACTAAATTTTCAAAATTTATTTGATCCCAATTTATTATTTGGGTGAGCTCCCAACGCCCCTCACTGCGAGAAATGGAAATCCCGACAGAAATGCGGCTTATATTGTAAAAATTAAATTTTAAAAATTTAATGACCAATGAATACTTTCCTTCATTTGTTAAAAACTAAAACAGATGGGAAGGGGGAACATTTCCAATAAATGAGGAAAAAAAATTAGTTCAATTTTTTACGCCTAAAGCAACTACCCTATTTATAAGATCACAACAAAGACATGAATTTTAAAGAAATTCAAATTTGTCGCGATGAAATGAGTCTACGAAAAATTTGTACCGCGACGAAATGAGACTGCGACAAATTTGTACTGCGACGAAATGAGCCTGCGACGAATTTGTAGTGCGACGAAATGTGTCTGCGACAAATTTGTACTGCGACGAAATGAGCCTGCGACAAATTTGTACCGCGACGAGTTTGTAGCACGACGAATTGACGCTGCTACAAATTGAATGCGACGAATTGTCCTGCGACAAGTTGAGCGCGACGAATTGACCTAGACCCTAAAAGCGGCTATCCTCCAAGCGGTCCAGGGCCCGGTTCCAACTCTTATCTTTCAAAAAGAAGGAACAGTCGCAATCAAATTGTCGTCCAGCAACGGAGATCTTATATTATCTTCTACATATTCTTCGCCCTATTCCAGAATGGAGACTACATTGGAAGAACTGAGTGGTTTAATTCAAATTTCTAATCCTCATGACATCATTTTTGCATTTGATTTAAATGGAAATTCCCATGTATGGGGCTACAGGGAACGGAATACCCGTGGAAGAAAGATCTT
Source organism: Pholcus phalangioides (assembly GCF_987345545.1). NCBI lineage: Eukaryota > Metazoa > Arthropoda > Arachnida > Araneae > Pholcidae > Pholcus > Pholcus phalangioides. Next base: position 41,522,646 of record NW_028301604.1, on the reverse strand, counting down.
GAATTGCTGGACGGCCCCTTCAACATATACATTCAGAAAAGCAAAGGGATGGCCTGACTTGACATTTACCAACTCACAAGATCTTCTCTCCAGTGCTTCTGGTCCGTAGACTTAACTTACTCTGCATCTTCACATAAGCACATATTCATTTTAGTATCTTTAATAAAAGCGATCTCATCCCGATCTCACCTCCGTTCAAATTTCGTACTTCTCAAAGAAGACTTTACAAGCTTCAAAGGGTCTAGTCTCAACTCTTTTCGGACTCCCTTTCGAATGACTTGGCTTCTACTTCCGATCGAATCCAGCTGCAACAACATGCGTCGAAACTCATGCTCGTAATTAATGACAAATGTACTACCATTCTGGGCTTTAAAGCTACAATTACTCACTCAAAGACAACTAACTCGTTGGTGGATCGATGACCTTACTCATAAAAAGAAGAGACTACGAGCCATGGAACGGAAACTCTAGCCGTGGAAATAAACTTGGACTGAACACCGATGATTTACTATTACAACTTGGAAGAACTCAAGCTCAGTTCAAGAAAGCGGTTCGCACAACCAAAATTAACTCCTGGCAGAAACTTTGTCCTCAGGGCATGACAGCATATGGTACGCCATACAAAGTTGTTTTTCGGCCACGACACTCAAATTCAACTTACAATCTCACCGACCACCACAACTGGCGGAAAGACTAAAACACTAGTGTTGGAAAACCCAACACTCTTGAGAAGCACCACCCGACGATCGAGCCTATTCAGACGGACCAATCGCAAGAGACCTTCGATGACGACGCTCCGCCCACTCGAATCGATGAGCAAGACGGTCAGCTGGCTAGTAACAAAGCTGCATTAATCACCTTTCAAGCGGCTTTGGCTAGTAAGCAGTCGGCACCTGACCGTATAGAACCCGCAGATCTTCGCTGGCGATACGGTGCGATCGAAACTGGCGGACCATCGCTAGAAAAATTAAATAAACATGCCAGAACGCGTGTGAGGTGAAATTCGCACGTTATGAATACAAAATAGTGTTCCACAGCAACTCAGACTGCGAAAAAATTAGAGTTCTTGAAAGAAATTGAAATCACAAGGCAATCTGCACCTGATGCAAACACATTTAGCGTAATCATACGCGGACTCGACTCAGCTATGCCAGCCGAGGATATTAAACACGAACTCTGTGAAGAAGGTTTTGACCCAATTCTAATCTCACAGCTGCACTCCCAAAGACGAAAGGCCCGATCAAAGAAACTTACCTGACCTCAATAGAGTTTTTTACCTTGGTCCCATGGCAGCACGGGCCATTCTATAAAACTTAAGGGAGGGCCTTATCAGAAGAGGCCTAAAAAAATTTTCCAACCTGAAAGGAAAGAAAATTGGTTTGTTTAGTGTGTGTCAGTGCATGTGTGTGTATAATGTCTGTATACAGTCACCTCAAGAAAGATTCCATTCAATACAAGATTTTAAGTGCACTCTACTATGTCCGCATAAAAGCAAACATGGTGAGATCAACTCAACTGAAGGAACTTAGTATTTCAGTATTTTACGGTGGATAAAGCCATTCGTCAGAATTTTAGCCAAAAAACCCCAGTAATAAAAATTTTGAAATTCAAGTGTACAAAATTTTAAAATAAATTTCCCGTTAGGATCGTCAAATTACTAAAAACCAAAGACGTCAATTTAAAACAATTAATATTCAAAAGCAATCCCGCATCCCACGTTGAGCAAAGGAAGAACGACCTTGATTCTAACCATCAGTAAGCAGAGGGTCAAGACAAAAATAAAAGAACTTTAAAAACTCACAGGGCCACCCAATAGGGGCCCAGCGTCACACGTCATTAGCAGCACTAGAAATGTAAAAATTTATAAATTAACCAATAATAATATAAAAATATATTATAAATTTACCTCTAAACGACGCATATTAAGATTGGATTATAAATATTTGGAGCAAAAAGATTCTATAACTGCCATGGACGGTGGAAGACATTCATGGTCTCCCATATTTTAGGATGACCTCAGGGTCATAATCCATGACAATTAATTTAAAGAAACATGAAGCATATTATAAAAATTATTGTTAGTCTTGTAATGTTAGCTTCACTTACATACATAATGTAAACACAACTATGAATCATTTATCGCATTAACCATGGTTTGACAATTATGCATAATGACCTACAAATGTGATAGATTCACGGTATATGAGCAAAATTTATCAAACTTACCGAAATGGCCGGTGATTATTTATATAATAACAGCTCCTTATCACTTTCACCATAACATACATAGCATAGCTCCTCTTCATGGAGGGTGGCAGGAATCCATCCCAGTGAATGTGGGATGAATCTTTGATTCGAATCATATCGGATGATTAAGTATTTATATGTTTGTTTTTTACTGCAACACATGTTTAAAAAAATATTATGTATTTATCATTTCTTCAAAACCGTATTCACATTTGCTGAAATAATCTCCGCCATTTTTTCAGACTAGCGTCGCTCTAAAATTTCTTTTCCTCTCCATCTTGTCAACAAGAAGTTGTTAATTTTTAGCTGGGCGCGGATTGGCCAATGGCGAAATTCCCCAAAAGGGAAATTTATCGGCCTGTCCATCCTCACGTGACCTTAAGAATAGCTTTTAACAATCACACCGTGGTTGCATTCGGAGCTCGATTCTTACGAACCGATTCTTACGTATGGATGATTGGTTATTAAGAATCAGAAGGTGGTATACACCCCCCCCCTGCTCTCTAAATGATGATTTTGATGTCATTTGATGTCACTACGTATATCCAGATTTCTCATATACGAGCGAGCACCAGTGAATCGCCTAAAAGTTATATTTTCAACGATTTGCAAGGTCTCCATATTCTTTTTGGTAGCAAACCCCCACACTGCCGAAACATAAGTGATGGATGGTCGAATTACCGAATTATACAACAATAATTTATTCTGGAGAGATAATTTACTACTAGGAAAATAAATTCTGTTCAGCATAGCTAAATTTTTATTGGCCTTTATTTTAACTTGTTGTTGAGCGTGTCTTAAAATTCATTTCCCTATCGAAGGTCACTCCTAAATATTTCAAGTGTGGTTTCGGAACAAGTTTCACGTTACCGATCTCGATTTGGTGGTTGGAGCCCGTGGGAGGATTTTTACGTTTGTTTATCCACATGAAATTTCACTTATCATGGTTTAATCTGATGTCTGAATTTTCTCCTGAAGGTTTTCAAACGCTTTTTCCATATCTCGACAGTGAGCAAGCAGAAAAACATCATCTGCGTATTGGCTAATAAGCCCACGCTGGGGAAATTGGGGATATTGGAACAATGGGTGCTGCCCTTTGCTGCCCCGCGATAAGAGAATGACGACGGTGGGGGACACTAGATGGCGCTGTGATCTTTACAGTTTTTTAGGGGGGTCATTCTTAAATTAAATTTTTTATGTCACGTCAGGGATCTTTCCCAAATTAAATTTTTTATATCACAACCTTCCGTAGAGGGATCTTTCTTAAATTTCATCCTAAAATATTGTTGTTTTTCTTTCAAAGAAGTTTGATGAGGGTTTGAATTATTTTAAAATAAAGAATTATCGTTTTTTTTTGTTTTTTTTTACGATGCAAGTCGTTCTTAAATTAAACTTTTTATGTCAGTTTTCCCAAGTCTGACTAAAAAAAGTTTTCAAAGTCCCTAGAAGTTTCCAACGCTTTTTAACCGTTCTTAATTTTTTTAATGTAAGTCCTAAAAAGTTTTCTTCGAGGGGTTTTTTCCTGTTAGCACGCAAATTAAATTCCTAAAAAAGTTCTCACAAGATGAGCTTAGCAGTAAAAAAATAATAAAACAAGGGGGCAATAAAATACAGAGCCATTTTATGCGAATCAAGTTTTCATTTATTTCAAATAATTTTCTTCTATCTTTGATTTCAAAACATCAAAATCAATCGCATCAAAAAAATTTCCTACGACATTGTAATTTTCCACAAGAATTTTTGCGACTTCGCGAAAGTCAATTAAAGGTATAGCGTGATCGGAATAATTGTAATACATGTCATCCACCTGCATTCATGGCCACAGACATTCATGGCCCAGCTGATTGGCATAGCCCATAGAGCATCCGTGACAATCAATAACATTTCCAATGGTAACTGAAAGTTTTTCACTCACCAGTTTAGCGAGAACATCTGTAATATCCAAAGAGTTTGTCCCTTTAGTCTGGATTTCGCGCACGCACAATTTGAGATAGTCCAAGCAGAGTGTTTTCTGGATGAACTTGGTGATAACACTATGTTGTTTTTCATCACACCAGAAAAGTTTATCTGCTACGCAAAACGACATCTTGACGATGCTTCCAAAACACTGAAACTTTTCACCGTTGCGATGAATAGGTTGAATGATCACAGCATCACCGCTGTAATCCGCTATCAAATTCTCGGACACTAAGAATGTTCTGCCGACGCGTTGAGACATACTACGACGGGAGAATTCAGTTAGCAAGCATTGCCTCACGTATGGAGAAAGGGTCACACCGTTCTTGCCTGGCTTCACGAGTCCCTCTTCTTCGTAATATTCGCGTATGTGAACTATCACTTCCCCGTTGAAGATCACTACACTAACATAAAAGTTCTCTTCGATGTGGAATACATTGGTTGGTAGTTGGCTTTTATCGAAGCCACTGCTGCGAGATCTCTTAGCTGGTGGTGATTCTGCCACGGCTTTCCTCTTTGTCTGGACTATTTTCCGGAACGTGAGACTAACGCGAACGTCTTTGACTTTGGAGTCCTTTGGAATCGCGTGACGCCACAGCTGGTTAGTTGGAGGTAGCATTGTCAAGAGGCTGTTGTGCTCGAGGATTCGGTCCACGGACTTGTGCTCCCGACGAGAGAAGGTGATTTTTCTTTCAGCGCCCAGGGAGAGGCAAGCGATGGGATGATCTTTCACGAGCTGCGCTTCATCATCAGAGTGAGGTGAGATGCTCTTCTGTCCATCAGAGTATCGGTTGATGACAACGAAGTAGTCGTAACCTGTGATGCTCTCGACCACAGCTTTCAAATCCAATAGGAGAGGCGTCCACGGTTGGGCTTGGAGCTTCATTCCAGAAAATTTGTGGAATAAATCGGGGTCGCCGTAGGCTGCGTGTTGGCGGGACATTGGATAAGTCCTATCACCGAACTTGAAGATGCATTCCTCGGCCGGACGGTATACGATTTCCCTTTCAAGTTGTCGTAGCACAGCATTGGGTTGTTCCAGAATGTTTTGTGCGTATTCAAAGCAAAGACTTGTCTTTTTTTTTTTTTCTAAACGAGAAGATTGACAACACATTCAATCCGCAAATCTCACGATAAGAAAAAATAGAATGAAAATTATTCCCCAAACCAATGAAATATTTTTTTTTTCTGTTACGCATAAACAAACAATTTTTAAAAAGATTGTAACTATTATTAAAAAAAAAAATTAGAAATTTATTTTAACTATCTAACCATTCAGCGTACGCCATGACCTTCCCTCTAGCACAATGACCCTTTTGCAGAGGGTGAAAGCTGCAAGAAACGCTGTTTGTTGCTAGCGATTTAGGAAAGTTCAAGACTTCTACCGTTTCCAAATTAAATCGCTGCTCTAGAAATTTTTTTTTTCTGCATGCAATTAACATAAATTTGACTATACTTATTATTTACGCTTACGAGATGAATTTTCATCATTTTATAGTCGAAAAGACCTTCTTCCCATCCAATATTATGGATATTTTTACTAACCCAAACCATTTACTTAAAATCTTCATCTGCAAGCTCATCGCTAGAAAAAGGTGGCAGGTAGAGTGAATGATACACTCTCCCTGTGCCTAAATTGAAGCAAGCCATTTCCTTAACTACATATAGTCCATTTCTAAGCATTACCCCTTCCAGATCAAGTACACAAGAAGCCATAGTTATAAAAAAAAATTCTTACCGAGTGAGATTTGCGGAGAGAGAGAGAGCGTATCCAAAGCGAGTGAGTGAAGTAAATCTGTCTACCCTACAGCTTTTATATGCGAGTATGTGAATATACTATGTTGGCGACTTGATAGAGTCAAATATAATCAGTACTATTGCATTGGCAAGCGCAACAAATAAACAGTAGTGCTACAACATTTGGTGATTTTATAGCACCAAAAAATGATCAACAGTATAACATTCGACTGTATAAAAAATGATCAGTACTACATTTGGTAAGTCAATAATAATCAGTATAGGTGAGCACAAGTTGAGTCAAAAATAATCAGTAGAGTGAGATTGTCACGAGTACCCAGATGCACGTGAGTCACCACGATGACCGTCGGCTGTACATGAATCATCGATAACGCTCTGGTCATCACCTCTCACGATAAAAAGTGTAGTCTTCACATAATCTCTCACTTCGTTTTTGATCTCATCATGTCAACTTCATTTCAGCTTTCTTTCTTCGTTCGCGGAGTACGAGTTCTTTCGTGAATTTCGGTATTAATGAAGAAGATCTAGTTAGGTTGTTTGCTTATGATCAAAATTTCATTGATGAATGTCTCAACGATAATTTAATTAGTGAAAGTGAATTTAAATTTTTGATAGAATACGAGGAGAATTTCGTCAAACAATGTATGAGCCCTGATGTGGGCATTAATAAGCGTCTAATGGACGAAGCTGGACCGAGTGGTTATGCTCCAACAGAGAAGAAGAAAAAGGTCAGTGTTTTCTTTTAATTTTTTATTGGTAGAGCTTTTCCGATCCATCAAACCTTATTTCATGTCGCGAGTTAAATTTTATTGCGCTTAAATTTCATTTCATGTCACGAGCTAAATTTCACTCTAATACAAATTATTCGTGTCGCGAGTTAAATTTCATTTCATGTCGCGCGGTAAATTTATTTCGACACAAGAATTCAAATACATAGAAAAAATATATATATTATTCAGTTGTATATGAGTACATCCGCAGACTCGTGAATCAATTTATACATTTGCGCACTGGTGAGATTAACGGCTTTCGTAGTGGGCGCATTTCCGCTAAAATAGCGTATATCGTAGGTTTTATTGCAATACGTGAGAAAAATATTTCCTCCCAGCGGAAGAGAGGAATTACATCTTTCAAAGTCCATTTGATTTTTATATGTTGTTGCTATAAGAGTAAAAAATATAACAATCAGTATCGTGAATATGGCGAACATTCTCTTGTGCCTTATCAGTTCTCCATGACTCTCCAATTCGTAGGACCAGCAGCTCGGTAAATCGAATGACGGTACATCCGTTTTCCATGCGATTCCCGGCTTTCTATTGGTTTGATCGTAGATCACGGCTTCCACTGTTGTTGGCATTTCAAAGCTCTAACCAAATATGTTTCAAGAATGGGTTTTTTATATAATCTCTCGGAGCTCCGGGTTCTTCTAGCGCTTTCAGGAAAATCTCTTGACCCACCACGGGTGATTTTCTTCGACCGACCACACTTGATATCAAATCTCGAATGTCGCTTCCTTTGATGAGTCTGCTCTTATAAACGATCGAGCCGTTAGAATTAATTTTTAATATATTCGGATGCTTATTTATATGCGTGATAATTTTTTCTGAGTGCCCCCTTTGCGATTTCGGGACAGAAATCAGAGCTATTGGTGATTCGTCAACTTTTTTTTACTTCTTGAATTTTCGGTTCTGGTAACCGCGGTGGATTATACTCGGTGACGTTGATTCTCTTGTTCAGCAGATTCTGATAGAGTTTAATTTTTATAGCTTCGGGCTCCTTGCTTCGCAGTATTTTCAACATCTCGTTGTCCAACTCAGAAAGCTGCTCTTTTGTGGTCACATGACGCGATAACAATTGTTCTGGAACCAGAGCGAATTTTTGTGCGTGCTCCATTATCTCGTGAACAAAGTGGCGAGGGTTTGTATGGCGGCTAGGATTAAACTGGAACAAAAAAACCTCCTTTCTGAATCAGCACGCGCTTTTTCTCGTATAGCGGCGTCTTTTTGCAGGCGAGTTTGCGAAGTGTATTTCTGTGCCTTTTCAGTTTATTTTTCTGTTTTGAGGATAACGGAATGACACCCTTCAAAATATTGAGTGAGCACTCGCAGACTGTCTTTAATGCTGATTTCGGTAATTTCTTCAACAAATCCTTGCGTTTATTCCTCGGACAGGCAGAGAGTAGACGAAGCACTTGTTGCTTCTCCAATGCCATACTTTTAAATAACGTGGTATTTTTATTCCAACCATATGCTATATGCTATAACCTTCTTCAGCGCGTAGTGCTTTATCATGTTTTCGTGGCGACAACAGTTCACGCTCTGGCAAGTCCACAATGTTGGGGCAGAGAATGGCATCGAGATTATAAACCTTTAACCCGTACTGTTGCAGTAGCATCCGACACTTGTCGTGGCCTTTCGTATACAATACGACTTTTGATAATCGCTGCAAATGTTGCTCCAGCATTTCAAAGGGTACATCAACCGCCGACCACGATATTTCGTGTATGTTATTGGTGACGTAGAGACATTGATGTCTATCTATATGAGATAATTCCAAAAATATTTTGGGCGGTTTGTATACAGAGTGACAATTTTCTCTCGAATGCATGAAGCACCACGCCAACTCCTTGATTATGAATGTTCTATCCGACAGCTGGAAACCCTCGACCTCTATCACTGCCGTCATCTTCAAAAATAGAAAGTTTCATTTCTTGCGTTTATAGATATATTGCGTCTGCCCCGGTAACACGTTAGTGCGCAGTCGCATTTCTTCCTCCGTCTCGGGACGTAAATCTATCATTAAATACGAATACGGATTTTCGTGCTATCCTCGAACACCTCGTTGAAAAATTTGATTTTGCTGGGAAACAGGTGGGTCACTTGACTGACATCTCTTCTATTTTTGAATAGAAACATATACTGTGCGTTCAGAGAAACGTTTCTCATTTCCCGCCCCTGATGAAACACGTTCTGCACTATGAAAATCACGGTCAATTTTCTGTGGTGGCTGTACTTCGTGAAAAGGTTTGCTGATTTTTTCTCGCCGGATAGCTCGTTCATGAGATCATCTAAAATCACCAAGCTGTCTTCTTCCACGCTTTCGAAATTGCTCCCCTCTCGAAATTCCACGTAGTCTTCCATGTCTTCGAACAGGGTCTGATATTCACCGTAAAACCATATAACTTCGTTCGGGTGAGGCTCTCGAAACATTTCGTTTCTGTTTTTTAATAGTTCTCTGAGAAAATATGTTTTTCCCGAACCGGTAGGTCCGGCAATGAGCACGGTGCTCGGATGTGTCAGCTTGAAAGGTTCCATAGTAAATGACAAAAAATTACGAATGCATTTTTTATTTAACAGAAAAATTTTTCTTTACAAAGCTTGCTACGCGCATATCGTTTTGCATATTAAAACGCGATACAATACTATTCATACTTTCGCCGATACATCGAGAATAGATAAAAAAAATCACATAGTGACCGCACACGGTTGTCTTATCTGATTGTAGCATGACGTCATTATAGTCGACGCGCGAGTAGCGTCGTAGAAATCTGTTTATGTGTCCCTTCTTGAAATAGGTGGGCGGGTTCCCGTAAGAGTCGAATAAATCAGCTCTCGCTTCGTTTTCGATGTAAATAGCCAACCAGTGCGTTCCGGGTTCGTTCTCTCTGTCCGTGTTCACAACCAGTGCAGCGGGATACGCGATCACATTTTCGGGTAAATTATCACTCGCAAAAACACCTAGGAAAGCCTTTCGAGTGTGGGCCCATCATTTAAAAAGAATTTTCCGCGAGTTTTGCTCGTTTCTTGGCCCCTTCGTTCTTGGTGAGGTCAGACATGTGACCTGCAGTGTCCTTGTAGTACCCCTCGGCTGTCAGGGGTCCTCTCTTTGCATCCGATCCGTAGTTAAGCAGTGTTTCCAGGTAAGCTCGATACGGATAAGTGTGTGATGAGTTCGTGAGCGTTCTCCCGTTCAGCGAGACGTCAATCTGGGAGAAGAGGGAGTGTAGGAAATTATTCGCCGTTGAGACCGCTTCGTCGGATTCTGGTTTTGTCACATTTACTCTGACATACAGCTGAGTGGCAGAAAGGTCTATGTATTCTTCGGCACTACCGGCCACGTGAAATTCGAGGGGGGCCCCCGAATCACGCACTTGAGATATGGGATGGTACTGGACCCACTCGGCTGATTCTATAGAGGTTTCCGTGGGTGGCACCGTGAACAGATCGGCTTCGCTTTTCAAACATTCATGAGAATTTTCGTGGATTAAAGCCATCGGTGAATATATCGGATGTCGACAGCTTTCTAGCTCTCTTCTTACTGACAGTTTTCTTGACGAGTCTCTTCCTTTTATTCTTTCCTCCGAGCATGGATTTGACTTTACTGGCCGCCCTATCCGTGAGAGAACTTCCGGCTTCCTTGGCACGGTCGCGAGCAGCTATCTTTGCGTCTTTTCCTTGAACGATGTCGTTAGCGAAATCTACGCCGGAGCGTAGCAGTTGAGATCCCACGGCCTTGGCACCTCGCTTCAACAGCTGTACGGCCGATCTGAAGAGAGAGCTGAATATGGATCCGAGGCCACAACCTCTTTGCAGAGCGCTACCCTGATAATATCCGAGTCCGTTTCCAGCCTGTGTCAGATAGTAATCGTTTATGCTGTGTGCACAGCTCCGGTACGGATTATAATGCATATCGCAGTCTAAAGTGTAGTTTCACTATCACCTTTCCACGGTGAAATGTGAAAAACTTGCCCATGTGCGTCCTTAAATACATGTGAACGATGTCGAAACTTTTTCTGGTTAGCGGCATGTAATGGGCGCGTTCGAAAGACACGCTGACTATATCCCCATCTTGGCCGCTAGTGTTTACGATTCTCAGTATCGGGGCGTAGGTGTCATCTACGACCTGAGGTTCAACCAGGTTGCAGTACACGTAAAAGAGATGAAAGTCCAATTTAGGATCCGCTGTGAAAGGGCCGTCGACGATGGTCGGGCCCTCTATCAGGCCGGGCTCGAAACCCAAGTTTTCAGCTATGCCGTGTCTGAGTCTGAGCTTGGCGTCTTTCTTGAGGTTCACCTTCACTTTTTTCGTCACTTTGTTGTACGTCACACCGATCTTGTCTTGAAAATTTTGAGTGGATATGGCTTTGATCAGTTCAGGGGTCGTCTCGTAGAAACCCGGGGCTATGCGACCGGTCTTCATTATCTTGTTTCCGACATCGAATTCGAAAGTGTTTGTCTCTTTAGTGATCTTGTGGAACGAATGGGGATAAATTATCTCTGACAGTGCGACTTCCATCTCGGATTCGAATTCCAGGGTGTTTGGGAGTTTAACCACGAAATTCGAGAGCGTGTTGTCTGGAAAAAAGTCCCTGGAGGCATCGCTGGGTAAAGTGAGATAGAAAGAAGCCATCTCGAAAATGACAGATGCGTGCGCTGTTTCCGGGTTTTTATAGCGCTACCCACGAGTTGAATTTTTTCGGATAACCGCGAAATTTCACGAGGTATTGGACTATTCCTTTTCTTCTCCTCTTCTTCAAAACATTTTCTATCGGGAACTTTTCTCCCATCTTAACACCGACCATCTCTTCGGCGTAGAAGGTGCCCTTGATTTCTTCCCCCATCAGATCCTTGAGTCGGTAAACGGGAATTTCCCTTCTAACGCACTCGCTCACCACGAATATCTCCTCGGTGAAATTGGACTTGTAACCCCTCTCGAAAGTGTGCTTCGATCTGCTAATGCGCACGTGATCACCCACTTTAAACTTACATTCTTGTTTCTTGGGTGTATTCCCATAGAGATTGTTCCACACCTCCGACTCGTTTCCGGGGTTCACGTCGACGGGTCTAATTTTTATAGATCTGTGATACCTGTGATTGTAACTCCACACGAGATCTTCGATCGTGTCGATGTATCGACACGTGTTCTTGGCAGTGAAGTACTTGTACATCCAGTTTCTGAGCGATCTGTTCCACCTCTCCACCACGCTAGCTTTGATCTGCTCGTTTTCCGTGGTAAAAAACTTTACGCCTTCACGCTTGAGGTAGGGCTGGACTAGTGACGCTATAAACTCTCGACCCTTGTCGCTTTGTAGCGCCACTGGCTGATTCTGTTGAAAGATGCTTTCTAGAGCTGTGACTACGCTATCGCCGGTTTTTCTTTTGAGGGGCACTGCAAAACCGTATTTGGAAAAGACGTCGATACACGTGAGAAGATAGTTGTAGCCGTCGTTGTGAGATGATAGATTACGCATGTCCACCAACTCGACTTGAAATTGACTGTTCAGACCAGCCACTATTGTTTTGTTGCGGGGGAAAACTTTTTTAATGGACCGACGTGTACGCTCTCTCACCAGTCAACCAATCTCTGATTTCCTTTTCCTTTGATGACTTGAGCACTCGTTTGAGGGCGGAAACGCCACCGAAACTAGCGGGAAGACGTGGGTTTCTATACCTCTCCTCCATTGCTTATGTTAGACTTACGTGTGCTACATTCCCTTTTTATTTGTTTTTTAGGAGCGTCATCTATGCGAGACTTGCGGCAAGGAGTTTTCCCTGCGTCGGAATCTAAACCAACATAGGTTGACGCATGGTGAACGCCAGCACAAGTGCATGAAGTGCGGAGCAGCTTTTCCGCAATAGCCACCTCATGCGCCACCAACGCAACATGGGCCACGCTCCCAAAGAGCACCCCATCTTGGAGAACCGCAATGGCCATATGCAGCATCATCGAGCCATCACCGAGCACCACCGAAGCAGGGAGCACCACCCCCTCATCTTGGAGGAGCACAGCAGCACAGAGAACCAAGCCATCACCGAGCACCACCGCAGCAGGGAGCACCACCACCTCATCTTGGAGGAGCACAGCAGCAGGGAGCACCGAGCCATCACCGAGCACCACCGCAGCAAGGGGCACAGCCAGGAGGGCAAGTCAGGAGAGCTCTTAATAGTTTGGCAACGCACGAAATCACGCCCGAACCCGGAAACGAGCACGACATGACCACCTTCCTCGACAGCGTGAGAGAGGAGCTCTTGCGTTTGCTGAGGGAAGACATGGCCACACATAGGTCATTGAAGTGGAATATTGTCGCGACTGCTGTTTTCAGCCGTAGAGGGAGTGATGGCGAAGAGGAGGTCTGCAACGGGCAATTTCGCAGCAAAACGCTCACCACTCTTACAGTAGATCAGATTGACGACCAACTGGAATTGGCATTTGAAAAAGTGAAGCAGGCCACAGAGGATTTTGAAGGTAGCGGAAGTGGGTGGGTCCTCGATCGGGTGCTCGTTCTCGAGCTGAACACAGCCCGATACCATCCTCTAGCACCAGCCTGTTACATTCCGCTGCCGAAAGGGGTAGCCAGCAGGAAAGCTGTTGTCAACATAAAAAACGACCACAACAAATGCTTCCTCTGGTCTGTACTGGCCGCTCTACACCCGATGCAAGATAACCCTCAGAGAGTCAGTCACTATATTCAGTATGAGAATGAACTCGATGCCAGTGGACTCACATACCCGGTTACTTTAAAACAAATAGAATGATTCGAGAAAGTGAACAAATTGCGGATAAACGTTTTCGGCTTAGTGGATAGTGAAGTCTTCCTCCTCAGGGTCAGCGAGGAGCGGTCGGAGACTGTGATAAATCTTCTAATGATTAGCAATGACACCACGTCGCATTACTGTTTGATAAAAAGCAAGTCACGCCTTCTCTAATATACAACCAAGCATAAAAGTGCATCGCATTTTTGCGACTACTGCCTCCACCGCTTCTCGTCACTCGAACTGTTGAATGTGCATGAACCGTTATGCAGCACGCACGGACCGCAAAGTGTAACTTATCCTAGTGAAAATACTAATATTATTGTTTATAAAAACCACCACTATCAATTACGTGCACCGTACGTCATCTAAGCCGACTTCGAAGCGATTTTGGAGAAGGTGGAAGGGTGTGAACCTGACCTTCTGTACTCTCACACGACCCGAAAAAGTCTCCATCGCCCTTGAGGTTTCGCATTTGCCGTTGTGGGACTCGATGGAGAATGTGTGAAGGAACCCATGGTGTACAGGGGCGAGGACTGCGTTGATGTTCTTTTCCGATGTCTCCTCGAAGAAGAGAAAATTATATTAGGCAAAGTGAATAACCCGGTGGCAATCAAGATGACTAGCAGTGACGTCCAAAGTTTGCATTGTATGCAATGAGCAGCTCGGGTTAGACAGAGTGCGTGACCATTGTCACATCACCGGTAAATTTAGAGCGGCACTCCATCAAAAGTGCAATCTCCAGCTGCGTTTGAGAACACACATCCCGGTTATTTTTCATAACCTCCAGAACTATGACGCTCATTTTTTGATGCAGGGACTAAGCCGGTACCCAGATCGCAAGATTCAGGTGATCGGCAGGAATATGGAAAATTTCTTTTTCTCTCGGTCACTTGCGATTTCTCGATACAAACCAGTTCCTATCAGCATCTTTGGATTGTCTGGTGAAGACTGTGGAGCCCAGTGATTTTATAAACATGCGAAAATGCTTCGGTGACAAGAGTCATCTTCTTGAACGCAAGGGATGCTATCCCTACGAGTATGTTGACTCGTTCCAGAAATTCGAAGATCCGGTGCTGCCCCCAAGAGAGGCCTTTTACACCTCCCTGGGGGATCAACATATTACCCGTGAAGAATTTACATATGCGCAAACCGTTTGCAGGGAATTCCAGTTGAAAAATCTCGGTGAATATCACGAACTCTACGTGAAAACAGACGTGCTGCTTCTGAGTGACGTCTTTGAAAGATTCAGAAAACTCTGCGAAGATAATTATAAAATAGACCCGTGCCACACATTCACATCACCTGGATTAGCCTGGAACGCATGCTTGAAAATGACCGGTGTGAAACTGGAGTTGATAACAGACCCGGATATGCACCTTTTTCTGGAGAAAGGAATCAGAGGCGGCGTGTCTGTGATCACCATTCGGTTTGCGAGAGCCAACAACCCGTTGGTCACCGGCTATAACCCCAGTGATCCAACAACGTACATAATGTACTATGACGTGAATAACTTGTATGGTAAATGCATGATGGAGCCCCTCCCGGTGAGAGACTTTAGATGGTTATCTCCGAGTGAACTCGAAGAGAAAGACTTTTTGAATGTCGCAGACGATGCTAAAAAGGGCTACATATTAGAAGTAGACCTTGAATATCCGGTGATTTTACACGATGAGCATAATTGCTTCCCCTTGGCAGCAGAGAACATTGAAATACCAGAAGACCTTGCTGTCGCCATATATAGGAAACCCCGGTGAACACAAGAAACCAACTCGTAAACTCTCTCCGAACTTAATGGATAATAAAAAGGCTTACGTAATTCACTACCGGTGCCTCAAATTATATACTTCGCTGGGGATGAAGTTGACGGGTGTTCAGCATGCCATCGAGTTCACCCAGGAGCCCTGGATACGCCCATACATAGCATTCAACACCGAAAAGAGGAAGCAAGCCCGGTGTGATTTTGAAAAAGATTTCTACAAGCTCCTCAATAATGCTGTGTATGGGAAATCACTTGAACATTTACGTACGCACGTCGACATCCATCTCGTCAACAACGGAAAACGAGTGAGGAAGCTAGTCGTATCCCCAGCGTTTGAATGCTTTAAAATAATAACCGGTGAACTAGCTGTAATAAAGATGACAAAAACGAAGATCCACTTGGACAGGGCAATATATACCGGTGTTTCAATTTTGGACCTGTCCAAACACTTAATGGCAGATTTCCACTACAATTTTATGAAGAAGAAATATGGACCCGGTGTACAAATTCTATTTACAGATACTGACTCTTTCCTATATCAAATTAAAACCGGCGACATTTATAGTGACATGCGTGATGAAATCCACAGATTACGTCGAACTACCCCAGTGATCATCCTCTGTTCAGCCTGCAAAATAAGAAAGTGGTGGGCGTAATGAAAGATGAGAATGGAGGTGAGCCCGTTGTGGAATTCGTGGGACTAAGAGCAAAAATGTACAGCACGATAACAGCAGTCGCGGAGAAGAAGACAGCGAAATGGGTGGGTCGTACCATTGTAAAAAAAGAGCTGAAACATAGAGACTACCTGACTTGCCTCCGCAACCACTCCTCCATGAAAAATACAATAATAAAAATCTCCTCAGAAAACCACAAGCTTCAAACGGTCGCCCTCCGAAAAACGTCGCTGTGCCCCCGTGACGACAAGAGGTATATTCTCGGTGATGGCATAAAGACATATGCGTATGGCCACTATGCTATCGGCAATGGTTAGCGATTTGTAAATATTTTTTATTCATGTAAATATTTTTTCTCTTACAATTTCTCATACTGTAAATAAATTGATTCGCATAAAATGACTCTGTATTTTATTGCTCCTTTGTTTTATTACAGTGTTAAAAAAATATCTTAGTGAGAACTTTTTTAGGGATTTAATTTGTGTGCTAACAGGAAAGAACCTCCCGAAGAAAACTTTTTAGGACTCACATAAAAAAGTAAGAACGGTTTTTTTAGCCCGACGGCAAAGAACGATAATTTAATGACGTTGGAATATAAAAAATTTAATTTGGGAAAGATCCCTGACGTGACATAAAAAATTTAATTTAAGAACGACCCCTGATGAAAAAAAAAGTTTTCGTGGGAATGATAATTTAAGAACGACCCCTCTTAGACATAAAAAAATTTAATTTAGGGAAGACCCCCCCCCTAAAACACTGTAAAGATCAAAGCGCCATCTAGTGTCCCTCACCTTCGTCATTCTCTTATCGCGGGGCAGCAGCATCCCTTATCGCGTGGCAGCACCCCATTGTAAGTGGGCAGCACCCATTGTTCCAGTATCCCCAATATCCCCCTACTGGCCTGGAAAATCATTAATATATAACGAAAACAATTGCGGGCCAATCACACTTCCCTGTGGAACCGAGTCCCTGATCGGACGTCTTGAGGAGAGTGTGTTCCCAATCTTAACCTGGAACGTGCGATCTTTCAAATACACTGCTGGCCACCGTAAATGCAACACCCTGAAGGAAGCATGCAAATAATATGAAATTTACAACATGCATTAACGGAGGTGAGATATGCAAATGATTAGAATTTCAGCGCAGACGCACATCACGCGCGCCTGTGGCGCCACTTCAAAGTGCTATTTAAGGCTTGGAGATTTCGACGATTTGAAGTACGTGTATTCTTGTGGTTTTCTCAAAAAAACGATCAATTATGCCTCGTAGAAAACAGCGATCATCTTTTGATCAAGTATCCGAGTTCGACAGAGGAAGGATAGTGGCCTACCGAGATTGTGGATTATCTTTCAGGGAAATCGGTAGTCGTGTTGGACGAAACCAAACAACTGTAATGCGGATATGTGATCGTTGGATGCAGGAGGGTACGACGGACCGACGTGTTCGATCGCATCCACCTCAGTGCACCACTTCACGTGATGACAGGCGTATGGCAGTGACGGATCGCTCAGCCACATCACGAACCATAGCACAGCACATTCAGTCTGTACCGCATCATCCAGTGTCTGCGCGTACCATTCGACGCCGTTTACAGCAGAGTGGTCTGTCCGCAAGACATCCATTGCTTCGTCTACCCTTGACGCAGAACCACAGACGTTTCCGCCGCCAATGGTGCGATGAAAGAAGGATGTGGACGGCACAATGGAATGAAATTGTCTTTACTGACGAGTCACGCTTCTGTCTGCAATACCACGGTGGTCGGATTCGAGTCTGGAGACACCGTGGAGAGAGGATGCTGAACAGCTGCGTTATGCACCGCCACACTGGTCCTGCACCGGGTATTATGGTATGGGGCGGTATTGGATATCACTCTCGCACTCCTCTAGTACGCATTGCCGGTACTTTAAAAAGCCAGCGCTACATCTCCGAGGTGTTGGAGCCAGTTGTCCTTCCTTACCTTCAGGGCTTGCCCACAGCCATATTTCAACAGGATAATGCGCGACCACACGTGGCACGCATTGTCCAAAGGTTCTTCGTCAATCGCCAGATTGAATTGCTTCCCTGGCCAGCTCGCTCTCCGGATCTTTCGCCGATAGAAAACATGTGGTCCATGGTTGCTCAACGATTGACCCAGATTACATCCCCAGCTGCCACACCAGATCAACTTTGGCAACGCGTGGAAGCTGCTTGGTCTGCTGTACCCCAAGTACACATCCAAAGTCTCTTTGAATCAATGCCGAGGCGTGTGGCAGCGGTGATCTCCAACAATGGCGGCTACTCTGGCTACTGATTTTGGCAGGAACCACACTTCACAGAAGTCTATAAATTTAATCATTTGATGCTTGGTCAACATGTTATCTACAAAATAAATATTGTTGCGATATCTCTTGTCTTTCTTGGTGTTGCAATTTGGGTGGCCAGCAGTGTAATTCATTACAAAATATATAAACTTCTGATGGAAGTTTAGATCAATAAACTTTGCAATTAAGGAACTGCTCTTATGGAAAGGAACCCGAATCGATTATCGCTTAGCATCTGCTATCGATGTCAGACCTGGGGTCATGGTGGAGATGAATGTGAGCTTCCCCAACGCTGTATGGTTTGCACCAGATCCCACGATGTGACGCAGTGCTCAAACGTCAAAGTAGTTGACCTGCCAGTATGCTTTAACTGTGGGAAAAACCATACAAGTGTGTATCACGTTTGTGAAATTTACAAAAAAGAACTTAAAAAATTCCGGAACGAGAAAATGAATCCCCCAAAAGCATTCGGAGAAAATTCTGCCCGTAACATTTGAAAGATCGGGGAAAAATTATACAAACACAACATTTCTTCTACGAATTGTTTGGAGAAAATTTAATCACAGTAAAAAAATACAAGTCCGAATAAATATGACCAGCGAAAAATCGAACAAGTCTAACGCGATTGGCCAAGATGAAGCTGCCAGCTCTATGGACTTCTGTCAGAGCACTGCCGAATTTCGAAAAAACTTGGGAAACATCAGCGACATGCCACGAGAGTCGCTCCAGCCCAACGACGACCAGCCTGGGCAAGTCCGAAACTCGGGACCTACCGTGAGCAGTGACGGCAACGGGGGTGCCACCATCGCCGGCGAAGCGGCAGCGGATGAGATAGACCGGTCTAACATAATGACGCGTGATGAAGTGTCATCTCTATCGGACTCTGATGAATCGGCTGCCAGCTTAAATTCGACATATGAAATGTTCGAGTTCAACAAATCCTGCA
Source organism: Pholcus phalangioides (assembly GCF_987345545.1). Classification (NCBI taxonomy): domain Eukaryota; kingdom Metazoa; phylum Arthropoda; class Arachnida; order Araneae; family Pholcidae; genus Pholcus; species Pholcus phalangioides. The sequence continues at coordinate 41,503,471 of NW_028301604.1, read as the reverse complement.
TGGAGGACATTATCCAGCATAGCACGAGAAAGAATAAACGAGTAGTGCTTCAAAAATTTCTACAAGAAGCTGGAAATATTCTCGTGAAGTAGGAAGCGAGACTTTTAAAAAAGCAGAGAACAGCTCCAAAAAGGCGAAATTCGAAATATATATATTTCTCTCAGTAGATCTATTTTTTTTTATTTTCCCTTCACCATCTTTTTCTATAAAAAATCCCTTGAAAAAATCATATAAAACATAAGAGGCATTCCTGAGATAGAAATATCAGAAGTGGCTCTGGAAAATAAAAATTCTCTCCCTCTATTTTTCTCAACTTTATCAAATTACTAATACTTTTCCCTGAGATTTCACCTTCCAATAATAATTTCTTGAATTTTGTATACAGTAACAATCTTGAGCTTTATTTTCAGCCAACCACTTTAAATGCACTCTACCGACCAATGAGGTGAGATCAAGACGCAGAGCATGATGTCGTCGCCAAGCAGTTCACTTTTCCTGCCCAAAAATTATTTCAATTTTTAATAATACTAACCGGCTCGGAAGGACATGTTGAGTTTTTAAAAGCCTATAAGTATTTAATTATGGGATCCCAATTATGAAAAATTATCGATTTCTGACCGACATACATGCGCTTCACTTTACAAATACAAATACGATCTCGTCTTTCCCCTTCACACAGGTTCGCAAAGGAGCCCATTTCGAGGCTAATGTCTGAAAACAGATAGGTCCCGCAATAAATCTTTCTTCACTTCACAAAACTTGACTTCAAAAAATCGAAAAGACAAAACGTGCGCCCCAGTCGCTGTAGGGGACGGATGCAAATTTTTCGGGACCGCACATCCACGGAGAATTTTCTCATTTCAGGTGCCGCTCTTACTGCCTAGCTGAACCGTACCATGGCTCGGACGCAACAAGCATCGAAGGAGGGTCACTGTTTCCTCCACCACTCCTCGCTAACTGATAACGCCTTTGACTTGGACCTTCTCATCGCCAGCCTTGACGCAGTTGATGAAAGCCTCAATGCGGACTTCATCTCTCATGAACAGGCGCTCCTGCAAGCACTCGTGCCTTTCTAGATGCCATCCTGTCAGATCCGCCATCCCAGGATTTTTCATCGTGTGCCTGCCCGCAGGATCAAGACTTCGGAAAAATACTGATCAACTATACAGCCGACCGGAACATTGACTTTGGCTTAGCGTGGAACCTACGGAAGATGAAGGACTCGTGGTGCTCGCTCGTTCCAGATCGAACGGAAACAACGAATTCCAACCAAAACGTTCTTTCTCTTTCCAGGTCTCAAGCGGATTCCCAAGTAGCTGTGTTCCTTCCCCAGAGGAAATGGACCTTCTAATTCCAGGTCCAATGACGCCGAGATAGCTGAAAATCTGAAAATTAACCTTTCCGAGGAAATCAACTGATTGAACAAGCTGAATCGATTATACCGATTACAGAAGACGTCTCACTAGCAACAATCGATTCTACAACATCGAATCCTATTGGCTCAGTGACTCCAACCGACCAATCAGAGGGCACGACGGAAAAGCTGTCACTTCGCATAGCCACCAATGGCAACTGGTTCCTCATTGACGATCAACTCTCTCGCCTCTGCTCGCATCATTTCCAAGCGGAACTTCAATGGCAAGAGACAGAAATCTCTTTCCAGACCAGAGCTGATCTCGACACTGCGAGAAAATGGCTGAAAGGTGAAAAGCTAATCGAAGAGCTTAAAATCAAGAAAAACAGCTTCTTCGCTGTGCTCCTGATGGGCCTGGACAAGAAAATTGCCAATGATCCCATTCACCAAGCACTAGAAAAAGTGGGATTTTCAATAAAAAAAATCGAAATTTTCAGGAAAGCAAATTCACTTGACACCAAACTTTAAGAATTACGCTCCCCAAGAGTGACTTAAATTTCCAAATTCTCAAGCTGGACCAAATCCACCATGTAAAGATTTCTGTTAAGAAATTCGTATGGAACTTTCACGCCTTTCAGTGCCGTCGCTGTCTTCGATGCGCGCACTTTGCTCATTCCTGCGTCAATCCATATAGATGCATCAAATATACGGACCTCCATGTGCCACGAGAATGTAGCAAGGTTGGGCCCACATCCAGCGAACTACAAAAAATGTCCGGAGTACATCAAAATTCTCAAAGGGAACTCCAAGGAGATCTCCGGCTCTCAAACAAAAAAGACTGACACCATCCGGTCTGAAGTTTACGTTCCCAAACATCTTTCCTGCCAAGATCTGTCGCTCTAAAATCCAAAAAATTTCTAGAGAAAAACTCTAGCTCTCAACCGGCTCCGACTACGGTAACAACCGCCACACCGAAAGTGGCAACCTCCATGGCAATCACTCTGACACCAAGCGAGCAACCTTCCGTCGAACGGCAAACTTCGCCGAGACAGCCAAGAAACTTTGAGCAGGTAGCTGAAAAAGCGATCACCGATCTCCATTCCGTCATTTCTCTCTCTCATGGCTGAAGGACACTTTATGAACCGTGTTTCTCTTCAAATTTATCGTGACTGTCTCACGCTGAAAAGCTACGTGAAAGATGGACTTAATCGCCTACTAGGCCTGGCCTAGTACTAACTTCTACATTTCTTCTTTTTTTTTCCAGGTATCTCTTTACAAAAACAGAAAAATCATTCTTCAAAAAAAAGCCTTTATTTTATTTTAACTAACATTTTAACTATTTGTCTAACTTTAACTCTACCATCTAGGAACTATTTTACAAAGTTTTCTCATTGCAGGTTATCCTACACTGTAGTGAAAGAACAAGTCAATACCAGGGCTTCTCCGAGATGGACCAATAGCAGAGAACCAGTATTCCGAGACGACAATAGTTATTCAAAATTTCACATTACCGCCCTCCTTTTAACGTGCAAAATATTACCAAATTTGTTAAAAATATTGCGGATTTTCCCAACTTTGTCTGGCCTTTGAAAATTTATTCTCACTGACATTAGCCTGCCTGGCCTTCTGAAAGCCGTTGTAATAGCCCCGAGGGCAGATATCAGCAAAAAAATTCTTCCATTCCGCAAAACTTAACTTTGATCCAGTTTTATCAGTTCTCCTGATGATCCCAATCACTAGTATTTGGGAACGTTGAGAACTAACTCAAACGGAGGACGGTCTTTGAACCCAAACAAACACTTTTCATCAAATGTGGCCGCGAAAACCTTATCAACTGTTTAAAAAAGTTGAAATTCGGGTTTTCAACCAATCAGAAACGACGCGATTTTCCAGAAACACAGCATTATGAGCATACCCAAACAGCTGAAATCCACCCGCATGAGAAGTATTAAGAATATTCAATCGTAAAGCCATTGTATAGAAGGATTTAATTTAAGCACATTTTCTAACTTTCGCTTGCTGGTATCGCATCAACTGTAACTCTTACTAATCTGCGTCAAATTAAATTGTTTCGACAGAGGCAATCTGAGGAAGGAGAGCCCTGAGGGTACTTCAGGGCTAGAAAGTCGAAAAAAAAGTGAGGCGCCACCCAAATATCTTAGGAGCCAAGCATTGCTTTTTTCCCTAAGGGAAAGTCCTGAATGATGTGTTTTGTTTTTCTTTTTTTGCGGGACTTTATGACTTCCTTTCCCATGTTGCCCATGTTGGAAGACGCGTTATTGCGAAATAAAAAAATTTTGTGTTAGCCCAGTATTACACTATAAAAGTTTGATAAAATCCCTTTTATAAAACTTTTATAGTGTAATCCCGGCCTTATACTTATACGCATTAGTTTAGCAAAATTTTATAAAATTTTAGGCACCAATATCGATTTTCTAGTCGCTATGGCGCCTGTATTTGTCTAGACCCACTGTACTTACTGTATCAATCATGTTGGAGAGAAATGGCTGAACTCATTAACCCTCTGTAGTCCTATATATATTTGAATGTACATGGCAAATACAATTTCAAAAAACCTTTATACTCTCTGAATTCTTTTCTCAATTTTTTTCTTTTTTTTTTTTGGTCTTTCAGAAAGTACATCTTTTAGTGTCATTTCAAAGCAAAATACGACTAAATAAGTGTAACAATTTTTTATCTGGAAAGAGTTGATTCCTTTTCGGTATTATTTTGTGAGAGATGATATTTTACGTGTTCAGACATTTATACAATCGCATTTCATTGATGAGATAGGGAATAAAATTCAGGGGGTCAAAACTATTAAACATTTCTGAGCACAAGTAAGATCTGTAAATAAATAACATTAAAATAAGGCAAACTGTTTTTGCCGTCAATTTATCATTTTAGCTAAATAAAAAATTCACTCTAATTAATTAAATTGTTGTATTGTTTCAATTAAAAATATGCTAACAGCACCAATTTACAAGTTTGGTTGTGAAAAAAAAAATTCAGTGCCTTTTCATAGTGATGAAACGTAGAGTGGAATAATGTATATAAACTTGCGAATTAGTATACAATGTGTACTGTCATGCGAGCATTGATCTACTCATGAATAAATATTATTCTATTATTAGTCAAGCATTCATCCATACTAAGTAGTGTACAAACCTGCTAGTTGCATTCATGTTTGTAGATGCGATACTGCGGAAAGTTGTTCCTTCATTAAGTTTTCTTTCTATTTCTTTATAACTAGTGGCCATGAACATCTTCAGACCTTCAGCTATAAAAATTCCAACATTATCAAACCAATCCGCACGTTAAAGGCGCGTATACATTAGCGTACGGATCATGCAATGAAAGCATTCGCAATTGGTTGTTCTGTAATTTGTATCGTGTTATGAACGAATCTTGGGCTGTTTTAAAACTGGACCCACCTGGAATCGTTTTTTTCAACGCCCAACTATTTTTGCTTTAGAGGCCTTTCACACGGAGCGGATGCGGATCCGGAAGAAGTTTTAACAATTGGAATATACTGAGGCTTTCAGACGAGCTGAAAATTCCCCGCACCTAGGAAATGTTCATGCGTGTCCGGACGTCGTCCGCATGCGTCAAACCCCAAGTACGGGCTCCGCATCCGCACATAGAAGTTTGGACAATTGGGTTATCCGGAGCTATTCAAACGGATGAGGAGCGAATTCGTCCGCATCTTTGGCTACTTTTTGAAGGTGATTTTGCACGGAATTTTTTTAATTATTTCCCATAAATACCCTTAAAAACACCATATGAGGGTTCCTGTTCATCAATAGGATGTACCGACTTATACGTCTATCCCTCCGTTTCTTTCTGAGATGGAGATATAGCGACTTTAACTGCCTTTTTTCAATACTTTACAATTTTATACAATAAAACCTGCCAACAATGGCCACTGACGGGAACAAAATTATATGCCGTTCTGTAATTCATTACGAAAATATAATTGACTACATACTTTAACCGTCTTTTCGGTAGGAGCGCTTTTAGACGCTCAAATGTTCCATGTCATTTCTGGGCGAGAGTGCCTTTAGACGCTCGTGAAAGCTAGTTCCTTCCCCAAAACCCTTTGTGTCGTGATTGACAAGCTGTGACTCCCCTTCTCATTCAGGTGTTCCTTTAGGGCTACTTCACAAGAGCAGAAAATTATACTCGAGGAAAGAGTGAATATTTTATTGTGTCCTTTCAACAAGACCACCGTGCTTATGTTCAAGTACCGCAGACGACAGGCTATAGACATTCCCAAGCCATAAATACAATAAAATGGCTTCGGTAAAAAGAATATAATGGCTTCGATAGAATGCTGCATACTTAGGCATCGTTCACGAGATGCCCAGTTTTGTTAATTGACAACTACAATTGTAAGTTGTTTATTCATTCTAAAAATGGCGGGAAAAGGGTTTTGTACTTGTCTGTTTAGAGTTCATTTTTTCCACACGCATAGGAACTAGCTATTTCCAAGAAATACAAGGGTGAAACACAAATTACACACACACAATTCCCTTCAAGGGGAAATAATTATTTAGAGTAGCTGAAGCCTCCAATATATGCCGGGTTTCATTTTTTTCTAGTTTTTCTTTTTCTCATTCAGATATTATCGACGAAATCTTTTTTTACTGTCATGATCCTACGACAATAATATATGTTAAAGACAACTAAATTATGGAGGGGGGGGGGCAGAAATATAAATTCGGCCAATAATACGATCGTTGTAGTGCTCTTAAATTTTTTTTTATCCGACACCAGAGTCAAGACTATTTATGCATTGTGACATTTTAAATTTGGTACAACATATTATATTCACGCAAAGACCAATATAAGAAATTCCGAAAGTAAGAAAATTGTGTACAAAGGAAAAAGAGGAACAATAGATGGCATACAGCACAAAAAATGTACAATGGTGCCCCGAGTTGGGACTTAACATATAGTTTCATTGATTTCCCCTCAACGGCCTCCCTGACCCCCCCCCCACAAATGACGAACCCCGATTTCCAGCCTAATTTACGTGGCAGCAAATGCGATCATTTTCATTAACCAAAAACCACGAACGAAAAGCAAGCGTAATTCAAGTACAACCGGTAAGGATTCATTTCTACAAACCAATGTCAATTTTAAAATAAATTGATAATAATTAATTTTTTATGAGTATTATTTGATTACTTATTCTCATTTACTACTTTTGCTTTAAATTGCCCATATGCATGGCCCCCACATCCTGATGCAGGGCCCCCAGGCTGGGATGTTTTACTGGCCCCCCGACCAGACTTTCACGGGGATTCCTTTATGATGAATTTATAACATGAAAAACAAAAAAAATGATTAAAATCACCCCGTGCCCCAGGGCTAGAGATGTGTCAGCCCACCCCTTGTGGGGGCCATGCCCATATGTTTATGAGATTGAAATCCAGGAAAATTTCTGGGATCCGATCACATTGATTCTATATTTTTCGGGATTGGGAGAAAAACCCAGGAAACGTTAACCTTAGAATTTTTGTCAAGGAGGGGTGTATTCATCAACCTTTTTTTTCTTCTGAGGAGAGAGGGTTAATTTCTACTCAAAACAAAAACGCCTCAGAGAAGGAGGAGGGTTAAACCCCTCCCCCCTTTCATACGCCAGTGTCCTGCGTACAATATTTCACATCAAAACGTTTTGTGCAGGGCCGCAACTAAGTGATTGGTCACCCGGGGCAAGCGCGCATTTCGACGCCCCCTTGTAATGTTCAAGGACAGGTTTAAGAATGAAATTTGTGCACACTCTGGTCCAGCGCCCGAGGCACAAGATTCGCCTGCTCCCCCCTAGTTGCGGCCCTGGTTCTGTGAATTCAGATTTTCAACAAACAACTGAACTTCTTCGATAGTGCAGAAAGGTTTATTTACAGGAGGCCGTATAAAATTAATACGTGTCTGCTGAGGGACTTGGTCAGTGAGTGACAAAAAGAGTGACCTATTGAGTTTGCGAGCATGTGAGTGACCATCAGAGTGACCTTAGTGAGCAAACAGATCAGTGAGTAACCAAAAAAGAAAGACCTATAGAGTTTCTGAGCATGTGAGTTACCAAAGGGGGAGAAATCTCATTAAATCGTTATCGTTTTATTTTTACTATTTAAAAATATTTATAATTATTATTTTTTTAAATTTTACTTGTTTTTTTTCATTTTCCTCGAGCGGCCGCGGAGCCCCTGAAGAGTGTACAAGGTGCCCAAGGGCTCCGCGGAGCACCAGTTGAGAACAGCTGATCTAGAGTATGAAGAAGTAGGTTGGTGTGTGGCCAAAATAGCGAATAATGAAGTGTGCAGGAAGTGAGTAACAAAAAAAAAAACCCTAGAGCAGCGGTTCTCAACCTTTTTTAATCGTGGAGATAAACAGGCATCTTAAGGTTTATCAAAAATTTTTCTGATTTATTTTAATTTTCTCAATTGGCCGCGGAGTCCCCGTGAAGAAGTGCATACGGAGTCCAGGTTGAGAAACGCTTACTTAGAGAGTGTCTGAGCATGGGAGTGATTGAAAAAGTGAGGGAGCTGGTCAGTGAGTTACCAAAAGGGGGACCTAAAGAGCCGAAAGAACGATTTAGAGCAGTGGTTTTCAACCTTTAGAATATCGCCCGGTTGAATCTTTTTTTTTTTTTTTTTTTTGAGTGGAAGACCCGGAAATAAACACGACCAATGGAAAATTTATGGAAAAAAAATAAAATCATAAATTACTCACGGCCCGGTTTGACTGATGACAGTGGTTGATACCGGATCACGGCCCGTCGGTTGAGAGGCACTGATTTAGGGTGTACAAGCGTGCGAGCGACCAAAACAGGGTGCAAGCAAGTGAATGATAAAAAGAGTGCTCTTGAGAGCAAGGAGCCAAGGCAGTAGGTGACCAAATAAATGACCAAGAAAGTCTGCAAACATTTGAGTGACCATAAGATTGATTTTAGAGAAAGAGACATATTTACTAGGAGCGGGGGGGGGGAATGATTAGCGGGCTGCAGCCTAATGTGACGAATTTGAAGAATGTGAAATCAAGAAAATTAGACAAGAAAGGGCGGCAAAATTTACGCCACAGGCGACCAAACCATAAATCCGACAAGCGTTGAATCAGCGGCGTAGCTTTGAATTCATGACCAGTCTGTAACTGGAGGGCTTGCCATTGCTTCTAGCAATTGGCACCGCCTATACTTCCTAGTTGAAAACAAATTGAGACAAAAAATTAGTTCTGCTTTTCTGCTTGTTCCATCCTGCTTCTGTTTCTGGTGTCGGTACTACAGTGATTCTTATCAGTTTTCAGAATCGATAAAAGCTTCCTCACGAGCATAATATATATATATATACATGTCGCTATCTCATTCTCTCACTTCAGAAAGAAATACCCGGCACGCACCTGTTTTGATGGGTGCAGCTCTGTCTAGGTCCTACTGAACAAATTGAGGCGTAGGATCTCTATTGTGGAATGGCCACTGAGCAAAGGGGAAAAAAACAACTTTTGATGTTCCTTCAGTCTTTATTGTTGAAAATGAAGTAAAGAATGTCAACAGTTTATAAACATCTTCCTTGGATATTTTCCCGCGCACACTTTCCCCTTATTCTGTTAATGGAACAAAACAATTGAAATTCTTTCAATAAACTGGCCAGTTTTGGCCAATCGTCGTGTAAAGCAATGGTTCTCACTGGGGGAGGGGGGGCGGCCCTGGTGGCACTGGAATGTTTCAGGGGGACCTCGGAAAAAAATTTAGTAGGGGGCCATGACAGGTGGTTTGGAGGGTTGCAGAGAGCTGAGAAGAAAAATTAAGATGTGAAGAAATAAAGCTTTTATATTTAGTGACTATATACACGTTGAGTATACACAAAACTTCACCCACAAAACCAGAGCTGTCTTAGGGCATGGACCCGTCCGGCCCAAACCACCTACATTTTGCAGTAGGTTCCCCACACTTGTGAAGGGTCATGCTCGGGAGTCTCATGTCCATAAGTGATCCCCCCCCCCCTTATGATATTTTGTATAGTACAATAAATTTTGTAAATAAGTAGGAAATATATAGGCTGTTTATTTCCGGCTAAGTATAGGACTACCATAGCATCACATTGCCTAGGGGGCCCATGATGTTCAGACAGTCCTGAATAGAAGTCGGATTAGCAGGGAGCTCAATAAATTCTAGGCCAGTGGACTGGAGGCCAATTTTATTTGCAAAATTTTCGTTCACTATAAATTCACTGAAAAAATCAATTCAATACGTATAAAGAACCTTGCTTCTAGATGAGGATCGAAGACTCTGGGTAAGACAGGGGAGCCACAGGCAAATCAGAGAAAGGGGAGATGGGAAATAATTGTTTCTCGAATTCAGTGACACTTATAAGCCAAAATAGATAGATGGAACTAATGGAAAAAACTACCTCTTTCTCTTTTTACGGGCAGTCGAAATGACCGATTGAACCGAGGAAAAAAGGTGATCCATAGTTTGATTTTGCAATGCTACTCAGGAAAAAAGAGAGACGCAAGGCCATAAAATATAATACTCAAGACAGATGCGAGCAAGACATTCGAGCAAACGCAACCGATAAATTTATTAGTTGCTTTTTTAAAATTATTATTATAAAATTTTTATAGTGTAATCCCGGATTACACTATGTATTATGTGTTATTTGTCACCCAAGAGGTTTTATGTCCAAGAATTGGATGTTTAAAACGAGATAATTTCATACGATTTTTGAACTCACGCATATAATTTTAAACAATATGAGGCTATGGATTTCTTTTACCAGTTTTGCTGATTGGGAAAATTAAACTTATCTTTATATTCACTTTATTCCATTAATTTGTTTTCCAGCATCAGTAGTAGGACATAATTATATGGCCTCTACAAAACGAACTGCGTCGTAGCGAACTAATATGAGGTGGGGATCATACATAATCACCGGTAAATGTTAGAAAATAACTAAAAGAGCTCTAGAACAATATTCTAAAAGTGAAAGCAATACAGCCAGACTCGGTTATAACGCCGAAATCACGCGGAATCTTCGATGTCGTTATAACCGAGTTTAACTGTATTTAAAATACTGGTTTTAATTGGTGTGGCATCATCAACAACCAATTTCAATCCACTGCTGGATGTAGGTGTCCTCCTTAGATTTCCCCTCAAACGAAATGCGATATTTTATGAAATTTTCGGAACTACTATATGGTAATATTGCAACAACAAATTCAAGAAAACTTCGACTATAAACGAGTAAAACCGTGACATTTTTCAATAAGTCTGGGTGGAGAAGAAAAAACAGAAAAACCGGACTGTCACGGAAAATACGAGACAAAATGCAGGGCATCTGGTCACCGATGCTTAGACTAGATTTTTAAAGATTTGTAAAATCACCCCTACCAACAGCGAGCTCTAAATCCACCCCCATCTTCAATATATAGACTTGTGTCACCTGCGAATGAAATTATTTTACCGTTCTACTTCATTTTACATAAATCATTAATATAAACTAGAAATAATTATCACCCAAGCAAGGGCCGATCCTTGTGGGACTCATTTCATTATATTTCAAATATGCTGATTTTACCATTTATTATGGCACAGCTTGTTTCCTATTGTAGTAATATGTTTTAAACCAATATAGTACATTGCCTGCTGAGAAGTGTTTTTATTTGTTAGAATATTTAAATCAACATAAACGAATGTTCGTTTTAAGTCTAAGACTGTAAGTCAAATGTCATAATTGAACCCCCCTAATAAAGGGGGGGGGGGTTCAAAGGTTATATGGAGTAATCATCACTGAGCCGAAATCCCTGAAGCCATAAATATCAAATTTAGTAAGCATTATATTTTTTTACCAGTTGTTATCCGCGGCTTCGCTCGCGTGGATTTTGCAATCTCAAAATTACTCTCACCTCATAACTCCCATGGGAGATGAACTTTCAGAAATTCTGTCTTAGTGTGTATGTACATTATAAAATATAATACTAACTAAATTTCATATTTATGGCTTAAGCGACTTCGGCTCAGTGCTGATTGCTCCATATAACTTTTAAAACCCCCTTAGGGTGTTGAATTTGGAAAAATCCCTTCTCAGTGAGTCTATATTACAATATTGATCTAATGTCATATTTATAGCTTCAGCTGTTTCGGTTCGGCTTGATTTCAACGTTGATCCCCCCCCCCCCTTATGACGTCCTTAGGTTGTCGAATATGGAAAACCCATATATTCTTAGTGAGTCTTTACGTCGTGAAAAAAACTATTCACAAAATTTGATATTTACAGCTTCAGCGGTTTTGGCTCGGCGATGATGAATCAGTCAGGACATGTTATTTTATATACAGTACTAGGGGCTCTGCCCCCCTACCACCTTTGGCGGCCAACCCCCCCCCTTTCCTCTTCACAACATATCTTGTTTATTTCGTCCCACTTCATCAGCGTGCTATGGAAAGTGACACGTGAAAGCACCAGCTTACTGAAGAAGCGAATTTTATAATAATAAAGCAACAAAAAACAAATGTAATTCATCAAGTAACCCCAGAATACTTCCCCATGGGGGTCCCCAAACTCCAATTCGTTGAATTTTAGTGGGGGCCCTGACTGAATTTATCTCGGGCTACCGATGTGTTGCAAATTTTACAATGTTAAACAACAAAAATCAATGAGATTCATCCAGGGACACCCGAAATGAAACCTGCCAACTCCATGGGGCTCCGACCTGAAGGCTTGTCGGACATACCCCCTGTGAGTGGCCACGAAAATTTTTAACGATTTTTAACGAAAATTTTAACACAAAAACGTAACAGATTTCCATCACTCAAAAAACGTCACCGACTCCCGTAATAAAAAAATCGTCACTAATTTCCGTTGCATAGGAAGTATATATATATACGTATATAGTAAATATAGAGTACATATAGATACGCACTAAGGCGGGATTTCTGAAAGTTCATCACGTGAAATCGCGGGTAACAGCTAGTTCAGCATAAAAAAAAGTCCATTGGTTACTGATGATTAGCGATGTTTTTTATAACATGAAAGTGATAACAGGAGATGATTTCAAGCATTTTTAGGAAGTTAATTCATCGCGTATCCACTTACTTTATTATCTTTTAATTCTGTTATTATCCCTTTTAACATTTCATTAGAAGTTTCTGAGTAAAACAGAGTTAATGGAATTTTGTTGAATATACTATCTCGTATTGGGCAACAGCAATTTGTAATTTATACAAATACAAGGCCACAACAGGCAAAATGCCCAGCGAGATGGCTGAGAAAAAGATGCCCACAATAAATATGGATGTCATATATTTCAGAAATACAGCAACCCGAATCCATATCATCTGAATTTCTTCTCATAAAGTCATTATTTAAACTTTCCGCCATATCTTTAGGACATGGCACTTACTCACTCAATAGATCACTCACTCACTAGATCGCTCACTCACTTAGCAGCTCGCTCGCCCACTCACTCACGGACTGACTTACTCGCTCATTGAATCAGTAACCCATTCGCTCACTGAATCACTTACTCACTCGGTCACTCAGTCACTCACTGGGTCACTCATTCACGGACTGACTTACTCGCTCATTGAATCAGTAACCCACTCGCTCACTGAATCACTTACTGACTCAGTCACTCACTGGGTCACTCACTCGGTCACTCAGTCACTCACTGGGTCACTCATTCAGTCACTCACTCACTCGGTCACTCACTGGGTCACTCACTCAGTAACTCAATCACTCATTCCCTCGCTAACTGACTCGCATCGAAATGTCGTCGGTGAATTGTTGGTCGGTGAATTTTCCTAGTGGTGAATTGCATGGCGGTGAATTGTTGGTCGGTGAATTTTCCGTAAACCTTTTGAAAGTCTCCACCCCACCCCTCCCCTTTTTTTCTACTTGCAAAGTCTTTGATATCTCCTTAGAGGAGAAATAAGGTAGAGTGAGGGAAACCCTATTTTTCGGGTGCAGACAGTAAAGGTCACGTGACTTATAAACGATCTTCCCCCTCCCGCGACCATTTTCTATGTGTTTACCCTAGACTCTAGGAAGCGTCATCTGCTCTCGCGTGTTATTTTTGTTAATAATGGTGCTAATGTGCTGTGCTTACGCTTGTGATGAGAAGAGTGTGGAAGGGGGACGAAGAACGTTTCACAGGTACGTAAAATCGTTCTTTATTTTAATTTTTTCAAATATATATTAGTCATTTAAGTTTGCTATGCAAAAGTGCATTCATTAAAACTTGCGTTTTTTCGTTAAATAAGGTCCACATTCTTGCTAATTTTTAGATAAATATTGAAATTCAGTTTAACAACTAAATAATTATAAATATTTCTGCACTTTTGAATAAAAATTTAATTAAATTTTGATCTATTTGTCACTATGTTCCACAAGTATGTTGATGTTTTTCTTGTCGACCAAATTTTTCGCCAACTACTGCAGCTCGGATGCATTTTCTCAACCCATTTTTGACAGATCTTCCGATTTTTAACCAAATTGCACACAAATTTTGCATATGATTACAGGTTACTTAACATGCCTGAGCAGTTTAAAAAAAATGGAAAAAATTATATGAATTTTGTTTTTGAAAAATCAAAGTGAATTTCTTTGTACCTTTTTCTTGAAATAGTATGACCTTTTTTCATCATACTTTTCTATTTCCTAAAATGATAATTTCTTGGAGAGGGCGATTTCACCACCCCCAGCTTTTACAAAAATGTAAAAAGTAAGAGTAAGTGAAAATAAATAAATAAAAAAAAAAAAAAAGTATAAATGAAAAAGTAAATAAATAATAAACGTACAGTATAATAAAGTACAATAGAGAAATGGAGAAACAAGGTTAAATATATACATATATTAGGTATATGTTCTACACCCCTTCCCCGGAAGAAGTTGAAATGATGAACTTTTTGCACAAATTTTTATGAAAATTACTTGAAAAAATTTTTAAACATATCCAAATCAGTCAAAAATGGGTTTATAAAAATATAGATTCAGAGGCCACAGTAAAGCAATTTTCAAAGTAGTAGCTGGAGGACAAAAAAAAAATATTGCTCATAAAACATAATTTGTTAATAATTATAACAATTTTAACAATATGTTATTCGGATTTGTATTCCAATAGTCTCGGTTTTTTTGCCTTGAACTGACACAAATATTTTTCATTTTCAGTTTTCCTAAAGATCATGAAAGAAGGCAGCTTTGGGAAATCTATCTTTGGAGAGAAGGCCTCTGATTACTCCAAAATTTGCTCCAAGCATTTTACAGAAGACAGTTTTGATCGGGAGAAGTTCATGTCTCAAAAAAGCTTGTTAGAAAGCCACCAAAGAAGCGAAAAAGTGATGAAAATTCAATGTGCCTAGTACGAGTAATGCAGGTAACAAAACACATTTAGTTTTCTGTTGTAATCCAGCATAAACAGGTACGCCGGAAGTCAGAAATGGTTGGTGTTGCTGAAAGTATGCGAGTCATTTCTTTGTACAGGTAATAATATTTGCATACATTTTCGCATGACCATACGTCCCTTTTTTTGAAGTAGACTGTCAGTTTTTTTCGAATCTATTTGATTTTTAGCGATGACCCGTTCTTCTACTTTTTGTAGTAGTGGTAAGATTTTTACTACAGTAAAATGTAGCAAACCTATGCAGGAGGGGTATAGGGGTCCCGTGTCTGCCCCAAGACCAGTACGTCTTAACGCATGGGCCCACCTGAGCCTCAAGAGAACGCGGGTCTCACAAAAATGAGAACCAGTTACAATTTTCGAGAATTTGCCGGGTAGAATCTCAGAAAAATCGCTTGGCCCTGACCAAGACAATCAAAAATTAAAATTATTTTTCAATAAATTCAAATATTGAACGAAAATTCCTTTATGTGCTATATTTCTGTTAATTTAAAAATGTTTTTTGAAGGTAATGAATTCAAAATGTCTCTGGGACAGATGAACTGTGCCCCCTCCCCCCTCATAATATTCACATAAAACTGTGAAATTCTATTATAAACCGATTAAATGGTAGAAAATGGGTTTAATCATCAGTCACACACACAATGATGGCTTTGATCAATTCTTTAAAACCATGCTAATGCGTATTCTGAAATCGAATAGTTCTATTGTATGCATTTTACAGTTTTTAATCAATGATTGTATTGTTGATGATTTAGTTGAATTCGCATTTCAAGTTCCCCGATAATTTAAATTGACAACCATCACCACACAGTAACGTTGCGGGTCATTTGAGTAAAGTGGTTTCAGAATATTGGGGAAGCTTACATTAAAAACAGAAAGTGATACAAATACATAATGCATGGGTTCTCGAACTGTGTGCCGCAGCACCCTGCAAAGGTTTCCCGAAGAGACCGTTGAACTGCTCTGGGGAGCCGCGGATATGTGTTGATTAGGAAAAGAGGTGCCGCGGATCGAAAAAGTTTGAGATCCTCTGACATAATATAAGTGTAAGAGGCCCCACAGATCCTCCAACGCTGCCTGCGCTGGGATCTCTGACGGGCCCCCAGGCCAAGGGATTTTTTTGAGGCCCTATTAGGCAAATTATCGAAAGTTTCAACCAGATCTAATTTTTGCGAGGTTTCTTCTCTTGGACCTCCGAGGTGTGCCCATTCTTTTGACGGCACTCCCGCCCTTGGGGACCGTTCAAGTATTACGTCAGAGTAAATTTTAGCCATTTATGACCCCCCCCCCGTCAGCAAAACTCCGAAACCCCTCCCCCTTGTCAGCAAAATTTCATCAGCACTGCCACCACCTTCTAACGCATGTTGTTGGGATCAGAAACGTACGCAGGAGGGGGGGGCCAAGGGGACTCGTGCGCCCCCAGACGAAAAAAAATATTTTTTAATGTAAAAAAAAACATTAAAAACAAAATTATAATTTCAAAAGAAAATACCTTTATATGTTGTTATAATCAATTTCTGTTAATTTCAATGCTATTTGAAGGGTAAGAACTCAAAATTTAAGAAATTCATTGCGACCCACACTTTTAAGCCATATATGGTAAACCCCGGACCAAATGTGGACATGAAGGTTATCTGATGTGGCTTGCCCCCAACACAATTTTGTGAAAATGAACTAAGCGGCGCTTTTACAGATCGCTTAAATAACCCGTGGCACAATTCCAGAACATTCAAGTGGCCCATGGCACATTTTCAGATCACTGAAGTAAGCTTGTGGCACATTTAGAGATCCCTTGAGTGACATGTGGTACAATTTTAGATCACTTAAGCGACCCCCAGTGCAGTTCTACATCCCTCAAATTACCCGCGGAACATTGCCAGATTATTTAAGTGATCCGTGGCCATGGCCATCACAATGGGTGGGCTGACAAAGTCCAGCCCTGGATGATTTTCATCATTTTTTTCTTTTTCACGCTATAAATTTATCATAAAGGGGCCCGTGGAAGATCCCAAACTAGGGGCCCTGCTTCAAGATGTGGGGGCCATGTCCGTGGCATAATTACGAATCACTTGAGTGATGCGTTGCACAGTTCCAGAGCACTTAAGCAGCCCGGACACATTTCCTGAGCACTTGAAGGATCCGTGAAACATTTAGAGATCATTAAAGTGGCTCTGTAGGGGATTTATCAATAGGGAGAATGTTAGTTCACGTGCCCACAATATATCCAAAGGTTTTTTCGTTTTTGACGGACCGAGTAAGATGCCATTAAAAATATTTCATATTGTCATAAAGGGTGGTTGATGACAAAAGCATCATCCAAACCCCCCTCCCCCTTGTCATCAAAAGTCAGCAAATCGGGAACCCCCTCCACCATCGATGCTGACGTAATATTTGAATGACCCTTTACCTAAGGGGCCCGGTGCGTCTCAATAGTTTCGGACACGAAAAATATTTGGCCGATTGTATATATTGGGGGTGGGAATCGCAAGGGCGTAGTGCGGGGGGGGGGGACTTATGGGTCTGGTCCCCTCTCGAAATGACCGAAAAAAGGGGAAAAGATGGCCAAATCTATTGTTCTATCACTTTGGTTCCCCCCCCCCCGAAAGAAATTCTGGCTACGCTCCTGAGGAATCGGCATCCATTATTTCAAAATATGCAAGAAGGCTGTGAAATATCCATACATAAAATGTTAAATACACAATTCAATAGATTAACACAAAAACTGGCGAAACTCAGCACTGAAGGTAATTTTAAAATAATCAGAGAAAATAAAAAATCCTGAAACTGATAAAAATTTTGGACTTGATGAATGAAAAATAATTCCTGCACCACACAGAATAAAAATTAAGAATTTACGGGGGGAAAGTTCAGAATTATTGAAAGAAATAATTCCAGAATTTATGAAACTTCAGAATTAATGCAAGAAGTAATTTCAGAATTCATGAAAGCCTCAAATAGTTTAATAAAACCCTAACGTTACACTTTTTTCTTTTGCGTCAGGTGCCTCAACTGACTTTAATCCGCATCTGCCCCCCCCCCCCTTCCCAAGCAAAACTTTTCACGGGCTCTTGTGTAATGAATTTACAGCTTGAAAAAAACCCCAAAAAATTATGGTAATTGTCCCAGGCCCCAGGGCTGTTCCCATGTCGGTCCTACCCTTGGGTCAAATGCCGAACTTTACCGTACGGAAATCGGGCGTCGACATCTGCACAATAATTTTGCGCTAGACCCCGAAGGGGTGCAAATTTCATTCTGAAACCTCGCCTTCAACATTACAAGGAGGCGTCAAAAAGCGCGCTTGCCCCGGGTGACCAAGCATCCAGTTGTGGCCCAGCATTGCTGTACAGCAGAAACGATTTTTCCCCCTCATGTGGTAGATATCTGTATATCTATTGAAGGAAAAAGCCAGGGAATTTTAGCCGCACACTAATTGTATGCTATCAGCGGCTCTCTTTTTGCTGAGTAAAAAAAGACCGACATCTTCAATATTGTTAATTGAACGCATGTGTTGAATGAGTCTGCAAAACGATTTTTTCCTCTTCCTATAGAAGTATTTGGTTCCGAGGAAAAAAAGCTTATTCCCCTTTGAAGTTATGCAGCTTGGTCACTGGCGAGTAGCGCAGATGTTTTTCCAGTCTCCAAGGAACGTGGGATACCGAGTTTTCTCATGGCATTTTCCAATGTGCTGACAATGGCAAACTGTGAACACGCAAACAACACGGTCATCTGGTTGTGAACAGAGAGCCTGAAGCAGTAGGGTATTGCCGGGGAAAAGGGAAGGAGAATATGGAAAAACATTTCCCACCCCTGCTGTGTTGTTTGTGTCTCATGAAGACGGATACTCAAAAATATGAGAAGAAAAAAAAACAATTAAAAATGCTGGTTTCGAGGGGGACGAGAGGACCAGACACATGTTTCCCTTCCTTGAGGCCTTGCAACAAAACGAAGGATTTTCAGTGCGATAAGGGAAAGGTCCTCCAAATTCTTATAATTTACAATTGCGGCTGGAAGCCTTTGTTCTGGAACTCTAGGAGGGTTTTTCATCTTTCCCCTTGTATGATTTTTAGACTGAGAAATTAAAATAATATGTACCATAATAGTAAAATAAGCCAATTAGTTATTCGTGGAAATGCTTGAAAAATGGAAGTTAATGAATATACCCGTTGGTTGAGAAACACTGTTTTAGACGATAACTTCATGGTGAGGATTAAAATGTTGTGTATCTTTTCTTTTTATATATATTTGAAGTCATTTATGTATTTTTTTTTCCTCAAATTATTCCTCACACTACCAGAAGTCGTGAAAAATGGAAAAACAAACGTCGAACCAATTCTCCTTCGTCTTTGAATCTCAATACATAGCATCTCGTTTCACGAAGATGTTTTTTTAATACATGTTTCTATGTCTGTATTTGTTTATTTAAACTTATGTTGAGTTTTGAATTTTAATTTTGATAATAGCACGGGAATAAACGATTCTGTAGTATGATATTTTTTTTTTTTCGGTACAGACGTCAGATGACAAAGCTATGCCGTTATTGCATTTATTATTTTTTTTTGTTTTATTTAACAAGTTTTATTTTCTCAGCGACTTTTTTTTTTTTTGTACTTTTTAACTACATCGATGAGACTATTGATTGGTGTCTTTTAACCCTTTACACGGCATAATAGCAATAAGCTTCCTTATCATTTTCAGCAGTAAATGAGTATATAAAGTAACGAAAAGTAATGGGTATAGATCAGCTTTTTCAAAGTATGCGTCGCTGTTTCTAGGGGCATCGCCAACCTTTATGTAGGGTGTCGTGGCGAGCTTGAGATAGTGATTTGTTTATGCTTTGAAAAAGTTCTTTTATACGGGAAAATATCTATTAATATATCCTGAAGAGCCGCTGACGAATCATGAATTAGGCAAGGGAGCAGTGGTTGACAAAAGTCTGTGAACCATTGGAATAGGTTTCGAAAGTGTTCCACTGAGAGAGGGATTAACTTTACAAAATATTTGGGCTTGCCAATGCCAAAATAAGGAGGCGAGATATCTTGTTGATGCCACTCAAAGGATTGAGATCCGTCTGAAATCAGCGATGAAATGTACTGTCTCCAGTCTATTGCTATGACTACCGTTGTGGTATTGAGATTCTATGATGCTCCTTTTATTCTCATGCTTAATGTACATATAGGGTGTATGAGAAAGTCCCTTGGACCTGAAATGTCTTGTAAAAAAAAAGAGCTACAGCAATGCAACTCCTTACAAGGAAAGGGTCCCACGGATATGTCTTCAAAAATTTTAATTAAAAAAAAAGCGCTTTCAGTGAAATATTTGAGCTATGTTCAAATGGTGTTTGGTATTGCTCAGCAATACCATTCAAATGATTGGTATTGCTTTAGCAACACCAGCATATATGTTCCGGCGTCCCTGAGCATAAACTATTTTTTCATAGATGAATTTGATTCTAGTCTGTCATAAGAAAAATATCTCAAAATGCAGATGTGAAAACTCGACATGTTTCTCTTAACACAAAACTTTGTTATGTTTTTATGTTGATTGACGTGAAACTGATGCTTGTCACTAATTTTACTGTTAACATATTTTGCAGTTGCCAAAAACAAAAAGAAATACTACCTTGGAGATTTTGATTCTGATGGTATCAAGTCCTCTGCCCAAAAGCTACTGAAGCTTTGAAAATAGCTAACCACAGGATAAGCTAATAATAGCTAAATTGCAATATTGGGCAGAAAAAAAAGAAGAAAGTCGAGATAAAAGTCAGTTTTTTTCAAGACATGCTGGAAATCATGAGGAAAAGTCTTCAATCTCTGATGCTGCTTCTAATATGTTAGAGGTATGGTTGCATTTTTCATGATGTTATTCTATGTATATAGACCTACAGTCAATTTTCTATCAGTTGAACTCTGATGACTCAAATATCTGCTTGAGTTGAACTTTTCTTCCTGTAAGCCGAAGTTTTTGGTTTTAAATTAATTAAATTCATTATCAGAGTGAAGAATTTATGTACGGCATATATTTAAGACATGTTTTTTTATATTTCCTACTTTCCTTCTCTAGTTTTGTAAATAAACTAACCAATGACAATCAACTTGGTCAACAGTGCTTGCAAATCTCTTGTTGCATGTATGGTCATGTCAGTAGTTTTTAGCTGAGTTGTGAGTAATGCACAAATGCCAGAACACATCTTGATTGTGTGTAGACTTTTCTTGAAAATGTCAAAGAGAAGTAAAGTTTTAGATTTGAAACAAAAAAAATTATTGGCCTAATGAAATGGAAAGAAATCTAATTCTCAAAAGTTCGTACGTTAAATTTTTTTCCTGAATATTATTTTTACCGACTTTGTAAAACATGGTAATTATTCGTGCAAGACTGCAAATATGAATGAAAAAAGAGGCAATTAAAAATTTCTGAAATCACTATACAAGTATTGAAGGTATATGTGCAATTAATTTTTTTTTTTTGTTTATCATTTATATTTTATGTATGTCCACAGTAAATTTTTTTTCAATGTTCTCATTTCTGTGCTCAGATGGCAAAATGTCACTTTTTCAAAATTTCATGAGGGCAAATTTGTAAACAATATTTTGTAAAAATGTGATACTGTGGCTTTTTGACTTATTGCAATTTGCCTTCGTTGGTTTCTCATAAACCGAAAGATAGACAAAATTTTGATGAACGAGACTCCAGAATGCGAACAAATCAATTTTTTGGGAAAATTGACTTGTGGCATTTTGCTATTTGATTGTATACAACATACAACTGTATATGTTGCATACACATAGTTCAGTGCCATATAAAAATTTTCAAAACCAATTCCTGAAATGTTGAAAATAAACATCCGCTTGTTATTGTAAATAAACATCCGCTTGTCATTGTAAATAAACATCCGCTTGTCATTGTAAATAAACATCCGCTTGTTGTTGTAAATAAACATCCGCTTGTTGTTGAAAATAAACATCCGCTTGTTATTGTAAATAAACCGCTCCTTTATTAGGTACTTGTTTTTTCTGATAGTCGTTTTCACCTTTCTTATAGTTTTCATTGCCTAGTCCAGCAGAAGAGCTTACGAAAGCTCAAAAATGGAAAAATATCCACAAGAGTTTGGAGCCTTTGCCTTAACGTTAGTTTTATTCAAGCAAGGCTTATAACTTCATGAGGAAGGCATTCAAAAAATGCTTGTCACACCCATCGGCAATGCAAAAGTGGTATCAGATGGACAACCTGATGAATGAATGTTTGAAATCTGTTCAAGAGGCTGGTGTGGAAGTAGTCTCTATGACTATTGATAGCATCAGCTGTAATTTTGCAACAACCAAAAAATATGGAGCCACAATATGGAACATGAAACCATATTTCAAGCATTTATTTATTCGCAGCATTGTGTTCATACATCACAGTTATTCCCATCGTGTTTATGCATCGTATTCCCAGCATAGTGTTTATTTGCATCTTATTTACATCACATCGTGTTTATACATCAGTTATTTGCATCATATATCATCAAAACTATTGAATAAACAATTTGATATTTTTAATTTGATATTGTTTTTGTATAAATTAATTTGATATTTGTTTGACTTTTGAAAATTTTTGAGTTGAATTTTGAATGGATGATTATTTGTGAAATAAAAGTTGGTGCCACACGCACGCAATATCTAATAAAGATATAATATAATATAACATAACATATAAATATTATATTAATATATATATATATATATATGTATGTTTGCTTTATTATATCACTCTTGAGGTTTTATGCTTCATAAGTATTCAAAGTTTACTTAATGTAACTTAATCTTTGTAAACTTAATCTGTGAAGGTTTTAATTTAACTTTCTATTCGACTTTTTAACCAATACAAACTAATTAACAGTATCCACTTAAAATAATTTAACATTATGATTGGGGGAAATCTCATATGTAAGAAAAAAAGGAGAAAATATTTTCAGGACAAAAACATTATTGTAAATTAGGATAAGATTTTAACTTCTGAAATATTATTTTAAAAACCAGTAAACTTAAAATTATTTCTTTCAGACATTCTGAATTTTCATCAATTTGTTCTAGAATTCTTTCATTAAATCCAAAATATTTTTCAATTAATTCCGAAATTGTTTTTTCATTCTATAATTAATCGTCTTTCATAGTTTTTATCCACTTCCTGAAGATACTCGGCATACCACGACAAAAAGCTCCTCGGACAAAATGTCTGACATTGTGCGATTACGAACTCGCCAAATTACGAAGTGCGTAAGATAACTGCCAAACATGGCAGCTTTGCTGATATAAGTCACGTGGTAAACACTCTGAGCACCTGTTCGGAAGACCGCGTGAATGGGCTTTCGCCCTCTACTTATATTTCTTCTCAATGGATATCTCCTGATTTTTTTGATTTTGTTTTTGGAACATCGATGTTTTGGATGTTTTTGGATTGGATTTTTCGAATATTGGATGTTTTTGAAATTTTTCTTTCATATTTTTCCGAAAAGACAGATTTTTTTTACAAAAATCTTTTGAAAATATTTTAAGATATTTTCTCCCATCGACTACTTGTGAGGATCGGAATGAAGGCATCTTTATACCCATATTCTATGGGGATTTAGATTAAACCACCGAAGAATTTCTCTAGGCTGCCTATGGGCACTGAATCAAGGTTGAAGCAGAAAAATGATTACAAAAATTGCGAAAAAATAGTTTTTATGTGTGAAAGCGGGCATAATATCCCAGTACGCAGATATGATATACTATTATTAACAAACTGTAGCGACCCTCAGAAAGCCTTTGATAACCTGCAGGAAACTGTGGAGGAGGTCGTGGATTACTGTACTGAATCAGATATAGTATTAAACTCGGATAAATGCCATTCTTTGTGGTTCCATTCCATAAACAAAAAAACCCTCCCTCAGGTCCGAATCACCATCTTGAGGTAGGTAGGGCCAATATAATTCCTAAGCCTCAAATTAAATACCTGGGTGTAATTTTGGATCGTAAATTAAATTTTGAAGCACATACGGAGTATGTTAAGATGAAGGCTACAAAAAAATATGATTATGTTAAATAGGATCTACTTCCCACACACACACAGAGCAGACTCTCTTAAAAACAAACTAATCTTATATAATAGTGTAATTAGACCCACCATCACATATGCTTCCCCTGTATGGGCCTTTGCCCGGAAGGGTAATCTGAGCCTACTGCAGATTTTTGAGAACAAGTCTTACCGCAAACTTACTGGTGCATGTTGGTACATGCGTAATGTAAATATACGTAGGGATCTGTGACAGAATTCTCTGTTTGAGCAAATTAAAAAAACTGGCTGAATCGCAGTATTAGGCGTTACGAGCTCTGAGTTTTGGGCACATCTCTGAAATTGTTGATTACGATCCGACGGTTATTATCAGGTACGAAAGGCCGATGAACGTGCTCTTTCGCTCCTGGTAACTAAATTAAGAGTATACTGTGGAATTTATATAGTGAATGGGGGAGACTTGGTAGAGTTGTTCAAAACTTTTGGGAAAGCGCAGAGAGGTATGTCGAGACATTATTTTCGTCTGTGATAGTACACTCTCGCCGTTCTCTCATACTGGGTATGTGGGTCTGTTACTCTAGAAACGCCCGGAGATGGGGTTGCGGGGGTCTTTTTCTCTCAATTATTTTTTTAAAAATTTTGGGTTATTTTTACGGACCTTCGGTGCCGGAGGGTCCTTGGGTTTTATTGGGTTTCATTTAGTTTGTTTGGTTTTAAATGTTTTTACTGGCCCTTGGAAGGTGTAAATACGGGTTTTCGGCCATTGAAAGAAATCTATTGGCTTCTTTTTTCCGGAAACATAAATTGTGACTGCTTGGATATGGAATTTTAAGACCTAATTTTTAATTTTTTAATACTTTTCTTGTTCTTAAATATCCCCCTTTTATAATACTATGGTGTTTGAATGACTGGATGTACTCATATTGTATTCGCACTTTTAACTGCATTTTTTAATCCCGGATTTGTCAAATCTTTTCACACACCATATTACACACACATATTCACACATACACGCACGCATACATATAGATTCCCTCCGTAGGGCGTCCGTTTTCTTAAGTCAGACAAATTAGTGCCATGAAGCCGGCGAGCAAATTTCAATTCAGGGTCAGGTCAGGGTTTTTTCAAAGAACACAAAGGAAAGAAAGGAACAAAAAGGAATTTTGGGCACCCACGAATGGATTAGAACCACTGCATGCATTGGTCGTATGTTGCAAGATCGGCGCGCTAATGTATATGCACCTGAACAGATCATGTGAACACAATCATTTATTCTTATTCATATCATAAAATCAAATAAACTTGCCGTAAAATCCTTTTTTCGGGTGTTCCCTGACTTTGAGACCACGTTTGCGTTCAAAACCTGGACTCAGAAGATCGCGAACAATTTCGTTATAAATTTCTAGCATACTGAAGCGAACCTGGAAAGAAAAAATTGAATCAGTTATAATTTTCCTATGTGCGCATTTCTTTTATATATTTTAGCGTACATATATATACATTTTTTCCGTTATTATCAATCACATAGGCAGTTTGGGTCATTCAGCAGAACTGCCATATCTAACAAACAAATAATTCTCATATGCCATGCACGACGGATCGGGTTAAGTTTGATGCTCCGGAAGACGGCCATTTCTAAGACCCTGATAGCCTCTTCATCATACCTATGCCCATTCGAAAACATTGGTACGCAAAGAAAATTACTTTTATAGGGTATAATAGAAAATACTTTAAATTTTCTGGTGCCCTTTTTGATCCAGAAAAATACCATATGGATCCAGTTAGAATGTAGGGGAGGGCCATACCATTACCAGCTGTAATATTATTAGAGATTAAAAATAAAATACGAAGAGTGAAAAGATGATATTATGAGATAAAGCCAATTATGATATTTCATTATTGGCTTTAATTGGTTCATTTTGACATCATACACGCGTATAGTGTTATGCTATAACACTTCTTTTGCATAGCATCAGACATGCGTCTTCTCTCATTCGCATAATGCTGTGGGCTTATTTTCAAAATAATCAAATGACAGAAAATAACTATATACCAATTTGTGAAAAAATCCCTTACCATTCTGTTACTTTCATCAAGTTTCGAAATTACACCTCACTGTATCACCGAAGTTTCATGTAAGTTGCACTATACAGGGTGTGCTATAAGTCCTAATGTGGAGTTTATCTCATCAACCGTTTGTCGTAGAAAAATGATATTGATTTCAAAAATGCTCAAAATGTGTTTAAAAATAATCCTTGTGAAAATAGTGTTGCAAAATAAAAAAATCTAAATTTTTATATGTAAACTCTGTTTTAAAACCCGAATTAAAGAAAGTTGTTGCCCTGTCTCTTCTGGAGCCAAAAAAAATTCCACAATTTCAAGTACAATATTCGCAAACATATTTTGAATTGAAAAATACAAATAAATACAAATATACAACAGACAAAATGCCCAAAGACGTGACTAAAAAAAGATGCCCATAAAAAACATGAATGTTGAATTACATATCTAAACTATATTAAAAATACAGCTACCCAATAAGAGCAAATAAAAAATCAATAATTATGATGAAATATAAATATACTGGTCATAAAATATTATGATTGTATCATCTAATTATGGATAGCTTCTCGATTTATCCCAATATGTTAACGTATTTCTTTTTAAGCGTGTCAATTGAGAATTCACGGCCCCTGGAGGTAACCCCCATTTATTCACGACCGTATTAGAGAAAAACTCCCTGCGGTACTACAACCTAGAATTCTCCCTTACCAATCGATACTGGTGTCCCATTGTCAAATCACGTCAAAACATCGCCAACAAAAACATTGCCCGTCAAAACATCGCCATGAAAAAAACATCGCACGTCAAAACATCGCCGTCACAAAAACAGCGCACGTCAAAACATCGCCGTCACAAAAACATCACCCGGTTCTCTAAAAGTTTTTTCATGCGGCCACTGGTTTTTTGGACATATGATATAAAGGGAGAAGACGTCAAAACATTGCCGAAAATTAAAATACAGTGGAACTTTAGTTAACGAGCTTAATCCGTTCGGCCAACATGCTCGTTATTCGAATCAAACTTCTTCATAGGAAATAATGGAAACTTGGATAATTCGTTCCACAATTATTCATTCACATGAAAATTACTAATAAAAACGCCATTCATTCAATAATGCAAAATAATATAACAAATAATACAATGAAATAAATATATTAATGCCATAAATAAACATACAATAACGATAATGTTTGCAAATGAACTTACTCTAAACGGCCAGAGACGACTATCGGTTTTTTTTTTACTTTCTTTTGTCTTTTTTTTTTTTTTTTTGGTTACCTCGGAAATGAGAAATCGCACAACCGTTGAACAGATTTATTGCTCACACTGCTTCCTATTTAAGGTGATTCTCTTCTACAAAATTTGGCACAGATTCCCACGCTCTACTCATCTCTCAATCTCATTTGTAGTGAAGGATTCCGCATTTCTCTCTTCGTCTGCCTCAGACGAGATCCCGTGCATAAGCTCTTGCTGAAGCGCGCAATGGAGATTCATCAGTTCGCCTATGGATATGACCATGACCTTCAATTATTTCTTGAATGAGGGGCTCATGAACTTCCAGTCCCATGGTCCTTAAGAACACAATCTTATTCTTGCGCTAGTCCCTCAAAATCATGTTCAGTAATGCAATCAGTCCACAGTTTCCTCCAAGCACAATTGAAAAAATGCTTTAAGTGCACATACGCGTGGTTAAAGATGGTACATCTAGTTTCATACCGTAAACACAGTGACATTCGTACAGGAGTTCATTTTTTCGAGTTAGGCACGCTGACCGGAGACTGTTGGGGAGAATATTACCCACAATTTTTGACAGCACGTGTGTGGACGAAAGCGAAAAACCATCAGTTTAATTGTGTCAACGGGAAAATAAATAAACAAAGTTCAATTTTTGCTCATAATGCAAATTGCTCGTTAAGCGAAGTTCCACTGTCTATACATACAGGGGTTGGACAAAATAGGAACACCTGTGAAATGAGACAAAATCTTTTTTGATAGGCTGTTGGAACTTCTTTTTTCATTAATTATCCGTCGTTGGATGGCCAAATACAAGTCATGCACAACAGTCACAGGAACACGTAGCCACTCCTCCTGCAAAAAGGCCACTAATTCAGAACGTGTCTTTGGAGGTGGAAACCTACTGCACATTTTGGCCTGCAAAATACCCCACAAAGGTTCAATTATATTAAGATTAGGGGACCGAGCAGGCCACACGAGGTGTTGCAGTTCATCAAGTCAGTCTCCGACAATTCCAGCAGAGTAATCGGGCGAATTATCTTGAATTATTGAAACACAGGTCAAGAATCGGGAACAAATATTGCACCATTGGATGAAGATGGTCGGCCAGAATACTGACAAAAACCGCTGTATTAACCAGCCTATTCAGGACAACAAGTGGGCTGAGACAATACCGTCTAGAGTAGAAGGCCTTCGCCCGCGATATTTTCGGTGCTGTGACGTCATAACACTCCGGCCTGAACGAGAAAGAGATTTTTCTTCTTCTCGGCGTTCTCCCTGAACCGACGCTACTTCTCCCAAGTAATCGCCATTCGTAACGAACGCACGTTGTCATTTAGAGATATTTTACTAGCAATATGCCTGACAAGTGCTGTGTTCCACATTGCAGAGGAAATTATGTGTCAGGTCCAAAAGTATCTGTATTTTCATTTCCAAAGTGTGAAGAACTGAAGAGGAAGTGGTTGAATGCCATCCAAAGAAAGGACTTCGTACCTAATAATCGCAGTAGTGTAAGTGCTCATTTCGTATATTTTATTCTTTGAGAAAAATTAAAAAAAAACAACGAAATGAAATGCAAAATATTAACTCTGATTCAGTAACGTATTAAGAATAGAGATGGGACAAATAGTGCGTCGGCGGAATAACCGAGTACCAAATATTCAGCTAATATTTTGGCCACAGATGAAATATTCCGTGGTCGAATATTAATATTCTTAAAATTCATCACGATTGTAAATGAAATTAATGTTTTTAATTAAAAAATAAAATTATTGGTAATTTTAAATGATATTGAATTTTGAGTACGGAATTTTTTTATTTCAATAGATATTTGAAAAACTGGTAATTGGGCGATATTGCCATGACACTGACAATAAAATTTGACAATGATACATAGTACGTTAATACTACTTACAATGATTTTTGTTTTTAATTAATTATAATTTCATATCCAATCAAGGAAATTTAAATCATTATTTACTCCTAACTAGTAATGCACCATGTAATTTATGAACTAGTATGTAACTAGCTATGATAGTAGTATATAATAATTATTTAACTGGTAATGTATTATATAATTTAGCAGCAGATTATTTGTCCCATCTTTTATGGCGAACAAGTAATGGTTAGAGTAATGGGAAGAGACTAAATTAATTTCATGTTATTACCAATAGCCATCAGTCTGATTATGCTTATTTTATGTCTAGGTATGTGAACTGCATTTTCTGGCCACAGATTTGATAACAGAATCATCGGCTTTTGATGAAAAAAGTGGCAAGACTGTAACAGCTCCGTTGAAAATTAAGAGAAGAAAGAAGAACGCTGTGCCATGCATCTTCGAAGGATATCCCTCAACTTCTACGGCACTTCCTGTTGAACGAAGATTATCTCCAAACTCCAAAAAAACACACAGAGAGAATGAACGCTTGAAAAAAGCCCTCGAGGAAAGTGTGACTGATGCAGCAACATATTCTCAACAGAGACAGATCAGCAGCATGGAAGATCTACAGAAATGTGTTGAAACATTTGGTTTTGACAATTTTTACGAAGTGTCTAATCAAAGTGACAAATTTTGTGTTTATCATTTGGATATACAACATACCCACAGATTTCGCATTCAGTGGTTGTAAGTAATCTTGATGTTTCTGTTTATTTAAAAAGTATTGCATTGAAAAAAATTTCAAAATTTTCCCTCCCATATAAGTTGACAAATTTCAATGACTTAATTGACATATTAGACACACTTAAAAGTATGAGTCCTATGTGTGAGGAAAATTCCTCTAAAATAGATTTCTTAAATGATGCTCTGTCTTCTTTGAAGACTGATGAAAATGAATTACTCATAAATTTTGTAGAGGAACAAATTAAGATTGCTCTTTGTGCTAAAAACAATTTGAAATACCCTAATGACATCATAGTATTTGCTACTCTATTACATTCAATTTCGCCACATGCGTACAAATTTATAAGATCTAGCAATAAAATGATACTGCCTCATCCATCAACTTTGAGGAAAATTAGTCAGCGATTACCGGTTTCACCAACCGAGGAGATGAGTCAAAATTTCTTAATGTACATAAAAGCCAGAGCAAAATATATTTCTGATGCAGATAAAAAAGTTATTCTTCTTCTTGATGAAATTTACATAAAACCTTATTTTGATTATAAGGGAGGTTCTGTTGTTGGCATGGCCTTCAACACAGAAGAAGCTGCGAAGAGTGCTTTCGTGTTTATGGTTTCAAGCCTAATGTCCTCTTTTAAAGAAGTTGTGCATATTTCACCTGTGTTCAAGATAAATCATGAATTGTTACAT
Source organism: Pholcus phalangioides (assembly GCF_987345545.1). Classification (NCBI taxonomy): domain Eukaryota; kingdom Metazoa; phylum Arthropoda; class Arachnida; order Araneae; family Pholcidae; genus Pholcus; species Pholcus phalangioides. Next base: position 41,473,079 of record NW_028301604.1, on the reverse strand, counting down.
AATGTTATCCTAAAAGTTATTTTAGGTTTAGAAAATATTGGTTTCACAGTTATTGATGTTGTCACTGATAACAATGCTATCAATAGAAAAGCAATGAGCTTGTTCACAAAGCCACATAAGAATTTATGTGTGTATCCCCATCCTCAGTGTCCATCCAGAACACTATTTTTTGTTATAGATAGTGTGCATTTGTTGAAAAATATCAGAAATAACTGGTTGAATCAAAGAAATGATGGCAAGTGCTATTTTTACCCGAACTTTGATGTTTCAGTTGACAATTTTTGTACAGCATCTTTTGCGTCATTGAGATAACTGTATGACATAGACTCTGCAAATGTTGTCTCATATGCAAGAGGGCTAACATGGAAATCTCTCAGACCTTCTAATTTAGAGAGACAAAACGTCAAACTTGTGCTCAAAGTCTTCAATAAGTTTGTTTGCGAGGCTTTAAATATATTGGATCCAGACAGAAATATCCCTCATTTTACTGATACTGCTGTATTTATCAGAGTAATCATAAAGTGGTGGGAGATAATGAATGTAAAAAGTGCTTTCAAAGGCAGAAATCAAAGGGACCCGTTTATGACCCCTATGCAAGGAGATCGTGATGAAAAAGTTGATTTTCTAGAAGATTTCCTTGTGTGGTTGAATAGTTGGAAAGCAATGAATTGTCTAACGGGAGGGCTCTCAAAGGAAACTCACGAGGCTCTGGAACAGACAACAACAGCTATTTTGGAATTAACAAAATACTGTATAGAAGAATTGGGATTTGTATATATTTTGCCTGGAAAAATCCAAACGGATGATTTGGAGGCTAGGTTTGGCAAATACAGACAATTAGCCGGTGCTCAATACAATGTTACACTCAGGCAGGTCTTTGAGTGCGAAAAGAAACTGAGAGTGCAAAGTTTGGCATCGGCTGACATTCCACTTATAGGTGGAACATTCACACTGGAACATGAGGATGTTCCAGTTAATTTGAGTGCATGCGAAGGTGAAAATGTTTGTATAGTAGATGATGACATAAAGGCAGCCACAAAATATTTGAAAGTGTTCATGTACATAGCAGGATATTGCTCCCATGCCGTAATGAAAAAACTGAAATGCGTACAATGTAAGGACTACTTAACTGTTGAGAAAGAAATGTGTGTAAACGATGAAAATTTTATACTCATAAAAAATTTGGATAAAGGGGGTTTGACGTGCCCAACTCCTGTAATAGTTGATTATGTTCTATATAATTACATTGTTACTGAGAAACTGAAAAATGATGTTGAATTTATGTTGAGAGCAAAGCATAGAGAAGTTCTTGTAAACACATCTTTTACCACCTTGGAAGAGTTTGAAATTTTAGGAAATATGTATGAATGTTGTAATGGTCACAGGGAAGCTGATATTGCTCAACAAATTTTATGGATTTCATCTAATATTTTACTTAAAAATCTGTGTATGAATAAAAATGATTTGGTGACAAAGAAAAAAGGGGAAATTAGGAATGAAAAATGTGCAAAGAGGAAACTTGAGTGTTTTAATCAGGTTCGGTGAATGTCTAAGTAATGGGCCACTTAAAACATTTAATTAGTTAGCTCCCAAACTTGAAAATAATATTTACTCAATTACTTTTCAATATCAGTCAAACATTTATCCATCATTATCAGCTCAAAATTAATTCCCCCTTAAATTAATTTTTTATTTTTAAATCTCTTGAAATAAGTGTCTCATTACTGGTACATTTACACCTCCCTTTTTTTAAAAAAAAAAGTTGTACATAAATGATGGTGGTTATGATTTTAGTTCTTCACAGAAAATTGGCATCAAGTTCTGAATATATATTTTGCTCACATGCTTTGATGAAAAAACTTAGATACTCTTTCTACTCTGAGCATTTAACTACTGAAAAAGAAATGTGTTTAAACGATGGAAGTTTATCTCTCATAATCATACGAAATTTGGTTAAAGGGGTTTGTCGTGTCCAACTCCTGTAGTTGTTAGTTATGTTCTATATAATTACATTATGACTGAGAAACTGAAAAATGGTGTTGAATTCATGTTTAATGCAAATGTTCAATTAAAGATTGTTTTTCAATTCAGCTGGCAAGTTTTATTTCTTGTGTAATTCCATGTGTGTAGTGAAAAACATTGGATAGAATTCTTGCTCCCCCAGCCTATAAATATCATCAGGTTCGTATTTTATTATAGATCACACTTTGCTTCATAACATGATTCTCAAAATTAATCGTATTGTTCTTGGTTTGTTTTCTTTCTGGTTTATTTCTAAAGAATCTTCGAATAAAAATGAATTTTTAAGAGAAGTTACAAATAATAAAACAATTTTATGCAAAGAAACTGGTGACATTGGAAAAAAAAAACTATTTTTGAAATAGATTTTTGTTACTATACTTGAATCACATCTTAGCATAGAATGTTATGCATTTGTGTACGAATGAGAATCGTGCAATCATCTATATCTAATCCATAGTTTACATTAAAATTTTCTGGAAGGAGCAAAGCAAAGTATATTTGTTTATTCGTTAGTTCTTTTTTCTTCCTTTCAATAAGATACACATTACATGAAAAGTTTGTATATATATTTTTTTAAATGACAAAATATATGGTGAATATTGCATGTCTAAATGAAAAATAAAGGATATTTTATATATAGTTGAATTGGTCTCAAATTTCTTTTGGTATTCAATTGATATTTTTTGGTTATAATAAACAGAAATGAAATTCCGAAAAATTAATTCTCTTGGGGAAATTTTTCAAATATTGTCAAGTTTTCGTAAAAACTCGCTCTAATTGATACTTGAAAATTATGTTGAATTATAAGTATAAAGTCGTCTATTCGAGTGCTCAATTCTTAGCTAATTCAACCTTTTTTTATGATGATAAAAAATATATATAACGGCGTTACACACACAGTGTGTGGGTACTGCTGGAAAACGATCCTGCAGGGAAGACGATTCTAGGACGGAATTCGATGACGTCACGAATCTCGGGATCAGGCCTTCTGCTCTAGACGGTATTGGCTGAGACCACGGTGAGACATCGCGCCCCACAGCATCACTGATCCCGCTCCACGCTTAACAGTAGAAAGGAGACAATCATCGCCATAGGCTTGTGCGCGTTCTCCAAACGTAAACACGTCCGTTAGGCTGGAATAATATGACCGAGGATTTGTTTGACCAGATGACATGCTCTCATTGTTGTTGAGTCCAATTCTTGTGTTCGTGACGCCATGTTCGTCTTTTTTAAGGCGAACACCAATGGCGTCACGATTTTCATGGTGTCACCAATGATTTTGAAATAGTCGCTCTACCTTGTATGTTTGCTGCGTGCAGTTCACGGCGGATAGTTTTTGTCGATAGTTTTGTCTGGAATGCTGTTATCTTGTGCTTTATGGCCACACAATCCGCTTCAAAACCCTTCTGGGTCTATCAGCCATCTTCGACTTTCGGCCACGGTTATGATTGGTAGATGATGTCTTTCCCTGTTTGCTATAGGCCAGTGATTCCCAACGTGGGCGTTAACGCCCCCTTGGGGGCGATGAGAAGTTCCAGGGGGTCGGTAGAAGCTACAGGTATAACATAGGATCCTATGGGCTAGATCAGTGTTTCCCAAACTTATTCAGCCCATCGCCCCTTTTTCAAAAACAAAATTTCTCATCGCCCCCCTGGAAGAGATGTTAAAAACCCGCATTAAAAAGTTGAAAGATGCAGTGACGAATTTTCGATTTTTTTTGGATCAATGTTTTCCTGAAACATTTCTAGTATAAAAAGAGTTAAAAATTCTAAAATAATTACAATTAAGAAAATTACGGTAAACTTCATTGCAAAACAAAAAAAAATTAAATTTGTGAATTATAAAATTATAAACATATGTATATAACACAAAACAAATGCATTTAGTTGCATTTATTGTGGTCAAAGTAATATTCGCATCACACAAAAAATATCCATTAATGTTAAAATTATTAAAAAATACAGACGCAAAACTACAATTGTTACTTAGTTTTAATAAAAATAATTTTATTATTAATAGATGTTTCCAAAGTGTGATGATTGTCGCTTGGTTTTACTAAGCAGCGTTCTCAAATCCTCAAAATTGAATATCTGTAGGTGATTTCGATTTTTGTCGAAAGATTTGTGACTGCATTGAAACGTCTCGCACATGAAAAATGTCCAGCTACATTAGAACCTCTGAATAACGGACACTCGCGGTAGGGCCGTCTTAAGAGCATCAAGGTAATGATATAAAAAATTGTCTATATTGTAACTCACCATAAAAAAAGGTCCGCTGAAGAGCAGGAAATTGTTCATTTTGGGCGAAACACTTTTCGGTATATTCACGATAGATGCTTATGTTAAATTGTGTAACTTGATAAATTTCAAAATTTTATCGCGATTTTTCTGCTCTAAAACTTACTTTTCTCTATTTTTTAACAAAAATTTAGATTTGTGAGCCTATCCACACTGGAAAAGAAATCAAAACGAAAACTCTCGCAACGTAATTCAATGCGTTTTTGCGAAGAAAACAGTATTCGAGTTATCACCAGTAGTTATGTGCACCTTGATGACCGATTCAAAACTCTATTTTCTATATACAGCAGCTTCACTGATTAGCGTTGAGATTTGCCACTCATATGTCAAATACTTCGTTTCTGAGAACACATACTAAATCGTTATAATAAGACTGGTAGAGTTTTTTACCACTGGCCATAAATAACGGGTCCAATGGTGGGAGGTGGTTTTCTGTTGCCCGCAAATTCCTAATGCCTCACAATTATTCCCCTTTGAAGTTATGCAGCTTGGTCACTGGCGAGTAGCACAGATGTTTTTCCAGTCTCCAAGGAACGTGGGATACCGAGTTTTCTAGTGGCATTATTGTCTTCGGGACATTTTCTGTGATGCCGACAATGGCAAACCGTGAGCACGCAAACAACAGGGTCATCTGGTTGTCAACAAAGAGCCTTGAAGCAGTAGGTTTGTTTACTTAAGTCCTTTTTACTAGGTAGCCATAAAAACGTATTGTGTGTGGTCGAAGTTAGAACTTTATCCCCCTTGAGGTAAACCCAAAATAGTCATCAACTCAGATGCGTTTCTATCAAATTGTATTTCGTATTCATCAGGGATAATAATTGTTACTTCTTTTTTTTTCACATTAAATGATATCATATTATTATTACCGGTGTGTAATATATTTTTATTAGTATTGTCACTAAACGTAGCAGTGTCATCTCCGGTTAAAAATATTTTATATTCTCTAACGCCTGGATCATCAATCTGTTCAACAAATGTTACTTGATATTTGGAGTTATCATCAGTAATGTTATACCATGTTTTCGGAATTATAATGTCTGTTAACGCGCATTTGCATTTTTCCTCAAGAAGCAACGGATTGAATAATTTTGTGATGAAATGACTGCGTATTTTCTGAAAACAAATCATTATTAGCGTTACTTGCAAGTGTTATGAAAAACTGATTTTTCATGTTTTTAAATCCGATTCCCGTATCCATTCATTAAATTTCGAGCTGAACCATAAAAATTTCACATAGAATTCTTTGTTCTTGGTTTTCAATATCTTTTCAATCTTCCAATATGAACTATCGAGCGGTTTCATAACCTTTTGTAATTCGAATTCGTTAAAGCGTCCAATACGCGGTTCTTTTTTCAAATCAATCAAATCATAAGTTGGTGGTTGGGTTTTATATCGTGCTTTGATGGGAAAAATTTCTTGTGTCCAATTAGGTAGATAAGATTTATGGAAGACTTTCCTGGTTTTCGAAATTCTTACTTGATCATTTATTTTGAACTTGAATCTAACATTGCAGCTAGAGCCGTACAGTCTTTCAAAAATTTCTGAATGATGATTTTTCTTAATTTTTGACGGGGCAAAACCAGTACTGCGGTTTACCGAATCGTTGATTGATCTAACTAACGCAGGTAAAAGGTGAATGTATTTATATTTCGAGGTGTGAGTGAATAGCCTATATATCTTGTCTTTAATTTGACGAATTTTTCGTTCAGCTAGCGCAGCTTTAAAAACTGACTGTTGAGTATAATGTTCGATATTATTATCCTGAAAAAAAGTCTGTAGTTTTCTGTTGAAAAACTCGGTTCCGCGATCGGTATGGAGTTTTTTACACTTTTCTTGTTTGAAAAGCGCTTTGAAAGCACTCAAAACCTGGTCCTGTGATTTGTTTTTGAGAGGGTGAACGAAAAGTTTCCTTCGAAACACATCAATAACAACCAACAAATATTTTATCCCTTTATTGTATCGTGAATATTTTTCATGTCCATCAAATCGGCTTGCCACAACTCATTAGGCCCTAAAGCTATTGTGGGTCGAGTTGAAAATTTGTATCTGACTGGTTTATGAAGCGGATAAGTATCCTGACGCATTAGCCAATCTTTCGCTAACTGCTCAGAAATATTCGCTTTTTTTGCTAACTTCTTCACACCGCGAAAAGAAGCAGGATTTTCAAAATCGTAGTAAATATTTCCTAATAATTCAGTCATTGAGCACCAGATTCATGCGTTCTACTCCGTTTACGTGTACCTCTCTTAAGTTCTTTTTTTTTTAATGGAAATCGCACTGGAGTGAAGCAGCCTTCAGGCAAATTCACCGAACTTATACTGCATTCATCCGGAGAGCTTTTCTTCTTTGGTGTTAGCAGACTTTCCTGGATCTGTGAAGGAGAGTCTTGTGTAAAAGTTCTTTTAACTATATCATTTTGTATCCATTCGAATGGTATTCCAGTTTTAATCAATTTCATAAAAAACAATGGGAAGCCACTGGGGATTTCTGCAGCCCGTCTATTTCTGAGTATGAAACTGAATATGTCTATGATATGGCTACCTGGCAAAGATTTCCCATCTATTAATAATTGTCCTTGTTCATTCCAAGATAGGTTAGCTTGCATCATTTTATCTATAAGTGGAAGAACGTACTTCCTTGTTGTTTGTGGAATTGAAAGATATATCTGCTTAACTATCGGATCTTCGTCAACTTTTTTAGGTGATTCGATAACTGTTTCAGTCACTTCATTCGATTCTTCAGGTTTTTGGATTGAAACTCTAACAGGATCATACGGAGTATGAACCAGTTTTTTGCATTTAGAAACGAGATTATTAAGTATTTTCACTTTGACGTCATCACACATGTTGTTGCTATTCAAAAGATTTAAAATTTCATTTTTGGTTTCTGACTCCTCGGATATTCTCATTCGCCGAGGTAACAAATATTCTTCTGGAACTAAGGTCATTTTTTAACTGCCTATTGCACTGATCACAGAAGGAATAAGGTATGGTAGGAATGCCCCCCCCCCCCGGTTTGATTAGATAATAACCATTTCTTGACACGGTTTGAGACCTTCTTGTCAGCAAGATTTCTAATCACTGTCTTATATTTCTTAAGTTGAGAAACATTACAGTTCAGGTCCTTGTTATGTAGGGCATTATAGTATACTTCTCATATAGAATCCAATTGGGACGAATTAACATTTTTCAGAACAGCGCGACGTTGAAGTGGAGTTGCTTGTTGTAAGAAAGCAAGCGTATGGTAATTTTTACGAATTGACTTCATTTTGTAAGGACAAAAACCCAGTAGACACCTTCCGTGTCCGAGAAGCACGAATCTTTCAAACGAAGTGTTTTGTTGCTTAACGGATGACAATCGATCAGCAAATAAGCATACGGTTTCTCAGTGCTTTTTTTATAAGCATCGATGAAGTATTTCGACTGACCCGGAAACATCTGACGAGCCGAAAACTGGATTTGACTGCAATCCCTGTTGTTCCCAAATAAAATAAGATAATCAGTATTAACCATCCACTGGGCATGAGTTTTTTGTCGAATCGTTCTGAAAATGGCATGTCAAAAACTCAAAATCGTTCCAAAATGGGCAGGCTTCTCTAGTAAAACATGATGCCTACCTCCCTTGCGAACAACGGTATATAATACCCCGGACAGTGTGGGGATAATAAAGATTGACATTTCGGTACCGCCCAGTCAGTAACACTTTTTTTCCTCTTCGATACGAAACATTTTCTTTCCCCTACGTTATTTGCAATACGGCACATTCAAAGGCGGTAAAAACGAAAGTCTCCTCATTGACTCCAAAAACTGGCTGAAAAGAACTTGCACTCAGAACTCTGTTCATTTATTGACTTTTCATTTCTTTCAGATAAAAATTCTTGGAGTTTCGGACGTACTCCAGTTTATATATATATTTATTTGCAGTAAAAACGAACCCTCGCTTTCAGGGAAGAAAAGCCCCCCCCCCCCCCGAAATAATCTTGCTCACGCTACTGCTCGTACATCTGTAACATGTAACATGTTTTGTAAAAAACAGTCGGGTAAAATAAACATTTTCCATTCTTAAATTTTGATAAAAGTGAGGGGAAATAAAAATGCCGTTTCTCTCATAAACAAAGCGGTCACTCAATTATTACGTAAACTGTGAGCTCTGCAATCCCTTCCCAGGGCAAGCGTGGGTCCATAAGAGGAGACAAATAATATTGGGAAAATTTGTCTGTCCCGTAAAATACGGGATTATCCGATGCACCTACACAAAAAAGCCGATACGTACTGGACCGATATCTATTCGCAGTTGGAGATTTATTTATTCATTTACATCCACAAAAGGTTAGTTGCATTTACATTGCGGGGGAAAAGCAGGAAAAAATGAAAATAACATGATGAAATCAAAAGAAAAGGACCAAATAATGACAAACTGTACGTACATGGGGAGCATTAAATTAAAATGGATATGTGATCAAGAAACTCGAAATGTCAAAGCTTGATAGTCGTTTGCAAAATAACGCGTACATCGGTGTAAAAGATGCCTCAATTTATAATACTCACAATGATTATGTATGAATCCAAGTTCATATTTTGGGAAATATGATAATCTTTCAATTAATTATTTGATTGACTGAACATAACTCTGGTCCAGGATGATGATTCCGAATAGCAACGTTGGTTTTGTTTGCACATGTTGATAGGCGTGAAAAAAGCCAGATAAAGGTTTTATAGATGTTTTTATCGTCTTCACACTTATGTTAACTTGATTAAATTTTTATTGTAAAATATGTCAGAACCACTGAACAGGTGTTCACTTTTACTGTTAAAACAGTTGGAAATTAATTTATAATATAGATAGGACATTTTAACATTAAAATTTAGAATAGAAACCAAATGCGACCGAAGTCAAACGTCGAATAAATGTGAAAGTTGTATAAATGAGATTCCACTGTTTTTATCGTACCTCCCATAAATCGACACTTCCCGTCAGGGCCGCAACTAGGGGGGAGCAGGTGGGTCTGCTGCCCCGGGCATTGGACCAGAAGGGGCGTAAATTTCACACTTTTACCTCTCTTTCAACATTAAAAGGGGGAGCCAAAATGCTTGCTTCTCCCTGCTGCGGCTCTGCTTCCCGTTAGCGGAAAAAATTTTTGGTCCCATGGGTGACCATTATCGAGATGCTGTACTGTATCAGCATCGGCTTCATCCGTTGCTGAAGACATCCGCCTCCATTCCACTCGAAGCTGAAGATATCTGCCTCGACTTTATTAGCCGCTGAAGATGCCTGTCTTCACTCAGGCGGGGATCGAGGAGGTGATGGGAACAACCACCCCCCTACCAAGAGCCAAATAAAACGTGAATATCTGTCTGTCCCATAACATATCAATATGGGACAGTGCAACAAACTTACACAATTCGCCCCTCCCGTCACATCGTCCTGGGTCCGCATCTGTCTTGAGGGTTATATTTTATGGCCTTGCGTCTCTCTTTTTTCCTGAGTAGCATGGCAAAATCAAACTATGGTTCACCTTTTTCCCTCGGTTCAATCGGTCATTTCGACTGCCCGTAAAAAGAGAAAGAGGTAGTTTTTTCCATTAGTTCCATCTATCTATTTTGGCTTATAAGTGTCACTGAATACGAGAAACAATTATTTCCCATCTTCCCGTTCTTTGATGGTGTCATTTGATCATTTTTCACGCATTCATCTTTTTACACCAGCGCTTTTTAACCTTTTTTTGCCTGTGGCCCCCTTTGAAGCATATTTTTTTTCTTGTGGCTCCCCTGTCTTACCCAGTGTCTTCAACCCTCATCTAGAAGCAAGGTTCTTTATACGTATTGAATTGATTTTTTCAGTGAATTTATACTGAACGAAAATTTTGCAAATAAAATTGGCCTCCAGTCCACTGGCCTAGAATTTATTGAGCTCCCTGCTAATCCGACTTCCATTCAGGAGTGTCTGAACATCATGGGCCCCTAGGCAAAGTGATGCTATGGTAGTCCTATACTTAGCCGGAAATAAACAGCCTACATATTTCCTACTTATTTACAAAATTTATTGTACTATACAAAATATCATAAGGGATTCACTTATGGACATGAGACTCCCGAGCATGACCCTTCATAAGTGGGGGGAAACCTACTGCAAAATGTAGGTGGTGAGGGCCGGACGGGTCCATGTTCTAAGACAGCCTTGGTTTTGTGGGTGAAGTTTTGTGGATACTGTAAGTGTATATAGTCACTAAATATAAAAGCTTCATTTCTTCACACCTTAATTTTTCTTCTCAGCTCTCTGCAGCCCTCCAAACCAACTGTCATGGCCCCCTTCTAAATTTTCTTTCGTGGTCCCCCTTGAAGTATCCCAGTGCCACCAAGTGGGGGAGGTGGTACGACGATTGGCCAAAACTGGCCAGTTTATTGAAAGAATTTCAATTGTTTTGTTCCATTAACAGAATAAGGGAAAGTGTGCGCGGGAAAATATCCAAAGAAGCCGTTTATAAACTGTTGACATTCTTTACTTCATTTTCAACAACAAAGACTGACGGAACATCAAAAGTTGTTTTTTTCCCCTTTGCTCAGTGGCCATTCCACAATAGAGATCCTACGCCTCAATTTGTTCAGTAGGACCTAGACAGAGCTGCACCCATCAAAACAGGTGCGTGCCGGGTATTTCTTTCTGAAGTGAGAGAATGAGATAGCGACATGTATATATATATTATGCTCGTGAGGAAGCTTTTATGGATTCAGAAAACTGATAAGAATCACTGTAGTACCGACACAAGAAACTACATGAAAATAGTAAAATTTCCTTCATCAAGTCGACATTGTATATGGAAGCAGAAAAGCAGAACTAATTTTTTGTCTCAATTTTTTTTCAACTAGGAAGCCATTATGAAGTATAGGCGGTGCCAATTGCTAGAAGCAATGGCAAGCCCTCCAGTTACAGACTGGCCATGAATTGAAACTACGCCGCTGATTGAACGCTTGTCGGATTTATGGTTTGGTCGCCTGTGGCGTAAATTTTGCCGCCCTTTCTTGTCTTATTTTCTTGATTTCACATTCTTCAAATTCGTCACATTAGGCTGCAGCCCGCTAATCATTCCCCCCCCCCGCTCCTAGTAAATATGTCTCTGTCTCTAAAATCAATCTTATGGTCACTCAAATGTTTGCAGACTTTCTTGGTCATTTATTTGGTCACTTACTGCCTTAGCTCTTTGCTCTCAAGGGCACTCTTTTTATCATTCACTTGCTTGCACCCTGTTTTGGTCGCTCGCACGCTTGTACACCCTAAATCAGTGCCTCTCAACCGACGGGCCGTGATCCGGTATCAACCACTGTCATCAGTCAAACCGGGCCGTGAGTAATTTATGATTTTATTTTTTTTCCATAAATTTTCCATTAGTCGTGTTTATTTCCGGGCCTAAAAAAAAAGATTTAACCGGGCGATATTCTAAAGGTTGAAAACCACTGCTCTAAATCGTTCTTTCGGTTGCTCCGCAACATCGTCAGCTCCCTCGCTTTTTCAATCACTTCCATGCTCAGACACTCTCTAGGTAAGCGGTTCTCAACCGGGACTCCGTGTGCACTTCTTCACGGGGACTCCGCGGCCAATTGAGAAAATTAAAATAAATCAGAAAAATTTTTGATAAAGCTTAAGATGCCTGTTTATCTCCACGATTAAAAAAGGTTGAGAACCGCTGCTCTAGGTTTTTCTTTTTTTGTTACTCACTGCCTGCACACTTCATTATTGGCTATTTTGGCCCCACACCAACCTTCTTCTTCATACTCTAGATCACTGTTCTCAACTGGTGCTCCGCGGAGCCCTTGGGCTCCTTGTGCACTCTCCAGGGGCTCCGCGGCCGCTCGAGGAAAATATAAAAAAACAAGTAAAATTAAAAAAAAATAATTATAAATATTTTTAAATAGTAAAAATAAATCAGTAACTTTGATGAATAATTAAAAAATTTGCCTACGGGGCTCCGCCATAGAATGTTTTAGTTGAAAGGGATCCACGAGTCAAAAAATGTTGAGAACCGCTGCTCTAGATCACTCCCCCTATGGTTACTCACATGCTCACAAACTCTCTAGGTCTTTCTTTTTTGGTTGCTCACTGATCTGTTTGCTCACTAAGGTCACTTTGATGGTCACTCACATGCTCGCAAACTCAATAGGTCACTCTTATGGTCACTCACATGCTCGCAAACTCAATAGGTCACTCTTATGGTCACTCACATGCTCGCAAACTCAATAGGTCACTCTGATGGTCACTCACATGCTCGCAAACTCAATAGGTCACTCTTTTTGTCACTCACTGACCAAGTCCCTCAGCAGACACGTATTAATTTTATACGGCCTCCTGTAAATAAACCTTTCTGCACTATCGAAGAAGTTCAGTTGTTTGTTGAAAATCTGAATTCACAGAACCAGGGCCGCAACTAGGGGGGAGCAGGCGAATCTTGTGCCTCGGGCGCTGGACCAGAGTGTGCACAAATTTCATTCTTAAACCTGTCCTTGAACATTACAAGGGGGCGTCGAAATGCGCGCTTGTCCCGGGTGACCAATCACTTAGTTGCGGCCCTGCACAGAACGTTTTGATGTGAAATATTGTACGCAGGACACTGGCGTATGAAAGGGGGGAGGGGTTTAACCCTCCTCCTTCTCTGAGGCGTTTTTTTTTTAGTAGTAATTAACCCTCTCTCCTCAGAAGAAAAAAAAGGTTGATGAATACACCCCTCCTTGACAAAAATTCTAAGGTTATCGTTTCCTGGGTTTTTCTCCCAATCCCAAAAAATATAGAATCAAAGTGATCCGATCCCAGAAATTTTACTGGACTTCAATCTCATAAACGTATGGGCATGGCCCCCACAAGGGGTGGGCTGACAAGGCTCCAGCCCTGGGGCCCGGGGTGATTTTAATCTTTTTTTTTTTTTTTTTTTTTCATGTTATAAATTCATCATAAAGGAATCCCCATGAAAGTCTGGTCGGGGGGCCAGTAAAACATCCCAGCCTGGGGACCCTGCATCAGGATGTGGGGGCCATGCATATGGGCAATTTAAAGCAAAAGTAGTAAATGAGAATAAGTAATCAAATAATACTCATAAAAAATTAATTATTATTAATTTATTTTAAAATTGACATTGGTTTGTAGAAATGAGTCCTTACCGGTTGTACTTGCATTACGCTTGCTTTTCGTTCGTGGTTTTTGGTTGATGAAAATGATCGCATTTGCTGCCACGTAAATTAGGCTGGAAATCGGGGTTCGTCATTTTGGGGGGGGGGTCAAGGAGGCCGTTGAGGGGAGGGGAAATCAATGAAACTATATGTTAAGTCCCAACTCGGGGCACCACTGTACATTTTTTGTGCTGTATGCCATCTCTATTGTTCCTCTTTTTCCTTTGTACACAATTTTCTTACTTTCGGAATTTCTTATATTGGTCTTTGTGTGAATATAATATGTTGTACCAAATTTAAAATGTCACAATGCATAAATAGTCTTGACTCTGGTGTCGGATAAAAAAAAATTTAAGAGCACTACAACGATCGTATTATTGGCCGAATTTATATTTCTGCCCCCCCCCCTCCATAATTTAGTTGTCTTTAACATATATTATTGTCGTAGGATCATGACAGTAAAAAAAGATTTCGTCGATAATATCTGAATGAGAAAAAGAAAAACTAGAAAAAAAATGAAACCCGGCATATATTGGAGGCTTCAGCTACTCTAAATAATTATTTCCCCTTGAAGGGAATTGTGTGTGTGTAATTTGTTTTTCTTGGAAATAGCTAGTTCGTATGCGTGTGGAAAAAATGAACTCTAAACAGACAAGTACAAAACCCTTTTCCCGCCATTTTTAGAATGCATAAACAACTTACAATGGTAGTTGTCGATTAACAAAACTGGGCATCTCGTGAACGATGCCTAAGTATGCAGCATTCTATCGAAGCCATTATATTCTTTTTACCGAAGCCATTTTATTGTATTTATGCTTGGGAATGTCTATAGCCTGTCGTCTGCGGTACATGAACATAAGCACGGCGGTCTTGTTAAAAGGACACAATAAAATACGCACTCTTTCCTCGAGTGTAATTTTCTGCTCTTGTGAAGTAGCCCCAAAGGGACACCTGAATGAGAAGGGGAGTTACAACTTGTCAATCACGACACAAAGGGTTTTGGGGAAAGAAACTAGCTTTCACGAGCGTCTAAAGGCGCTCTCGCCCAGAATTGACATGGAAAATTTTGACGTCTTAAAACGCTCCTGCCCAGAAATGACATGGAACATTTGATCGTCTAAAAGCGCTCCTACCGAAAAGACGGTTAAGGGAAATATTTCGAAAAATTTTATTTTTAGGAAACAGATTTTGAGTTAAAAGTATAACACTTTTATTGCCATGATGAGATGTTACTGTAAATAAACGTTATACTTCATCATTTAAAGATTCTAATAAATCATCAAGAACCACGATGTCATAAAAATCATCAAATGTTTGAGGTACGCCTCGGTAAAAATCTATTTTTGATTCTTCTATAAACCATGGCTGGAACATTGAATAACACCATAAGATATTGTTAACATCTCTCCCATAAAGATTACACTTTAATAACTTTCTGACTAAAGTTGTTTTGATTCTTAATGTGGGTCCAAAAACTAGTGTAGTAGATGGGAAACGGAAATGATAATGATCATTCATTACTACATCTTGACTGGCAAAGTTTTGAGAATTCATCTCTATTCAACTGCACACAGACAAAATATGGAGCAAGCTTCCTCTGATCGTTTTTAAAGAAATGTCTGACATCAAAAAACACTTTTATTATCCTTTAAGCAAACGTGAAAAAGTAACTTCGTCCAAGATAAACCGATTCATAAAAAGATGAATTGGTGAGATTGGGCATTAAAGCTTCTTTATCATGATTAGTGGTAAACAATATCAAGAGGAAAAAAAATAGCAGACAAATAATGCTTATTACATAAAAAGAAATAAATCCTGTATGCGGGTTTTGAATAGAGAGCATCGTTTTAAATAACAACCTTGAATGCCGCGTGACAAGCTAACAATTGCGTTTTCTTAAAGAAAAGTTTCTTTTTTATTCAGGTTAACAACAAAGTAGGCAAATTATAATGAGAGATGTAAAAACAACCTTGAGAGAGAGATTTTAAGTAATAGGGGGTTTCGTGTTTAATTTTTTTTGAAGCCAGAACGGAACCATTTTTTTTTTAGGATGAAGCCAGAACGGGACAATTTTTGGTGCGGCGCAGCCAGAACGACCCAAAACACCACTACTGCCAAGGATATGTAAAATACTTCTTTCGTTTCTGAGAAAACATACTAAATCGTTATAATGACTGCTAGAGGGTTTTACCACTGGCCATAAATAACGGGTCCAATGGTGGGAGGTGGTTTTCTATTGCCCGTAAATTCCTAATCACTCACAATTATTCCCCTTTGAAGTTATGCGGCTTGGTCACTGGCGAGTAGCACAGATGTTTTTCCAGTCTCCAAGGAACGTGGGATACCGAGTTTTCTCATGGCATTATTGTCTTCAGGACATTTTCTGTAGTGCCGGCAATGGCAAACCATGAGCACGCAAACAACAGGGTCATCTGGTTGTCAACAAAGAGCGCTGAAGCAGTAGGATATTTTCGGAGAAAATGGACGGAGAGTACATGGAGAAACATTACCCACCCCTGCTGTATTGTTTGGGTCGCGAAATCGAAAAGAAAGTGGCAGTACCTATCTGTTTGTAGACATCTGCTGCCCTCAAAATGGGAACTCTTTGGGAGCCCGTATGAAGAGAAAGACGAGATCGTAATTGTATGTGTTGTGTGAAAATGCATGTATGTCAGTTGGAAAAATTTTGACAAGTCCGGGAAACACCTTGAATTTTCAAAAATTATAAAAAGGGGAAATTACATTCAACATGTCCTTCCGAGCAGGTTAGTATTATTAATATTAAATAATTTAGGCAGGAAAAGTGAACTGCTTGCGACGTCATCATATGCTGCGCCGTGGTCTCACATTATTGGTCTCGGTGATTGGCTGAAAAGACTCAAAAAAGTTATGATACCAAAAATTAAAGTTCAAAAAATTAATTGAAGGTGAAATTTTAGAGGAAAGTATTAGTAATTTTACAAAGTAAAGAAAAAATAGTGGGAGAAGTTTTTTTTATTTGTTTTTCCAGAGAGAGAGCCATTTCTGAAAATTTTCAGGAATGACTATTTTTTCTTTTTTTGGGGTTTTCAAGAGATTTTTTAGAAAAGATGGTGAAGGGAAATGAAGAAAAAAAGAGAGTTTTTTTACCGAAATTTCGAAATTTCATCATTTTTTAAAGCTGGTCGCTGCTCTTAATTTAGCTCCTTTCTACTTGACGAGTATATTCCCAGCTTCTTGTAGGAATTTGTGAAGGATCGCTCGTTTTTCTTTTTGCGAGCTGTTCTTGACAATGTCCTCCATGCATGATTTTGCAAATTCGTACATCTCGTACGTTGAGTTAAGGCTGGCTGCCGATTCATCCGGAGTTCGAGTATGAAGACACTTCTTCGCGCGTCCTATCTGCAATTTTGTCGGCGACGACTGATGCAATTTCCTCGGCTGGGCTGTCATTGGCTTTACCATCACAATTTCTGAAGCCCGTTTCCCCGTGCGTTTAAACATTTATTTAAATATCAGAACTTCAGAAAAGATATGATAAAAGGAATTACATTTTTAGAGCATTATCATTGGTCTTAATACTTTTTCTACGTACTTTTTGTTATAATATTTATTTGATTTATTATATACCAAAGTTTTAAGATTCGGCAAAATATAAATACATTATAAATTCGGTACAAACTGAAATATTCAAACAGCTAAAGGGGCGGATCACGAAAATCGTGGCAAATTTAGTAAAATATTTCCCCAATTTATCAATGCATTTTCCGATAGTAAATCGACTAAAAATAAACAGAAAAATTATAGTATAAAAAATATATATTACACGAGTTAATTAGTCGTAAGCAGCTATAAAATAATTAAAAATCGGCACTTAGGAAGAGAAAAGACACTAAAAGACAACCACGTTTTTTTATAGCATTATTGTTCTTAATTTTTTCTGCATGCTTTTGTTATAATATTTAACTGATTTATAATACATGTATTTTAAAAGTCCGCAAAATATATTGTAAAATGAATTGCACCAATAAAGAGAATTAAAAAGTTAAAATCATTTCTGGCGAGGAGTAGAAAAAAAATTGCAAAGCCTATCACGAGCTGGATTCGAACCTTGGCCTTCAGATTCACGATCCAGCACACTGTCCCCTACACCCTTTCAGCTGATGGAGAAGGTCCTAATACTTTTTATCACCAAAAGCATATACTTTTAGTGAAATTTTTTTTTCGAAATGTATTACCACCTTCATCACTCGCTATCATTAACCACGCGCGGAATTTTAATCCTTCCCTCACACGAATTAAAATGGATAATTTTGTTTGGCATATAGCATGTCAATATTTCAGAATACATTCCAGTGATTACATAACCAAGTCACCTTGTGACCCAAAGCACAACAGATCGTACGTTATTACAGTAGTGGGAATTATCGTAAACCAAGAAGAGACCTGATTGGTTGAAATCGCGGAAAGCGGTAAATTTACGAAATTAGCCGACGGGTCCGGCCAAATTTTTTGCTGTTTTCTCGGCTCGATTTTGCTTGTTGTCATTAAACTTTCTCCAGACGCTTCTCGGCAGAAACGTCGTGCTGGTATAATCTTTTCCGAAAGTTGCTGGTATGATTCTGTCCACTTTCTGTTGAGAATATTTCTCTGATCTCAGATTTTTGCGGTGTTTCGATAACTCTTTTTTGTAGACTTCACACCCGCGATAAACACTTGGATGATTTTTCCCGCAATTACAACCCACTGGGTGATCTACTCCGCGAATTTGGGTGCACTGTTTTACGTCATGAAATCCGGTACACTCCATACAGCGCTGGGGAGTTCAGTCTTCACCGCGGTGTCCCCAGGTCTGGCATCTATAGCTGATATTAATCGATGTACGATTTGGGTTCCGACAACGTCTCTCAATCGATATAGCAACAGCAGTTGCTTCAAGCCAAAAATTTCCTTCGACTTTGCATTGGACGATAGGTCAACTTTCCATAGCGGTAGTATTTTAGACCGAAGTTTCCGTCTTTGGGATCGAATTGGTGATACCATTGTCGGATACCCGCCTCAAAAAGTTCTTGTTTGATGTCCTCGGCTGGAATAGCTGAGTCGAGTCCGCGTATGATTACACTGAATGAACTGGCATCAGGTGCAGATTGCCTTAAAAAATTGGGATTTATTCTTCTTTTAGAAAATCTAAAATTTTATCGCGGTCAGTGCTGTTGGGGAAAGTGATCTTATATTCACCGCGCGTAAATTTCATTTCACACGCGTGCTGCCACGTTTCTTTAATTTTCTTTGTTACTGCCCGCCGTTTACGGTCGCACCGTATCACCAGCGAGTATCTGCCGGGTTCAGTACGACTAGGTTCCGGCTGCTTTCTAGCCAGCTGGCCATCTAGCTCGCCATTCTGTGTGGGCGGAGCTTCAACATCGTAGGTTGCTTGCGATTGGTCTGTTTGAATTGTCTCGACCATCGGGGCGGGGGTTTGTTGATCTCTAGAACTTTGATCTTTTCGCCTCTCTAAGCAACGGCTTTTTCCCGTTTTTCCTGGGATTTTTCCAGGTTAGGCACTGGAGTTGCGTTTTGCTGTTGCGGCGTCTGCTCCTTGTCTGATGTTGCTTGTTGGAAACTTGTTTCTTGCCCCTGCTGAACCTTTGGTTCCGCTGAGGTCGCTTTCCTGGTGTCGGTGTCTGTCAGATCAGTCTGTCCGGAATTTCGGTCCATTTTCGAACTGTCTGGTAGATAGCATCGTTTATCCTTGAGGAATAAGCATTAGTGATGGCTCTGTTGGACCGCTGGCTAAAGTAGCAGTCTTCGGTTGCCTTCAGGATTTTTATGACGTGCTGGCGTATGGACAGCTCGATTTGCAGCACATTAGTACCTTCCGGTTTTTTCTGGATTTCTCTGTACTCATTTAAGGCCTTCTGCAGGATGTCATCCCCGGCGCAGGAGTGAGTCTTGTCCCGGGAGGAGCGGTTTCCACAAGTTGAAGTAGTCGCTGGCGCTGGCGGGTTATGTGATCGCTGCTCTGGCTTGCGAGGCAGCGTCGACCTTGTTTCTGAAGGCTTCGCTCAGCTTCCTCCATTCACCATTGCCCTGGGCGAGAGTCACACCGTGCAGGAATCAAACTGGTTGATATTTTAAGTTTAGTGAGATTTCTCACAATTAATTTTAGGTGATTTTATTTTCAAGATCCGACTGAGAGAGAGAGAGTACGGATCGAAGCTAGTCAATTTAGTTCGACTAATCTAGCATAATTACAATCGTTGGAGATAACTGTGGTGAAATCGGTTAATATGGTGAGGTTAAATAAAGAAATGGATTTGTCACCAGAGTGAAGAATACCTGAAAAGGGGGAAGAGGTAAAAATGGCAGGACAAAAAAATACCAAGTAAAATTTCAATCCCGAAACTCGGTGTGGTTATCAAGACTTATATAAATTCACATTTAATAATTCATTGCATAAGGGAGATTCTCACAAGGTAAAATGCTTGCAACTGACAAAAAATCAAAATTATTTTTCTCACGTTAGAATATACCACTGGCGAAATTAATAGTTTGATAAAAGGAGTTTTACTCTGCAGAAGATAAAAAAAAATGTTTGTGCACAAATAAATAAAAAATATAATGAGGTAACTCATAAATTATTCGTGAATGTCCTTTTCATTGCAGCATGGTAAAGGGGGATCCTGGTCGTTAGTTGACACGTCGGACAGCACCTAGATGACAACCATTGGAATATACTTGAGAGACGTTTTATATATCAGGAATTACTTTTACGATTTGATAAACACAATCTTATATTTGCATGTCGTGATTCATTCGATCTTTAGAAGGCCTCACAAGGAGCACCTCGTTGGTACAGCGTCACAACAACTTGAATCCGCTCACGCTAGGTGCCCGGTTTCTCTCAACATTTTCACACCTTGGCGATGACGAGCTCGCCAAGTATACAAGAGTGAGCTTGCCGCTGGTGTACGTGACTGTCCTTTTGTACAGTAGCGGTCACTGTAACCGGTGCTTTCTGGTTCTTACCGTGCCTGTACAAAGGACCTGGCGTTGAATTAGCGACGATAGTGCGCCCTTAGTTGGTAGACGGTTGGCAACCCCCATTTGCTGCGGCGACATGCCGTCTCATGGATTGTTGAACGTTTGAGAGCGATGTATACAGTTGAATGGCGTTTTGTGCCGACAAAAGGTGCCGCTCGTTCTCTGTAGCGACCACACACATATTCTTGGGGGAGGTGTACGAGTCAATTTTGCGATCGGGGTCGAGTACGAAAAACAAAATGCAAATTCCTGTGATGGCATGACAATAACGATATCATGGAGCTCAACTTGAGCGTGCTGTCTCTCTCGTGTTCATCTTGAAATGAAAATTCGTTTGAGTCTCATGAAGACGAATACTCAAAAATACGAAAAGAAAAAAAAATACAATTAAAAATGCTAGTTTCGAGGGGGAAGGAAGGACCAGAGACATGTTTTCCTTCCTTTGAGCCTTGCAACAAAACGAAGGATTTTCAGTGCGATAAAGGGAAGAGGGATCCTCCAAATTCTTATAATTTACAATTGCTGCTGGAAGCCTTTCTTCTGGAACTCTAGGAGGGTTTTTCATCTTTCCCCTTGCATGATTTTTAGGCTGAAAAATTAAAATAATATGTACCATAATAGTGGTGAGTGGAAATGCTTTGAAAAATGAAAGCGTAAAGAATATATTCTCGCGGCCCGGTACTATTGATGCCGCGGCCCGGTACTATTGGTGCCACGGCCCGGCGGTTGGGAAACACTGGTATAAAGCGTTCAAGAGGATTCATCGATGCCATTTTCTTCTCTTGTCGCCAGTCGATCAACAAAGAAAATTCGATGTTTTTTTGTGATGGTCATTTTCTGATGCCCTAAGCATGCGGTATGTTTTCCTCAAATGGTTAATTTTGCCAGTTGCAACCCAACGGCTTTTCTTTGATCACTCCGCACGATAGCCTTTGTCCAAGCGCTTTGCCTTGCTCTATCTACCCGGGAAAGCTGGTTGTCTGGAATTACTACTCTATGTGTTCATACAGTCCCGTAACTAGGCTGGGGCAACCGAGACATTGCCCTGGAGTCCCTAGGTACGCTACGACCCTGTGTTCATAGAAGAAAAATGTCATGCTACACATGGAAAGAAAACCTATCAATACATAATTTTTTTGAATCAATTTTCAATTTAAAATCTTATATAAGGATGACAGCGAGAGAGGCTTGACAAAGTACAATAACGACCTCGTTGTGACATCAACACTATTAACGTCATCAAGCATAAATTACACTATAAACATGCCTCTCACCACCCAGGGGAACGGGACGATTCCTCTCTCACTATTTTTTTTCGCTTTTCACTGTAGAGTGGCCCGTGAGCTATGGACCACCAAAGAACCCAGCCTGAGACCTTGCTGCAGGATGGGGGATGCCTACAGCGTCCATGGCTCCCCAAGGGGTGGGCTGACAAGCTCCAGGGCTCCAGCGCTGGGGCACGGGACACTTTTCACAATTTTTTTGGTTTTTCACGCTATAAATTCATCATAAAGGGGCCCGTGAAAATCTGGTCGGTGGGCCCGCAAAAGATGCCAGCCTAGGAGCCCTGCTCCAGGATGTGAAGGCCATGATATCGTCCCTTTTTTAGTGCCTGCCAGCATAATTAGTGAATTGGGACCACTCGTTATCTCCGCTTATAGTCATTTTTATTTGGTCCCCGAGTGACGTTATACCGAGCACTGACTATTTATGATTTGTTGAATTCTAAATAGACAGATACATTTTGCGTCACTTATATATCCATATTGTGCATGCATTTCACTGTTTTTGAAGGGGTGGCTAACCTGATTCCTTAGGTAATTTTTACTTTTCAATTGAAGAAATTCTTTTTAATTTGTGAGCGATATTTTTCTTATGAATGAATGAGTCTCTCGTAACCAAGTTTCGTTTCTCATCATTGAAACACCCAACCACCACCACCAACACCAAACATGGCCCCCGCTAAAATTGAAACACCCAACCAGACGTGAAGAAAACTTGAAGGCTCCTTCGACCTTTCAAGATCAGACACAACCTGTTTCACATCTCAGAGATATCGAAGCATACCCGGAGGACGGGTGTGGCCGAAAAATTCATTTTTTTCCACATAATCAGCACTCGTCAACGGGTGGATCAATATATACAATAAAAAAATCAACTATAAAATCACCATAATCGTCTGAAGTTCTTGAGGAGCCGAGGTTCTGGCCGAAGAGCTCTTGAACCTTTGAAAATTGTTTATTTATTTTTATTTCCTTTTTCTTTAATCAATATTATAATTCACCTGTTTATTTGCTTCTGTGTTCTACCCCCCCCCCCCCCGCAGTCAAATATTGTTGCAACGAGGTTCGAAAAATGTTTCGGCATCACCGTTCGGTTCTTCCTTGTGAATGGACATTTAGAATATACTTGGGTTTCCCGTATATACGGGACTCAACTCAAGCACGTACGAAGGAAAGGTAGGGTGCATTGCATTGCTTCTTCAGAAATTATTGGGGGGGAAGGGCTCAGTCCCTTCTGCTTCTCACAAAATTTATTGTGGGAGCTTAAATGGCCTCAGTCCCTAGATTTCGGTGCCTATGCTGTACAGAGTGTAATTTTTCTTATCTTGGTTTCAATGTTATTGACCTTCACCACACATTTGGTTCGCCAGTCTAGGCGAACATCTGCGCCCTGTCTACCGTTCGACGAGAATTGTTTCTCGAAAGCGTTGGCAAAAACCTCTGCCATTTCCCTCTGCGTGAACACAATACCCCGTGATTCACTACGCAATCTCGTCACTCCTACACTCCTAGGCTTACAGATGTGTAAAGCATTCCATATAGAGCCGTCTCCCATGTTGACCTCCTCCATGAGGTATGTTTGATATTCCAGTCTGCTGCTATAAGAGTTGGGTTTCCCGAGTCGAAGATTTGGTTCAAGAGAAAGTAATTCAATTTATTTTTGGGGGTTTATATATCGATATAATATCGAAATTTACTTCGTTTACCCTCACTGTCACTCCAATCACCTCCGTGGAGTCAGACTGCTCAAGTCAAGCATGTTAAAGGGTAAATTTCGCTTAATAAAAATTGCTACCCCCTCCCCCTTTATTGTGTAATCGGTCTTTCCTTAAACAATGGAAGTTGTTGACCTTCATCTTTTTTGTCGCTCGGAATCAACCAAGTTTCCTGTATTAACGCAATATCTATATTAAAATCTATAATTGTTTGCTTAAATTCGTTTAGACTGGATTTAAGGCTCATGGCGTTCCAGGACAATATATTAAAAGACCTAGGTGGGGGGAGCAAAACTCTCCTTTACTCTATTACTAATTTTTAGGCTTAATTTTAGGCTAAAACTTCCAAGAGACCGGTAAGTAGTAGATTCAATCTATCCACTATTTTTTCCAGGGGTTTAATTCAGTAGTGACATTTTTGGCTATTAACCCTATCGACGGCTCAGGGTCGAACACAAAACCTCTTCAAAAAAAGCTACTTATTTTCACAAAATCGTTTCAGAATGACCACAGGGACACGTGATTATAGAATGCTTTCCCCCCAATATGTGACAATGGGTAATTGGCATGTATGATAACCCGTCGAGAGGGGGCTGAACCGAAGTGATATGCTGGTAATGCCCGGTGATTGGCCCTCTCTTCTCAGAAATGTACGGAGTGATTATAAAAAAACTATCCCGACATATGGGCCCCTAACTATCATACCATTCACAGAAACTGAATGAAATTTTGGCATAAGGTATTTTGAAGTATGCGCTCAAGAATGATATGGAAAACAACAGTGTCACTCTAACAGTTACGGTTACAGTGAGAAAATTTCGAAAATATCAAATGGCAACACCAAGTGTTTTGTATTGGAATGCGATCTCCATACTGAAAAACACTAAATAGCGTTGGAATGGCACCTGTAGCACGAAAATCCCCAGAGCTAGGCAAGGAAAAAGTAAAAAGGACACAATAAAATGCTTTATTTTATGCTGTTTCTCTGTTCTTATTGGTTGTCCTCACTTTTAGCCTATCTACCGCCGGTGATTTTCATGCTACAGTTGCCGTAACTGTTAGAGTGACACTGTTGTTTTCCATATCATTCTTGAGCGCATACCTCAAAATACCTTATGCCAAAATTTCATTCAGTTTCTGTGAATGGTATGATAGTTAGGGGCCCATATGGCGGAATAGTTTTTTTATAATCACCCTGTACTTTCTCCTTTCATTCTCCAAAGTTTTTCTATTTTCCGAACTAAATAAAAAACACATGAAGGCGTACTCAAAATTTTGAACGAAATTATTGTTGCGTGTTTATAGATGCTCAGCATTCTATGGTAAATAACTCTATCAATATAGATTAGCTTTAACTTTATCGTTTCCATTATATAATTCATAATTAAAACAATTTTTAGTGAAAATATTTTTGGGGGGAGGGGCCCGAGCCAGTCTTCAAAAATATTGGGGTGGTTCAGGCCCATGGGCCGGATACAAGTTTACGTCTATGGTTGTTCAAGAAGCTGGCACCACACACATACACCCTGTTCTACCTAAAAAAAGTACATCACGAATTGAAAAACTAGACCCTCGTTAATGACGCATATGCCTTAAAACCCTTAATTTTAAGTTTTTAACTAATTCTCGTCGAGTTGCATGCTGCATCACTTGCAATATGATACCAGTGTGTACCCTGCCTTACAGACTTTTGAGATCATGTAATGCTTGTGAGGTCGGGTTTACACTCACAAAGCGAAGAATGAAAAGAAATCATTATCTTGATACGGAAAATATTTTGCACGATGAAAAAATGAGGCGCGTCGACTATTATGCCATCCGACGTGTCTGATTCTATGACGCTTCCGGCATCAAAATAACTTCTGTGCTGTTTTATATTTCAATAAATCAGTGGGAGTAACTCTCAAAGTTTCATTACAGTTTCTACAAAGGAATAATTTTTTTGCAATGCAATCCTTCGATCCCGATGTCCGATGAGATAATATTTATACGTATTTGTGTTGCACAATAGTACCCCGACTTACGAACTTATTGTCGGTGTCGACTTCCGTTTAACCTCGGGTATTACGATAAGAATAAATGGATTGTTTCTGTTAGTGAAAAAAAACTTACTTCAAATTCAGTGTTATCTCCAGTTCGTTTTTTTTCATCGATTTCTCTAAATATCTCTTCACAGAACCTTGGTACGATACCTAAGGAACATAAACTACGATTAAATACAAGTATAGAATTTAAGTAGTAGTTATTCATACCGTTATATACAGCATGTCCAAAAAAAACCTTACACAGACATTTTTCTCCTCAAACGTTTGTTGTAGAAAAACACTTCCAGTAGCAAAAATATTTTGAACATAAAGTACGTAATAAAGTAGTAATTTATATTATATGACTTCTCTATACAAACAAACGAATTCTTGAAAAGCAGACGGGACTGCATCGTGACACGGTCGCTATGTTAAAGACGTATGTTAAAGAACGAAAGAGAAAAAATTTTAATCTAAGAATTAAATTTCAAGCATCAAAGTGTTCATATTTCAATGCATCAAATTTTCTAATTCAAAATTTACATTTATATTTAAAATTCAAATTTACAGTTCAACAAATTTACAATTTCGCTTACAAATGTACTATTCCTTAAGTACCATCACATCCTGTATTACAAATATTTAGTATTATACAATTGTGTCACAATTAGCCACATTTATAGATTAAATAAATGACGGAGTACCGTGTCCCATAAATTTTTAAATAGATTGACTGGTATTTAATAGATAAGCACTGGTAATTCTTCCTCAGTTTCTTGGAGCTCGCGTGCTGGATTCTTTCTTGACTCAATATGACGTTCATATGTCATGGTCCACAGCATCTGAAATTTTTAAGAACATTATCCACCAAAACCGTTGAAGTATTTCACACTCTTCAATGAAACCAAAGTGTCCGATCTTCCTGATGGACTTGATAACTACTATGCTACCAAGCGCAAATACGGAAAACTCGCGAAACTAGAAGATAAGCAAATCATAGGAGGACTCACCCATGCATTACCTCCTAATATTCAACGACTAATTATGGTTAATGAACCGAGTACAACCGGAGAGTGGTATCAAATTGTTTACAAGTTGATAAACGTTGCGGAAAAGATGCACTAGTCTCCATCACACACATCAGATCCAAAACCCGGAATTCAAACGAGAGTCAAGATGCCTTTTAATGTACTTTCTCCTGAGCGGCAAATGTTCAATTCATCAAAAATGGCTAAACAACCTTGTCCAAGACATCTTGAACAGAAAAATCAGCGTCATTATCATTGGCTGTCCGATTGCCATCTTCCAAGAGACCAGGGGGTAAACAATCCCACTTTCCTTATATAACGCCCGTTCCGCGCTTGTCGTTAGATAAGGAACTATCGTAAGGAACGTGCTAAGGAAAATTCCTTAAGCGGCACTCTCCCCTTTGCGTTGAGCATTGTCCTTAGGATCACGTGACGGGTTGCGAAGGAAAAAACCGGTCTTTCGGTTCATTCGTTCTTTTCTACGGTTCAGTTCACTATTCAACCAATCAACGTAAAGCAAAAAGTTTACAACTACTACTACGTATTAAAAATCAATATTTCGTCAACATTTGTGGCAACGATTGCTTTATTTACTTTAATTTCGCGTAATGTTTTTCTTTTTTTTACGTTAGATTGCGCACAAGTTTCCTCGAATTTTTAATAACTTAAGATATTTTAAGATAATTATTAAGATATTTTAATAATTTTCTTACTGGACATATAAATTTGTTTTAGAGACAATTCAAGTTTTTTTAATAGAAATTTTATATAAATTACAATTTTTCTGAAAGATTATAATTTTAATTTCTCATGACATTACATCATAGAGGTTAATACAGCAAGTATCATGCTCAATCATGGGGGAAAAATATTGATTTTCCAGCTCTATGAATTTAACGCTCATGTTTTAGTGTTATAACGATTCTCACTTAGGAAAATGTATTGAGATTTCTTATTCTTCCATCAGGTCTTGACATGATGGAGTTGTAGCTATTTGCTACATATACATGTTCGGCAAATATTTGATACTATATATTTCGATATTACTAGAACCATGTCATTCACCATATCTCGCAATAAAATTTTAATTTCTTTCCAATCGTTTTATTAAATTTTTTATCAACTGCAGTGAATCCCGCTTGTTTTTCAAGAAACACTCATGAGAAACTAAGGGAAACGCTTTGGACAGAAAATTTTGATGAGTCGACAAAAATAAGTCATTCTAAATGGGAAGGTTATTATTCGTTTTGTGATTTCAGCTGCATTCAATAAAAAATAAATTATATAACTCTGGTTCAGATAAATCAAAACACTTCATTCCACTGAGCTGTTTAAATCTTTGCATAGAAAACCGTTTTCTATGCAACTAATTCTCAAATTTATTGTAGTACAAAAATGTAACATTCATAAACATTTTTTCTAATTATAATCACAAAGAAAACACTCATTTTTTGCTTATGATCATGGATAAATTTATTAGATAAATGTGTGAACAGTATTTCATACACATGTATGATTGCGGCTGTGTATGAATATACATATAGGTGCTGGTTAAATGAGTTGCTTGAAAAACAAAAATTTCTAGTTTTACACTCGTAAGCCATAACTTGTGTCATTGCATTCAACATTTTTACCTGAAATGAAAAGGGTAAATTGTATGATAGTTTTGAGTATTGAACTTTGTGCACGCCATAAAAAATTCCAAAGATAAAAATGAAAACGATTCAACTTACCTGCGGTATCTATATTTAATCCATCAGTACATAAGTACACTTCATGAGTACCGATTTGTCCTCAACAGGCATGTAATGTCTTCATTTTGCGACTCTTGTTTCAGCAAATGGTCAAGAACCTAATAAGCATTTCAAATAGTATATAACAAAGTACCAATATATAAATAATAGTACCAAATAGTACAATATTTCAATGTATCAGCGGTGTGATGGAATAAAATATGTTAGTTGTCAACTAAAACAATTTCCCAACAAACTGCTAGTACTACTAAACCACATATACAAGTTCTGAGGAATTTCTAATTGACATGCCTTGGAAAGTGTTATGTGTATACATAAGTTTTTGTGTCCTTAGCAAATTAATTGCAATATATAAGGAATGCATGTTTCATGCTCGACTTACTACCATCTATTTTTGATATTTAAAGCAATGATATGTGTTTGAATTTTTGTGCTCTAAGTACTGTATTAAGGGTCAATCTGTTCTGTGAACAGATTATATATATATATATATATATATATATATAACAGGAGAAAAAATACACCTAGGAGCAATTACTAATGAATAACTTACCCTCAAGTGTCAATTGTACAATTTGAACAACTACATTGAACACTTGTAACAGTGTTCCTACTTAATAAGTATGACACAGTAGTACAATTATTTTCTGAAATTTCTCTACAGACCCATTAATATCAAGAATTTGTTCTTTATAATTTATTATGATTTATGCTTATATCTCTTGGGGGAAATCATCTGAAGGACCCCAAACTTTAAATCCTTCTCCGCCAGTGATTTGAACAAGTTCATAAAACAAAATTGTACAAGCCAATTTTAAATACATTGTTTAATGCAAATGACATATATTATATTGTATTCATAGGTGCCGGAACCTAGGGGCTGAGGACATTTGACCCCCCCCCCCAATAAATTTTAAAAGAGGACTGAGCCCCCCAAATAATTTCTGAAAAAACAATGCACTACACCTTCCCCCCTCCTGCATACGTATGTGGACACCATATGTAGTTGCCGGAGGTGATAATGACATTTAAATTGAAGTAGCTATTTATCCATAGTTAAATTTTATTTGACTCCACTAAGACTGTTCAATTCTAGATACGGTTAAATATACGGTTTATTAATTAGAAGAAACACACGGCACGTTAACACATATATACGAAATAATAATACACGGACACACAGTCAAAAGACATCTCTACTCTGCAAGAAACCAAAGCCTTCTCTGCCAAAAAGCGGAAGAGAGGCTAAGAAAAGGCGCGCGCACATAACGAGGTGTTGGCAGATTTATGCTATCCGAAACCAACACCTACACACTCTTGCCGACAGCATCGCCACAGTACTCCCCCACGAGTCCGAAGGACGTTAAGCTTGATAAGGTGTTACAAAACGGACTTTCCGTCCGGACCTCGTGACGAAGCCCTGTGGCGAGGCTGGGGCATTACATATAGATGATTTGCGAACATTAGATTCTTTGCATTCGAGAGAATTAAACAAAAATGCAGGTTTTAAACGATCAATAGAAATACACTTAGATTCATTATTGATACGCAAAGTAAAAAATTTATCAGTCCTATTCAAAACTTCATAAGGTCCTTGGTAAGGCTGCTGTAGCGAACGCCTTACAGTGTCAACCCTCACAAAAACGTGTGTGGATCTGGCCAAGTCCTTGTGCACAAAAATGTTTTTTGAGGAATGATTGGACAAAGGCGAAGGACGAAGCTTTGACATAGTCATACGCAAGTTCGTGACATAATCAGATTTTGAGGTGTGCTTACCGGAATCTTTGAAGAAGTCTCCTGGTAACCTCAGAGATGTTCCGTAGACCATGTCCGCCGGCGTAGCACCAAAATCAGGTTTGAAACTTGAGCGTATCCCGAGTAGAATGGTAGGAAGAACGTCAACCCATCTTTCAGTGGCGTGACACATGATGGCAGCTTTCAAGTCCCTGTGGAATCTCTCGATGGCTCCATTGCTTTGTGGGTGGTAAGCGGTAGTACGCACCCTGTCCACACCCAGCAACTTCGCAAGAGATCGGAAGAGTTCAGATTCAAACTGAGAACCCCTGTCCGTAGTAATGCGTTCTGGAACGCCAAAACGGGAGATCCAATTCGACAGGAAAGCGAATGCCACAGTTTCAGCAGTCTGATCGGGTACAGGAATAGCTTCCGGCCATCTGGTGAATCGGTCACTGCAAGTCACAACGTAGCGATTTCCTTTACTTGGTGGAAGTGGACCCACGATGTCAATATGGACATGCGAGAACCTTGCGGAAGGTAATCCGAATGCACCAATAGGAGAATGTGTGTGACGACCAACTTTGGATCGCTGGCAATGGATGCAAGTTTTGCACCACTCTTTGCAGTCCCTTTCTAAAAATTTCCAGATGAATCGTCTGCGAACCATTTCAGTAGTAGCTTTGGCACCAGGGTGGGAGAGGTTGTGCACTGCATCAAAAATAGCGCGGCGAAACGTTGACGGTACGTAAGGTCTAATTGAACCAGTGGAAACATCACACTGTAGAGTGACTTCAGGAGAACCGAAAGTCATTGGTTTTAACTCGAGACCTGAGTCCATTTCACGAAGTAATCGCAATTCTTCCTCATCCTGAGCGCGAGCCATCTCGGCGAAATCGATACTAGGAGGTATTTCAATTTCCGATATTCTTGAAAATGCATCGGCTACTGCATTTCGATCGCCTGAAATGTGCTTGATACGGGTTGAAAATTGACTAATGAATTCTAGATGACGAATCTGCCTAGGTGAACATTTTTCACTTTTTTGGGAAAATGCATAGACCAATGGTTTGTGGTCTGTGAGAATTTCGAAGTCAGATCCCTCCAGCATATGTCGAAAATATTTAATTGCTGAATATATCGCTAGCAATTCTCGATCGTACGCACTGTATCTGCGTTCAGCTGAAGTTAGCTTACGCGAGAAGAATCCTAATGGCTGAGTTTGATCATTAACTGCTTGATTCAAAACTCCGCCAATCGCGAAATCAGACGCGTCGACAGCTAGAAGGAGATGCGCACTTGAAATAGGATGAGCCAATAGAGCAGCATTGGAAATCATTTCCTTGCATGACTCGAATGCAGATTTTGCTTCCTCAGACCAGACGATTTTTGTTTTATCCCGTTTTTGTTTGCCTTTAACTAGATCATGTAAACATGCTTGCGTAGAGGCAGCGTTTTTCATGAAACGATGATAAAAATTTATTAGTGCCAGAAAACGTCGCAGCTCATCGATTGTGTTGGGCAATGGATAGTCCAAAAGTGCGGTAACACGATCCGGCAACGGGGAAATGCCCTTTTCTGACACAAGATGACCTAAAAACTGAATTTCTTTGAGTCCAAATTGGCATTTGTCAGGATTGAGAACTAAACCGTATTCGCTTAGTCTCTTGAACAACACATCGAGATCTTGTTCATGCGACTTCTCATCAGCTGACGCAACAAGAATGTCGTCTAAGTAAACATAGCAGAAGTCGAGATCCGAGAGGATGCTGTCAACGAATCGTTGAAATGTTTGTGCGGCGTTCCTGAGCCCAAAGGTCATGAAAACATACTCAAAGAGACCGTGCGGTGTAATCACAGCCGTCTTGGGAATATCACTTTCTTTCACAGGAATCTGGTGGTATGCCTTTACGAGATCGAGTTTAGAAAATATTCTTTTTCCAGCCAGACCGAAAGAAAAGTCTTGAATATTGGGAATAGGATAACGATCAGGAGTAGTTACGGCATTCAACCGACGAAAATCACCACATATGCGCCAACCACCTGTCTTTTTTGGGACTAGGTGGATAGGACTAGCCCAAGGGCTTTTGCTAGGACGAATGATGCCTTGCTTCAAAAGCAAGTTAAATTCTTTCTTGACGGCAAAAAGTTTTTCAGGAGAAAGACGTCTAGCCTTTGCGAAGACGGGAGGCCCTGATGTTTCGATGAAGTGGATAATGGCATGTGGTTTGGGTTGAGAATTTAAGACCGAACCAGTGAGATTTGGGAACTTGGTCAAAATTTTATGGTATGTAGTGGCACCAGAAACTGTAGTTAGACCGAGAGAAGGACCAGTGGTAACGACACCAAGAGAGTATAGAGTTGTCAAATTATCAACCAACCGGCGATTCTTGACATCAACAAGTAAACCGAATCTCTCCAAGAAATCGGCACCCAAAATAGGACTTGTGACGTCGGCCACTAAGAAATTGAATGAGAATATTCTCCTCAGTCCGAGATCAAGTTCAAAATGCTTAGTTCCATATGTGTGAATTTTAGTGCCATTAGCCGCATATAACGAAAGGTCGTCAGGCTTGGAAACTTTGGCAAGTGATTTAGGAAAACAGCTCACAGCTGCACCACTGTCAACAAGAAAACGAATTTTCGATTTTCTATCACAAATGAATAAGCGACTTTGAAAGTGGCAATCTCCGGCCGCCGCTGTAACAGGATTGCCCACTAGTTTTCCGAGTGTTGGCAAGGTGAAATGCAACGATGTGCTTTTTCACCATATCGAGCATGATACCAGCACAATTTGCGTCGATCGGAGCGATCTGAAGATTTTTTCCGCTCACGAGTTTTCGAATTGTTTCGCGACCGACCTCTGTATTGGTTTCGAGAACGAGAGAGCTCTTCGACTCGTGTAGCGAGCGATGCAATTTCTTTTTTAAGCTCATGCAACTCTGAAGAAGGCAGAGGAGGTTGAGACACCTGAGAAACGACAGCGTTGAAACTCGAAGCTTCTAATATGCGATCAGCTATCTGAGCTAAAGAGTCAAGAGGATCCCGACAAATCGACAAAATTTGTTGAACACTGACGGGTAATCTTTGCTGCCATAATGTGCTCAAAACATCATCACTGATTGTGTTATTCGACAAGTTTCGCATCTCACAAAGTAGCTGGGACGGTTTTTTGTCGCCTAGCTCGCACTCATGAAAAAGAGATTTCAAGCGAGCAGTTTCAGATTGAGCAAATCGGGAAAGAATACGTTTCTTTAGAGTCTCATATAAATCGTGTGAGGGAGGATTACGTACTAAATCACTCACGTAAGACAAGATTTTTGTGTCGAGAACGGAAATCACCGAATGAAACTTCGTCTTATCCGCGGTAATGCCTGCCGTGATAAACTGGGATTCCACTTGAAGGAACCATAAATCAACGTCGGCTTCCCAAAATGGAGGCGCACGGAATGAAACACGTGAGACTTCGGTTCCCGAAAGGGAAAGTTCAGTCTGACTAGCAGTTGCTTGCGGATTTGCCATAGCGAAAGAATGAAGACGGCAATAGTCCTACGAAAGAGAGAAATATTCACTCACCACGAAACTGAAATTAAAATCCACATTGCAGAGAGGTATTCATGATTCGTTGTAACGAATCCGATAGTCCTGAGTCACCAGTTTGTGGACACCATATGTAGTTGCCGGAGGTGATAATGACATTTAAATTGAAGTAGCTATTTATCCATAGTTAAATTTTATTTGACTCCACTAAGACTGTTCAATTCTAGATACGGTTAAATATACGGTTTATTAATTAGAAGAAACACACGGCACGTTAACACATATATACGAAATAATAATACACGGACACACAGTCAAAAGACATCTCTACTCTGCAAGAAACCAAAGCCTTCTCTGCCAAAAAGCGGAA
This sequence comes from Pholcus phalangioides, assembly GCF_987345545.1. Lineage (NCBI taxonomy): Eukaryota > Metazoa > Arthropoda > Arachnida > Araneae > Pholcidae > Pholcus > Pholcus phalangioides. The sequence continues at coordinate 41,439,134 of NW_028301604.1, read as the reverse complement.
GAGAGGCTAAGAAAAGGCGCGCGCACATAACGAGGTGTTGGCAGATTTATGCTATCCGAAACCAACACCTACACACTCTTGCCGACAGCATCGCCACACGTACTCGAGTCACATATATACGGGACAACCAGCAAGTTTCAGCCCCCTCAATGTTTTCATGTCTGCATCTCTGATTGTACTGTACAGTATATCGAAAGATTTAATACATAACTGATAATATTGAACATTTTTCAATCTGTGTCTGCAACCAACCTATCACTAAGAGTGCTGCAGTAATTTAATGCTTACAAGTTCTGCAGAGAATGTGAACATGGTGCATGTGTGGTTTGGTAGTGCAAATGAGGATTTGCGTGCAATTTTTGACAGAAGTATGTAATTGGTCAGGTATTTCTAATTCTGGAGGGGGGAGGGCTCAGAAAAATTACTCGGCCCGGGGGGTCTATGCAGCACCTCCTAGAGATAGTTGGTGCTGGTCTACGACACTCTTTAGATGGCACGAAAATATGTGCTAACACAGAAATATAAAATGTGACCTTATCAATATAGTCCAAACATAATTCATTATCATGATACATGTTTATATATATATGAACGAATTAACATTTGTGAATATAGCTTGCATACATGATCATCTCCCTATCTGTACATAGAGCCGGAACTGGGGAGGGGGGGGGGGGAAACAATCGCCTCGGGCAGCAAAATTTAGGGGGGCGGCAATTTTAGGTGGGAACAAAAAACACCGTTGTAAAATTGTCGAATTTTAAAGTTGCAGAGGCGGAAAAATTATGTTTGCCCCGGGGAGCAAAAATCCTAGTTACGGCCCTGTGAGTACATATTATACGAGGTCGGTCGGTAGGATTTTTTCTCCCAAAGCCTCGAGTATGTATAAAGCATCAATATTCACTTAAAATGAGTGAAATGTCATGTTAAGAAAAATAAAAAAAAATTGATTTCATATCATAAGTTAGCCTACCTTCCACTCAACAGCAACTCTTGTCTTCGTCTTTGGCTCAAGCTCCTCGCATAGCTGGCTGTATTTATCGTTTAGCCTAAATATATATTTTTTTACATTAAATGCGTGTATCAAGCATTAATCTCGCGGAAAAACAGGAGGAGAATTGTTTGAATCGAACATATATCTTCCATCCAAGCACACATCGCGCCGCCATTACAGAGAAAAAGTTGTCGTTACGAGCTAACGAGAGGGGCTTCGTTGTCGTTATCGTTGTTGTTATACAAGGAAAAAATAATTTCCTTATTTAGGGAAAGGCGAGCGGGGAGTGCGGAAATTTTCCCTTTTTCGTTAAATAACGACAAACAGCGCGCGTAAGGAAAAAACTGGTTCTAAGGACAGCGGGATTGTTCATCCCCTGTATCGCAAGAATAATCCACATAACAATAATATATCGTGCTCATCACGAACTATGTATGGATGTCAGCCGAGCCAACCGAATAAGTGCAACTGCGACAGTGGAGAGAGCACAGAACCAAAGCAAGAATTCTGACAGCTATTGATCGAAGGTGGATCAAGAGACTATACCAATTTTTCCAGACACAGGTGCCAACATAAATGTCATTCCTCTACACCTACTAGCGAACTTTCACAACTGTTCCGATATCAACGGCAAGGACAATGTAACTGTTTCTACATTCGGTGGCGACATTAATAGTATCGGTTCCGTCAATTTGCTGATTAGAATTGGAACTATTTCAAGGTATCTGAAATTTTTTGTATTAGACGCTCCTCAAAATTTTGCGTTATTATCTTTAAAGGAATTTCGAAAATTTTTCTTAAAAACTGATTTTGTAAGTTTCTGTGTTTTGCAATTTGATAAGGTTATTTCTATTTCAAATAGTAATCATAATATCGGTATCGATAGAAGTTTCTATATTTCTCCTATGATTCCTATTTCTACTAGAGTTGAAAAGAAGGGCTGCTCTAAGTTAGAAGCAAAGGATCATATATTGAGTCACATTGGTTAAACAGTTTGATAATATGTTTGCAAAATCAAAATATGATGTTCCACCTCTAAATATTGATCCCCTAGATTAATTCTAAAAGATAAAACACCGATTCCTCTTCACCCGTATAGACCGTCCTTTTCAGATTCATCAGAAATTAGGAAACAAATTTCGGACTTCGTGAAATATCAAATCATTGAGCCTTGTGCATCACCTTGGGCTTTCCCAGTTTCTCTTGTAAAGAAAAAAGACGATGAAACTACGTCTAAAACAAGATTAGTAGTATGCGATTTTAGAAAATTTAATATCGTTATGAGACCTGAACATCATCCAATCCCTAGAATAGACGACGTATTAGATAAATTGGTATAAGCAAAAATATTTTCATCTATTGATATCGCTTCGGCCTTTTGGCATATCCCTCTCCATCCAAAGATCAAGAAATAGTATCGATTGTCACCCAAGAAGGGCAGTACAAATGGAAGAAGTTACCCTTTGGTTTAGCAAATTCCCCCTCAATATTTGAAAGAGCATTAAATACAATCTTGCAAAAATATGAACTTCCTTTCTTGGTCCATTACTTTGATGACATAATTATTATTTCAAACAATGTTGATGAACATGTAACACATATCCAAAAGTTTTTTGAAATTTGTCAAAAGGAGGGACTAAAAATTAAATACTAAAAATGTCAATTTCTCAAAGAGAAAATTAATTATTTGGGATTTGATATAACCCCAGAGCATTATTCCCCATGTATATCAAACATCGAAGTGATTAAATCATTGCCAGTCCCAAAAAATGTTAAGCATTTACAATCATTTCTAGGAATAGTAACTGTCTATCAAAGGTTCATACCGAATTTCGCGAATATTAGACATCCGTTAAATCAACTTTTGAAAAAAGGGGTTCTCTTTATATGTGGAATGATGATTGTCAACAGGTTTGAACAGTTAAAAAATGCAATAATGTCAAAACCCATTTTGAGGATGTATAACCCTCAACTACCTTGTTATCTGTATTGTGATGCGAGTTCCACAGGAATTGCTGCGGTTCTCAAACAGCAATATCCAAATGGTGAAATGCATCCGGTTGGATATTTCAGTCGTGCACTTAGAAAATATGAGCTCAATTGGACTATAAGTGAAAAAGAATGCATTGCAATTTTAGATGCAATCCAAAAATTTCATGTATATCTTAACGGACGTCATTTTACTGTCTATACTGATCACTCAGCTCTTCAATATCTTCAAAACATCAAAAATCTCATTGGTAGGTTATTTCTATGGTCATTGCATCTTTCACAATACGAATTTACTGTAAAGCATATCAAGGGAAATTCCAGCGTTGAAGCAGACATGTTATCACGTCTTCCCATGGTTCAATTTTTATCACCTACCGAAATTATTAATTCACAAGACGATACAATTCTGTCTGACAAAAGATATTTCAAAGATAAAGATAATGTCATTTATATTCAGAGAAAAGGTATTCGAAAGGTTTTCGTACCAGAAGAACTCATTCTCAGAGCGCATACAAAACATGGCCATACTGGTATTACTCAAACCATTAAATTGCTTTCTCCTCAATATTACTGGCCCTACATAATCAGAGACATCAAAAATTTCATTAAGTCTTGTACAACTTGTCAGACTGTTAAAAAAACCTGTAGGACCAACATTAGGGGTTTTAGGAAATTTACCGGAAACCAAAGTACCCTTTTTGATTTACTTGCTATGGATAGAATTGGAGGTTTGACCAAGTGGAAGTACGAAATCTTATTTTCATGTGGTTGTAGATCACCATTCTAGATTTGCATGGGATTTTCCTTCCAAATCTATGTCCATCAATGCGTATATCCAATGCCTTAATATGATTTTTGAAACTGGAAAACCAAAATTATTATTCACGGACAGAGCACCTTCATTTACGAGTCCCAGATTTCGGAAGTATTTAAGTAAACAAGGGATAAAACATATTTTAACATCAAGTGCCAACCCATCCACAAATGGCGTAAATGAAAAGTTAAATAGAACTTTAACCGATAGGTTGAGAATATTGTATTTTGAGAATCAAAAGAACTCTTGGATAAAACATATAAAAACGGTCTTGGAGCAATACAATTACAGCATTCCCACCACAGTGTCTAATGTTTGGAGATCTCTCTTCCGATTTGCCAGAGCATGTAAACCCATATCCACCTCTGGAAGAAGCTAGACGTTTAGCATATTCTAGATCCCAAAAACAACATGAAAATAGCGCTGCTCTCCACGATAAGAAACATCCATCCCATAATTTTCAACCAGGTGATAAGGCCATGGTTAAAGTGTTTCCCCATCCAGATAACGGGAAGTTGTGTCCAGCTTACACTGGGCCTTATACTGTAATATCAATATTAAGTCTACAAAATGTTGAAATAGATAGACCGAACCAACCTACACGAAGGTATAGTGAATAAATTAAAACCATATTATTGTTATGTTCAAAACGAAAAAGATGATGACATTTTGAAAAATCATGTTATTTTAGTGGATTACCATTTTTTGATAATGAACAAACTCTTAAATTAGAACAAATTTAATCTGATTTATCTCCTTTCGCTCCAGAATTTATACCGTCAAATTCTTCGAGCAGTTTATCGACTGAGCAGAAATCAGTTGAAAATCAACATGTCTATATAATCAATATGTGTGTATATGTATGTATATATATATATAGCGTTACCAGTATCTGAATACATTATATATATATATATTGCTATTGTTATTTCTTCCTATTTCATATGTGTGCGTAATGCTGTATTCATGGTTTTGTGTCATATAGAGAATGTTTCAATCATCGAGAAAATGTCTTCAATTATTAATATTGATGTGAAATCATAGTTCGTCAATTTCACCGAATATGCTGACACACTCTCAAGACAGTCATGTCAGAGGACTTGTACATAACCAAAAGCACATTCAGTCGTGAATTGTTTTTAATTTACTCTAGAAATTATGATTTTGTATTTTTGTGATATTTTTCTTAGTTTTGCAATGGTATGCTCATATGTGCCTCTTATATATTTTTATATTATTATTATTATGTATTCCCAGCCACCCCCCTTTAAATGCTCTTTTTATTGGGGGAGTATATGTTGTATTTCTACGTAGAAAGAAACGTTCCCTCATGTTTTCTGTGAATCTTGTTTTTTTTACATTTGCTTGAACACAAGTATATACAAGAGACAATTGTGTTCTAAGTTGTCTAGACAAAAACAATTCAGCAGGTGATAAATCAGTTGTACAATGAGGTGTAGAACGATATGTCATCAGGAATTGAGAAATTTTCTTAATGATCTATAATCATTTTGCATTTTTGACAATGTAAGTCTGTACTAACCTTTCTGCGAGTCCATTAGATTGAGAATCATATGTTGGTATCAGAGTATGAATAACTGCATTAGATTTTAAAAAGGATCTGAATTCCTCTGAAACCAATTGAGGACCATTGTCAGAAACCAACTCTGACGGTGAACCATATCGAGAAAATAACTGTTGCAAAGCATCAACGGTAATAACAGAAATAATGGAAGGCATTTGTATCACCTCCAACCATTTAGAGTAGTTATCAACAACCAAAAGATAATTCTTTTGATCTTTTTGTGCAAAATCAATATGCACCCTATCCCATGGAAATTTGGACCATGGCCACTGTTGAAGTGGAGTTACTGGCAATGCTTTGCTTACTTTCTGACATGCAGAACAATGTTAAACAAGATTTTCGATTTGTTTGTCCGGTTCTGGCCACCAAATATGACTTCTGGCAATAGCTTTCATCTTGGAAATTATCATGCAGTAAATCTAATAAACGCGTTCTGAATTTTTCTGGAATGATCACACGCATTCCCTATAGAAGACAACCACAGTCAACGGGCAACTGATACTTACGTATGAAAAATAGTTTTAAAGCCTCATTATCGAGTCTTTCAGGCCAACCATTCTGAACATTCTTCAAGGCCATTCCCAAAATTGGGTCATTGCGAGTTGCCTTGGCAATATCTGAACTAGGTATCGGCAAATCCTCACAATATGAAATCTTAAATTCATCAGATTGTGCATCTGTCTCAGATTCTACTGGAGCACGAGATAATCCATCAGCATTGGCATGATCAGAACCCTTTTTGTACTCAATAGAATACTTGAATGAAGATAACAACAAAGCCCACCTCTGCAGCCTAGCTGCCGCAATCACAAGGACACCTTTGTCTGGCGCAGAAATGCTTATTAAGGGTCGATGGTCAGTCACCAATACAAAAAGTTTACCAAACAAATACTGCTGAAATTTTTTTATAGCAAAAATGATTGCTCCTGCCTCTTTTTCAATTCAGTTAATGTTTCTAGAGGCATATGCTATATGGGACGTTCCTTATTGTCTATGACATGTGATAAAACAGCTGCCAAACCAAATCGAGAAGCATCACAAGATACTCGTAATAGCAATGTTTCATCATAATGGACAAGTACTGCATCTGATGATAGACTATTTTACATTTCTGAAAAGTTTCTTCACACTGAGACGACCATTTCCATGGTGTGTCCTTATGAAGCAATTCATATAGAGGACATAATAGCATAGAAGAATTTTTAATAAACTTTGAACAATAGTTCAAGAGACCTAAGAATGACTTGAGTTTAGTGACATTAGTGGGAGCTTTCACTTGCTTAATGCACCTAATCTTTTCATCAGTAGGATAAAAGTTCTGTAGGATGACACTTTCTTGCAAAAAACTGCATTTCGACAAATTAAGTTTGACATTATAATCAGAAAATCGTTGGAATACCATTTCTAATGTTTCAAATGTGCATTAGTTATATCACCAGAAATCAAAATAGCATCTTGAAAACATATCACTGATTGCAAACCCTGAAGGATCTTTTCAATTGATGATTGAAAAATTGCCGATGCACTATTTTTGCCATACAACAATCTCGATGGACGTACTAAACCTAGGTGAGTGTTTAGAGTAAGACATTCTTGAGAGCGTTGATCAAGTTCGATTTGTTGGTAAGCATGACTCAAATCCAACTTTGAAACTTTTTCCACCGTTGAGAGTCGAAAACAAATCCTGCTGTGTAGACAGTGGATACTGATTTTGATCAAGATACTTGTTCACAGTGACCTTAAAATCACCACAGAGTCGAACATCACCATTCTTTTTCGGCACGATCACAAGAGGTGTTGCCCAACTGTAATGCTCCACAAATTTCCAAACTCCACGTTGCATGGATTTGTGAATTTCTTCGGCATCTTTCACCTTCAATGAATAAGGCACAGGGCGTGATTTGCAAAAAACTGGTTGAACATCCTCCTTCATTTTCAATGTTGCCTTGATATGTATAATTGGTTCACAACTTTCCTCGAAAAGCTTGTAATATTTATCAGTCAGTCTCTTGGCAGGATCACCGAATTCATTCGCTTTGCGTATGGAAAATATTTTAGGCCAATTCAACTTGAAATATTTTATCCAGTCCCTTCCAAACAATGCTGGTCGATCGCCTTTGACAATTACAGCACGGGGACTTGGAAGTCGGGTTCTCATAAGTGACATCTACAATCACCTCCCCGAAAACATCGATAGGATTTTGATTGTAATCTTTAAGAAATACATTCGTAAATCTGGGAACAGATAAATTTTTCTTCAACCAACACTCGGAGATAATGGCTACATCTGCCGCAGTATATAACTCCATTTCTAATTGTTCACCACGGATCTGTACGTTAACAAAGAAACGAGATTCTTCATTCAATTTATTAATTGAATTCCCTGAAAATAAATTATACTCTTCAGTGTTCGATTTATCTGCAGTAGATATCTGTTTAGCAGAGAAATTTTTCTGCTTTGACTTGTATACTGGAGAAATATGTCCAATTTTATTGCAGGCATGGCACCTAGCATTTTTGTATTTACATTTTCCGGCATTGTGTGACGCACGACAACGATAGCATTTCTGAGAACTTACCTTGTTACCGTGACCACCGTCACTCCATCTTTTTTATTTTGATGAAAAGTCGATTTTCCCATTTTGTTTACATTCGATGAGAGTCCAACCGCTGTAACCTTGATATTAATAGAACCTTCTTTAGCGAGTACCATTGCTACAGCTATGTCAATGGCATCTGCAAGTTTCAAATTTTTTCTTGCCAGTAGACGTTTTTGAGTTGCCTCGCAGCGAATACTGCAAACGAATCTATTCCGCAAAGCTTCGTCCAAAAAATCGCCAAAAACGCACGTTGATGCAAGCCGTTTCAATTCCACAAAATACTCGGTGATGCTTTCGCCCTCCTTCTGATTTCGTCGGTGAAACTTGAATCTTTCAGCGATAGTAATCGGTGCAGAACGAAAATGTTCTTGAAGAAATTTGAAGAGCTCTTCATACTAACAGTTGTTGGGTAGACGTGGCGTTAGCAAGTTACGAAGCAATCTATGTGTTTTTGCACCAAGCTGGGAGATCAACGCCGGCACGCGTTTTTCGTCTTCCACATCGTTAGCTAGTAAATACTGCTCGAGCCGTTCGATGTACAAGTCAAAATCTTCATTGGCATCATCGTAAATCGACAATTGACCAACTAGACCTACTTTCGACATTGTAACTATAGCGTAATCTGTTTCTTTTTCAGCACGTACACAAGGTTCGATTTATTTAACATATATTACTGGAACACTTCCTCGTCGCCATTATTATAAATAATGCTTCAAGAACTGGTTTAATATTAATAACAGATTATTTATTATGTTAAAAGTGGAGATACATAAACTAAGCACTGGAGTGAAAATTCCCAAACCGCTTACTCGCTGGAGACACAAAAACGTTGTGTTTACAAAAGTGCCGTTGCCACTACCTGATAGCAAAGTAACCCCTCTTGGTTTTAGCTTTTTAAATGGCTAAGTATATTTATTACGTAATGTATAAGTAACTTCTGAACTTTGTTTTCTTGGTATCTATAAAAGACGGTATAATTATTTTATCATTGTATATATACTTTTTATAATTGCATTTTTAATTGTGTTGCTGTATTTTTTAAATATATGACATCCATATTTGATACGGACATTTTTTCACAGTCGCCTCGTTGGGCATTTTGCCTATTGTGGCCTTGTATTTGTCTTTGATACAAATAATTAACTAGAATTCTTTTATTTCAGAAAATATTAAATTTTTTTTTTTGTTCATTCAAAGTTGAAAAAACCGTTCCTATTCACCGCATTCACTGTAAGTCCGATGTACGCCTGTGCTTGGCTGTCGACTTCATCTCATATATCGAGGACCTTTCGATCCAATTCACCTGGACCCGGTCTGCCGTTCTCGATGACTTTCTTGAAAAGCTTCTCTTTCATCAGAAGAAATTTCACTTTTCTTCCAGTTCGAATAATTGTGATTATTCAGCTTGACTGTACTGTCCTTGATGTCAGCCACTATCGTTGCGAAGATTCCGGATGCACACGATAAAACGAACGGAAATAAAACTTCTTATCGTTACTGCGAGAACGCGTGTCTACGAAAAAGTAAAGGAAACGCGACCATATTTCAGATACTCTCTCATACGTTTGCAGTCTAAAAGCCCATGGACTAGTTCTCTGCACGTGGTGCCTAAGGGCAATTGTGACTGACGCCCCACCGATGACTATAGGAAACTTATATATAATACTGTAACCACTCCCTCATATTCAAGATTTTTCCCATAATTTGCATTAAAAAATATTTTCAGCAAAATCGATATAGTTAGGGCTTTCATTCAAATTCCTTTTACTCCACCGGATATCACCAACACCAGAATTTTTAAAACAAAGCATTGGAAATTTATACAAGTGCAATGTAACCACCGGATATCAAGAAAACAGTAGTGATTACACCATTTGGGTTGTTCGAATTTATGTTTCTTCTATTTGGTTTGTGTAACGCCCCTCAAACCTTCAAACGGCTTATAAATGAAGTACTTTTTGATTTGGAATTTGCATTTTTTTATCTGGATGGCGTTTTGATTGCAAGGGGTGACGCGGACGAGCACTTTTTATCCCTTTAGACAAGCAATATTGCGTCCAAACGCCAGTGAAATAAATTCACTTCAGCTGAATGTTTCTTCAATCTCTTTTTTCTTCATCGCGAAGGTTTATTGTAACCCTATAAAACAAAGTTGTGTTTCCCCCTCTCTGTTCTTCCACCGCCATCATGATATCTCAACGATATAACAAGCAACTGAGATAACGATGGTGGCGATTCTCCTCAGCTTTTTGCCCCTCCTCCTTGTCCTCCACGGCATCCCCCCATACACACATATAATGAATCTTTTTCAGAAAACTAGTATACATATACTGTACATAAAAGTGAGAAAAAGAACACATAAAAAAACTACAAAACAATTTTGTAGATGAAGGCGAAAAAGCAAGGCACTGTACTAATACTCTCTGATCAAGCTATCTCTGTACTGTGTGTGTTGTTCCTCCTCACCATTATTTCTTTTTCTTCTTTTTATTTCTTTCCCTTTCTCTCTTTTTAAACGTGGAACAAGGCTACCACATTTGTCGCCCATACGCCTAATACAGATCATTCAAATTTATCCCCAACAACTTGTACGCGAAGGAGGGTCAAAACAGTTTTCGAAAGATTGCGAAAGTTTTGTTCAGCCATCAATACAACAAAATGAATTTTTGGCGAGCATGAAGTCCTATTTTGGGACATTTCGTCAGTTCTTCTAGTTGTAAACCTCTTCCGGATAAGATTCAAGATATTAAAAATTATGCTTTGACGAAAAATGTTAAAGAATTAAGACTTTTTTGGGTTGTATAGATTTTTTAGAAGGTTTTTAGTGATGAATTACATGCTCCATTGAATGCTTTGTTAATAGGTTTTTCTTTGTTATTTAGGTTTTTCTCAAAAATTAAATAACGCACAGCATAAATATTCAGCATATGATGAGCTGGTGACAATTTATCTGTCTGTCATTCATTTTAGATATATATACACACACACACACACAGGGTGTCTGATCTTTATTATTCTAAACATCAATAACAAAAATACGAAAAGGTGAAATGAAATGCAGTTTACGGCAAAATAATGAAGAAATCTAACAGTTTTTTTAGTATCAATTGCCTGAGATAGACGGTGCTAGTTACTAGGCAGCTGTAATAAGAAACGAAAATGGCAACCGTTTGCAGGAGAAAGCGCAGTGCGTACAGGGCGTCCATAATTAAAAGACCCTATTTTAAAGTAGCCTACAGGTGAAACCAGTCATTAGAAAATTGTGAAATTTTGTGGAGGACTTCATGAAGTCCTCCACAAAATCCCATCATTCCATGAAGTGATGGAAATTTGTTTCGGGGGGGATTGGTTGCACAAATTTCACCACACCAGAGGGTGTTTTATTAAGAAATGACACATTTAGGCAAACGTTCACAATATTAACAATTGTTAAATACTTTTACAATTGTTACTGCAACAAAACATGTTCCACATGATGGCCATCATTTTTAGATACTATGTGAAAGTCGCAAGATGGCATGTTCCACAACTGACCGAAGTGTGTGTGTCTGACGTTACGTCATAGTAGTGTGTAACCGCCTTAAGACAGGTGTATGAATCAGAGGCAGTGACGTGCTTGCAGAGCCGGAACAATTTGGTTCTGTAACAGCAATGCATATCGCTTCCCGGTGATCGAACATGTCACTGGACCTGTAGAACGTAACTGTTCGTAGAAGTAGGGACTGATAATAAATGATGCAGTAAATCCATGGGCGGAGATACGGGGGGATTGCCCCCCCCCCCCCCCAGCGTCAAAGATGGGGTCGACTGATCTAATGTATATATGAATTGACATCATCATCATCTTGCCCCCCCCCCCAGCAATAATGACCGTGCCCCCCCAGACTGCCAAGTCTAACTCCACCTATGAGTAAATCCACACCATACCGTCACTTTTAGTGAATGCAATGGAACCTCCAAAATAGCATGCGGATTTTCTGGTTCCCAAATTTGGCAGTTGTGGGTATTGACTGCACCATCCAAGTGAAAATGCGCTTCGTCTGTCAAGAGGATATTCCAAGGCCATTCTGAATCGACCTCAACGTGTGCTAGAAACTGCAGTGAGAACCGAAGTCGAGCGTCATAATCATGTGGAAGCAACTACTGCACAAGTGAAAGTTTGTACGGATAATATCGGAGGATATTTCACATGATTTTATGGACAGTTGAACGTGGCCTATCCAACGCATGTGCTACACGTCTGAGCCTGACACTAGTGCTACCACGAGAATTTGAAGCTCTGTCCTCTTCCACGTGAAGTGAATCCTCCTGTACTGCGTCTATAGAAACGGGTTTTCTTCCTCTTCCAGAACGAACAGCGAACGATTCTGTGGTTTCAAATTTCGTTATCATACTCAGAAGGTTTTAATATTCATTGGACCTTTTCGAATCCTCTTCCAAGTCTGATATTTCTGTAGAGCAGTTACTGCGGAAATGCTGTTTTAGTAAAACAATTTGACCAAGAAAGCGCAATCTCGTAAACTTATTGTCATTGTGAGCAGCAAGCGCATTGAGAAACAACATCTCCGCGAATGTTTCTGGGTTTTATAACAGCTGCTGCGTGACATCACATAAATTTACATGTTACAGGTATTCAAATTGAAATGCCCTCTAGTGGTGACATGTGAAACTAATTTTGATTAAGTATATTGTGATTAGTGGAAACAATCACCGAAAACCATGCAAAAAAGACGAAAATCCATCGACACGCATTTGCGCCTCTGGGTCAAATAGCCATGCCTAGATTTCATACCATATATTTGGATTTTAGTGGCCTTTTGTCAATGTCCAAAGGGTTAAGATTTACCATGACCATAATTGACCGCTTTACAAGGTGGTTATTTTATTGTTTATTCCATTGGCAAACATCACTGCTGACACCATCTCGCGAGCATTTTTATTTAATTGGGTTGCTAAATTAGGTGCCCCTGTCAAAATTATCTGCGATCAAGGTCGACAGCTAGAATCCAATTTCAAGGAATTGGCAAAGTCACTTGGAGTTGAGGTATGCAGGACTAGTGTGTAGGTGTCACAGTGAAAGTTCTATGTTGCTGTAACGTCATCGCACCTTATATTATGGCGATGTCACATCACCGCTACTGTTGCTTAAAAATGCGGTTGCCGACTCGGTCCTTGCGTTAAAATTTTTACTTTTATCCTTATGCATCACCGTTATCCGTTTTAAGTTGTATAATTTTATTAACATGTTAACCAGTTTCTTCTGAAGTTATGCTTTTGATCGCTTAATTAATCACTTAATTAATCGCTTAATTTACCAAGATATCTGGAGTAGTAGCAATTCATGGAGTCAGATTAGTAAATTAATTGTTATCACCATACGGTTCTGAATAGCAATAATTTATTGAGACCATGATAGTACAAAATAGTAGACACGAACTTACAAAATGATTGACCGGACAATGATGGTCAAACGGACTCGCAGATTGTGACGGTGACTACAGAAAGCCTGCTTAATTTTTTTCATCGCTGCTCCAAGTCAACCAGTTAGAGCGATTGTGTCCGTCGTCAACGTTGCCGAGTGTGACATTTTTAGACAAAAGTGAAAGTTTTTTTGGACTTTTCTCGAGACACGTTTCGGTCTCGGTATGTTGTAGATTGCGGTATCAGTCTTGTTCGCTGAACATTTCACTGAAATTATCTACCGTAGATAAATCTGTATGTCATCGCAAATTAATTGAAAATTCAAAAGTTTTTGGTAAATTGAAAAAAAAAAATCGCGATTTTTCGCAAAAATGGCAGAAAACTCGAAAGTTTATTTGAAAGTTTATTTATCACAGCAAAAATCTTTGCAGATCTGATAAAATTTCATTGTGTGGTATCAGCTTTAGATGCAAAAGTACTCTCGTTACGTGAGCAATCTGGTTCGCTCTCCTCCCATTGAAAACTGTAACACTTGACTCTTTAAAATCGAGTTTTGATTTGTTTCGAACAATCTGAGTCTGCGAGATTGAAATTGCTATTTCAAGAGCTACAACTCGGCGATAAAAAGCCTTCACAGCCCTTGAATGAAATGCAAAATTTGTTGGGGAATCAAGTTTTCGATGAGGCTTTAGCCACACTTTGGTAACAACGGCTACCAATAAATGTGCAACAAATTCTCTCGGTGTGCCAGGACTCACTCAAATCATTGGCCGTTATAGCTGATAAAATTATAGATGCTTCTCGTCGACTACGACGATAGATGACTGTCGTACAAAGTCGTACCAAACACGACTCTTGAGTCACTGCAGAGCCAAATCGAAAATTTGACTAAACAAGTCGAAAAGCTCTCTCGAACTCGTTCTCAAAGTCGAGATAATCGAAGTGACCGCAGCCGACAAACTTCGCGCAACAAGAAAAAAATTAACGATCGTTTACAAAAACAATTTTTATGTTGGTACCGCAAAAAATTTGGTCAAAAAGCCAATAAATGCGTGCAACCATGTCAATATTCGGAAAACTGACTAGCCCCCCTGTTAGTGCGACGGCAGGTCAATTCCAGGGGCAAAGTCGCCTTTTTGTTTGTGACAAAAATTCTGGCTTACGTTTGCTTGTTGACAGTGGTGCAGCTATTAGTTGTTATCCAAAAGGCCTATACAAAAATTAATGAGCCGCAACAATCTTGTCGTTTTGCCGCCAACGGATCAAATATCCTCACATATGGCAACAAGCAATTTGAGTTAGATCTAGGCTTACGCCGCAAATTTTCATTTGTATTTGTTGTGGCAGATGTCTCGCATCCTTTATTAGGAGCGGATTTTCTGGAAAAATTTGGACTTCTGATAGATATCAAAAACAAATGTCTTATTGACAAATTAACTACCTTGACCACTACCAGGACCTAGTTTAGGACTCGCCATAATTTCCGGAGCATCTCCATACCATAAATTGCTAGGAGAATTTCCTCAATTAACAAGATCTATTCTCAATTTTGATCCCAAATCCCATTGTGTCACTCACCATATCGAAACGAATGGTTCTCCTGTCTTCGCTAAGGCCCGGCGACTATCGCCTGAAAAACTTTTAGCTGTGAAAAATGAGTTTAACAGCTTAATTAAGCAGGGCATTGTTCACCCGTCATAAAGTTCATGGGCGAGCCCAATCCATTTCGTTCCCAAAAAGAATGGTGAGTGGCGGATTTGTGGAGATTATCGTAGGTTCAATGCCATAACTGTACCCGATTGTTTATTCAAGATTTTTCATTTGGTCTTGCAGGAAAATCAATTTTTTCTAAGATAGACCTCGTAAAGGCCTATCACCAGATTCATGTCGAACCAAAAGATATTCAAAAAACAGCAGTAATAACACCTCACGGACTTTTCCAATACATTCGCATGCCCTTTGGACTGCGAAATGCTGCTCAGACATTCCAGCGATTTATAGACAGCATTCTATCTGATCTAGATTTTGTCTATGCGTATTTAGACGATTTGCTTGTCGCATCCGCTGATGAGGAAAGTCCCAAAAGTGATATCAAAAAACTTTTTCAACGATTGAGCGATCATGATTTAGTCATTAATCCTGAAAAATGTGTTTTTGGTGAACATGAAATAAATTTTTTGAGCGTAACTGTCAGTGGTGAAGGGATTTCTCCCATTCCCGATAGAGTTCAAGTATTACTTGATTATCCTTTGCCTCAAACTGCGGATGAGCTGAGAAGATTTCTCGCTTTGATTAATTTTTGAAAGGAGCTGCTCATTTGCCCAGGCAAATTTGCACGAACTTGTGAAAGGGAAACACAAAAAAAGATCCTTCGCCGATCAATTTCACGGATGAAACAAGAAATTCATTTTTTGCGCAAAAAAATTGATTGATTGTTGCTGATTGTGCTTTTTTGGCACACCCAGTATTAGTTGTACCTGTGACGCTTGCAGTCGATGCATCGGATACGTCCTTGGGAGCGGTTTTACATCAAGTGGTAAAAACAAGTCCCCAACAACTTAGATTTTTTTTTTTCACGTAAACTCACAACAACTGAGAAAATGTACAGTGTGTATGATCGAGAACTTCTATATATAGTCCGTTTCAGGTTAACTTTGCAGTGAAGGGGAAGCTACGATAGAACCGCATCAAGGTCTGGACACACATATCCGCACCGTGCCCGACAGGTGCGTCGGCCGAGTGTAGGTCATCACACGGTCAAAGAATAATTCTTTGCTAAGAAATGCAGCCGTTCACACATCTCCGCACCGTAGCCGAGCACCGTCACCGCACCGCGTCCGCACCGTCACCAACTAGTTTATTTTATATTTTTACGGTGACGGTGCGGTCTCGGGAGAGAGAGAGAGAGCGCAGATTTTTTAAAAAAAAGAGAGAGGAGAGAGCTCATTTATTTTATGTCGCTTCTCAATTTTCATCAATTGCTAAATTATTAATTCCATTTATTTCTTGATTTTAATCAATTTCTGCATTATTACTTTTATTAATTCTGAATTTTCAATAGTTCTGGAATTATTTCTTCCGTTAATTCTAAATTTTAATCTATTCCGAAATTATTTCTGTTATTAATTCTGAATTTTCATTGGTACTGAAATAATTTCTTTCAATTATTTTTAATCCATCGATTCTAAAGTTTTCCTTAATTTTTGTGTTAATTCACATTTGTGTAGTTATTATTTTTTTTTTGTATGGGGGTATTTCTTAGCGTTCGTGTATATTCAGTATGCCGATTCCCTCTTCCCACAAAATATATGAAATCTTGTTTTAACAAGAGAGGGGGTGTCCTAAACATTTTTCGTGCCCCGAAATTGTTTGGACGCACCTGGCCCCGCTTCTGTGGTACTAGCGTAATATGTAGAAAACATATGGATAAACATTTTCACAACTTTGATGGGAAAACAAAGTTTAAAATTATGTTTCACATAGCATATAACGAAATTTTGCCGGGGAGATTTTTGTTAAAATAATAATGTAAACTTGGAAAACTAACTGGGTTTAATTTCCGATGCTCTATAAATGAATCATTGTTTTGGTTTTAACATAAATTATATATATAAATAGAAAACGGTTCGAAAATTTTTTGTGGTTTTTCTTATGGGAAAATATAGGAGACATTTTAAATTTGGTACTCACATCAGATGCAACATGTTAAGCCATAAATGCTTAACCCATGTCCTGTGCTCCAAATGCGGCCCTCGGAAGCATTTGATGTGGCCCGTGACAACAAAAAACAAAACAAGGCTCTCGAGTGGTCTCAAGCACATTTCAAAATCACTTGAGCGACTAATGGCACACCTCTAGATCACTTAAGTGGATCGTGATACATTTGCAGATTATCCTATTTGAGTGGTTAGTGGCACATTTCCAGATCTCTCGAGTGGCCCGCGGCACGCTTGCAGATCACTTAAGCGGCACGTGCCACTTCTTTTTAGATAATTTTGGAGGATCGAGACTCATTTCTGGATAACTTAAGAAGCCCGCGAAATATTTCAAAACAATGAAGTGGCCCACACCTTCCAAAAAGTCGAGCACCTTTGTGCTAAATATCTGACAAAGGTGTTTCAGCGACTGGGACTTGGCAATGAGCGCTTTAAATTACTAGCGAATACTGGTGAGGCTTTATCAAGCCCCGGCAAACTAAACACCCCAATTGTTATTGATTTTAATATCCATTTGCCATCTGCAGAGGAGCCAATTTTCAGTTTAGAAGATTCCGCGAACACACACACACACACACACAGAGTAAAAGATATGCTCGCTCTTTCGTACAATATGCTCCTACTTAGCTGAGATACGCTTCTCCGAGGTGTTATCGGAATTTGACACCACCTGCCCCTACAGATGATAATATTTATGATGGCCGTTGACTCTGAATAAAAAAAAACGAGTGTGTAGGTGAGGAAGAGAGAGTACCCCTCTCCCCCACAAATTGTTTTAATTTCTATATGACTTTTTTTTTCTCTCTCCCCTTTTATCACTCCGTAAATAATCTCCTCTCTCCAAACTATAAACAAGAATGCATATAGTCAAACTAAGCAAATGGCCGTCTTTTTATTTTCAGCTGCATTAAATAGATCCTATCCTTTTTTGCGGATTCGTCACATACAAAAAATCTATCGGAGATCAATCCAAAATAAAAAAGTTATATACATGTATAGATTATTTACAGAAATGTTTAGAACAATTAATTATTGTTAATTTACGCTAGGGTTATTATATCCAAATCACTCTTGTTAATTAATTTACTGAACATTTTGATTACACCGAACCGGCTGCGTTAAAGACTTGAAGCAATCGACACAGCTTCGTAGTCAGCATACGGCAGCGACACGGGCAACACACGGAAAGGTGTGGTCTGAAGAGGAACGAGCCGAGCCACGGCCAACTGACGCCCGAGCTACGGTCCTGGCACGGTGCGGATATGTGTGTCCAGACCTTCACTCATTGCTATGGCAACGAAAGCCTTTTAACCAATGTATGTATCGATGCGCGGTAAATTAGTAATAGTTATAGAATTTTAAAAAAAAAACCACTGCCGATACTTTCAGAAATTAAAGTGATGTTTTTAAAATCTTTTTTTTTTAATTGAAAAGAGTTTTAAAATTCATAAAAAATTATTATATCAGCTTACTCTTCATTGATGTAACACTAGAAATAAAAGTAAGTAACACTAAAAATTTCAAAAACACAGTAATATTTTTCTGCAATATTTCCCTTCCTTCAGTTGAAATTCATTTATAAAAATAATATTACCCAATAATACGAAAGCAACGTACAATTTTAAAATACTGTGTATTAACTATGGTTCTCAAAAACTCAGGGATTTTGATATTTTTTTTTTTTTTTTTTGTAATTTATATAGAAAAAATGAACGTTAAATAAAATTTTTGAAGCCAATCACAAAACAATTCAGAACAACAGATTAACTCCTATCAACAAGGTTTTCTCGTTTGAATTCAGAAATATCACCAAATAGTGATACGGAAAAGTTTCGAATTTTTTTACTCACTTTTCTTGCCAAAAAAATTACTGTCGCTCACCCACCCGAACGGTATACGCATGCCCCCCCCCAAAGGGTGGGGCTGACAGGGCTACAGTCCTGTTTTAGTCTACTCATGGTTATTACGGGTGATTCTTATCAAGTACTGTTTTTACAGCAAGCATTCAAACACAAAAATTATAGTACAGTAGCCACCGCTTATAAGAATCACTGGTTATAAGAATCAAATCGGCAGAACAAAATCCAAACGCTGTTAGGAATATCATCCTAATAGGAAAATCATCGGTTATATAAAAAGAATCAGATTTCTCCTTTATAAGAGAATCAAACAAAAAAAAAAAATTCTCAAAAACTCTCTCTCTCTCTTCCACCTTTTATCACAGTAGTAGGAACTTGTAGAATATTTTGGGTTGTTCACAAGATTATTTGGAGGTGTACTTATTGTCACTTTCACGTTTGTAGTAAAACCAACCCATATTGAGACTGTTGTCTTTCTCTCCCCCTCCCCCTGCATCCCAAACAATAAAAATTACAGCTTTGTAGTTAAGTGAGCTTCCTTCCGTGAATGACAGAACTTATCCACAAGAGATTTATGGTTAAAAAACAAAAATTGTGGTCTTCTGTGAAAGAAATTACTGATAAGGAATCTATCTAGAGCAGTGTTTACCAAAGTGGGCAATATCGCAACCCCCTTCCGGGAGAGATAGAAAGGTCCAGAGGGTGGCAGAAGTTATAACATAGGATCCTATGGGTTGATTTGAGTTGTGGAGGGAGGCAATGATTAAAACAATATTCTGAAGAAGTGGGCGATTTTGGGAACGCTTGATCTAGAGTTATGCTCTCACACAAGGTTCATGGATCCCCCACATCCTATTTCACCAAACACCAACTCTGGCCATACCGCTGTATTGCAATTTCATGCCATTAATGAGATGGAAATGAAGGCGCTGTCTACTGGTGGTCGCCTCAAGTTCGTTAGAAAACATCTTATCTATATCCTCCTCCCATGGGTTCGAACCCGGGACCGTGACAGCAACCTTCACGATGATAGACGAGCATCTTACCTCCACGTCACTCGGGCGCTCAACCTCCACGTCCTGGAGCAGAGCCCCTAGCCTGGAATCTTTGGTGAGTCCTCGGGCCAGACTATTCAAGAGACCCTCTAGTGAATTTATAACGTGAAAAAAAAAGGATGAGATATATTCATCCCGGGTCCCAAGGCTCGAGCGTTGTCAGCCCCAATTGACACTGTGTCTTGGGGGGGGGGATGACAATTGTGCAGTAGTGGTAGAGTTACTGCGTAACATTTTAGTCAGTCTACATTGACAATGAACGATGTCTAAGGACAACGATATGCTATAGATGTTTAAACTAATTGGAAATTACAAAAATTAAACATATTGAATAAGAAAAATTGAGGATTTTTTTTTTCTTTTTTTGCATTAAAAGCATTATAATCACGCCCGAAGAGCCTCTACACTCCTTGCGTATTGCAGTGGTAACAGTAAGAGTAAGCGCGAAAAATTCCGGATATAAGAATAAACCGCTTATAAGAATCAAAATGACTCAGTAAAACGTGATTCTTATAAGCGATGGCTACTGCATTGAGGAATGAAAAGAGCAAAGAACTTATTAGCGTGGCCATCTCCAGTGAAAAGAAAGATTCAACTATCACATAAAAAGAAAAGGAGAAAAAATGCACTGCTAGCCTAAACCACCCTATGGGCTTCTCTCTCGCTTATTTTATCTGAAGAGGCATTAAAGGGACATCTGAAGAAGCAAGTGGCCCCTGCTGTGGTGGAAAATGGCGTTCGTGGGGGTAGCAGGACGCATTACTCGTGTCACCACTCTCCGTGATCGGCTATAGGAATTCGGAAGCCACTCCTATCCCATGAACATGGCAAGAAATATATAATTAAAAAAGGAGGGCCTGAGAAACCAAACCTATAAGAGCCATAAGCCATAAAGAGCCTCTCACAATGGTATCGGCGCTCTTATTAAACACACACAGGAACACTTGCTGTAATCTATGCGTGAATATCCAATTCATTGAAATTCTGAATCATGAAATTCATGAAATATCTGAATTCATTCATCTTGATGTAAGCCCATAACTGCATGTTTGGAGGATTCAAGATCCAGCTCTGCAGAGAAAGATTGTCAGCATAGGATTTGCACGTTTCTAGGGATTTTCTTATTGTTCCCGAAAATTTTGTTTTGGCCTAGATGACTTTCCGTGCAGAGATCGTTCACAGTTTTGAAAGCGTGGTAATGATTCGTATAATATCTGCATTAAAACCACAATCCGGAACTCGCATGCAGGGCTGCTACTAGACACTGTCACAACCGGAATTTTGGCTCCCCTAGCATGTAGATGAAACATTTAACCATCCACCGGGCATGAGTTTTTTGTCGAATCGTTCTCAAAATGTCACGTCAAAAACACAAAATCGTTCCAAAATGGGCAGGCTTCTCTAGTAAAACATGATGCCTACTCCCCTTGCGAACAACGGTATATAATACCTCGGACAGTGTGGTGATAATAAAGATTGACATTTCGGTACCGCCCAGTCAGTAACACTTTTTTCCTCTTCGGTACGAAACGTTTTCTTTCCCCTACGGTATATGCAATACGGCACATTCAAAGGCGGTAAAAACGAAAGTCTCCTCATTGACTCCAAAAACTGGTTGAAAAGAACTTTGACTTTTCATTTCTTGCAGATAAAAATTTCATGATAAAAATTCTTGGAGTTTCGGACACACTCCAGTTTATTTTTTTTTTTTTTGCAGTAAAAACGAACCCTCGCTTTGAGGGGAAAAAAAGTTCCCCCCCCCCCGAAATAATCTTGCTCACGCTACCGCTCGTACATCTGCAACATGTAACATGTTCTGTAAAAAACCGTCGGGTAAAATAAACATTTTCCATTCTTAAATTTTGATAAAAGTGAGGGGAAATAAAAATACCGTTTCTCTCATAAACAAAGCGGTCACTCAATTATTACGTAAACTGTGAGCTCTGCAATCCCTTCCCAGGGCAAGCGTGGGTCCATAAGAGGAGACAAATAATATTGGGAAAATTTGTCTGTCCCGTAAAATACGGGATTATCCGATGCACCTACACAAAAAAGCCGATACGTACTGGACCGATATCTATTCGCAGTTGGAGATTTATTTATTCATTTACATCCACAAAAGGTTAGTTGCATTTACATTGCGGGGGAAAAGCAGGAAAAAATGAAAATAACATGATGAAATCAAAAGAAAAGGACCAAATAATGACAAACTGTACGTACATGGGGAGCATTAAATTAAAATGGATATGTGATCAAGAAACTCGAAATGTCAAAGCTTGATAGTCGTTTGCAAAATAACGCGTACATCGGTGTAAAAGATGCCTCAATTTATAATACTCACAATGATTATGTATGAATCCAAGTTCATATTTTGGGAAATATGATAATCTTTCAATTAATTATTTGATTGACTGAACATAACTGTGGTCCAGGATGATGATTCCGAATAGCAACGTTGGTTTTGTTTGCACATGTTGATAGGCGTGAAAAAAGCCAACACTACAAGACTGATAAAGGTTTTATAGATGTTTTTATCGTCTCTCTTCACACACTTACGTTAACTTGATTAAATTTTTATTGTAAAATATGTCGGAACCACTGAACAGGTGTTCACTTTTACTGTATAAAACGGTTAGAAATTAATTTATAATATGTATAGGGCATTTTAACATTAAAATTTAGTATAGAAACCAATTGCGACCGAAGTCAAACGTCGAATAAATGTGAAAGTTGTATAAATGAGATTCTACTGTTTTTTATCGTACCTCCCATAAATCGACACTTCCCGTCAGGGCCGCAACTAGGGGGGAGCAGATGGGTCTGCTGCCCCGGGCGCTGGACCGGAAGGGGTGTAAATTTCACACTTTTACCTCTCTTTCAACATTAAAAGGGGGGAGCCAAAATGATTGCTTGTCCCTGCTGCGGCTCTGCTTCCCGTTAGCGGACAAAATTTTTGGTCCCATGGGTGACCATTATCGAGATGCTGTACTGTATCTGCATCGGCTTCATCCGTTGCTGAAGACATCCGCCTCCATTCCATTCGAAGCTGAAGATATTTGCCTCGACTTTATTAGCCGCTGAAGATGCCTGTCTTCACTCAGGCGGGGATCGAGGAGGCGATGGAAACAACCACCCTCTACCAAGAGCCAAATAAAACGTGAATATCCGTCTGTCCCATAACATATCAATATGGGACAGTGCAACAAACTTACACAATTCGCCCCTCCCGTCACATCGTCCTGGGTCCGCATCTGTCTTGAGTATTATATTTTATGGCCTTGCGTCTCTCTTTTTTCCTGAGTAGCATTGCAAAATCAAACTATGGATCACCTTTTTTCCTCGGTTCAATCGGTCATTTCGACTGCCCGTAAAAAGAGAAAGAGGTAGTTTTTTCCATTAGTTCCATCTATCTATTTTGGCTTATAAGTGTCACTGAATTCGAGAAACAATTATTTCCCATCTTCCCGTTCTCTGATTTGCCTGTGGCTCCCCTGTCTTACCCAGAGTCTTCGACCCTCATCTAGAAGCAAGGTTCTTTATACGTACTGAATTGATTTTTTTTCAGTGAATTTATACTGAACGAAAATTTTGCAAATAAAATTGGCTTCCAGACCACTGGCCTAGAATTTATTGAGCTCCCTGCTAATCCGACTTCTATTCAGGACTGTCTGAACATCATGGGGCCCCTAGGAAAAGTGATGCTATGGTAGTCCTATACTTAGCCGGAAATAAACAGCCTATATATTTCCTACTTATTTACAAAATTTATTGTACTATACAAAATATCATAAGGGGGGGGGGGATCACTTATGGACATGAGACTCCCGAGCATGACCCTTCACAAGTGTGGGGAACCTACTGCAAAATGTAGGTGGTTTGGGCCGGACGGGTCCATGCCCTAAGACAGCTCTGGTTTTGTGGGTGAAGTTTTGTGTATACTCAACGTGTATATAGTCACTAAATATAAAAGCTTTATTTCTTCACATCTTAATTTTTCTTCTCAGCTCTCTGCAACCCTCCAAACCACCTGTCATGGCCCCCTACTAAATTTTTTTCCGAGGTCCCCCTGAAACATTCCAGTGCCACCAGGGCCGCCCCCCCTCCCCCAGTGAGAACCATTGCTTTACACGACGATTGGCCAAAACTGGCCAGTTTATTGAAAGAATTTCAATTGTTTTGTTCCATTAACAGAATAAGGGGAAAGTGTGCGCGGGAAAATATCCAAGGAAGATGTTTATAAACTGTTGACATTCTTTACTTCATTTTCAACAATAAAGACTGAAGGAACATCAAAAGTTGTTTTTTTCCCCTTTGCTCAGTGGCCATTCCACAATAGAGATCCTACGCCTCAATTTGTTCAGTAGGACCTAGACAGAGCTGCACCCATCAAAACAGGTGCGTGCCGGGTATTTCTTTCTGAAGTGAGAGAATGAGATATATATATATATATTATGCTCGTGAGGAAGCTTTTATATGGATTCTGAAAACTGATAAGAATCACTGTAGTACCGACACAAGAAACTACATGAAAATAGTAAAATTTCCTTCATCCTTCGTCAAGTCGACATTGTATATGGAGGCAGAAAAGCAAAACTAATTTTTTTCTCAATTTGTTTTCAACTAGGAAGCCATTATACAAATATATACAAATACAAATACAACGCCACAACAGGCAAAATGCCCAACGAGGCGGCTGAGTATAGTGCCCAAGTATAGGCGGTGCCAATTGCTAGAAGCAATGACAAGCCCTCCAGTTACAGACTGGCCATGAATTGAAAGCTACGCCGCTGATCGAACGCTTGTGCTATTAGTGTCGGATTTATGGTTTTGGTAGCCTGTAGCGTAAATTTTGCCGCCCTTTCTTGTCTTATTTTCTTGATTTCACATTCTTCAAATTCGCCACATTAGGCTGCAGCCCGCTAATCCATTCCTCCCGCTCCTAGTAAATATGTGTCTGTCTCTAAATCACTCTTATGGTCACTCAAATGTTTGCAGATTTTCTTGGTCATTTATTTGGTCACTTACTGCCTTGGCTCTTTGCTCTCAAGGGCACTCTTTTTATCATTCACTTGCTTGCACCCTGTTTTGGTCGCTCGTACTGTCATCAGTCAAACCATTAGCATTTTATTTTTTTTCATAAATTTTCCATTAGTCGTGTTTACTTCCGGGCCTTCCACTCAAAACAAAAAAAGAAGAATCAACCGGGCGAGCTTCTAAAGGTTGAAAACCACTGCTCTAAATCGTTATTTCTGTTGCTCCGCAACATCGTTCCTCACTCTTTAGGTCCCCCTTTTGGTAACTCACTGACCAGCTCCCTCACTTTTTCAATCACTCCCATGCTCAGACACTCTCTAGGTAAGCGGTTCTCAACCAGGACTCCGTGTGCACTTCTTCACGGAGAACCCGCGGCCAATTGAGAAAATTAAAATAAATCAGAAAATTTTTTGATAAAGCTAAAAAAGATGCCTGTTTGGCTCCGCGATCAAAAAAGGTTGAGAACCGCTGCTCTAGGTTTTTCTTTTTTTGTTACTCACTGCCTGCACACTTCATTATTCGCTCTTTTGGCCACACACCAACCACCTTCTTCATACTCTAGATCAGCTGTTCTCAACCGGTGCTCCGCGGAGCCCTTGGGCACCTTGTGCACTCTTCAGGGGCTCCGCGGCCACTCGAGGAAAATGAAAAAAAACAAGTAAAATTAAAAAAAATAATAATTATAAATATTTTTAAATAGTAAAAATAAAACGATAACGATTTAATGAGATTTCTCCCCCTTTGGTAACTCACATGCTCAGAAACTCTATAGGTCTTTCTTTTTTGGTTACTCACTGATCTGTTTGCTCACTAAGGTCACTCTGATGGTCACTCACATGCTCGCAAACTCAATAGGTCACTCTGATGGTCACTCACATGCTCGCAAACTCAATAGGTCACTCTGATGGTCACTCACATGCTCGCAAACTCAATAGGTCACTCTGATGGTCACTCACATGCTCGCAAACTCAATAGGTCACTCTTTTTGTCACTCACTGACCAAGTCCCTCAGCAGACACGTATTAATTTTATACGGCCTCCTGTAAATAAACCTTTCTGCACTATCGAAGAAGTTCAGTTGTTTGTTGAAAATCTGAATTCACAGAACCAGGGCCGCAGCTAGGGGGGAGCAGGCGAATCTTGTGCCTCGGGCGCTGGACCAGAGTGGGCACAAATTTCATTCTGAAACCTGTCCTTGAACATTACAAGGGGGCGTCGAAATGCGCGCTTGCCCCGGGTGACCAATCACTTAGTTGCGGCCCTGCACAGAACGTTTTGATGTGAAATATTGTACGCAGGACACTGGCGTATGAAAGGGGGGAGGGGTTTAACCCTCCTCCTTCTCTGAGGCGTTTTTGTTTTGAGTAGAAATTAACCCTCTCTCCTCAGAAGAAAAAAAAGGTTGATGAATACACCCCTCCTTGACAAAAATTCTAAGGTTAACGTTTCCTGGGTTTTTCTCCCAATCCCAAAAAATATAGAATCAAAGTGATCCGATCCCAGAAATTTTCCTGGACTTCAATCTCATAAACGTATGGGCATGGCCCCCCACAAGGGGTGGGCTGACAAGGCTCCAGCCCTGGGGCCCGGGGTGATTTTAATCTTTTTTTTTGTTTTTTTTTTCATGTTATAAATTCATCATAAAGGAATCCCCGTTAAGTCTGGTCGGGGGGCCCGTAAAAGATCCCAGCCTGGGGGCCCTGCCATGTGGGCAATTTAAAACAAAAGTAGTAAATGAGAATAAGTAATCAAAAAATACTCATAAAAAATTAATTATTATTAATTTATTTTAAAATTGACATTGGTTTGTAGAAATGAGTCCTTACCGGTTGTACTTGCATTACGCTTGTTTTTCGTTCGTGATTCGCAGCTTTGGTTTTTGATTGATGAAAATTATCGCATTTGCTGCCACGTAAATTAGGCTGGAAATCGGGGTTCGTCATTTGGGGGGGGGGGTCAGGGAGGCCGTTGAGGGGAAATCAATGAAACTATATGTTAAGTCCCAACTCGGGGCACCATTGTACATTTTTTGTGCTGTATGCCATCTATTGTTCCTCTTTTTCCTTTGTACACAATTTTCTTACTTTCGGAATTTCTTATATTGGTCTTTGCGTGAATATAATATGTTGTACCAAATTTAAAATGTCACAATGCATAAATAGTCTTGACTCTGGTGTCGGATAAAAAAAAATTTAAGAGCACTACAACGATCGTATTATTGGCCGAATTTATATTTCTGCCCCCCCCCCCCTCCATAATTTAGTTGTCTTTAACATATATTATTGTCGTAGGATCATGACAGTAAAAAAAGATTTCGTCGATAATATCTGAATGAGAAAAAGAAAAACTAGAAAAAAATGAAACCCGGCATATATTGGAGGCTTCAGCTACTCTAAATAATTATTTCCCCTTGAAGGGAATTGTGTGTGTGTAATTTGTGTTTCACCCTTGTATTTCTTGGAAATAGCTAGTTCCTATGCGTGTGGAAAAAAAATGAACTCTAAACAGACAAGTACAAAACCCTTTTCCCGCCATTTTTAGAATGAATAAACAACTTACAATTGTAGTTCTCAATTAACAAAACTGGGCATCTCGTGAACGATGCCGAAGTATGCAGCAGTCTACCGAAGCCATTATATTCTTTTTACCGAAGCCATTTTATTGGCTTGGGAATGTCTATAGCCTGTCGTCTGCGGTACTTGAACATAAGCACGGCGGTCTTGTTGAAATGACACAATAAAATACGCACTCTTTCCTCGAGTATAATTTTCTGCTCTTGTGAAGTAGCCCCAAAGGGACACCTGAATGAGAAGGGGAGTTACAGCTTGTCAATCACGACACAAAGGGTTTTGGGGGAAGGAACTAGCTTTCACGAGCGTCTAAAGGCGCTCTCGCCCAGAATTGACATGGAAAATTTCGACGTCTTAAAACGCTCCTGCCCAGAAATGACATGGAACATTTCAGCGTCTAAAAGCGCTCCTACCGAAAAGAAGGTTAAAGGGTGAATTCATTGTCCCTTCTGGTCCAGCGCCCAGGGTAATAGACTCATCTGCTCCCTCCTTAGTTGCGGCCCTGTTGGTCGCATGTCCTATATAAACAGAATTAGGTTCTGACAAGAGAACAATATGCTCTTCGACAGCTGTAGTCCTGTGATATCTGCACTTGGGTTATAATAAAAGAAAGTTAATTTCTTTTGAAATAAAAAATTAAAATTTAAATAAAATTTAGTCAACGAAATCTCAAACTTTTTCTTAATCATGGTTAAATAACATTTTAATGATATTTTAACTAGAGCAGGGCTAAACAAATCGGAAAAAATATCCAGCCAAATTTCTTGGGAGCCAAGCATGTTTTTCCTAGAAAAATAGTCCTAGATATTTTTTTTTAATCCTTCAGGGATTTTATGACCCCTTTCCATGTTGGAAGACATATTATTACGAAATAAAAAAAAATTGGCATACATTTCAGTTTAGCAATGATGAATCTCTAATGTATCTACCAAATATCTTGGAGTGACAGCGGATACGTTGTGAAAATGGGGAATTAATACCTGGCATCCCGCTAACATATTGAAATTGCTAGGATCTTCTTCAGAGCCATATTGCAATATATTCAAAATTTTCACAAAATTATAAATTCAATGAAAGTAAGTGCTGAAATACCCAAAAAAAGTTTCCATATAATAATAAATTTCAATACCAACTTAATGTTTCATTTTTTTTTCTTTTAAATTATCATTATGACCATATCAATTTGGCATTCTCTCAAGAGTCATCATTTGCTCAAATTTTGATATTTTTATCTGAAGGTGATAAAAGGGTAAATTTATGAATTTAGAACAGTATTAGAAAATAAAATTTGGAATAACTCTGTTTGTGTGTGGAATAACAATGGTCACGGTACCATTGTTATATCGGACCACTGGAAGAATATATATACTGTGTATGTAAAAAAAAATTATCTAGATTAACCCAGGTTCTTAGTGGTCCAATAGACATTTAGAATAAAAAACGATGACTCATGAAAAGAAAGAATCATGTAACAGTTAAATTTCAATAGCATTTAATATTCAATCAATGAAAAGAACGATTTATATTACACAAACAAAAAAAAGTCAATTAAAAAACCAAACATCCACGATACCAAAATCTGCATATTACACAGACAGAATACTATATGTTCAATTATAATATTTTTAATTTGATGTTGGAATGACTCTCTTCCCTTTAAACACTCTTTATATTTAATTTCGTCATCTCCCCCTGTTAATTTCGCATAGTTTGGGTTTCAATTAAACCTCCATAATTTACTTAGAATGCGGTAAGAGCTTCTTTCCTACCTTTTTCTCCATCCTCATCGTGTCGGTTAATCCCCACGTCCGATGGTAATTACAATGTCTGCAAAACAACCGCTCAAAAGCTACTTCATTTTTTTTTTCTAACTTGAATTTTTAAAAAAAAATCCAAAAGTAAAGTTTTGAGGGGCACCAACCCCCTTTTTCCCATTGGTAGTCCGGCTTCAAAAAAGATA
This sequence comes from Pholcus phalangioides, assembly GCF_987345545.1. Lineage (NCBI taxonomy): Eukaryota > Metazoa > Arthropoda > Arachnida > Araneae > Pholcidae > Pholcus > Pholcus phalangioides. The sequence continues at coordinate 41,409,534 of NW_028301604.1, read as the reverse complement.
CTTCTATTGGGTGATGAGGATTACATGGTACAAATTAGTATTAAAATTAACATCATTGGTCAGACTCACCCCTACGATCTTTCGAAGCATATGGGAGGGAGACGTTTTTTCTGTGGGGAGGGGGGTTTTGTACAAGAAAAAAAGGAAAGGAAAAGAAGAGACGGAGCAAAGAAAGAGTCAGAAAAGACACATTCCCATGGAAGGGATGCGTAAATAGATGAAATAAAACCATAAAGTCAATTGCCTGCAGGTGGCAATGCAATTGTCAAGAGATAGGTTTCAGAATTAGGGAAAGAGAGAAAAGGACAAGAATACAGAGGGCTATTACGCAATCTTTGAAGGGGCCCTTTAAAATTAAGCTAAACCTTAAAATAAGCTAAGTAAGTGGCCATAAAATTAAGGAGTGTTGATGATGGAGGCAAAAGAGCATGTTTTGTACATTTAAATGGTTAAAGGCTCCTTTCCTTTTTCTCTTTATTATTATTATTGTATTGGACAGGAAATTGGAACTCTCCCGCATCTTATGATAGCGATAGCTATCGACGCCATAGCATTACGGGTGAACGTTTCCTTGTTGACTCTGGCAGTGAAGTTTCTGTTATACCGCCTAAGAAAAATTCATGATCACTATATCCCAGTTTCCATTTGTTCGCCTCAAACAACGTAAAGATTCTTGCTTATGGTTCCACGGTCAAGAAACTGGATTTAGGTATCCGGAAACCTTTACCCTAGAATAGAACTCCTTAATACACAGGCTGGCGCATGCGCCATTTTGGCCCTTGGTAGCGCGCTGCTCAATGTTATCTTACCGTAGGATCCTTTAGGACGTCTTCCTTTTTATTAATATTATTAGCGTTTTTGAATCATTTTTGTAAATTTTTTTCGAAATTACTGAAAAAATTCCGTGATTTTCGGCTCCAGAATGTTAAAATTCGGATAAAAAAGGGATTTCTAGAGTTTTATAAGGACAAATGCAAGAATCGTGAACTGTGCATTAGAGCGCCAAGCTCCTCACGGCAAAGTGAAATTTAATTATTTTTTGAATTAAAATTTTTTACAATCATATTTATGATACGTATTTGTGATAATGTTGTTAAATTTTAGAACTAAATGATATTAATGAAAGTAAAAAAATCAGTGGAAAATAGCAGACGATATTTGACGCCATAATTTTGTGTTGTGTGTAGCGTAAGAGTTACGGTGATTTTAATATGCGCAATAATTTTCTGGCTTTTCCATTCCATGAAATTTTGGAGAAATGATGCGTAAGTAGAGGATTTTTAACGAACAGAACTAGTTGAATCCTGAATATATTGTAAGTTAATCCTGAAACAATTCTGATTGCTTACGATTTTGATTCCTAGTTTGGCGAGTTATCGCTACTTAGTAACGACCTATCGCTGTTTCAGAGAAGTTATTTTATTATGCGTTTAAAGCAAATGACATGTTTGAATCGTAAATAGTTTATAAATTTTGAAATTTTTAATTCACAAAACAAGTCGAAATCGAATTAATTGGACGTCAGCCCCACAATCTTGCTTGATCACTCAAGTGAGCTTTCCGATTTGGCGACTTATCGCTTGTACATTGAGAGTATTCCGTGGAATTAAAAATAAATGTAATAGTAAAAAACTTTTTCAGTTTATTTTCATTTCTGTCCGTATTATTTTTTTTTTACAATAAGCAACAAAATTATGTGTTTGTTAGTAATTGTTAGTGTTACAGTACTGAGCGAATTTAAGGGACCATTTATCAAAGATATTTCAAGGGGCTCTATATATAGCCAAATTAAGTACAGTGGAGCCTCAATATGAGATATGATTTTTCAGGTCATTGTTATCAGTCATAATCTCCCAAGCATTAGTCCAGGAAAATTAGTTAAAAGGACCCCCCCCCCCCTGTCAATGTTAGTGTAACAAGCTACTCGCTAACTTGTTACATTAATTTGTAGTTAAATTTTAATGAAGCCTTTTAGAATATAATTTTATTTACGACGCCAGACAGTCTGGGAACTGGGTTGGACTTTTATTCAGGTATCGTGTATAGAAATAGGTGAGGCACCTATATGCACAGGTGTTACCTCCAACGCCTTTTGTAGATTCTCAGAATTGACCCTGCCCTTTTGGGCAGTGGTACCTTGAGAAGGAACTAGGTCTTGATCAGAGGTGGTGGTCCGGGGTTTTTTTGAGGAAAGTGGAAGAAGCGGAAGATGACGAAAGTCTGGGGTAAGTCTTGACCTATTGCTTTCTCCATTCCTCTCTCGCTCAAGGAGTAGTAGCATAAAACAAATGTACTGATTTATCGGCATGTAATTTAAATACATCCTCATATATACATTATTTGTTATAGCTGTAAATAAATAATAATTTACTCCGACCTGAGGACAGGATTGAATAATTGAGGGGTATTAATTGGTATCTCGAGTATCAGCCCCAGACGCTGAGAGCAGCTCTGGGACATTAGATAGGGTTTTTCACCACAACTTTATTTTTAACTTCTTGTTCACATATTTTTATAAATGTACAAAATGTTTCAAAGCTTATTCATTCGACTCTTAATCTTCACTTCGAGACAATGCCATAATTTGGGAAGGGTTAAAGTTTATGCTGTTTTTTTGTGTGGTGGTGATGGAGCAAAGGTGCTTATATCACTTGTTAGGTTACAGGTAAATATATGCTGTTTAATGTGTATTTAATGTATTTACGTTGTTAGTGTTCAATTGAAATTCAAATGCTTTATTCTGAAACAGCTTCAGATAATTTCTTATCACTTTTACTTAAAATAATCATTTGAAAATAACTATTAAAACTTGTATAAGTGTCCATTGTTCAGAGATGGTTACTGATATGGTCACTGATATTACTGAAATTCTTATTCCAAAGAACTGGCGCAGAGATATTTTTGCATTTAAAAGAGACGTCTCTTAAAAGGAGGTTTGGCTGTATTTCAGTTGACAAAGCTGTACAATAGGAAGCAATTAGAAATATATGTCATAGAATTTACTATATAGTCTACTGTATATTTATTCGTACATGTTAAGCGATATAAACTTTTTTTGTTTGACATTGTTTTTTTTATCTTGATTTAAAACAGTCATTTTTTAATTCATTTTTTCAAACCAGGTACATTTTAAAGAAAGCCTACTTCAGCTCACAAAAGGCAAGAATGGCTGGAAGAAGTTGAAGCAAACTGCTGTGTCCCATAGTTCCAGGTTCCCAATCCTCCAAAACCTCTCACTCCTCAACAGAAAAAGAATATAGGCCTTCCAAAATTTCTGAACAGACAGAAAGACATGACCACTGACAGCCCAGAGAGACCATCTTGGGATGATTTACGCTCTTTCCCAAAGGAAAAATTCCTGAGCAATGATTTGGTATGCAATGTGTTCGAATAACCTTATTTTCTCTATTCTCTTTATTATAAAGCCAGAAAATGAACAATTAACTGTTTCGTTTAGTGCGGTTCATATCCTCAAGGGGACACAGGATTTCATGCAAGGCATTTGCAGTGATTACTCTCCAAATTAATTTAGAATTAGTTTAATGATAATGTTTTAAAATGTGCATCATATTTTTAGCTTGTATCATCATCTTGCATGGAAAATGGTTTTAAATTTTTCATACACACTATGAGTTTTGAAGCAAAAAACTTGCACGTTGAATTTTGCCTCTGCAAAAACATAGGTGTTTTGCACGCATGATTAAATGAGTAATTTTTACTTAGATCTATGGCTTGTGCTTCCTTCCAAAGGATATGAATGTGGAATTTCAATGAATTAGGAGTTCTAAGAAATTATGAAGGAAAGTATCTTTTTTTTTTTTAAATTTTCAAATTTTTTGCAATATTCAAAATTTTTAATTTCTTGTGAATCTCAAAGATTCTAGTTCCTTCTATAGCCCTAAGTTAGTTTAGTAAGTGTAGAAAATTTCATAATTGGTCTAACCATTTTTGTGTAATCGTGTGCGCAATTGTAAAAATTGACATTTCGCGAAAAATGCATTCGAAGATTGTGAATTATGAATTTTGATGAAATTATTTTTTCCTCAAAACCATAGATACACGAAAATAACCTCAATATTCAAAAATATTATTAGTTTTTAATATTGCCAGCAGGACCGTCATTCCAACTTTTTCCAAGGAAGGGGGGGGGAACAAAGAGCATGTACTAAAGGTACGCATGTATATATATTTATATACCATTTGTAGTGTACTTTCAAAAGTCAGGGTGGCAACGGCCCCTCCCCGGGCCCCCCTCCCCTAAATGACGGGCCTGATTGCCAGCATGTTTGCTTTCTTTAATTTATCATTTTAGTGCTTAGCGAAGCCTGCAGTTTCAAATGCTCAACACAAAGAAAGTTAAAAAAAGCCACAGATTTGAGAAATAATGAAGCAAAAATTCACTTAATTTATTTTGCAGTCTGTATTTTACATTTAATATGTTCTGTGAGTAAAATTTGAGGGGTAAAATGATGAGGAGAGAAAGCTTGGTTTGTAGGATACTAGCAACATACAAATATATTTATTAAAAGGAATCTGTGTGTATTTTATTGGTGATTATTTATCCTAATGTTGTGATGCTTTTATACATTTATTAGAATTTTAAGATTAGCTTATTATTGGCCCAGGGCTGCAACTGGGGGGGGGGGCACGTGGGTCTGGTGCCCCAGGCGCTGGACCAGACGGGGTGCAGAATTCATCCTTTAACTGTTTCTACATGCAAGAGGATACCAAAATTCTGGCTCACCCGGGGGACAAAGTATTTTGTTGCGCCCCTGTATTGACCTATTACTGGAGTCACAGATAACGAAATATGGGTATTTACCATTTACGTGTGGACTATTTTTTTGCCATAATTGTAATTTTCAATTTGCAGTTGTTGAGTTTTTATCTTGGCTCTCTTAAAGTATTGCTTTTGAATATATATATATATATATATATGTAACCTAAATTGACTATACATATTTTTGTATGCCGACTTTTATCCTAAAATTAAGGATCGGGGTAGGGGATATATAGGAATATTTTATTTTCACCAAAAACCTGAAAAAAAGTTAATTTTTTTTTTTTGCTATATACTTTTGTGTTTAAGATTAATCACTTGATCGTAATCACACGAACTGTTACGAATTCAACCTATTGTTTACCAATAATTTCGTGAAACGTGGTTTATTTCCCGTAGTAAAAATCTGTTCCTTTAAATTCCTCATTTGATTAGGGGTTAAAAGCGGACGAGACATATGCGGACATGTCGGAAATCGGGACACATGCGGACATTTTATGTTTACCAATAATCAAACGTTACTGGCGAGTGATTCTGGCGATTTTTAAGGTACGTTCTCTGGTCGCGATCGGGTCAAAATCGGACAATTTATGTTTACCGATAATTTAACACTTATTGGCGAATGATTCTGGCAATTTTTCGAGCTACATTTTCTAAATGTGTTGAATGAGGGCGGGGGGGGGGGGAGAATAAGTTCCTGGAAAGTTTGAAGAAGAATCAATATGTCGGCTGCCGACCCCATGGGAGATTGTACTATGCAGAAGAATGAATTGACTGAGAGTTGGGAAGATTAGAGTCAGTTGTCGCCTTGTTTTCTTCTGAGAAACGTCGTTTTCTAACATTGCCGTCCGTACCTCCAAATACGACTATTATCCAACCCATGGATAAAAAAGTAATTTTAAAACTTTGAGAGAAGGTTTAAATCAAAGGACTTTATAAAAAGGTGTTTTGCAATAATCTCTGCCTCAGAATTAACAATCGCTGATTTCTGCAAACATAATTTAATACACTAATACACTACATTCCTCATAATTTTTATTCATGAAGCTTTGCAAAAAGTGACTTGCACAGGGACGCCGTTATCACACACGGGGCCATCTCAAAAATTTCGAGGCATCAAAAATGTTTAGGACACCCTTAGGCCCGATTTTATATATTTTGTGGGGGTGGGGATCATCAGCTATTATTTCAGAATATGCAGGAATGCTGAGAAATATCCTAACAAACAATTTTAAATACGCAATAAAATGTAAATAAAAAAAATTAATGATAATTCAGTACTTAAAGGTAGTTTCAAAGTAATGAGAGGAAACAATATTCCAGAAACTGATGAAAATTTCAGAATTGAGGAATTAAAAATAACTAAAAATGGATCCAACACCAATGAAAATTCAGAATTAATTAGAAAAATAATAACAGAATTGATTTTTTTTTAAAGGAACGGAAGAAAAAATTCTAGAATTGATGAAAATTCGGAATTAATGCAAGAAATAATTTAAGAATTGATGGAAGCCTCCAATAAGTTACCGTGAGTGCGGGGCCCGGTGCAACCGCACCTGCCGCACACCTCTAAGGGCGGCTCTAGACTTACAGAACCATGAATTCCATTTGGGAAGCATTATAGCCAGACTGCTTTTCAGGTAGAAATTTCGAGTGCTTTGACACGTAGACTGCTGAACACTAATTTTATTGCCAAAAAATTTTTAGTGATTTCAGGGTAATTTTGAGTGCTGATTCTGTGTCTGAATCTGGCATTATTTTTTTACAAACGCTCCAATTTTTAACATAAAGTGAAAACTAAATTTCAGTAGTACTACATAAGCAGCACACAAATCGCATTTAAATCTGCGAGCAGAGTTTACATCACTAGAAAGCTTGAATCAATGGAATAAATCAATTTAATTATGAAAAGTAATCAATTTAATTATGAAAAGTAATCAATTTAATTATGAAAATCAATACATAAATCGGAAGATAAGCCAATACATAAATCGGAAGATAAGTCAATACATAAATCGGAAGATAAGTCAATACTGATGAAACTTAGGGCCGGACTTGGGCAAGTGTGAAGGTTGGCCGCAACCGGGGCGTTAAATGTTAGGGGCCGCAAAAACGTGATGAAAGAAAATAATTTGATTGCATTTTAATTTAAAAACTTCGTTTTAAACAAAGCGAATGCATTTAAACCTCGCTACAACGATACTCAATATAACGATAAATTACTCTACAACGATGTTTTTTTAAGCCTTGTTTGAAAATGCCTATACTCTAATGTTAAACTGTTACCTCTCGACATAACGATATATAATCCCTACATAATCTACAACGACATTTTTTCTTGGTCTGCAGAGTCGTTGTATCGAGGTTTTGCTGTAGCTTAAAATTTTGTCTAAAATCTTTAAAATTCAGACATCGAACCCTATTCCTCTTGCCTAGGGTTTTCACAGAACCCCTTCCTCTAAGTCAAGTAAAGGATGGAGGTGGATCTAGTGCTCCGGACGATGGATTGCTAAATTCTTCTTTTAAAATTTAAAAAATTACACAAGGCATACATAATGCATACTTGCCCGGCTGAAAGAGTATGAAGTTGAGGTCCTGGGTAGGTAATCGATTCAATGGCCCCGACAGCTCTCCAACCTTTAAATGTCTGGGAGCAGCGTGCAATATCGTTCAAATTTATTTTCGAATGATTTTTTTATATGACCATGAAATAGTAGTTTGATGTTCATTCTGCCTATGTAAACCTGGTGTGCTCCAGGGTGTGTTCATGGTTACTCAGGGATTAAGAAACTCCGTTTTCGAGGGCCACAAAATGCTTAAGCCCGTCCTTGATAATAAAATAATGCGTATTTGTAAATCAATAAATGCACATCTTTAAAAACACTCCATTATAAGATTTCAATATGCAGGCAATGCACGTCACACGAAATTTGTGGTACATTTATGTTCAGAATAAAAGTAAAACAATATATGTATGTATAATATACATTATACATATCGTGTATACATTTATATATCGTATAATATATGGAATGAAAATAAGGGAATATATTTAGGATATCAGAATAGATCAATGCAGTAATGCTATGCTCTATAATGTTGCATTTTGTCCACTAAAATGAACACAAAATGATATTAAATTAATTCAAGGAGAAGCACTTGCATGATTTTCTGTTATGGGTTTTGAATGTCTTTCATAGGAGGCTTCGGTAGAGTAATCAGCCATCATACGCGAGGCTCGAGCTTGCCTTGATACTTCTGTTCCATTACTTTCATATCTTGATGAAACCGCCTCTCTTGTCATTAAAATGACTCAGATTGTCTGTGAAATTGGACGAAGTAACTAAGAAGAAAATGCGCCTTTGTGCTCATATTAACAGTCTATTTTTCAAACGTTTGAAAATTTTTAAATTCAAATTACAAATTAATCGAATTTTACTGCAATTCTTCATCGTTCTCTGCTTTGTCAAAAAATTCTCAACAACCGATACGAAACATGATCAAACTGAAGATCGACCGGATTGGACGGATATTGATTAATATCCGTCAAAAATGCTGAAAATTTCGAATCTTTAAGAAATTTATGAATTTGAGAACCATCAAAAATCCCTGCTCGCAGCTTTTCATTGTTCAGTCCAGGAAACGTTTTACAAATTAATTGGAAGCACTCGCCACTTTATTTATTTATTTATTTTATTATTTTTTTTTTTTAACTGAGCACAACTCAGGTCTATCGCCATAGGCAATTTTCTACCTAGTGAGTTGTACCGGAAGTGTAAGTGCGTGTACCTAACAGTCTGAGTGCGTATCTAGTGTTATGTATGATTTTTCAGTGCTGCCATCTATATCTCAGAAGTGAAGTGAGTGATGTGTAGTGACTGAATATTTGTACTGTTTGTAGGACTGTTGCTCTCTGTGGCAAGACTTTTTAACGGGGAGATCGGCTCGCATTTGCGCCTTGAAGTTGGGAACCACAGAAAACCAACTTCAGCCGACCACCACTGTGGTGACGGTGCACTTTATTTATTGAGCACCTTTATCGAATTGCTTCACTAAGCCGAGTTTTATATGAAGTGTTGGGAGATGTATTTTGTCTATATGAGAGAACCGCTGGCTCTCTAAAAATATTTTCTTTGTTGTCCCAGTAAGAGATTCATCAGCTCAAGATCATGACAAATAACGAATGTCTGATGTGATATACGTAAATTTTGCGCATAAAATTTCGAAATTTCGCGAAAATAAATTTTTCTAAATCGGAGATTTTGCATTTATTCGCAAAAATGAACAAAACTAACGATACATTTTTCCTTCAGGTTTCATTTTGAAGCGAAGTAATAAAGTACTTAATTAAAAGCTAATCTTTCAGTAGTCTCCCCATATCTCCTTCTTCAATAGTACTTCCCTCTGTGAGTAGTAACGGCGTTGTAGGTACATAATACAGTCGACTCTCGGTGCACGAAGTTAATTCTTTCCTGAGGTAGGTTGGCAAACCGAAACACATTTGCCCATAGGAATTAATGTAAAAATAGATTCATTCGTTTCTAAGACACCAAAGATTCGTACAGTGTCAATTTTTACACTTTTTCACGCTCAAGTGAATAACTTGAAACCTATTGAAATAATCATACTGACACTAAAAACACTTTTTTCCAGAGAAAATCCAGACTTTACGAGAAAACGGGCATATATGTAATACATGGGCAGAGCTGGACCCATGTCTTGTCTAATTAATTTCACCTATTAATCTCAGTGTCAAAGCTGTCGAAATTTCTGTCTGCAAAGCAATCTGGCTACAATGCGTTCCAAACCGAATTCATGGTTTTATAAGTCACTCGCTGCCGAACTTCATCAATAAGTTCTATGAGCAATGTGGGACATTAGAATGATGTTTCTAGAAATCAGGTAGTAGTAATTATATATGTGTCAGAGGTTATTGCAAAACGTGTTTCAAAAATTTCTTTGATGAAAACCGTCATAAAATTTGAAATGACAAGCTGATCTATGAGCTGGATAAAAGGTGTCGAATTCGGAGGAATGCATTTGAAAAAATCGAAATGCGGCCGTAGACACTTCAATTTCTCCATTATCATTTCGAATTTAGTCAAATATTTTCCTGCTTGCGTGTTCGTAAACCGAATCAATTTTTGTTGTTGGTAAACCGAATTTACGCAAACCGAGACGTTCGTAAACCGAAGGTTGACTGTGTCAGCATTCTTGCTATTAGCGGGACTACGAAGACTTTGAATAACTGCCTTTGCAAAGTAGGTAGTAGAATTTCATGTGCATGGCCATCAACAGAAGTCTTTTAGATGACTACTGAAAGTAGTATCATTCTATTTATCAATGACTTCATACCATGCCATAACGTTGCAAAAAATATTATCTTGGAGAAGCTTTCCAAAGTACAAAATTTGGGTGCAAAGTTGATGTAAGTGTTGTCACGGAGTCAGATAGGCCCAGCATAAAACCACTGTATATGTTGCAGAGGTTAATTTGTTACGTCGAATATCGTGTAAAATAAATGTATTTAAACTCTTCTGCTGCTGTCAAACTTTTTTTTGTCTTTACGAAAAAAATGGCTCTGACTTTTGCGTTCATGAGAAAATTAACTTGATGCGCAAAACGTGCGCGAATGGATATATAGTTTGGTCCTTCTATAAATAGTCAATAACATCCATAATTTTCGGATAGAACTCAGAAACGGAAGGCAACTTAATTCACGAGTTAGAATTCAAAAGCATTTTGTTCAGTAAAATCACAACCTATTTTCGCTTAAAATTGTAAATCTTCGAAATTTTGAGGAAAAGTTATAAAAATCAAAATTTTCGTATTTATTCATCTACATCGGCTAATTTCACTTTTATCGCATTTATTGCGTAAATATGAAAATTACGCCTCCTTAATGATGATATGAATGCAATAATATTGAGAATAAGTTAGGAAAATAAATAAAAAAACACACAAGTAAAAATTTGCCGCAAAAAATAGTGATTACAGACTGCATTGGAATGTTGAGAATATGTACTATCTAGAAACTAGAGTCATTTCGTCAAAACCAACACCAGCTTTGGAATCAGCAGCCCACTAAAACCTTTACCCTAAAACCGTTGAAGTTTCTTTGGTAAACCGATTTTTTTTTTGTTTTGAGTAGTGTTATAGAGGATATTTTAACACTTCTAACGAAATTAGACATTCCCTGTGTCTGCCCCAGTCTGGCTGTCTCTCTCTGAGAGAATTCGCGCGTTTTTAGTTTATTCAAAGTTCTTTATGACTTTTTTTCAAAAACGCTATAAGCGGGATCCGAATTGGACAAAAACCGAGACTGTCATGTAAAACCAACAGATCTATCCACCCTATTTTGTAGGTTAACTATCATTCTCCTTCGACGAAGAAAAAGTTTACCCCCCCCCCCCGCACTACTCATGAGAAAATCTTCCGTACACTACTAAATGGAATTCACTGCACACACAATGTACTTACAGTTCCCGTTTGAACTAGACTGGGACAGAAGGAGTCTTCTCCTGAACTGGGGTCTTCGGTGTACCTATATTGATTAGCTAAAATTTTTCACAAGCATCTTTATAGTTAATTTACTGTGCAATCAAACAAAAACTATAGCATTCATATATCTGCAAACTATGTCAGTCTCCCTTATAAAGATGTCATGGGTCTTCGCAGTCCTAATCTGTAACGAATTAAGTTATTGAATTAATAACAAAGCAGGGGAGATTGTGTCTGAATAGGCAGGTCCAAAGAAGAGAAACTAGAAAAATTATTGTTTTAATGTAATTATTATACAATATGTCATCAAATGGAAGTAAGTTCCTTATGGCCGTTAACTGTTCAAGTTTCAAATGCCGCTACACAAGTAAAACGCGGATGGGGCTCCAGCTTTGTGACCCAGGATAAACGTAGTATTTTCTTAACATTTTTTATTATATTTACCTTTAAATCAATGTAGCCCCCCCCCCCCGAGAGTCGTTTTCTATCGTTTTTCGGTAATCCGAGTCAGTGTTGTGGGTTCTGAGCACCCATGGTAATTTTTGGCATGTATCCGACACCTGCAGAATCGATCAGAAAGCAAATTTATTTGTTTAAAACAAAGATGAGTACCTACTGGTTTGAAACACTTCCGAAACTCCTGATCTTAGTCCTTGGTAATTTGAGGTAGTCTCGGTGCCATTCACCCCAGATTTTCGACCAGTGACCCCAGTATTTTTTCTCGAACGATTGAATATAAGCAAAGGATGTCCAGCCTCCTCCTCCAGTCCATACTCCTCTGGAGCATTTGAAATAAATTTCTTAGTAAATGTAGTTATTCGCGTGCTCTTTACCCATTTTCGGACAAGTGTAACTAATGATGGTTCATCGATAAGAGCTGCAATGTGAATCAAGTTATCAAGCATAATCAAGAACAATAAAAAATCCTGGACCACAAAACGGGTAAGTTTATTTAAACGTGGGACGTATAGTATAACTAAAATTCAATGTCATGCATTTGAAATTACAAATAATTTTATTTTCAATTAAAAACACCAATTTTATTTATGATTGTGTTGAATTTTAAGAAAATACATATTCGGCCGCCGAGTATTCGGTTATTCGCTCAAATCACTATTCGTCCCATCCTTAATAAGACAGTAATAGAATTTCAATTCTGAATCAATTAAGCATGAAGATCGCATGTATCTACTTGATATCTATCATTTCGATTCATTATGCTCAACTCAAAGATTTTTTTATAGACCACCTATTATATGCAAATGTATAAATATTAAATAATACAGTGGATCCCGCTTATATAGTTTTCCCGCTTAGTACGACTTAGTGAGTTTCCAACTCACTAATTCGCTCTAAGATTTTCCATTTAAAGCATTTCCCCGCTTACAATGTTTTTGTGATAGGTTTTTTGAAAAATGTTATAAGCGGGATCCACAGTTGAGACCGCAGAAATAAGTCGTACTAAGCTGGAACGTTAAAAACGGGATTGACTGTAATCGGAATAAGTGTGTGTGTGCATAGTTTTAGATCACTTCATTAGAATAAAATCTTTTTTTAATGTTTCTGTCGAACTAGTTCACATGTTTTCTATATTGTCATATTTCTATCCACGTGTGGCATCTGTGAGTTGCCGTGATTTTTATTGATTAAATTTAGTTCAGTTGATGTAGTTATTTTTCTTTTCCCCCGATATATCTTGCATGTACGGATCAATCAATATCGTTTATGTATATGATCGTATAAGTGCTCATTAATTTATGTATGATTTTACTAATTTTCCCTCTTATGAAACAACCAACTTCCTTTGGTTTGACAATGCCGTAGTCAACGCACTGTGCTGATAATACTCAGGCGACATTAGTTGTAGAGACCCTTCCTAGAATAGAAATCCCTCGGGATAAGGACTTATGATCACCTCCGTGCCGAGCCCGATAATAATAATGACAATAGTTCTACTGAAGCTATATATTTATTATTATAGTGTTGGTTATGTCGGCTTTTTTTTTTTTTTTTACGTGTAGCAATCCATCACTTGTCAGTGGTTCAAAGAGGACGGGGTTTTTTTTTACTTGTTCTGGCGACTGGTAGACGACTCACGTCTTTCATTGTTCAAATTTCATCAAAAGTTTCGCTGCATGTCTTTATAATGTCCATCAAAGAGAAAATCGCCACTTAGCAACTTGGTGGAAAAATTATGGATAAACCGCCAACATCGCCGGCTCGACAAAATTTGTCCGATTTTGTCCCGGTTTCTTGTTGTATCCATTTTGTCGCCATTTAACATGTTGGAGAAACAAATGGGAGATACAGCACCAACATCGAGGACGCGGCAAAATTTGTCCGATTTTGACCCTATTTCCATGTTGTCCGCATGTGTCCCGTCCGATTTTCACTCGCTACCCCTCATTTCTCGCACAAATTGAATTTTCCATACGTATTTGCCACCCATTTTTAGCGTGAGGGGAATTCTGTTTGTTAGGTTGCTATGCCAGATTTACCGACGCGATTGTTTTTTCCCTCTGTTTGGCGGTCATTTTCGAAGCGGCGATTTCGTGCAGCAACCCCTCGGATCGGTCAAGCCTACAACACAATCTTCCGTCACTACCATTGGAGATTGTGAATACAGTGCTTTATTTCAAGAATTCCCGGATGTCTTCAACCCGACACAGATCGGTAAAACAGTGAAACACGTGACGCGGCACCATATCATCATTCGAGGACCACCTGTGGCTTCCAAGCATCGACGTTTCAATCCAAAAATTCAACAACAGGTAAAAACCGAGTTTAAATTCCTTTTGGAACAAGGGATTATCCGGCCCTCCAAAAGCCCTTGGAGCTCACAATTACATATTGTGCCCAAGGCAGATGGTACTGTGCGTCCTGTCGGTGATTATCGTCGTCTAAATAGTGTTACGGAATTTGATTCTTACCCGATACCACATATTCAAGACTTTTCCAAAGAATTGCACGGTAAATCTATTTTTTCTAGACTAGACGACTTCAAGCCATACCATCAAATTAGTATTGCCGAGGAAGATATACCAAAAACCGCAATCACTACCCCTTCGGGTTTATTCGAGTATACAAGATTGAGCTTCGGTCTCGTAAATGCCGCTCAAACTTTTATGCGGTTCATGCATGAAGTATTACGAGGTTTACCATTCTGCTATGTATATCTTGATGACATTTTATGCTTTTCTGAAAATGCCGAAGAACACAAAATTCATTTAAAACTAGCATTCCAACGTCTTCAACAGTACGGCTTAGTTTTAAATGTGTCAAAATGCATATTTGGTGTTTCTGAGCTTGAATTTCTGGGACATGTGATCAAATCATCTGGTATCACACCTCTTCCACACAAAGTACAAGCTGTACTCGATTTCAAACAACCGGAAACAATAAAGCAATTACGTAAGTTTTTAGGTCTCATAAATTTTTATCGACCTTTCCTACCACATGCAGCTGAGACACAAGCGCCACTGCATGATCTACTGAAAGGTCCTACGAAAATAAGAAAAGACAAAACAAAAAGTTGTGTGGTCTACATCAACTTTGCAAGCATTTGAAGATTGTAAAAAGCTACTTGCTGATGCCGCATTGCTGGCACATCCATCCCCGTCTGCCCAATTAGCTCTACACGTAGATGCTTCCGATTATGCTATAGGTGCATTGCACCAGGTGACGGACGATGGTCTTCAACCGCTGTTTTTCACGTAAACTTCCACCCACCGAAATACGGTATAGTGCGGTATAGTGCATACGATCGAGAACTTCTTGCCGCATATTTTTCCATAAAATTTTTCAGATACATGCTTGAAGCTCGTGAGTTTATATTTTTCAGTGACCATAAATCACTGTGCTATGCGTTTCGACAAAAAAGTGAAAAATGCTCACCTAGACAGCTAAGACATTTAGATTATAAAGTATATCGCATTTCACAACGAACATTTGCCATATTCCTGGATCGTAAAATATTTCCGCTGATATCTTATCACGCATAACAGCAATTTCAGTTCCTGGACCTCTTGATTTAACTGCCATCGCTGAGCAACAAGAGTGGGATAAAGAACTAGAGGAACTTCTAAAGAGCAAATCAGCTTTACAACTGAAGAAAGTATTTCTTCCAGACGCAGCTAAAGCGCTCTACTGCGATTTATCAACAGGCGCAGTTCAATCTTATATTCCAGAAAAATTTCGATATGATGTGTTTTGGAATATGCACAAGCTGTCACACCCAGGAATTAGATGTACTATTGGTTTGGTCGGAAAGCCATTCATTTGGCCATGACTGTGCTAAATGGACAAAAGTGTGCGTACCATGCCAAAACTCCAAAGTACACAAGCACACAAAATCTACGTTACAATCGTTTGTGGAACCTTCCCAACGATTTCAACATATTCATCTGGATATTATTGGTCCACTGCCCATTTATATATATATATATATACTTATTGCCTAACAATGATAGATCGGTTTTCACGATGGCCAAAAGCGGTACCTCTCCCCGACATCACAGCAACCACGGTAGCTGCAGCTTTTCTTTCCACCTGGATTTCTCGATACGGCACATTTTTAACTCTTTCCCTACTATATCCGGCCGAAGTAGGGTGGATAGGCATTTCACACTCTTTTATTCCGTGGGCGGGACACAGTGTCGGATTGTTGACGGCTTCTGCGCGGGGTTCTTGTCGGAGAAAGAGGATTATTTTACAACTACAGTTACTTATGAAAGGATGACTATTGACAATACCTCAGATGAGCTTTGAGAAAGATGTGTGGTTACTATTTTCTGAAATTTCGCCAACATTCTGATTTTCATTGAAACTAGAATAGATTTTGATAAACACCTCTCCTTGTCTCTACTTCATCTACTTGACAGAGAGGTTGAGATGCTTGAAGAATTCACTATCACAAAGTGGACGATAGATTTATGGGAAGATAAGTAAGGGATTTTATACAGGCGAGTTCCAAGAAAAATTGGCCTGGCCTATACTATCCCAATACATATATGCTTATAACAATGGCAGAATTTGGGTTGTGGCTCTCACCATCGGTTTGTTGTGCTGTTTGTTATCCTGTTGCTTTTTCACGTGTTTGGACATCTCTTTTCATTTTTAGCTCTCATTCTGTTTGCATAAAAACCAGCAGGACTGGATTAAGGAAAATATTCGACTCTGGGCAAAAAGAGACTTCTTGGAAATAGAAAGACTTAAGGTGAAAAGATTCGGCTTCAACGTGATTTGAATGATTTCTTACTGCGATTGGAATTTGGTAAGTCCTTATTTATCTGAAAACACGGCATTTAAAATTCTTTTCAAAAAAAAGGATTTTTTTATAGATTCATAGATTGGGGGTGGGAAACTACGGCTCTGTGGGTACGTACACGTGGCTCTTTAGTAAATCTAAGAAAAGAATACAGTGTAGTTTGAATACAGTGCAATACCGTTTGAATAGCAGAGTAGAATAATACCGTGCACCTGTGGCCAGATATATATTGGAACCACAAAAAGATCTGTAGCAACGAGAATAAAAGAGCATGAACGATGCTGCAGAATGGGCCAAACAGAAAAGTCGGCGGTGGCAGAACATGCGCTTAACGACAACCACAGTGTACAGTTCAGCATACCACAGGTAATAGCTAATGTTGACTACTTCTTTCCACGAATCTACAGAGAGGCTATTGAAATATACAAGCACAGAAACAGCTATAATAGAAGAGAAAAAAATTGAAATTGAGCAGATCCTGGACACAGCTGAGCTGAATGACGAATATTTGCTGGTCCCGCGGCACTGTTTTTTTACGGCCGCTCTACCAGTCTTATCCAGGGGCCCTGTGTTGGCCTAGTTTGTATAGTGTGCGTGCACGATGTATAGTAAAGAAAGGTCAAATCCAATATAAAAAAATAAATAAATAAAAAATTTATCACATTTCATGAGCACCATAACAATCACAATGCATTATAGTCAGGTTGTCCAGTTAAAATTCGAAAATAACAAGCAACATGAGGAAAAATTTGCGCGTTATTTCAAAAAACCTCAGTTAAAAAATTTAAAATTTTTAAAACTTTTCACCGTCTCCCTGAGCCAAAGTCTAAAAACAACAAATTAAAAGTTTAAATCCCAAAAGCTGAAATCCAGTTAGAACTATTGCCAAGCCGCAGGAAACCGTGATTTGTCAATTTATCTATTAAGTTCAATTACAAAAATTTCAGTTACAAAAATTCTACAAAAATTTCTCCATCTCCCACAAAAAAGGAAAGAGCGTTTAGTCATTTTCCGGAGTCAGGACTCCATCACTCAAAAATTAATCAGCGCCATCTCGAGAAGAGAATCTGTCCCAAAGGTTTTTCCTTCAGAGAAGTCCAATAGGGAGTTTTTATTCATACATTTTGTATATTGATATAAGGGATCCCATTGAAGGGCCCCATTTTTCAAATTTTTAGACCTAGACGTCTCAACTCCTATATAGGACGTTTAGTGGCCTACCATAGCGGACGATGACCGCAGGGTCATAGTCCACTATTTCGGCTAGGTGCTGTTGTTTCGAGCCCCGAAGGATCTCAAGCTGAGACTCCGCAAGTTTTTAATTTCATCAAAAATGGTGTTAATAGAAAGGTCCTCTCTTATGTCGATATTTCTCATAAACCAACGCGCTTTAGTAAATTTTTTTTCTGAAGGTCTTATTTTCAAAAATTTGGAGTGTGTTTATATTTTTCCGTGTTGCAAATGCCCAGACAGTGGCAGCATACGTTATTACTGGTCTGACTACTGTTTTATACAATATCATTTTATTTTTCAGAGTGAGTTGGCTCTGCGGAAAGTAGATTCTGTTAAGCATTCCGAGTTTCTTAGCTGCTTTTGATTTTACAGACTCAGTCTGGGCCTTAAAATTTAGTTTTTGATCAAAAATTATGCCCAGATATTTGATGTGTGCCTTTTGGGCCAGTCTAAAATTACCAATTTGGATATGATGGTTCTGTCCCGTGGGAGGGCTATTCGTTTGTAAAATCAGATTAAATTACACTTAAAAATTTAGCGCAATATCTCAGTCCATACAGTGGTCCTCTACATAATCCACTGTCTCCTGCAGATTCTCGAAGGCCATCTCAACATCTCGACGATTTGTGGCCAGTAAAACGTCATCTGCATATTGACTAATAATTCCTCTCTGTGGAGCTGGAAAGTCATTTACATAAATTGAGAACAACTGTGGGCCCAAAACACTTCCCTGCGGCACCGAGGTCGCAACGTTCCTGGTTGATGAGAGATCGTCTCCAATTTGGACCCTGAACTTCCTATCTGCCAGATAACTCATGATGAAATAAATCATCTTTGGTGGAAAATTTAAGTTAATTAGTTTGTAGATCAGAGTTTTGTGATTTGTTCGGTCAAATGCCTTCGAAAAGTCCAGTGCTAACGCACAAACGTATTCGTTGTTATTTACAAAATCCATCAAGAACTCTGTGGTGCGGAGCAACTGCGTCACTCATGAGTGTTCTCTCCGAAAGCCATGTTGTTCCCGTATAATGATTGAATTAGTTGTACAGAAGGCTGTTAAACGGTTATTATAAATTTTCTCAAAAAGTTTGGAGATATTACTTAGGAGACTGATTGGGTAAAAGTTCTGAGGGAAGAGAGGGTCTGTGTTAGGCTTATGAATGGCCTTCATTATTGCAGTTTTCCAACAAGTTGGAAAATAGTTAAGGTTAAGCATGTTATTAAAAATATTTGTGAGTGACATGCGAATTGAAGGCGGAAGAGAGATTTGAGGGCAGTATTAGTAATTCTTTCTGCACCGGAGGCTTTTTGATTTTTAGGTGCTTAATGATGTTATTTAGCTCCTCGACAGTTGTGGGTGGGATTTCATGTCTCTCGGAGACAGATTATTACAGACGATTCTTACAACCAGTTAAAAACACGCATTTCTCAACAGTTTTCACTGTAGGAAACTTCACGCTTACGAGTTCTACTCCAAGAGCTCACTCTTGGGGATAAGCGACCTTCTCAGTTGTTGCATGAGATGCATACATTAGCTGGCAAGAAAATTTCAGATGAGGTGCTTAAAACCCTTTGGTTACAACGTTTGCCTATCCATACACAGCAGATACTTTCTGTTAGTAAGGATACATTGCCGGATTTAGCAGAAATGGCAGATAAAATTACCGAAGTCACTGGGCACACACCGACTATTTCTGAGGTCAGCCGTAATGAAACCATCAGCTTGCAATCACTTCAAAGTCAAATTTCGACTTTGACCGTTGCTGTTGACCGCTTATCCCGCTATAGAGAGAAAAATTTTAACAAAAAGGGAAGAGTTCGTTCAAATTCTCGGTCTAGAGAGACGTCTAGTGGTGATGGTACACCCAAAAGTAAACCTTATTGTTGGTACCATTTCACATTCGGTCGAAAAGCATCAAAATGCATTAAACCCTGTGATTGGTCGGAAAACTAACTGGCCCATCTGTTTTGGCGACAGCAGGTGATGGCCGGCGTTTAGTTCGCCTTTTTGTTCATGATCGAAAATCCGGTACTGGTTTTTTAGTGGACACAGGCGCTAGCATTTCGGTTTTCCCACGAGATACACAGGTACATAAAGCAGCAGATACAAACTTTTCGCTATACGCAGCTAATGATACTAAAATTTCTACGTATGGTTGCAAATCTTTATCAGTGGATTTAGGGTTACGCAGACTATTTAGATGGTCCTTCGTTATAGCTGATGTTAATCGCCCGATATTAGGTGCTGATTTCTTAGAACATTATGGTCTATTAGTTGACGTAAAAAAGTCTCGTTTGATTGACAGTTTGACTTCACTTTCAATCAAATGTAGCAATGCCAGTTGCCCTACATTAGGCTTAAAGACCATTAGTGGAGATTCGCCCTACTTGAAAATTTTATCTAAATTTCCTAATCTAACGAATCCTTCTATGCTTGGGGCTACTTCTAAAAAACACTGCGTTACACATTGCATTACTACTAAAGGTTCTCCTGTCTTTACCAAAGCCCGCAGACTTTCTCCAGAGAAACTTGCTATTGCAAAGCGTGAAGTTCAAACGCTAATGGATCAGGGCATACTGAGACCTTCAAAAAGTCCATGGGCAAGCCCGATACACATTGTTCCTAAACGTAATGGAGAATACCGTTTATGTGGGGATTACAGAAAACTTAATTCTATAACGTGTCCAGACAGATATCCTATACCACATGTTCATGATTTCAGTTACGGTCTGCAGGGAAAAAACATTTTTTCTAAATTGGACTTGGTTAAGGCTTATCATCAGATACCTTTAGATCCCGAGTCTGTTGAAAAAACTGCCATTATTACCCCATTCGGACTTTATGAGTACTTATATATGTGTTTTGGATTGTCTAATGCGGCACAATCGTTTCAACGGTTCATAGATATTGTCTTAAGAGACTTGAACTGTTATGCATATTTAGATGACGTACTAGTTGCATCAGCAACAGAAGAAGAACATCTTAAAGATCTAGAATTGGTTTCTGAACGTTTAAACAGTTTTGGTATAATTCTTAATCCTGATAAATGCATATTTGGAAAATCTGAGATAGAGTTCTTAGGATTTTTGGTTAACAGCAACGGCATTTCTCCTTTGCCAGAAAAAGTCGACATTCTTCGTAATTATCCGCAACCAAAAACGGTTGATGAACTTCGAAGATTTCTAGCAATTCTCAACTTTTACCACCGTTTCTTAAAAAACGCAGCATCTGACCAGGCTCCCTTACACGATTTGTGCAAAGGAAAGAAGAAAAAAGATAAATCTCTCATCGCCTGGTCGGGGGGAAACTATTGCTGCTTTCGAAACGTGTAAACATGCTATTACCAATGCAACGCTTTTGGCTCATCCTAAACATGATGCTCATCTTTCGTTGACAGTCGACGCATCAGATTTCGCTCTCGGAGCTGTTTTACAACAAACTTCCGATGGTGTCGTCGAACCACTCTCATTTTTTTCTCGAAAGTTAACGACAACTGAAAAGAACTATAGTACTTATGATCGCGAGTTGCTTGCGGTTTATAGTTCTATTAAACATTTCAGACACATGTTAGAAGGTAGACCATTTACGATCTACAGTGATCATAGGCCTCTAACTTATGTTTTTCACAAAGTTAATGATAACAGCTCTCCCAGACAACGACGTCATTTAGAGTATATATCACAATTTTCTACGGACATTCGTTACATTCAGGGTAAGCGAAATGTTGTAGCGGATGCTTTTTCCAGATTATCCGAAATTAATTTACCTGACTCGATTGATTACGCAGCTATTGCTACTTCACAGAGTACAGACGCTGAATTAACAGCCCTCCGACAACCAGGTGGGGTGCTCGATATAAAACCTATCAAATTCGGTCCTCAGGGTACAGAACTTTTTTGTGATTTATCCACTGGAATTATCCGTCCCTACGTACCAGAAAAACACCGATATCACGTGTTTACGGTCCTTCATAACCTCGCCCATCCAGGCGTTAAATCAACTGTAGACCTTATTCGTCAACGATTTGTGTGGAGTTCTATACGCAAGGATGTCACACGATGGACCAGGGCGTGCATCGAGTGCCAACGCTCAAAAGTGCATCGCCACACTCGATCTTCCATCGGTGCATACCCTTTGCCCCAATGCAGATTCTCACACATTAACATCGACATTGTTGGTCCTCTTCCTCCTTCTCGGGGTTTCACCTACTGCCTTACCTGTGTGGATCGATACACCAGGTGGGTAGAGGCTTTCCCGATGGAAAACCAAAAAGCAGAAACTGTCGCAGAGACATTCTACTCTGGCTGGATTAGCAGATTCGGAGTTCCGGAATCGGTTACCACCGATCAAGGGAGACAATTCGAAAGTGATTTGTTTCGCGCATTCGTTCGTTTTCTTGGAACTCAGAAAACACGCACGACAGCGTATCATCCGTCCTCCAATGGCATCGTTGAAAGATTCCACCGGCAGCTCAAAGGCGCCATACGCTGCCATGCCACGGAACGTTGGACTGAAGTGTTACCTACTATACTTCTGTCCATCCGAGCCAGCATCAAACCGGACATCAACACTTCTGCTGCTGAGATGGTTTACGGATCACCATTGCGCCTACCTGGTGAATTCTTCCGCAGTTCCGACCCTCGGCCAACACAGCCGGAATTTCTACGTGCTCTACGAGATCACATAAACACTTTACGTCCGATCCAAACTTCAAGGCATGGAACTCACAACGTTTTCGTTCATAAAGAACTTGCTGTTTCTTCCCATGTGTTCGTGCGGCTGGACACCGTACGAAAGCCCCTTCAACAACCATATTTGGGGCCATATGAAGTGATTGAACGATCTCCAAAAGTATATACAGTGAACATGAAAGGCAAACTAACGAAAATCTCAATAGACAGATTGAAACCAGCATTTTTGCTTGATAGCACTTTTAATGAGCAATCACCGTTCGCTGAACCGAAACAGCCTTATGTAACTCGATCAGGGCGTACGGTTCGTATAAGAATTCCTTGATATTATTCTTATTTGCATATTTTTTCAAATGAATAACATTATTTTTGTTTTTTGCAACATTTTTTGAAAATTGGTATTATGTTTTGCAAAAAATTTTCATTTTTCAATGTTCTTATATGTATATTATATATGTCTATTATCTATTCTAGTAATCGTTTTTGCACATACATACATTTACTAATTTTTGATCATTTGTAATTTTTTTTTTTTGCTCGACTATTAATTTGTGCATAAGGTATTTTCGTATTGCGTATTTTTTGAATTTTTCGAACAAATTTTTTTTTTCCACATGTCAATGCCATATTAGTTGCCGTAACTATATTGTCAAATCGTCGTAACTATATTATCATATTTTGTACATTGTGCCATATGCCGTCCTTCAGACTCGTGGGGGAATACTGTGGCGCTACTTGTCTTGTACAATTTTTATATTTTTATTATATTTTTTATGCCACTTACTAGCTAGGCATTATCTAGTGTGTTCTTGTATTGGAGTTCAGTCTGGCTCCAACTGTCGACCGAACATGTCCTAAAAGTCTCTCTCTCTTCTATTAAATAACTAAAAAAAGAAAGGAGTCATGACTGTATGTTTCCGAAATAACAACCAGACACATCCACCAGCACTAGCATCACCATAACCTAATCTCAGCTCTGATCTCCCGCTCCATATATGTACCAGGACCCTCCTATCTCCATCTCTCCGAAAACGCTGCCATCTTTTTCTGATTTTGTTTTTTTCTCTGGCCTTTATTTGTTTGGTGCACTGAGAGATGGTGCTGTTTATTCTATTTGTCAACTCCTCAATGCTCGCTCCCACTCGTTCAACCGTTGGGGCAGCAATTTCAGTCACCGGCAGGCCCTCGAGCATATTATCCTGAAGGCCTGCCAATCTGTTTTATAGATGTATTTGATCTTTCGAGAGATGAGGAATTCGATTTTAATTAATATAGGGTTATGGGGGGAGCCGAGAATCGGCAAAACGGCAAAACGGCACTCGAAATCGTATTTTCAAAATTTTTTGAGATTGCAAAATCGATCACGTCTGGGAGGTTGTTATATTCACTCGCTACTTAAAATATCAAAATAATTAAACAGAAACTTCAAGAAAGGAATCTAGTCGATTAGAATTTACAGCTTTACATATACTTCATGATTAGGACATGTGCGTTGTGAGAAAAAAAAATTACATGACTCCTTGGTTACATAATCACAATATATATATATTAAAAGAAAATATCAAAAGATTACAACGATACCCATCTCTTTTCTCGTGGTGCCTTTCAATACTTCATTACAATACACACACACACCACAAGCACGGAAATCGAAGTCGTGCTCAAGTATTAATTTTCTACATCTTAATACCTCGACATACTCATCAAGAATCACCCCGAGAGAAGCGAAACTTACAAGATAGTACTCCTGGAGCGGGACTTTGTACCAATCAACGTATTGGATGAGATCTACGTCACGGATAGTTTCCAGGAACCTAGACCACCCGACCAAAGTGAAAGTGGACCTCGTCCATCTAAGAAATGTCCGAGGGGACCATGTGGTCAAACTTCCGTTCTCACGATTCGTGAGATAATTCCCCTTCACCAGCCGAGAAAAAAAATGAAAAACACCAACAATTTATGTACAATATATAGCCATCTAAAACAATATTATAATTTACATAAAGTATGACTTCGATCATAACAAGGTGAAGCCAGGGTGGTGAGTGGGGGCAGTAGTTGCAATTATATCTATATCGTTATTCTGACAAAAATTATATAATGCTGTCCCAACGGACTGGTTATACCTACTATGTCATGCTGTGTGTCGTAGATTCTAGTTCCCCGCAATAAGCGTGGGGGGTCCTTGGACTCAAAAATATGCGACAAAAGGTTCAAGTCAAGATTTCTATTTGGGGGTGCTATTTCTCTATTGAGACAAGATTCATATTTACACTATTAACTTTAACTGCAACAGCCACAGCTTCCATGGAGGGCGAATTCACCAAATTTAGCACATTATATGGGATAATTTTTCGAATGAACACAGCCACTCCTTCCCCGTGAGTATGCAACATATCCTTGCTCACACAGTCATATCCCGGGATCCTGACCTTCACACAAGGTATTAGCCAGGTCTCCTGACACAGGGTAATATCCCCATTGTTTTCCACCAGTGCCTCTGTCAATTCTGAGAGTTTGTTTGATGCTATTTGCATTCCAGGAATAGACCGTGAGTGGCCTCGGAAGGCCAAAAACAGGACCTCGTTGTGTACTAATTTTTGGGCCTGGTAAATAGCGAAAGAATTTCTATAATTCCGCTCAGAAGGGCGGCCAGTCTTGTTTCAATTTCGGGTGGAGGACTTTCTGCTGCGGTAATTTTTGCCGTTGACAATATTATGGATACCAGTTCATACTTTACGTTAGTGCCCCCAGGCACCACCTCAAGGGGCGGGATTGACTCCTCGGGAGTTACGTCCAAAATGGGTGGCGTAGTCTGAACTCCTGTTATGCCCTCCGTGGCAGGCCTGGACGGTTTACGGAAAATTCACCGCCATGCAATTCACCGACCAACAATTCACCGCTAGGAAAATTCACCGACCAACAATTCACCACTAGGAAAATTCACCGACCAACAATTCACCGCCATGCAATTCACCACTAGGAAAATTCACCGACGACATTTCGATGCGAGTCAGTTAGCGAGGGAATGAGCGATTGAGTTACTGAGTGAGTGACCCAGTGAGTGACTGAGTGGCCGAGTGAGTAAGTGATTCAGTGAGCGAGTGGGTTACTGATTCAATGAGCGAGTAAGTCAGTCCCTGAGTGAGTGGTCTATTGAGTGAGTAAGTGCCATATCCTAAAGATATGGCGGAAAGTTTAAATAATGACTTTATGAGAAGAAATTCAGATGATACGGATTCGGGTTGCTGTATTTCTGAAATATATGACATCCATATTTATTGTGGGCATCTTTTTCTCAGCCACCTCGCTGGGCATTTTGCCTGTTGTGGCCTTGTATTTGCATAAATTACAAATTGCAGTTGCCCAATACAAGATAGTATATTCAACAAAATTCCATTAACTCGGTTTTACTCAGAAACTTCTAATGAAATGTTAAAAGGGATAATAACAGAATTAAAAGATAATAAAGTAAGTGGATACGTGATAAATCAACCCCCTAAAAATGCTTAAAATCATCTCCTGTTATCACTTTGATATTATAAAAAACATCGTTGATCATCAGTAACCAATGGATTTTTTTTATCTGAACTAGCTGTTACCCGCGATTTCACGTGATGAACTTTCAGAAATCCCGCCTTAGTGCGTATCTATATGTACTCTATATTTACTATATACGTATATATATACTTCCTATGCAACGGAAATTAGTGACGATTTTTTTATTACGGGAGTCGGTGACGTTTTTGAGTGAGGGAAATCTGTTTCGTTTTTGAGTGATGGAAATCTGTTACGTTTTTGTGTTACGGAAGTCGGTTACGATTTTCGGATCAAGTTTTCATTTAACTCTTGCATATATCGGGACCAAGTTATGCGCATGTACCCAGAGGTTCCCACATCCTACAGCAGGTCCCCTAAGCTGAAATAGATGGCGGGCCTCCAAACCAGCTTTTTCACAGGTCCCTCTGTGCTTAATATGTAGTGTGAAAATATCAAAAAGCGATAAGAAACGTTCCGGCCCCTGTCAGCCCTGACCTCGTAGGGGTCATGCCGAGAGGCATGTATACGTAAAATATACATATATCACCAGTGCTCCCAACATACAGGGTAGGGGTACCCGGGGGATTGCACATATACCTTCATGGGGAAGTTAAAAGGTTTTATTTCCAGGGGTCCTTAATGGAACTCATTGTTTTCTTGCTGGTTTAACATTGACAAATTTGCGATAGCAGAAGCCCAAGGTATATCCAGTCTGGGACCCCATAAAATTTGCAAATTTGGTCAAGGGTAATTGAGTGAGGGGGGGGGGCTGGATTTTATTCGTTGGTAAAATGAACATTTGCAGTCGCCCTCACAGGGGGATGCCCGATTAGCTTCCGAGTCAGGGGTCCCGTTTCATTTTGGGGGCACTGGATGAATCTCATTCTTTTCTGTCGTTTAACATTGTAGAATTTTCAACAGCAGAAGCTCGAGATAAATCCAGTGTCTGGGTGTCCCACTAAATATCTGCGTATTGGGTCCCCGTTACTGGATGTGGGCCCTGGATTTTATTCGTCTTAAAATTGATAAAAATTAAACATTTTCGTGGCCACTCACAGGGGGTATGTCTGACAAGCCTTCAGGTCGGAGCCCCATGGAAAAGTTGACAGGTTTTCGGAAGTCCCTGGATGAATCTCATTGGTTTTTGTTGTTTAACATCGTAAAATTTGCAACACATCGGTAGCCCGAGATAAATCCAGTCAGGGCCCCCACTAAAATTCAACGAATTGGAGTTTGGGGACCCCCATGGGGAAGTTTTCTGGGGTTACTTGATGAACCACATTTGTTTTTTGTTGCTTTATTATTATAAAATTCGCTTCTTCAGTAAGCTGGTGTTTTCACGTGTCCCTTTCTATAGCACGCTGATGAAGTGGGATGAAATAAACAAGATATGTTGTGAAGAGAAAAGGGGTGGGGGGTTGGCCGCCAAAGGTGGTAGGGGGGCAGAGCCCCCAGTACTGTATATAAAATAACATGTCCTGACTGATTCATCATCGCCGAGCCAAAACCGCTGAAGCTGTAAATATCAAATTTTGTGAATAGTTTTTTTCACGACGTAAAGACTCACTACTCACTAAGAAATGGTTTTTCCATATTCGACAACCTAAGGGCGTCATAAGAGGGGAGGGGGGGGGGTCAACGTTGAAATCATGCCGAGCCGAAACAGCTGAAGCTATAAATATGACATTAGATCAATATTGTGATATAGACTCACTGAGAAGGGATTTTTCCAAATTCAACCCCCTAAGGGGGGTTTCAAAAGTTATATGGAGCAATCAGCACTTAGCCGAAGTCGCTTAAGCCATAAATATGAAATTTAGTTAGTATTATATTTTATAATGTACATACACACTAAGACAGGATTTCTGAAAGTTCATCACCCATTGGGGTTATGAGGTGAGAGTAATTTTGAGATTGCAAAATCCACGCGAGCGAAACCGCGGATAACAACTGGTAATAAAATATAATGCTTACTAAATTTGATATTTATGGCTTCAGGGATTTCGGCTCGGTGATGATTACTCCATATAACCTTTGAACCCCCCCCCCCTTTATTAGGGGGATTGAATTTTGACATTTGACTTACAGTCTTAGACTTAAAACGAGCATTCGTTTATGTTGATTTAAATATTCTAACAAATAAAAACACTTCTCAGCAGGCAATGTACTATATTGGTTTAAAACATATTACTACAATAGGAAACAAGCTGTGCCATAATAAATGGTAAAATCAGCACATTTGAAATATAATGAAATGGGTCCCACAAGGATCGGTCCTTGCTTGGGTGATAATTATTTCTAGTTTATATTAATGATTTGTGTAAAATGAAGTAGACCGGTAAAATACACTGCTGGCCACCCAAATTGCAACACCAAGAAAGACAAGAGATAACACAACAATATTTATTTTGTAGATAACATGTTGACCAAGCATCAAATGATTAAATTTATAGACTTCTGTGAAGTGTGGTTCCTGCCAAAATCAGTAGCCAGAGTAGACGCCATTGTTGGAGATCACCGCTGCCACACGCCTCGGCATTGATTCAAAGAGACTTTGGATGTGTTCTTGGGGTACAGCAGACCAAACAGCTTCCACGCGTTGCCAAAGTTGATCTGGTGTGGCAGCTGGGGATGTAATCTGGGTCAATCGTTGAGCAACCATGGACCACATGTTTTCTATCGGCGAAAGATCCGGAGAGCGAGCTGGCCAGGGAAGCAATTCAATCTGGCGATTGACGAAGAACCTTTGGACAATGCGTGCCACGTGTGGTCGCGCATTATCCTGTTGAAATATGGCTGTGGGCAAGCCCTGAAGGTAAGGAAGGACAACTGGCTCCAACACCTCGGAGATGTAGCGCTGGCTTTTTAAAGTACCGGCAATGCGTACTAGAGGAGTGCGAGAGTGATATCCAATACCGCCCCATACCATAATACCAGGTGCAGGACCAGTGTGGCGGTGGATAACGCAGCTGTTCAGCATCCTCTCTCCACGGTGTCTCCAGACTCGAATCCGACCATCGTGGTGTTGCAGACAGAAGCGTGACTCGTCAGTAAAGACAATTTCATTCCATTGTGCCGTCCACATCCTTCTTTCATCGCACCATTGGCGGCGGAGACGTCTGTGGTTCTGCGTCAAGGGTAGACGAAGCAATGGACGTCTTGCGGACAGACCACTCTGCTGTAAACGGCGTCGAATGGTACGCGCAGACACTGGATGATGCGGTACAGACTGAATGTGCTGTGCTATGGTTCGTGATGTGGCTGAGCGATCCGTCACTGCCATACGCACAATACGCCTGTCATCACGTAAAGTGGTGCACTGAGGTGGATGCGATCGAACACGTCGGTCCGTCGTACCCTCCTGCATCCAACGATCACATATCCGCATTACAGTTGTTTGGTTTCGTCCAACACGACTACCGATTTCCCTGAAAGATAATCCACAATCTCGGTAGGCCACTATCCTTCCTCTGTCGAACTCGGATACTTGATCAAAAGATGATCGCTGTTTTCTACGAGGCATAATTGATCGTTTCTTTGAAAAAACCACAAGAAAAACACAATTGCCGTACTTCAAATCGTCGAAATCTCCAAGCCTTAAATAGCGCTTCGAAGTGGCGCCACAAGCGCGCGTGATGTGCGTCTGCGCTGAAATTCTAATCATTTGCATATCTCACCTCCGCTAATGCATGTTGTAAATTTCATATTATTTGCATGCTTCCTTCAGGGTGTTGCATTTACGGTGGCCAGCAGTGTAATTTCATTCGCAGGTGACACAAGCCTATATATTGAAGATGGGGGTGGATTTAGAGCTCGCTGTTGGTAGGGGTGATTTTACAAATCTTTAAAAATCTAGTCTAAGCATCGGTAACCACATGTCCTGCATTTTGTCTCGTATTTTCCGTGACAGTCCGGTTTTTCTGTTTTTTCTTCTCCCTCCAGACTTTTTGAAAAATGTCACGGTTTTACACGTTTATAGTCGAAGTTTTCTTGAATTTGTTGTTGCAATATTACCATATAGTAGTTCCGAAAATTTCATAAAATATCGCATTTCGTTTGAGGGGAAATCTAAGGAGGACACCTACATCCAGCAGTGGATTGAAATTGGTTGTTGATGATACCACACCTATTAAAACCAGTATATTAAATACAGTTAAACTCGGTTATAACGACATCGGCGAAGATTCCGCGGGATTTCGGCGTTATAACCGAGTCTGGCTGTATTGCTTTCACTTTTAGAATATTGTTCTAGAGCTCTTTTAGTTATTTTCTAACATTTACCGGTGATTATGTATGATCTCCACCTCATATTAGTTCGCTACGACGCAGTTCGTTTTGTAGAGGCCATATAATTATGTCCTACTACTGTTTCTGGAAAAAAAATTAATGGAATAAAGTGAATATAAAGATAAGTTTAATTTTCTCCATCAGCAAAACTGTTAAAAGAAAGCCATAGCCTCATATTGTTTAAAATTATATGCGTGGGTTCAAAAATCGTATGAAATTATCTCGTTTTAAACATCCAATTCTTGGACATAAAACCTCTTGGGTGTCCTCCTGGGGACAAATCCTCTTGGGGACAAATAACACTTTCGAAAACTGAAACTCACGGAACCACAGCTTCAAAAAACGATAGAAAAAATGGCATTCTTTTGGGCAATGTTAGAGGAGTATTTTAGAAGGATAATTTTCACACAGCTTTCATTACAAGCATATTTAATTGATTATTTTCAACCAAAACCTACAACATTTAATTAGTAATATCTGACATAATTTTCATTCAAAACATACAGTATTTATTTAACAATTTTCGACATGATTTTCTTCCTTACATATTTATAATTAAAAGGGTTCCAATCTACTAATCTAGAAAAACAGATAACACGCAAATGTAAGAAAAATATTCATTTCTCACAAATATTGATATCATAATTAAAATGATACATTATGAGCTATACCTCTCAAATAGTCTTAAATGTCACATCCTTGATGATACTTATCAACTAAATTCTTTAATCTCTGCGCAGAGTCCCGGTATTTCTTTCTCCTAATCAATGTAATGATTTTGTCCACTTACAATTTGCTCCATCCGAACTTCATTCAAACTCTGTACTCTTTTTATGGAACCGATGAACTTCCATATATGTGGGTGGCGAGCAGATAATTGCTGTTGGAACGCTCGATGCCATCCTTCTATAGAATTGTTGGTATTAGGGAAATCGTTACGCGTTCCTTGAAAGCAGTTCCAAATGTCGATGTCAAAGTGCGGCTGACGACGACCACCACGACGAAGAGGACACCCGATCGAAGTGTCTTCAAATCTACACTTCATCATAAATACGTTTTCGGAACAATCGGATTTTTTAATCATTTGTGACACTACTAGATTAAAAACTAACTAACTAACCAATTCACTCACTCCCTCACTAACCAATTTATTCGCTCGCTCAATCACTGACTCGATCAATCACTTACTTACTCGGTCACTCACTCACTGGGTCACTCACTCACTCGGTCACTCACTCACTGACTCGATCAATCACTTACTTACTCGGTCACTCACTCACTGACTCGATCAATCACTTACTTACTCGGTCACTCACTCACTGGGTCACTCACGCACTGGGTCAATCACCGACTCTGTCACTCGCTCAATTACCGACTCGGTCACTCGGTCACTCAGTGACTCACTGACTCGGTCACTCGCTCAATCACTTACTCACTCGGTCGCTCAATCACTTACTCACTCGGTCATTCAGTCACTCACTGGGTCACTCACTCACGCAGTAACTCAATCGCTCACTCCCTCGCTAACTGACTCGCATTGAACTGTTGTCGATGAATTTTCCTAGCTGTGAATTGTTGGTCGGTGAATTTTCCTAGCGGTGAATTGCATGGCGGTGAATTGTTGGTCGGTGAATTTTTCGGCGGTGAATTGTTGTCAGTGAATTGCTGGCGGTGAATTTTCCGCACACGGGCCTGGACTGGTTGATGGTACTCAGTTCATCCTCCGATCCGAGGCTTTCTCGAGCAAACTCACCAACCAGGGCATTATTCGCCTTTAACCTTTCATGTGTTAGTTGTTTGGTCATTTTTTGATTTTCGAACGCTTTATCCAATTCAGAGGCAAAATCCTCCTCCTTCAACGGCTGTCCTTTGTATAGAGGGTGCCTTTTCCTCTGTGTAAAATTTTCGCTTGGGGGTCACATCCCCTTCCGAAGTGTTTCTTACCGAGGGAGAGTGCATATCGAGGAAGGCCCTAGTAGACCCGCAAAGGTGCCTCTATTGATGGCTGGCTCATCCCTCACGATCGAGGGGAAGAGACGGTATAAATGGCCTACCATTATTTTCTTTCCGTTGTCTTTGAATTTTTACCGGACAACCACCATATGTAGAACAGTGCTTGTCCCCACACAAAAAGTATTTCTTCATGTTAACATTTTTATTTGGGCAGTCTCTTTCGCTATGCAGTTGGGAACAAAACGCACAGCGTGTGCGGTCCCTACGTGTTATGGCGGAGTGTCCCAGGCGCAAACAGTTTCTGCATTGGAGAGAATTTTTAGTACCCAGGTATCTCTCAACCTGTACCGGAATGCTTGCAATTTCGGTAATATTAAAAATTAGTTTTTGTTCCAGTGTGAATTCCACCAGATACAACGGATATAACTGGCCTGTTCTATAGTTACGCATATTTGATATCTTTACCACGGAAAAGCCCTGTGACAGAATGTCTTCGGCAATGCCATCAGTCGACAAGTTTGGGGGAGGCCCCTGACTACTAATTTTAAGTTTCTGTCCCTCTCGAGCTGGAAGGTGTAAAATTTAAAATTTTTGTCTTTGCCATATCTTGTGGCCTTGCGATAATCATTTTCCGTAAAAAGTTTCAATGAGAGTGTTGGTTGTGGACTTAGTCTCGGGGGGAAATCTCATAGTCCCCGTATCTCAGCAAAATCACTTAACCAATTATTCCCCCCCCCAGTCCGATAGGACAATGGGAGGGATGTCATTTTTTATTTTTCCACGAGTCACCTCCCTAAAACCCTCTTCTCCATCTAGGAGTGTGTCATCCTCAGCCGAGGGGGTAGTGATTCTATCCCCTTCATTTATGACTGTCGCCTCTTGATCTGTGTTTGCAACGCCCTCTGCCACTGCCTCAGTGATTGTTGGCAATCCATTTTCTTTTTGCATATTATTTTCATTGTTCTCCCCATCACTAAGCCCCTGAGTATTCTGACTCGGTAAACGTACCCTATTTACTTCCCCGGAACCAACGCTATTTTGTTGTGCTACATTGTCATTTAAATCTATTTCAAACGATATTGCTCTTTCAGGAGATGGGCTTATGTCATGCTTAGGAGCTACCTTTTTATCATTTTTACTGTTTGAACTGCGCAGTCTCATATTCGCCCCCCCCCGGGGCCCCAGTCCCGCACCCAACACAGGATCTTTTAGGAACTTTCTCGCCCCGAGATGAGCGCATGGATTTTCCTGTATTGCCTGAAAAAATCTACGAGTTTCTAAAATTAACCTTTTGTCTGCATCAGCTCTGGCAAAATTCGCACTATTTATATATTCATCAAAAATGTCTAGTAGGATCTCGAATTTAATCGAGGTAAGACATTCTGCCTCCTCCAACTCAGACAAAGACTCCTCATAGTCACGGTAAAAACCTAGCCATTTTTCTATAAAACCTATCAGCACCGGTGCATCCATCTCCGCTAAAACATTTATACTAGCCTTAATTTTAATAAAATTTTCGTTTGGCTCGAGCCATTTATCAGATTTAATTGCTCGACCAAACCTGACCATACTAGCAAAGTGACAGAATGGCACTCACCTGCAAGAATCCTGTAGAGGCCAGGAAACCACAGTCAGTCCGACAGAGACGTCTCAGCTCCAGCTCGCCGTCAGCAATCTCCCCAACAACTGTCAATAACTTCTAGTTCAGATGAGGCAAGCAGAAAGAGAACAGCAGCGGCAGGAGTTTCGGCTATCTTCACTTAAGGTAACAACCTCAGGGCGTCAAGCACCCTTTCCGGCGGATCCCAGAACACCCACAGCGGCAGCAGCTATCTCATCTCCCATATGCGATTCGAACGACGGCGTCTATCAGCAGCAACGGAGAGGACGTCCTTCCTCTACCAAGTGATAGGAGGGAAGGATCCTGGACTGAACTGAATTGAAACTGGCTCGCCGGTCCCACGGCACCTATTTTTATGCCGCTCTACCGGTCTTATTTGCTGGCTCCCCATTGGGGTTGCCTACTATGTACGAGTTTGTGTATGTATGAAAAATATGTATTATATGTATGTGTAAAATATTTGTCAAAACCAGGAAATAAACACAATTTATAAACAACACGAGCACATTCAAATGTTCAAGCACAATGGTGAGACAATCTACGCACGGGGTGGGAAATAATCTTACATGAGGAAAAAAAGCTCTACCCGATGTTTTTGGGTAGGCAAAACCTCTTTTCTCTGAGGGCCAAAGGGTAAAAGTTAAAAACAAACTTGTATAAAATAAAATCTCATAAAAATATATCTCAGCACCTCATTGGATGCGTTTGTCTCATTATTTTAGTAAATAGAATAAATCTTGTCTAAAAAACTTTTCACATCACCCTAATGGTTGTCGTTTATTAGTTCTAGGTGAATCAATGCGATTCTTGTCAAAGTGAGGGCCAAACAGTTAAAAACAAAAATTATATATAAAATTATAAAATTTATTTCTCAGCACCTCATTGGGTGCGGTTAGTCTATTATTTTTTAACAAATAAATTAAGTCATCGAAAATCATTTCACACCTTATTGGGTGTCTTTTATTAGTTGTCAGCGAATCAAGTGATTCTTATCAAATTAACGAGGCCGACCGACTTGCCATCCCCTATTTGGTCCATAAAGCAGTGGCCACTCCCAGGCAGGGGGGGGCGAAAACCCCCCTGGCGGAAGCCCATACTGGGGAGGCATAGGTTATCATAGGTCTAATTACAGATTTATTTTATTTTTTAGAGAGAGTTTACTTTGAGGAAAATAGATACGGTTTAAACATGCCGTAATTTTTAGTAGCTTTAAGCCGCACATATTCGGTGTGGGCCTTGAAATTTATTTTCCTGTCTAGAATAACTTCGAGATATTTTATATGCGGTTTTGGCACGAGTTTAGTATTAGCTATCTCAAGTTGATGGTTTGGCCCCTGTTCAGGGGGTTCTTCCTGTTATGGAACCACACGAAATTGCACCTACTAAATTTCAGCGCACCGGGGTCGCAAAAAAATGAAATCGTTTTTTACCTCGGTAAATAAATAGTAATTTGTTTTAAAGTTTAATTTTTTCCGTAAAATACTAATTTCGGTTGGAAGAAAAACTGATTTCCCATCCCATATTATTCAGGAAACTGAGGGAATAGCTTAAATCAAAAAGTAGGGTCTTTTTCTCAGGAGGACGATTTTTATGACCATGTTAGAGGAAATGGAAACGTGTAGGCAGGGTGGTATCCCCATTCCATTCAACAAAATAAGCGGGTGCTTAAAGGGCGTCAGGAGAAAAGCGGCACCACAAAAAGACACCGTAGTTTTTTTTTTTTACTTTACTGAGTGTTGTTAAGTCAATGTAGTTCCATTGGCGACAAGTTAGGAAAATGGACATATGTATTGCCTACTCTTTCTCTCACTCAAACACTGTCTGCAGGTCAGACAATATGCGTTGAAAGGGAATAAAAAGAACTACGTCTGTAGAGCCAAACCCCATCACTCTTGGACGTTGCTAGAATACGACTGCCCCGGAGCGAAATATGCATCAGTAGGCAAATTTGGGGAAAAAGTTAGTCAAAGCTGGCTAATTTGTATTGGAGAACATAAACACGCAAAAAAAGGGGGGCATGGTTAACCAGATTTTTTTTCTGGGCAGTGGTAATAGGCGTGGCACACGTCTTCCTGGAAGCATATATATATATATATATATATGAATATGTCACAACACCAGCACAATGTTACATTTTTATGGTGTCCAGACAGACTAGCATCAGAACACAAACATCAAACACAGAATAAATCGTCTAGATTGCCAGAAGGGTCACAGAAGGATAGTTCACTGGACCTGTGTGTGCTTAAAACCTCCTCTAAGTACACTGGTGAAATAAATTAAAAGAATTTGCATATTTTATCGAATTTCATGAAAAGAACTGAACTGAATGTAAAATCACTGCTTCTAGACAAAAATGCAAATCTTGTACGTCAAATACGTAAGCGT
Organism: Pholcus phalangioides; assembly: GCF_987345545.1. Lineage (NCBI taxonomy): Eukaryota > Metazoa > Arthropoda > Arachnida > Araneae > Pholcidae > Pholcus > Pholcus phalangioides. The sequence continues at coordinate 41,373,273 of NW_028301604.1, read as the reverse complement.
ACACGTGTGTGTAGGCGGAGCCAGTAGAGAAACAGGCTTTATAAGCGCGCGTAAGTTAAGACGCATTTCGTTCGCTAGCACAGCTCGGCGAATTTCTTGGTGTTATTTTGCAGCAATCGGTTAATTTCAAATTGTAACAGTAAAAATGAGTAACCACCAACGTTTAGATGATGGAATGAGGTGGCGAATTGTGGGGAGGCTAGAAGCAGGCCAATCTCAAGTCCAGATTTATAGAGAGTTAAATTTAATTATTTATAAAAATAAAAATTAAAAAAAAAAATAAATAAAATAACGCCCAGCGTCGTCTGTAACTTATGGAAACAGTTCCAGGATACCGGATCCATCGAGAGAAAGCCTGGGCAAGGTCATCCAAGAGCCACGACGGCCAGAGAAGATCGCCATTTGTCGATTATAGCGAGGCGTAACAGGAGTGCTACAGCTTCTCAGCTCTCTCGTGACTTGTATGCAGCCACAGAAACCCGTGTATCAAGGGTGAATGTTTCCAAAAGACTTCATGAGAGAGGGTTGTTTGCAAGAAGACCTGCTGTTTGCGTCCCGCTCACTTCTACGGACAGGAGAATCCGTTTATCATGGTGCAGAGACCATAGAGATTGGAGTATGGATCAATGGCCTCTTAACCGTTCTCTTCACTGATGAGTCCCCGTTCAGCCTAAGCACCGATTCTCGCCGTACGTTCATATGGAGAGAACCAGGGAACCGCTATCTACCCTCCAATGTCCGCGAAATCGACCATTATGGCGGAGGAGGTTTAATGGTCTGGGCAGGCATCATGTTGGATGGCCGCACACCTCTCCATGTCTTTGAAAGAGGCACTGTGACTGGTGTGAGGTATAGGAATGTCTTGGAGCCCTATGTTCACCTTTTCAGGGGTGAAGTTGGCCCTGAGTTCATTTTAATGGACGATAACGCGAGGCCACATAGAGCTTTTCTGCTCGACGATTTTCTTGAGAGTGAGGATATTCGCCGGATGGATTGGCCAGCCAGATCTTCAGACCTTAACCCTATAGAGCATGTTTGGGACGCTCTGGGGAGGACAATTGCAACTCCCCTCCGGGAACCATCCAGGGAATGAAAACAGCGTTGCTGAACGAGTGGGACCAATTGCCACAGGAAAGGATAAACTGCCTTATTTCAAGTATGAAATCACGCTGCGAGACCTGTATATCTGTAAGAGGGGACCATACCCCCTATTAACCCATTTTTTTGTTTATTCTGCAACCGCTGTTTCCTACCTTCCGACTCCAAAGAGTGTTACGCACGATCATTCGTGTGTATTACAATTATTGAATGGTTATTTGTTTTGTATTGTATCAATGTATGTACATATCAAATTTCATTAAAATCGGTACAGCAGTTCTAGAGATAATCGACCAGGTCTGCAAATTCTCTTAATTTCTTTCAACAGTGTAGTAAACAAAAGGTAGGAGCCGATAAATGGTTGTACACGAAGATGTGAAAAATTTTAGATATCGAAAAGGATGGTGTGTGGATTAGGGCATCGTCGTCTTAATGCATGGGTCGGTCTCACCCGGGCACCTCAGGAGAAGAGGGGCCTCACAAAACTAAAATCAGGTTGAATTTTTTAGAATTTACAAGGTAGGGCCTCAGAAAAACCACTTGGCCCGGTGGCCCATGATGCTCTTACGACAGCACTGGATTAGGGGAGAAAGAAACGTCCACATACAGTCATTTCATTTTATCCAAGACATCGTTGAGTGTTCTCATACCAATTTGTGTAGTCAACGGTAATCGTATCTCATCCTTTCTCCTTGTACTTCAACAAACTCAACTGGAAGCAGCTTTGCTGTCCATGACTTAATTTCGGTAAGTGCTATCTCAGTTGCTACTCTATAGCAGTGTTTCTAAACCGAAGGGCCGCGGCCCAGTATCGGGCACCGACATCATTCATACCGAGCAGCGAGTGATTTCGCCGTTCAAGTTTTCCCATTAGTGGTGTGTATGACTAAGCCTTCTACGTGGAAAATTAAATTGACCGGGCCGCGGGCTTTTAAAGGTTGAGAACCGCTGCTCTAAAGGAGTTTCTCTAATTTTGGGGGCATTTCGCGAATGCATAAAACGTTTACTCGGATATTCTTGAGGCATAAAGCTTTTATGACTATCATCGATGGAAACAAGGACAGATATCAGAATTTAGATACAGTAGAATCTCGATTATCCAGGAGGTGGACTTTCCAGGAAGCGGATCAACCGAGTTACAAAATTTCCGAAACTACGGATAGCCGAGCATGAAATTATTGCTCAGATAACGTAATGTTGAGAATAATATTTTATTTGGTAATTAGAAGCAGCATTATTATTGAAGTGATGATTATATGTACACTATTCTAATTATTTTTATGTAAACAGCGGTCTCTAATAGAGAGAAATTATTCCAAGGACAACACCATGAAACCCAAATTTTATGGCTTTACTGGCAGCCAGGACCTTCGACTTGTAGGGGCCTTGGGTAAAGTGATCATTTAGAACCCTGTTCAAGATGTTCTCGAATCTTGTTTGGAATTGTCTATAGTGTTATGTTAAACTCTCTTCCATACAACGATATACAGGGCAACAACTACGAGGGAGGAGGCGAGTCTGGTGGCCCAGGCGCTGCACCTGAAGGACACAGATACGGCACCTTTACACCTCCTCCAACTCAACACTACAAGGGGGAGGGTGCAAAAATGCGTGTCAGCCCCGACTGACCAAGCATCTCGTTGCGGCCTTGCATACTTTACTAAGATAAATCCTTCTATAATGATATATTTTTTAGGATATTTCAAAACCACTCCTCTCCAACAATATTTTTTTCATTCATGATTTCACTGAAAATCATTCTTTTTTTGAAGTGTTAATGAAGTTGACGATTTAACTCTTTGTTACTCTGAAAGCTCTTCAGTTAACTTGAGGAATAACAGGCAGAACGATCTTAGCTCAATAAATATCTGATTTAGAAACAATAAACTTAAATTAAATGTAGATAAAACTAAATTTGTCATTTGTTTTACAATTACACCTGAATTAAATTACTCATTTATTGGATAATGAACTTATTGTGAATATTTTGATATTTTTAAAATTTAAACTCACAGTTTACGAAATACATAGATTCTTTTTAAATGAAATAGAGGTGTTGTGAATTGGATCAGATGCCATAAGCAAAAATATTTATCTTCCCACTTGATTATGTATTTTTCTGCAATCATTGTTGGTGTGACTAATGCAGGGCTACAACAATCGGAAAAAAATTTAGACGCCAAGATTCTCAGACTTCGTTTCAGTTATCGTTAGTAAAAAAAATTAAGCGCCAGTGTCAACCTTTTAGTCGTTATGGTGACCGTGAGCATGGGCTTGAAAAAGCCCCGGACTCAGGGGCGGATTAAGCGAGGGTGCAAGAGGTGCGGTGCACCCGGGTGGCAGGTTGTTAGGGGCGGCATCTTGGACTTTCACTGGACACAAAAACTTTTAAAAATTTCCAACAGTAAAAATTCGCATGACGTCACGTTTACAACGCAGGTGTTGAGGTAACTTGAGAAAAAAGCCAGGGCCTTGGACAGTATTACCAGAAATAAAAATGCACTATCACAAGAGGCAAACAGTAATTTTTCCGGAAGTCAAATAACGCAAAGAAAACAATTCGTCTTCCCACTTGCCCGGTCCCTGAAACATGAGAGAGAGAAACGCCTTTGAAATAAATTTCTTTATAAAAATCGCATCGTTATTCATCAACTTTACATCATAAGTAATGGTGGCCTATCAGTAAGTGCTGTTTTGTGAATTATCTGGTATAATCAAGAATGGTAAAATAACGAGAGAGAAAAAGACAGCAACTCCATTTTTTGAAAACGCATTTTCTTCAACAGCGGAAAGTATGGTCAAGCACATTTTCTCGGCGAAGAATTGTATGAGGTTTTCTCCTAAAAACAAAATAAGTTTATCCCAAAGTCTCCTAGGATACAGCTCAGTCAGCCTCTGAATCATCTTCAGGGGCAGCACATATGGCTTTGCACACGGGTGGTGGGTAAGCTCGAGCCGCCCCTGCATTGACTAGCAGCATTATTAATTCCCACGTAACAGCATTGTATGAATTCAATGACGTGTGATTCAAAATGATTCCAGCTGTGTTTTATTTCCTATTTCGCAGATCGTTACGCTAATCAATTTGTGAATTCTGGGAAATTCGAACATGACTAATACTATCATAGTGGTTCTTGAAGGGTGCATCGCGATGAACTGCGACATTGACGAGTGCTTGTTCAGTTCTTTCGGAAAGTTCTTTTTTAAACGATTATCATTTCTTACCAAACTATTCTGGGGAGTCGCGGATAAACGTTGTCATGGCAAGGGAGTCGTGGAAGTTTGAGAACCACTGACTTATTAGTTAAGTTTGAATAAGGTTTGACAAATATCGACACAAACAATCAAATATTCACCACTATGGCCAAAATATTTCTGTTCGTGACTTGCAAAGTTCGTAAGGCGAGGAGTGGCTAATTATGGTTTTTGGGGGACGCAAAATAATTTTTCGCACCGGGCCGCGAAATTCCTAAGCCCGGCTCTGACAGTAGTGCTCTACCCATTCTACAGTCTCCTGTAGATTTTCAAATGCCTTTTGCATGCCTCTACAATTTGTCAGGAGATGGACACCATCGGTATACTGGCTGATCATACCTCGCTGGGGGCCCAGAAAATCATTCACAGTGAAAACAGCTGTGGGCCCAGCACGCTGCCCTGAGAGACCGAGGCCCTGACTGGTCTAACTGACGAGAGGGAGTCTCTAATTTGAACCTGAAATATTCTTTGGCCAAATAATTCTCTATAAAGTAAATAAATTTCGTTGGTAGGTTTAAATCAATCATCTTGGCAAGCACGAACCTCCTTGCCAACAATAATAAGGCATGATTTTTCCCCCAGTCGGTCTTTTGCCGAAGTTATAAAGGGGAGTGACAACGAAAAAGAGGGGAGGAGCTTTGTGCTGATGTTGATAGAGACATGGTTGGAGATCTCAGGGGGAGCAGAGAGATTTCGGGGGAAATAACCCCATCGGTTAAGAAGGGTCGGCACCCGCTGGACAGGGGGAGTTCGCTGGGGGAAGAAGATTTTGAGAAAAAGTTGGAGAGAGTACTTGGCAGATGTCACCTTGAGAAATATTGTAGACAGGGTCTGCGAGAACGAACGTGGAGGAGGCTGTTGCGCAGGTAGCCAATGAGAAGATGACAAATGATGAAGTTCTGGCCAATGGCGTGCTGGGTCTCGGAGACAGTGTGGGGGGCACTGGGTCAGTGCCTCGGAATGAGAGGGACGGTAAAAGGAATCTATGAAAGAGATACGGGACGAACTAGAAACAGTAATATTAATAGCCAAAAATGTCACTACTGAATTAAACCCCTGGGAAATAGTGGATAGATTGAATCTACTACTTACCGGTCTCTTGGAAGTTTTAGCCTAAAATTAAGCCTAAAAATTAGTAATAGAGTAAAGGAGAGTTTTGCTCCCCCCACCTAGGTCTTGTAATATATTGTCCTGGAACGCCATGAGCCTTAAATCCAGTCTAAACGAATTTAAGCAAACAATTATAGATTTTAATATAGATATTGCGTTAATACAGGAAACTTGGTTGATTCCGAGCGACAAAAAAGATGAAGGTCAACAACTTCCATTGTTTAAGGAAAGACCGATTACACAATAAAGGGGGAGGGGGTAGCAATTTTTATTAAGCGAAATTTACCCTTTAACATGCTTGACTTGAGCAGTCTGACTCCACGGAGGTGATTGGAGTGACAGTGAGGGTCCATTCACAAGGAAGAACCGAACGGTGATGCCGAAACATTTTTCGAACCTCGTTGCAACAATATTTGACTGCGGGGGGGGGGGGGGGGTAGAACACAGAAGCAAATAAACAAGTGAATTATAATATTGATTAAAGAAAAAGGAAATAAAAATAAATAAACAATTTTCAAAGGTTCAAGAGCCCTTCGGCCAGAACCTCGGCTCCTCAAGAACTTCAGAAGATCATGGTGATTTTATAGTTGATTTTTTTATTGTATATAATGATCCACCCGTTGACGAGTGCTGATTATGTGGAAAAAAATGAATTTTTCGGCCACACCCGTCCTCCGGGTATGCTTCGATATCTCTGAGATGTGAAACAGGTTGTGTCTGATCTTGAAAGGTCGAAGGAGCCTTCAAGTTTTCTTCACGTCTGGTTGGGTGTTTCAATTTTAGCGGGGGCCATGTTTGGTGTTGGTGGTGGTGGTTGGGTGTTTCAATGATGAGAAACGAAACTTGGTTACGAGAGACTCATTCATTCATAAGAAAAATATCGCTCACAAATTAAAAAGAATTTCAATTGAAAAGTAAAAATTACCTAAGGAATCAGGTTAGCCACCCCTTCAAAAACAATGAAATGCATGCACAATATGGGTATATAAGTGACGCAAAATGTATCTGTCTATTTAGAATTCAACAAATCATAAATAGTCAGTGCTCGGTATAACGTCACTCGGGGACCAAATAAAAATGACTATAAGCGGAGATAACGAGTGGTCCCAATTCACTAATTATGCTGGCAGGCACTAAAAAAGGGACGATATCATGGCCTTCACATCCTGGAGCAGGGCTCCTAGGCTGGCATCTTTTGCGGGCCCACCGACCAGATTTTCACGGGCCCCTTTATGATGAATTTATAGCGTGAAAAACCAAAAAAATTGTGAAAAGTGTCCCGTGGCCCAGGGCTGGAGCCTTGTCAGCCCACCCCTTGTGGGGCCATGGACGCTGTAGGCATCCCCCATCCTGCAGCAAGGTCTCAGGCTGGGTTCTTTGGTGGTCCATAGCTCACGGGCCACTCTACAGTGAAAAGCGAAAAAAAATAGTGAGAGAGGAATCGTCCCGTTCCCCTGGGTGGTGAGAGGCATGTTTATAGTGTAATTTATGCTTGATGACGTTAATAGTGTTGATGTCACAACGAGGTCGTTATTGTACTTTGTCAAGCCTCTCTCGCTGTCATCCTTATATAAGATTTTAAATTGAAAATTGATTCAAAAAAATTATGTATCGATAGGTTTTCTTTCCATGTGTAGCATGACATTTTTCTTCTATGAACACAGGGTCGTAGCGTGCCCCAGCCTAGTTATGGGACTGTATGAACATAGAATAGTTATTCCAGACAACCAGCTTTCCCGGGTAGATAGAGCAAGGCAAAGCGCTTGGACAAAGGCTATGGTGCGGAGTGATCAAAGAAAAGCCGTTGGGTCGCAACAGGCAAAATTAACCATTTGAGGAAAGCAAACCACATGCTTGAAAAAATCAGAAAATTCGCATTTTTATTAATTTTTACGAATTTGAATGACTAATTAGTTAATTAATTGAGATTTTAATTCGCTTCAGGATTGTTGTCATTACTAAATGACAAGCTTTCAAATTTATAAAAATTAGAAAATACGCATTTTTACTAATTTTCACGAAAGTTACTAAATGACAGCTTTTACCGAAGTGCTTAGTAAAAGACCGAAATGTATACGTTTTTAAGCGTATTTCGGGCTTTTACCAACTCGACTTAGTAAAACCTAGGTTTTACCACTTTTCGGGCTTTTACCGTATAACATATATACCAATAAAACTCAACGTGATGAACTCAAATGCATAGCACGTTAAAAATGATGATATGAGAGATCAAAACCATTGAGAAAATGACAAAATCTGTGATACGTGGATGAGCATACGAGTTCTGTTGGCAATTTGTTATATACTCTTCCAACTCGACATCGGAAGTTATAAAATTTAGCATTATTCCTGGCAGTTGGAATTTTAATTTGCAATGGATGTCTTTTTTCGTTGATAGTCTGGCAATGATTTCAAAAAATGGAGTTGACTGACCCGATGATGATTTGTATTACAGAGCAATACCGTAAAAATCATTGATATTGCTTTGACAATACGAGCAGATATGTTCCGGCATCCCTGCAAAATTGTTTGCTTTTTTCACACTATAATGGAAGGGCCCGTGAGAATTCTGACTGGGGTGGGGCAAAAGATCCCAGCCTAGGGGGGCCCTGCTCTAGGATGAGGGTGGTGCATAAGGTGGTCCATGCCTCACCAAGAATTTGTTCTACAACAGTCAAATGAAAGCAAAGGAAAAATTCGGCTTTTCACTTGTCCGGTCCCTGGAGTACCAGAAACACCTTTGAAAAAAAATTTCCTTATAAAAATAACCTCGTCATATATCATCTTTACAGGGTAAGTGATGATGGCACACAAAAAAAAGTGCTGTTTCAAGGATTAAGTTATCTAGTATTATTAAGAATGGTAAAATAATAATGGAACAAAAAATAATAATTCTACTTCAAAAGCGGGATCTATGGTCACCCACATTTTGCACGGTAAACAATTATGTGCGGCTTCCTTTTGATAAAGACGTCAGGTTTATCTCGAAGTCCCCTTCACTGAAGCCCTTTCAGCCTCCTGCCAGGTTTGCCATTAGGAGCGGCATATGAGGCTTCGCACTCGGGCGGCAGGTAAGCTCGAGCCACCCTTGCTCATGACAATTAGATCTGTTTACAATTTCGACAATTAGTATGCAAATTGGTAGGCAGGTAATTCTAGCTAGGTACGGGGGAGGGGGGTTCCTCAGAAAAATCAGTTTGCTCAAGGGCCCCATGATGCTGTTGAGAAAGCCCAAGCTTACTTTATGAAAATTGCACGAAATCTCAGTATTAACGTGATTTAGTTGCAATATTTTATTAGTTTTTCTGCATTTCTACCGTCCTTTTACATAATGAAGGCATTTAACTATGCAATCAATCGAAAATTTTAGGATTTTTTGCCGGGATGTGTGATGCTGGAAAAAAATTTTACATAAAAAAAATTCGATACTTTTTGTGGCGCCCCATTTTTTCTGATGCCCTAAGCACGTGCTTATTTTGCTTAATGGCTAATCCGGCCCGCTTATTTTCAAGGAAGACAATGCTTCAAATTCAAAGATTATTTATTTTATTTCAAGTAGGGCCATGTTTCAATTAAAAAAAAAGATAAATTTCCTTCTACTGTACATCAATTCATAATTTTACACAAAGAATGGAATCTGGAAAACAATCACCTTTATTGGAGTCATATCCTATAACAGACCATGATTTCCCTGATCCTGTTTGACCATAAGCGAATAATGCAGAATTGTATCCTTCCCATGCATTACGGAGAACACCTCTTCCAAGATCACGGTATACTTTTTCCTAAGAATAAAAATTTCGCAGGTTTAGGCTGGGAAAACACTATAAAAGTTTGACAAAAAATCTTTTACAAAACTTTAAAAAACATCCTATAAGCCGATTGGTTACATTCGTTAAAATGTCATCGATATGCGTCTATTGGATACATTTTCAAATTTTATAAAAGAAATTTATCAAACTTTTATTGTGTAATGCCGGCTTTAGAGAAAAATAACATAGGCCGGGATTACACTATAAAAGTTTTGTAAAAGCTTTTTGATAGAACTCGAAAAATTCAACCAATAAGATCACCGGTTGCACTTGCTCGAATGTAACCGATGCGCTTATTGGTTGAATTTTTTTTCAGTTTTATAAAAGAACTTTTATTAAAATTTTATAGTGTAATATATATATTCCAACCAATAAAGTTCATAGGTTACATTCGAGCAAATGCAACCCATAATCTTACTGGTTACTATATCTATTACTACGTATAAGGATACGTCTTCAAAAAGTTTCGAAAAAATTACCGCTGATTCTACGCATTTAAATATGCACCGAAATGTAGAAAAATCCGGCGGAATTATTATGGGTCACTCAAAAAATTGTAAATATTATTATTTTGATTGTCAATAAAGGCCAAGAATTAATTTAAAATCCCGCAACCTTAGAATCTTAGAGTGACGTCGTTCAACAGGCACATGATCAAGTTAAGGCGCCTTAATATACTATTAAAAGAGATAAATCCAGATCAAGTACTGCATAGACAAAGGAAGAGAGAGAAAAAGAGAAACAATTAGTTTCTAAAATATAGAAGCGCATGAGGAAAAGAAAGTGAAAAGAGTTTTTTTCATGGATATCGCCAAAAACCTGGAGAGGCGATGAGTAGCCTTCTGGTATAATTTTTAATTATATTTTGCTTATCCATTTTTGCGACACCATGGGACCCTTACCTTGTCAGAAACACCTGAGTGTGTTCTATTGCTCTAAATATGGGTGAAATTTTAGTTACCAGTTATTTAAAATTATGAATTTGACGTTTATGGTGTTGGCGTCATCTCTCACCCCCCCTCAAGGTGGCGTGTGGGAAAGACATTCCCCATAGATATGATATAACACTAGATCACGCATGCAGAGTTGCTTTTTGTTTCCTGCACCAAACCGCGTGAGTACCGAGTGTGTACTTTTACGGTGCAAAGAAGAAATTTCTTTTTATTCCAATAGGTACTACACATGTGGACACCATGAGTGTTTGAAAAATCACCCGATATTCCGAAATCTTGCAGTGCTTCAGGTTACAAAGGTCACCCCGGCGGGGACCTATCGGTTAGAAATTCTTGAATATGGACTAGATCACCGTTTCGGTTAGTAAGTGCTTTAGGTTGCAAAAAAACATTTATTAAAGGTGGCGAAATACCTTTCACGAGTGAATTAAATTTTCTTTTTCGTATTACTATATATATATTCATTATTTGCATATTTTTTTCCGCGAAGTGTCCCACTGATAGAGGCTTGGCGTACACTTTCGTTTCCGTTAAAGCTTTTTTCAGCTTTGTTATGCATTAAAATACACCATTTAGATAAATAATAATATTTGTTGTCGTTGTATATCAATTTGGAATGAATATATTGCGATTAACATTTTCTAAATTGATTGTTTTGTGTCTTCGAATGAAAATATCTTTAGCGTAAAGTTGAAAATATTTTGACAATTTGTCAGATGTGTACATTTCGGGTATGGAATATCCATGGAAAGTAAATTTTCAGCTCCTATGGTTAATTCATAGCCGTGGCTCATCCAATTATGACTGTCTTGGTGTGCTGCCATGGCCCGCACAAGGGTCTGGTCGACAGTACTGAACTTTTTTTGTTGTTTTTTTCTGAATAGAAATTCACTGTACAGGAGCTAACAAATCAGGAGCTGAAAAATCTGGCCTAGCGCCCAGAAGCATACGTGGGGGGATAGGAGACGTGTAGCCCCAAGCCGACCAACAAATAAAAAATAATAATATTTCAGTAAAAAATTAAAATATCGAAAAAAAACCTATTATATATTATTTTAATCAGTTTCTGTTAATTTAAACGCTTTTTTGAAGATTGGTAACTAAAAAATTTTCAATTCACCAACCACGAAGATAGCGCGCCAACTTATGGATACCCTGCTTTTGTTATTCAACTCGTCACGTGAAGGGTGCGTGCTTCAAAAGAAGAGGAAGCCAGGCAATAGTATGAGCAGTCCAGTTAATCTGATTTATCTATGGCATTCCCACATCAAATAATTCCCACGAATCAGAATTCACCATGTTACTGACGTACCACAGGATCAGGTCACGTCAAAGTAGTGTGTAGCCGAAGATGATTTCACTCTCAGCTGACCATAGGAAGGTTTCAACAGCTGTCGGGAGGGAGAGAGAGAGAGAGAGGCAAGGGAGGGAGAGAAAGTGAGAGGGTAAAGGAGAGGGGAGAAAGTGTGCACGAGTGTGTTCCGCGAAGTATGAAATTATGTCGAAGCAGGGACGCCGGAACATATCTGCTCGTGTTGCTAAAGCAATACCAATCATACCAATCACCATTTGAACATAGCTAAAATATTGCACTGAAAGCGCTTTTTTTTTAAATCAAAATTTTTGAAGACATATCCTTGGGACTCTTTCCATGTGAGGAGTTGCACTGCAAAGTGTACTCAGTTGCCCAAGGGTCCCTGTCTTTCGTCCACGTGAATTTGGGTGCCATGCCCGCAGAGTGGTTATCAGCTTGGTAGATAACGACGCATTCAACGGTACGTACAGGAGCAACCTGTTCGATTTTAAACACTACTACCTCAATTTCATTTCAGTGTATGTGGATGGCCGCCCAGTTTCACACAAACCTCTGGAGCCCAACTTTCAGACCGGGAACATAGTCAGAGCTTACAACAACCTCTTCAGACCTGAGGGGAGGATCATGGAATAGATATAACACGTGAAGAACTTCAAAAAGGTTACACTCTGTTTTGTTTTTCATTGCTTCCGGATCAGAGTGACTGCGGATGCTTACGTTTGGTCAGACAGGTTAATTTACTCGTGGAATTGAAGTTTTCTAATGCTCTACCCAAAACCATATCAGTAATAATATACGGCGAATTTCAAAGTCTAATCGAGATAACGAAATCCAGGAGTGTGCTCTGCGATTTTTGAAGTTAATGGATTCCGATCAAATTCGAAGGGCCCTAGGAACGAGCCCGATCACGAAGAACATATTCAAAGATGTTACAGAAATACTCTCTTGCAAATGAAATCATCCGTTTACGCAACGACGAAAGTTGCCAGCGACCGTCATCAGCTTCGAACAGTTCACCTCATCAAAAGAAGCTTGTGCCTCCCATGATGAGAATGGTTTTTCTTGGAGAATTCGATCGACAACTGCCATACGGTCATTACAGCATCTCGAGCTCTGTTCCATCATCTCGGTGAGAGAGAGAAAAAATAACTCTTCCGGTGCTTTTTTCTCCCCAGTGAGAAAATCTCCCAGTTGGTTTTTTTGAGGGGACCTTTTTTTCCACCTTAAAAAAAATAACGGGAGGAGATGCAAAGAAAGTTCGCCCAGTCAATCACTCGGTCACATTAAATTAGCCGTGGCCGGGGAGGTTGATAACGTGCATCTCTCGGTAACAGAGGTGGCTCCTCTGACTAATAATCTCGTATATAAAAAAGACAAAGTAAATATGACACCACATGAAACATATGAAAAGAAAGAAAAGAAGCTCGGGTAAAGCTGACGATGACCCCCTCGATAAGACTTTAACGACGATATCCTTATCCGCAGCTCGGTGGGTGAGGAAGGGGTGGAGGGGAGAGGGAGCGGGCTGCTCCTCATCCGGCTCTCATAGACATAACACAGGCTTTGCACCCCCATTATATAACTACTACCGGGTATCGAACTCGCAACACCTCTAAACATCCTTTGGTACTTCAGGCGAGTATCTTATCGACCTGGACTACCATGCCAAAATAATTTGTTGATCATTATAACACCACCTTCACTGAAGCATTTTTGTTGTCGCGAAAAATTAGATTTCAATTCATGAAGTTTCAAGAATCTTGCATCCGACTTTTCCGGATATTACATTGCAAATGTCTTATGGTGAGTCTCATAGTGTCTTACAATTTGCTCTTCGAAAACCAGCCAGCGAAGCGCAGTATATAAGGCACTGAACTCCTGTTGCATCTTCATTTTATCCAACGAAATAGTCTTCTGCCAAATTTCTTTGAAAATTGTAAGATTTCCCGTTTTTTGAGCGCAGATGACGTACTGGAATCTTGACGAATATTTTTTGATGATGTTTCCGGATCAGACAGCTCATTCTCAGTAACTGATTTTCTGATAATAAATCTATCCATGGTTTATCTAGGCCAGCGGTTCTCAACCTTTTTTGACCCGCGGAGCACTTTTTAGTAAAAAAATTCTATGGCGGAGCCCCGTAGGCCTATTTTTTAGTTATTCATCAAAGTTACCGATTTATTTTTACTATTTAAAAATATTTATAAATATAATATTTAATTTTACTGGTTTTTTTTATTTTCCTCGAGCGGCCGTGTAGCCCCTGGAGAGTGCAAAAGGAAACCAAGGGCTTCGCGGAGCACCGGTTGAGAACCGCTGATCTAGGCTACGTCGACCAAGTATCAACTCCAAAGACCAACTGGAAAAGACTGGACAGGGACAACAAGTTTCCGTTTCATCTCATAAACTGTTGGCTATTTCCCCCCCCCTTCCCCGTACAAGCGATGTACACCGTGGGAAACAGGACTTCACACCACAATCTGTATTAAAAACTCGACAAACAATGTTTTTCTCCAAAGGACGAATACAAAAAAAAATGGAACTGCAAAAATCCCCATCCCACGATTACTTGTTTCGCGACGCAGGGTAAGATAATTAAAGTGAAGATGATAAAAAGTCTCTTTTGGACATAAAACCGCAAAAACCACAGCCGGCGTGAAGGAAATCCCGTACTTGTTCTGACATTTCAAAGTAAGACGCTTGGTGGGGAGAAAATATTCGGGGAGTGTGTAATATAGAGGTTCAGTATGTTAGCTGTATGACAATACGCAGTAGCGTAAAAACTAGCAGCCTTCCTTCTCTATCCATTTCGAAATGTCTGAACGTTCCCTGTTGTTGGCTAGATGTTCCACCCGTCCCGTGGCCTTTGTATTGAAAAGAATAAAAATTATTGCTTCCCCGAGACGACCTCGGATCCTGACAGACTTTTATGATCTTTTACTTTAATTATTTTACCCTGCGTCGCGAATCAAGCGATCGTGGGATGGGGCTTAAAGATGACCAGACCCTCCCCATTTCGGGGAGGAGAAAAAGAGATGATGGTAGTTTCACAAAAATAAACAAACTGGTTTTAAAAAACATGGGGAAAACAAAGGAAAAACATGGACAGGATCCCTATATGTTTCAAGCACCAGTGGTTGTTTGGCCCCCTTCAAACAACAAAATTTCAGCAAAATTTCATCAGCTCTGCCCCTGTGAATCCTAACTCATATTTTCATAAAGGGTGGTTGGTGACGTAAGTATTATCCAAACACACCCCCCTTGTCATCAAAAGTCAGCTAATCCGAAACCCCTTCCCCCCCCCCGTCGATGATGACGTAATACTTGAACTAAGTAGTCCATTTTCCCTCAGAATATTCAGGGGAAAAAATTCCCTGCTCGCGCCAGTTATTATCGTTGTGAGGAAAAGAAATGATCGGGCTCAGAATTGGCGATTTCTATGCCCCACATCCAATCACTATGCGATATTTGTGAGCCAATCAGCAAGATTCTACGCAAAATAAGAAGAAACGAAATAGGATGCTGTGTTTCAAAATGTGGCAAACTTGCTAGGTAGTCTGAATGGCGTTTATGGCAAACAGTGCAGAGGCCTTCTATCTCTAGGAGGTGCCGTTTCCTTGTGTTTAGTGGTAGCCCTTGTTCACCAGTGGTTCCCAGTACAAATGACGATGATCTGCTAAACGATATTTATGGCCGACCATAAACCCTACTGTTATCGAATGTTGGAAAATTTCCGACTATGTTAAAAAAAATGCGCGGATCGGCCACTTTCATTTGCCACGCACACTGGACATTTGATCTTTCTGGTTCCGAGTTTCAAGACCCCTCAAGATATTTCCACTGTAGTGCCGATGATGACTGCCTGTATAATGAAAAACAGGAAACGGGGACAATAATTTTTTACCTCTTCGCCCCGAGGCCTCGCATGCGCATGAATATGTTCTCTGCCTCGGAAAAAATAGTATTGTAAATTATGAAGTTTGTATGTTTTTTAATTGTAATTTTAAATAATTGTTTTTTTAGTTGTAGTTATTGATTGTAATTAATTTCGAATCTTGATCGGTCAAGGGTTTCAGAATGCTCTCGAGCACCATATCGGGCACTTTCATCGAGCACTCTTCATACTTCGGCGAGTACCAGGTTGAAGATGCTTGACTTATACGGTAAATCACTCAGTCCCTCAATTTGGAAGTCATACAAGCATTCACTTGGTCACTCATACGGTCAATCACTCAGTCACTCACTTTGGAACTCATACAAGCATTCACTTGGTCACTCATACAGTGAATCACTCGGTCACTCATGTGGTCACTCACTTGGTCAATCATACGGTCAATCCCTCAGTCACTCACTTGGAAATTTATACAAGCTTTACTTGTTCACTCACTTGGTCACTCATACGTTCCATCACTCAGTAACTCTCTTGGTTGTTGACAACTCACACGGTCAATCCATCGATCACTCACTTGGACATTCATACCGTCACTCAACCGGTCACACATACAGTCAATCACTTGGTCATTCATACGGTCAATCACTTGGTCACTCATATGGTCAATCACTCAATTATTCGTTTGAACACTCATACGATCACACTCTTACTGTCAACTTCACACTCACAGATACAGTCACTAACGTGGTCAGTCATTCTGTCACTCGCTTAGTCATTTGTACGGTCACTAACGCATTCCTACAGTCAATTTTACACTCACTTGGTCACTCTATCACTCGCACACAGTCAATCACTCATATGTTCAGAGCAGGTGAAATGTCAGGTGCGAAATTTTCAGTGGCCAAATTTACCGGGGCGAAATCTTCAGGAGCCAAATGTACCGGGGCGAAAGTAACGGGGATGAAACGTTCCAAGGGCGAAATTTCCGGATCCCATGTACAGGACGACCAACAACTTTCAGCCATCCCGTTTTCTTCATGTCGGGCCCCACATGGTTGTTGTTGGCAGGGCTCCAGCCAGGGACGATTCTTGTCTCGTTTTATATAAGAAATTTTTATATTTACAAATTCCGTATCAAACTTTTGAAACATTCATAAAAAAATATAAGTATGAACCGGAAGTGAAAGAGGGTTGACCGTGTTAATCAGGGGTTTGAAATACATACTTTTATGCATTATACAACTGTAAATTATTATTTGGCCGTAAAAGAGGGGATGACCGCATCTGAGGGGTGTACGTTAAGAGGGGTTTTACTGCCATGCAACTTATGAGCACGAATTTGCATGCTAACTGCAGCCACCTTCAGCTTGGCGAAAATAATTTAGCCAATCCCGAGAGAGAGATGTCACGTGACATTGAAAAATAAAAAAAACCCGGTTGCTAACAGCAGTGTGTTCCACGCGAAATTCAACGGTTACTGATAAGATCAATCGCAGCAGCCGAACCGTAGTGACGGTTCAGTTCGAAGCCCCAATAATACCATTTTTTATTGTTATTAGTAGAGCCAGGATTATATGCGCTTAAAAAGTGGCAAAATATGCTCTAAAAATATGCAAATATGCACTTAAAATGCTGAAATATACACTCAAAAATGCCAAAATATATTCTGTCTTCATACACACCCATATTTTTATGGGTATCTTTTTCCAGCCACTTCGTTTGGCAATTTGCCCGTTGTGGCCTTTGTGTTTGTATTTAAAAAAATCCTAAAAAAATTCGAAAATATGTACAAAAATGAGAAAATATGCATTAAAAAATAACTATGCAAAAAAAAAAATCAAATATATTTTTAAAATACATATTTTCTATTTGTTAGTGCATATTCACTTACAAAAAAATATCTCTGCATATGCAAATAACTTCTAATATTTTTTATTTACGCATTTTTAATTTTTAGTTAGCCATGGCTGTGTTTAGTAACGAAATACCAGTAAAAAAGAATTTCGAGGCTATTTCTAAAAGACGTTATCTCTAGAAATAGCGTTACAGTGAAACAGTTCATATTTGGGGGGGGGGGGAGGAATCCCACCTGCGAGGAAAAAAACAGATGTTATGAAAATATTGTGAGCAATATTCATTTGAAAAACTATGAAAAGTGATTGAGCTTCAATAAACCTTCACAAATATGCACTTATTCTGAAAATTCTTTGATTTATGCATTAATGCTGAAAAAGGCCCCGGGCTCTAGTTATTAGGTATGGTATTAGCTTATTTCAAACAGGAAAAGAGTATGTAGGTGGTCACATTCTTTACCCCTGAAGAAGTCTGACCTTTCCTTCTGCCATTAAAGAAATACATTAACCGAGAAAAAAGCATGCTTAGGACATCAAACGAAAAAGGACACCACAAAAGAAATCTAGTAATTTTTCCCCTTGAAAACCTCCCCTCTTGGAGTTTTAAAGCCCCATCCCACGATCACTTGCTTCGCGACGCAGGGTAAGATAATTAAAGTAAAAGATAAAGTCTAAATAAAAGTCTTTGTCAGGATCCGAGGTCGTCTCGGTCTGGGGAAGCAATAATTTTTATGCTTTTCAATACAAAGGACACGGGACGGGTGGACCATCTAACCAACAACAGGGAACGTTCAGGCATTTCGAAATGGATAGAGAAGGAAGGCTGCTTGTTTTTGCGCTGCTGCGTATTGTCCTACAGCTAACATACTGAACCTATTACACACACCACGAATTTTTTCTCCCCACCAAGCGTCTTCCTTTGAAATGTCCAAACAACTACGGGATTTTCTTCACGCCGGCTGTGGTTTTTTGCGGTTTATTTTATTTTATTTATTTATACAATATTGTTGGCCCTTGGGCCTATACAAGAGGATGCGATTGAGAATGACAAAGATATTGTTTGATGTTGGATAAAAAACTAGTGATAGAGGGAGATTCAACAATAGAGCTTGGGAGTTTGTTCCATTCACCAATGGTATGAGGAAAGAAGCTGTATTTAAAGCAGTCAGTGGAAGCAAAAATAGGTTTTATTTTAAGGGAATGGTCGAGTCTTCTAGAGATGTAGGATGGTTTGGCTAAGATACCAGAAGTATCCATGTTGAACTGACCATGGAAAATTTTATAAAGCAATGTTAATCGAGAGATGAGACGAAGAGTAGAGAGAGGGAGGAGATGAAGTTCATTTGTAAGTTCGGACACAGAAATGAAAGATGACCAGCAGTCGTGAACAAATCGGGCGGATTTATTTTGAATAGATTCAAGTTTGTCTATATTACTGGAGGTGTAAGGGTCCCAGATTTCAGCGGCGTAGGAGAGGACGGGGGATATATAAGTTTATATGTCCAACAAATACTTTTTATCACCTTCACCTTAATTATCTTACCCTTCGTCGCGAAACAAGTAATCGTGGGGTGGGGCTTTTACCATCTGGATTTGGTCTGGAAGTACCAATAGTGCGCACAAGGTGGATGTTTGTAATTTCATCCGGCGGTGCTTCCACTAGCCATAGAGGCCTGTGACATGGGTATCTCTAGATGACGACTGCACCGGAGCGAGGTAACTTCGACTGTCCTTCAGAGTGTTAATTGCATGCCTTCCCGGGAACCTCTAAACTGTCATGATGCTTCCCTAGGGAGCAGGGCCGTAATGTGCCTTTTCGGGACCCGAAAAGGCACACCTTCCTTTTCCTTCGATCCTTTGAAGGACTTTTTCTTCGATCCCTTCTTGAAAGGGTTGTTATTAATAAGTGTGAGTTTTTTGGCCCCCCCCCCACACCTCTATTTTGCTCGGATCCCGGAGGCAGTGCCGCGGTTGCCCCAGCCTAGTTACAGTCCTGCTAGGGAGGCTGGAACATCTTCAAAACTTTCTAACATCACCATCTGTGAATCCTTCTCTCATATATTCCGGAAGACGGATATACAATGTATGAATTCTAAATTTTGACAATTTTCACTACTGAACTTCCGGGAAAAAGGTAAGGTCTTTCTCTGATTTATTTTTTTCAATCTAATTACTCATTTAGTACAGTACTGACATTAGAGATATTTTGTTTCATGAACAGAGAGTTCATGCATAAAAAAATTCAAGAGCACAAAGGTCCGAAAATTTAGGATGTAGGCTGCGTTGCTTGCAGCCCCAATAGTTCATTCTCTGATAAGAAAATGTGTTTGGCAAGTATTACATAAATTATACCTGAGGTTTAGGCCGATTGCAGCTAGTTTTGCTAATATTCGACAACCTATACCAGGGAGTCTTTTTTAATTTCGAATTTGAATATTCAAATACAGTCAAACCTCTCCATCTCGAAACTTTTTCGTGACCGAAAAAAAATTTTGAGGTAGAGAGTTTTCGAGAAATAGGCTAGAGTTTTTTTAGTGAGAAAGGAAAAAATTACAAAAATGGCGAAACATTCGATTGATTATATAATCTAAAAAATGGAGTTCTATATTTGTATGAAATTTATTGGTTAAGTTTACATTAGTTACACAATCAATGTTCAATCACATTATATGCAAATATGTACACTAAAATACATTCGAATTTTTTTTCAAGTTTTTTTTTAGTAATGCCCTAATATGTTCTGAAATTCATTTTTCAACATTGTTCTATTTCTATCTCCGGAGAAAAGCCAGAAAAGAAATTTCTGCACAAAAGAAAAGGAATTTTCACGTTTTCTTTTTACTATCACTGGGCTTGGCCTTCGAGAGAGAGAGTTTTTCGAAATTTACTTCTCTCGAGATGGAGAGGTGAAAATTCATCGATTTAGTACAGAAAATGAATTTTTTTTATTTGTCGAGGTAGAGTTTTTTGAGAAATAGTTTTCGATAAAGAGAGGTTTGACTGTATTGAGATTACAATCTTGGATTTTATTCGTGGCAAGAAACTCTTGGTTTTAAACAAGTAATAACATCAGGGAGCTCATACATAGTGAATCCCACTTATATCGTTTTCCAAAAACTCGTCATAAAAAACGTTGTAGGCGGGAAAACACTCTGAACGGGAAATTTCGATAAGTGTTAGTAAAAGTTAAGATTACGAAAATAAGTCCTACTAAGCGAGAAAACTTTCTATGTGGGAACATTAAGCGGAATATACTGCAGTAATTTTAAATTAATCTACATTTTCAAATACAGTTCTAACGTGTTTCAGAATGTGAAGCTTGTGTGTGTGTGTGTGATTTTTAATAAAATATATAGTTCTATGAACTAAATTACAAAGAATGTATGTAAAATAATCAAGTAAAAATGAGTTTTTACGAATCATAAATTAAAATCCCTAAGGGGCGCAAGACCCAGAAGCGTCGGAAGTGTTTCGGAACTGGATGCTTGACTAGTTTCGCGTAGATTTTGATCTCTGATTTAATTCTGGGGCTACTCGAACGCGTGTCAAAAAATTCTGTGGGTGCTCAAACACCCAGAGCATCCCCAGCTCCGACGCCACTGGCAGGACCCTTTCGTAAAAGAAATGTAAAAAATCAACGAAGTGAGAAACCACTTCAGTAATCGCTCACCTGATCACAAAATTTTTGTCCATTTGGATGCATCTTATCCTGAATGCAATACCCATCAGGTTGCTCCTTGAAACCATCATGAGACCAATAACTGTAATCAAATGTGAACTTTTTGACAGGGTCGTAGGAATCATCCGGGTTTGTCAAAATTGTAACATTTCCCATCATGTCGACAACTGCTTTAGCATTTCTTTGTCTTTCTCGTTGGTTGTGCTTTAGTTAAGTATTTCATCTGAAGAATTTTTTAAAAGCCACAAGTGTTTTAATGCATGGCGTTCGAAATAATACAAATAACGGTTGAAACATAACTTCTTATCATTTTGAATTTTTTTACGTATAAAAATTTTCATCCCATCTTACTATGGTATGATATTCTTTGTTGTAATTAATGATATGATTTTAAGCTTTAAACATTTATGAAGGAAATTAAGTCATATCACACGTAATGGGAATGAAAAAATTGATAAAACATTCCAAATTCTTTTTAAATACGAAAACATTCAAACTCAAATTGAAAAAAAAATTCATAGCTCAACCTCAAGGAAAAAATAGCTTGAGTGAGAAAGAATACCGGTAACACATCATTTCAAAATCACAGATGTCACTGTTATGTACCCTGATAAAAATGTGCAGGGAGAGGTTAACAGAGCACAACCAGGCTCTGTCACTCAAGTTACAGGGCGTACATAATTAAAAGATCCTATTTTAAAGTAGCCTACAGGCGAAACCAGTCATCAGAAAAGTATGAAATTTTGTGGAGGACTTCAGGAAGTGATGGGAATTTGTTTCAGGGGAAAAAAAATTAGTTGCACATGTCGCCACCAAAGGGCGTTTCACTTTGAATACCTGTAGTAAACATGTAAATTTATGTGATGTCAAACAGCAGCTGTTATAAAACCTAGAAACATTCGCGGAGATCTTGTTTCTCAATGTGTTTGCTGCTCATAATGACGATACGTTTACGAGATTGCACTATCTTGGTTAAGGTGTTTTACCAAAAAAGCGATTCCGCAGTATCAGTTATTATATATAATAACCACATATATCAAATTTACCGTAACATATTTATCTCGTATTCAGATACACTTGTTTAATTTTACAATTTGAAAGACTAAATAAACAATTTGTTTACTGACCTGAAACTTCATGTTTTTATCCGATCTTGTCCCAAGCCTTTCCCCGTGCATTTTGATTTCTGTATTCTCAGTGGGTAGCAGAGAATTTGACCGAACGTGTTTGATCACTTGCTCATCCATCATCAAAACACGAGCGAAAAGCAAATTAAATGAAAACACGAAAAAAATTTAAATAAATCAAAACGCGAACGAAAAACAAAATTGATCAAAACACGAACGAAGCCCAAAAAGAACGAGAAAAACAAATATGGCGTCTTCACATGCCATCACACGACTGACGAATATCTGAACGATTTGATTTTTTTGTGACACGTAATAAGGCGTGTTAGGTCACATTTCATGAACCGACACATTCACACGTCGCGTCAGCACAGTGTGAACGTACCTACAGAAGACTCATTGGTGGAACTTTATATCACGCGCATTAATGTGTGGTAACACGCCACGTCCGTGTAGTGTGTATCCGCCTTTATAGACACGTGGTACTGTGATCCTGCCCCAACTGTCTGTATTTACCAAATGGATCACTGAACTGATCCTGGTAAAAAATAATCTATTGGATCACTCTGAACAGATCCTGGTAAAAAATAATCTAATGGATCACTGAACAGATCCTGATAAAAAATAATCTTTCTTTAAATCTGTCACACAATGAGTACTAAGCTCTAATAGAGCATATGTAGAATGTTGTAGGGCATTATGGGTCTCTCTAGATAGCTTCCCATTATCTAAAGAATGTCTCTCTCATCGATCCACCCAATCTATAAATTTATTCAGAAAAACAACATTGTTATCACTATCAGTAAGAGGCCATTCACACGGAGCGGACGCGGGTCCGGAAGAAGTTTTAACAATTGGAATATACTGAGCCTTTCAGACGAGCCGGAAAATCTCCGCACCTAGGAAATGTTCATGTGGGTCCGGACGTCGTCCGCATGTGTCAAAACCTAAGTGCGGGCTCCGCATCCGCACATAGAAGTTTTGACAATAGGTTTATTCGGACCTATTCACACGATGCGGATGCGGAGCGAATTCGTCCATATCTTTGGCTACTTTTTGAAGGTGATTTTGCACGAAATTTTTTAATTATTTGCCATAAATACTCTTAAAAACACCATATGAGGGTCCCTGTTCATCAAATATGTTGTACCTACATACGTCTATCCCTTTGTTTCCTTCTGAGATTGAGATATAGCAACTTTAACTGCCTTTTGTCCATACTTTACAATTTTATACAATAAAACATGCCACTGACGGGACCAAAATTATAAGCCGTTCTGTTCATTACGAATATTTAATTGATTACATACTTTAATAAATAACTTTTAAATTTAATTTAAAAATTTTATTTTTAAATTTTTAAAAATATTTAAAAATATAAATATTTGAAATATTTTAAATATTTATTATTTTTTTTAATTTTTAATCTTTTTATATTTTTTAAATTTTTTTAAACTTTAAAAATATACTTTTATTAAACAATGTTATCCACGTACGGTGTTCACTCAGGGCCATTAAAAGACCCTAGCACTTCAATATTTTTGTAGGTATTGGTTCCCCCGATACCTACAAGTATATTTTACTCGATATTCAGTCTATAAACTTAAAAAAATGAAATTTTATATTTCAGAAGTGACTAATTTAAGGATAGGATTTCACTATAAAAGGTTTATGAAAGTTATTTTATAAAACTTGAAAATGCAACCGATAAATTTATTAGTTGTTTTTTTAAAAGAATTATTATAAAATTTTTATAGTGTAATACGGACTTAAGGCCGGGATTATACTATAAAGTTTTATAAAAGAACTTTTATGAAAGTTGAAAAATTCAACCAATAGGCGCATCGGTTGCATTCAAGCAAATGCAACCGGTGATCTTATTGGTTGAATTTTTCACGTTTTATCAAAGAGCTTTTACAAAACTTTTATAGTGTAATCACGGCCTAAGGCTGGTATTACACCATAAAACTTTGATAAAAATTATTTTATAAAACTTGAAAAATGTAACCAATAAACACATCAGTTGCATTCGAGAGAAGTTAACTGATCCGCCTATTGGTTGCATTTTTCAAGTTTTATAAACGACCTTTTATAAAACTTTTGTAGTGTAATCCCGGCCTAAGACAGAATTGTGATGTGAATATTTCTAAGCACAGGCATTTTGAAAGTCTCTACCCCTCCCCTTTTTTACTACTTGCAAATTCTTTGATATCTCCTGAATTTTTTCTTTCTTTTTTTTTGGAACATGTTTTTGGATTTGATTTTTCGAACATTGGATTTTTTGGAGAATTTTTCTTCCATATTTTTCCGAAAAGACAGATTTTTTTTTTTCAAAATCTTTTGAAAATATTTGAAGACATTTTCTCCCATCGACTACTTGTGAGGATCGGAATGAAGACATCTTTATTCCCATATTCTACGTGGCTCTAGATTAAACCACCAAAGAATGCCTCTAGGCTCTGAATCAGGGGTGAAGGAGAAAAATAATTACAAAAATTGCGAAAAAACAGTTTTTATGCACGAATTTCAAACTGAAGATGCGGGCGATTCGTCCGCATCTTCAGTGCTCGTGTGAAAGGGTATGCGGACCCGCGTCCGCATCCGCATCCGCTTTCACACGAGCACTAACTTTCACAGGCCGGATTACACTATAAAAGTTTTGTAAAAGCTCTTTGATAAAACGTGAAAAATTCAACCAATAAGATCACTGGTTGCATTTGCTCGAATGCAACCGATAAATTTATTAGTTACTTTTTTAAAGTTTTATAAAATAACTTTCATAAACCTTTTCGAGTGAAATCCCATCCTTAAATTAGTCACTTCTGAAATAAAAAATTTCATTTTTTTTTTCAGTTTATAGACTGAATTTATATACTGAATATCGAGTAAAATATACTTGTTGGCATCGGGGGAACCACCAAAAATATTCAAGTGCTAGGGTCTTCAAACGTCACAATCCGGCCCTGAGTGAACACCGTACGTGGATAACATTGTTCAATAAAAGTATTTTTTTTACAGTTTAAAAAAGTTAAAAGATTCAAAATTTAAAAAAATAATAAATATTTAAAATAATATTTCAAATATTTATATTTTTTAAATAATTTGAAAAAAAATTAAAATTTTTAAATTAAATTTAAAAGTTATTAAAGTATGTAGTCAATTAAATATTCGTAATGCTTATAAACGGCTTATAATTTTGGTCCCGTCAGTGGCCGTTGTTGGCAGGTTTTATTGTATAAAATTGTGAAATAGGACAAAAGGCAGTTAAAGTTGCGATATCTCCATTTCAGAAGGAAACGGAGGGATAAACGTGTGTGGGTACATCATATTTGATGAACAGGGACCTTCATATGGTGTTTTTAAGTGTATTTATGGCAAATATATATAATTAAAAAAATTCCGTGCAAAATCATCTTTAAAAAGTAGCCAAAGATGCGGATGAATTCGCTCCGCATCCGCATCGTGTGAATAGCCCGGAATAACCCAATTGTCAAAACTTCTATATGTGGATGCGGAGCCCGCACTTAGGTTTTGACACATGCGGACGACGTCCGGACCCGCATGAACATTTCCTAGGTGCGGAGATTTTTCGGCTAGTCTGAAAGGCTCAGTATATTCCAATTGTTAAAACTTCTTCCGGACCCGCGTCCGCTCCGTGTGAAAGGCCTCTAAACTGCAATGGTTCTTTCTGAGGATCATTAAAACGTGCCCTTTTATATGGTGTTTTTACATTGACAACATTCCACCACCATGAAATTATTTCTATGAATTTGGCAGTTCCCTGACAGTTTGGAATGTTGTGCTTAGGACCTAATTCCCGAAGAGCGGAGACAACAAATGGATCGAACATCTGCAAGGACAATTTAACATTCTGCTTTTCTAAGCTTGTTGGATACAGCGGTTTTAAAAATAACCCTCTGCAATACTTCAAAAGATTCTCACCTTCTGTTTCTCTGTTAATACTGTTGTTATCCGTTACAATACACAACACATTAAAGCCAATGGTAGTTAGTGCATTAACCAATTTCCTGATTTTACTCTTAGCGAAGAGTGAGATCATCCTCGGGTAAGTCACGATCTGGTGGCAGTGCAACCAATTGTGAGCTTTGGCCTGAGTTAGGTCCGACCGTCCATGTGCGGTCCCGTGCAGCGCACACGAGCTCAAATGAAACATTGAGATATTCGAGAGAAATGATGTCACTCTCCGCTGTTCATACGAAGGCCTGGATAACCAAGCGGAGATCGAGATGTAGTTCCGAAAGAAAATTCACATTTCTCTGTGGGAAATCGAACTACCAATCTCTCACAGTCCGGGCGAGTGTTCTAACCACTGAACTACAAGGGACAGACATTTTCATTCCTTAGAGCATATGTATGAATGCTAAACGGGACTGCGCATGGACAGCCTAGCTCAGCTAATAGCTCTTACGACGTTAGCCCCCAGATGGCGACATATAGAGAGAAACGATGTCACTCTCCGCTGTTCATACGAAGTACGAAAACCGGATAACCAAGCAAAGAGAGGGTATCCGCTTGGTTATCCAGGCTTTTGTACGGTCCCGTTCGGACGCGCAGTCCCGTTCAGCATTCATACATATGCTCTAAGGAACGAAATGGTCTGTCCTCTGTAGTTCAATGGTTAGAACGCTCGCCCGGACAGTGAGAGATGGTTGGTTCGATTCTACACAGAGGAATGTGAATTTTCTTTCCAAATTACATCTCGATCTCCGCTTGGTTAACCAGGCTTTCGTATTGATATATTCGTTGCCTTTGTAGGCTAGGGCATTTACCCGGAAAGTGATATGATGTGAATTCGATTCCCCGCAAGGACACAGTTGAATTTTCTCTCTTTCCTAAATATATCTTCGCATCAGCCAGATGTTAAAAACCTTCGTACATTCTGTTTGGTTATAATTCTTTTTTTTTTTTATACTTTCCATTACTAGTGTTGAGGAGGTAATCATAGGCATATGACTTTGTCGGTAGCGGTCGATATAACCGCTAGAGATTGTGCACTAATATTATGATTACAACATACGCTGAAATGAACAATCTTCTTAAGCAAACGTTAAATATGGAAAGAACAGATGTTCTATATCTCGGCGTCTTTTCTATATAGTACCTATTTCATTCCACTCATTCGAGGAGTTCGCTAATTTTTACAGCCTGATGATTTTATTTCAAACATTCAAAGAGTGTTTGATCTCTCTGACGAAGTTGATTAGCAATAATAAATTAATATATATATTTTTTCCTCTAACATTTTTCAGTTTTCTTCAAAAATTATCAGTTGCAGCTTTGAAGACTCATTTTCCATTGATAAAAATGTCTCTAATGTGTCCAATGAGGCTCATTATCTAATTTTATCTTCATTTTTTTTTTTCTGGAATCCCGGGAAATGTGGTAAGAATCACCGGATGCATTTTAGGTGCGTTCCAGAACATGAA
This sequence comes from Pholcus phalangioides, assembly GCF_987345545.1. Taxonomy (NCBI): domain Eukaryota; kingdom Metazoa; phylum Arthropoda; class Arachnida; order Araneae; family Pholcidae; genus Pholcus; species Pholcus phalangioides. The sequence continues at coordinate 41,345,732 of NW_028301604.1, read as the reverse complement.
AAAGTAAACCGTCTGGTTGCTGGTATGTCTAGTAAATTCACTGACGAAAAATAATTGATAGAAAATTCAACAACTTACGCCACGCGTATCAGTTTGATGGTAACTGTTCGGTTTGTACATAATAATTTGTCTCATAAGTATTAACAGTCGGTGAAACTGCTGTCGGTTAATGTTCCGTTAACCAGTCACCGCTCTATTATTGTAATAGGAACATGTCATGAGTGATACAGAAATTTTAATAAACTCTTAATTTTTTTTCTCTTTCCTTATAATGGCATTTTATACTTGTTACGGGAATTATTTATCTTTTTTTCAGTCATCTTTTTGCCAATTCAAATTTGTGAATTTTATTGAATTTTATTTTCAATACTCTACGTTTCAGGAAATTATTAAAGCTTCTTGGAATGTTTATGTAATGTAACAGTATGAAACAAACCGTAATAAGTATCACATGCCGTTCCAAAATTTTTGAAACTGGAATGATCTATACTTATAGGGACAAACGATATCACGCTCCGCTGTTCATACGAAGTACGAAAACCTGGATAACCAAGCGGAAATCGAGATGTATATAGTTCGGAAAGAAAATTCACATTCCTCTGTGGGGAATCGAACCACCAATCTCTCACTTTCAACACTTGCCCGGACAGTGGCGAGTGTTTTAGCGAGATTGGTGGTTCGATTCCCCACAGAGGAATGTGAATTTTCTTTCCGAACTTTACATCTCGATCTCCGCTTGGTTATCCAGGCTTTCGTACTTCGTAATCTATGCTCAGCATATATAAAAAAAAACTCGTTGACTATATCGAAGTGAACGGACGTAAAACAATTCGCTCTGACTACAGACATCGATCTCTGCTGAAGCGCAAGTCCAACGCGTGCGGAACAGAGCTTTCCTCCCGCCCCCCTCCAGCGAAGCCTAGGGCTAGCTGGTAATCTGGATGCAGCAAGTGATTATACAGATGACGGTCGACCTCAACAGTGGGCATTTTTAAAAGGTTTAACCTAAATTTTATCGCGTTTGTCGCAAAGCTACCATCTCGATACTTTTTGATGACTGGACAGCAACGGCAAACGGGTGAGTAAAATTATAACTACCCGCTTTTTCTCTGGTATTTATCGGTATCTGGATATCATTTCATGTTCGCGTGAAGCCATGGCTCCCGCAAAGGGCAAACCATGTTAAGTGCACACGCGCATAATTCACGAGAATAGCGTGGATAAATGGAACGCGATAAAATATGTGATCGATAAACATTTTCTGAAGTCCGCAGACTAGGAAATTCATGATCACGACAATGCTAAGTCGGAATGTTTTGACATCGTCAAAACGTATTGCCCTAACATGTCGCGTGCAATTGAATTGATAGAGAAGATAATGTGCCCTGTGCACTCGATGTACTGTTTAGAAAGTACTTGAAGTAATGATTACTGTTGAAGGCAGCGTTACCGATAGGGAGCTGGGCGCAAGCCAGATTAAGCTCATAGGAGGCCTAAAGCTCATGATCAGGGCCGGACTTAGGGGAGTGCGAAAGGTGCGGTCGCACCGGGCCGCCAAATTTCAAGGACCGCAATTTTTTCAAACGAAACCCTTTCCGTTTTCAGCAGATGTTTTGGAAATTTTTGATTAAAATTTAATTTTTTCCCCATTAAACTACTATTGATTGTGAAAGGACGCTTTCAGTTTAAAGACCTTATAATATTTTTAGTGTTATTAGATATCGCGTTAATTTATTTTAAAGGGGGAAAAGACTATGCAGATGGGGGTCGCATTCTTTACCCCTGAAAAAAGTATGGCCTTTCTTTCTGCCATTAAAGAATAACAGGGCTATATTACAAACCAAGAAAAAAAACATGCTTAGGGCATCAAACGAAAAGGGGCACCACAAAAGAAATCTAGTAATTCTTCCCCTAGAAAACCTCCCCTCTCGTTGGAGTTACCATCTGGTCTGTAGCATGAACAGCTCTAGATGATGACTGCCCCTTAGGCTGAGACCTGACTACGGCGCGGTTGCACGCGGTTGAGGTTGGGGGGGAAGGCATCATCTATAGTTTTATTCTGTCAACGCACAGATACAACTGCAACCGCTGAGCGCGGTTTCTTCAACCGAGAAAATCCACATTTTTTGGGACGGTTGGGGTAACCGGAAAGCTGCCATCATGTATTGCAAAGGCTTGAGCTCCCTGATGACGGTTCGGCTGGACCTGCGGTTGCTCTCTTCCATTGTCTATTAAGTGGTTTGACAAGGAGGGTGATGGGATTTCGGATGCACTGGACAAAGGAATTGCTCTCCTTCTCAGGCTGCCATAAAAAAATGAGCGGAGAAGACAAATTCGAGGAACTGTATGGTGAAGTTCCATGCGACGGAAACTAATTCTTTGTTTGGCGCTTTTGCACTGATAACAATAAAAAAAACCAATGAAGAAAAAATTAAATTTTTCTAACTAGTGAAATTTTTTTGCTTTCCTACATGAGCATACATTGAAACTCGGTTATAATGGCATTCATAAACTAACGTGATTACGCTAAAACCGAGATGTATATTTTAGAACACTTGAATGAAATGCATTAGATCCCGATTATAACGTTTTAGCAAAAAACCAATTAGTTACCTCATCCAAAAGAGTACAAATTGCCACGGGGCCCAACCATTTATAATAAATTCATAAAAAATTAGAAGTAAAAATAATCAGACATCTAAAGGAATATATTTTTATATTTGGAAATTCTCCATATCAAACTTTTGAAACATTTATTAAAAGCCTAAGTATGAACCGGGGATGAAATATGACCCTAAGAGCTGCATTGTGTGTGTGTTTTGCTTTCATTATTGTCTTTTTGTTATTTATTTTTGTATCGTATATGAATGTGGCTGTCTATCTGTTGTTTTTGCAATGAAAAAAAAACCATCTAGGCCAGCGGTTCTCAACCGGTGCTCCGTGTGAACTCCCAAGGGCTCCGCGGCTCTCGAGGAAAATAAAAAAAGAACCAGTAAATTTGAAAAAAATAATTATTAATATTTTTGAATAAAAATAAATCAGTAACTTTGATGAATAAATAAAAAATAGGCCTACGGGGCTCCGCCATAGAAATTATATACTGGAAAGGGCTCCGTGGGTCAAAAAAGATTGAGAACCGCTGATTTAGACAAAACGTTGTATGCGGGTAATATCGAAGAGTGCACTAAAACAATTTTCACACCTACCGTTCTTTTCAAGCAGTTTTTAATTTACATACACACACAAAGTCGCAACTAGGGAGAGCGGGTCCACTGTATCGAGTGCTGAACTAGAGGGGGCGCCGAATTGCCCCTTTAACACCACTCCTTCTAACCTTTCCTTATACGGGGAAGCCAAAAGCTTGCTAGCTCCAGTTAAAATAAGTATCCAGCTGCGGCCCTGTATGTACCTTAAACCTTGCAACATACATACTGATGAACAGGGCGACAACGACATGCGTGGTGAGCCGGGGCAAGCACGCATTTTGGCGCCCCCTTTTAATATTGAAGGAGAGATGAAGGGTTAACATTTGCGCTCCTTTCTGGCTCGGAGTTCGGGGGCATCAGTCAGTGCCGTCTTAACCCATGGACCCACCCGAGCACGGCCCGGGTGCCTCAAGAGAAGAGGGGCCTCCCAAAAATGAGATACGATTGAAATTTTCAAGGATTTACCATGTAGGGCCTCCTAAAAACCACTTGGCCCGGGGGGCCCATAATACTCTTAAGACGACCCTGGCACCAGTCCCACCTGCTCCTCTCTAGTTGCGGCTCTGATGCCATATGTACAGGGTGTTAAGCGGGCCGGGGTAGCAAGTTCAGAGGGGCGGCAAATTTGAGTAATTCGTGGTCAAGAACTTTAAATTATAACGTGAATAGGGGGGGCAGAGCAATTCGAATAGCCAGCACGTGGCGAAGCCATAAATGTGTGTCTGGAAACGGATTTAGAGTGAAGCATGTAAATAATTTCGTATAAGGACATTACGTTCCCTTCGTAAAAAAAGGGACTTCGCGAAACATAAAACAAATTTCGTGGAACCTGTCAACTCGGACATCTCCTACATGGGGCAACTTTGAAAGACACCGTCATAATCCTATAACACAGAATGTCGGTAATACCGAACGGCTTAATTTAATTGTAATGGAACCGTAGAGGTGTCCACTTCAGAAAGGTTTTGGTATCAGTAAGCCAATCTGAAGCCGCAGCTACGATTATTATTGGAACGCGTGAGGGCGCTTGCACAGTGTTGCAGTACATTACTAATCATATTTTATCCATCTCATTTCTTATTTACCAGTTCCATTAGTCAGCTGTGTCAACGAAATTTTTTTGTGCCACCATGTCTTCAGCAGATTCTGATTCGTTAATAGCTAGCGATAGTTATTCCGAAAAAATCATAAGCGCGGTTGAAAAAATACCAGCTTTATATGACAAAAATATGTTATTTAAATAGTTTTTTTATAATATATGTTATTTAAATAAATTATGATGATTCCAGTCATGATATATAAAAAAATTTGTGCGATTTGGTCACGAATCGTAAAAGCATCAAAAATGGGTCAACTTGTAGGTTGTCTTTCTTCAACTTTGAATTAATTTCAAACGGCAAATATTGTTACAGAAAATTAAATTCTATTACATGAATATTTTTATTAGTATATACAGTAAAACCCCTCCATTCTGTGAACACGGACAGGACAAAAAAATTAAATCCATGTAAAATGGGTGACCGTTAAAAAGACGTTTGAAATTCATAATTTTATATATTATACAACTAAATTATTATTTGTCCGTAAAAGAGGGAGTATCCGTTAAGAGGGGGGTTTTACTGCAATGCAGCTTATGATCACGAATTTGCATGCTAACTGGAGCCAACTTCAGCTTGGCGAAAATAATTTGGCCAATCCCGAGATGTCACGTGACATTAAAAAATATAAAAACCCCGGTTGCTAACAGCAGTGTGTGTTTCACGCGAAATTCCACGGTTGCTGATAAGATCAACCGCGCCAGCCGAACCGTAGTGTGTCGGCAGCCTTAGGGAGACATCGTGACAAGACAGTTTATAGGTTCGGAGGAGGGCATGAGAAATTAACACTCCGGAGGAGTGTCGAATTGCCTCGCTAAGGCTGCCGGCACACTACGGTTCGGCTGGCGCGGTTGATCTTATCAGCAACCGTGGAATTTCTCGTGAAACACACACTGCTGTTAGCAACCGGGGTTTTTATATTTTTTAATGTCACGTGACATCTCGGGATTGGCCAAATTATTTTCGCCAAGCTGAAGTTGGCTCCAGTTAGCATGCAAATTCGTGATCATAAGCTGCATTGCAGTAAAACCCCCCTCTTAACGGATACTTCCTCTTTTATGGACAAATAATAATTTACAGTTGTATAATATATAAAATTATGAATTTCAAACGTCTTTTTAACGGTCACCCATTTTACATGGATTTAATTTTTTTGTCCTGTCCGTGTTCACAGAATGGAGGGGTTTTACTGTATATACTAATAAAAATATTCATGTAATAGAATTTAATTTTCTGTAACAATATTTGCCGTTTGAAATTAATTCAAAGTTGAAGAAAGACAACCTACAAGTTGACCCATTTTTGATGCTTTTACGATTCGTGACCAAATCGCACAAATTTTTTATATATGATGGCTGGAACCATCATAATTTATTTAAATAACATATATTATAAAAAACTATTTAAATGACATATTTTTGTCATATAAAGCCGGTCTTTTTTCAACCGCGCTTATGATTTTTTCGGAATAACTATCGCTAGCCATTAACGACTCAGAATCTGCTGAAGACATGGTGGCACAAAAAAATTTCGTTGACACAGCTGACTAATGGAACTGGTAAATAAGAAATGAGATGGATAAAATATGATTAGTAATGTACTGCAACACTGTGCAAGCGCCCTCACGCGTTCCAATAATAATCGTAGCTGCGGCTTCAGATTGGCTTACTGATACCAAAACCTTTCTGAAGTGGACACCTCTACGGTTCCATTACAATTAAATTAAGCCGTTCGGTATTACCGACATTCTGTGTTGTAGGATTATGACGGTGTCTTTCAAAGTTGCCCCATGTAGGAGATGTCCGAGTTGACAGGTTCCACGAAATTTGTTTTATGTTTCGCGAAGTCCCTTTTTTTAAAAGACCATTCGTTTTCCCAAGAGCGTGCATGGAAGGCTAGTCAATTGGGCTTAAATGGAAGTACAGTATCTAAATTTTATTACTTTTCCCAACAGGTCTATTGCCCTTAAAATAGATAATGGTTTTTCTTATAATTCTCAGAAACCCGGATGAAGGCAAACAAACTGAAAAACGGTTACCGACTGTTATACCCGTTTGGAAGACCTTGGCAGGGGTTCTTGAAACTTTTGCCACTCGCGGCTTCTTCGGCCTGCTCGTAAGAATAGCAAGAGCCATTCCAAAGCACTGCAGGGGTTCACGGCAATGCAAAGTCGTCGTGACGCCCTTCCGAGTGATAATGCCGAACATTCCCAGAAAAAGCGACCCACACCTCGAGAACTTCTGTTTTGGGTTTCGGGTGTACATCAGAAAAAGGGGGGAGGGGGAAGGGACTACTTTGCGAACTCAGCAAAGCTGTTCGTGGGACCAAGGCCATCTTAAAGCCACCCATATTCGCGTGACCCTGGGCTTCTTGTTCACATAGGGCCTACATGACCAGGTGTAGTATAATGGTTTAGAGCAGGCATCTTCACCCTGTTGCTCGCGAGCACCACGGTGCTACCTGAAGCAACTGGAGTTCTCGAAGCTTCTGTCCAATAATTGCTTGCTAGAATTCGATCGACGTTTCAATCAAATTACCTCGTTCAAATTGCATTCGAGGATTAAAATCATCCTAATTTTTCACGCATACGTATGATCAAACTTGTAAGGGTGCTCTCCTTTCGATGATGGGTACAGCCAGTGCTCACAACTAGAAAAAGGTTGAGGACCTTTATAAACGCTATATAATAATACTAAGAACATCCATCAACGGAGGATTAGTAAATCCGTTGTGATGAACACGAAGAACCGTGGTAACGAAAAACGTCATAAAAACTTCTTCGTTTATTATTTCTCCCGATCAGTTATCAGATGATTTTTTCCAGATGATGCGATGACACGAAGGGAACGTAATGTCCTTATACGAAATTATTTACATGCTTCACTCTAAATCCGTTTCCAGACACACATTTATGGCTTCGCCACGTGCTGGCTATTCGAATTGCTCTGCCCCCCCTATTCACGTTATAATTTAAAGTTCTTGACCACGAATTACTCAAATTTGCCGCCCCTCTGAACTTGCTACCCCGGCCCGCTTAACACCCTGTACATATGGCATCAGAGCCGCAACTAGAGAGGAGCAGGTGGGACTGGTGCCAGGGTCGTCTTAAGAGTATTATGGGCCCCCCGGGCCAAGTGGTTTTTAGGAGGCCCTACATGGTAAATCCTTGAAAATTTCAATCGTATCTCATTTTTGGGAGGCCCCTCTTCTCTTGAGGCACCCGGGCCGTGCTCGGGTGGGTCCATGGGTTAAGACGGCACTGACTGATGCCCCCGAACTCCGAGCCAGAAAGGAGCGCAAATGTTAACCCTTCATCTCTCCTTCAATATTAAAAGGGGGCGCCAAAATGCGTGCTTGCCCCGGCTCACCACGCATGTCGTTGTCGCCCTGTTCATCAGTATGTATGTTGCAAGGTTTAAGGTACATACAGGGCCGCAGCTGGATACTTATTTTAACTGGAGCTAGCAAGCTTTTGGCTTCCCCGTATAAGGAAAGGTTAGAAGGAGTGGTGTTAAAGGGGCAATTCGGCGCCCCCTCTAGTTCAGCACTCGATACAGTGGACCCGCTCTCCCTAGTTGCGACTTTGTGTGTGTATGTAAATTAAAAACTGCTTGAAAAGAACGGTAGGTGTGAAAATTGTTTTAGTGCACTCTTCGATATTACCCGCATACAACGTTTTGTCTAAATCAGCGGTTCTCAATCTTTTTTGACCCACGGAGCCCTTTCCAGTATATAATTTCTATGGCGGAGCCCCGTAGGCCTATTTTTTATTTATTCATCAAAGTTACTGATTTATTTTTATTCAAAAATATTAATAATTATTTTTTTCAAATTTACTGGTTCTTTTTTTATTTTCCTCGAGAGCCGCGGAGCCCTTGGGAGTTCACACGGAGCACCGGTTGAGAACCGCTGGCCTAGATGGGTTTTTTTCATTGCAAAAACAACAGATAGACAGCCACATTCATATACGATACAAAAATAAATACCAAAAAGACAGAATAATGAAAGCAAAATACACACAATGCAGCTCTTAGGGACATATTTCATCCCTGGTTCATACTTGGGCTTTTAATAAATGTTTCAAAAGTTTGATAAGGAGAATTTGCAAATATAAAAATATATTCCTTCAGATGTCTGATTATTTTTACTTCTAATTTTTTATGAATTTATTATAAATGGTTGGGCCCCGTGGTAATTTGTACTCTTTTGGAAGAGGTAACTAATTGGTTTTTTGCTAAAACGTTATAATCGGGATCCAATGCATTTCATTCAAGTGTTCTAAAATATACATCTCGGTTTTAGCGTAATCACGTTAGTTTATGAATGGCATTATAACCGAGTTTCAATGTATGCTCATGTAGGAAAGCAAAAAAAATTCACTAGTTAGAAAAATTTAATTTTTTCTTCATTGGTTTTTTTTATTGTTATCAGTGCAAAAGCGCCAAACAAAGAATTAGTTTCCGTCGCATGGAACTTCACCATACAGTTCCTCGAATTTGTCTTCTCCGCTCATTTTTTTATGGCAGCCTGAGAAGGAGAGCAATTCCTTTGTCCAGTGCATCCGAAATCCCATCACCCTCCTTGTCAAACCACTTAATAGACAATGGAAGAGAGCAACCGCAGGTCCAGCCGAACCGTCATCAGGGAGCTCAAGCCTTTGCAATACATGATGGCAGCTTTCCGGTTACCCCAACCGTCCCAAAAAATGTGGATTTTCTCGGTTGAAGAAACCGCGCTCAGCGGTTGCAGTTGTATCTGTGCGTTGACAGAATAAAACTATAGATGATGCCTTCCCCCCCAACCTCAACCGCGTGCAACCGCGCCGTAGTCAGGTCCCAGCCTAAGGAGGCTTGAGAACTTTTCAGCAGTTTCTAGTAATAAACTCCCCATCTAAATTATTCCGAAAGATGGATATACAATATATAAATTCTATATTTTGTCAATTTTTACTACTGAAAAAAAGTAAGATTTTTCTCTAATTTTTTCTCTCACTCTAATTATTCACCTAGTACAGTACCAACAAAAGACATATTTTGTTTCATGAATAGAGAGTCCATGCATAGAAACATTTAAGAGCACAAAAGGTCTGAAAATTTAGGATGTAGGCTACGTTGCTTACAGTCCCGGTAATTCATTTTCTGATAAGACAATGTGTTTGCCTACTGTTGAATAAATTTTATCTGAGGTTTAGGCATAGGCGGGAATAGACATGAACGGCGAGGGGAGGGCATGATGATGACACCAATTTATATATATGCATATACATTAGTCATACATCAGTCGGCTCCGTCATTGGCACTGGGGGGGCGGAGCATTACCCTGCCATGTCCCCCCCCCCCCACCATATCTCCACCCATGAGCTTAGGCTGTTCTTAACTAGTGTTGTTAATATTCGATAGCCTATACCAGAGCGTCTTTTTGAATTTCGAATTTGAATATTCAAATATTGAGATTGCAATCTTTAATTTTATTTGTGGCAAGAAACACTTGTTTTTAAACAAGTAATAACATTGAAGAGCTCATATACAGTGAATCCCACTTACAGCGTTTTCCAAAAAATCATCATGAAAAACGTTGCAGAAGAGAAAACGCTTTGAATAGGAAATTTCGATAAGTGTTAATAAAAGTTAGGATTACGAAAATAAATCGTACTAAGCGAGAAAACTTTCGCAGTGGGTACGTTATAAGCAGAATATACTGTAGTAACTAACCTACATTTTCAAATCCAGTTCTAATGTGTTTAAAAATGTTTTTCTTTATTTATATGAATTCCAGTACTTGATCTCTTTACTTCTGTTAATTTACATTAATTAAACAAAAACAGCAATAAAAGATTCGAAAAATGATCAAAGTTATCGCATCAGGCCCGTAGCTGGAAATTTCGTTCGGAGGTGGGGGGGGGACCAAAGTGATAGAACAATATATTTGGCCATCCTTTTCCCTTTTTTCGGTCATTTCTCACATTCCGGGGGGGGGGGGTCTAGGTTCCCTTCGCCCTTTCCGCTACGGCTTTGTATCGAATCGCCAAATTTATTTGATAAATATGATGGAACGCTTTAAAAGTACGTCAGAAATGTATGCCTGTTCAATATGATTCAAACCTCAGCAGGTGGACCACACTAATTATTATTAATCATTTATAAATGTTGCCAAATTAATTGAAATGCAATTTCCTCTCAATAGGTTGTGTTCGATTACTAGAGCCCGGATGTTCAAAAATGCCTTAAATGCATTTTTTGCCTATTTTCAAGCTTTCCTATAAAAATTCCTTTTTGGATTTTTTTTCTGCCATAAATGCCTATTTTACCATAGTTTATTGGTGCATTTCAGAGGCCATAATATGTAAAGCTTGGACATTTTGAGCATTGAGAACAAAAGAAATGATTTTTTTCCAATTCTTGGTATTAATTTTCATCAGAAAGTATTCTGAAACACCCCCGTTTCAGCTCCATTTAAACGCGATGGAGGAACAAACACATAGTGAGGCGACCACGAGGTACTGGAGTGTCATAATAGCGACTAGCGACGAAAACTGTTGTACACCGCACATACTCGAGGAGGGAGACAAAGAATAGAAAGAGGCTACTCAACGAGGTGCGGGAGTCGAACAAACATGTTTGTTTATCACCTCGATCTGCTGATTTTTGCTATCTGCTGACTGGTCCGTTCTTTTTTTCCTTCCCTCTTCTGCGTAGGGGTCACCATCATCACACCATTATATTTTGTGTATTCCCCCCCCCCACCAGCCATTTTTTACATCGTCGTCTTCTACTATGCGCGCACGTCTCATCCTCCACCCCTATGCATTTTTTCTTCCTAGTCGCAACTCTCGTACCGCTTAACCTATTCGCTCCACTATAACTGCAGCCAAAGTGATCTGAGAGATAGGGAACTTGATGTTGCATGAGTTAACTTTATTTTGACCGGATGGTGTTAGCATATGGCCCCACATCCTGCAGCAGCGTCCCCAGGCTGGGATATTTGGCGGGCTTCCTTGTCAGATGTTTCACAGACCCCAAAGTAGTGAATTTATTGCGTAAAAAAACAAAAAAGTGGTAAGGATCGTCTCGGCTTCCCAGCTGGAGCCCTGTCAGCCCCACTCTTGTGGGTGCAATGGGTGTTAGACGTGGTGTTTCAATTGAACGCAGCCCTATGCTACAAAAGCAGAGGAAAATTAGAAGTTTTTGCTTCTCCGCATGTTTTACATTAGATGTCCCACTAAGGCATTGGACTGCATTGAGCTACAGATGATCGTTGCAAGAGGTCATCAGTTGACGTCATGACTCACCCAAGGCGAACTAGGAGAAGACAGAGCTGTGGGGCCCATGTTGTGCACCATACATGCACTGCAAACAACCATGGCTATTTATTTTGCATATTTTTTGGTATTCGATTAAATTGACCAGAGTAGCCCTCAGAGGTGGGTGTGCGATAGATGTTTCACACAGGACCCCCGTGCTTGGAGGAATCCCGCATATGTGAGAATATAAAAAAAAATTTAAATTTTTTACAACAATAGAACAAGGAACCTTCATTTCTACTGTAGAAACGATAGTAAATATTCCAAATAATACAACAAACAAACGAGAATTATTCGCAACTCGAAGAAGCCCCACAAATCATTTTCTTTTCGAACTCCGCGTCTGTTAATGATGGCCCTGAAATTGACCTGAGAGACATCGAATACTTTATTCTGCAAGGCCATAACTAGGATTTTTGCCACTCCCACAACTTTGAAATTTGATAATTTTATAACGGTGTTCTTTGTTCCACTTAAAATTGCCGCCCCCTAAATTTTTCCGCCCGGGGCAGTTGTCCCCCCCCCCCAGTTACGGCCCTGTATTATGGGCCTGCAATCAATTTCACTCAGATAATATAATGCAGTTATTATAAACTCTAATTAAAACAATAGACGGATTGAGTATAACCAATTTTTAAGTTAGTTTTTGGACCCTTAATACCTAAGTTTTTAGTTATTTTCCCTTCTTTCCATAAATAGTAAATGCCTTTTTTAGTGCCTATTTCGACCATTTTTAGTGCCTAAACTTCTGGGCTCTATTGATTGAGATCTCAACTATCAACGCGTTAATGAAATAATGAAAAAATAAGTGTAATTAATTTTTTTTAAACAACTCTTTCCCCTGTACGATTTATGTTCGTAACTCGAAACGTTGGGGAGCGACTCCACAAAAATGCTTTAGAAGGGAGCCGCAAAAATTTTTCGGCACCGGGCCGCGAAATTCCTAAGCCCGGCCCTGCTCATGGTCGCCGAAGATTTTACCATGTGCAGTAAATTCAGGAAAAAAAATGAGGGCAAAGAAAACCCGCTAAAGCTAAGATCAGGCCCCCTCAAAAGGTGCCCCGAAACGCCCAGAGGCAAAAGAAGCTAGCAAAAAATTCGGAATAACGAGGGCTAAGATTATGATCGCGAGGGTGCCATTCCGTTCACAATCCCGACAAACGAAATCCCGACAGGGTCAAAATCTCGACAGGTCAGAATCCCGACAAGTCAAAATCCCGACAGGGTCAAATTGAAAAATTTAATTTCTCCGTATAAGCCGCACTTCGCGATTTCTGTCGGGATTTGAATTTCTCGCGGCGAGGGGCGTTGGGGCGCCGATGAGAATGGTAAATTGCGATCAAATAAATTTTTTTCAAATTTTAATTTCGCCGTATAAGCCGCATTTCGCGATTTCTGTCGGGATTTGAATTTCTCACGGCGAGGGGCGTTGGGGCGCCGATGAGAATGGTAAATTGCGATCAACTAAATTTTTAAATTTTAATTTCGCCGTATAAGCTGCACTTCGCGATTTCTGTCGGGATTTGAATTTCTCGCGGCGAGGGGCGTTAGGGCGCCGATGAGAATGATAAATTGCGATCAGATAAATTTTTCAAATTTTAATTTCAAATGTAATATGCAGTGGAGTGTGCGAGAGGTCCTGTATAAAAAGCAGAGAAACAAAGTTAATTTCGAACAAGAACTCGCGTTAATGCTCAGTTTTTGGATTGAGAGATTTTGCTCTATTTCCATAAAGTAAGCCCAGAGCTATATCAACAGCATCCTCCCCTAGGTAAAACAAATTTTTCTTAGGCCCCTATCTAACTATGCAGGGTGTCCTGTACCTGCTAGTGCCGCCTTTTCTTATCAACCGTCCGTCGGAGAGGTATAGTTTCAATGTAAAAAATACTTCCAAAGATTACCCTTTAGCAGTTTTGAGAGTGGAAATAGTGTTTTTTTTCAACGGTTAGCTGATGCGAAGATGAATTTAGGAAAGAAAGAACATTCAAAACTGTCTTTGCTGGGAATCGAATCCACGTTCTCTCACTTGTCGGGTGAGCGCCTTAGACTGCAAGGGCAACGAATATCTCAATCTTTCGTTAGAGCATGTGTGCGCTGAACGGGACCAGACTTTGGCCTGAGTTAGGTCCGACCGTTCATCGCATACAAGTTCCAAGGAAAAATTGATATTCTTTGTCTTTGTAGTCTAGTACGCTCACCCAGAAAGCTCGAGAACGTGGGTTCGATTCCTAGCAAGAGCACAGTTGTATTTTTCTTTCCTAAATTCATCTCGCATCAGCCAACCGTTGAAACCTTCGTATGGATAGCGGAAAGTGATATCATCCTTCGTTGGTTGTGTGGCGCGTAACTGGATGTTATAAAAATGGTACGTCACAAAAGTTCAAAATGTTATAATACATTTGATATTCTGACGATCCTAAAACGGAACACAAACATAATTGTCACAAAAAATACTCCAATGCGGCGATAACCTCGAACCATAGGCATCGATATAGGGATATACACAAAAGGCTGGCACTGGCCAAAGTCCGTATTTCGGACATTGGAAGGATCAACTGGGCTAGTCAGTTTGCGAAATGGGCAATTTCGGGCTTTGGCAGTAACATATAAACCGTTATTCTCCTCTCTGGACTAAATCGCCCAGCTCCCACTGTGGGGTCATGGGAACTGGACCCCCAAGAATAACACTGCGTGTGCACGGGTTCAAAGGGTTCTGTCTATAGTGAATTACAAAATGATTGTTGGGGGGGGGGGCAAAATGATGAAAAGTGGGGAATATCCATGAACAAGGAACTAACTATTACAAGCGTCTTCACTAGCGTGGATTTGATAATCTTCAAATTCTTCCTTAAGACCAACTTAGAGGTTGAATTTTAAGAAATTTTTTTTGGGAGTCTCAACAGTATAAAATAGAACTACTGACAATGAATGAACGCCAGGGTCTCTGCCACCGGACTTATCCCGTTGCCGAGATCTCTTCCAGCCCAGCTTCGTCACCAGAGTCTGGAACAAAGTGAGTGTGCACACGTAACAGTCTGAGTGTGTAGCTGGTGTTGTGTATGAAATTTCAGTGCTGCCATCTATACTTCAAATTGTGAGTGAAGTCTCTGTGGCGAGACTTTTTAACGGGGAGATCGGCTCGCATTTGTGCCTTGAAGTTGGGAACCACAGAAAACCAACTTCAGCCGACCACCACTGTGGGGTTCGAACCCGGATCCTCGCATCGCGAGTCCGTCACTATAACCACTCGACCACCACAGCGGCTAAATTGGCTTCGACATGTATTTTATTTAGGAATTTCTAGTTATTAGTACTGTAGCTGCTCACTAATACGTAGAAAGAAAAAGTTGCTCGCAAAAAAGCAAACTACATGTGCACACAAGTAACAAAACATGAATAATGTCAAAAAATGGGCGGATTTTTCTCCTGAGAGAGTTTATTTTTTTACTTGAAAAAAAAAATGGCAATCAAATAAAGCACCCAGGCTTCAGGTATGGCCCAAGTTCCTTGTAGTTGAGCAGCCAAACATCAGAGTATTTTAAAATGTCGAATTTCTGGTTCGATGGAAAATGTTGACAGATCCATGTATTCATGGAAGTGAACGTGAATTGTTCAGTTGGTCGTCTAAACCGCTTTGATGATACGAAATTCTATGGAAAACGTCTTATATTCTTAAGAGAATCAACTGATTTGAGATCAAAAATCAATTTCATGACTAGAGCTGAAATTAATACGTTCCAATGCAGATAAAGCAGCAATTTACAGTAATTTTATGTCCTTGCAGACTAAAAAGTGAAAATTCGTTTATAATGAGAAGTACGTTACAACGAAAATTTTTCTCGTGGTTGTGAGCTGTCGTTATAACGAACTTTTATTGTGTTATGAGCAATATCAATTGAAAAATTATAAAAATGTAATTAATCTTCCGCTCAACTTGAAAATATGCACTTATTCTGAAAATTCTTCAATTACATATATTTATACACACATTAATTATAAAAAGAGGTTAAAATATGTAAATGCAAAAAACAGGACTAATCATAACAAATTTATAAATAGTACAAAAAAATGAAATAAATAAAAAGGTCAATTTTTCCCGTCCTCCGCTGGGTGGCCTTTCATTAAATTAAGTTGTATAATAACCAAGAATGGCCACTAAAGCAGTGTTTTCAAAATTTTGATATTTGGCCAGAAAACCAACTTCAGCCGACCACCACTGTGGGGTTCGAACCCGGATCCTCGCATCACGAGTCCGTCACTATAAATACTCGACCACCACAGCGGCGCAATGGACAACAATAAACATTAGAGCAATTGCAGAAAAAAATGGAATTGTTTAAGAGGACTGATGTGCTACATGGCATATTAGGTAAACATCAAGGCAATGGTAATTTTTATTATTTGTATTGAGCTGTTAATCAACATTTTAATTTTCCCTTGTTGAAAGGTTCTGTATTTGGAATGGAAACTTTTACATTTTCATTCAAACTGGAAATCATGTAGGATCTAGTAATTGTTCTTGCTGAGAGCAACTGTGCAGACAAGGCTGATTTTAGTACCCTGCATATGTCTAGATTTTTCTGGCAAAAAAAAAAATTGTTTCAAAGGTCATGGTGTTAACATACTGCTGCATCATTGAAATGGAAAAAGCTCTATCTGCTTGCCCTTTCTGAAAAAAATGGCTGCTAAAATGATCAAAATTATACTTGCTGCTCAGAGAGCAATTTTTATGCTAAAATATTTCCCAAAAAAAAAAAAAAAAGGTGGCAAAACAAGTGAATTTATAGAACAGAAAGTTTCAACAAATACCAGTGTTTAAACAAATAATATGTGAAACCCTTTTATGTTTATAGCTTCAGCAAGGCCGTAGTGAGAGGGGGGAATTGGTGATCCGGTCCCTTCGAAATGTGAGAAAATGATTGAAATAAGGTAAAACATGGCCAAATATATTATTTGACCACATTGTCCCCCCCCCCCTGAATGGAATTTATGGATACGGGCCTGACCTTCAGTGGCTGCGGCTCAGCGATGAATCAGTGAATTAGGCTGTCAAGACATGTAATTTTTAATTTTATACATATGAATAAAAATATTTCTCTACTATTACATTGCTTTCGAAAAACCTTGAAAATTTTAAATTAAGATCTTCATGATACGGTCTAACTTTGTGCAATATCATTTGGCATTTAAAGTCCATTTGAAACTTGAGCGAGAAAGAATTTCGAAAAATTCTCAAAGAATTTGAAAAAAAAATTTGAAAATTTATTTGGTCGCAATTTATCATTCTCATCGTCGCCCCAACACCCCTCGACGCGAGAAATTCAAATCCCGACAGAAATCGCGAAGTGCGGCTTATACGGCGAAATTGAATTTTTAAATTCGACCGTGTCGGGATTTTGACCCTGTCGGGATTTTGACCCTGTCGGGATTTTGACCGTGTCGGGATTTTGACCCTGTCGGGATTTCGACTTGTCGGGATTTTGACCATGTCGGGATTCTGACCTGTCGGATTTCGTCTTCTACTTTGTCACCTGCAGGAAGCCGGAGTTTTGGCACCCCTTGCATGTAGAAGAAGCAGTTAAAGGGTGAATTCGACTCCCATTCTGGTCCAGCGTCCGGAGCACCAGACCCACCTGCTCTCTCTAGTTGTGGCTCTGCTCCTTTCCATGTTGGAAGACAATTATGAAATCGGAAAATTTTGAGCCATCACTAGATTCTGAGATTTAGCAGTCACATATACAAAATTTAGGGCGCCAATACAGATTTTCCAGTCGCCATGGTGACCTGGCGCTTGGGATTTGTCCAACCCTGGAATAAATAAAGATGTATATACTGTTCTGAATATATTTTTTGTATATAATCATTTTCATGACTCCGCCCAGCGGATTTCGGGATTCATGAGATCTGGGGGACCCAGGGGATCCTGGGAGGACGTGTCCGGAAAATTCACCGCCAGCAATTCACCGACAACAATTCACCACTAGGAAAATTCACCGACCAACAATTCACCGCCATGCAATTCACCGCTAGGAAAATTCACCGACCAACAATTCACCGCCATGCAATTCACCGCTAGGAAAATTCACCGACCAACAATTCACCGCCATGCAATTCACCGACGACATTTCGATGCGAGTCAGTTAGCGAGGGAATGAGCGATTGAGTTACTGAATGAGTGACCCAGTGAGTGACTGAGTGACCGAGGGAGTGAGTGACCCAGTGAGTGACTGAGTGACCGAGTAACTGAGTGACCGAGGGAGTGAGTGACCCAGTGAGTGAGTGACCGAGTGAGTGAGTGACCCAGTGAGTGACTGAGTGACCGAGTGAGTAAGTGATTGAGCGAGTGACCGGGTGATTGATCCAGTGACCAAGTCAGTGATTGAGTGACCCAGTGAGTGAATGAGTAACCGAGTGGGTAAGTGATTGAGTGACCGAGTGGGTAAGTGATTGAGTGACCGAGTGAGTGAGTGACCCAGTGAGTCACTGAGTGACCTAGTGAGTAACTGATTGAGCGAGTGACCGAGTGAGTGAGTGAGTGACCGAGTAAGTAAGTGACTGAGTGACCGAGTGAGTGAGTGACCCAGTGAGTGACCGAGTGAGTGAGTGACCCAGTGAGTGACTGAGTGACCGAGTGAGTAAGTGATTGAGCGAGTGACCGAGTCAGTGATTGAGTGACCGAGTGATTGATCCAGTGACCGCGTCAGTGATTGAGTGACCAAGTGACCCAGTGAGTGAGTGAGTGACCCAGTGAGTGACTGAGTGACCGAATGAGTAAGTGATTGAGCGAGCGAGTAAATTGGTTAGTGAGTGAGGGAGTGAGTGAATTGGTAAGTGAGGGAGTGAGTGAATTGGTTAGTCAGTTAGTTTTTAACCTAGTAGTGTCACAAATGATTAAAAAATCCGATTGTTCCGAAAACGTATTTATGATGAAGTGTAGATTTGAAGACACTTGGATCGGGCGTCCTCTTCGTCGTGGTGGTCGTCGTCAGCCGCGCTTCGACACCGACATTTGGAACTGCTTTCAAGGAACGCGTAACGGTTTCCCTAATACCAACAATTCTATAGAAGGATGGCATCGAGCGTTCCAACAGCAATTATCTGCTCACCACCCAGATATACGGAAGTTCATCGGTGCCATAAAAAGAGAACAGAGTTTGAATGAAGTTCGGATGGAGCAAACTGTAAGTGGACAAAACCATCACATTGATTAGGAGAAAGAAATACCGGGACTCTGCGCAGAGATAAAAGAATTTAGTTGATAAGTATCATCAAGGTTGTGACATTTAAGACTATTTGAGAGGTATAGCTCATAATGTACCATTTTAATTATGGTATAAATATTTCTGAGAAATGAATATTTTTCTTACATTTGCGTGTTATCTGCTTTTCTAGATTAGTAGATTGGAACCCTTTAATTATAAATATGTAAGGAAGAAAATCATGTCGAAAATTGTTAAATAAATACTGTATGTTTTGAATGAAAATTATGTAAGATATTACTAATTAAATATTGTAGGTTTTGATTGAAAATTACCAATTAAATATGCATGTAATGAAAGCTGTGTGAAAATTATCCTTCTAAAATACTCCTCTAACATTTCCCAAAAAGAATGCCATTTTTTATATCGTTTTTTGAAGCTGTGGTTCCGTGAGTTTCAGTTTACGAAAGTGTTATTTGTCACCCAAGAGGACGATGTCACCCAATGTTTAAAACGAGATAATTTCATACGATTTTTGAACTCACGCATATAATTTTAAACAATATGAGGCTATGGCTTTCTTTTACCAGTTCTGCTGATTGAGAAAATTAAACTTATCTTTATATTCACTTTATTCCATTAATTTTTTTTCCAGCATCAGTAGTAGGACATAATTATATGGCCTCTACAAAACGAACTGCGTCGTAGCGAACTAATACGAGGTGGGGATCATACATAATCACCGGTAAATGTTAGAAAATAACTAAAAGAGGTCTAGAACAATATTCTAAAAGTGAAAGCAATACAGCCAGACTCGGTTATAAAGCCGAAATCCGACGGAATCTTCGATGTCGTTATAACCGAGTTTAACTGTATTTAAAATACTGGTTTTAATAGGTGTGGTATCATCAACAACCAATTTCAATCCACTGCTGGATGTAGGTGTCCTCCTTAGATTTCCCCTCAAACGAAATGCGATATTTTATGAAATTTTCGGAACTACTATATGGTAATATTGCAACAACAAATTCAAGAAAACTTCGACTATAAACGAGTAAAACCGTGATATTTTTCAAAAAGTCTGGGGGGAGAAGAAAAAACAGAAAAACCGGACTGTCACGGAAAATACGAGACAAAATGCAGGACATGTGGTCACAGATGCTTAGACTAGATTTTTAAGGATTTGTAAAATCACCCCTACCAACAGCGAGCTCTAAATCCACCCCCGTCTTCAAAATATAGGCTTGTGTCATCTGCGAATGAAATTATTTTACCGTTCTACTTCATTTTACACAAATCATTAATATAAACTAGAAATAATTATCACCCAAGCAAGGGCCGATCCTTGTGGGACCCATTTCATTATGTTTCAAATGTGCTGATTTTACCATTTATTATGGCACAGCTTGTTTCCTATTGTAGTAATATGTTTTAAACCAATATATTACATTGCCTGCTGAGAAGTGTTTTTATTTGTTAGAATATTTAAATCAACATAAACGAATGCTCGTTTTAAGTCTAAGACTGTAAGTCAAATGTCAAAATTCAATCCCCCTAATAAAGGGGGGGGGGGTTCAAAGGTTATATGGAGTAATCATCACCGAGCCGAAATCCCTGAAGCCATAAATATCAAATTTAGTAAGCATTATATTTTATTACCAGTTGTTATCCGCGGTTTCGCTCGCGTGGATTTTGCAATCTCAAAATTACTCTCACCTCATAACCCCAATGGGTGATGAACTTTCAGAAATCCTGTCTTAGTGTGTATGTACATTATAAAATATAATACTAACTAAATTTCATATTTATGGCTTAAGCGACTTCGGCTCAGTGCTGATTGCTCCATATAACTTTTAAAACCCCCTTAGGGTGTTGAATTTGGAAAAATCCCTTCTCAGTGAGTCTATATTACAATATTGATCTAATGTCATATTTATAGCTTCAGCTGTTTCGGCTCGGCATGATTTCAACGTTGACCCCCCCCCCCCCTCTTATGACGCCCTTAGGTTGTCGAATATGGAAAAACCATTTCTTAGTGAGTAGTGAGTCTTTACGTCGTGAAAAAAACTATTCACAAAATTTGATATTTACAGCTTCAGCGGTTTTGGCTCGGCGATGATGAATCAGTCAGGACATGTTATTTTATATACAGTACTGGGGCTCTGCCCCCCTACCACCTTTGGCGGCCAACCCCCCACCCCTTTTCTCTTCACAACATATCTTGTTTATTTCATCCCACTTCATCAGCGTGCTATAGAAAGGGACACGTGAAAACACCAGCTTACTGAAGAAGCGAATTTTATAATAATAAAGCAACAAAAAACAAATGTGATTCATCAAGTAACCCCAGAAAACTTCCCCATGGGGCTCCCCAAACTCCAATTCGTTGAATTTTAGTGGGGCCCTGACTGGATTTATCTCGGGCTACCGATGTGTTGCAAATTTTACAATGTTAAACAACAAAAATCAATGAGATTCATCCAGGGACACCCGAAATGAAATCTGTCAACTTTTCCATGGGGCCCCGACCTGAAGGCTTGTCGGACATACCCCCTGTGAGTGGCCACGAAAATTTTTAATTTTTATCAATTTTAAAACGAATAAAATCCAGGGCCCACATCCAGTAACGGGGACCCAAAAAAGCTGGTTTGGGGGCCCGCCATCTATTTCAACTTAGGGGACTTGCTGTAGGATGTGGGAACCTCTGGGTACATGCACATAACTTGGTCCCGATGTGTCAAATGGGTCCCGATATATGTAAGAGTTAAATGTAAACTTGATTCCAAAATCGTAACCGACTTCCGTAACACAAAAACGTAACAGATTTCCATCACTCAAAAAACGTCACCGACTCCCGTAATAAAAAAATCGTCACTAATTTCCGTTGCATAGGAAGTATATATATATACGTATATAGTAAATATAGAGTACATATAGATACGCACTAAGGCGGGATTTCTGAAAGTTCATCACGTGAAATCGCGGGTAACAGCTAGTTCAGCATAAAAAAAAGTCCATTGGTTACTGATGATTAGCGATGTTTTTTATAACATGAAAGTGATAACAGGAGATGATTTCAAGCATTTTTAGGAAGTTAATTCATCGCGTATCCACTTACTTTATTATCTTTTAATTCTGTTATTATCCCTTTTAACATTTCATTAGAAGTTTCTGAGTAAAACAGAGTTAATGGAATTTTGTTGAATATACTATCTCGTATTGGGCAACAGCAATTTGTAATTTATACAAATACAAGGCCACAACAGGCAAAATGCCCAGCGAGGTGGCTGAGAAAAAGATGCCCACAATAAATATGGATGTCATATATTTCAGAAATACAGCAACCCGAATCCGTATCATCTGAATTTCTTCTCATAAAGTCATTATTTAAACTTTCCGCCATATCTTTAGGACATGGCACTTACTCACTCAATAGATCACTCACTCACTAGATCGCTCACTCACTTAGCAGCTCGCTCGCTCACTCACTCACGGACTGACTTACTCGCTCATTGAATCAGTAACCCACTCGCTCACTGAATCACTTACTCACTCGGTCACTCACTGGGTCACTCATTCACGGACTGACTTACTCGCTCATTGAATCAGTAACCCACTCGCTCACTGAATCACTTACTCACTCAGTCACTCACTGGGTCACTCATTCAGTAACTCAATCGCTCATTCCCTCGCTAACTGACTCGCATCGAAATGTCGTCGGTGAATTTTCCTAGCGGTGAATTGCATGGCGGTGAATTGTTGGTCGGTGAATTTTCCTAGCGGTGAATTGCATGGCGGTGAATTGTTGTCGGTGAATTTTCCGTAAACCCTGGGAGGATATACTCAGATTTACGGCATGACTAGTTGTGAATAAATTGCCTATGGCGATAGACCGGAGTTGTGCTCTTTTCAATGAGGGAGAGAGAATGAAAGTATATTTTTACTTGGACCGTGATCAAACTAGAATAGGGCTGAAGGGCAAAGGCGTACGCCCCCAACAATCAAATAAATTTTTGTTAATTAAATCCTTTTGGAAAATTGGCACGAACTCAAAAATTCTCTGGAAGAAATTCCGTGTCCTTCCCCCCCCCCCATAGATCGGTTTTCTTGGGTACGCTCCTGCTCAGGGGCATTCCCATTCCAAGGGCGTAGCGAGGGTGAAGACTTGGTGGGTCTGGTCCCCTCGCCCTAAATGTGAGAAAATGAACGAAAAAAGGGAAAAAGATGACCAAATCTATTGTTCTATCACTTTGGTCCTTTCCCACCCCCCTCCCGAACGAAATGTCTGGCTACGCTCCTGTCCCATTCACTTTGCTAACAATACATGAAATGAATGTTATACAGTCGAATCCCGTCATAACGAACTCCAAGTAACCGGAGAAAACACTTCGTTATAAAGGAATTTCAGATTGTTCCTATGTATACTTATTAGAGGGATTAGAAAACCGTTCGTTGCCACCAGTTTTTCTAACTACGAGTGAAGTGTTATGATTGAATGATTTATCGTTGTAGGACTGTTGCTCTCTGTGCCGAGACTTTTTAACGGGGAGATCGGCTTGCATTTGTGCCTTGAAGTTGGGAACCACAGAAAACCAACTTCAGCCGACCACCACTGTGGGGTTCGAACCCGGATCCTCGCATCGCGAGTCCGTCACTATAACCACTCGACCACCACAGCGGCTAAATTGGCTTCGACATGTATTTTATTTAGGAATTTCTAGTTATTAGTACTGTAGCTGCTCACTAATACGTAGAAAGAAAAAGTTGCTCGCAAAAAAGCAAACTACATGTGCACACAAGTAACAAAACATGAATAATGTCAAAAAATGGGCGGATTTTTCTCCTGAGAGAGTTTATTTTTTTACTTGAAAAAAAAAATGGCAATCAAATAAAGCACCCAGGCTTCAGGTATGGCCCAAGTTCCTTGTAGTTGAGCAGCCAAACATCAGAGTATTTTAAAATGTCGAATTTCTGGTTCGATGGAAAATGTTGACAGATCCATGTATTCATGGAAGTGAACGTGAATTGTTCAGTTGGTCGTCTAAACCGCTTTGATGATACGAAATTCTATGGAAAACGTCTTATATTCTTAAGAGAATCAACTGATTTGAGATCAAAAATCAATTTCATGACTAGAGCTGAAATTAATACGTTCCAATGCAGATAAAGCAGCAATTTACAGTAATTTTATGTCCTTGCAGACTAAAAAGTGAAAATTCGTTTATAATGAGAAGTACGTTACAACGAAAATTTTTCTCGTGGTTGTGAGCTGTCGTTATAACGAACTTTTATTGTGTTATGAGCAATATCAATTGAAAAATTATAAAAATGTAATTAATCTTCCGCTCAACTTGAAAATATGCACTTATTCTGAAAATTCTTCAATTACATATATTTATACACACATTAATTATAAAAAGAGGTTAAAATATGTAAATGCAAAAAACAGGACTAATCATAACAAATTTATAAATAGTACAAAAAAATGAAATAAATAAAAAGGTCAATTTTTCCCGTCCTCCGCTGGGTGGCCTTTCATTAAATTAAGTTGTATAATAACCAAGAATGGCCACTAAAGCAGTGTTTTCAAAATTTTGATATTTGGCTCCTGGGGGAAGGGCAATTGTCTAGAGCATTGGTTCTCAACCTAGGATATTCTAGGGGGCCACGGATGAAAATCTCGCAAAAGGGGAGCCATGGCTACTGATACGGGGGCCACGAAGAAGTTTATGGAATTAAATTTTTTTAGTCACTCTGACTAAAAAAATTTAATTGCAAACAAAATGCATAGAATAGCATATATATAGCATATCTTTCTCGCAAATTTTCCCCTATTCAAGTAACATTAACATGAGGAAGAATATAAAATAAGTTGTTCATGTAATCTCGGTGGTTTTACGACTTCGGGATGACAGTAGGCCCTAACACAAACTATTAGAAGAGGTTTAAGCAAAATGAAGTAAAGTAACTTGTAAAGACAGAAAATTGTGTGCGTTCGAAGACTTTTCATTCAAAAAGAGCTGCCATAAAGAAAGCAGACAAATATTTGTTGCCCATTCATTGACATTCTTTTGATTGCTGGTAGTAAATGCAATCCAAGAAGTCGAGTGAAAAATGAAAGCTTTTAAAAAAAAAAAAAAACCCCATCGTTTTCATGCAATTACGAACAGATAGCCATCTAGTTTAGCATAAAGCTATCTTCAGTAGTGGTCTGATGGGGAATGTATTTATAAAAATCGAATAAAGAATGATTACCCTGGGGTATTTTTTTAATGAATTTTGAGCGGGGTGCCAATTCATTGCCTTTGCTGAAAACAAATTCAAATTCAGTTATAACGAACTCCAAGAGACCAAATCATACATAAGAAAAAATACCCGCGAAATTTAAGTTTTAAAACTACATTGCTATATAACATAAGAAACTATAATTGCATAAAATTACTGTTGTTTCAATCGCAAGTGTTCATATGCCATTCCTTTCAATTTAACAGGAAAAACGTAATTTTGAACAAATTTAAGACGGTCTTAACGTCATTTGCTTTGCTGATTGATGTCTATATGCAATCCAAGAAGATAATGTATTAGGACTTCCTCTAAGATTGACACTACACCTTTAAAGTTTTTTAATCGATACTGCAATGCTTCCTATTAATTAACTGACTTACTACTTAAGCCTGCTGCTGGCCTACTACTGGCCTTTGAACTTTGAAGACCAAACACACCCTGCTTCCCATCTTATTGAGATATCGAAGCGTTCCCGGAGGATGGGTATGTCTGGAAATTTTATTACATATCTTCAGGATAGTAAATAAAAATATTACATATAGTTTGCACATATAAATTCACACATAATCAATGTTCGTCAATGGATGGATCATAATATACGGAGGAAAAAAAATCAACTATAAAATCTACATCGTAATCTTCCGAAAGTTCCTGATTCCATCCGAAGATGAACACTAGCGCTATGCGCTCTAAACAGCGTCCCTTGACACTGTGGTCATAGCCTTGTTGAGGTATAATATATATAATCTCAATTTTTACAAGTTGATCAGACATTCATCAGTACGAAATGTCGATTGGTGCCTACCACTGGCCTGCAACATCCCAAATAATTTCAATGTAATTTTCCTATCCTGCAAGAACAATGTTGTGGACATTAGAAAAAAAAATCTTTAAGGGCGTATGACCACATTTAAAGCAATTTAAATCTGTTTATTTGAGACTCACTGCATCTGTTTATTTCTCAGAAAAGTGCAATAAATCCTCACGTAAGTCTTTACTTTGAAATGTCCGTAACCGGCTCAATGCGTCTTTTTGTATCTGTCAACCTAAAATTTATGGTTTTTAGTGTTGATAATACGCATGCAAAACCAATTCAGTGACGCGTTTTCACAATCTGCAAAAACTGCGTGGATTAGATAGTTGGAAATGATGTCTAAATGCCAAAGATTTGGAGTTCGAATCAAAATGAAAATGTCAAATAATTGAAATTGTTCTTCGTATAAATGAAATATTTTAATATTGAAAGCTATATATATAGAGATTAATCGTGACCGTAGTCAAACGTCTCATAAATGTGAAATTTTGTCATAAAACTGCGAGTGAGGCACGAATCCCTTTGCGCACAAGTGGAATTTCGAGGCATTTGCGCACAACCGAGCCCCTCTTGGTCATTTTTCTTTTTTTCTCCCCACCCTTTCTTCCTTTTGTTTCCTTCCTAAATTTATAAAAGTAAAAAGAACATAATCATTATAAAAAGGACTGTTTTCAGATCAAATTGCCGAAGTTCAATTACTTTACTGCAAAAATTTCAGATTTTTTTTTTGGGGGAAATACAGTCAAACCCCATTAGACCGCAACTCCAAGAGACCCGAGAAATCACTTCGTAATAACGAAATTTCGTTACAAAGTAATTCCAGATTTTTATATTGTTCCTATGTAAACCTATCCGAGGGATTAGAAAAGTTTTCGTTAAAACGATATTTTTCCCGTTTTTATAATGGTATTTGTTAAAATGAGAGGTGACTATTTCGTCTCAAGTTATTTTTATACGTGTATTTGGAGGCTGCATGGGCGTATGGCACTTTACTGGTGAGCCATTAGTCTAAGACCGGGATTACACTATAAAAGTTTGATAAAAGTCCTTTTATAAAACTTGCAAAATGCTACCAATAAGATCATCGGTTGCATTTTCTAGAATGTAACCAATAAGCTTACTGGTGGAAATTTTCAAGTTTTATAAAAGTACTTTTATCAAACTTTTATAGTGAATCCCGGCCTTAGAGACATAACCAACAAGAAAAAGTATCCAAATCGCGTGTCCAACTCAGATATGTCATTCATGTTGTAAGGGGTTGTATAGCTATAAAATTAAAAAAAAAACTTTTTATACCTTCCCCGTGTGCCAAAGAACCCAATTAAGAAGTTGTTGTTCTGTCTTTCCCGATGCCAACTAAAATAATTTCACGTTTCCAAGTGCAATATTCACCGAGGTATGCAAATTCGAAAAATTGAGGAAATTTGGGAAAAACAGCATTCAATGCGGGTAAAATGGTTTTCCCTCATTTAATGCTGTTAATCGAATATCTCAGTGAAAATTTGAACTTAGACACGTTGAATTTTTTTGTGGGAGACCGGGAAACAAAATTTTCCAATTGGTTTTTGGGGCACAGGGTGTCCGCATAAAAAGTTAACATTTTTATTTTAATGGCTCTGTAACCCCTGGCAGCATGAATCAAATATCTGAGTACTACACATTATTCGGGTACTTTTTCCACCTGGAAGTATGCCTCTAGGACCAATGGTTCACCAGTAAAATTCCATATGCCCCGTTACCTATGTGCCCTGTATATTAAATATAGTACGGACTGTGATGTGAAATATTGTGTTGTGTTTAAGCCAACACTCATAATTATTAAAATATATATATATACACATATGTACGTATATATATATACATATACATATATACGCATACATATATATATACGGACTGTTATGTGAAATATTGTGTTATGTTTAAGCCAACACTCATAATTATTAATATATATATATATATATATATATATATATATATATTTTTTTTTTTAAGAAATTTATGTCGAAGTTGTTTCTGGTACTCCAGGGACCGGGCAAGAGAGAAACCGAATTTTTCCTTTGTTTCCGGACCGTTCTGGAAAAAATACTGGGTAAGGGAACCAAAATGCATATTTGACCCTTTTCATAGAGTACAGAGGCATGCGACCCATTGCGGCCGCACGGGGCACCACTCAAGAGGGGTGCCAAGTCCGTGGTGAATGGGGAATAAAGTTTTTTATTGGTCAAAGAAAATCCGAGATTAAAGGGCAAAAAAAATCCATCCCCCTCCGGGAGTACGAGGTAAAGAAGAACAAGTAGCTATAAACCAACACCAGCTAGAGCAGATGGTGTTGCTCTTAAACCAGGTTTCCCTAGGAGCATGTTTTCCATGGTGCGTGCAGCGTGAAATCGCTGATTAGTCGAAAAACCTTAATTTTAGGTTTTTAACCAATCAGCGTCTTCCCGCTGCACCCGGCGCTGAAACTCTACTCCTAGGAAAACCCGGCTTGCGCCATCGCCAACGTAGATACTGACAGCAGCGGCGGAGTGATACATAATCAATGCTGCCAGTGTAAATAGTTTAATTTACCGAATAAATAATGTCAAATGTAATAATGTATTGTTTTTTGAGAAACAGATCGGATAGGAAAAGGGGTGGAGTGTTGATATAAGTGAAATCATGTTTAAAGGCTAGAGAGTGTAACGTGAAGAGAAGTGATATTAAAACTGTATGGGTTGAGCTTGAGAACAAAAGACGTCATAAACTTATTGTTGGGGTTTGTTACAATCCACCGAATAGGGATCCAAACTACATCGCCAAATTGCATGATGAAATTTCCTATATGTGTAAGCGTAAGAGGGTTCTCACACTAGAAGATTTCAATTACCCAGGTATACAGTGGGAGAACCTTTCATCTAGAGATCACTATGAAAGAGAGTTTCTTAAGTTGGTGCTCGAAAATTTGGTGTATCAGCATGTATCAGAAGGCACCAGGGGTACTGCTATTTTGGATTTAGTTCTCACTAGTTCTGAGGATCTTGTTGAACATGTTTCGGTAGGGGAAGAGTTTTCTTCCAGTGATCATCGTATCGTCAGATTTCATTGTAACTTTTCCTCGGGTAAGGTTGATAACAAAAGACTGGTTCCTTGTTTTCGAAGAACTAACTTTGATGTTCTGAGAGGAAGGTTAGCGGAAGTTTTCAAAGACCGGTTGGAATCAGTAGGGGTGGTAAGTCAATGGGAGGAATTTAGTACTAAACTGTCCTCTGTTTTGCTCGACGTCATACCCTTTGTTCGAAAAAGGCGTGTTTGTACATAGCACCCTCTATTGTTCACGGATAGCGTGCGTAACCTCTATCTTGAAAAGAAAAGAGCATTCAGGGAATATAAAAGTGGACGAGGTGACCTATCATTGTTTACTGATAAAAGAAGACTGTTGAAGAAAGCGATAAGGGATATTAAAAAGGAAGTTGAATCTAGGTTGGCAGATAACATTGGCTCTGATCCGAAATCATTTTTTCGATACGTCAATAATGGATGTAAGGGGACAGTTGGCCCCCTCTCGATAGGAGGGTCTAGGTTAGAGTGCAATGTAGGCATGTGTAGTGCTTTCAATGACTTTTTCGCGTCGGTTTTTAACAGAGATAATGATATTCAATACACGGGTGTTGCATGGGGAAATAAAATCCTCAACGATATTCAAGTGGAAGATGTGGAGGTCCTAAATCTTCTAAGAAATGTATGTGCAATCAAAGCACCAGGACCAGATGATATCTATCCCAGGGTCCTCAGGGAATGTGCTAATGAATTGTTGGGGCCAGCCGCACAGATATACAGGAGTAGTGTTGCTGAGGGTACCGTCCCAAGAGATTGGAAACTTGCTAACGTTGTTCCGATATTTAAGAAGGGTAGTAGAAAAGCTGTGTCCAATTATCGTCCAGTGAGTTTGACGAGTTCCCTCTCGAAAATTTTGGAAATTATCATCAAAAGGCAGTTTGTGAAGTGGATAGACGATAACAATGTATTGTCGGATAATCAGCATGGGTTCAGGAAGGGGAAGTCACGTGTAACTAACCTCCTTTGCTTCTATGATCACGTGACGAAGGCTTTGGGTAAGGGCAAAAATGTAGATGTTGTTTACCTTGATTTCCAGAAGGCATTCGATCGTGTCCAACATGGTAAACTCTTGAAGCGTTTACACGAGATTGGCAACTTGCCAATTGGGGGGCAACTTGCTGAATTGGATAGAATCGTGGTTAAGAGATAGGTCGCAACGAGTTATGGTGAACGGGGAATTCTCTGGTTGGACAGACGTCACAAGTGGAGTTCCTTGGCCCCACACTTTTTTCACTTTTTATCGATAAACTTGAACAGGATATCGATGGGATTACTAGCAAATTCGCAGATGATGTGAGGCTATTGGGGGTAATCGGGAATCAAAACGATAGGGAGTTACTCCAGACCAACTTAAGCAGGATTGCAGCATGGGCAAACGAATGGAGCATGACGTTTAGCGTTGATAAGTGCAAGGTCGCTCATTTTGGTTCGAACAACACACGGTTCTCTTACGAGTTGAATGGTGTCACTATCCCGGATGCAACTAGGGTCACCGATTTGGGAATTCTCATTGACGCGGCTTAGGTTTTCTGAACATTGTTCAGCGGTGGTCAAAAAAGCAAATAGAATGCTTGGTCTCATTTTCAGAAAGGTCTCTTCGCGTTCTTCTGAAGTCATTCTTCCGCTTTTTCGAGGCTTAGTTCGCCCTGGACTGGAGTATGCTGTAAGGTTTTGGAGACCATACCTACAGACTTGGTTGAAGGGGTGCAGAGAAGAGCTACGTGTGTCCTTATTGGAACACGGGGCTTGAGTTATGAAGAGAGACTTCATTTTTTGAATATGTTTACATTGGATGAACGCAGGTGTCGAGGAGATATGATCGAAGTGTTCAAAATTTTCAATTGTATGGATAGGATGGACCATGAACTTTTAGTACACCGCCAATCGACTGCTTTTACAAGGGGACAGCAGTATCGATTGGTGAGGGACAATGCAAGGTTATGGTGTCGCAGGGAATTTTTCTCTAATAGGGTTGTTAATAAATGGAATAGCTTACCCCCGGAGGTAGTAAATTGTAACACAATTGACACGTTTAAAAATAAATACGATAAACATGTTGGGGTAAATCGAGAAGCTATCCATACTTAAAATAAGACAACCATAAGTATTCTTTATGGGCATTGTATAATATTTTATCATGTGTATATATTGTTTACAATTTTTGTTAATTGCATTTTTTATTGGGTTGCTATATTTTTGAAATATATGACATCCATATTTTTATGGGCATCTTTTTCTCAGCCACCTTGTTGGGCATTTTGCCTGTTGTGGCGTTGTATTTGTATTTATAATATATAATGCTATTCCATTATACGCTTCTCTCACTTCTGCGTCTTCTTGTTCTCTTGTACCTACAGGCCCGTTTACACGAGGCAAGCGCTTTAGTTGGTAACTTAATTTCAACTTACCGATTCTTCTTGAAACTGTCCACACGATAAGTGGTAAGTAGGCGCTCATTGGATAATTTTTACGGAGGTGAGCGCAGTTAGCGCATGCGCGCTTCAGTCTACTCAAATCCACGGAGAGAGACAGACGCACAACGCGCGGGAGAATAATAGTAATAATTTTTTATTTATCTGGCATTCAGAGAGGTGTTTTTTTTAAAGCTCATAGCTTTCGTAACGATGGATGAAGATGATCAGGTAGAACTTACGATTACTGTGATCAGAGCCACATTATATGATATTTTTTTTAAAGAATATAAATTTATTCATTTTCACTTACTCAAGGGGGGTATAGTTATATGATACACATTGAGGACGATGTATATTCTGACTCCAATCGAAGAAACGGTTGATAATATTTAAGTTCATTTAATTTTAAAAACTATTTACATAGGTTAACAATATTAATTCCACATGATAAAAAAGGAGAAACTCTTTTCTCACTTGCGCGAGAGCAACACACTGAGCAAGAAGTAGGTCACGCAAGGGAAACAGTTCGCTTGTCCCCTTTTTTCGCCTCTGCCACCCACGCAAGGGGGCGAGAGATGACGCCACAGGGGAAAAAAGAACACACAACATATTATAAACTTAAGAAGTCATCGAGAAGAAATATAAATTTCTCTATTTCTCCTCTAAGTTGTAAATACCGATTATATGATATTTTAATCGATGTTAAAGAGGAGATAATTATGAATTATGTAAGCCGAATATACGGGAGAAGATTCTTGGCATTCGTAGGAAATTCTAAGGGTTAAAAATTAAATAATAAAAATTCATTAAACAAAAATTATTTCCAAATTTTCGAAATCATTATTATTTTTTAATTTGATCTATAGAGATGATATCTTTATGTTAAATATTTGATCGTGTATTTTGACAACAGATGGCAGCAAATTCGTTGTGGACGAGAGAAATATTCGAAACCCCCCCCTCTCCAGTTTTTAATATATAAATCCTCCCCACCAGATAAAAAAAATTGAAGGTCCAAAAATATATAACTCCTGAAATCACGTCGACAGAATATTCCATAGCTTTTCCCAACATCGAATAATTTTAGCTTGTTTGAACAAGGTAATTTCTATTTCTATAGTTCAACAAACATTCATGGCGAAGATATTTTTCAATAAACTTGAAGCTTGTGTCCTCTGGCCACCTCACCATCCAATATTTCGGCGGAATTCTAGCGAAACTTCAGGAGACGACGGAGTATCAACAGGTTCACGCTTGAGATCGAAATAAACCCCTCCGTGAGAGAGCAAAAAGACCCCTCCAGAGCGGCAGGTCACGCCCACTGGCGTAAGCGCATAAGTCTACTTAACCAGAAAAAATAGAACCGTTCTTATCTCACTTACCAACTAAATCACTTATGCACTTGCGCACTTGCCAACTAAAGCCGTGTAAACGGCCCTTATCGTCTGCATACATTGTATCGTACTTGGCAACTAAAAATTAAGTTACCAACTAAAGCGCTTGCCTCGTGTAAACGGGCCTTACGGTTAAGTGAGAGATCACTGTACGTTTTATGTTTCAAAATTAAAAAAAAAAACATTTCAGACTCAGTTTTGAAACAGATATTTGCCGTTGCAAAAAGGTTTCACCTCCTGAACTTACAGCAACCTACCAGTGGTGGATTACAACTTAATGAATGAATTCAAATAAATGAACAATAAAGACCTAATTAAAGTTATTTAATCCAGATTCTTACTGCCCGTCAAATTAATTTTTCAACATTTCAGAACGTCTGAGTTTGTCAATGCTGAAACAATGGGCTTCGTTTTGTTCACTAGACGTCAATGCCGCAAAAAGGGTTAAATACACTGTGCGCCGGTTTGCAAGAGGGCCTGAGTTGAGGCAAGATGACTCATCTTTTCCAGTTCAACTCAGCATAATATCCAAAAAATATCTTTTTCCTTGATATCTCGCGCTGAGAAAAGCTGTCTATCTCTCTCTACCGTCCCACCTAGCGGTGGTGGGTATTTCCTGAAGAGAGGCTACTAATGCTTCTACTTCAGCCACTCACACCACAGTGCGTGAAATAAGGAAGGCAGGATCGTGTCTCCAGTGGTATAGATCAGTGTTTCTCAACCACCGCGCCGGGCCGTGACATCAATCGTACCGGTCTACGAGAATATATTCATTACCCTTTCATTTTTCAAAGCATTTCCACGAATAACTAATTGGTTATTTCACTATTATGGTACATATTATTTTAATTTTTCAGTCCAAAAATCATACAAGGGGAAAGATGAAAAACCCTCCTAGAGTTCCAGAACAAAGGCTTCCAGCCGCAATTATAGGATCCCTCTTCCCCTTATCGCACTGAAAATCCTTCGTTTTGTTGCTAGACCCAAAGAAAGGGAAACATGTCTCTGGGGTGCTCCCCTCCCCTCGAAACTAGTATTTTTAATTGTATTTTTTTTTTCTTTTCGTATTTTTGAGTATCCGTCTTCATGAGACCCAAACAATACAGCAGGGGTTGGGAGCGTTTTTCCATACTCACCGTGCTCGAAGATATACTACTGCTTCAGGGCTCTTTGTTGACAACCAGATGACCCTGTTGTTTGCGTGCTCACGGTTTGCCATTGTCGGCATCACAGAAAATGCCCTGAAGACAATAATGCCACTAGAAAACTCGGTATCCCACGTTCCTTGGAGACTGGAAAAACATCTGTGATAATCGCCATTGACCAAGCCGCATAATTTCAAAGGGGAATAATTGTGAGTGATTAGGAATTTCCGGGCAATAGAAAACCACCTTCGACCATTGGATCCGTTATTTATGGCCAGTGGTAAAAACCTCTAGCAGTCATTATAACGATTTAGAATGTCGTGGCAAATGTCAGCAACTACAGTGAAACACCTGCTGCACACAGAAGATAGTGTGTTTTGAATCGGTCATCAAGGTGCACATAACTACTGGTGATAACTCAAATACTGTTTTCTTTGCAGAAACGCGGTGAATTACGTTGCGAGAGTTTTCGTTTTGATTTCTTTTCCAGTGTGGATAGGCTCACAAATCTAAATTTTTGTTAAAAATAGAGAAAAGTAAGTTTTAGAGCAGAAAAATCCCGCGATCAAAGTTTTGAAATTCATCAAGTTACGCAATTTAACATAAGCATCTATCGTGAATATACCGAAAAGAGTGTTTCGCCCAACACTGAACAATTTTCTACTTCTCAGTGGACTTTTTGGTGAGTTACAATATATATACATCTTTATTTTATATCATTACCTTCTTTCTAGCTGAGATTAAATACAAAGTTCGATCGTAAAATACATTTTACACTAACTAAGTTATTAAAATAGTGCTAATAAATAAGTGCAGCGTCGATGTCAGCACAAAAAAATTCCATTGCCCACTATGAATAAAACTTCGTATTTTTACACACTATGCGAAATCTATATATATAAAATTGATTTTCTATCTGCCTGTCTGTCTGTGTGTGTGTGTATATGTTCTATACAAATTTACAGTTTTAGATCGATCGTCACCAAATTTTGCATATATACCAAATGGGACCCAACTTGAACGATAGGCTACTTTAAAATTTCGTCAGAGCCGGGCAAGTGCCCCAAATGGGCAAAAAACTGTCTGGCAACAATGGTTTTTGGGCCTCAACAATCACTTTCCGAACGTTTACTTTGGTTACCGTGGTTCCCTAGCAATGCGTTTCAGACGTGTTTTATGCCTTTATAATGGTTTGTCACTTCTCTAATCCTGTTAATACATGTATAATAGTTTATGCCTTTATAATGGTTTGTCACTTCCCTAATCCTGTTAATACATGTATAATAGTTTATGCCTTTATAATGGTTTGCCACGTTTTCAATCCTCCCAGTAATGAGACTTTTTGAATACATGCTATAATCATTATATCAGCATCACTTTGAGGGTCAGGCAAAGGATGATCCCCATAGAAATCAGTGTTAAAATTGCCGATTTCACTGTAGAAATGCGGAAATTTGGTGGGGTTTTCAGCCACATCATTAATTTTAAAAATTTTATTGAATTCTAGATTTTTGAAATATTGAGTTCGCTTAGAGATATACGAAGCCCAAGAGATTAAAAAGGAAGCAATTAGCCCCGGACCTACTTTTGCGTTGGATATCCATGCAATAACATTGATTTTAACTTTTTATTTAACATCTTCTCAAGAATGAAAATTAATGTCTCCGCGTATTATCTTTTAATATTCAACTGCATAAATTCATATAGTTTAGGATGTTTTAAAATTAATTATGGGCCCATAAAGTACATCGAAAAAATTCCACAGCTTTAACTAAGCATTTTTGGAAGCTAAAACAGGCAGATGGGTAACTTGAAGTTCAAAAGGGGAGGGGGGGGGGGAGGAATCGAAATACTTAGCGCCCTTAAAAAAATAAAAAAAAATATTCATTTCTACGTTTCTTTAAATCTAGATTTGTTTCTTTCATGAGTCGCGCTGGAAGTCGCCATATTGGTTAACTTAGACACGGTTTGCATGTCCCTCAAAGAAAGAGGGAAGTATCACGTGATCCAAAAAAGCCTCATTGAAGAAAACCCGGGCAGCGCCGGGTATTATAGCTAGTTAATCTATAAAATTGAATATTAAGATGTTTCGATTGATTTGTGACCAATTGAATTTTTTAATGAGGTAGAGGCACCGAAATGAAGAAAACATTGAGGGTGCTGAAACTTACCATTTGTCCCGTATATACGAGCTCAAGCCCTTATGCAGGAGAGGGAGTGGATCGTTGCATTGTATATTGATTATTGGTGTCTCAGCCACCTCGTAAAATATATTGGGGTGCTCAAACAGCCTCAGTACCCAGGTTCCGGCGTCTAAGCAATGAGGATGTTACTGCAGTTGCTGGTGAAACGCTTCGTTTGTTTGTCTGCACGTTATTAATACATTACCGAAAAAAAAATGTTGCATCACTCCATAAGATAATAATGGATTCAATATATTAAACGGGTTTTAAATAATTCAAATGGTTTAAATTAATTAATCAACTAATTAAAAGGGTTATTTTTCTACTCTAAAACTTACTTTTCTCTATTTTTTAACAAAAATTTAGATTTGTGAGCCTATCCACACTGGAAAAGAAATCAAAACGAAAACTCTCGCAACATAATTCACCGCGTTTCTACAAAGAAAACAGTATTCGAGTTATCACCAGTAGTTATGTGCACCTTGATGACCGATTCAAAACACACTATCTTCTGTGTGCAGCAGGTGTTTCACTGTAGTTGCTGACATTTGCCACGACATACTAAATCGTTATAATGACTGCTAAAGGTTTTTACCACTGGCCATAAATAACGGATCCAATGGTCGAAGGTGGTTTTCTATTGCCCGGAAATTCCTAATCACTCACAATTATTCCCCTTTGAAATTATGCGGCTTGGTCAATGGCGATTATCACAGATGTTTTTCCAGTCTCCAAGGAACGTGGGATACCGAGTTTTCGAGTGGCATTATTGTCTTCAGGACATTTTCTGTGATGCCGACAATGGCAAACCATGAGCACGCAAACAACAGGGTCATCTGGTTGTCAACAAAGAGCCCTGAAGCAGTAGTATATCTTCGAGCACGGTGAGTATGGAAAAACGCTCCCAACCCCTGCTGTATTGTTTGGGTCTCATGAAGACGGATACTCAAAAATACGAAAAGAAAAAAAAAATACAATTAAAAATACTAGTTTCGAGGGGAGGGGAGCACCCCAGAGACATGTTTCCCTTTCTTTGGGTCTAGCAACAAAACGAAGGATTTTCAGTGCGATAAGGGGAAGAGGGATCCTATAATTGCGGCTGGAAGCCTTTGTTCTGGAACTCTAGGAGGGTTTTTCATCTTTCCCCTTGTATGATTTTTGGACTGAAAAATTAAAATAATATGTACCATAATAGTGAAATAACCAATTAGTTATTCGTGGAAATGATTTGAAAAATGAAAGGGTAATGAATATATTCTCGTAGACCGGTACGATTGATGTCACGGCCCGGCGCGGCGGTTGAGAAACACTGCTCTAGACAGTACAGCGCCTAAAAAAAGACGGATGCGGAATGTATCCTCTTTTTTTGAGAAGCAAGGGAAAAAACCCTTGATTTTTTCGGACTGGGGGAGGGAGGAAGGGTATTGTTATACAAAGCTTTCCCTTTATCATGGTCCACCTACGAGGCTGGTGTTGACGGAGCTCTAGCCCTAGGGAAGGGGCCATTCTCATAATTTTTTGATTTTTTCATACTATGGATTCACTATAGAGGGGGCTTTTATTCCAGGATGTGGGGAGGGGGTGTCGTGTGCTTTATTGGCACCAACAGGCATTTCACTGTGGACATCCTGTTCATGGAAATTTTCTTTTTTTCCAGACTTTCTGGCCTTCTACTCACTGAAACAACAGGGGTCGCACATCCAATGCTGGTGTCGGGAAAATATTCCGGTTGTCAGTGTCCTTCGTTGAACGATCATCACTGGAGTTCAGATTAATGCAAATGCATGTGTGCATTTGCATATTTTGGCCTTTTTTAGCATTAATGCATATAAATGCATAAAATCAAAGAATTTTCAGGATAAATGCATATTTTTGACGGTTTATTTAAGCTTACTCAATTTTTTTTATAATTTTTCAAATAAATGTTGTTCACAATATTTTCATAACATCGGTTTTTTCCCCGTAGATGAAATTTAGTGAATTAATACATATTTGTAAAACGAATATTAACCGTTTTACTGTAAGGCTATTTCTAGAGATATGTCTAAGTGTTAAATTTATTTTAGAAATAGTGTCAAAATTCTTTTGTTACTGGTATTTTCGTAATTGAGACATTTTGCACATTTGTATTATAAATGCTTATTTTTGCATTTTTAAGTGCATATTTTTGCATTTTTAAGTGCATATTTTTGCATTTTTAAGTGCATATTTTTGCATTTTTAAGTGCATATTTTTGCATTTTTAAGTGCATATTTTGCACTTTTTTAGTGCACATAATCCGGGCTCTAATCATCACAATGTCTTTTCTTCCTTCCCCGGAGAAGGACTCCGAGAGCGGTGCCTTGTATATGGTAATGTGTTCTTTTCTTCGTTCCCGTGTTTTTTTTGTTTTTTTTTCGGTTACTTGTACACGTGTATTGTTTTAAAAAAAATTGCAATGAGAAAATAGAAATAATTAGTTCAAAATATCCACTGATACGCATACAAATTGATACAACTGATGTTAAAAGGTCATCCCATGGACCCCAGGGCTGGGACCCTGTCAGCCCCCCCATATGGGAGCCATGAGAATAATAGGGATAGCTATTGACACGCTATAACACATTTAGAAATCACAACAGGCCTGGAATGGAAACACCACATTCTTTTTTCAGATATTATCTTCTTCGTTCATCTCTCAAACTAGAAGCCCCCTCCCCTCCACGTTTTCTTTATCAATCTATTCTTTCTTCAGCCCCCATATCTCTTTTCCAAGCAATTCTATGCTATAGGTAAAGAAAATTAATTAAATTTCAAATAAATATTCCCATTGATTTTTTTTTTAATCTTTTATATTTCATTTTCATTATTAATGTGTCACAATTGTAATTTTCCCGATATCCCGGGAATTTTTCTCGGGATTTCGGGGAAGGGAAATCGCTAAAAATGATCGAGAACGGGAGGGCGGGATTTCCCGAGCGGGAGCCCTATCATAATATACGTAATACACGTAAAAAAAAAAGAGGAACATCGTGAGATATTATAGAATGATGTTTTTCAGAAAGTCGAATGAAGAAGAAAATAAAAATATATGATCGATTCTACGTGTGTGGTGCAGCTTGACCTAGATGGTCCTTGCGCCAATAAAATCCAAATCCAATTCCACGTGTAATGACTGAGTGTGCAACGGGAAGTTTGGATACACAAATTTTCGAAAATTTAAAGAATTCTTAAACTAATTCGTGTCTTTTCCTGGGTAAGTATGCCATTCACAGTAACTTTAAAGAAAAATTCAAAAAAGAGAAAATTTCGAGGGATGGCCCTTAAAGTTAGTAGAAGTAATCATGCCAATATAGCCATGATTAAAGAGATGTAGGCCCTAAAATTAATTTATAACTGTGTCTGGCACTCTACATCATGGTTCACGGTTACTTTGAATTATCTGATTCCAGCAGGCCCGTCATTTGGGGGGGGGGGGTCACAGTGGGCGGTTCCCCCCCCCCCCCGGCTTTTGAAAATACACTAAAAATGGTGTATATATATATATATATACACATACATTGAGTACATGTGCTTTGCCCCCCCCCCCTGGAAAAAGTTGAAATGACGGCCCTGGATTCCAGTGAAACTCTCCAGACCATGGGGCCGCCTTTATACAATTTTCGTAGATTTCAGATCCGCATTCGATTATATTGACCATGAAATTCTTTGGGATGTCCTTAGAAAACTTGAAGTGAGTGAACATTTTGTCAGGTTGATCCAGAATATGTACTTAAGGGCAACATTGCAAGTGAGAATTGCCTCAGGTTTGACAGATAAAATATCTATCACAAATGGGTTATTGCAGGAAGAAATCTTATCTCCAACCCTATTTAGTCTGTATTTAATCGATTTTATTAATAATCCGAATAATTCCAAAACTCACCCGTTGCAAATTGGCCAACAAAGAGCGATTGTCTGTTTTACGCAGATGACACAGTATTCCTCTCCTCTTCTGACAATCCAGTAGACTTACAAAAGAAAATAAAAATTCTTGAATCGTTCTGCATACAATATAAATTGGAAATTAACATCTCTAAAACTAAGGCTATGGTCTTCAGAAGGGGAGGGAGACTTAAAAAGTCAAAAAAAAATTGTATTTCTCTAATATCCCAATAGAAATAGTTTCTTCTTTGAAATTTTCCGAAAGATGAAAATGAAGTAAAAAACGCAATAAGCTCAATCTGGCCGATTCTTATCTAGTCTAGGATTTCATGAATCAATATTGCATTTAGACTCTTCTCTTCTTTGGTTGTATCAACTACGTCATATGGTGCACAATTCTGGAGCCCAGAATATTTGGATGATTTCGATGGTGTGTTACATTTTTTTTCGAGAAAACTATTGCACTTCCCGCGAGACACGCTAAGCTATATAATTAGATGCGAACTTGGTCAACCGAGAATGTTCATGTTACTCAAAAAGCTTATACTTTGCTTTTTTGTTAGAATCCTAAAACTTCTAAACTACAGACTCCCAAGGCTATATCTTGACCAATTGTTAGAAAAGACAAAACACTCACTCCCTGATAAACTGGCTTTTTTTCGTGTAGAGAATATTCAACGATTGTGGCTTGAGTTTTCTAAGGGAAACTATGGACCCAATCTTTGTAAAAAACACACCCCAAAAATTCTTCAGAATCTATGTGATCAAAGTTTACAGGTATACTTATCAAATGTATATAATTCTACATCATTTCCTCAATATAGGCTCGTAAAAAATCTAACTTTGGAATAGAACAATTTCTTCTGAATAATAACGATTTAAAATATAAGAAAGTTTTTGTCCAAATTTTTTCAACTTGGAAAGGAGAGTATTTACGTGAATGGAAAGGTGTTTCTCATTAACTCAGTCGAAAACTGTACATTTTACAATGAAAATTCCCTCGAGACTTGGTCGCATGTTCTTTTTCACTGTAATGATTACAAATACTATCAATCGAAATACCTGGACTGCACACATCAATCAATTCCTGAAACATTATGAAAAACTAACATTTCTAAAATTATATTCTATTGGTTCTTGTATGATATTATAAAATTTAAAGATTTCTTTGAATTTTGACACTATGACATTACACGAACAAATTTTTTTTCCCCTTTCCCATCGCCTTCATGTTTTTTAAGTATTTTCATTTGTATCATCATTATTTTATATCGTTCGATATTAAATAATTGCTGTATGTTCAACCCCCGAAACTTATGGAACATATGTAAATACATGCTCATATTTATATATTCCGAATTTTTATTAACTATATTATATATATAGTAATAGTTTATTTACATGCATTGGTTACAATCCATTGGAAAAAGGGAAAAGTGACAACACATAAAAAAACCAGATATTGGTTGATGAATTTGAAGTGCCGAATACAGAGTACAGCAGTACAAAAATTATATATACAGGGTGATTATAAAAAAACTATCCCGACACATGGGCCCCTAACTATCATACCATTCACAGAAACTGAATGAAATTTTGGCATAAGGTATTTTGATGTATGCGCTCAAGAATGATATGGAAAACAACAGTGTCACTCTAACAGTTACGGTTACAGTGAGAAAATTTCGAAAATATCAAATGGCAACACCAAGTTTTTTGTATTGGAATGTGATCTCCATTGTGAAAAACCCTAAATAGCATTCGAACGGCAACTGTAGCATGAAAATCACCGGCGGTAGATAGGCTAAAAGTGAGGACAACCAATAAGGACAGAGAAGCAGCATAAAATAAAGCATTTTATTGCGTTTCACAAATTTTCCACATGACCTTGTGGAGGACTAATCAGGCTGGAATCTCAGCCGAAAAAACTGTGTGACGAATGAAACGAACATTAATGCTCTGGTGCACGGCAAAGTCCTTTTTACTTTTTCCTTGCCTAGCTCCGGGGATTTTCATGCTACAGGTGCCATTCTAACGCTATTTAGTGTTTTTCAGTATGGAGATCGCATTCCAATACAAAAAACTTGGTGTTGCCATTTGATATTTTCGAAATTTTCTCACTGTAACCGTAACTGTTAGAGTGACACTGTTGTTTTCCATATCATTCTTGAGCGCATACCTCAAAATACCTTATGCCAAAATTTCATTCAGTTTCTGTGAATGGTATGATAGTTAGGGGCCCATATGTCGGGGTAGTTTTTTTATAATCACCCCGTATATATAACTACTTTCTGATACTTTCCTTACTCTTAAAATGATGATAAAAAGTTTCAGATTTTGAATGGTACACCTTGATCCATAGGTTGAGCAA
The DNA here is from genome assembly GCF_987345545.1 of Pholcus phalangioides. Classification (NCBI taxonomy): domain Eukaryota; kingdom Metazoa; phylum Arthropoda; class Arachnida; order Araneae; family Pholcidae; genus Pholcus; species Pholcus phalangioides. The sequence goes on along the minus strand of NW_028301604.1, from coordinate 41,303,322 downwards.
CGTAATTCGTATCAAGTGGCTACATTCTCAATGCACTCTATCTGAAAAATGTTAACATGGGCATTAAATTGTCAACTTTGGATTTAAAATTTTAATATTTTCACTGATGCAGTGATTACTGAAACTTTCTTCAGTTGATTTACACGATTTATTTTTTACTCTCCGGATATATATATATAAGTATATTTATATATATATATATATAATATATATATATATATATATAAATATACTTATATATATATATCCGGAGAGTAAAAAATAAATCGTGTAATTCAATTTGCAATTTTTTATTCGTAATAAACGCGACAACATTGATTAAGGAGATTTCATCAATTCATCAGAAATAAAAAAAAGCCATAAGAATACCGAACAAAACAATACAGAAAATAAATACATCAAAAATTAGTGTAAATATTTATACCATTATTATAGTTGATATATATGAAATTGCAGTGAAATATTGATGGCATTTAGAGTGAAAAGAAAAAAATCGGGTTTATAAACTATCAATTTAACGAAAATCATTCGCCGCTATTTGTCCCTTAATAGAGGTGTCCCTACCATTCCCTGACATACTTCTGAAACGTAGGGTACTGTAAATCACTTCTCGCTACATACTTCTTTAATTTAACTTCAACTTATCCTCCCTTTCATGCCCCCGTGGCTTCGGTAGAGAATACTATGGTTTTTATTTCGGTCGGAAATAAGACAGAACCCTCTGTGCACGCCTCTGCCCAGTAACGCAACTGGACACCTCCTTATAATGTAATCCACAGGGATTGAGAAAATTAACTCGTACCGATGACGACCTTTTGCCTCGAGAACATCTTTTCTACGAACGAGTTTTTCCTTCCTCTCTCCCTTTTTCTTTCTAATATGTATTACAAAAGAAAAAGTGGCGCTTTGTCTGTTGATTCCTTTATTTTTTTATTTTTTTGGTGGACTATTATTTATACATTCTTGATATGTTTCAGGATGAACGATTTGAAACGAAAACGACTATCAGGCAACATGTACAGAAAAAAGATTAGCTAAAGAAGCTGAGAAAAAAAAAAGCTTCAGGGTCTATCGAAAAATTTGTTATGACACAATCAAAGTTGATGCCTGAGAAAGAACTTCAGCTCACATTCGAGGAAATGAATGACTCTGAAATACTCGCACCAATAGGAGACAACGAATTATCAAATAGCGAAGGTGAAAAACACAAAAAAGACGTACCTAAGAAAGAATCTTTAAGTAACTAGGAACAATTTCTGATGATCCAGCGGATTGGAAAAGTCTAGGTACGTAACAGCATCAATTGATAATCGAAAAAGGACCTGTGCAAATGGAAGGAGACTTCCCCCATTCTGCTGATGGAAGACATTTTTCTGACTTTTGCTATCAAAGGGTGATGTTCTAATGGTGAAAAGTTATAGTTAATTTATAGTGCAACAAAAAGATGCTGTGTGTTGTTTTACTATTCAATAATACTGATCATTCGGCAATTAACTTGTCTGCAAAGGTTACAATGACTAGAAAAATATTTCACGTGCACTTATGTCTCATGAATGTTCTAAGAATCATGTTGAATGTTTCAAAAAATAGATGAACCTAGACACAAGGTTGAAAAAGGGTGAAACGTTGGCGTGAGGTACTAAAGACAATAATAGGGACTGTTCAATTGTGTGCTACATAAATACATATAGGTACTTGAGACGTGACATTTCAGCCAAATAATGGAATTTTTTTAAAAATCGTAGAACTCCTGGCTAAATTTGTTCCAACAAGTTATATTCATTTAGAAAAGGCCTCAAACGATCATATCAATGCTCACTATTTAAGTAAGCGCATTCAGAACAATTTTATTAATTTAATGGGCCAGAAAGTACATGACACCATAATTACAAAAATTAAGGAAGCAAAATATTTACAGTTTAATATTGGATTGTACTCCGGATTGTAGTAGAACTGTACAAATGTCATTCGAATTGTAACTACAGAAAATGATTTGTATGTGCCCAAAGAATATTTCGTCAATTTTTTGCCTGTTGAAAATTCTACTGGGGCCGGGTTAACAGAGCTTATTTTGAACGAACTTCGAAAATTAGATCTAAAAATCGAAAATATTCTGGGCCAGGGTTATGACAACGGGGCAAATATGAGAGGTATCCATTCTGGTGTACAAAAACGTATTTTAGATGTAAATTCCAAAGCTTTTTTTGTGCCTTGTTCATGCCGTTCACTAAATTTAGTTGTGAACGATGCCGCAAAACAGTCCGGAGAATTGTGGGTTTTTTTTTCCAAATTATCCAAGAACTCTTTATTTTCTTTTCAACTTCTACTTCCAAATGGGCAATATTAAAAAAGTATGTAGCATCTCTAACTCTAAAAAGTATAAGCGTGACTCGTTCGGAAAGTCGCGTGGAAGCAGTGAAGCCTTTGCGGTTTGACTTAGCTAATGTATACGACATCCTACTAGGAATTTATTTGGAAAAGGCAAGGGATAACAAAACAATGAATAAAAGTAAAGCTTTAGCGCCTAAAATATCCACTTTTAAATGAAAATAAACATGGCATCAAAACTTTTACAAAACCCCAATATCGTTATACCAGAATGCATGAAGATTTTAGAATCTATAAATCTTTTTCGAAACGAATTTCGTATTGCGGTTTCAGCAAAATATTGACTTCAGCCAAAGAAATTGCAGAAGACATGGAAATTAGCTGTGATTTTGAATCGATGTCATCGATAAGAATTCGACGTAAAAATAAATTTTTCATATACGAAGGAACTGACACTCCTATATCGATAGTCCATCAAAACATTTGAGATTGAAGTTTTTAATTATTTGGTAGATATTTGCAAAAATTCTATTACAGAAAGATTTAGCCAATTGAAAAATCATACTGATATTTTTCATTTTTTATACAACGTACCATCATTAGCCAACAAGGACACTGCAGATATATTTCAAAATTGCAAAATATTACACATATATTTAACAAATGGCATTGAACTCGACAATTTGTATAACGAAATATTGATTTTGCCAAGCACCTTAAAAAAAAGAATGACATCATTTGAAGTTTTAAATCACATTTACCAAAGTAGATCAAATGAAGTATTTCCAAACATTTTTATTTGTTTGAGAATCCTTTTGACTTTGCCAATAACTGTAGCAAGCGGCGAACGAACTTCCTCGAAATTAAAAATAATTAAAAGTTTTTTGCAGTCTACAATGGCTCAGGAACGATTGTCAGACTTGGCTATATTATCTGTAGAAAATTCAATTGCTTGAAATATTAATTACGACGATATAATAGATTATCACTTTTTCTAAAGTCCAGTTAAATTTTGAAAATTTATTTTTTTCGTTTTTGTTTGGATCGATCAAGTATTAGTTGAGCTCCATTGTGTTACTATTCTTATTTATCTTTTATTGATCACTGCATATTATTATTTTTTTATTTACTTTAAGTCAGAACGTTATATATCACTTGTATTTATTGGTTTCTTTCTGTGTTCTCAAACGAATAAATTATATATACCGTATATGTGTGAGTGTGTTTATTAAAATTTGCTTTATTTTAATATTTTATTATTTATTGCAGTGGTTCCCAAACTTTTTTGAAGCAGTACCTCTCATTTTTCAAGAATTAAATTGAACCCCACCCTCCCTCTCCTTCCTCCACCTTGCGGTAGTCAACTTCATTCAAAATGAAACAGTGACTGCATTGCAATCAGCTATCAAGTAATTTTTCAACACACTGATTAATTATGAACATATATATGTGTGTGTGTGATTACTATAAATATAGAACTTTAATACAGCATATCATATGATACGTATGTGAGAAAAGCTTAGTTAAGCCATTAAATTGGTTTGATAATAACTCTTCTTTTGAGGTCATCGGAGGGCAAAAAAATTTGTCCGTAATAGAGGGGTGACTGTAAAAAAGAGAATTTTTATTGGAGCCCCTTCAAGTAAAATTCAATAATTATTTGGCAGATATAACAGGGGTGACCGTTAAAAAGGGCTTCGCTGCTTTTTTATTTACATCACGAGGTGAACTTCAAATCCTTATCAAAACGTTTCTATCTCGCGAACCCCCGGTGGGAGGGGCTGCGATCTATACTTTGGGAACCCCTTATTTTATTGATGTGAAGAAATAAAACTTTTCAGACATTCACACCATGAGTGCGGCCAAATATTGTTCGCCTCAGGCGACAAAATGGCCCTGGAGATATGCATCTTTCTTTAAAATAAATTCCATTCCATCGATTATTTACAACTACCATTCTGTAAAAAAATATGTTATTTATATGTTGTCGATAACTTACTATTTAAAATTAGGAACTGAAATGCATTTTATGAAAATTTTATATAAGTGTGTTTGTGTGCAATAAGAGTTGGACTTTTCAGAATGTGTAATATTGCAAGAGAGTATACAGGGTGCATACTAACATCTCGCACCGCCTTTTACTGGCGAACCGTTGATCTTAGAGGCATACCGAAGTTACAGGCATACAGGCTTCCAATTAGCCCTTACAACGGCATTCCCAAGGTATATCGTCTAACTTGATTCTCTTTATTTTGACAATCTCGAAATATATATCTTGGTTTCTTAAAACTCTCTCTTTCTGGAAACACCGAGCCCAATAGCGTTGTAAGTTTCCTTCCCCCCCCCCGTCCCGTCCCGTCAATCAAATGCCGGGAAGGGGAGTCAGTATTTGTTCAAAGTCTGATAACGGAAAAGATGCTTTTCTTTTCCCTTCGAGGAAGTTATATGATTAAGCTTACCTACAGCATAAATAATAGAAAATTATCGTTTTTTGCCCTTCCTTGTTTTTCTTTATTATTATCATTTTGTGTTGGGGGTGGGGGCATTTATCAGCTTACGCAATCAGGAAAAGTATTCTTCTTGACAATAGGTGTCAATTTCTAGAAGGTTTCATGATTTCCACTGTGGCCGTTATAATGTGGATCAGGAAAATTTTAAAAATCACTTAAAGGGTTAGAAAAACTGTTCAAATAACATGGACCTTAGATATGTCATTCATATTGCAAGGGGATGTCTAGTTATTAAAATAAAAAAATTAACTTTTTTTTTACGAACACCCTGTGCTGAAGAACCGAATAAGAAAGTTGTTGCCCTGCCTCTACTGAGGCCAACAAAAAAATCAACGTTTCTAAGTGCAATATTCGCTGAGATATTTTTGAATTTAATAAATGGAAAAAAGTTTGAAAAAAAATCAGCATAAATGACGATAAAACGCGTTTTAGGCTGGGCTACACTACAAAAGTTTTAGAAATGAACTTTTCTAAAACTTTTATAGTGTAATCCTTAGAGGGCCATAACTAGGATTTTTGGCACCCCCACAGCTTTAAAATTCAATAATTTTGTAATGGTGTCTCCTTTTTTTCCCACCTAAAACTGCCGCCCCCTACATTTTGCCACCCGGAGCAGTTGCTCCCTGCCCCCCCCCCCTCTAGTTACAGTCCTGAATCCTGGCCTTACCCTCATTTCGATTCGAATAAAATCGTCACATATCCCGTATATATAGCGGGTAATCTTAAAAATACGAAGGATAAAAAAGGTGACATTTCTGTGTGTCCTCTCTCTGTTGTCAGTACCTACCTCAAAGTAATATTTACGAGAATTATGTGCGATAGTAATTCATAGTAGTAAATGGTACATTCGCAATCATAGTAGTTAATTTCTTGAAGACAGAGAAAAAAAACGCATTTTCTAGAATTCTTTTGATGCTATTAGGAAAGCGTTCTAATTTCCACCTCACTAATTAACCCACTATATTTTTGTTATATTATTATATATTATATTATCTATAACATCAGATATTTGAGATATTACTATATCCGTTATAGCGAAATTATCGTAATTATCCGTACTCGTTATATCAGGTTTTGTTTAGTACGACAAAATTATCTACAAAAGTTATTTATGGTAAAAAAAATGCATGATATATATATATATATACACATATACATATATATATATGCTTTATAATTAACAACAATAAGTAAATCAGCTTACATAGCTTATTCCGAAATGTTGAGTTGACGAAGTATTTCACATAATAATTTCTCCAACTGTAAACAATTCCCATTTGTTTTCCAATAAAAACTAAATCTTTGTAGATTATTTATTATTTTTCATGATCATTTGAATGCAACACAATTATTTGACAATAAAGGATATGAATGGTCTCACTCGAACGGCAACTTTAACGTTTTCCGCTTCCGGCATTTTTCCTATACGTTCTGTTTCTTCCTAAAATACTTATGAAATGTGTTAGTCGTGAGATTATTTTCGAAGATTTAGTTTGTTATGATGAGTCACCATGGAAAACGCGAGATCAATACGGTCTTGGCAACCATTCATGGAATTCATATATCTATTCCTCACGCGCACATTCATATCTTTTTTAAATCGTTATAAAATAGCTGCATAGAATGGGATAAACGTGAAACCATGAAAACTTAGCGCTGAAATCTTTCCATAACCAAATCTTTTGAAAAACGATTCCCGTTGTTAAAAAGATGATTTCTTTTTAACAACGTTAATTAATTAACTTAATTATATGATTAACTTAATTATATGATTAACTTAATTATATGATTAACTTAATTATATGATTAACTTAATTATATGATTAACTCTGTTAACTCTGTATATTCAAATGCGTACAGTGTGAGACATAATTATAAGACACTCTTAAATTTTAGTGAACTCACAAGAAGGAGGAAAGTAAAAAATATCAAAAATTTCACGCTGTTTTATGACGGTGCAAAATAACTTTATACCAAATATTAGTAATTTAACAATAGTATTTTCACATTATTTTATGGGAAATCAAAAATATAGCATGGACAAAATTATAAGATACCTACTGATTTTTGGATAAAAGTAAAATCAAATTCAAACAAATTACATATAAATTTACCAAAATAAAAATCAATATTTGGTACAACCACCTCTGTTGCTAATCAAAGCAAAAATGCAATTTGGCATGGATTCAACCAAAACAGTGAGGTTAAACTCTCACTGTTTTGGTCATCATTCCAAGCCTGTGATATGGCGGCTTTTAGATGCTCGATGGAAGAAAATTCCTTCTCGAGTAAACTGATTTGCAAAGAATGTCCCAAAAGTTTTCCATGGGGTGAGGTCAAGCGAACGAGCCGGCCATGAAAGAACATTGATATTCCCTTGCTTGAACCAATGCTTTGTGTGACCTGACACATGAATTGGCGCATTATCTTGTTGGAATGTGCAATATTCGCCACAAAGAGCTTCTTTTATATATGTTACCGTGAAAGACAGAAATCTGGTGAATGTCGACATTCACCATGCACTTACGGTGAGCATCCCAGTACGTACGTGACAACCCCATCCCAAATTTTGTCGGCTCGGTTAAACACCCACCAACAAATAAACTTTGATGACATACATGTAGCGGTGATTAGTGTCCCTTTGACAGAACCTCCAGGATAGTTCGTTTCAAGTTCTAGTGGAACAAATCCCATATCTATGTCCGAATCATTTAACACTGAGGATACATGCCAACTACTATTGACCCTACAAACCATCGACAGGAGTCGAACCATCACATGAAAGATACATAATTTAAACCATATAATTACTTTCACCACTCATTCCAATATGAACATACTATGTGCAAGTATACCATAATGCAATTATTTTCCTTCAAAAAAAAATATATAGGATACATAATACGAATAATAATAATATATTTTAATACTATTCCACCTTCCATAACCATCATGGTTATATTGACAAAATAAACCAAACAAGAAAATAAAGAAAACTGAGATATATACAATAGCATCCGGTAACACATTAATTGTTACCGTTTTCAATTTTATTACACATCTTTTCTTTTTCTTTTTTTTGAAGCGTCACTCTACTCTAAATGTGTTCTCAGACGTGACAGACAATCAGCATTTGCTGAGCCCGGTCTGAAATTCATTACAACGTCATATCTTTGTAATGCTAACAACCACCGTGGCAATTTGGCATTGCGGGGAACACACTCTGTTATATATCTCAACGGGTTATGAGATCACTGTAGACCGGTTTACGGAAAATTCAGTGCCAACAATTCACCGCTAGGAAAATTCACCGCCGGAAAATTCACAGCTAGGGAAATTCACCGACAACAGTTCGATGCGAGTCAGAAAGCGAGGGATTGAGCGATTGAGTTACTGAATCCGTGAGTGGATGAGTGATCTAGAGAGTGAGTTAGTGAGCTACTGAGTGGATGAGTGATCTAGTGAGTGAGTTAGTGAGCTACTGAGTGGATGAGTGAGTTAGTGAGTGAGTTAGTGACTGAGTACTGAGTGATCTAGTGAGTGAGTGAATGATCTAGTAAGTGAGCGAGCGAGCTACTGAGTCCATGAGCGAGTGAGTGAGCTACTGAGTGAGTGACCGAGTTACTGAATCAGTGAGTGAGTGAGTGACCGAGTTACTGAATCAGTGAGTGAGTGAGCTACTGAGTGGATGAGTGACCCAGTGAGTGAGTGGCCTAGTCAGTGATCCTAAAGATATGGCGGAAAGTTTTAATAATGACTTTATTAGAAGAAATATTGAGATGATACGGAAGAAATTACAAATTTCTGTTGCACAAGAGAATATATTCAATAATTCCATTAACTCTGAGTAATTCCATTTCTGAGTAATTCCATGTTTTACTTAGAAGCTTCTAACGAAACGTTAAAAAGAATAAATAACAGAGAATTAAAAGATAATAAAGTAAGTGGATACGCGATGAATTAAAATGCTTAAAATCATCTCCTGTTATCACTTTGATATTATAAAAAACATTGTTGATCATCAGTAAGCAATGGATTATTTCTTTATGATAACTAGCTGTTACCAGCGACTTCATTGGTGTGGATTCTGCAATCTCAGATTTACTCAGTGATGATTCCCCCCATACCACTTGAACACCTCATGATCCCCATGGGTGATGAACTTTCAGAAATCCCGTTTTAGTGCGTGTCTACATCTACATACTGTATATAAAATAACATGCCTTGACACTGATTCATCATCGCCGAGCCAAAACCGCTGAAGCTATAAATATCAAATTTTGTGAATAGTTTTGTTTCACGACGTGAACTGACTAAAAAAGTTTTTTCCATATTCGACTCCTAAGGGGGGTTCAGGTCATATGTTGGAATCACGCCGAGCCGAAACCGCTGAAGCTATAAATATGTCATTAGGTCGATATTGTAATATAGACAATATAATTTAGGACAATCAGATTTTTTAATCATTTGTGACACTACTAGGTTAAAACTAACTAATTCACTCACTCCCTCACTCACTTACTCACTAGGTCACTCGCTGAATTACTTAATCACTCACTCACATACTCACTAGGTCACTCACTCACTCATTCAATTACTAGGTCACTTACTCACTCCCACGCTAACTGACTCGCATCGAACTGTTGTCGGTGAATTTTCCTAGTGGTGAATTGCATGGCGGTGAATTTTCCGGACACGCTGTAGAAACAGAGTAAACATTTAGCTAAAAACGAACAGGAACCACGGACATCAACTTCCAAAGAATTTGACAACGCTGAACATTTGGATGTCCTTCCACCACAGATGTTCCTAAAAGCCGTGTTCAATATACAGGACTTATTCAAGGAACTTACACAAATTATTAGATACTCCACTGGAGAGGGGAAAAATTTTAAATTTGGAATCCCTACTCTCCAACGGAAAAGAGCCGAAAAAATCCTCGAGATAATTAACATTTGGGCCATTGGAACACACAACGAGGATTTTCAATATCAGGATCAGGCCACACAGACGACGAATGATGTTCCAAGTTGTCGTGAAGCTCTGTTGTTTTGTTGGATGTTTTATCCAACAAAACAACACTTTTCTGGTTCACAATCAACATAACCAAACGAGGGACAAAGAAAAAGACTCTACACCAAGCTTGTGTACTGAAAAAGATAAAACAAAAGAGACAACATTTTTTCCAAACAGCCTCGACAATGATGTTGTGTGGGAGATAAGGGAAATCTCACCCAAGGTGACGATGGAGTACATCCCACACAAGTCAAAAAACGCAATGCAAGACATTCAAATTTCAGATGCTGAACGTGAGGAGATAAACCGACAGGCTATATCCACACAACCTCTTCCTCAGAGACTTAAGAAGAAGAAAGACAATATTGTAACTAATGAGGTTTCAACTAATAGAGAAAAGGGGGAAGAGACTATCCTACAGCCTAAGGTAAATCGTCAACCTCGTACAGACGAAACAGTGCAAACTCAACGTACAAATCCTGTTCTTTCAGCCATACAGAAAAAGATGTTTGATATGGCCAACTATTGTCCAGGTAATTTGGCAAATACAGTGGTTAACAATTACCGACGACGGGAACGAGACGAAGAGGATCTCTCCAATAAAACTTGGACTGTGGTAGCATCAAAGTCCGCCAGAAAAAGAACTCGACAACAGTTCCGACAAGCAACGAGAAAACCGCTTTCAAGGTACAACCAGTCTCAACATCAACAGGGAAACTATTCATTTAGTATCAAGACCAACTTCCAGAATAAATTTCATCGACCGACCCAACCTAGAGTCTTTAATTCGGGAAGTTAGTGGAAATCGCGTACTTCAAGAGAGCTTAACATGGAAAGAAATCAACATACAGTTTTTAAGAAACAACGACTGAAATTAGATCAAGGTTTTGTATCGAACCAATGGAAATATAGGCCTGGTGACCTCTGGTTGCAAACGTACTTCACTCAACCAGAGTATTTCAACAATAAAAGAATCCAGGAAGATCTTTTGGAACAATTGTGGTACGCGTTTTTGGATGACAAAGTTGTCAACACTAAACTTCACAAGAATGGCATATCCATACTTTGTCAATCTCCATTCAAGACGAAGTGGCGAATAATTTCAAATTGAAATTTAATATATACACGCTTAATAAAGATTTTTGCTAACTTCAATTTCTATCGTCATTCTACCATCCAATTCTACAAGTCCAATTCAAATTTTCTTATGGCCAGTGTTTTAAAAGTACTTCAATTTAACGCAAATAAATGCAGAAATGCAATGGCACTTCTCTCCCTCCAGGCTGCAAAAAACTCTTGGGATATTTTGCTCCTACAAGAGCCATTGGTTGGAAACAACAAATTACGCGAAATTCCAGCACATTGGCAGAATTGGATATCAAGAAATAATAAAGCTGCTATTGTGCTGACGAACAAAAACATCATTGGAGGAGTCTTTGCAATCTTGGACAACTGTGTAGCCATCAAAGTCAGCACACACAAAGAAGAGGTTACATTCGTATCAGCGTATTCCTCTCCATCCCAAAAACTGGAAGATACAAAACTTGAACTTAATTTTATCTGCAATAAGGCTAAATCATCTCCGATTTTCATCTCTGCAGATTTAAACGCCCACCACCAGAGCTGGGGATACAAGGATATTAATGCACGAGGCTGGACTTTGTTAGATTTCACCAGAGAAAATCACCTGATTTTTCACAACGACAAATCAACCACATATGAGCATTATGGAGCTACCGGAGCACCGGATGTCTCCCTCTCAAACAGCCTCCCACCCTTGGATAACATTCATTGGCATGTTAGAAAAGAAGATGTGACACACAGCCCGCCTTTTTTCATAGAAATCTCAATCCACGAATCCCCAATTCTGAACTTCACTACAAAATTCTCAAATTCTCGTCGTCGTATCCCAAGATTTCTCGATGCTCTTCAAGAAAATTTTGGAGCTCACGAACTGGATATTCGGGAGGCTCAGGATAGACACCATCTCGATCTGGCTACTAACCGTCTTTTCGATACCATCACATCCAAGGGGAATAAATTTCTCCGAGTTTCCAGAGCCAGGAAGATTATTTCGACAATTGGTGGTGTAAGGAACTCGAAGTAGCCCGAAGGAAAACAAGAGCTAGCAAAAAGAAGTTTCTTAGAGCAAATGATGATAACAGAGAAGTCCTAAGAATAATTTTCCATCGAAACAGAGCAATTTACTCAAAGCTCATTCGGAAATATAAGAAAAACTCCTGGGAAAAATTCTGCACCTTGGCCACAGATCCCTTTGGGACTTTTTATAAGGCCACGGTGAAACATTCATCTTTTTCGCCACGAAATTTTGTATCACCGGATCAAAATCTTTCCATACGGGAACAGGCAAAACTTCAACTTCAACATTTCTTCCCGAATGACTCAGAAAATCATCAGGACTCTTCATCTGACTCTACACGAAAAAATTTTCACCAAAACGTCTTCTATCCGGATACGAATGAAATTTCATTCGGAGAGGTGTGGAGGATAGCTTCATTTCTTAACAAAAAGAAGGCACCAGGAATCGACGCAGTTAATAACGTTGTCCTTCAGGCTCTGTTGAAACGTTTTCCGACGATCTTCACTCTTCTCTTCAATAAATGCATCCAGCTCTCATACTTCCCACGGCATTTCAAGAAGAGTCATGTCCTCTTCTTCCTTAAAAAGGACAGAAATCCTTCATATTCTTCGTCATATCGACCGATCCACCTTTTGTCAACAATTGGCAAACTTTTGGAAAAAGTTATATGTCAACGCATCTCATACTATTTGGACAAATCTAATGTACTCAGCCCTTATCAATTTGGCTTCAGACACGGAAGATCCACTGAGCAGGCGATGATGGCTATTAAAAACGAAATACTATGCCAAAAATCCAAACGCCATAATATCGCCATCATAACATTGGATATCCAAGATGCGTTTGATAATATTAATCATGATATCATCACATCTCAACTTCATAATCTTCCAATTCCTACAAACCTAGCTGACATGATGACCAGTATTCTGAGTGATCGCACAGTGCAAATTGATACACCTGAGGGTCCAGTTCTCCATACAATCACAAAAGGTTGTCCTCAGGGGTCATGTTCTGGACCTTTACTTTGGAACATTTTTATCAATGATCTTTTGCAGCAAAACTGGCCAAAGAATGTAAAGGTTCAAGCATATGCTGATGATTTAATCGTGATTGTTTCAGGACCAGCCGTGGAAAGAACGGGCACTACAGCGACAATCACCTTAAATTCCATCAACACCTGGCTTCAACAAAGGGATCTAAAAATAGCAGCAGAAAAAACATCCTTCCTCTGGATCTCGTCAAAACGACCTCCATCAATTAAGATTGGAGATCAATTCATAAAGAAAAAATCCCAGGTCAAAATTCTTGGAGTTATTTTTGACGATCAACTCAACTGGTACGGCCACATAGCAGAAATATCAAACAAAATTAATGCTCTTCTACCAAAACTTTGGTGCTCGGCAGGCAAGAACTGGGGCATTAATATGCAAATGAGAAGAACTCTGTACCTTGCGGTTGCTCAAAGAATCATCGTGTATGGAGCAGTCATTTGGGGAGCACGCCTCACTGAAGAGCAGGGTCGCCGGATTGATTCCATCCAAAGAGGTTGTCTCCTGTATATTTTGAAGGCGTACTCAACATCTCCTACAAATGCGCTCCAGGTAGTGACGGGGCTCCCTCCACTGAGGCTATTTGTTGAGTTCGAGGCCAAAAAAGGTCTTCTGTGTAGGAATAAGACAAACATTCAACTTCAAAACGGTACATTTGTAGGACATCTTCAACTCCAGAGTAATGTAACGGGTTGGACAGAACATCCAGCAATTTCTCCAACTGACGTAAAAATTTCCACAATTTCATCAGAAGACAGAATAACCTCAGTTGATGATGAAATTTCAATCTACACTGACGGCTCCAAGACGGAAAGTGGTGTGGCCGCTGCATTTGTAATCTACAAGGCAAATGACATTTTGTTTCGATGGTCGTGTAAACTTCATAATAACAATACAGTTTTCCAATCGGAACTTTTTGCCATTTACATGGCATGCAGAAAAGCAATGGAGCTCGGTGGAAAAACTACTATATTTTCAGACTCTCTCTCATCCTTACACGCGGTCAAGGAACCCCTCTCAAGACATCTGGTCGCAAGACAGGTCAGATCCTCCTTGTGTGCCAGCCGAATATTAGTCTGGCATGGATAAAGGCTCACACTGGTACTCGGGGAAATAAGGAGGCTGACATCATGGCAAAATCTACAACAGAAAGAGAATCTTCAGACTTTTCATTATTTCTTCCCAAATCTTGGGCTACGGGAATCCTGAAGAACGAAATGATGGACAAATGGCAATACAGATGGTCTAATGAGAGAAAAACAGGACGTAAAATCTTCGCTCTCATTCCTACAGTCAATGCCAAATTAAGGAGATGGACCAGAGAAATGTTTCTCTTCTTCTCAGAACACGGTCCATTTCCTTCTTATTTAGCTAGATTCCATCGAAGAACGGACAAATGTAGGTGTGGTGAGGAAGGCACAGTATTACACTACGCCACGTCATGTCCTCTTACAAAAGCTTATCACGTCTCTTCTCCACCTGTCAATGTACATCAGTGGAAATTGGATCTTCTTGGGAACCAAGAATTCCATCGAAAGATCAATAAATTAATTAACTACATAGAAAACAATGAAGACCATATCATCGTTCCTAGACCGAATGGTGCACAAAACCGGAATGAGATGCAAGACTCCTGCTCTGACTCGGACTATGAATCCTAAATAATTTAATATAAAAAAAAAAAAAAAAAAAAAAAAAAGAGAGAGAGGTCATAAACATGAACAATGATGTCCGTTGTGTTGCCATTGTCATCATTTTCACAATAACATTTGAACAATGATGTTTCGTAAAAATTTCCGTTGAAATCTATCGGACTTCCAGCCAGAAGAGACAACAGTGGAGTGGCGTGGATCCCCGGTGGGGGTGAATCCCGTGGCTTGAGTCGGGGATACCCGCTGAGCCCGGATACTCGAAGAGTTTTTCCAGCATGGCCCAGCCGCAAGGTAAACTGCTTATATCCCGCAAGGGACAGAGCGGGGGCCATGTTTGGTGTTGGTGGGACACGCTGTAGACCTGGATGGTGGAACCAAATATCCATGTCTCAAATTTCTTTAACGCCCAAATAACCGCATATGCCTCCCGTTCAATTGCTGCCCAGCGACTTTGAGTAGGGGCCAATTTCTGGCTTGCAAAAGTGATAGGTATAATACTTCTTTCACTGTTTCTTTGCCCTAGCGAAGCCCCGATTCCCATTTCTGACGCGTCACACGCAATAACGGATGGTTTGCCTATATTAGGAGTGTGTAAGTCTACCGCGCTTCGCATAACTTGTGTTGGTATATCGATACGCCATTTTCCGTATTATATATTACTTATTCAATAGCTCAGTTAAAAATGCAACCTAAAAATGCTACTACTGTGCATTTAATAAGATTCAATCACACAATTTAACGTAAACACGTACTCCTATAGTACTAAATTTATTTTTAAAGGGAGAGCCTACTGCTCGTCTCCTTTCCTGGTTAACGACTTAATTTCGTAATACAGTCACAGAAAAACGCTCGCTACAATTGGCGTACAAAATAGCCGCCAACTCACATAATTTGATGTGTATCGGCCTAGCATGCCGCCCGGCATTGAAATATTAATTTCAATAAATACGACAATATAAAACTTGAATACATAAACAAAATTCACATATAACAAAAATTCGATGCAGTACAGATATCATATTTGCGAAACAAAAATTAATTATATAAAATACAAATGCACTATATACATACACAAATGTACTATATTATACAATTATAATTTCAAGGCGGAAACCTAATGATTTTTTTTTTTTTTATCGAGACCCTTCTAACGGCAACAACGCGATTTCACATATTGATCTTTTGAAGATCCCATTCATTGGTTTTACATTTGCAATTCTCACTTTATTATCCCTACCCTGGAAAACCTCCACGACTCTTCCCAAAATCCATTTACAACTTGGGAGGTTTTCTTCTTTCATGACAACCATATCTCCAACATTGATGTTGGGCTTGGAACCTTTCCATTTATTTCGTTGTTGTAAAGTGCTCAAATAATTGTTTTGCCAATGCTTCCAGATTGTTTGCACCAATTTAGATGTACGTTGCCATAAGTTCAATCTGTTTTCCTTAACATCAGTCAGTGATGGCTCTACAATGGCAGTGACTCGGCGACCAATGAGGAAATGACCAGGCGTAAGAATATCTAAATCATCTATATCACTAGATAGTGGTGTTAACGGACGTGAATTTAAAATTCCCTCTACTTGATTGACAATAGTTAACAGTTCTTCGTATGTTAGTTTCGAATTCCTAACTACACGTTTCAAATGGTGCTTAAAGGATTTTACCCCGGCCTCCCACAAACCACCAAAGTTGGGTGCTCTGGGAGGTATAAACTGCCACTGAATACACTCTGCTGATAAATAGTTGACGAGATTGTTATTATTCTGCACAATATCGGCATACCAATTTTTCAGAGTTTTATTAGCACTTACGAAGTTTTTTGCATTATCGCTGAACATTTTTTGAGGTTTGCCTCTCCTGGCAACAAATCTTTTCAAGCAAGCGATAAATGCTTCGGATGTCAAATCAGACACTATTTCCAAATGAGTGGCCTTCGTGACCATGCATACAAAAATGCAAATATACACCTTGTGGTAGATCCCCTTTCTCTGGCCCTTATATTTTATCAGAAACGGTCCACAAAAGTCGACACCAGAGCAGTTAAAGGGATAGTTCACAGTGACTCTTTCTATAGGTAAATCCCCCATGACTTGTTCTACTGTTACAGGTTTTATCTTGAAACAAGTGATACAGTCATGTACAACCTTACGACACATATCTCTGCCACGTAATGGCCAAAATTCTCTCCTCAAAGAATACAATAAATTTTGCGGACCAATGTGTAAATATTTTTTATGATGATGCTCAATGATCATTCTAGTGAGCTTATGTTTTGATGGTAATATGATCGGATGTTTTTGGATATCACTTACTTGACTGTGCCTTAAACGACCACCTACTCGCAAAATATCCTTTTCGTCTAAGTATGGAAGTAAGTTTTTTATCTTGTCTGTTGCCAATTTCCCTTTTCTAAGATTGGATATGTCACCTTTAAACTCTATTTCTTGTGCGCAACGAACTAGATATTACATACTACCTTGAAGTTCCTGATGTGACAAAGGACCCTTTCGCTTGTTAAGTGGATTTCTCGAATTATGGATGAACCTGAAAACAAAACTAAGAATGCGAATTAATTTAGCATAATCATTTGTAATGCAAAATAAAGAATCCATGAAAACTTCGTTCAGATTTAGAGTCAAAGTCACATCAGCATATTTCTTGAACTCCGGGATGATCCAACCCAACGCTGTTGTTGAGTCAGTATACAGACACACCTTGTCCACTTCTACACGCAGAGACAAGTAATTGTTTTGAATCCACTGATGGCTCAAAGTCCTTGGCAAAATTTTCTAGTTGAGTAACTTTAGATTTTACAGTTCCTTTTTGACGATTATATTTAGCATTCATTTTCAATTATCCTGTGGCTATAGACGGACCAAATATGCAATAGCTCAGTAACAGTTTAATTTAACTACATGCTGCATCTAGTCGTTTTTGCTTTCATTCCAACATCTAAAAAAATTATATTTTTAGTTGCAGCATGTAGAACTGTTTTTAAATTGTACTCCTCTGTTGCCATTAATTTTTATTTTAATTTGAATAATTTTGATTTTTTTTTTTTTTTAGTTGACTATTCTGTTTTCCATACTAATCTTTACTAGCATTTACCAGAATGGGTCATTTTTTTATTGACTCCTTGGTAAATTTTTCTTTTTGTACTGTTATATGATAACAATAAATTTGATTTAAAAAAAAAAAAAAAAGGAAAAACAATGCAACCTAAAAATGCTACTACTGTGCATTTAATAAGATTCAATCACACAATTTAACATAAACACGTACTCCTATAGTACTAACTTTATTTTTAAAGGGAGAGCCTACTGCTCGTCTCCTTTTTTGGTTAACGACTTATTTCGTAATACAGTCACAGAAAAACGCTCGCTACAATTGGCGTACAAAATAGCCGCCAACTCACATAATTTGATGTATCGGCCTAACATTACTTGACAATTATGAACAGGACATTGCGAAAATAATAATAACCTTTCCGATTAGAGAATTACTATTTAATTTGATTCATTCATTGAAAATACTTCGACACGGTGCATTACACTAAACTCGATACAATTTATATTCAACATGGACACTCTCACTCCACCAAAAGAAAGGTCACACAATAATTATATATAGTTTGAATCACTCACCGTCATCTCAGGGCAAGGTTTCTTGCGTCCCCTACATTGAGGAATCTCGACCGGGGGTTAGGAGGAGAGAGAGAGTAAATTAACGACTCTTGAAGCGCGACATGTTGGTCGATCAACCTCCAGCAATACTCTCTGGCAAAAGCCTCGTGTGTTCCCAAACCAAGTTGGTAAAGACCTCTGCTATTGGTCAAAGGCAATCGCCTGATTTTTGTAAGGGGTTTTCATTGGCCCAGAGGCACAATGCCTGTCTGCAGAGTTGTGATTGTGTTATGTAATACGTACTTATTCGGTGCTCAAGTGCGTCTTAGAAATACCTGGTGAGGGAAAGGACAGCACACGTGTAGCATCCCATGTATTGATGTATGTATGATGTGTGGTTTGTGGTTTCTCTATGAGATGGCGAGAGGGGGAGAGAGTGTGTGTAAGGTGCACTCGTGACACTTGCTCTTTAAATTTCTAAACGCTTCTTCTGTCTCGTTAGACCAAGGAATGTCATTCGGAACCTTCTTTTTAGTTAATGGGATTGCAATCTCTGCAAACCGCGGTACATATTCCCGATAATAATTAAATAGTCCCAAAACCGACCTTAATTCTGTCTTTGTTGCGGGTCGCTGTAATCTTTCTATGAGTTTCAATTTATCAGGATCCTGCCTGTGTTTCCCCGATCCTACTACATGACCGAAGTAGATTACCTTTTCTCTTACGAAATGACACTTTTTCAAGTTAGTCGAAAAGTTCAACTGTTCTAGTGTTTCCAATACTGCTTCAAGGTGTCTTATGTGTTACAAATACAAGGCCACAACAGGCAAAATGCCCAACGAGGTGGCTGAAAAAAAAGGTACCCGTAACAAATACGGATGTCATATGTTTCTAAAATATAGCAACCCAATTAAAAATGCAATTATAAAACTAAAAACTATATATACATGATAAAATATAATACAACGCCCATAAAAATATTTATGGTTTTCTTATTATAAGTATGGGTAGCTTCTCGATTTACACCAACATGTTTATCGTATTTCTTTTTAAACGTGCCAATAGTGTTAGAATTCACTACTCCCGTGGGTAAGCTATTCTATTTATTCACAATCTTTATTAGGGAAAAACTCCCTTTGACACCACAACAACAGTCTCTTTGGCAAATGTTGTCTCCTATCCATGAGCTAGCCCCTCAAACTCACGTTTAATAATGCAATCAGCCCACAGTTTTCTCCAAGTAGAATTTAAAAAAATTATCACAAAAATGCGAAACTTTGCCTGGTTTTAATTTATACAAAATTGCTTTCAACACTTTGCAACAGATGGCTCCCCAATTCGCATCCAAACACCACTCGGACGCAGCAAATACAAAAACGAACTCTTCGGACGACCAGACGTAAACATCACCCCTCCACGACTCATTCGTGTGAATTCTGACCACGAGGTCCTGATGACGGCTCTCCATTGAAGAGCCGAAACGCGTCGACCATTCGACCAATTGAATTTATTTGTCTTGAAAACGTGGCAATTTTTGTATAAATTAAAAAAATTCTCCAAGTGCACATACGCGTGATTACAACCACGCCAACCCTATAGCCGCAACAAACGTGTTCTTCCCACGTTTTAGAATAAATTATGATGTCGTCGATATAGCTGTCTGCATAATCTGTATGCTGACCAAGTGCTATATTCATGGTTCGTTGGAAGGTTGTGGCACTACCGTTGAGACCAAATGGCATTACTTTCCATTGATAAATTCCCTTCGGGCCAACAAAACTGGCGAGTTCCTTACTATCCTCTTCGATAGGGATGGTCCAATACCCCTTTAGGACATCTAAGGTCGTCAAATATCTCGCCACCCCTGCCTTGCACCTTAGATCAGTGGCGTTCTGCATGGGAAATGGAGTTACCTTGCTTGCTGCATTCAACCCTCTATAATCGACACACGACCTAACACTAGAGTCTTTCTTTGCCACACATACCAATGGACACACAATCTCCGCAGTGGATGGCTCTATCAATCCTTTTCTTGAGAAGTTCCTCAATTTGTCTATTTGCTTCCGCCTTCAACACCTCAGGAGCCCTGTATATATGAGGTTCCTTCTGTTCAACTTCAGGCTTCAGCTTAATGCCATGATTCCCCACCTTCGCTGGTCTCACTTTTCCTGTGAAGAAGTTCTGGTGGTTTCGCAAAATTTTCCTCAATTCTGCCTTTTGTTTCCCTTCTAAGTGTTGAGTTTTATCTAATACCATCTCCCCTCAAACCTCTTATCACCTTCTCTCGTCCCGGTTCCAGGAGCGTGTTGAATTTCTCCAAACTCTTCATCTGCCTCATATACCAACCCTATAGTCGCAACAGGCTGAATATAGGATCTAAGTTTGTTCTGATGTAAGTGCTTGACACTCCCATCTGGTAATTCTACCATAAACGAGTGCTCCGACCTTTGATCCTTGATGGTTCCGGTCCCATCCACCTTGAACATAGTTTGTTAGTGGAATCTGGGATTAATACCACCACCTTTTCCCCAATTCTGAACTGTTTATTAAAGGATCTTAAATTATATCTTTTAGCATAATCCGACTGCTTTTTATCAGCTATCGACACTGCAATTTTAGATGCTGATGCCAATCTATCTCTCAATTTCTCTAAGTAGACGGTCATTTCGGGACCAATGCCCTCTGGTATTACTGTTTCACCTTCCCAGCAGGTCTTAAGCAGTGCTAGAGGTCCATTTGGAGCCCGATCACCAAGTGGAATGGCGAAAACCCAGTAGTCCCGTTTGTGACCTCTCTACCTGCCCACAGTAGAAATGTGCAAGACACGATCCCAGTCTTTGCCGTGCTCTCTAATTGCATGGTGCAGCATGTTCTTAACTGATCCATTATACCTTTCAACTAGCCCGTTACTCAACGGATAAGCTGCAGTACAAAATCTGGGTACCACTCCTAAATGTTTCAAAAATTCCGTAGTCAACTTCGCTGTGAAGTTAGTTCCATTGTTGGTCGCAATAACTTGTGGGATTCCCATTCTCATGAACACCTGCAAGAATGCGTCACAAGTTGCTTTCGCCGAAAGTGAACGCAAAGGGATTGCCTCTGGCCATCTACTTTGTTGGTCTACCATGAACAGGACATATTTATGACCCCTAGCTGAACATGGCTCGATTGGCCCAATTACGTCAGTGTCAATAACGTCAAACGGTAGCTCCATTCTTGCAATAGGTTTTATGGGTGCTAAAGAGAGCCAAACCTACGTCTCGCACTATTGACAGTTTAGTCAGGAGTCGCCCTTGATGCTGGGACCCCACACCGCTCCAGATTCGCTTCTTTCACTGAACCCCAGGCTTGGATTTTTCGTGCCTACCCCCCCCCCCAAATGTAAATACTATGTTTAGTGCAAAATAAAAACTAAATTTCCTATTTTTTGGAACAAGCACTGCGTCAGCATAGTAGTTAGTCTTTTCGCTTGTATTACGCAAGAAAAATATTTGTTAAAACGTCCTTGCTAGATGCTCAGAACTTCCCAGCATGGCCCACACAGTCAAAGGGCTTATATACCTGAAGAGACAGAGCCCGGGCCATGCCTGGTCTGGCAGATGCTCAGAACTGGATCGCAATAGCATGCAATTTAGTTGATTACTTGAATTTACTTGGGGAGTGAAGAGAATCATGGCTCCCCCGAATTCGGGGCTGACAGGGCTCCAGCCTAAGCCTCCTAGAGAGTAGTATCTAGGAGGCTTTGCTCCAGCCCAGAAGCCCAGTTTTTCATCTTACAACAAATTCTCTTTGCAGGGGTCCATGAAAAGTCTCGTCTGGGAGTCTTGCTGCAGCATGTGGGAGGCCTTGGCAGGGGGATACAGGGAAAATCTTGCGTTACTAACGTTAAAAAATTAGCATTTCAAGATGAAGGAATTTAAAATATTAAAGATATTTTTCTTCAAATTTTTTAAACCATCTATTTCTGATCATCCCAGGAAGAGCAAGGGCCATCTTTGTCCCTTCCCTGCGTGCGCTTCTAGAGCAATGGTTTCATTTGAAGCGATATTTTTTACTTTCGAAATTAAACAGTGCCGGGTAGAGCAGTGATTCCTGAAGAGGTGTACCGTGAGATAGGTCAGAGCAGGGTGCCGATATACAGTATTTCCGAGGTAGAATTTAGTGGCAGCTCCTGGCAGGAAATTTTTTTCAGGATGGAGGGGGTTGCCGAATCAAATATTCATTGTTAGATACAGAGAGAAGGTCAATTTTCAAAAACATTCTTCTTTTAATTAACTTTGATAATGAATTTGTTCTAATTAATTTATTAGATAATTTGTGAAAAAAATTATTGCTACATAACATCTATATCCACATAAAATTTGTCGCACAAAATTAAGTCTATTTTCAGTCATCTGAATGTTGTTATATCTACTCTATAATATAAAATCACAAAATCGAAATGGGCCCGTTTCTACGCAACTGCGAAAATTAGTGACGGAAGTGGGTGACGTTTTTTGAGTGACGGAAATCTGTTACGTTTTCGTGTTACGGAAGTCGGTTACGATTTTGGGTCAAGTTTCCATTTAACTCCTGAACACATCGGGAACCGCTTGACCTGTAGGGACCAAGTTTTGTGCAAGTACCCAGAGGTATGTATACATCACCAGTGCTCCCAACACACAGGGTCCAGGTACCCAGGGCGGGACATTGGACAGGTAACCGTTATGGGGGAAATTGACAGGTTTCATTTTAAGTCGAGGATGAATACTTGCTTCTCATTGCGCATTGTGCTGCATTGCTTATTGTGGCACTGCAAAAATAATGGTGCATTACTGATTGCGGTGCATTGCATATTATAGTGCATCGCGTGCTGTATTGCTCATTGTAATGCAGCGTTTAATGCGTATTGTGGTGCATTGCGTACTATAGTGCTTTTTATAGTGCTTTGCTTATTGCGATGCATCGCATACTATGCTGCATTGCTTATTTGTGGTATACAATATTACTGATTACACATTATTGATTGTGATGCTTTACGTGTTGTAGTGCACTCAGTGCTGTATTGCTTATTGTAATGCAGTGCTTATGGCTTATTATGACTCATTGCGTATTATGGTGCTTTGTTTAGTGCGACGCATCGCGTATTGTGCTGTATTGCGGTGCATGAGGTATTGTGCTGCATTGCTTATTGTGGTGCACTGTAAATATCGGTCAATTGCACATTGTTATGCATTACGTATTTTAGTGAATCACGTGCCATATTGCTTACTCTAATGCAGTGCTTATGGTGTATTGTGGTGTATTGCGTATTGTGCTTAATGTGGTGTACTGAATATAGTGGTGCATTGCTTATTGCGGTGCTTTAAATATGGTGGTGCACTAATTATTGTGCTGTATTGCCGATGGTGGTGCAATAAGCACCGTGCTGTATTGCTATTCAGGGGCGTCAGGAATATATATATTTTATATTTTCCTGGAATACAAATGTAATGCAGGAAACAGTTTTGCCTAACAAATGAATGATTGGCTGTTCATACGCTGCAGTAAAACTAAATTTTTTGCGTGTTTTTAATTTTTTTTTGTCATACTTTATGTCATCCACACTCGAATACATTGAATTATCATTTAGACGTTTCAGGGCATTAAACTGATGGCTCTAGGAAAGGGGGGGGGGCTCCTTCCCGCCTTCATGACGAGCTACCCCCTGGTAGAAATATATTTAACGTGATAATAGAACTGTGATTGTCAATTTGTTTGTCATGGTATTTAAGGAATGGTGCTAGTGTACATTGGGATTTTAAAGGCTTATATATCCCGGGAGGGACAGAGCCTGGGTCGTGTCTGGTCTGTCAGTGTACATTGGGATATTTGATGTTTCTAAAATTCATGAAGGGAAAAAAGATGGAGCCAGGAAACGATGCGTAAAGAAAAAGTATAAGAGAAAAAATTTTTAACCTGGCAAAAATCTATGATAACGAGCTGTAGGCAATATATACAATAGTTTTCTTAACAATACCGAATCGTTAGATCTTTTTCTTCTGGTATAATTAAAAAGTGAATGATAAATGGTGTACATTCCAACCGAGGGAAGTTTCCTGAAGGTTTTAATGTAAACATGCCCCGCCCGTTGGAAACCAAAAAAAGTCAGACAAAGGTCTAATTTTTTTCCCATACGATAAATGTATTTGAAAGATGTCCTTAAAAATTCTGGTCTGAATAAACCCACATGGGGGTACATGAACAGCAATTGCTTGAAAAGGGGAGGCACTTTCAGCATTGCATATCCTGAAACCGGGTCTCCAGGGGGCGGTTCTTTTGAAAATACACTAAAAATGGCATATATATATATATACACCTGCATTGAGTACATGTGCTTTGCCCCCTCCCCGGAAAAATTTGAAATGACGGCCCTGGGGCCCCAAGCCCACATTTTTACACGAGCAGCTCTAAAACAAATTTGTAGTATAAAAAAATACAAAAATAGGAAATCTCTCAGGGCTGACGACCTGTTAGCCCCTTCTCATGGAGAGGCTACGATTTTTAGATACTCACTCTAAAACAGAAATGTTCAACCTCTTTCTAGTCATGAGAACTGCCTGTACCCATCATCAAAAAAAAAGAACACCCTTACGGCAAGTGTGACGTTCCCATGCTTGAAATCGGGATGATTTCAGTCCTTCAACCGATTTGTACAAAGTATTTACTTGGGCCGTTGATCACTTGATCAACGGCCTGGAAATGAAAATCGGACATGAACATCGAGCACTCTGGATGCTTCAAAGAGCACAGTGGTGCTCGCGAGTAACGGGTTAAAGATGCTTGCTCTAAAAGTAGCCTTGTGCACGATCGAATGAGCTCGAACATTCTTTTGGGTTGGCATTTTGGTTCTTTAGAAGGATTTCGGGTGGGGTGTCAGTGAGTTTGGATGAGGAAGCAATTTACTCTTTTCTTTTATTATGTATATACTGAATATTATCCTATAAAGAGGTATCTGCGACCACCACAAAGGGTCCGTGGAATACAGAAGTACCCCTTCCTCAAACCAATAGAAATCTCGTCGTTCTTCCATTCACGTTGACTTTCCATTTTGATGTTTGTAAAAAAAAGACAAAATTCCTAATCCCAATGGGAAATGTTTTGTTATGTGCTTTATTGGATGGAATCGAATCACTCTCGAGCTAGACACGAGAGGAGACGCACGTATTTTTTGTGCTCCGATGATCGAACTATACGATAAGCAATGCTGAAATAGTTTAGCTTAAACTAATTTACCGACAATCCGCACTCAGTCGGATCTTAAATTCTAATGTAAGAATCTTAAAAACCTCTAATTAATTTAATTGCAAACGATATTATCTAATCATTGGAAATGGCACTTGACCTGAAAAGCAACCTGTCTGCTTCCTGCATGGCAACTCGCTATCTCAAGGCAATCGCACCTGGAAAACAATGGCAGACGTCTTCAGCGATAAGATGGCCAAACCAGCCGAACAAACCCAGGCTGCTCTGAAGTACCTCGCCCGAATTGACGAGCACTACTGCCTCTGGTTGCGAACCCATCCTCGGAGCAGAACCACAGGCTGCAAGACACACTCGTGCCCGGTAGATAACATTCTGCAAAAAGCCTACCAGGTCTACCAGGAGATCCGGAAACAGCCGAAAGATCGCAGCACGCAGCAATTCGAGCTTGCGATCAGGCAGTATTTCATCACAATCCTACGAGCAGATAAAGCCTGTTACTTTGATCAGCCGTCGCTCAAGCTAATCGCAGAAGATTATGTCACAAGGACTAATGATGCAATCTACCAAATCGTCCGGAAACGGGAAAAAATCCCGGATTTCCTGGCAGTCATTCCTGGAACTGTGACACAAGGCAAAGTCAACAACGACAAGGTTCCACCTGAAAAGGAGTCAAACCTTCCACAAACAACTGCGGAGCAGACTTCGCCCACACAAAATGCTTCCCCGGCTAAAAATCCTGAAAACCCACGGGAAAAACCGGGAACAGAAGCCGATAGGAAAGGTGAAGAGACCGAAACTTCAAACATGGACAATTCTCTCTCTCTGCAAGGCCCCGCCCCGACGGTCGTAACGAAACAAACGGGCCAATCACAAACAACTTGCGATGCTGAAGCTCCGCCCACCCAAGATGGCGAGTATGACGGTCAGCTGGCGAACAAGCAGCCGGCACCTGGACGAACGAGCCCCGGCACCCCTTCGCTGGTGATACGATGCGACCGGAACTGGCGGGCCATTGCAAAGAAAATTAAAGATTCATGTCAGGACGCGTGTTAAGTGAAATTCTCGCGCGGTGAAAATAAAATAATTTTTCGCAGCACCACTGACCATGATAAAGAAAATCTTGTCAGATGAGAAAATTACAATACTAAGGCAATCTACCCCTGATGCCAAGTCATTCAGCGTCATCATAGGCGGACTAGATTCAGCGATTACCGCTGAAGACATCAGACAAGAATTAATCGAAGGGGGCTTCAAACCGATTTATGTGTCTCAACTACGATCTCAAAGACGAAAACTGCGGTCGAAAATACTTCCGTTATGGAAAGTCGAACTACCGTTTAGTGACAAGTCAAAAAAATATTTGACTTGAAGCAACTGTTACTTGTTGTCATATCGATACAGAGAGACATCGTCGAAATCCCAATCGATTATCACTAAATATCTGCTATCAATGTCAGTCATGGGGACACCGTGGCGACACTTGTGATCTCCCACAGCGATGCATGGCTTGCTCCTCGGGATCACATGACGTGAAATTCTGCTCAAAAGTGAGCGGTGTAGACACCCCCCCCCCCCCAGTGTGTCGTAATTGCGGAAAAAACCATCCCAGTGTTTTTCGCGGATGTGAAGTGTATAAAAAAGAACTCGCGAAACTAAAGAAAAACCTGAAAAAACTGAGAAATGCCCATTCAACGGATAACATCATACCTGCGACCTTTGAAAACTCAGGAAAAGACAATAATAATACGACGTTTCTTTCACCAAACGTTTGGAAAAACTTTCACGAGCACAGGAAAAAGAGTGCCGAGAAAACAGCAAAGACGGCCGAGCCTAACGCGAATGGCCCGTCAGAGACAGTAAACTCTACGAACTTCGCAACGGTCCCGGGGAAGAGAGCCGAAAAAATTTCAAAGTCCAACTCTACGGACTTCCGACAACTATCCACCGAGACAAGTAGCAACCTCGGGAAAAATCGAAATTCAACGAGCAAAGCTAGCGGTCCTTCCCCCCGGCCCCATGAGCACTTCTGCAACACCGGAATTGAGACTCAGTGAAAATAATACCAACGAATACCCCACCCCCCGCATCTGTCGTTGCCGACATACATGCAAGCAGGACGCCAGCAGCAGCGACAGCTGACTCGGACTCGTCGGTGGCGTCTCAATTCTACGTATGCAAGATATCGTGCAATTTAGCTCGCAAAAAGAGAAACGAGCAATTCTTCACAAATTTCTGCAAGATGCCGGAAATATACTCGTGAAGTAGCGGCGAGAAATCTTAATAAAGAGCGGCTAAAAGCTCTTAAACATTGACGGAAACGCAGGTTTTCGGTGAATTCTATCTTTTTCTTCATACACATTTCTTTTCACAATCTTTTAAAAAATATTTTCTCAAAAAATCAAATAAAAAACAAAAAATTTTCCGAGTCATTTCTGATATTTTTATCAGAATTGGCTCGGTGAAAAAATTAAATAAAAATCCTCTCTACTTTTTTTTCCTGAACTTTGTAAAATTACTAATACTAGTCCTCTGATTCTGCACCCTAATTAATTTTTTGAATTAATAAACTGTATTTTTGTAACTTTTGCATTTTCTTCAGCCAATCACTTTTTAGGTACTTTACCGACCAATGAGGTGTGAGCAGATGATGACGTCACGAAGCAGTTCACTTTTCCTGCCGAAATTATTAATCATTAATAATACTAACCTGCTCAGAAAGACATGTTGAGTTCGTAAAGCCTATAATAATTAATTTTTAAAATTAATTATGGGATCCCGACTTTGTCCAAACCTGATTCTGACGGACATACATGCATTTTCACACTTTTACACATACATTCACTCTCGTGTTTCTCTTCACATGGGCCCCCCAGGAGCCCGTTTTGAGGGCAGCAGATGTCTGAAAACAGATAGGCCCCGCCAGAAATCTTTCTTCTTATCTTATCTTCATGGTCAAACATACAGTTAGCTATTTTCTCAGTGCTTCTTCCCACCCCACTATCATTTGCGCATGTTGTCTTTTATTTGGCGGAACTTACCAGCATATCAAACAAAACCTGCCGTTTCCTTACAAGCATAAAAATCACCATTTGAACCACCCCACTCGAAAATGTCACTGGCAGACGAATATCAGTGTGCTCGTTATGACTAAACAAAAAACCAAAAATAGAAAGAAAGAAAACTTACCTAGGCTAATCTCCCAGATCTTTTTCGTATTTTTAGACGAAAAAAATGTTTCGACTGTGTGAAACTATGTTAAACTATATTGGACTGATGATTCTCGGAGAAAACTAATTTCTGTTAGATTGGGCACGGTAACTTCCCTAAATTACCATATAAGGATCGTTAGAGGTGTCACGAGTTCGATACCCAATTCGTCCTTGTCAGAAACATTCCTGACACAGGGGGAACAACAGAAACGACCACATGCCCAGAGAAAAATATTTCCACTGGGGAAGTCCCACACCGAAGGGTTAGGGCACCAGCCTCTCGGTGAGTGTAAAAAGGCAACCATTCGGAATTGGCAATAAATTGTAGGTCCCGGTCTAATTAGCCTTCGTGTGCAGAAAATGACAGTGGTGGGACAAATATACGAAACATAAATATACGGTAAACAAATACGATAAAACTATACATTTTATCTAGCTGAGAAAACATTTGCGAATTTTCGGAGTTTCTTTACTGATGCGCCAAAGGAACACTGAATCGATGTTCCGCATGGATGAAAATTTTCTTTTGGCTCATTCTGCGCAAAATATGCAGCAGCGGCTCTCAACTTTTTTTGTGTCGCGAGCTCTTTTTAGTACATTATTTCCATGACGGAGCACCGCACACAAGCCTCTTTCTATTTATCAGATTCCCCAACGCATCCCCACTAAACCATCTGCTCCACTTTGCTGCCACGCGGGGGGGGGGGGGCTGGCTGAGGGCATGGCATAAGGGGATGGCTGAGATAAGGGGCACCAGATGACACTGCGTATTGTGTTTCTTTCCCATGATGTCAGAGGGATATTTCTTAAATTACTATTTGTAATTTTTTTAAGGATCTTTCCCAAATTCTCGTTTTTTTTTTCTAACTTAGCCGTGTGTTCTTAAATAATCTTTTTTTTTAATTTACTTTTTTTCCCCGTCGTTATTCTAAGAGGTTGATAAGGGCTAAATTATTTTGAAATAAAAATTTCCCAAAATTATCGGTTTTTTTTA
The DNA here is from genome assembly GCF_987345545.1 of Pholcus phalangioides. Classification (NCBI taxonomy): domain Eukaryota; kingdom Metazoa; phylum Arthropoda; class Arachnida; order Araneae; family Pholcidae; genus Pholcus; species Pholcus phalangioides. The sequence continues at coordinate 41,273,607 of NW_028301604.1, read as the reverse complement.
GCCATTATGATGCAAGTCGTGTGGGGGCGTTCTTAAAGTTTTACGTCACATTTTCTAAGGACGTCACCCACTAAATTACTCTTTTTCAAGTCTCAACGACGGCGTCACCCTTCCCTAAAAAGTTTTCACTCTATCTTTTTTCTAAGCATCCAAAAAACTTGAAGCTCATGATGAAAATTAAAGTTTCCTATGTGCTAACAGTCATTAGTTTGCTTTGTCACATTTTCTAAGAGGGCTCGTTCTTAAATTATCGTAAGAGGGACCTTTCCTAAATTAAACTTTTGTATGTGAAAACTCTGTGAAAAATCTCTAACATCATCCTTTTAGGTTCTTCGTGCCCATGACGAAGAAATGCCCATGTCTGAAAGATTTTTTTTCACGGGGTTCATTCCCAAATTACTGTTTTTCAAGTCTCAACAATGACGTCACCCTCTGTATATACAGGTCCTTTTCCCCTAAAAAAAGTTTTCAACACACGCACACGCACACTCCATCTTTTTTTCCCCAAGTCTCAGAAGACGAGGGAGAAAAGTTAGGATGACGTCTATCTTTTCTCTATAGTAATGAGTCATGAAAGAGTTGGACTTCTTTTTTCCACTCTGAAATTACTGTAAGGGGATTAATTACATCTTCTCTTCCTAAGTAAGAGGGGTCATCCATAAATTGCTGATTTTAAAGGGGTCATTCCCAAAAACAATAAGATACACAAATAACGACAGAAATTTAATTAATGAAATAAAAAATGGAATTTAGTCAGAACATAACTTCTCAAGTTCTTCGAGCAGAAGAGTTACATTCAGATCACTGAAAATTTTTTCGGATATTAGGTTTCCACATTTTTTTATGATTGTATCCGCAACAACTTTGAAATCAATTTTAGCGAACGCTTTTTCGAAATACATAAAAAGTAACACAGATTTATCCTGAGTCATGCATGCGTGAGCAAACTGTCCGAGGTCACCACGGTTACACCCTTTGTATTCAAGGACCTCATAAATTTTTTTGACGACCAATTCCTTGAGAGTTTCTTTCAGGGACTTTATCACCACACGTTCGGGGTCGGGGACATCTTTTGGAAGAGTTGTGATAGCTTCAATGCAATGTTTTAGATATGTTTTACCTGGAAGAATCTGATGAGATGAGATGCAACTTTGTAAAGGATTTTCGTTCTTCTAGAGCAAAATGAAACAACTTTTCGCATTGGAATCGTGAAACGGCAAGCTTTCGGGCTTTTTTTTCCTGCTGGAAATTTTATTTTGTCCCACCACACCAAAAGTTCAAGTTCCGCTACAAAGTGATTTTTTTGGTTTCTTCAGGGTGCTTATTTCATATCACTTCCCAAAGATAAGGTGAAATGGAAATATCGTTTGTTGTTGGCATTGTGTATCCCCCTTTTCTTTCTCTACAGTAGTAGGGGCGAAAAGGGGCTTCTGCCTCACCGCAGCCACCGCATCCGCATCCCCCCCCCATTCCGCAGCCATCCCTCAAAGAGCAGCCAGCACCTGAGTCATTTTCTTGTGTGATAAGAGATCTTGAGGGGTCTTTCCTAAATTAAACTTTAGTGGCTGATCACTCCCAACCCATGACGTCAACGCTGCCCCCTTTCCGCAGCTGCAATGATAACTTGGTCAGTCGTTATTTTTTTTCTTGAGTCATAAGAGGGGGTCATTGCTGAATTACTTTTTTCCCAAGCACTACCGATGATTATTATTAAACTGATAAGATTTTTCTAAGGGGCGTATTCTTAAACGTCTGATTCACGAAAGAGATCTTTTTTCCACTCTGAAATTACTGTAAGGGGATTAATTACATCTTCCTAAGTAAGAGGGGTCATCCATAAATTACCGATTTTAAGGGGGGCATTCCCAAAAAAAACAATGAGATACGCAAATAACGACAGAAACTTTGATTAATGATAAAAAAAAACATTTATTTCTAACACAATCAATGTAAATGAAATATATATACGAAAACCCAACACCAAATTCAATTAAAAATATAAAAATCAAAAGAAAAAAATACATATAAGCCCATCACCAAAATCAATTCAATAATATATATACAAAAATAAACCCAACACCAATTAAAATATATACACAGCGTCCATGAAGCACTGTTCATTCACTAACACAACTATATTTATTGAAGACCACTACACAATTGAAGACCACCACTTTTGATTGCAGACCACCACTAATATCAAACATCACCACTACTGAAGCCACCACAACTATATTAATTGAAGATTACCACATAATTGAAGACCACTACTGAAGCCACCACACCCATATTTATTGATGAGCATCACGATGGGAAGGGAGTCATCTTTTCATTCGAGAGATGATTATATAATAAAATCACCGGAATGTGCAGAAAAAAAATACTATCAAACAGATATAAAAACTATGAAAAATAACAACGTGTATAAATAAAACTATATAAAAAAAAATCACCGTATGCTACAATGGCCATAAGCTAAAGTGCTTATGCCATCGTCTAAAATATACCTTTTATTGTCATGTGCCGACAAACTGATTTTTCGTTGTTGAATTGTTTGCAGCACATGCGACCGGGATTGAATTTTAGGCATGTCGTGCCTCATGAAAGAATTATTGTGCAGACAATTTAGATAATCTGCATGTCTGATTTCTTTACTGACAACCGAGCGCACGACACCCTTCGCAGTCTTTTTTTCACAGTCACCGGTAATAAAACTATACATCTTTGGACGCAGACCCACAAATTCGATCACCGGTTTCCCTGCCGTCTCATCCTTCATCACCCCGATGACCTTCTTGTTTCGCTCGCTGTACAATTTGTGGTCACTGGGGTAGTTAGATGTGTCGAATTTGTGGGAATCTCTCAGCATATCTTCGTAAATGTCATCGGTATAAATTTCGTAGCACAACGAATCCGTGTCGGTGAACAATAAGGTCGCAATCCTGGTCGTACTTTTTCTTGACGAAATTATAGTGGTAGTCCACCACCAGATGCTTCGATAAATCTAAAATAGTAACACCGGTGTATATCGGGCGATCCAACCTGATGGTAGTCTTCTTCGTCTTTATTAATGATCTTGAAGCTTTCGAATGCTGGGGATGCGATTAATTTTTTTGCTCTCTTCTCCTTGTGTACCAAGTGGATGTTGTTATGTTTCCTGAGATTCTCCAGCGACTTCCCATACACTGCATTGTTCATCAACTTATAAAAATCTTTTTCAAAGTCACCGGTGGCTCCCTTTCTCTTCTCGGTGTTGAATGCAATGTACGGGCGGAGCCATGGTTGCTGAGAGAACTCGAGGACACGACGAATCGATGTAACTCGCATCCCCAGCGCTGTATAGAGTTTCAGATTTTTATAATGGATGACGTACGCGACCTTATCATTCAAATTTGGAGCTAGTTTGACACACAGATTCGATGGCCCACCGGTTTTCCTCATGTACTCGGAGTACATATCACCGGATATTTTCACGTTTTCAGCCGCCAAAGGGAAATCGTTATGGAGGTCGTGAACGTTCACCGGGTATTCAAGATCAACCTCCAAAATGTACCCCTTGGCGCTATCATCGGGGATGATGTTGAAGTCTGTTGACTCCACTTCACTAGACGTCATCCACCGGAAATCACTCACCGGGAGGGGTTCCATCATACATTTGCCATACATTGACGTCCCAATATATGATCCATTTTTTCTTCTCAACGGGGTTGAATCCTGGAAACATTGGGTTGTTGGCTCGACTGTGTCTTCTAGTGATGCATGAAACCCCTCCTCTGATGCCTTTCTCGAGAAACAGGTGGATGTCTGGATCTGTTATAACTTCCAATCTTTCGCCCGTCATCTTCAGACAGGCGTTCCAGGCGAGACCAGGGGATGTATACATACATGTGGGCGGGATCAATTTTATAGTTTTTCAGACACAACTTTCTAAAATTCTGAAAGACGTCTGCTAGCAACAACACGTCTGTCTCCACATACAAGTCGTGATAGTCGTCACCTAAGGACTGCATATGGAAGGTGTCCCACACCAGTTGCGCATGCTGATAGTCATCTGTGGATATGTTTTCCCTGCCCAAGGAGGTGTAAAAGGCCTCTATGAGGGGAAGCACCGGTTCGTCAAACTTATCCATGGAGGTCATATATTCGTAAGGATAAACTCCCTTACGAAGGAGAAGCGGTGTCTTCTCACCGAAAGCTCTTTTCATATTTATAAAGTCACCGGGGTTAATAGATTTCACCAGGGTATCAAGAAAAGCGGATAAAAACTGGAACGAATCCAGAAATCTGAGGTGACCCAAACTGAAGGAGATAAATTTCTCCATATTTTTACCAATGACCTCTATCCGCTTCTCCTTGATCCGACCAAGCCCTTCCAGGATGAAGTGAGCATCATAATTCTGCAGGTTGTGAAAAATCACCGGGATGTGCTTTGCCATCTTGAGCTGCAGGTTACACTTGGAGTGTAACGCTGATCTGTACGTACCGCTAATATGGCAATGATCTCTCACCCGATCACTACCAAGAGGTTTGTCACAGATAGTGCATATCTGTTGGCTCTGGAAGCGTCTCTCTTCCTCGATGGTCATCTTCAAGGGCACCGGGTTGTTGATTTTTTCCAAAATGAGCTTCTCTTCTTCCAGCATGCTTTCCAGAAATACATGGACACTGTCCTCTCCCCTGTATACAGTGGGTCTCCTGAGAGCCACACCATCGGGACCAACAACCACATATGCGAAACCGCATGGGCGGTGAAGCGATGTCGCCATGGAATGGGAAGTGGCAGGATCAGGTGAGCATGACTCCACTTTTGGCAAGATGGCCTCAAAATCTGCATATATAACGTAGGGCACCGGTAACTGAAAGGCAACATTCTTGAAGCTCATCCATTTTTCCTCTTCACTGGGATATGTAATCTTTTGGGCCCCATGCTCTCTACACTAGGTGAGATGTTTTGCATGGGTCTCAACAGAAGAAAACCTCTGCAGACAATAGTCACAATAGTGACAAGTTTCTTTGTGCGCAGTGGTGCGGGAAAAAAGTCTGCTGGTGTTCCGAATGAGGCAGTAATGAGATGTTTCCTCATTCATGATGAGGAGCAAGTTAACATGCCGAGGCATCCTCTCATGTGTAATCCTCACTGGGAATATTTCCTCGCCTTCCACGCCGAAGACGTTGATTGTGATATTGTTCTTTTTTTCAAACCGGGATATTTGTTCGAGAGTCACTGGATATATCAGACCGCGAGTATCCAACTCATTCTCATAATTTGTGTATTTGCTAACTCGCTCAGCGTTATCTTTTCTAGCCACTGGGGGTAGGGCAGCGAGCACAGACCAAAGAAAACACTTTTGATCTTGATTCTTGATGTTGAGGATAGCTTTTTTGTGAGCTATCCACTGTGGGAGTGGAATGTTGCTCGCTGGCGCCAGCGGTTGGTAGCGAGCGATGTTGAGCTCGAGACAGATGATCTGATCGAGAACCCAACCGCTGCCGCTTCCTTCGAAATCTTCTGTAGATTTCTCCACCTTTACGAAGGCTACACCCAGTTGCGTCTCGAGTACTCCAGCCGCGAGAGCGGTAGCCATCTTGCTGCGTAAGTATGCGTTAGTCAACTCCTCTTCACCATCCGCGCTTCTTCGCGAAAACACCGCTGTGACCACAACATCCCACTTGATGGCACGTTGACGATGAATAGCTTTTCTCAATAGGGAGAGAAGCCTATCCCTTACGCTGATGAGGAAGAGATGCATGTCCCGATCTTGACCCTCAACGGGAGGGATGTTGTGAGTCACTAAGACGTCGTTGAGGGCTCCGTTGGGTGGTGGCGGTCCGTTGGGTGGTGGTGATCCGCTAGGCCCTGGTGGTGGTGGTCCGTTGGGTGGTGGTGATCCGCTAGCTCTGCTGGATCCTACGTCCTGCCGATGCTTCTTTAGTATATGGCGTTTCAAGTCGATGCTCCTGGTAAATGCAACCGGGCAGCGCTCGCATTTGAACGGTTTTTCTCCCATGTGGATCTTCTTGTGTTGGTTGAGATTTTTCCTCAACGCAAAGCATTTCCCGCAAGTTTCGCAGAGGTGGCGATTATCCTGTAATGAAAAAAAAAATAATAAATAAATATATATAAGCATATTGCAAGTATGAATGACAACCATTCATGGATAAGTTTTATCGGGAGCCCAAGCAACCCGCCAGTTTCGGGGGTGTTAGCTCGATACATCGTGTTACAAAACAATCGAGAAAACAAATTCGGGAATGGTTAGAAGGAGAGAAGAGCTACAATCTACACAGGAACAGAAAGAAAAAGTTCCTGCGCAACAGAACAATAGTAGCCGGTATCGATAAACAGTTTCAGGCCGATCTCGTTGACATGAGAAGTCTCGCTCGTTATAATGACGGTAATCAATATTTACTGACGTGCATAGACGTTTTTTCAAAGTATACTCGGGCAATCCCGCTCAGAGATAAGACCGGAAAAAGTATTGTCACTGCATTCGCACATATTTGCTCTGAGCGAAAACCTGTCGTGCTTCAGACCGATAAGGGAAAAGAATTTCTCAATAAAGTGTTTCAAGACTTTTTGAAGAGAAATGGTGTTGGATTTTTCACTTCTCAAAACGATGACGTGAAAGCAGCCGTTATCGAACGTTTTAATAGATCGCTTAAAGCACGAATGTGGAATACTTTATACAAGTATGTGGACGTCATCGAGGACTTTTTATTTAGTTACAACAGAACTTATCACAGAAGCATCAAGATGGAACCCGTTCAGGTCGGTAAACATAACGAGGACCTAGTTTGGAGAACGCTGTACGCGAAACACCGAAAAAAACAATGATAAAATTTGGAAAAACTCACCAGGTAATCGTAAAGTTTCTCCGTACAGTAGTTCTGCAGGTGTGCACCCCAAATCTTGTTTCAGAGAGCACCGAAGACGGAGTAGAACTGTAGGTAATGCTTCAGTCCATTTACGGGTTTGGTTGCATTTCAACGCGGCTTTGAGAGGGCGATGCCACTCTTCCAACATACCGTTTGCTTGTGGATTGTATCCAGTTGTTCTAACCCGTTTTGCTCCGATGAATTTGGACAGCTCTCGGAATAGCTGCGATTCGAATTGGCGACCCTGATCAGTTGTTACTGTCAAAGGTGTGCCGTATCGAGAAATCCAGGTGGAAAGAAAAGCTGTAGCTACAGTAGTTGCTGTGATGTCACGAATAGGTACCGCTTCTGGCCATCGTGAAAACCGGTCTATCATTGTTAGGCAATAAGAATATCCATATGAAATGGGCAGTGGGCCAATGATATCCAAATGAATATGTTGAAATCGTTGGGAAGGTTCCACAAACGATTGTAGCGTGGATCTCGTGTGCTTGTGCACTTTGGATCTTTGGCATGGTATGCACACTTTTGTCCATTTAGCTCAGTCTTTAGCTAGATATGGCCAAATGAATCGCTTTTTTAACCAAATCAATTGTACGTCTAATTCCTGGGTGTGAGAGTTTGTGCATATTCCAAAACACATCATATCGAAATTTTTCTGGAATATAAGGTTGAACTGCACCTGTTGACAAATCGCAGTAGAGCGCTTTAGCTGCGTCTGGAAGAAATACTTTCTTCAGTTGCAAAGCTGATTTGCTCTTTAAAAGTTCCTCTAGTTCTTTTTCCCCCTCTTGCTGCTCAGCGATGGCAGTAAAATCGAGAGGTCCAGGAACTGAAATTGCTGTTACGCGTGATAAGATATCAGCGGAAATATTTTGCGATCCAGGAATATGGCAAATGTTCGTTGTGAACTGCGATATATAATCTAAATGCCTTAGCTGTCTAGGTGAGCATTTTTCACTTTTTTGTCGAAGCGCATAGCACAGTGGTTTATGGTCACTGAAAAGTATAAACTCACGAGCTTCAAGCACATATCTGAAAAATTTTATGGAATAATATGCGGCAAGAAGTTCTCGATCGTATGCGCTATACCGTGTTTCGGTGGGTGAAAGTTTACGTGAGGAAAAAACCTAGCGGTTGAAGACCATTGTCCGTCACCTGGTGCAGTGCACCGCCTATAGCATAGTCGGAAGCATCTACGTGTAGAGCTAATTGGGCAGACGGGGATGGATGTGCCAACAATGCGGCATTAGCTAGTAGGTTTTTGCAATCTTCAAATGCTTTCAAAGTTGATGTAGAACACACAACTTTTGTTTTGTCTTTTCTTATTTTCGTAGCACCTTTCAATAGATCATGCAGTGACACTTGTGTCTCAGCTGCATGCGGTAGGAAACGGCGATAAAAATTTATGAGACCTAAAAATTTACGCAATTGCTCTATTGTTTCCAGTTGCTTGAAATCGAGTACAGTTCGCACTTTGTCTGGACGAGGTGTGATACCCGATGGTTTGATCACATGTCCCAGAAATTCAAGCTCAGAAACACCAAATATGCATTTTGACAGATTTAAAACTAAGCCATACTGTTGAAGACGTTGGAATATTTGTTTTAAATGAATTTTGTGTTCTTCGGCATTCTCAGAAAAGCATAGAATGTCATCAAGATATACATAGCAGAATGGTAAACCTCGTAATACTTCATGCATGAACCGCATAAAAGTTTGAGCGGCATTTACGAGACTGAAGCTCAATCTTGTATACTCGAATAAACCCGAAGGGGTAGTGATTGCGGTTTTTGGTATATCTTCCTCGGCAATACTAATTTGATGGTATGCCTTGAAGATGTCTAGTCTAGAAAAAATAGATTTACCGTGCAATTCTTTGGAAAAGTCTTGAATATGTGGTATCGGGTAAGAATCAAATTCCGTAACACTATTTAGACGACGATAATCACCGACAGGACGTACAGTACCATCTGCCTTGGGCACTATATGTAACGGGGAGCTCCAAGGGCTTTTGGAGGGCCGGATAATCCCTTGTTTCAAAAGGAATTCAAACCCGGTTTTCACCTGTTGTTGAATTTTTGGATTGAGACGTCGAGGCTTCGAAGCCACCGGTGGTCCTCGAGTGATGATATGGTGTCGCGTCACATGTTTCACTGTTTTACCGATCTGTGAAGGGTTGAAGACATCTGGGAATTCTTGAAATATAGCACTGTATTCAGAATCTCCAATAGTAGTGACGGAAGGTTGTGTTGTGGGCTTGATCGATCCGAGTACCCGTAATGATGTTTGCGAATCGATGAGTCGTCGGTTTCGCACATCAACGATTAGGTTGAAGTTGCTGAGAAAATCAGCTCCAAGTATTGGTGAAGTGACGTCAGCTACGAGAAATGTCCAGGAAAAAGGTTTCCGGAGACCTAAATCAAGTTTCTTGACAGTGGAACCATAGGCAAGAATCTTGCTGTTGTTAGCGGCGAACAAATGGAAACTTGGATGTAGTGCTGACGAATTTTTTTTAGGTGGTATAACAGAAACTTCACTGCCAGAGTCAACAAGGAAACGATCACCCGAAACTCTCTCAATCACGAAGAGCCTGCTGGATTTGCTGGCCGATTCCATCATACCAGCGATGATGGAAGGTCGTCGTTTTTTTTCTGGTATTTACAGGGCTGACGGCAGTGGCGGGCATTCTCACCGAACTTGTTGTGATAGAAGCAGATATCCCGTGCTCGACTTGAACGAGATGTTGAACGTCTAGCTCGTCGCTGTTGAGAGCTATTGAGATATCTCCATCTGGAGAGTCGATTCACTGTAGCCGTTAGCTCTGCCACTTGTTTGGTGAGCGTTTCGATGGCTGATGTAGAATCGGTTCGATCTTGAGTTGACTGCATTTGCGATGATGATGATGGCTGGATTCGACACACATAATTTTGGAGTGTGACTTCAGCCACTTTGTCGGCTAGGATAGCAAGTTGATCTAATAGTTAACTGGAAACCGACAGCACTGCTTGAATATTTTGCGGTAAGCGTTGCATCCACAAGGTGCGCAAGAACTCGTCAGTGACTTTGTTGCAGGAGAGTTCTTTCATCTTTCGCAGCAGTTGACTTGGCTTTTGATCACCCAGCTGTAGCTCGTTCAAAAGTTCCTTGACTTTTTGATGTTCCGTCGCAGCGAACTCCTTTATGAGGCGATCCGACAAGGCTTGATAGCGGTTGATTGCCGGAGGATTTAATATCAGATCCGAGACGAAAGACAAGCATTCTCCGTCCAAGGAAGAGACCAAGGCTGCATACTTCGTGTCATCGTTAGTGATTCCACTGAGTTGAAAAGCATTTTCTTCCGCCATCGCTCCGCTCCAACGGGAGAGAGAGAAAAAAAGAAGAGAAGACGAGAGAGGAGGAGGAGGTCACACCAGAAGAGAAGAAGAGCAGACGATGATGCGTGGGTGAGAGGGGCCTGTTTGAGGGAAGAATCTAGTCGTCGTAACCACAGACATAATGGAGGCTCGGAAAGAAGAAAATTTCCGAAAATGCATGAGATGAAATCTTCAATGAAGATGAACTTTTTTTTATATTTAATGTTCCTAAACGTCGCTGGTCACCACTGCGGAGTCACCACACAGAGCCACAGCTTCGGAATAACATTTATTTTTGACGACACATAATGTTTATCTGGGTTAATGAAAAAGTAAGACAGGCATAGAAATTTTAGAAGCTCACGCTTTCGTGTGCAGTGACTCTCTGCTGCTCAGTGATGGTAACATCGTCAAGCAAAATTTCCCTCGAAAATTTCCCTTTTGACCAAATTTTTCATAGACATTCCGAAAGGTGTGCTGCCATCTATCGGTGGAGGTATGTAATCAAGTATTTTACACTAGAAAAGCATTGTTTTGCATTTATATATATTTTTTCTATAAAAATTCTTTTGTTTGCTGAACTCTCAAAATTTCCCACAAACGCTAAGAAATCTCCCATGTTGACCAATTTTGGCCAATTTTTCCCACGAATATGGGAAATTTCCCACGAGTTACCATCACTGCTGCTGCTGCTGTTTTCCAGACGGTCGTCTCCAGTACCCGAGATCACGTGACACACTCGAGGTCGTTGACCCGAATCTTGGGGGTCGTCTGCGTGGGACACCACACATACTTATCTGAACATTCATGAGCCACTTTAACAATAAAACAACAGAGGCGGTCGTTTTGACCGGAAAGCTTTTTTAACATGCGAATACACTAAGATGGGTCATCTATTTGAGGTTTTTGAATTCCTAGAATACAAATGTTCTGGGTTTCTTAGTTAGACGAAGCTCTACCTATAACAACGGTAGCGGTGACAATCACCGGTATAGAGATTGTATACTAATATGATTACAAAAAAAAATATATGAATTAAATGGTCTTGCGTAACTGAATAAGCGAACATTGAAATAATACTGAGAGAATAGATGTCATATCATAGTGTTTGCATTTTTACAGTGCCCATTCAAAGGTACCATTCAAAGGTACACTTTTGAAGAAGCTCATTGTTAAACGTTATTCGATTCATTCAACGTTTCTATGTATCTTGACGCTTTTACTACATTAGTATGTAGTGAAAGCTAATTAATGTGGTAGAACCATTAAAGAGAAATATTAAAGCTACTTTTAATTTTTCTCTAACATGCAGGGTGTGCCGTAAAGTTCACTAGAGTTTTGTGGTTCAAGAATCCTCACTCATGGCAAAGAAAAAAACTTTCGAAAAAACAATCCTTTTTACGACTTATTCAAATGCAAGTTTATTCTTTTACGTCATAAACATGCATATTCATACAGAAAAGGGTAAATTAAGCCTTCAAATCATTGAGTGTCCCATAAAGACGAGTTATATTTCGCCGTATAAGCCGCACTTTGCGCTTTCTGTCGGGATTTGCATTTCTCGAAGCGAGGGGCGTTGCGGCGCCGATAAGAACAATAAATTGCGATCAAATAAATTTTCAAATTTTAATTTCGCCACATAAGCCGCACTTCGCGCTTTCTGTCGGTATTTCCGTTTGTCGCCGCAAGCAGGTTATGGCGCATACTAAGATCAAATGGCGATCAATAATTTGGAAATTCATTTAATTTTCCGACTTGGCAAAAAGCAAAGGATTCAGGGTTGCCTTTTTGTGGCATTTGTCGCTTTTTCTATCCGTCACAAACACTGCGGTTCCTTATGATTTTCTTTGAGAATTTTTCGAAATTCTTTCTCTCTCAAATTTCAAATAGACTTTAAATACCAAATAACATTACACAAAGTTAGACAGTATCATGAAGTTGGTAATGGTATCAATGTAATGGCAGAAAAATCTTTCGAATTTATTTGTATAAAATTACATGTCTTCACAGCCTGATTAACTGATTCATCGCCGAGCCGCAACCTCTGAAGCTCAAGCTTGTAGCCAGAAATTTTATTTTACACGAAATTATTTCCACCATCGAAGTTGGACTTGTGTGTTCTATTTTGGCATGGATTTGAGTTCCGGTGAATTTATTATTAGGTAACGCAGGGTCGTCATAAGAGCATCATGGGCCCTCGGGACCAAGTGATTTTTCTGAGGCCCTACCTTTCAAATTCTCGAAAAATTGAACTACTTCTCGTTTTTCTGAGGCCCCTCTTCTCCAAGGGCGTAAAGTTATTGAAAATGTTGGGGGGGGCTCAAGCCCCATACAATGGAACCTCGTTTATTCGTCGCGTCGTATAAACGAGGTTTTTAAGCACGTCGCCGAACAGTCGGGTCAAAGCGTCGTATAAATGAAAAACCGTATAACTGAAACGTTATCTCTACCTTACTCTTCCGCAAAAATTTCCCTAAGAAAACTAAAAATTATTGTAATTCAAAACCATATTTCATGAAATTGAAATCAAGAAAAAATTATATTACAAAAAAAAATTACTCGAAATACAGCACTAAGATTGACATAACATTGCTGTTTCATAAACCTCAAGCACTCTTATGATGTTCCTTTCAAGATTTGAAATACAAAAATGCGTTATTTATAAACTTAAACAAAAAATTCGTCTGTGTTGTTCGATTTCTATATTCAAGAAAAAAGTCAATAAAGCATAGAGTTCAGCTCTTTTGAAAAAAATCAGTTCTGCTTTAAAGAACTGTTTTTGCGTGCATCTACGGTCAACAATCAACCTCCGTTAGCAGTCAGTTCATTTCGGAACTTGCAACAGATATTGTTGAAGCCACCTCCATTCCGTGGTCACATCCGCAGGCGATCAACGACCAGCCTGGCCCCAAGAACTTTTTCAGTACATATGTTATACTCGGTTCCTACAGGAAAGTCTGTTCAAAGGTTCTGGTGCACCATGCGCTGGACCAGAGAGGGTGCCAATTTCACCATTTAACCTCTCCTTCAACATTACAAAGGGGCGTCAAAATGCGTGCTCACCCTGGCCGACCAAGCATCTACTTGCGGTCCTGTTTGCAACTGACATTCATTAATTTAATAGTTTGAAATAATTTCAGAGCAATATCTCAAGTGCAGTATTTTTCTGTCAGATTTAAGAGCAACACCTTTTAAAGCTCAGAAATACCTCAGATATGCGTGACCATGTATTCTGTTTTGAACATTGCCCCGTAACTCGAAGGTTCTGACTTTTGTCAGCAGCGGCTTTTTGCCCAATTCATGGTTCATCCGCGACTCCACGGAATAGCTTGGTAGATATTTTTACTTATAAAAGAACCACTTTTCAAAGAATAAATAAGCATACAAATCAATATTCCAGCTTGTCGAGCCGCCCCTGACAAAGGTTAGCTACACCGCTAGAAGCCACTACGCACACTTTGAGAAACACTGACGTAACTCATATGATCGTTGTTGTTCAGTTCGTTTCCATCTCAGCAGAAAGTAGTTTAGCGGGGATTGCGGAGGAGGGGGGGGGGGTAAGACAAAAATTGATGGAAGAAATTCACGAAAAAAAATAACTTGAAAATGAACTTTTTCTCTAAGGATTTTCAAGGAGGGTACGAACCCTGTCCCTATATACCAGGGCTTGACAAATCTCGGGCTCCAGGTCACCATGGCGACTAGAAAATCGGTATCGGCACCAAACATTCTCTGCATGTGATTGCTAGAGTGGAATCATAGGATGACGAAAACAGTGTGGCTTTTGACATGGGAGAGGGGGGGGGGGGTCTCCGTAAGTCCTGAAAAAAATCTAAAAAACTTCTTCAGCAAAAACCATACTTGGCTCCTCAGGAATATGGCTGTTTCCTACATAGTTTTTGATTTGTCAAGATCGGCTATATTCAAATGACATCAAAACAGGAATCATTCAATGTTTTAAAACAGTATTGAAATTTATACTCGATGAAAAATTCAAAAAGCATGGTCATATAGGCTTATGCAGCCAGAGCCGCCATCCTATAAAATGTTTGACAAATGATTTTACTTCATGTTCTTTTCTCTTTAGAGGTGGGGGGGGGGGGTGAAGAGGACAAAATCACTGAAAATATTACGATTTGATATTTTGGTTTTTTATTGGTCGGCATTTCTTCGAGCAGAAATACTTAATTTCGTTTCATTTGTGTTCAATAATGTGCATTTCAATATAGTACAGGAGTACCGTATTTGATTTGCAAAAAATTCAATATAAACAAACAAAACAAAAATATTAAAATGTCTGAGTGAGTACAGTGTTTAAAGAGAGGAAAAATGCAACACCATACTGAGCTCTTTCGCGTATTAATGATGAGAAAATTATTATTGCGTAATTAATGACAAAAGTTCGGTGTAGATAATATCTGATATGGTGATAATCTCATTATGAAATCAATGATGCAATAATTTTATTGCATCAATTAAAAAAATGTGAAGGAAGAGCCACTTTTTTGCGCATTAATCCTATGTAGTCCCGTTGATTTTTGAATAGACATGGTAAATGGTCAAAAAACACAAACAGGTTTTTTGGTATTTCAGAAAGTACATCCTTAAGTGTCATTTCAGTACAAGGTACAGCTATATAAGTACAATAATTTTTATCTATCTAGAAAAAGCTGATTCCTTGTTGGTGTCATATTTGAGAGCTGTCCCAATTTTACGTGCTCAGAGATTTATATTATAGCACCAAATTGAGGGAAATGGAAATGATATTCAAGGACGAAACTATTCAACTTTGCTGAGCAAAATTCTATCTGTTTATAGATAACATTAAAATTAAGGCAGACTATATTTTATCCTTAATTAATTATTTTAGCTAGTTAAATCCAGTATAATTAATTAAATTGCTGTGATGATGTATTGTTTCAGTTAAAAATATGCTAACAGTGCCAATTTACATCGGTTTCTGGAAAAAAAATAATTTTCAATACGTTTGATGGAGGAGAACCATAGAGGGTATAAAAACATTGGTTTCGATTTTATTTGGCCAACATAGGTGATCAGTTGCTATTAATATTAAGGTGCGCCGCAGATAGCAAACGTTTAAAAGCATTGGCATAGCAGCTCGCTTATTTTTGTTAACAAACACTTCAGTATTAGTATAATACTGAAGTCATACTGATATCAGTAAAAGTATAAATACTTTTTTTTTAATTCATAAATCAGAAGGGGGAAAATCTTTGTTTACATATAATATACGTCTGAGCGAGTGCTTATTAACCGAAATTTTAGTGTTTTTTTGCTCATATACTACTGATGTATGTAAAAAATTTCAACGTTGAAGGACCTGCAGTACCGGTAATTATTTTTGGTCAAGCATTATCTTATTTGCAATCATTTTCAATAAATCAATTGGTATCAGTTTTGACCATAAACACCCACGTGATAGATATGCCATTCATATTTTATCCTAAAAATTAATTTTAACAAAAATAACTTAATAATCTAATGATATAAAAATTTTCAATCATGTAATGCTGACCACGGCCTATCGAAAACCACGGTTTAAATCACCAGGAATAACCAAACATAGCAGCAATAGCAAACAGTTCGAATGAAACGCATATTTATACATTTCGTTGATTTAAAATAAATATTTATTGTATCCTCATGTTGTTCATGTCAAATACTTACATTTAAATTTATGCAAAAAATACACACAAGAACCTATTTATACAATTATATAGTTTCTGAACCGGTCCTAATTTCTGCATGAAGTGGCCCATTTAATTTAAACAGCACAGTATTTACTCTATTCGCTAATAAACTAAGCATCTTTGACCCTATTTATGCAGGGTTATAATTGTCCACTTTTTTCTAGGGGCACTTCAAGTCAAAGGCCCTGACTTGCAGAAAAACCAAAAAATTTGGGTGTCATAAGATGTATTTTCGAATTATTTTGTTCCTTGTTATTAGAGACCACTGTTTAAGCAAAACAAATTTGAATAATCCAACTCGCAGTTTTCCAAACTTTTTGTTTCATCGTCCTCCTCTTCAGAATTTGTTTTTTTCTCATCCTCCCCCCCCCCCCCCGGGACCTTTCCATGCCCCCAAGGGGCGATATTGCCCATTATAGGATACTCTGATCTAACTGATCATAACTTCAATAACAATCTCTGTTCCCATTCTTCTAATCACTATCACCGAATATTATTACCAAAATCTCTTGTGTTGTCTGATCAATAATTTCATGGTCGGTTTTCTTTCACCTTTCGTAGTTTTGTAATTTCTGAACTCCGGATAATCCACCCTCGGATAATCGAGGTTCTACTGTACTTTAGATTTCTTTAACAATCTTGTTCCAAACAATGTTTGTCGTAAAAGCTTTTGGCCTCAAGAATATCTGTATAAACATTTTATGCAATCGCAAAATTCCAAAAAAATTAGAGAAACTGCTAATGAGGTTGTACTTACCAAGATTATTGTTGCTCTGCTACAAATTGGGCTTTGATGATGATTCCTTCATCATGAAGGATGAGTAAGGATGCAACGATCGATCAGCGTTGACTTGAAAATTTGTAACATGAACACTCAACGATGACACTTGGATTCAAAAACAACTGGATGTTTCTTCCTCTTCTTATATGCTATAGTTAATATGACAATCCTGTTTTCGGTATTGTCAACTCTGTACAGAAAAATTTCTCACGTCTTCGTGCGCAACCATTTGTCGGCAATTACCTTTTGTAACTACTATAGTTCGGCTGGTCAAATCACCATTTTACCAGCCGAATTCATCTTTTGTGAACATTTCGGATGTCTTATTCTTCGTTTTTTTCTCATGGTTAGTACATCTGGACAACATAAAAATGTAACACTGTGCTAGCTTCCTGAAGGAGGGACACAGAGATGTGTGTTACTTAAACACCTATAAACACATGATTCAGTTAGATGGCGGTATCAATGACAGAAAATTTCGGGAAAGTTCTCACGCTTCCTCAGATTAAAATTTCCAATACATCTGGCAGCCCATTCGTGTGCGTCTTTGTTCGGAATTCGCCTATATATATGTGTGTGTTTGTGTATGCTCCGCCTCGCTTCAGGGCAGTTGTATTCTAGAAAGGCTACTAAATTTCTACAGTGGAACAAAAATAGTCAAAGCGCCGCTGACAGGAAAACTACAACATCGATCTCATTATTGCTATCATATAATACATTGCTACCTCCAGAGGGGTGTACAAACAATGATGAAGGAGATCGTACAGGAAGCGATATAGACCCGTCAACCAGTTCCCAAGTTAACAAGTGACGAGGGGTTGGGGTGTATTCTGTTGAACAGTTTTCTCCTTTTTTTTTCTAACTCATAATGGGTATCTGTCACAGGCATAGTACAGAAGTGCATTCAAGAGGATTCGCTGATGGCATTTTCTACTTCTGTCGCCAGCCGATCTACAGAGACAGTAAACAATCGTCAGCTAAGAAAAAATAAATTAGTGATTGCTCTTTTCTGATGCCCGTGTCAGAAGTACGTGCTTTGTTGTCCTCAATGGTTAATCCTGCCTATTGCGACCCAACGCTTTTCTTTGATCTTGTCCCAAAGCGATTTGCCTTGTCCTATCTACCCGCGAAAGCTGGTTGTCTGGAATAACTACTATATGGTCATACAGGCCCCCTAACTAGGCTGGGGCAACCAGGGCATTGCACCAGGGCCACATGCCTAATTGGGCGCCACAAAATAATGTACATTTATTTTGCATAATAATAATCCTTTCCAAGGGCCCCCAGAAAAAGTGTGCCCTGGGGGCCCCGAAAAGGCACGCTATGGTCCTGTGTTCATAGAAAAAGAATTTTCTCGCTAAACATGGAAAGGAAACCTATCAATGTATAATTTTTTCTTTGTTGAATTAATTTTCAATTTGAAATCTTATAAACGGATGACCGAGAGAGAGGCTTGAAAAGATCTCTCGTCCAAAGATCTCGTTGTAAAGTCATAACTATTAACATCATCAGACATACATTGCACTATAAACATGTCCCCCCCCCCCCCGCTCAACGGTGGGACTAACCAACACCTTCTAGAGCAAGCTGCTTTAGAAGGTATTGGACTAACAGGGCTCCAGTGCGGGGGGACGATTCCCCCCCCCTCTATCATTTTTTGTTTTTCACACGAAAAATTCACTATATCCACCAAAGGCCCCAGCCTGAGGCCCTGATGCAGGATAGGGGATGCCTATAACATCTCTTGTATAGTCCTTGCCAACAAAATTAGTGAAATGGGATTACTCGTTATCAAGTTATCGCAGCTTCCGGTCATTTTTATTTGGTCCCCGAGTGACGTTATACCGAGGACTGACTATTTATGATTTATTGAATTTTAAATAGATACATTTTGCGGCACTTACATACCGATATTGTGCATGCATTTCACTATTTATAAAGGGGTGGCCAACCTGCTTCCTTAGGTAATTGAAGATTAATTTTTACTTTTTAAATTGAAGAAATTCTTTTCAATTTGTGAGCGATATTTTTCTTATGAATGAATGAGTCTTGTAGCCAACTTGTAGGCTATCTCCCTCCCCCCCACCGATAATGTGTAGTAGGCCATCTTTGCAATGACATAATTGATAACTTTTTATTGAATTAATTTTAGTTTCGTTTCTCATCTTCGAAATTCCTAACCAGATGGGGAGAAAACGTTGGGGGGACGAGGATATCACATACCTCATTGGCGTTGCTGTCACTGCCTTTTCAGTCACCTCATCAATAAAAATTATACAGTTTGTACAATTTTTATTGATACACATGCAAAATTTAGATTAGGATGTTCCGTTTTCCTACTCAAAAATTCAAAAAAAAATTATAATTTTCTTTCCTAAATGAGCATTCTTACGAAAACGAAGAGCCAGTCAAATTATATTAGTGGAGGGTGCAAATCTGTTCCACAAAACAAGGGTTATGGTGTTGACTACACTCGGAAGACTGACTAGGAAGACGTTGGCTGAGGTGTTGGGCAACATTTAAAATTTCCATGAGTGCTGCGAACGTAAATAGTTCAGGAATCCCTTAGTTATAAAGATAATATTTTGTATTCATTGTTAAAATGTAGTGGTGATTTAACGAATGGGCCAATAAAGCCCGGTCGAGGGGTTGGTCTTGGACCTTTGAAAAATTATCATTTAGTTTTCATTTCCTTTTTTAAAATCAATATTATAATTCACTTGTTGTTTATTTGATTCTATGTTCTACCCCCACCCCCAGTCAAATTTTGTTGTAAAGGGGCTTGAAAAATGTTTCGGCATCGGTCCTCAAGATCTGTTATGAATGGGCATTTAGAATGTGCTTTTTTCCCCAATATTTTTCAAAAAAACATTGGGGGGGGGGGGGGGCCTAAAAGTTATTGGTCCTCCAGCATATACGGGACTCAAGCGTGTACGAAGGAGAGGGAGAATGCATTGCACAATGGTTTTTTTTTCAGTAATTACTGGGGAGGCTCAGTCCCCTTACAAAATTTATTGCGGGGGGGGGGCTCAAATGGCCTCAGCCTCTAGGTTCTGGCACCTATTCTTTATAGAGTGTAAATTATTTCGGTTTCAATATCATTGCTTCCCAATTTTCAACCTCCCCCCCCCACCATGCATCTTTGGGCTTATTTTCATGTCGGCGCCATGGCCGTCCTCCGGTCGCAGTGAACAAAAGAAGAGACACTCAGTTTTTGCCACAGGCAAAGAAGAAAGAGCCCCCTCAACACCTCAAAGAATCTTCCTCTCAGCCGTGCCTTCTGGCAGTAAGGATTGGAACCGATGGAGGGTGCAATTGGGGATTGAACGGCAGGGAAGAAATGAGATAAACGTATTGTCATGGAACAAGAAAGCCAAAGACCATTCAGATTTTTTAAAAGAACTAAAATTTTGAGCAGATTGTTTCCATTAACTAATTCATAATTAGGACAACTTTTGGTTAAAAAAAAATTTTTCATCATTGCAAAATGAATAAGCCATATTCATACGAATTTTTGGGGGGGCTGAGCCGCATCTTCAAAAATGTTGGGGGGGGGGGCTCGGGCCCATGGGCCGTATAGAAGTTTACGCCTATGCTCTTCTCTTGACACCCCCGGGCCCATACATCAAGACGGCACTGAGGTAATTTCCAATCAGAATTAGTGTTGCTGTAACGCACTAGATACGCAATCGTGTTACACTCGAACCACGTATGGTTCGGCAACCAAATTTACCTGG
Source organism: Pholcus phalangioides (assembly GCF_987345545.1). NCBI lineage: Eukaryota > Metazoa > Arthropoda > Arachnida > Araneae > Pholcidae > Pholcus > Pholcus phalangioides. The sequence continues at coordinate 41,253,146 of NW_028301604.1, read as the reverse complement.
CAATCAATCTGCTGCTTTATGACTTTTTCCCCTTATCAGAGATCGACTCCGATGGGACATGCCACAGCTATTTTGTTGGGTTTTTTTGTTTTTCTTAATCACTAGAATATTGCGGAAAAAAAATTATTTCAGTTTTGTCTTTGGTCTATCGATTCAATTGGACTTTTACCAATCTTTTACGTTTGCAATTAAATACGTTTACAATTTAGAATAGTAATAATCCTTTCCCTGGTAAATCAAAGAAGCAACCAACGATAAAGGCAAATAAGGAGCAAAAAGCCATGAATTCCTAAAGCAACACACTAAAGGTGCCGTCTTCAGAGGATGAATACAGCCATTATCGAAGTTGACCGAGGATCCCACTTGGGTTGATTAAATTGGCTAAAATTGACAATGGTCGATAGAGCCTGGGCGGTGCACGGTATGAAATGGGTTGATTAATTTTACGCACATCGGAAAAAATACGTCACTTCAAGTCAGACACCGTGGTCAGAATCAAGGGTGTCGTCTTTCACTAGGGCATTCTGACCACAGCCTACTTTTCTCATATAAGCAAAATTGGTCATTTAATGAAATGTGGTACATAATAATTCATTTTGATGAGCAATAACACTAATAGATGATTTGAACTCGAAATGTTCAACAATAAAGTTCGTGGAAAAAAATCAAAATTCAATCGTTAAAATAAATTAGTTTTTGAAATTATCAATCGAGCCGCTCGTGAGACATTCGTTGTTGTTTTAAGTTGAAACGAATTCGAACGCAAGTATTTTCTTATTATATTACTTTATTTTCTGTTATGTTATTTCGGGTGCGAATGGTTGGAATGGTAGAAAAATGGAGTTTTGCCAAGCAATGTAACAAGACAATGAACAAAAAGAAAAAGATGTCTGATATTTTATTTTGTTTATTTCCTATCCAAAACATTATCCAGTCATTATTCACGAGATTGACTTCAGTCCAAATATTTTGGCTGAGGCTCCAATTGCTCCAATTCCTGCCTTGCCTAGAACCTCCTCAGTAGGGGCAAAAAGAGGGCTTCTGCCCTACCGCAGCCAGCACCTGAGTCATTTTTTGTGTGATAAGAGAATCACTTCTTTCTTGAGTTAGAGGGATCTTTCCTAAATTAAACTTTTGTCTCTGACGTTAGGGGTTGCGTTATCAAGCTAGATATTTAAATTTCGACTAGGGATCTTCCCAAATTATCGTTTTTTAACTTAACTTTTTTCCGTCGTTATTCTAAGAGGGCTAAATTATTTTGAAATAAAAATTTCCCAAAATGATCGTTTTTATTTTTAGCCACTGCAAGTCGTGTGGGGTCGTTCTTGAATTAAGCTTTTTCATGTCACCCTAAAAAGTTTTCCCAAGTCTCAGCGATGATGTCACAACACTCCGTGATAGGATTCAGAAGGATCTTTCTTAAATTAACGTTTTTTTAACTAACTTTTTTTCAAAGAGGTTTGATGAGGGCTTAAATTATTTTAAAATAAAAAATTATCGGTTTTTTTAGAGACCACGATGCAAGTCGTTCGTAAATTAAATTTCTTATGTCACATTTTCTAAGGTTCCAAGTTTAAAAGGGCTCGTCATTAAATTATCGTTTTGGAATTTCTTTTTTCTATCTCAAGCGATGAGATTTTTTTCTCAAAGAGGGTGTCATTCCTAAATTATCGTTGGGAAATTTGGAAAAATTTTTATCCCCATGTCCAAATCTGACTTTCAACCAAATAATGCGATTTTTCCCAAGAGGGGACTCGTTCATAAATCAGCTAGTAAAAATGCCTGTAACAAGACTAAATCTTACGGAACAAAATATTTGAATATATATATGTGTGTGTGTATATATACATACATATATATATGTCACCACTTTATATTTTTGTATACGTCCTTCCAAATTATCGTTTTCACTAATATCATGATGTCACAACACTCCGTGATGGGATATTTTTCAAAGAGGGGTTGTATCGTTCGGAAATTTTTTTTTGTGAAATTTGTCACAACTTTGACCTCACATCCCTCCCTAATGTTCTACCTTTTCTCTTTTTTTTAAGTTCATCCTCATAACGTCAGGTCATTATTCTGAAAGATTTCTTTTTTCACAGGGGTCGTTCTTGAATTATCGTTTACGCGTCGTTAAATTATCGTTTCGAAAACTTTTTATGCTGACATGTTTTACCATCCTGTAACTTCTCTTGAAATATGAGTTCGTTTACTTAACTGAGAGAATTTTCCGAGCTGTAAAATAAAAGAGTTACTGCAAATGAATTGCAAAGTCTTTTCTACAAATCAAGTTTTCATTTATTCAATATTTTAAATAATTTTCTTCAATCATACATTTCAAATTTTCATAATTAATCAAATAATTCTCCGTGACGTTATGATTTTCCACTAGAATTTCAGCGATGTCATGAAAGTCAATCAAAGTCAAGGCATGATCGCAATATTTGTAATAATGTTAAGTTATCAAGCAACTGTAGCCATTCGTGCCCAGCTGATAGCCCATAGCGCATCCACGACAACTAAATATTCTTTTCCCCTACGAAATCATAACTTCTTTTTAACTTCCGCCTATAGCATCGGTAATGTAGAACTTGTGTTCATCACTTTAGCTTGATTTTTTCTTTTACGCTAACTCTTCTATTATTTTTTTACAATGACATCCTCTCTAATGTTCTGGTTACAGTAACATAAAGTTAGTTTTTGTTGAAAAAACTATAAATTGCGAAAGAAAGAGGGAAAGCTCCAATCGAATTCTTCCATCTACCGAGATATCACACTTAGTACGAGAAGAGGTCAAAGAGAAATCGAACTAGCGTAAAAACTCTTGATGGCTATACTCCATTCTTCCTTAACAGTCAACCAGCAGGTAGACACTTTTTGCTTTCAGACAAAAAAAAAATATTTTTTTTTTCACATGCATTTGTTAATCTTGAAGAAACCCCCACGACGTTTCAGTGATCTCACAGTCAAATAGTGTGATAAGATAAAATATTTTATCCGAATTTATATGATTTCCTGAACTAACAAAAAAATTAAAGGTCATCTTTCAACGAAGAATTGAGAATCACTTACCAAGGTGGATACTCATTCATCGTTTATTGAGAGCATGCAAAAGAGTTAGCTTACATCGTTTAGTACTAGCTTCAATCTTTTACCTGCAAACTTACGCATTTATCAACATCGGGGAAAAAGTAACAGCGGAAAAGAAGATGCTATAGAAACAATAAAATCAAAAAGATAGTAATACCAAGAGGCTTTGAAATACTTTTTACATATATCTATTTTTATTGATTATTCTAGATAATTTCTTTGAATCGTATCATCTTCCACCCAACTCAGCATCATCATCAACGTGATTCATTACTGGATCTCCATTCGGATTTGCCCACAAGTTTCCATCCCACTTCCCATTCGTAAGACGTTCTGGGTACAGCTGTGAATCTGATAATATCGGGGTTGTCACCTTTGATGGTGAACTTGAGATGTCGATTAAAAGGAATTCATAGGCTGATTCATGATTATTCGCCCAATCTCGAACACGTTTTTGAGTCAAAAAAGTCCTACATTTAGAAAAAAAAACCTTTAATTTTAAAAACAGATAAATTTAAAGAATAATTTTGCTATTTTTGAGTTTTCCTACAAAAAATTTCAATTTTAGTGATGAGAATTATATAGACAACCGAAGAAAGGAACTTTTGTTTTATTTTTTTTTTGTCCTCCTATGATCACAAAACAGTTTGTGAAACTATGACGTTAAAATTGAATAAATCATGCCGATTAAAAGACGTGTCGCACTTCGATAGCATGTTTAAAATGTTGATACTAATAGGAAAACAGTATTTTGTAACATCGATTTTATTTTTCCATTAGCACAAAAATAGTTTAAACCAAATAATTGAAGAATTATGTGTCAGGAATATTATGTTTATTACAACTGACTACATTCGACACACTTTTAAAAGTAGAGCAGTCTATACAAAACATATGTTTTTAACTATAATTCAGAGATATTTTTGAGCTGTATAATCCAGTTGAGGCTGAAGGTAAACAAACGTTTCCGAGGTGCCACAGTTGGCGACTTTCTGAAGGAGTCTAAACTGCATCCCACCCATTTCGCAACATTTATCACTATTACCGGCGATTATGCATAACCCTTTTAGACCCTGTATGCACAAACGTGCGGGTGGTGCTTCTTTTCACTTTACATATTCTTTTTTTAACCTCAGGGCTGTTCAGCCCGAACTTCAAGAATTGTGCGTTATCGTTGAAATTATATATATAAAGCTGAAGTCCCTGAGGTTAAAAAAAATCTACAGAGAGAAAAAAAAAACCCCCTTCCCAGTGCCGTCTTAACGCATGGGCCCACCCGGAAGCCTCAAGAGTAGATGGCCTCACGAAAATGAGATCCAGTTAAAATTTTCTAGAATTCACTAGGTAAGACCTAAGAAAAACCGCTTGGCCCAGGGGCCCATGATGCCCTTAAGACGGCCCTGCCCCTTCCCCAGGGCCGTAGCGTGCTTTCTCGGGGGGCATTCTTTTCTTGGGGGTCTCCATAAAATGGTTATGCTCAGAAAAAAGGAGGAGTTACAAGCGCCTCCCCTCCCATTCGTCTCGTTGCATCGCCCAAGTTGCAGGGCCCGGTACTTTAGCTGGTGTTTGCCTGTCCCTTTTGTTTCTTAGTACTGGGTCTGAAAGGGATAATTTCAAATGAGTCTCATAACTATGAAAGAAATCATACTTAATTTAGTTGTATTAGCTGTAATCCCATTCTAGAAGAAGTGTGTTTTTCCAACTTCGTCCCTTAATATCCAGCCAAGAGGTATATGGGGGGGGATGAGACGATCACCACACCAAGAGTCTGATAATATGGTAGCCATAAGTTTACGCGTCCCGCCCCTAAAAGCATGCGCTTATTCTGAAGGTCAGACGTTGCGAACGAATCCAGCCCATCAGGAGAGAAATTGGACTGGAGCCACTCGCACCAGTGTCATAAAATAAATTAATATATACGCGATTTAGTTTTATTTACATTTTAATTCATCCCTGTCTGGGGCTCCCATTCCTCCCCGTGACTGGGAAAGATTTAAACTTTATTAAACAAAGTACAGCTTGCACTTATTTAAAATCAAGATAGTTTGGTTCATTATTTACATATTTCTACATTTCAAAACACAGTTTAACAAATTTTTATGGGATTTACAACATTAATTATTTACACTATTCGAATTAACAACCATAATTCGTTCTTTCTCTAAGTTTATCAATTTCTCTTTGATGTAGCCTACAGTTCACTGACGTACTGAGGTGTAAAGTATCCCAATTAACTCTTTTCTGTCTGTTATATTCTTCGCAGTTAGAGCACTTCACTTCTTTTACACAATCGACCTTTATATGACCAAGTTCACCACAATTTTTACATTTACTATCCCATTTACATGTTTTGGCCATATGGCCAAATCTCCAACAGTTAAAACACTGTAACGGCTTAAGGAATTCTTTCACTCTATAACTCTTCCAACCACAAGATATAGTTGCTTTATACATAATTTTCTTAAATGCGTCACTATTTAATTGCAATATCCAATTCGTGCCTGTTCTCAAGTCATACTTAAATACTATGCGTATTTGTCCTTGTTCCATCTCTCCTATTTTATTCTTTACAGCTTCCAACAATTATTCTTCTTTAACAGTCTTATCTACTGAATATATTATGATTTTTGGATCTCTTCCTTGTAATTGATCAACTTTATATCTTTCACTCAAATCATCTTTACCCAAACATTCTTGCATTTTCGCTATGTCCTGTTTACTCTCTACTTCCACCATAACTGCTCCCTGCTTGGTAATCCAGTGATCTTTAATATTAATTTTATCTCTCACTGGATTAACATCCTTTTTCAATGTTTGTATTGTGTCTTCTGTTTGCTCCAAAGTTTTTATCCGAATTATGTTTCTCTTCTTATTTCTTGCACCCTTTCCAGTAACTGGAGTATCTTCTTTAATATTTTCATCTTTTTGTTTAATTTGTCTTTCTTCTATTAACTTCGGACTACTTTCCCTCTGCATTCTAAATTCTTTATCTCTTACAGTCCTTAATATTTCTCCTATATTCTTAAATACTAACATAAGTGTATCGTCTATTCCTTGTCTAATTTTCTTTATCATATCTATTCCTTTTTCGCCTATTTCTCCCATGCAAATAAGTTCTTCAACAGCATGCTGTATTGTTACTCTTTTACTATATAGTTCGGCCATATCTATTTCTTGACATTCTACTCCAAAATTAGTAAATTGTTCAATTTCTTCCCTCACAGATTTTTCTAATGATTCTTCTAACCTATCTGTCATACCTCTCCTTATCTGAATTTCTTCTAAATACAGGTCCTGTACTTCCCTCATATGTCCCAATTCTCCAACCTTTTTGGTTAATTCCTCAATTTCTTTTTCTTTATTCTTCAATTCTTTCCTTATCTTTATATTTTCTTCCCTTTCTCTATCCAATAACATTTTCATTTCCTTGTTCACTTTTGCCAAATCTACAGCTTTTTTTATTTTGTCCAGATTATCTTCATATTCTAACCTCATTCGTTCCTTTTCCTCGTTATGTTCCTGTATCACTTTATTATGTTGGTCTTTACTAACATAATCAATTTCAATATGAAGAACCTGTATTTTACTTTCATCAAATTGATTTTGTATTTCACTACCCCAGCAGCACAACGATATAGTACAATATTTGCACCATATCGTTATATATCGAAATGTCAGAGCAATATCAGATGTCATAACTATGATATAGAACGATCTCGTCTTATATGGTGCAAATTATTTATGATGTTAATCGATCAAGTCTTTAATTTTTCAGCCGAATATGTATTTGATTCTATGTGAATAATCTCCACTTTGAAGGAGAACAACTTGGGACAATAAATTATTTTAATACAGTTTGAAAAACATAGATCTATATCGTGCACCTGACAAAGATCTATATCAGATTCTAGATATAGACCTGATATAGATCTATCAAAGACGACATAGCTCTATATCCTGAGCATGACATACATCTATATCGTGAACCTGACAAAGATATATATCAGATACACAATATGCTGATATATCACCATATTGTGTGCCTTTAAATAAAAATATTGCCTTGAAATAAAAATTTGGAGAAAATTTAAAGTCGAGTGTACAATTTTGTTTGAATTGAAATTAAAAACGTTTGAATTTTTCATATGAAATTTTGATTTTAATAGGATTAATTATGTTGATATATCAAAATCATTTCGTCAGTTATAATTGAATCCTTACTGTGTATGTTTTACATCGTAGATGTTGGTATTTTAGAAGAAGCGAGAACTTATCCACTGTAACTTTAATTGCCACTTTATAATTGCACATATTTTTTAATTTTAAAAAAATTGCTCTTATTTTTGTTGTATGTGTGTTTTTCTTAAAATTATTTATTTTTTTCCTTTGATGTTTTCATTTTTACCATACTTTGAGAATTTTAACTCTTTTGTGATGCATATTTTTTATTCTGTATTTTTTTTTTATTAGCATATAAATTAATAATTTTAAATAAATAATATACTACACAATACATTAATTTGTTTCTTGTGTTTTTTGTATTATATATAATTTCCTCAATTATAATATAATTTTTCTATTATCTGCCTCAAAATGATAAATATGTCTCACAATTTCTATTATGTAATTTTTGTGCATACATGAAAATGAATAAATTTAATTGAAAATACAAGTAAAAAAAGATTACTTGTAATTTAATGTTATAATAAGAAACTATAGCCAGTGCTGTAGTGGTGGGTTGGTAAGATACGGAGTTAGAGATGGGAAGAGTTCAGGGGACATGGGTTCAAATCCACCCACCTCCAAATAATTACACTTTTTTATTTTATTTCTTCCGAAAGGGCGCCATCTATCGTCCAAAATTTGAAGTATTTGAATATATCACATTCACGATATAGATCTATTTATCTCCGACTATGCCTTTTTTAGCCAGAACGATATCGTGGCCCGATATAGATCTATATTGGAAACTGAAATTTTACGATATAGATCTATATCTTTGTGCTACTTGGGTAATCTCTCTACTCCTTTCTTCTAGAAGAGTCTCAAATTCTGCAATTTGTCTTACTTGATCTATTTGCATATCACTTTTTTTCTTATTTTCTACTTTTATGATATTTTCTAATTCCGCTATTTGCTTTTCATATTCTTTTCTCATATCACTTTTTTCTTTAGATTCCACCTTTAAGATATTTTCTAAATCTGTAATCTGACTTTTCATCTTATTTTGCTCTTCTGTTTGCTTCTGAAAGCTCTCTTCCAGGTCTGATTTCAATGATCGTCCACTTGTCTCAAATTCTTTCAACTCATTTACTTGTTGGATTAAGTGACTTCGCACTTTCCGCAATTTCCTTATCTCCTTAGTCTGGTCATCATAGTTCATGATAATATGGTAAAATGAATCAGTCCCGTATTTTACGGGACAGTAATGACTAGCAAAAAATGCCTCCTCTGACACATCACTCTGGATTCGCGCCTGGGGAAGGGGGCGCTGACTACTGTTTTGCACCGGGCACCACTAGGTCTAACCGGCCCTGTGGCGAGCGGAGCATTTCTCAGTTTTCTGAATGAAGGTATATACCAGAGGACGATGGTCTGCGTACATGGAAAAGTTTACGGTCTTCTAGCATGTGACGAAAATATCGTACTGCTGAGTAAATGCTTAGAAGTTCACGATCGTACACACTGTACCTTTTCTCAGTTGCTGTGAGTTTACGTGAAAAAAATCCAAATGGTTGGACTTGTTTTTCACCACTTGATGTAAAAACGCTCTCAAGGACGTATCCAAAGGTGCATCTAGTACTGGGTGCGCCAAAAGGGCACAATCAGTGATCAATTTTTTGCATAATGTAAATGAATTTATCGTTTCATCCGTCCAACTGATCGGCGTTAGATCTTTTTTGCGTTTCCCTTTCACGAGTTCATGTAAATTTGCATGGGCATGAGCAGCGCCTTTCAAAAATCTGTGGTAAAAATTAATCAAAGCGAGAAATCTTCTCAGCTCATCCACAGTTTTAGGCAAAGGATAATCAAGTAATGCTTGAACTCTATCGGGAATGGAAGAAATTCCTTCACCACTGACAGTTACGCTCAAAAAATTTATTTCATGTTCACCAAAAACACATTTTTCAGGATTAATGACTAAATCATGATCGCTCAATCGTTGAAAAAGTTTTTTGATATCACTTTTGGGACTTTCCTCATCAGCGGATGCGACAAGCAAATCGTCTAAATACGCATAGACAAAATCTAGATCAGATAGAATGCTGTCTATAAATCGCTGGAATGTCTGAGCAGCATTTCGCAGTCCAAAGGGCATGCGAATGTATTGGAAAAGTCCGTGAGGTGTTATTACTGCTGTTTTTTGAATATCTTTTGGTTCGACATGAATCTGGTGATAGGCCTTTACGAGGTCTATCTTAGAAAAAATTGATTTTCCTGCAAGACCAAATGAAAAATCTTGAATAAACAATCGGGTACAGTTATGGCATTGAACCTACGATAATCTCCACAAATCCGCCACTCACCATTCTTTTTGGGAACGAAATGGATTGGGCTCGCCCATGAACTTTATGACGGGTGAACAATGCCCTGCTTAATTAAGCTGTTAAACTCATTTTTCACAGCTAAAAGTTTTTCAGGCGATAGTCGCCGGGCCTTAGCGAAGACAGGAGAACCATTCGTTTCGATATGGTGAGTGACACAATGGGATTTGGGATCAAAATTGAGAATAGATCTTGTTAATTGAGGAAATTCTCCTAGCAATTTATGGTATGGAGATGCTCCGGAAATTATGGCGAGTCCTAAACTAGGTCCTGGTAGTGGTCAAGGTAGTTAATTTGTCAATAAGACATTTGTTTTTGATATCTATCAGAAGTCCAAATTTTTCCAGAAAATCCGCTCCTAATAAAGGATGCGAGACATCTGCCACAACAAATACAAATGAAAATTTGCGGCGTAAGCCTAGATCTAACTCAAATTGCTTGTTGCCATATGTGAGGATATTTGATCCGTTGGCGGCAAAACGACAAGATTGTTGCGGCTCATTAATTTTTGTATAGGCCTTTTGGATAACAACTAATAGCTGCACCACTGTCAACAAGGAAACGTAAGCCAGAATTTTTGTCACAAACAAAAAGGCGACTTTGCCCCTGGAATTGACCTGCCGTCGCACTAACAGGGGGGCTAGTCAGTTTTCCGAATATTGACATGGTTGCACGCATTTATTGGCTTTTTGACCAAATTTTTTGCGGTACCAACATAAAAATTGTTTTTGTAAACGATCGTTAATTTTTTTCTTGTTGCGCGAAGTTTGTCGGCTGCGGTCACTTCGATTATCTCGACTTTGAGAACGAGTTCGAGAGAGCTTTTCGACTTGTTTAGTCAAATTTTCGATTTGGCTCTGCAGTGACTCAAGAGTCGTGTTTGGTACGACTTTGTACGACAGTCATCTATCGTCGTAGTCGACGAGAAGCATCTATAATTTTATCAGCTATAACGGCCAATGATTTGAGTGAGTCCTGGCACACCGAGAGAATTTGTTGCACATTTATTGGTAGCCGTTGTTACCAAAGTGTGGCTAAAGCCTCATCGAAAACTTGATTCCCCAACAAATTTTGCATTTCATTCAAGGGCTGTGAAGGCTTTTTATCGCCGAGTTGTAGCTCTTGAAATAGCAATTTCAATCTCGCAGACTCAGATTGTTCGAAACAAATCAAAACACGATTTTAAAGAGTCAAGTGTTACAGTTTTCAATGGGAGGAGAGCGAACCAGATTGCTCACGTAACGAGAGTACTTTTGCATCTAAAGCTGATACCACACAATGAAATTTTATCAGATCTGCAAAGATTCTTGCTGTGATAAATAAACTTTCAAATAAACTTTCGAGTTTTCTGCCATTTTTGCGAAAAATCGCGATTTTTTTTTTTCAATTTACCAAAAACTTTTGAATTTTCAATTAATTTGCGATGACATACAGATTTATCTACGGTAGATAATTTCAGTGAAATGTTCAGCGAACAAGACTGATACCGCAATCTACAACATACCGAGACCGAAACGTGTCTCGAGAAAAGTCCAAAAAAACTTTCACTTTTGTCTAAAAATGTCACACTCGGCAACGTTGACGACGGACACAATCGCTCTAACTGGTTGACTTGGAGCAGCGATAAAAAAAATTTGAGCAGGCTTTCTGTAGTCACCGTCACAATCTGCGAGTCCGTTTGACCATTTGGAAGTCCGGTGAATCATTTTGTAAGTTCGGATCTACCATTTTGTACCAACATGAATGTGGCCTCAATAAACTTATTTAGAACCGCATGGTGATAACAATTATTTAATTTACTCATCTGACTCCATGAATTGTCACTACTCAAGAGATCTTGATAATCAAATAATTAATTTATTAAAAACATAACTTCAGAACTGGTTAACATGTTAAAACTTATGTAACTTAAAACGGATAACGGGGATACATAATGTAAAAAGTTAAATACTGAAAAAGAGCGAAAAGCGAGTCGTCAACCGCATTTTATACAACACTAGCGGTGACGTCACACTGACATAACACAAGGTGCGATGACGTTACAACATAAAACATTCACAGCGACACCTACAGTATAAAATTACATGTCTTGACAGCCTGATTCACCGATTCGTCACCGAGTCGCAACCTCTAAAGCTCAAGCTTGTAGCCAGAAATTTCGTTCGGAGTGGGGATGAAGTGGTCAAATAATATATTCGACCACTTTGCCCTTACTTCAGTAATTTTCTCACATTTCGAAGTGACCGGATCACCAAGCCCGCCCCCCACCACCCTCTCTCGCTACGACCTTGCTGAAGCTATAAACATGAAATTCTGTCAGTAGTTTTCTTTTATACTGTTGAGACTCCCAAAAAAAAAAAGATTTCTCAAAATTCAACCTCTAAGTTTCTCTTAAGGAAGAATTTGCAGAGTACTAAATCCACGCTAGTGAAGACGCGTGTAATAGTTAGTTCCCTATCCATGGATATTCATCACTTCTGAATCATTTTGTACTTCACTATAGACAGAACCCTCTCAATCCGGGTACACGGTAAAGTGTTGTTCTGGAGGGGGTGGGGGCAGGTCCTATGGCCAACAACTTCCAAAGCAGATTCTAAAGGTGTTACCATGACCCCCACAGGGACTCGGCGGGGAGGGATTTAGATCAGAGAGGAGAATAACGGAGTATATGTTACTGCCAAAATCCGAAATTGGCCACTTCGTGAACTGACTAGCCCAGCTGACCCTTCCGATGTCCGAAATACGGGCTTTTTCCGGGCTCTGTATATCGATCCCTATATCAATGCCTATGATTCGAGGTTATCGCCGCGTTGGAGCATTTTTTTGTGACAATTATGGCCATTTATAATCAGCCATATCTAATCATAATTATGTATTAGCCACGACGGCCCCAAAATACTCGAGGTCATACCCATTGCCCTAGCTAGCCTATTTGTTGAAGGAAGCCCTGACAAGGACCGTCTCAACAGCATGATACTCTCCCCCACCGGGACAGGGCCACAACTAGGATTTTAGCCTCTCAGGGCAAACATGATTTTGATGTACCCAGAACACTTTGAAATTCAATAATTTTGTGAGAGTGTTCATTGTTCTCACCTAAAACTGCTGGCCCCTAAATTTTTCTGCCCGGGGCAGTTGCCTCCTCCCACTTTGCTAATTCCGGCCCTGCCCTGGGCGAAGGGGTTTTGTGGGGTCTTTTTTGAGCCCCACTTGATTAGAAACACCTGATAACCAATTTACATTCTGAATGCCGAAAATTTTGACCATATCTCATTGTCACACACGCACACACGAGGCCCTTCCGTATATTTCTTTGCATTATAAAATTGGTGAATTACTAATAAATGATGAAAATTCTCTCATGTTCATGATGATTTACGTACCAAAAAGAATCATTTCTCTCTCTCAAAATTGACTTAAACTGAAAAAAGTTTAAAAGTTAAGTTTCAAACTAATAAAATGTCTTCAATTATTTTTTGGCCCTCTGATTAACCGGGTTCCAGTTGGCCTATTGTACGCCGAATTAAGCCGTTGTTAATTGCCGGAGTTGTTCGCCCGTGGGATTCGTGGAGAGTTCTGGTTTTTCTCACAAAGTTTGATAGGTTGAATACCACTGGATTAAAACAGTTGAAATTTCTTTTCACATATAAAACGGTAAAATTTCTTTTCACATATAAAACGGTAAAATTTCTTTTCACATAAAAAACGGTAAAATTATCTTTTACAGTGCAGTTCGAGGATTGAGTTCAATACATTCGTGATTGCTTTTGCAAATACAGTAAAACCTGTCTTCAATGGAATCGCAAGGGACCGAAATTTTTTTTCCGTTGAGCACAGGTTTCCGCTTAATAAAGGTTCAATTGATATAAACGTGTGAAATTATGTAACGATCTCTTATGTAATTGAAATAACATATAAAAATAAATTAATTGAAAATAAATAATTTAAAAATAGATGATAAAATTAATTATATTTAAAATAATTGAATTTAAATGAATAATCAGTCTATAATTACTAAATAATGTATTTAAGTTCTGGCGGCACCTCCATAAAGTTCCGACCTACACTGTGTTCTAAAATAACGACATTTACGTTCTTTTTAACTTTCTCAAAAATTTTCGATCAGGGTGTCATTGTCTGTTCTGTCAGGTTCAGGTTGTACATTATCGTCAATGTTTATGTAATCCTCAGCATCAGATTCTAACTAGGAATTTTGTAAGGGAAAGAGCAATATGGTCTTGCTGCCCCTACCACTGTAAAATTCGAAGATTTTGTAGCGGTCTTTTTGTTCCCACCTAAAATTTATCACGCCCTGAATTTTGCCACCAGTGTAGAGCCCCCTCCCCCTTTTTCCTCTCTCTAAATAATTCCGGCCCTGCTAAGCCTTGCGACCACGGAATGCACACAGCTTGCATACAATTTTGTAAGTCTTGCATAACATTCGAAAATTCAACCCTTACACTGATTTTTGATGTTGAAAAGTCTGCTCTTCGGAAATATTTTGTTACAATTTCAGAAAGCAACTGCTTTAATATGGTTATGGCTTATCAAAACCACTGCATTGCGTACAGAAAAGGTTTATGCTAATCTAAGGTGTTGATAATGTATTACTCTCATTTGTGAGCATAGATTGAGATGAAAAATTTTGCCTACTCAAAAATGTTTACTATTACTTCATAAATTGTCCTCCGATACCATTTTTATATCATTCTGATGGTTATCGTCCATTGATCGCCGTGTGTAAAATTTTCCGTTAAAGGATACAATTTTTCTTTCTGTTTCCACGTTAGACAGGTCCCGTTTAACCCATTTGCATCATCCGAAAAAGTGGAAAATTGGTCCATATCACAAAAATTATTTTATTGTATAAAGTTAGAAATATTTCAAACTGATAAACAGCGAAAAACAAAATGGCGTACACAAAGAATTCATAATTTTACTTAGTTCAATGAAGATGTACATTGAAAATAACTGGAAAAATTAAATTTAATAGTTTGATACAGTATATGATAGTACTCTAGTGTGTTTTGTTCTTATGCATAACAAACTGGAGCTCATATCTGCGCTTTGGTGATAATGGTCAGGAAAATTCCGCGCATATATGCGCTTATGATGCAAATGGGCAATGCAGGTTTTTTAATGTGTATTTTGGCAGTGAAGAAATCATGGGAGCACGAAATTTTTCCGTTGAGAAGACAGGTTTTACTGCAATTTACAGGTTTGCAATTATGGAGAAAAAAGTAAATCAGCAAGGTAAACGTGTAAAAGGCAGCAGGGCCGGATTAACCCACATGAAGGCCCTAAGCACTAAAGTGATTTTGGTCCCCCCCCCCCATTTTTGACTTCAACGCATGCTCCTCCCCCGTGATAATTAGATTTGTTTACAATTTTCTACTATAAGTATGCAAATTTTGATAAGCAGATAGTTTATGTGGGATTCAAAATAATTTACCACGAGCCTATGATGCCACGATTGCTGAGGAGCCTCGAGTGTCAGGAAGACCTTGTGAAAATTTGATCTGGTTAAAATTTTGAAGAGAGTATGCAAATTGTGCGGTGGTGTAGTTGCATACAGGGTGTCCTTTAAGAGTTAGTATGGCCTTTGTCTCCTCAACCATCCGTGGTAGAGATGATTTCAGTTTGAAAAAATGCTCAAAAGGCGTTCAGAAATTACCCTGTACCAGTTTTGAGAGTGAAAACACAGTGTGTAACAAAATAAACAAAATCTAAATTTTTAATGGCCTCCCGTCCTCTAGCTTCTAATTATAAAATGGCTGCACTGTATCTCCTGAGGCTAACAAGAAAATTCCAAATTGACAAGTACAAAGTTCGCTGAGATATTTGAATTCAAAATTCGAAGGAAACTTGGAAAGGACAGCATAAATGAGGGGAAGGAGCGTTGTCGATTAGTTTTTGCTGTGCTTTCATAACATTTCTCCAGTTTTTGAATTGAAAAATCTTAGCGAATATTGCACTTAGAAAAATGCAATTTTTCTGTTGCCATCAGGAGAGACAATGCAATAACTTTTTAATTGGAAGTTAAAGAACGGTAAATCGAAGAAAAATTTATATTTCTTATTTTGAGACACACTGTATTTTCTGAGGATGATATCACTTTCCGCTATCCATACGAAGGTTTCAACGGTTGGCTGGTGCGAGATGAATTTAGGAAAGAAAAATTCAACTGTGCTCTTGCTAGGAATCGAACCCACGTTCTCGAGCTTTCTGGGTGAGCACACTAGACTACAAAGACAAAGAATATCAATTTTTCCTTGGAACTTGTATGCGATGAACGGTCGGACCTAACTCAGGCCAAAGTCTGGTCCCGTTCAGCGCACACATGCTCTAACGAAAGATTGAGATATTCGTTGCCATTGCAGTCTAAGGCGCTCACCCGACAAGTGAGAGAACGTGGATTCGATTCCCAGCAAAGACAGTTTTGAATGTTCTTTCTTTCCTAAATTCATCTTCGCATCAGCTAACCGTTGAAAAAAAACACTATTTCCACTCTCAAAACTGCTAAAGGGTAATCTTTGGAAGTATTTTTTACATTGAAACTATACCTCTCCGACGGACGGTTGATAAGAAAAGGCGGCACTAGCAGGTACAGGACACCCTGCATAGTTAGATAGGGGCCTAAGAAAAATTTGTTTTACCTAGGGGAGGATGCTGTTGATATAGCTCTGGGCTTACTTTATGGAAATAGAGCAAAATCTCTCAATCCAAAAACTGAGCATTAACGCGAGTTCTTGTTCGAAATTAACTTTGTTTCTCTGCTTTTTATACAGGACCTCTCGCACACTCCACTGCATATTACATTTGAAATTAAAATTTGAAAAATTTATCTGATCACAATTTATCATTCTCATCGGCGCCCTAACGCCCCTCGCCGCGAGAAATTCAAATCCCGACAGAAATCGCGAAGTGCAGCTTATACGGCGAAATTAAAATTTGAAAAAAATTTATTTGATCGCAATTTACCATTCTCATCGGCGCCCCAACGCCCCTCGCCGCGAGAAATTCAAATCCCGACAGAAATCGCGAAGTGCGGCTTATACGGAGAAATTAAATTTTTCAATTTGACCCTGTCGGGATTTCGATCCTGTTGGGATTGTGAACGGAACCGTGAAGAAATAGTGGAAGAACATGGTCATATCCATAGGCGAACTGATGAACCTCCATTGCGCGCCTCAGCGAGAGCTCATGCACGGGATCTCTTCTGAGGAAGACGAAGAGAGAAATGAGGAGTCCCTCACCTCAAATGAGATTAAGAGATGTGTTGAACGTGGAATTCTGTGCAAAACTTTGTAGAAGAAAACCACCCTAAATAAAGCTGCAGCAGTGCGAACAATAAATCTGTCCAACGGTAGCGCGATTTCTCATTTCCGAGAGAACCAAAAAAAAGAGGCAAAACCAAATGTCGTAGATAAGGTTGTTTTTTTAAAGTCACACAAAAAGAATACAGAAAAAGTGAGTCCTTAAGTCACTCTAAACCGGTGATTCCCAACGTGGGCGTTAACGCCCCCGGGAATGGTAGAAGCTACGAGTATAACATAGGATCCTATGGGTTAGATTGTGTTGGGGGCGATAGGACAAAAAAGGTTGGGAAATATATACCTTAAGCGTAAACGATAGTCTTCTTTTCTCTGGTCGTTAGAGCAGTGGTTCTCAACCTTTTTTTGTCCATGGCCCCCTTTCAACCATTTCTCATTCCTGTGCCCCCCCCCCTTGCGAACATGACTAATTTTCTTCCTTGTAATCTTCATCTCCACAAATAACTAGTCTTTCAATGAATCTTGTATTGACAAGTGGAGAGGACTTTACTATAATGCAACAACACAATATTTCACATAACAGTTTGTACTATATTTAATATACAGAGCGTATAGGTAACGGGGTATAAGGCATTGTACTGGCGAACCATTGGTCCTAGAGGCATACTTCCAGGTGGAAAAAGTACCCGAATAATGTGTAGTACTCAGATATTTGATTCATGCTGCCAGGGGTTACAGAGCCATTAAAATAAAAATGTTAACTTTTTATGCGGACACCCTGTGCCCCAAAAACCAATTGGAAAATTTTGTTTCCCGGTCTCCCACAAAAAAATTCAACGTGTCTAAGTTCAAATTTTCACTGAGATATTCGATTAACAGCATTAAATGAGGGAAAACCATTTTACCCGCATTGAATGCTGTTTTTCCCAAATTTCCTCAATTTTTCGAATTTGCATACCTCGGTGAATATTGCACTTGGAAACGTGAAATTATTTTAGTTGGCATCGGGAAAGACAGAACAACAACTTCTTAATTGGGTTCTTTGGCACACGGGGACAATATAAAAAGTTTTTATTTTATTTTATAACTATACAACCCCTTACAAGGTAAATGACATATCTGAATTGGACACGTGATTTGGATACTTTTTCTAGTTGGAAGTATGTCTCTAAGACTAACGGCTCGCCAGTAAAGTGCCATACGCCCTGTTACCCATGCAGCCTGCATACACACGTAAAAAATAGTTTGGGACGAAACACAGTCGACTCCCGTTTTAACGAAAACTTTTCTAATCCCTAGGATAAGTTTACATATAGGAACAATATAAAAATCTAGAATTCCTTTGTAAATAAATTTCGTTATTAAAAGTGGTTTCTCCTGTCTCTTGGAGTTCATTATAATGGGGGTTGGCTGTATTTCCCCCCCCCCCCCAAAAAAAAATCCGACATTTTTGCACTAAAGTATTGAACTTCAGAAATTTGATCTGAAAACAGTCCTTTTTACTTTTGTAAATTTAGGAAGGAAACAAAAGGAAGAATGGGTGGGGAGAAAAAAAGAAAAATGGCCTAGAGGGGCTCGGTTCTGCGTAAATGCCTCGAAATTCCACTTGTGCGCAATGGGATTCGCACCCCACTCTCCGTTTTATGACAAAATTTCACATTAATGTCTATATATAGCTCTTTCAATATTAAAATATTTCATTTATACGAAGCACAATTTCAATTGACATTTTCATTTTTACTCGAACTCCAAATCTTTGGTATTTAGACATCATTTCCAACTATCAAATCCACGCAGGTTTTTTTAGATTGCGAAAACGTGTCGCTGAGTGGGTTTTGCATGCGTATTATCAACACTAAAAACCATAAATTTTAGGTTGACAGATACAAAGAGACGCATTGAGCGGGTTATGGACATTTCAAAGTAAAGGCTTACGTGAGAATTTATTGCACTTTTCTGAGAAATCAGCAGAAGCAGTGGGTATCAAATCAACGGATTTAAATTGCTTTAAATGTGGTCATATGCCCTTTTAGAATTTTTTTTATTTTTCTAATGTCCACAACATTGTTCTTGCAGGATAGAAAAATTGCATTGAAATTATTTGAGATGTCGCAGGCCAGTAGCAGGCTTAAGTAGTAGGCCAGTTAATAGGAAGCATTACAGTATCGATTAAAAAAACTTTAAAGGTGTGGTGTCAATCTTAGAAGTCCCAATACATTATCTGCTTGGATTGAATATAGAAACCAATCAGCAAACCAAATGACGTTAAGACAGTCTTAAATATGACTGCTGATAAGGACATGGCAACGGAAATGGGACAACGAACCGAAATCCGGAAGGAAAATACACGAAATCATGCCAAGAATGAAATTAAAAAGCAGCAACTGGACAAGGGAAATGATACTGTTCTTTACCGAACACGGCCCTTTCCCCTCCTACCTCGAGCGATTCAAGCTCAGACGAAATGACAAGTGCAGTCAAACTGGGTTTCCTATCCACTACGTCACAAGATGCCCATTCACAGCGAAACTGCACTTCGGGGCACCAGCTGAGCCAAACATTCCGCTGTGGAGAGCTGAACTACTGAAGAGACCCGACCGTACGCAAAAAATCACAACACTGATGTCACTAATAGAAAGCAACGAGGAAGATTTCTTCCCAAAAGAGGCGCCTCCACCACCGAGACGACGACGCAGGGCAGCCTCCTCAGAAGAGGACTCGTCGAGTACAGAAGACCAGAAGCCCCCCGGCCGTTACACTTCGAAGACATGCACCACGATGTATCCCAGAGCTGTGCACCAGACGTACAACTCTTGCGCGTCTGGGCGAGTTAATGTCCTGCAAATATTTTCTCGATGCAGATTATACTGCCTTTTATTGTCATATATTATCATGCATATATAATTTGTCATATATTATCATGCATATATAATTTGTCATATATTATCATGCATATATAATTTGTCATATATTGCCGTCAATTAGTATACCGCAGTAATCATGTAACGCCTGTCTCGCCCATATTCTTGTATATACGTATTTTCATCAATGAGTGTATACAAGGGCGTAGCGGGGGGGGGGGGGGGGGCACTTGGGGGTCTGGTCCCCCCCCCCCGAAATGTGAGAAAATGACCGAAAAAAAGGAAAAAGATGGCCAAATCCATTGTTCTGTCACTTTGGTCCCCCCACGAACGAAATTTCTGGCTACGCCCCTGAGTGTATAGAAATGTTAAGTGAAACATGCCTCTATCGTATACATCTCTGCTCTATGCACAATTTGCACATATTTTGCGTTTGATGCACGCAGCGACACGAAGCACATTGCTTTGTACGTGCACCACTCGCATTTTGTTTTGCATCTGTACTGTATGTTGTTTCGCACAATGCAAGTTGTTCTATAGATTAATTGTGTATTAGTTGTATGTTATCACTGTATTCTTCTGTTCGACGCCCGTAGTGACACGACACGCATCGCACTGTACCTGCACTGCTTTTATTTTTTTGTTTTGCACCCGTATCGTATATTTCGCTATTTTAGTATAATTCAAGCTGTCCGCTAGATTTATTGTGTAATTGTGACCCGCAACATGACTGTAACTCGCACCACTCACATTGCTTTGTACCCGCACCGCTCATAGTTTTGTTTTTCACCCGTATCGTACATTGTCTATTTTCGTATAATGCAAGTTGCTCTTTTGTTTAATTGCGCCCCACAACATGTCTGTAACTCGCACCTGCACATAATCTGTTCAGTCGATACATTTTTGCACAGTGGCTGTATAATTAATACTTCTGTTTGCGCACAATATTTGTATATATATATTTCACTCTGCTTTGTACCCGCACCGCCCATATATTTTTGTTTGCACCCGTATCGTATAATTGCCTATTCTGGCATAATGCAAGTTGTCCTACAGATAAATTGAGCCCGCATCATGCCTGTAACCCACACCGACATATAACTGTACAGTTTTTTTTTATTTTGCACAGTGCCTGCATCGTTCATATTTCTGTTCTGTGCACAACATTTGTTTGTTTTCTCTGTTCCATGGCCGTAACGACATGACCTTGCACATGATTTTTCATATTGCCTTGTACACACTGTATATAATATGTCCTGTCATGTATCCTTGTCCTTCATGTCCTTCCATCAATCTGTTTTAAATAAAACAACCTGGAGAACTTTGGAGCAGGGCCGCCGTGGGTGTGCATATGGCCGAGGAGGGAAATTCAGAGAAAAGGGGTACTTTCAGGAACAACGGGGGTTGGAGAACATCAGGAGACTGCTGGGGTGAACAAGGGGTTACAGTGGGTTGCCGAGGGTCGGGGAGGGCCCCCATGAGAGAAGATCCCGTAGGGGTCCGCCCCGGCCATCCGACCTTCCTCAGCAAGATTCAACCCAGTCGGGTAAAGGGCTTATATCCCTCAAGGGACAGAGTCCGGGTCTTGTCTGGTACATCAGTCTTAAATATGCTTAAATTACGGTTTTCCTTTTAAGTTGAAAGGCAAATGGCATATGAACAATTGCGATTGAAACAACAGTAATTTTATGCAATTACAGTTTCTTGAGTTATACATCAATGTAGTTTTAAAAAATAAGATTTCGTGGGTATTATTCCTCATGTATGATTTGGTCTCGTTATAACTGAATTCGACTTTATTTCTTTTCAGCAGAGGCAATGGATTGGCACCCCCCCCCCTCAAAAAATACCCCAGAGCAATCATTCTTTATTCGATTTTTATAAATATATTCCCCATCGGACCACTCAGTGCCGGATGAAGATAGCTTTGTGCTAAACTAGATGGTTATCCGTCTGTAACTGCATGAAAACGATGGGGGGGAGGAAGGGGGGGGGAGTTTACAAGCTTTCATTTTTCACCCATCTACTTCTTGGATTACATTTATTACCAGCACTCAAAAGAATGTCAACAAATCTTTGTCTGCTTTCTTCATAGCAGCCCTCTTTGAATGAAAAGTCTTCGAAAACACACAATTTTCTGTCTTTACAGTTACTTCATTTTGCTTAAACCTCTTCTATAGTTTGTGTCAGGGCCTACTATCACCCCCAAGTCGTAAAACCACCGAGATTACATGCAACACTTTTTTTATTTCCTTGCTCTTGTTAATGTTACTTGAACAGCGGAAAAATTGCGAAAAGATATTCTATGCATTTTGTTTTTTCAGTCAGAGTGGCTAAAAAAATGTAATTTCCCAAACTTCTTCTTGGCCCCCTGGAATATCCTAGGGCCCTCGGTTGAGAACCACTGGTTTAGAGTGACTTAATTTGCAAACATTATCGTTATTGTATGTTTATTTATGGCATAATTATATTTATTTCATTGTATCATTTTGCATTACTAAATGAATGATGTTTTTATTAGTAATTTTCATGTGAATGAATAATTGTGGAACGAATTATCCAAGTTTGCATTATTTCCTATGAAGAAGTTTCATTCGAGTAACGAGCAATGCGGATAACGAGCACGTTGGCAGAACGGATTAAGCTCGTTAACCGATGTTCCACGGTAATTTGTTCTCTTCCCACTCCAAAACAGGTCAATGAAATACATTTAGTAATGGGTGCGGTTAATAAACTATTATAATTAAACTATTACACTCTAATATTCCCATTAATTAGAAGAATTATCGCCACGTAAACTATTCTGCAATATTGTAAGAAATAATGTAATTTTATAAAGAAAATTCTTAAGAAAAATTCACTTGCCCACATAAAAATAGATTTTTCCCCCCTTTCGGAGTAATTTCAATATTTATAGAACAATTCTTCAAACAATTTGAGCTATATTATACTAGATACAGTGATCTCTCATTTGTACGTTTCTCTCGGTTATAAGAGACATTCCCGTCAACGATATAATATATAATGCTATTCCATTATACGCTTCTTTCACTTATGCGTCTTCTTGTTCCTACGGTTAAGTGAGAGATCACTGTACGTTTTATGTTTCAAAATTAAAAAAAAAAAAACATTTCAGACTCAGTTTTGAAACAGAGATTTGCCGTTGCAAAAAGGTTTCACCTCCTGAACTTACAGCAACCTACCAGTGGTGGATTACAACTTGATGAATGAATTCAAATAAATGAATTTCGATGTCCTGGTGCAAATACGCGTGTTGAGATGTGCTAGACGAAAGAGCAATTCACTGTTTGTTCTCGCGTGGATACTGGCATGGGGTATAATTCGCACAGTCAAATGTCTTGTAGAACACACATTTGTTGATAACGTCGAGTACTTGATGATTCGCTGGGTATTCGGCATATCTCGGTGCTCGCGTTGTAGCTGATGACGGCAATTCATATAAGACTTATGGCATAGCATGACACCATAATATCCAGAAAATGTTTCCTTGACAGTGTGTAATTTGATAATTTATCTGATAAGATTAGTTTTATTCAAAATTTAATGATTGCAGCTTCTAAAATGCATGCTTCTGGTTATAAAAATTACTTAGGTATGTCTAGTTCAGTATAGAAATGTAATCTAGTTCAACCGTATTCTTTTTCAGGGATCCGGGAAATGAGTTCAGATTAACGGGAATTTCACATTTTGTTTGCGGAATAACGGGAGAGAAAACTTCTAACACACATGTATGAAACTGTAGAGTCTCTACATAACGAACCGCCCACTTTTTGGTTTTACACAAATCAAAATTTCTATCCAAACTTTCAATTTTCCTTTAAATTAGAAAAAAAATCAAAAATTATTCCTCTTACGTAAATTTTCTGTACGCCGCTTTTTTGGATAAAACAAAGCAATTCCGTTATGCCAGGCGATTCACTATAAGCGTCTAAAAATAGAATAAATGAATTTATTGGATTAAAGAGTAAATGGCAAGGCTGTAGACTGGGGCTCGGGCCCACAAATGTTTACATTTATTTTGAATAAAAACAACCCCTTCAAGAGGGTCTGCCCTGGGGTCCCGAGAAAGCACATTACGAGCCAGGGCAAATGGAAATAATACTGGATAACTATTTTCATCGGCCTACAAAATGGAACTGAAATAATTCAAATATTTGTGTTCACTCCACCTATTCAACGACGCACTAGTTTGACAATTCTGTTAATTTGTAGATATGCCCTATTAAAAATAAGTGTTTTACACTTTATGAAACACGCAGGACCGCAACTACATGCTTGGTAAGCTGGGACAGGAACGCATTTTGGTGCTCTCTTGAAATGTTGAAGGAGAGATTAAAGTGTCAAATTTGCGCTCCCTTTGGTCCATCACCCGGGGCACCAGACCCCAACTGCTCATATCCATGCCCCCCCCCCCCCAGCAGTTGTGGCCCTAGAAACACAATTCAACTCTTCGGCCGTAGATCTATTATAGTTAACTAGAGATGCTCAAAATAAAATTTATCAAAAATGTATATTATTTTCAGTGTTGCTTACCGTTCCTTAGGGTTAGAAGAAACCATGTTGAAGATTCATTTACGTGGAAAAAAATTTAATCCTTTATATACACACTTCACACTACCTTACTAAAAGATTTCGAACAATCCAATAACTGTATTTTGTCAGGCATTTCACTGTAGACATCCTGTTCATGGAAATTTTCATTTTATCCAGACTTTCTGGCCTTCTACTCACTGAAACAGCAGGGGTCACATATCCAATGCTGGTGTCGGGAAAATACTCCGTTTGTCAGTGTCCTTCGTTGAACGATCATCACAATGTCTTTTCTTCCTTCCACGGAGGACTCTGAGAGCGGTGCCTTGTAAATTGTTCTTTTGTTCGTTCCCGTGTTTTTTTTTTCGGTTACTTGTACAAGTGCATTGTTTAAAAAAAATTTCAATAAACAAAAATAGAAATAATTAGCTCAAAATATCCGCTGATATGCATACAAATTGATACTACTGATGTTAAAATGCCGTTTTCTCCTATGGAACATATTTGAAAGGAAGAAAAGGAGTAGAGAAAGTCATCCCACGGGCCCCACGGACGCTTGGGCCCTGTCAGCCCCCCCCCCCCCATGTGGAGCCATGGTCTTGAACAGAAGGCTCGTTGATTCATAATGTAATTCTCAAAATTGATCCAAGTTTGGATGTTATTGACTTTGTTGTTGTAGCCATCGTAACTGAAAATTGCATTAATATATACACTGAAGAGCCAAAAAACCTGGTCACCTGCCTAATATCGTGTAGGGCCCCCGCGAGCCGCAGAAGTGCCGCAACGCAACACGACGTGGTATGGACTCGACTAATGTCTGAAGTAGTGCTGGAGGTAATTGACACTATGCATTCCTGCAGGGCTGTCCATAAATCCGTAGGAGTAAGAGGGGGTGGAGATCTCTTCTGAACAGCACGTTGCAAGGCATCCCAGATATGTTCAATAATGTTCATGTCTGGGATTTTGGTGGCCAGCGGAAGTGTCTAAAGTCAGAAGAGTGTTCCTGGAGCCACTTTGTAGCAATTCTGGACGTGTGGGGTGTCGCATTGTCCTGCTGAAATTGTCCAAGTCCGTCGGAATGCACAATGGACATGAATGGGTGCAGGCGATCAGACAGGATGCTTACGTACCTGTCACCTGTCAGAGTCGTATCTAGACGTATCACGGGTCCCATATCACGCCAACTGCACACGCCCCATACCATCACAGAGCCTCCACCAGCTTGAACAGTCCACTGTTGACATGTAGGGTCCATGGATTCATGAGGTTGTCCCCATACCCGTACACGTCCATCAGCTCGAAGCAATTGGAACCGAGACTCGTCAGACCAGGCAACGTGTTTCCAGTCCTCAACAGCCCAATGTCGGTGTTATCGGGCCCTGGCGAGGCGTAAAGCTTTGTGTCGTGCCGTCATCAAGGGTACACGAGTACATATCGATGATGTTTCGTTGAATGGTTTGCACGCTGACATTTGTTGATGGCCCAGCATTGAAATCTGCAGCAATTTGCGGAAGGGTTGCACGTCTGTCACGTTTAATGACTCCCGTCAGTCGTCGTTGGTCCCGTTCTTGCATGATCTTTTTCCGGCCGCAGCGATGTCGTAGATTTAATTTTTTACCGGATTCACGGTACACTCGTGAAATGGACGTACGTGAAAATCCAAATTTCATCGCTACCTCAGAGATCCTATGTCCCATCTCTTGTGCGCCGACTATAACACCACGTTCAAACTCACTTAAATCTCGATAACCTGCCATTGTAGCAGCAGTAACCGATCTAACTACTATGCCAGACACTTGTTGTGTTATATAGGCGTTGCCGACCGCAGCGCCGTACTCTGATTGGTTCCATATCTCTTTATTTGCATACGCATGCCTGTACCACATTTTTTGGCTCTTCAGTTTATATATAGCAAAATAGTGAGTTTGTCCACTAGTCCCCACATAAATTTTCATGTCCATCCTCGCCCTTCAATAGGGCCAGACCATTTGTTTTTCCTGATAGTACATCTGATTAAAAATATCAGAAAATCTGGCTGTATTAAAAAAATGGTGTTTTTCCCTAGACTTTTTTTTGCCCCCGTCTATAAGTTCAGTTCCCCGTCGTCAGGTTCATGTTTTGCACTTCTTGAACATAGATCACACGTTGCTTCATAATATAATTCTAAAAACTACTCTATGTTTGTCAATGATATGTACAAAAAGTGCATTTTTGAAATAGATTCGCAATGCGTTATGATAAACAACTTTGGGTTCTTTAGAAATTACAAAATACTGTGTTGATGAATTGGGTTTTGCATGTTTTAACTTGAAAATATTTACAAATACTAATTTGAAAGCCAGGTTTGATAATTACAGACAGGTACTAACAATACTTCTTTGAAGTAAGTTTTAGAATATGAGAGAAAAAAAATTATGTGGATGTTTTCTAACGTATTTCTAAAGAACCTTCGAATAGAAATTACTTTCAAAAGAAAAGTTACAAATAGTTAAAAAATTTTATGCAAAGAAGCAGCTGGTGACATTTTAAAAAAAAAGTAACTAATTTTGTTACTAGATTTTTACTGTTTGAATCACATCTTACCATAGAATGTATGTACATTTGTGTGTGAATGAGAATCATGCAATCATCTATATCCAATCCATAGTTTAAATTATAATTTTCAAATGATGGAATACTGGAAAGAGAAAAGCGAAGCGAAATGACAGGAAATATATAGTGAATTTTGCATATATCTATCTTAATGAAAAATAAAGGATATAATATAGTTGAATTGTTCTCAAAAATTTTTTTTTTTGGTATTCAATGGATATTTTTATGGAGAAAATTAAGAGATAAATGAAGTTTCCAAAAATTTATGCTCTTCGTGAAGTTTTATCTCTTACAGGGACGACGGACTTTGAAGACGAATGTTGATGACATCACGAATCTCGAGATTTCTGCTCCAGCCGGTGTTGGCATGGCTGTCTTTTATTTGGCGGAACTTAACCAGCATACCAAACAACCTGCCCTTGCGTTCCAGACATAACGATCACTATTTCAACCACCCCACTTAAAAATGTCGCTGACAGATGAACGTTAGTGTTTGTTACAACTAAACAAAAAAAAAAGAGAAAGAAAACGATTTACCCTAGGCTATAGCCACTACAATAGGGGCCCCTTATCAAGTCGCCTTACCCTAGGCTAGTCTCCCAGACCTCTTTCGCATATTTAGAAGAAAAACATGTTTCGACTGAAACTCAAACTGTATTGGATTGATGATCCTAGGAGAAAACGAATTTTTGATACATTGGGCGCGGTAACTTACCTAAAGTACCAAATGATTGTTAAAGGTGTCACGAGGTCGATACCCAATTCGTCCTTGTCAGAAACTTTCCTGGCACATGGGAACAACAGAAACGGCGACATGACCACAGAAAAAGATTGCTACTGGGGTGTCCCACACCGAGGGGTTAGCGCATCAGCCTCAGTGAGTATAAAAAAGGCTGACATTCAGAATCGGCAATAAATAGTAGGTCCCGGTCAATTAGCCTCCGTGTGCAGAAAATGGCCGTGGTGCGAAGCAAAAATGATCAATAATACATTTTATCTAGCTGGGAATACATATGCGAATTTTCGGAGTCGCTTTACTGATGCGCCAAAGGGACGTTGAACCAATGTCTCGCATGGATGAAAATTTTTGGGTCACCCTGCCCATAATATACAGCAGCGGTTACATATATCAGATTCACCTATTTATTTTATTGCCCTGGAGCAACCGCGGAGGCCCATGGGCTCCGCTGAGCACTGGTGGAGAACCGCTGTTGTACGTTGTACAGTATTTCCTCAGAAATATAAAAAAAAAAAATATTTTTTACATCCTTCAAGAAACGGGGGAATCGCCCTTTCGCACACCGGCGTGATCGTTTTTGTAAGCTGAAGAACACTGCTCACTCTTCCAATATCAGTGGCGAACGTAGTTTTTCAAATTATACTTATTTAAGATCAACTATAAGTCGAGAACGATTGAATGGACTAGCCTTGATGTTCATTGAAGTTGACATTCTCAACGAAATAGATACGGATGCAATAATAAGGGATTTTCCAAACTGAAGGCATAAAGTGTCTTTATAACATGAATGTTGGAGTAACAACAGAAACAAGAAGATTCGACTTGTTTCAGTTGTAATTATCAAAAAAAAAATTGCTATATATTTCTCATAATTTTCCATAATTTCTTCATTTCGCATAATTTTCCATAATTTCTTCATTTCGCATAATTTTCCATAATTTCTTCATTTCGCATAATTTTCCATAATTTCTTCATTTCGCATAATTTTCCATAATTTCTTCATAATTTCTCATAATATATTTAATAAAAATTGTTCACATAATTAAAATTAGAACTTCGTTCTGTATTCATTATTGGTTATAGTTTTGCCATCAGTCTTGCCATATTCTTGGGAAACTTACGGATATTGAAGAAAATCCAAACTGTATCGATTGTTTTCGCAGAATATTTGTCCATTAGCAATTTTCTAGTTTTATTATTGAAGTTGGGGGGGGGGGGGAAGCACTAAAATATTATTCGCAGATTTTCCCATATAAAGAACCACTTCAAAACATAAATAGGAACACAAATCAATGTCTCCAGCTCAAGCCGACGCACACTTTGAGAAAAACTGCCGTATTCCTTTAAATTCGGCCTACATGTTCCGTTGCAAACACAATTAATGGCGAACGACTCGCCAATTCGATCACCGACCCTCAATCTCACACTTTTTTAAAATTAGAATTAAATTCAAGTTTTCGGGTTTTTGGACGAGGTGAAGTAGTCTTTCTGAAGAGCCGAAAAAACCCGACAACTTTTAAATTTAATTCTAATTTACACGATGGCTACGAAAACCTTTTGTGTTTCATTTTTCTCTCTCGTTCATTTTTCTGTCTCATGCGCATATTGTACGACTTCGTCGTTCCCTATAGCTAGTCCACAAAGCTCGACGAGATTTTAAAAAAAAGGATGACAATTAAAAAATAAGTAATTTTCTTCCTTCGCGGGGAAAAAAAAAACTGATGCCTTTCCTCGTGGCTCCTACAAGGGTGGGGGGCTAAGAGGGCTCCAGCCATGAGGCCCGAGACAATTCTCATCATTGTTTCTTTAAGCTATAAATTCACTACAGAGCCTCCCTGTAGTGAAAACTCTTTCTTGGGGACCCACCGGAGATCCCTCAGCCTAGGGGAGTCATATCTTTTCTGTGAAAATAAATATTATCTTCAAAAGGACTCCCGACTGCCGCGGTCCGTTACAGCCAATAGTTCATTCAAGTATTACGTCAGCATCAATTGAAAGAGTGAAGTTTCGGATTTGCTGAGTTTGATGACGGGGTGTTTGAATTAAGTCATCAACCACTCTTTATGAAAATATTAAATATTCTTAATAGCATCTTACTCGCGGTGCATAAAACGAGAAAAACCTTTCGCTAGTTTGTGGCCACCCGAAATAACATTCTCCATATTGATAGGTCCTCCACAGAGCCACTTTAGTGGTCACTAAATATTCCGAGGATCCTTTAAGTGATCTGGAAATGTGTCCGGAGCCACTCATGTGCTCTAGAAATGTCACTGGCCGATAAGTAATCAGGAACTGTGCCGCTGAAAACCTGAATGATGTAGAACTGCCCTGCTTAATTACTTTAAAACTGTGACATGTCACTTAAACTAAGCGGCACATTTACAGATCGCTTATTTTTACAAAATTAAGTTTGGCTAGTGCATATACTAAAACAGATAACCCCAAGAGCTACATTTGGACTGCGGGCCATGGGTTTAGCACATAGGCGTACGCAGAATTTTCTCAAGGGGGCGGGGTTATGATTTTTCCTGCAAAATAACACTATAATCTCGGCTTGGAGGGGGGGGGGGTTAGAACCCCTTACGCACGCCAATGGTTTAGCATATATGACTTAGAGCAGTGTTTCCCAAAAAGTGTTCCACAATTAATTTATTATTATAACGAGTCGCGGAATGGCAATATTATGGCATTCGAATTTCGGCTTGGTTGTCATGGTTATACAGTATATGTCCATATGCTGGATGTTTATTTAAGTTTTTATGTTCTCGTTCGTAATCAATGTAACATCGTATCACTAAACATGGTGGCAGCGGTGTCGTAACTCCATCTTAGAGCAGGGAAGAAGCCGAATTACTTCAGCATGAACGAAGCAGCACAGAATGAACCGATTAG
Organism: Pholcus phalangioides; assembly: GCF_987345545.1. Classification (NCBI taxonomy): domain Eukaryota; kingdom Metazoa; phylum Arthropoda; class Arachnida; order Araneae; family Pholcidae; genus Pholcus; species Pholcus phalangioides. The sequence continues at coordinate 41,222,599 of NW_028301604.1, read as the reverse complement.
CCGACGGCCGCCGCCTGTCCAGGGTTTGCAGCTAAAAAGTCTCGCATTCGGAGAAGAACCTGCAGCGAATTGGAAGTTATTTCGCCGAAAGTGGAGCAACTACCTCACCCTCTTTCAACTGGACGACCAGCCGGAACCTTATCGAGTATCGCTTTTTCTCCCATGCATACATGACGACGCCATGCGACTCTACGATGGTCTGGATTTCGTGTCCAAAGATGATGATCGAAAGGTGTCCGAGATCTTGGAAAAGTTCGAAGCTTTCGCGATCGGCCAAGCGAACGAGACGTATGAGAGGGCCCTCTTCAATAAAAGAAGCCAAAACGAAGGTGAGTCGTTCGATAACTTCTTGGCGGCTCTCAGAAGCCAGATTAAAGTATGCGGTTACTGCGACAAATATAAGAACCCGCTACTTAGAGATAGAATCATTGTCGGAATCCGAGATTCGAATACTTATGCAGAGCTCGTTAAGCACAGGCTTCTATCGCTTGAGAAATACATTAATGTTTGTAGGACGGCAGACAAAGACACACATGAGGATAGAGTCCTGCGTTCACCTGCTGAGGTACATGCAGTCAAAAACCCATCAGAGTTTTGCAAGGTCTTGAAAGCTCAAAAGCTATGAATGTAAATATTGTGGGCTTGAGCATTCGATGAGAAAGGAATCTTGTCCTGCGTGGAAGCACGTGTGCAAAGAATGCAACAGAGCTAATCATTTTGAGAATGTGCATGTCTATAGTGAGGGGCCGGATACAAGCAACACGATCATTCAAAGCTAAACGGATCCGGCAAATCGGGCATGATCCGGATGAGACTTATCCTGAACTGAAAGACGAGTTGGTAGAATTTGTTTTTCTTTTCGGTAAATACGCGTTCTGAAAAGTGTGTTACAGTTAGACACAGGGGCGTCCATCAACCTATTACCCAGGTCGAAAGTAGCACCGAATACAAATGTTTAGCCGTCTCGTCGCAAACTGAAAATGTGGAATAATTCGGAACTTATTGCAAGCGGGTCATGTAAAGCTGAGGTACATAACCCTAAGACTGGGTTGCGACACACCGTTGACTTTATAGTCGACCAAGAATTGTCACCACTCCTAGGGCTTCCCACATGTGAGGCCATGAATTTGATATCGGCATATTCCGACATTTCATATACGACACAGCAATTTCATCAGAGTTGCCAATCAGGGGCGTAGCCAGAAATTTCGTTCGGGGGGGGGGGGACCAAAGTGACAGAACAATGGATTTGGCCATCTTTTTTCCTTTTTTGGGTCATTTTCTCACATTTCGGGGGGGGGGGGACCAGACCCCCAAGTCCCCCCCCCCCGCTACGCCCTTGTTGCCAATGTTATGTTGGAGCCAGAACTGGAAAGCGTTTTTTCTGGGGTCAGCAAATTTCCGGGACAAGTCAAGCTCAAAGTGAATCTAGAAGTCGTCCCGTAGTCTCTAATCCTCGAAAGCCACCTATTGCTCTCAAAGAAAAACTTTGGCAAGAGCTGCACCGCCTCATGGAGCAAGGGATCATCAAGCGAGTAGTGGAGGCAACCAGCTGGGTGAATCAGTTCGTGATAGTTTCTAAACGAGATGGATCACAGACTTTGCATTAACCCTCTCCCCCTGAACAAGACTCTTCAAAGAGAACATTACACCCTTCCAACCATAGATGACGTGTTGATTGAACTGGCAGGGTGCGACATTCACAAAATGTGATCTGAAATGAAGTTTTCTGCATGTGGTACTAGAAGAAGAGTCATCACGTCTAACAACATTTCTAACTCCATTGAAACGCTTCCGTTGGTGCAGACTCCCAATTGGCATCAAGGTAGCTTCAGAAATCTTTCAGAAACGTATACACAAATTTCTGATGAACTTGGGTGTCATTGCAGTAGCTGATGATATCGTACATGGCAGAGGAGAAGCAGAACATGACCGAAGATTTTGATCTTTTCTACACAGATGCATAGAAAAAGGAATTAAACTAAACAAGAACAAGTTAGAGTACAAAGCACACCAGCCAGCTACCATTTTTAGGACACCGGTTGTCGAAGGATGGCATCACTCTAGATCCAAGCAAGATAGCAGCTATAGAAAACTTTCCAGACCCAACCTCAATCACCGAGATTTCTGGGTATGGTGAATTTTTTAGAAAGGTTTTTCACTCATACTGCTGAACCACTCCACAACCTTCTGAAGTCCGAGATTATGTTCAACTGGGGTCCTTCACAAAAAGCAGCCTTTAATGCGATTAAGGCAAGAGTAGTTGATCACACAACGCTGGCAACCTTCAATGAAAACTTACATGTCACACGCAAGTGATTATACATAGAATAGGAGCTGCAATGTTCTAGATGAATAAACCAATTGCATTCACAAGCAGATCCCTGTCGGAGACCGAACGGCGGTATGCACAGATTGAAAAAGAACTGCTGCTACTATACCGCACACCAACTCCGGTCATATATCGCCATGCGGCAATTTCCAACCAGAGGAGTTGGGTGGGAAATAAAGGCTCCATCCATCGGTGGTCACCCCAGGATCGGTAGGTAAAGAACTTGCTTCTAACGTTCTATGCCCGGATTCGAACCCATGGACTTTGATGGTAACCTTCATTTAGTGGAAGACGAGCATCTTACCACGGCACCACTCAGGCTCTGACTCTGTGGCACAGTGATCGTAGGCATACCAACTTCTAACTAGCAGCATGCATGATAGAAAAAGAACTGCTAGCAGCAGTTGCGAGCCTTGAAAAATTCCACCATTACATTTATGGTCGGAATATCACCGTTAACACCGACCACAAACCACTGGTGGCAATTGTGTCAAAACCTTTGTTTAAGGCACCAAGGGGATTACAATATCTTTTGCTAAGAACAAGACACTATGACTTCAACTTGAAGTTCGTTTCCAAAAAGGAAATTCCTGTGGCAGATGCTCTTTCTAGAGCTCTCTCTTCAAGGGAATCGCTCCCTCAACTCCATCATACAGATGTGGTGGATTCGATTAAGAACATCTGCTTCTTACCAGCTGTGGTTCCCAACTTCGAGCCGATCTCCCCGTTAAAAAGTCTCGCCACAGAGAGCAAAAGTCCTACAAACAGTACAAATATTCAGTCACTACACATCACTCACTTCACTTCTGAGATATAGATGGCAGCACTGAAAAATCATACACAACACTAGATACGCACTCAGACTATTAGGTACACACACTTACACTTGGTTTCAAAAATTAAAAAAAAAGCTTCTTACCAGTGTCTAACCATTACCTAACTTGCAACAGCACACGCAGAGTGATTCCACATTGCAGGAAGTTGAACGCCTTAGTCTCTGGCCAACCTTCCAATATAACACAAATATCAGTGGCATGGCGAAGGCATATTTTGCATATAGAGATGAATTGAGGAGATCGCATTGTAGTGCCACAAACACTTCGAGCTGAAATGAAGAAAAAAATACATGCCGGGCATCAGGGCATAAATCCATGTCTCAGATGAGCGAGAGAAGTTGTCTTCTGGTCAAACATGTAAGGAGATATTCGGCAGTATGTCGAGTCATGTGGCACATGTGCTGCATTTGCACCAACAATGATAGCCCATGACATTCCTCTGTGCCCGTGACTTAAACTGGGTGCTGATATTTTTCAGCTGCAAGAGCGAAATTACTTGGTCCTGGTAGATTACTTAAGTAAATTCATAGAAGTATACTTTTTGCAAAATACTCTAGCTCTAGCACAGTAATTCACAAATTGAATCATATTGCTCAGCATGGAATTCCTTGCACGTTTATCACAGACGGTGGTCCGCAATTCAAGAACAAACAGTTCCTAGACTGTTACCTTAAAAAGCATGATCGCTCAGAAGAACCATACCTGGAGTTATTAGCTCAACGTAACACACTAGATGGTCAACTGAGGTGCAGCCTAATGCAAAGGATCTTTGGAAGACCTACACAGACGAGCCTCTCTCTTTCTCTTTCAAGCCGAGCACAACTCAAGTCTATCGCCATGGGCAATTTACTACCTAGTGAGTTGTGCCGGAAGTGTGAGTATGTGTACCTACACCTAACACGAACGAGCCTGCCAATCAGTAGCCAGCATCTACAATTCACTCCACTGCAGGTTCCTGAAGTCCATGCAAAATTGCTAGAAAGGCAGAATGAGATGGCTCAACGACATAACAGAGCATCACAAGATCTTGCACCATTGCATCCAGGAGCTTTTGAGTGTGGCACTGGAACCCTCTACACAATTTAGGGAAGAAGCCTGCATAAGAAAACAGATCAGTCAGAGCACATATGAGATACGTACAAATGAGGGCTCCACATTGAAAAGCAGACAATTCATTAAACCACGAATCCATCAAGATACGGAAACCAAGCATACAGCTTCACAGCCAGCCTGTAACTACCAAGACAATGTGACATCCCTACCTGAGATGCAAGAGCCTGAGTACAAGCCAGAAAAAAGTGGTCCTAAATCTCCAGCAACCAAGGATGAGGTATCACCCTATGACTGGTTCCACACCACAGGAACAGGTAGCAGGCCCGTCATCACATACAACCCGAGATAATGGATCTTACACGGTCACAAGATCGGGTTTCCCTGGTAAAGCCTCCATCCAGTCCGACTCTCACAAATTGTAAGAAAGTTATGGGTTTCCCCAAAAAGGAGGAATATGTTGATGTTATTAATTTACTATTAGAACGAGTCCCTGTCCAACAGTATGGCATTCGAATGTCGGCCCGGTTATCATGGGTATATATGTCTCTGCTGGATGTTCATTAAAGTTTTTATGTTCTCGTTCGTAATCAATGTGACATCGTATCACTAAACCGGCAATAGCACCCCTGGTGGGTGATGAAATGTCCAGAGGGGGGGGGGGCGATAAAAGCAACGGGTATAACATAGGATTCTATAGAAATGAGTTGGAGGGCAATGAGAGAAAAAAAATTTCTGAAAAAGGGGCGATGGAACAAAAATTTTGGGAAACTATGGCTTAGGCCGGGATTACACTATAAAATTTTGATAAAAGATCTTTTATAAAACTGGAAAAATTCAACCAATAAGCGCATCGGTTACATTCAAGAAAATGCAACCGGTGATCTTATTGGTTGAATTTTTCGAATTTTATCAAAGAGCTTTTACAAAACTTTTACAGTGTAATCCCCGCCCTAGAACAGTTTCTCAACCGCCAGGCCCTGCCATCAGTCATTATCTGCTATCAGTCGGCCGCGATTGGCTAAGTTTCATTTTTCCTTATTTATTTTCCATTAGTCATGTATATGACAGCCTTTCACTCACAAAAAGGAAATCAACCAGGCTGTGGGCTTCCAAAGGCTGAGAACCACTGGCTTAGAGGGTGGGTCGCAATTAATTTCTTAAAAATAAATTTTGAGTTCTTAGCCTTCAAATATCATTGAAATTAACAGAAATTGATAACAAGGGTATTTTCTTCCAGAAAATTTTTTTTGCATGAAAAAAATTTAATTTGGATCATCTGGGGGAGGTTGAGGCCCCACCCGCGTACGGAGATAAAGAGCAAAGCTGAAAAATTTTTGCTGACAAGGAGGGGAGGGGGTCAAAATCTGCTGACATAATACTTGAAAGGCCCCAGAATCCCCTTTCCCTAGGAAATATCACACGATTTTGAAAACTGCTTCAGGTGAATATTAAAGGTGTTGTGAAAGGTCTCGACAAGCAAAGAAAAAAAAAGATATACTCTTTGCCCCAATGTAGGCTCCCTACACATTGGCAGATAGCACCATTCTTTTCTGTTGCTACTCACCCATCTATCCCCCCCCCCCAAGGTTAAAAAAAAAAAAAAAAAAAAAAAATGAGAAACGAAAACAGAGAAAAAAATATTGAATGCCAGTCTCAAAAGCCTAGATTTTAAGAAATACAACGCCACAACAGGCAAAATGCCCAACGAGGTGGCTCAGAACAAGGTCTCTGGAAAATAAAAAAAATCTGCGACTTTCCCTCAAATTGTGACACTTTTTTGGGACTTTCCCGTGATGGTAGACACCCTGGCATGGGTATAATACATAATCACCAGTAAAAGTGGTAACTTTTTTTAGTACTTATTAAATTTACCAACAATGCTTGGATGCTATGCATAATTGCTGGTAAAAGCGATACATTAAGGGAAATTTATCAAACTTACCACAAAATGCTTGGTAATTATGCATAATAGCCAGATTCATCACATTTACTGTAACACATAATGGGGGTTTAAATGGGGAAAACATTTTATTCCAAACTTTAAAACTTGTTTTTCTCAAAATCTAATTTTTGCTGTAAAGTCGTTTTTCCCCTGGACCATTCATTTGCTTATGACGCGACTTCCACTAAAAATATTTCCTCTGATCTATTATATTTGAATCATGTACGTTAGTTTATTTCAATTGGTTTAATTACCTCTCAGAACAGATAATTTCAATCATCTTTTGAACTTTCTAATAATTTTTGAATATATTTTTGTGGTATTTGAATTAGGTGCAGCCATTTCAAAGCTATTCAATCAGCCATTTTGTCGCTTAATTTGCCTAATGTTACTTTGACTCAGTATTTGAAAGAATTTTTATTTAGAAAATATTTTTGATTCAGATAAAACACATATTTCATATTCATCATTAGCAGAAACTTTATTAAATGTGCAAAGTGATCAAGCATTATACCAAAATATATGAATACAGATTGATTTAGGATTTAAAATGTCCTTCCCATATAGAAAACATCGTCACATGTATAACCAGGAACAGCAATTTCAAGAAAGCCCAATTTAGTATAAAAGTCCACAATGTTTTTGTCTCCAACAGTTACTTCAACAAAAACTCCATGAGACCCTAAGAAATAAACATCTTTAATCAATATTTAAAATTCATATAACAGATTTAAAAGAAATGCACATTTTTATTATTTATGAAGTATTGTTGGGTTTCATTTTCGAATAAAAAACATGACTAAAAAATTATTACAGAATCAAGTACAATTAAAGAAGTTTTATCTGGCATCACTGCAGTCATGGTGACGTTGCATTGTAGGAAATTATGATGCCAGAAAAGCGATTAATAAAAATAGTAATTTCCAAAGAAAATACAGAACTTATATAAGGTAACCTCCAAGATCATCACTTGACATTTTTATGTGGAAGTATGTCAATAATAGAGATATGACATGAGAATATTCTCCTGGATGTGAAAATTGGAGAATATAATCGAGAATATTCTTTTCTTCTTCTATAAATAATGAAAAAAACAAATAATTTTATTTATATTATGAAACAATTCAGTTTTCTTTGTCTGAAATATTTAAAACATTTTTTTAGCACAATCTGCTCATAATGACAAGTTTTAATTTGGGAATACTCTCTGTCAAGGTGAGAGGCGTCAAAAAAAACTTTTGTTTTAATTACATAACAATTTCAGAAATAAGTTCAAAGCAAAAAATAAAACCAAAGGTAATTGACAAAAAAGAGCCATCATTATGATCACCTTCATTCCAAAGAAGAGAACTGTTATTTACTTCAATAAACTCAATGAACATACACTCAAATTTTTTATCGCCCTTATTTCTTTGCGAGTTGTTCAATTCATCGATGTTGTTTTTAATTTTTTTACTTTAAGAGTTTACTATTGTGGGCTACAAACTTTTATTTTTACTTTCTTTCTATTGACAATTTCTATCTGCTGTATGTATGAGGTTCTGAAAGCTCTTGCAGCAATTTTACAATGCAGCTTCTGCCAAACTAATTCCGATGCATGTTCCTTTCCACCATATAACATCACCAATGTTTTCTGCAGAGTTCCTATAACATTCATCTTTCCAGAAAGTCATATTTTTCCTGAGTATTAGGGAAGTTTAAAAAAAAAATTCTTTTTCATGGCACACCTTGAAGCCTTACTACCAGTTGCCAGATGGTGAATAAATTCTGACCAATACTCATCTTTGCTCAATCCTTTATCTACTGATGGTACTTTAAAGTACCAGGTTTTTTTTGCCATGTATGAACATGCTAAGGATCCAAAGTTTTTCCTCATCAATTGCTTTTATCATTGTTTTTTTTTTTACTGTATTCAATTTCAAGCTATTGTGAATAATTAGTCTGCATGCCCATTTTGAACATCGTATCCTCTGAGAATGGGAATATTTTTTGTATAGTTACATTTATTTGCAGGAAAATAACAAAATACAGCTTCCCTGTTCCACAAATTTAAACAAAACCAATTTACAATTATTTGCTATTTTATATATATATGTTACCGGCAAAGTATGAAATCCAGGCATTCTATACAATGCCTGGTCGTTTCAGGCAAAGTATGAAATACCGGTTTTATTCTATATTTTGCCTAGGCATTCTATACAATGCCTACACACAATCCAGGCAAAGTATGAAATATCTTCTCCCAACAAATCTCTTTAGGGGCGGTATAAAATATTACATAAAATTAAAATTTCACAGAATTTTCTTTTTTTCTCGGAAACGTTTCCCTTTCGCTCTCGTGAAAAAGGATCTGTTGAGGGGCGGTATAAAATATTACAATTTCATCAAATTAAAATTTCACAGAATATGCGTCATTTTTTCCCAGAAACGTTTACCTTTCGCTCTCGTGAAAAAGGATCTGTTGAGGGGTGCATAGCTGCCAACTTTTGAAAATGAAAATTCGGGAGATTTTCGCGCACATCCGTATTTTATGCTAAAAACACTCCCTAATAAATACAATAGGGATTTTCCCAAATAAAATAGGGATTTTCCAAATATAAAAGTTAGAGCATAGGGAATAAAATACCTACTCAAAAACTGAAGTCAAATTAAAATAGGGATTTTACACACGTGGAAGTTAAACCCTTGGGAATAAAATTCCTACGCAAACAACAAGTGAAATTGGAGGCCAAAACTTCAATGATGTAAAAATAAATATTGTGTTCAATCAGAAACGCTGTGAACAAACATTCGGCGCGAATGACCCCAAAATCATCGGAAGATGAAGGAAAACACCGTCAATTTTTGAAGAACACTGACTTTTTGTGACACTTGCTTGATGGGTTTTTTTTCATTTCACGAGTGATGATGGTAGTCTTTCCATGACCGATGTTTATGTCCGTAACACAACTTGTACAAAAAGGGAAAGTCGGCCCTCTTCTGGAACGTTTGATGAAAGGAAATTCATCGGAATAAGTATCTTTAAAATTGATTAGATATGTTTTTGCTTATATCGCGTTATATTGCTTATTCGTGTTTTGTTATATCGCACGTTATAACAAAAGAAATTTTGACCACATGCGCGTGACTATAATCTTCAATTATTATCCAGGACTATTGGCTGCTAAGCTATTTCCCTGCACGATAAGACAAACAACTTTCTTGTTACCATCAGAGGGTTTGTAAAACTTCCTTAAAAAGGGAATTTCCCCATTTACGACGTGTGACGTCATTTCGAAAGGGAAAAAAAGATGCCCCACAAGAAATTCCTTAGGGATTGTTTTCATAAGTGGGGATTTTTTTAAATGAAGTAGGGAATTTTAAGGGACAATTAGGGATTTTTGTGATTTTCGTAAAAATTCGGGAGATTTAAGAACTTTTCCGGATGTCGAGCGATGAAGCTAAAATTCGGGAGACTTGGCAGCTATGGGGGTGGTATAAAATGTTACAATTTCATCGAATTGAAATTTCACAGAATTTGCGTCATTTTTTCCCGGAAACGTTTCCCTTTCGCTCTTGTGAAAAAGGATCTGTTGAGGGGCGGTATAAAATATTACAATTTCATCGAATTGAAATTTCACAGAATTTTTGTAATTTTTTCATGGAAACGTTTCCCGTTCGCTCTCGTGAAAAAGGATCGGTTCAGGGGCGGTATAAAATGTTACAATTTCATCGAATTAAAATTTTACAGAATTTGCGTCATTTTAACCCAGAAACGTTTCCCTTTCGCTCTCGTGAAAAAGGATCTGTTGAGGGGCGGTATAAAATATTACAATTGCATCGAATTAAAAATTTCACAGAATTTGCGTCATTTTTTCCCGGAAATGTTTCCCTTTCGCTCTTGTGAAAAGGGATCTGTTGAGGGGCGGTATAATTTCTTCTAATTAAAATTTCACAGAATTTTCGTAATTTTTTCCCGGAAACGTATCCCTTTCGCTCGCGTGAAAAAGGATCTGTTGAGGGGCGGTATAAAATATTACAATTTCATCGACTTAAAATTTCACAGAATATGAGTCATTTTTTCCCAGAAACGTTTACCTTTCGCTCTCGTGAAAAAGGATCTGTTGAGGGGTGGTATAAAATGTTACAATTTCATCGAATTGAAATTTCACAGAATTTGCGTCATTTTTTCCCGGAAACGTTTCCCTTTCGCTCTCGTGAAAAAGGATCTGTTGAGAGGCAGTATAAAATATTACAATTTAATCGAATTGAAATTTCACAGAATTTTCGTAATTTTTTGCCGGAAACGTTTCCCTTTCGCTCTCGTGAAAAAGGATCTGTTGAGGGGCGGTATAAAATATTACAATTTCATCGAATTGAAATTTCACAGAATTTTCGTAATTTTTTCCCGGAAACGTTTCCCTTTCGCTCTCGTGAAAAAGGATCTGTTGAGGGGCGGTATAAAATATTACAATTGCATCGAATTAAAATTTCACAGAATTTGCGTCATTTTTTCCCGGAAATGTTTCCCTTTCGCTCTTGTGAAAAGGGATCTGTTGAGGGGCGGTATAATTTCTTCTAATTAAAATTTCACAGAATTTTCGTAATTTTTTCCCCGAAACGTATCCCTTTCGCTCGCGTGAAAAAGGATCTGTTGAGGGGCGGTATAAAATATTACAATTTCATCGAATTAAAATTTCACAGAATATGCGTCATTTTTTCTCAGAAACGTTTACCTTTCGCTCTCGTGAAAAAGGATCTGTTGAGGGGTGGTATAAAATGTTACAATTGCATCGAATTGAAATTTCACAGAATTTGCGTCATTTTTTCCCGGAAACGTTTCCCTTTCGCTCTCGTGAAAAAGGATCTGTTGAGAGGCAGTATAAAATATTACAATTTCATCGAATTGAAATTTCACAGAATTTTCGTAATTTTTTCCCGGAAACGTTTCCCTTTCGCTCTCGTGAAAAAGGATCTGTTGAGGGGCGGTATAAAATATTACAATTGCATCGAATTAAAATTTCACAGAATTTGCGTCATTTTTTCCCGGAAATGTTTTCCTTTCGCTCTTGTGAAAAGGGATCTGTTGAGGGGCGGTATAATTTCTTCTAATTAAAATTTCACAGAATTTTCGTAATTTTTTCCCGGAAACGTATCCCTTTCGCTCGCGTGAAAAAGGATCTGTTGAGGGGCGGTATAAAATATTACAATTTCATCGAATTAAAATTTCACAGAATATGCGTCATTTTTTCCCGGAAACGTATCCCTTTCGCTCGCGTGAAAAAGGATCTGTTGAGGGGCGGTATAAAATATTACAATTTCATCAAATTAAAATTTCACAGAATATGCGTCATTTTAACCCAGAAACGTTTACCTTTCGCTCTCGTGAAAAAGGATCTGTTGAGGGGCGGTATAAAATGTTACAATTTCATCGAATTGAAATTTCACAGAATTTGCGTCATTTTTTCCAGGAAACGTTTACCTTTCGCTCTCGTGAAAAAGGATCTGTTGAGGGGTGGTATAAAATGTGTTAGCGAATACCACCTGCTCTTTAGATGTAGGTGCGTAGCAGAAAGACACCTGCCATGTAGCGGTACTATCATTTTAGTATCATTCGATGTTGAAGTGTGAGACCGGACGCATGCAAGAAAATGCGCTCCCGATGGGTCTCTGATGTATCATATAATTTAATCATTTAATTAAATCTCTCATATTAACGATTCTGTCTCTCCATCAAGAAACGTCTCATTCGTTTAGTCTATAATTCAGAAGTGGGATGACATAGACATAGACATAGATATATAGTGATAACGATGATGCTATGCATATCCCACGTGCGTTGATGTTTATGAACTAGAGCCCACAATCGGCAGCTTGCGAAGTTTGTCTTCTCGACGACGAAACAAAAAAAAAGTTTCTTCTTTTCTACTGATGATTTCCGATGACGTCCGCTGGTTGCTGTTTCCGATGTCACCCGAGGATATTCGAAGTCTACCGAGGATTGCCGAAGTATACTAATCGCTGTTGAGGTTAAAGATTCCGTGGATCTCCGATGTTACCGAAGATATCGATGTCTCCCGACGATTGCCGATGTCACCCGAGGATTCCCGAAGTAGTCTAATGGCTGTTGAGGTTAAAGATTCAACGATATTTCCGATGTTCCAGTGATTCTACGACCTATCCTTGCTGGTGAAAATATGATGATGACTGATGTTGTGATGATTTAGTGCGCGATATTAGTATATGCAGTGCGAGATATCAGTGCGTGTAGGATGTATATTATTCTGCGATGTTTCTGATGTGTCGAGGTGTTGTGATGGTGAGAGTGCGCGAGTGTGATGTTTAAAATTTTGCGCAAACTTTGATTGATCCACAGTGAATTTATTTCACACATTATTATATGGTTCCACGTTTGACGATGCGAGGGTTATATTAGCGCGCAAGTGCGATGTGCAAGATTTTGCGCGAGTTTCGATTAATTTTCAGTGAATTCATTTTTTTTATTCATTTCTTTTCGTGTATATGCAGTGAAGTGATTTATTTTTTTATTGTTGCCATGTAGTGGTGAGTTGAACTATTTTCGTTTCATGATCAGAGTCAATTTAATGCTATATTCCGTATCATTATTTAGCAATAATACCATAGCACTGGTCATTTTCTTTTCTTTTATTATTATTATTTTCTTTTAATATTGCAAGATGTCATTCTTAGCGAAAGCGAGAAAAGGTGACTTGAAAATTCTCGCCGAGGAGCTTGGGGAAACAGTTGATCCCGATTTTAAAGTTGCTGATTTAAAACTATTAATTCTAAACTCGAAGAATTATGAGGAAGAATTTGTTAGGGTCCTTGTCGATACCGTTATAGAAACTAGAATACAACGAGAGATTGATGAGCGCGAGGAAAGGAAGCGTCAAAATGACATGGAGATGAGGAAGCGTCAGGATGAAATGGAGATGAGAAAGCGTCAGGATGAAATGGAAATGAAAAGGATGGAATTGGAATTGGAAAAGAAACGGTTAGAACTGTCTCTAAGTTCAATTGGTGGGGGTCTAGCGAGGGAAAATGATAGTTCATTTAAAGTAGATCTTCATAAATTGATCCCAAAATTTGATATGAAGAATGATATTAGCTTATTTATGACCTCTTTTGAGCGTCAGGCTAAGATCATGTCCATCCCGAAAGAACATTGGGTTACGCATCTCATTAGTGTATTACCATCAGAAATTGTTGCTCTCATTGCCAGAGAACCTGAGCAGGAAGCTGCTGAATATGACTATGTTAAGAAACTTCTGTTGAGACGATTCAAATTGTGCCCTGAACAATTCCGTCAGCTTTTCAATAACCACAAGAAAAGTTCGGAAATTACGTGGAAGGACTTTGGTTTCGAATTGAGAAATTATTTCGAGGAATGGATAAGCGGATTGGGAATAAAAGATTTCAAGGGGCTAAAAGAACTTATCGTGACCGATCAACTAAAACGTAGTGTGAATACAGATGTTCGTAATCATTTCATTGATGAATGGTCAAAAATCACAACCGTGGTAAAGTTGACAGAAATGCTTGATGAATATGAAAGTGTGGTCATGAGCACTTGTAAAAAAGTGTATAATAATGAATATTCAAAAGGCTCTAGACTGCCAACTCAAAACTTGACTCGAGAAAAATTTAACAAAAACAAACCACAGAAAGAAGATTATCATTGGCGAAAGGACATTGATACTGGTAAACCTGCAGACCATAATGCGTGTTATAACTGTTACCAGAAGGGACATTTTTCCAGAGATTGTCCTAAACCAAAAAGGGTGAAATTCTGTACATCTTGTAAAAAAGAGGGTCATGGTACTAAAGATTGTTCAACAAAACCAAAAAATCCTATGGTGAACACAGCTATGTTCACGCCGAAAATAAACATTCTTTCTCACAACAAAACTGTTCGTATCAATGAGGTAGAAACTGAAGCTGTTGTAGATACAGGTGCTGACATATCTATGATGAAACAAAATTTTGCTCAAAGGGTAAACGCCGACGTTCGTAATGAGGTTATTTCTCCTATTAGAGGTATTGGTGGTCTTAGTAAACCTCTAGGAATTACAGAAGTGAATGTCGCCATAGATAATGTAGTAATGAGAAGTATTACATTCTATATAGTAAAAGACGATACTTTTGAGGGACCAAATGTACTCATTGGTAATAATGTTATCGATTCACCGGAATTAATCTTGATACGGAAAGAAGGAAAGTCACAGTTCCTTAATATCGATGAGTTTGATAGATTGTGTAAAATTCAGGTCGAGGAAGTATGCCAAATACCAATAAAGAAAAATAGAGGTATTTTGCGTGGAGTCTGGCATGATGAGAATAGCGAGCCTGATTCCAGTGTTGATGTTTCTGATGTTATGGTTGCAAAAGCAATCACAAGCAATAGGCAACCTATTATTTGTGAAGAAATTAAAGTTGGCGATGTCATAAAGGAACAAGAAAAAAATAGGCTGTGCGAATTACTTAATGATTATCGTTCATGTTTTGCGAAAGAACCTGACGAAATCGGATGCATCAATACAGCTGTGATGCACATAAATGAAATTCCAGGAAGCAAACCGGTAGCACGATCTCCATACCGTGCTTCACATTATGAAAGACAAATACTGCGAAAAATTACAACTGAAATGAAAGATCAAGGAATTATACGAGATAGTATATCGGAGTACAGTAGTCCAATACTACTTGTTCCCAAAAAGACTGGTGAATACAGAATGGTGATTGATTACAGGCAGTTAAATGCTCAAACCGTGAAAGATAAATTTCCCCTTCCATGTCTTGATGATTTGCTTGACCGTCTTTCAGAATTTAGCATGTTTTGCATTCTCGATGCATGTCAAGGATTCAACCAGATCCCAATGGATGATGAATCATCACGTAAAGCTGCGTTTACAACACCTGATGGGCATTTCGAGCCAACTCGTTTATTTTTTGGATTAGCAAATGGGCCTCCAGTTTTTCAGCGTGCGATGTCGGTTGCTTTGGGTGATCTATTGTGGAACACTGTAACATGTTTTGTTGATGATATATTTTTTGGCGCATATGATTTCGATGACATGATGGTAAAATTGAAAAAGGTTCTGGAAAAACTGCAAACAGCTGGGGTGACATTGAAACTATCCAAATGTGAATTTTGTATGCCTGAAGTGGAATATCTTGGTTTCGTGGTAAACAGAGAGGGATTGAAGCCTGGGCCAAGGAAATTAATTGCTATAGCTGAGTATCCAGTTCCCAAGACTAAAGAAGAACTACGACGATTTTTGGGTTTGACTGGTTTCTTTCGGCGCTTCATAGAACGTTATGCTATCATAGCATTTCCTCTTAACCGTTTACTTAGGAACAATCAGTTATTTGAATGGAATGATGAACAAAAAACTGCTTTTGCGATCTTGCGAGAAAAATTAGTGTCACAACCGGTGTTAAAGTTATTCGATCCTCGTGATAAAACAGAATTGCACACTGATGCAAGTGCGGTTGGATTAGCAGGTATGCTACTTCAACGGGACAATAGCAACAATCTAAGGCTGGTGTACTGTGTGAGTCGTAGAACTCATCCTAATGAAGAAAAGTACCACTCCAGTCGTCTTGAACTCATTGCTGTTGTATGGTCAATGACGCGACTTCGACCGTTACTACTTGGCTTGAAATTTACGCTTGTTACCGACTGTTCTGCTATCATATACTTGAACACTCAACGAAATATTAAGCCTCAAATTGCGAGATGGGCTGAACAACTTAGCGAATTTGATTATGAGGTGAAACATTGTCCTGGAAAGAATATGACGCACGTCGATGCTCTCAGTCGTTCACCTGTGGAAGAATGCGAAAATACATCGTATGGCGGGATTCGTTCTAACGGTCCAAGCGAATTTAATGTAAATCCCAAGGCATTTTACATTTCCAACGAAAGAGATAGAGTTTCTCTTATTCAGTCTCAGGACAAAGAATTGCAGAAAATTATTTCCGTTCTCAAGAAGCCAGTATCTAAACGTACTCATCATGATAAATCTACTATTGATAACTATGAGTTGAATGAAGGTATACTTTATCGCATCGAAGAAATTAATTGCAAGCAACGAAAGTTGTTTGTGATGCCACGAACCATGAGAAAATACCTTGCTGTGAAATATCATGATTTTTCAGGTCATTATGGTGCAGAAAAAGTAGTACAGATGATCAGAGAACATTTTTGGTTTCCAAAAATGGTGAGCTACGTCAAACAACATGTGAGACAGTGTGTGGTCTGTGCATTTACAAAAGCACCGTCAGGAAAGAAACAAGGGAAATTGAACCCTATACTCCCAGGTAAAAGACCGTTTGAAATTATTCACATGGATTTCCTAGGACCATTGATATCCAGTTCTCATCGCAACAAAGAACTTTTAGTCATTATTGATAACTTCACGAAATTTGTTCGTTTACGACCGTGTCCTAATTGCTCCACGAAGAGTGTACTCAAGTACTTTGATGAATTCATCAGTGATTATGGAACTCCCCATCGTGTTATAACTGATCGAGGAACCTGCTTCACGTCAAAAGCATTTGAAGATTACTGTAAATTGCATGGAATCAGACATACACTTATCTGTAGTCAAAGGCCACAAGCAAATGGTCAAGTCGAGCGTATAAACAGAGTTCTTATACCTATGATAACCTCGTCTGTTAAAACTGAGTCGCATAGGGATTGGGATCGAGTATTGCCTGAAGTGCAAAGATCAATAAATTGGGCACCCAGTAAGTCCACAGGCAAGTCCCCTTTTGAACTTCTACATGGATACAAACCCGAAAGACCTGGTTACTTCCCACCGGAATTATTGCCAACGTCTTCCGAATATGAGTCACCAAACAAATTGCGTGATCAAGCTCGAGAAAATATTCTGGACTCAAAAGAGAAAATGAGAGAGATGTACGATGCTCATCACAGCGTTGCTTTTAAATATTCTGTTGGTGATGTGATAGTGGTACGACGGTTACCAGAGCAGACCGGAGTAAGCACCAAAACACAAGCAAAGTACCGAGGTCCAATGGTGGTTGCTGGAATACTGCCATCAGACACATATAAGATCACTGATTTTCGTCAAAGTGGTCAAGGGCGAGGAAGACGAAAAAATTATACAACAACAGCCCATGCATCTCAGATGAAACTATTCCATCTTGTTGACGATGAAGATCAAGTTATTGACTCAGAGCTCAATGACGATGATGGTGAAGTGAAACAAATCAACGATAATCATGTATCAAATGCATGTACACCGAGAGAGGAATATTGCGATCCTGACAATGATTCAAACAGAGTGAACCGTACTAAAAGGGCGAGAAAATTGCCGTCGTATTTGAAAGACTATGAACTATGAGAGAACTGTCATTATTTTCTGACTTCAATTCATATTATGTGTGTTTACTAATTTTTGTACTTTGTTATATTTTGACATTTATATTGTGTATCGTATTTTATAGTTTCCATAATTACTTTTGCAATTAGTGTATTTGTTGATATACTCCAGAAAAATTGTGCTGTGCAAAATAATGTATCATGTGAACGAGGACGTTCTTGTAGCAGGGTGGCCGAATGTTAGCGAATACCACCTGCTCTTTAGATGTAGGTGCGTAGCAGAAAGACACCTGCCATGTAGCGGTACTATCATTTTAGTATCATTCGATGTTGAAGTGTGAGACCGGACGCATGCAAGAAAATGCGCTCCCGATGGGTCTCTGATGTATCATATAATTTAATCATTTAATTAAATCTCTCATATTAACGATTCTGTCTCTCCATCAAGAAACGTCTCATTCGTTTAGTCTATAAATGTTACAATTTCATCGAATTGAAATTTCACAGAATTTTTGTAATTTTTTCATGGAAACGTTTCCCGTTCGCTCTCGTGAAAAAGGATCGGTTCAGGGGCGGTATAAAATGTTACAATTTCATCGAATTAAAATTTTACAGAATTTGCGTCATTTTAACCCAGAAACGTTTACCCTTCGCTCTCGTGAAAAAGGATCTGTTGAGAGGCAGTATAAAATATTACAATTTCATCGAATTGAAATTTCACAGAATTTTGGTAATTTTTTCCCGGAAACGTTTCCCTTTCGCTCTTGTGAAAAAGGATCTGTTGAGGGGCGGTATAATTTCTTCTAATTAAAATTTCACAGAATTTTCGTAATTTTTTCCAGGAAACGTATCCCTTTCGCTCGCGTGAAAAAGGATCTGTTCAGGTTCGTAATTTTTTCCGAAAACATGCATTGGCCAGCGACGACTTCCATTCTTATTGGTGTATAATCGCACCATTTGATCCACGATGTCGACTCCATATTTAATTTCGTTATTGTAGGCAACTGTTTCTGGGGTCTTTTTTACGTTTTCGTTGATAGTTACATCAGTATGAAGTGAACTCAGAACTAGAACATTTTTAGCCTTTTTCTCTGATAAGATGTCAGCGTGATATCAATTCCAGTTTTGAATACTATCGACGAGTAGAGATGTGTGTTCCTGTTTTAGCAGTTGGAGGTACCTCACGACAGTCTTTTTGAAGGGTCCCAACCAAGCTTATCCTTTTCAAAAATGCACATAATCTCAGTGATGTAAAATAATCATCTGTTGTTTTGTTTCGACGTTCTCCTAGATAAGGTTCGACCAATCGAATTACATATTCATAGACAAGTTGATTTGCTGGTCTGGTGTAATCTGCCCCAGTGTAATCGAAACTGATTTTCTGTCCATTCAGAATATATTTGGAATCAACGCAGGCAAGAAGCCAGCATTTTATCTTTGAACGATGTCTTGTCATTGTTTGGGGAAAAAATAGGGGACACCAAATCTCGACGACCACAATGAATTCAGTAGGAAGTTTTTTGCACCTCTTGCATACATAATGGATATCGTTGCATCCAGTTCAAGCAAAGAAACTGACCAAGAAGTTTCATTTAGACGATGATGGGCTTCAGCTTCTGTATATGTCGAATCATTTTGTCACAGAAAATAAGGCGTCACGAACCCAGAACACTTTTATTTATGTTTTTGACGCATAAAATGTGGGGGGCCTTGATTTTCTTCTCAATATATTTTGCGATCCTCGACATCCTAAAGTTGAGGAAAGTTCTATGATTTTCTATATGCTCCCATCTGCTGCAGTTTCTTGGATCGTTTCTGTAGCTTCAACGAGTTATAATGAGTCACACCACGGTCATTTTCTGCACACGAGAGCTAATTAGCCCGGGACCTACAATTTATTGCCGATGGCAAGCTTGTTTCTATGCTCATCGAGAGGTTGGTGCACTAATTCCTCAATGGGGGACTTCCTGCGGTAGCAATTTTTTTTGCGGTCAGGTCGCCGTGTCTGTTGTACCCCTGTGTCAGGAAAGTTTTCTGACAAAGACGAATCGGGTATCGAACTCGCGACACCTCTAAACATCCTTTGGTACTTTGGGCGAGTATCTTATCGAGCTGATCTACCGCACCCGAGAAATAGTTTTATATCGATTTAAATCTTCGTCATCAGAACCGCTACTTTCTTCACTAGTTCAACATAGGGTAGATCTATGCTCTTCTGCACTTTCATCATAACTGCTTCCAGAGTTTCTCTCATCTAATCTGTGCATCTCCTGGAGATGCTATGCTGGAAGCTATGTTCTAAACTAACTGTTTGAAAAGATCACATGCACTCAAATTTTCTACGTCCCAGAATAAACAATTTAACGGATAATATGACACGAATGCTTGACAAAAACCAAAAAGGACACACCTGCTGACGACACTTGCAGATAAGAATGAGAGGAAAAGAAAGGTCACACACAAGGTCAAATGCAAAAAAGACTTTCAGAAAGATTATAACCTACTTGGAAATCAATTGTGACGACGATAGTAGTATTTATCGCATAACGTGCTAGAATATAAGGAAGGGTTACTATGACCCCCTTCGGTCTTTCTAGGTATATCCGTTCGTAGCTTCGTTGTTAAAAAAGATAACGAAAGGAATCTTTGGTATACAATAAGAACATGCTAATTCAGGAACAGTCCAGAAATTCCAGGTGGTTTGGTTTATTCTTAGCACAGATATGTAAGCTTAAACAGCGTGCAGGGTCAAAAAGACCACCTCCCCCTGTTCCGTCTTTCTACTGTTAATATTTCATCATTGATAAATGGAACTTGCAAATGCGGATTATTCGATATCATTTTGTCTTGAAGTAACCAAGATTTTTATCTACGGATTTATGAACAAAAAATGTAATGTATGAAGCCCCCGTTAACTCATCTATTCGAGCGAAAGTGACCGTGGTATGTTGGTCACAGAAAACAAATTGGTATACGTTGGTTTACCATATTTTATCGGTGGAAATACGGGAGATAGAGATCCTAAGTAAAGAATTGCTTATTGTTAGGTCGACCATATTTGCTCCAGAAAAATTCGTGAAATTGGGATTCGAAATACGGGAAAATGCGGGACAATGTCAATTATCGCTAAATGATGCCAAAAAGTATACGAAGTCGTTAACTCATGATAAAATCACAGAAAATTCGCCAATCGCGAGAAATAAAGCGCCACTTCAAATTGCAGTGAATTAAAAAAAAAAACACTACAAATGTGTGAGATGAATATTCTTGTTTTTAGTCTCTTAATGAGGCTTTTTGAATCACGTGATATTTCCCTTTTTCTGGAGGGACATACTACATGGTAACCAATATGGCGACTTCCTGCGCAACTCATGAAAGACATAAATCAAAATTAAAGAAACGTGGAAATGAATTGGTTTTTTTTTTCTTTTTGATGGGTGCTAGATATTTCGAAAATTTTCTTGAAGCTTGATTAAAGCTGAGGAATTTCTTCAGTGTAATTTATGGGCCCATAATTAATTTCAAAACATCCTAAAGTATATGGATTGATGATATTGGATATTATAAAACAATACGGAGATATTAATTCTCATTTTTGTGCTTGAGAAGATATAAATCAATGTTATTGCATGAATATTTAACTCAAAAGTAGGTCCGGCTAGTTATTTTATATTTAATTTTCTGCGCTCCATATTTCTAACCAAACTAAATTTTTCGAAAATCGAGAATTCAGTTCAATTTTTAAAATTATTGATGATGCAGAAAACTCTACTAAATTTCCATATTTCTACAATAAATTAGGCAATTTTAATTGATTTCCATGGGAAAAACATGCTGTGCTTGTCCCTCCAAGTGATACTGATGATCATAGACGTACACAGAATTTTCTCGAAGGGGGGGGTTTGAGATTTTTTTACCTTCTGAGGGGGTTTTACCTTTTTTCCTGTAAAATAACACTATAATCATGGCTCGGGGAGGGGGGTGGTTAGAACCCCAAAACCCCCTCTCCTTTGAGTATGCCAATGCTGATGATGATTACGATGTCAATTCCAAAAGCCTCATTATCGTGATGTAATTTCTAAGCTGGAAAGATAATTATAATCGTTGATTTGAAGAATAAAAAGTCAAGTTGACTTCGTTGAAAATATTTGAAAACTCAGGACATTTCTGCAAAAAAATCGGGACAGCAAAAAAACAGAAAAAAACTGGTACTGTCCCGAGAAATAGGGGATGTATGGTCACCCTGCTTATTGCTATTCTATCTCTCAAAAAATTGTCAAATGTTGAAAAATTGCTAATTATGGTTAAAATTGATGGGAAAGAAATGCTGATGGGTATGTACGAAGAAGGACTACAATAAATTGCAGTAAATAAAAATGTATTTCACGAAATAAATATTGTTATTGATATTTTTTTAAAAATGTCTTGGTTTTGTTATGTAAAAAAGAAACACGTCACAAATATGCGACATGAACATTTATAGAGATATAGATGGCTTCTTTCTCAGCCAGAGATATCAAGGAAACAGTTATTTTCCGGATATTATGCTGAGGTGAGCTCGGAAAGAAAAGTCCCGGCGGAGACGTGATGACTTTTCTTTCCGAGCTCACCTCAGCATAATATCCGGAAAATAACTGTTTCCATGAACGTTTATGTTTACAATCATAATTAATCGTACAGTGATTTGTAAGAAATTAAAATGATCTTCCTCCACGTTTTCAGTCAAGATTGAGCGAGTTTCAGTGAGTCAAGTGAGTTTAGTCGAAAATACGGGACATTTTGAAAAACAAATTCGGAACAGTGAAAATAAAAGATAAATAGCAAAATATACTTAGCAAACGTTTTGTGGTGACCTTATGCATATGACACACATGTCACGCATTTCCCGGGACATTCCCATATTTTCACTTTATTTTGGCTGTCCCGACTTTTTTGCAAGAATGCCGTGGTTTGTCGCGAATGTTCCACATTGTAGAATCTACAAAGCCTACTTTTAGATGCTTATAGTTTTATACTTTATTAAAATCAACTATTGAAATTATTTTTCAACGCATAAATTATATCACTATAATTACAACTATGAATAAGAATATTCACCTCACATACGTCATGGTTTTTTTACTTTCTTGATAAAGTGATCCTCAAATATGTTCAAGAGATCCTGTATGATCTGTCCAGGGAATTTGTTAATGTTAATAAACATCCATGCCCGAGAGAATCGGGTTTGGAATCGACACTTCCACATTAAAACACTAGCTCCCAAACTACTCCACTGCAAGACGGCAAATACTAAACGTTGATTTAATTGTTTGCCCATTCAAACGTTTTATTTCATTATTTTACAATGTACTTCGTGGAATCCATTTTTGTTCACTGCAACTCTCTCAGAGTAATGCTTTGTTTCCTGCCATTGGCGTTTTTTTAGTGATTTCTGCAAAAGTTGGCAACTTTGCTTACATTCGGCGTCATTTATGGCGATGATTGGCAATGTTTCGTATTTTACCCGTATTTAAAATCCTGAGTTCCGGTATTTTTCTCAAAGAAATTTGGTTAGCCTAAATGTGCAATAAAACTTGATGACACTGTTTTTACAATCTACCAAAATTACGAGAATTCTTTGGATAGCAATGAAATCATTTACCTCAGCTTTGGGAGCTTATGTCAGTGGTGAAATAATTGACGTTATGTGTCTCATCAGGCCCATAGCCAGAAATTTCATTCGAAGAGGGATCACTTTCATTTCGTGGGGAGGGACCAAAGTGATAAAAAACTGGTTCCAAAATTTTTTACGTCGCGGGGCACTTTTCAGAATTGTTATCATTGAGCACTAATTTTGACAACATTTACAGGTTGGTGCCATGTATAAAATACAGTAATTGTGATAAATCTGGGGATTATGCATAATCACCGGTTATTATGCACAATAATTTCATCCGTTTTGATCGGTGATTATGCGTAATTACAGATTTATGCCGTTTTGTTTACAGTAACATATAAAAGGTATTCCACGAAAAACGTCCGAAAGCGATAAAATGTTGTTGTCCGTATCCGATTTGAAATTCCAAAAAGAAATTACCCGCTTAAATTCAGTTGTGATTTTGACGAATGAATTTTAATTTGACGAAAATGTGACATTTTATATCGTCCATGCACAGATCCCTTGTCAAGAAAGCCAAAGACAAAGTTTACAGAAAAAAACTAAGAAAAATTATGTTAAATTGTAATCGTATAAATTGAATATTTTATACCGCCCCTAAACAGATCCCTTCTCCAGAGAGCCAGACGTTAAGGTTTCCCGGAAAAATCGAAGAAAACTGTGTGAAAATACAATTTGACGACACCGCCCCCCAAGGAATCCCTTCTCAAGAGAGCTAAAGGGAAACGTTTCCGAGAAAAAAAGAAAATTCTGTGAAATTTTAATTTTATGTAATATTTTATACCGCCCCTAAAGAGATTTGTTGGGAGAAGATATTTCATACTTTGCCTGGATTGTGTTTAGGCATTCTATAGAATGCCTAGGCAAAGTATAGAATAAAACCGGTATTTCATACTTTGCCTGAAACGACCAGGCATTGTATAGAATGCCTGAATTTCATACTTTGCCGGTAACATGTATATACCGTATATACTCGTGTATAAGCAGACCCCCGCCTCTTCAGGACCACCAAAACCGCAATAAATTGAAAACCTGTGTATAAGCTGACCCCCAAAAAATCCATGCATTTCAGTGAAAAAATTCTTATATTTTCATGCGAAATGATCGAAATGAAATTAATAGCTTGCGGAAATTTACATTAGAAAATGATTCAAACTTTGTAATCCGTTTTTTCTGAGTCTTCAAGCTCATGGTAATCCATCAGATCATCATGGGGGTGCGGCGTCTTTGTTTTTATCCTCATTTAGGTGGTCATCGCCATTGTCACTTTTAAAGAGGATATCATCTTCAGTTCCGTCCATCGCATTGCTAATGCAACACTTTTTGAAGGATCGGATGATAATTTCGGCAGAAACAGAATTCCACACCTCATGTACCCATTGGCACTCTACACTAGGCCAATGCCAGGTTTCTTCAAGGCACCACTTTTTGTAGCTTCTTTATCATCGGAACTCATCCATTTGATCCGACTCCAACGAGTGTTACGCATGATCATGCGTGTTTATTACAATTATTGAATGGCTATTTGTTTTGTATTGTATGAATGTATGTACATACCAAATTTAACTAAAATCGGTACAGTAGTTCTAGAGATAATCAACCAAGTCTGCAAATTCTCTTAATGTCTTACACCAGTGTAGTTAACAACATATGTTGATATATATGCCAGTACAGAAAAACCAATTTAAATAATTATGTAAATATACACTCATGTATATTAATTTCTCTATTAAAACTGATACCACTATAATACAGAAAGAATGAAAATACAAACTACAAAGGTAATAACAATAAAAACAAGTAAAAATGGTACAGTCAGATTTCTCAAGGTGAGGAGGAGCGGGCTACTGTAATTACGAATACCAACTCATATATATCCCCCAATTTCCATTTAGCAAACCTTCTCGAAAACCTGTTCTGAAACCAAGAATATATTTGGAAAAAAAAAAATTGAGAAAGAGAATAATCTCTTTTCCTCGATATGATCACTAATCTTCCACTATTGGTGATTTTTCGCTAGGGAGAGAAAAAATGTGTTTCATTGAAAAAAAGAGAAAATAAAGAAACATGCTACAAGTTAAATAACAGTCGCCTTCCAGAGAATATTCTCCAGTATTATCCTCCATGAGAATATTTTCTAGTTATTTATAAAGAATATTTATTATAACATACATTATCATTAATATTCTTGAGAATCTTCTCCTGAAGGAATATTATAAATAACTGGAGAATATTCTCAAGTTATTTATAATAGTAGTCCTCAGAGATGCCACCGGACTTTAATTTACCTGGGTCCCAGGTTATTTGAAAAATCTGGGTCCTTTTTGAGTGAAAGTGGGTCCCTCTGAAAAAAAATTTATCTTGAAAAAAATTATGCCTGCGCCCCATAATTCACTGGTATCTCTATGAATTTTCTTCCAACATGCCCCAGGTCTTTGATCACCTGCTGATATTTCTTCATTGAGACTGAGCGGTGGGTCATGTTCTGGGTAAGAGAAGGTATATGTGAATCAAGTAATTTTTTCATTTCTAAAAACATGTTCTATTCAAAGGTTCATTTACTTTCATTGTCTACTAGTAGGAAAAACTTGCAAAGAAGCTCATTAGCACTGAGAATTTAACCTATGTAATTCTGCACATGTAATAAATCTAAAACAAATATACAGTTGATCCCGCTTATAACGTTTCTCCTGTTTAGTATGTTTTATACAACTTATTTTCGTGGTTCTAACAATAAGTAATTCTCATTGAGATTTCCAGTTTAAAATGTTTCCTATTTACAACATTTTTATGACGGTTTATGAAAAACGTTATAAGCAGGATCCACTTTAATTAACAGTTGAAGGCACACATTTATAAATTTACTAATGATCAATTCTGCTTACACATCCATGATTTTAGCAATGCAAAACTGTGATTACTGCATAGCAGCTAGATGACAAAACTGTGGATCTTCAAAGTCTAATTTTTAGAGATTTGGTTTTTTCCCACGATATCTGGAAGGTTTTACAATTTGAACGGGCGTTCCAATCCTTCACGATTTAAAAAAAACAACGAGCATTCGCAATTTGTAGGAACAAGACAAATTTACGCCGTATAGATGCAGTCTTTTAATGCTGGCCGATAGCCGCGAAAATACCGTAATTTCCTGTATATAACCGGAAGGGAGAAAATCTGCAGGGTAATAAAAAATCAGAAATTTGAAATTTCTGTACACGGCACTTCATTCAGAGAAGCAACCAGATATTCCTAATCGTATTTTTCAACAACCCACCTGTATGTTAATACAGTAGTCTACAAAGTAGTGAAACCAGTTTTTCAAGGTCATGCGATCATGATACACGGAGAGAAAAAGTTGGGGAGGTTTTTCTCTGAACTTTTTTCTTAAAACTAGGAAAGAATGCATCCCAGAGGACTTGTAAACAAAATTTTTACGCGTCCTTTTCCGAAACTCCAGGTATTTCACACATTATAATGCATCAATGGCATCTCTGAGTCCTTATACAGAGAACATTTCGAATATTCTCCAAGATGAGAATATTCGTCTAAATATATTATTGTTGAGAATTTTACATCTCTAGCTCAATGACATTATCTACAAAACCCCTGCTATGCCCCTCACTTGATGAGCTGAAATGAAGAATTTTGATCCAAGGGGCCGTTCAAGTATTACGTAAGCAAATTTTTAGCCATTTTTGACCCCCTCCCCCCTTGTCATCAAAAGTCAGCAAATCAGAAACCCCCTCCCCCCCCATTGATGATGACGTAATACTTGAACGGCCCCCAAACTGTTATTCTACAAATGCTAAAAACACTTGGAAGGAAATCTAACTCTGCATCTATGTGCTATATGCCATGAAAGACAGCCATGTGGAAACTATTAAAACTTTATTAATATGATAGAAATTTTTTGAGTTATATTTTACAATGCTGTAACCATTCTTTTTGTCATGTTATTCATTCGAAAGTTAATAATTTATCCAATTTGTAATTTAGTTGACAACAATTTATAAACACCCGTCATTTTATTATATGAGGGTCGAACTACATTAAAATTATGTGCAAAATTACCTCTGATTTGCCCCATTTATTTTCATGTACTGCTCCCAAGGTCTAAGACATTAGGGTAGTCAGACTAACCTTGATCCCCCGCTCTGTCACCACAGGGGATATAAGCTGGTTTACAGCGAAGCATGGGCGGAGATATTCGGGGCGAGCAATAATGAATGTCCCCCCCCCCGACTTCCAAATCTATCTCGGCCTATGCCGTGAGGGCATGGGTCAAGGTGGAAGATAGCATGGCCCCCACATCCTGGAGTAGGGCCCTTAGGCTGGGATCTTTTGCGGGCCCCCCGACCAGACTTTCACGGGTCCCTTTTTATGGTGCATTTATAGGTTGAAAAACAAAAAAATAATGAAAATCATCCCGGGCCCCAGGGCTGGAGCCTTGCCAGCCCACCCCTTGTGGGGGGCCATGGAAGATAGAATAACCTTTCTGCCTATTGCCTAACAGCTGCTGGGCCCACTCACAGTGCAACCTCGTCAGACCTCGCGCAATCTTCCCCTCTTTCTTGAGGGACATACAAGGTAACCAATACGGCGACTTCCTGCTCGACTCATGAAAGAAACAAATCTAAATTAAAGAAACGTAAAAATTATTTTTTTTCTTTTTTATGGGCTGTAGGTATTTAAAAATTTTCCTTGAAGTTCAAGTTATTGATCTGCCTGTTTTTGCTTCAAAAAATGCTTGAATAAAGCTGCTGAATTTCTTCAATGTAATTTATGGGCCCATAATTAATTACAAAACATCCTACACTATGGGCTGTTGAATAGTCTTTACTTGTTAACCAGGAGAAGACCCTTTAATCGCTTCATTATGAGGACTTGAAGGAATCAACTAGGAGTAGAGGCTTAAAGTCCAATCCGCACCTTCTTGTGGTGCAGAAGGGGATGCAGATAGGTTTCCTCCAACCCGCACTGGCCAGTTTGGATGATTACGTCAAAACCTTCTAAAAATAAACACAAACTCTGTCAATAAACCAAGGCCCTCAGTCCCCAGCAGTCCGAGTGTCCCTGGTTACGGCAGCAACCAGCAAGACATGAAGACAGAGGGTGCTAAGAATCTCTGGGTTGGACCAGGCTGCCGTAAGATGATGACCTTGGCCACGTATAATGGACAATCTCTTTCTTCAGAAAATTGTTTGCAGGAGTTGGAAGAAGAAATGGAAAGAATAAATTGGGACATCTTAGGCATCTTTGAAATAAGAAGAAAAAAAGAGGAGAAAATCTAACTTGCCAGTGGACATATTTTACTACAGAGGAAGAGATAATGGAAGAACCAGTAGAGTAGAATTTCTCATTCATAAAAAGTGGAGAAATCCCATAGTTGAGTTAGATAGTACATCTGATAGAGTTGCAAAGCTGGTTATGAAAATATCAAGCAGATAATGGACAGGGGCATCTTAAGAGAATCATGCACCCCCAGGCTAAGTCAATTCTAGAAAATTTCAACCAGATCTAGTTTTTGTGACGCCCCTCTTCTCCTGAGGCCACCGGCCCATGCGTTAAGAGGGCACTGATACCGGATACAGTTTATACAAGTCTTATGCACCAATAACAAGCTATTCTGAAGTAGATTACTTTTATGAAGGAGTAGAAGACTTTCATGAAGACTTAAACGATCTGCATAGTAAAGGACATTATCATATCAAAATAGTAATGGGTGACTTCAATGCCAGAACCAGAGAGAAAAAATAGTGAAAGCTCAGTTGGAAGTCATGGGGTTAAGGTAGAGGAAACAGACTCGTCGAATTTACAGAGAACAAACAGTTATGCATCACTTTTTTAAGAAGAAACCTCAGAGAAAGTGGACCTGGAGAAGCCCAACTAGAACAACTAGTGAGATCAACTACATCCTATCTAATAAGAAGCATATGATCCAAGACTGCAGTATTCACAACAAATTCAAGACAGGAAGTGATCATCGACTGGTTAGATGTAGAATATGGCTTAACACTGGAATGTAAAGAGCGAAACTTATCAAAATAGAAAAACTGGCATCGATATGGTAAAGCTTTAAGAACATAGATATAAATTCCAGTTAGAGCTGAAGAACTGATTTGATTTGCTATATAACACCACTGAGAATGAACAAGATGTCACCACAATGAACAAAACTTGGATTTAGTACAATGGATCACATCCAGGGCTGCAACTAGGAGGGAGCAGGCGGGTCTCGTGTCCCAGGCTCTGCACCAGAGGGGGAAAATTTCATTCTCAAAACTTACCTTCAACATTACAAGGGGGAGCCAAAATGTGCATGTGGCGATGCAATCGTCACGAGAAAGCGTGCGCGTCCGTGGAGGAAGAAAAGAAATTATTGGTTCTTCTTCCCGCGCTCGACAAGGTTGTAACACCTCTGTGTGAATAAATTTCTCTTTATCTATTTAGTTGTTTTGTGAAGCAACAGTTTGGTGACCCGGCAGCCAACGATAACGATGTCCAATCCATCGGAGCAACCAACGATGTCCAATCCATCGGAGCAACCAACGATGTCCAATCCATCGGAGCAACCAACGATGCCCAATCCATCAGAGCAACCACCTGCAATGTTCCGGGTCGCTGTCAAAGCCCCTATGAAGTGGTCGCAAGGTGCAATAACACTATCACCATCAAATGCAAAGGAAGAAACGTATGTGTGAACATTGCACGAGTGAAACCAGCGCACATTGCCACTAGCAGTGACAGTACAAACAGTGAACCCATTGTGACCCGTTACGGCAGAGTAAGTCGTCCCCCGAATCGTCTCATTGTATAAATGCATTCATAATCCCGTCCTTATATGTGTATATATATTTTTTTCTTTCTTTTGTTGTCAATAATTAGTTTGTGCGATCCGCCCTGGAGGGGGGGGGGGTACTGTGGCGCTGCGATCGTCACGAGAAAGCGCGCGCGTGCGTGGAGGAAGAAAAAAAATTATTGGTTCTTCTTCCCGCGCTCGACAAGGTTGTAACACCTCTGTGTGAATAAATTTCTCTTTATCTATTTAGTTGTTTTGTGAAGCAACATGCACTTGCCCCGGGTGACCAAGCATCTAGTTGCAGCCCTGATCACATCCAAACAATCAGGGAACTCATAGAGAGACACAAGGAATACGAACTACCATTGTATATGGCCTTCAATGATTTTGAAAAAGCGTCTGACTCTGTCTTCACATCTGCTGTTGTTAAAGCTCTAGATGTAATTGGGGTAGAGAAGACTTACATCAATATCATCAAGAAAATATATGACAAGGCAATTGCAACGATTTGTTTGGATAAAGGAAAGGCAAAGATTAAACTTGGAAAAGGAGTCAGACAGGGTGATACTATCTCACCAAAACTTTTTACTGCTGTTTTAGAAGTAGTATTCAGAAAACTGGATTGGAATAAAAAGGAATCAAAATAAATTGAGAATTTCTAAACCAATTGCATTTTGCAGACTACATCATTGTTATCAGTAGTAATCCAGACGAACTAGAAGAAATGATACAAGGATTGGCGAAGGCAAGTATTCATTTTGCAGAAGATTCATTTTCAGGTGGGCTTGAAAATGAATCTGCAAAAGACTAAAGTTATGTTCAGCCCATTTGCATTGAAGAGGACAATCCTGGTCAACAACATGGAGATAGAAGTAGAAAGCTATGCATACCTGGGACAAGAAATTACCATGGACAACAGAATCATTAATGAAATAAACAGAAGGATCAGGATCGGATGGAGCACTTTTGGCAAAAACTAATTCTGAAGAGTCACATTCCATTATGCCTGAAATTAAAAGTTTTTAACCAGTGTGTGCTAAAAGCACTGACTTATGGAGCTGAAACATGGACACTCACAAGCAAGACGATACAAAGGCTACAGACAACACAAAGGAGCATGGAAAGATGTATGCTAGGCATCACAAGGAGAGACAGAAAACAAATCACTTGGATAATGAACCACACAAAGGTATATGATATCATGGAAAGAATTAAATGCTTGAAATGGAAATGGGCTGGACATATTGCAAGAAGACAGGACAACAGATGGACCACCAGTATTCTAGATTGGTACCCCTATGGTGTTAAATGTCCGAAAAGGCATCCCCATGCAAGATGGATTGAGGATATAAGGAAAGCGGCTGGAGTCAACTGGATGGCTAAAGCATCAGACAGAGCAGAATGGAAAAATTTAGAGGAGATTCATCCAGCAGTGGATTGAAAATGGTTGTTGTTGATGATCCTAAACTATATGTATTGATGCAGTTGTATATTATAAGACAATATGGAGACATTAATTTTCATTTTCGCACTTGGAAAGATATAAATAAAAAGTTGAAAATCAATGTTATTGCATGAATATCAATGCAATGTTATAAAGTTTAAAATCAATGTTATGATCCGACTAATTATTTTGTACTAAATTTTCTGGGCTCTGTTTCTCCAAGCGAACTCAATATTTTCATTTTTAAAATAATTGCAGAATTCAATTTTTAAAATAATTGATATGGTGGAAAACCCCACCAAATTTACGCATTTCTATGGTAAAATCTGCAATTTTATACTGATTTCTATGGGGATCATCCTGTGGTTGTCCCTAAAAGTAATGCTGATGATGATTATGATGTCTATTCGAAAAGCCTCATTAAGCAAAATAAGCACGTGCTAACGGCAACAAGAGAAAAGGGCATTTTGACAAAAAGGTGTCAAAATGTTTTTTTATGTACAATTTTTTTCCCAGTATCAAGCATTCGGCAGAAAATTTTGAAATTTTCGATTGATTGTATAGTTGAAGATATTCATCAGAAGGGATGGCACAAATACAGAAAAACTGATAATATTGCAAACTAGAGATCACATTAATGTTGAGTTCTTGGAATGAGATTTCGTGTAATTTCTATAAAGTTAGCTTGAGCCTTTTTAACAGCATCATTGGGGCCCTTTGACAAACTGATTTTTCTGCAGGCCCTATCTATCAGCTAAAAATTCCTGCCTAATAATTTGCATACTAACTTTTGCCAATTTTAAACAGATCTACTTGTCACGAGGTCCTTGGGTTATGTCTGAGCGAGACCCACGCATTGATAAAACAAATCATTATCATTCCCAATCAATATGATAAATACTAAATTAATACAAGAATGAATTTAAGAGTATAAGCCAAGTTCTACATAATAAAGACGTGAACTTAAAAATGCTCAAATCTTTGAGTCATTAGTGGATCGGCTGCATGATTTCAGGGGTTTTATCGCATAGTTAATCATTATTACCCATGCGAGACAGTTTCGGCACCTCTCTGGCATGTAATTTGCACAGGTTAACTAACCCCGGAAACTCACTGCTGTGTTCCAAGGCAGTTAATCATTATTACCCATTCGAGACAGTTTCGGCACCTCTCTGGCATGTAATTTGCACAGGTTAACTAATCCCAGAAACTCACTGCTGTGTTCCAAGGCAGATGAACTGCATCGAAAATTGTCGCCTGGCAGTCCAGTGGTTAGGGAGCTAGCCTCTGATTGTGTGAGTCTGGGTTTGAATCTCGGTTCTTCGATGCCTACTAACACTAAAAAACTTCCTGGACAGATCTTAAGGGTCTCTTGGGAATGCGTGAAGATCACGTGAAAAAAAAAATCAAGAGTTTCTCTGCAAATTATTCAGTCCAGTCCGCTCATACTTTAATATTTTGCGTAAGAACATTAAAAAAAAAAATTTTTTCGCTTTTGCATAGGCTACATAGCCTAGAGCATAGTTTCCCAAACCTTTTGTTCCATCGTCCCCTTCTTCAGAAATTTTTTTCCTCTCATCGCACCCTCCTTCCACTCAAGCGAATGCATAGGATTTTATGTTAAACCAGTGGGTTCTATCGTCCCCCTGGACCATTCCATTGCCCAAATTGGGAAACACTGGCCTGGTCTAGAGCCATCATTCCGTTATAATGAACAATCCCGTTATAATGAACTCCAAGAAACCTGAGAAATCACTTCGTTATAAAAGGAATTCCAGTTTTTTTGCATTGTTCCTATGTAAACGTATATGGAACGTGTTCGTTAAAACAAGATTTTTGCTATATCTGTATTTGACTGTATATACTTTTAGAGATGGGGGCACCAAAACCATCCATGTGCTTGGGGCCATCAAACGTTTTAATCTGGCGCTGCCGATGCAGTGCGTTCTTTACGGGATGGGGAGAATAAAAAAAAAGAAGATAAATTTAGTGTTTAACCAGTATGATTGGATTTGGGGGGCGGGAATACTCATTTATTTATTATTATTTTGAACTCTGCCTCACATAAACTAGATGTACATTTCCAGATTTCTTGAACGTTTCAACACATACACACTTAAGCATGGGCTGATCTAGAGCTCACTGCTGGCAGGGGGGTGATTTTACAAATTTCTAAAAATTAATCACTCTGAATGAGGTGACCATATGTCCCACATTTTGTCCTGTATTTTCTGGGACAGTCCCAGTTTGTTTTTTTTGTTCTTCGATATTGTAGGCCAGTGGTCCTAGGGGCACACTGGCAATTTTTTTGCTGTGCAGTATTGTCTAAATTTATTGCTGAATGGCTTTTTATTTCCACGAAACAGTAGTTTGGCAGTCATTCTCGGGTGCCAATGCATACCATGGTGCACACGGACAATGAAGGAATAGTTAGACAGGTTTCAGAGGGACAAAATGCTATTTTTGCACCAGGCCACAAAATATTTAGGCCCACCCATGCATGATACTTGGTGGTGGTAGTAGTATGAAGACCAGTAACGTCTTCGGACAAGAGAGAGATGACACACTCACTGCATTTACGTAGCATAAAAATAATGTGACTGCAGGGATACAACTTGTCTATGGGCGGTTGGCAACTGACACACAAAGAAAGGCCTTTGTTAAATTTATTACCCTTAGAAATTGAAAACACTAATGTAAAACAAAGTTTAAACAGTGATAACTCCCCCAAAAATATTAAACATTCAATACTATACAGAACAAGGGACATACCATTAGCTTTTAATGTGGAAAGTATGCAAGTAAGCATCCTCTTAGGCACACTTGGATCATTCACTGTTGACAGGATATTCATTCGCAAAGTAGAAGGGTGGTGCTGATACACAATATCTGGAGGGCCAACTATGTTCTGAGTATGAAAAGATGCAATGATTTCCTGAAACATGAAAAAAAAAACTGTTAGAAATAATGAGTAATCAAGAAAATATGTATTTATAAAATATACAGGCTGTTTCAAATTGTTTGGCTATCTCTGCAACAATTGATTTCAGAAGTATATACTGTACTTTCAATTACAAAGCTTTCAAATGACATGAAATTTCCTAAAATGTCTTAATTTTTGAGAGGTTGTATGCATAAAAAAAATTTAAAAATGAACTTTTTCTACAATCCCTGTGTGCTAAAACTTACAATTATTGAAATGTGCAACTGGCTTTAAAAAGTCATTTGCAAAAACTTTCATTTTTTTTAAATGCAATTTTCATCTGGATAGCAATGTTTCAGCAACTTATCACTGAGCTAGTATGTTTGTACTGGCTCAAGAATCATCAATTTTAGGAACTGCACACAAATAAAATTACCTCAACTACTGGTTATTTCAAATTCCGAAGATGATAGTTAATTTTGAACATTTGTATATTGATCATGATTTTTTGTTTTGAAGAGTACTTATGTTCC
Organism: Pholcus phalangioides; assembly: GCF_987345545.1. Taxonomy (NCBI): domain Eukaryota; kingdom Metazoa; phylum Arthropoda; class Arachnida; order Araneae; family Pholcidae; genus Pholcus; species Pholcus phalangioides. The sequence goes on along the minus strand of NW_028301604.1, from coordinate 41,187,731 downwards.
TAAATGTGTAAAATAATCATGTAATAATACATAAACTGAAGAGCCAAAAAAACTGGTACAGGCATGCGTATGCAAATAAAGAGATATGGAACCAATCAGAGTACGGTGCTGCGGTCGGCAACGCCTATATAACACAACAAGTGTCTGGCACAGTTGTTAGATCGGTTACTGCTGCTACAATGGCAGGTTATCGAGATTTAAGTGAGTTTGAACGTGGTGTTATAGTTGGCGCACGAGAGATGGGACATAGCATCTCCGAGGTAGCGATGAAATTTGGATTTTCACGTACGTCCATTTCACGAGTGTACTGTGAATATCTGGAATCCGGTAAAAAATTAAATCTACGACATCGCTGCAGCCGGAAAAAGATCATGCAAGAACGGGACCAACGACGACTGACGGGAGTCATTAAACGTGACAGACGTGTAACCCTTCCACAAATTGCTGCAGATTTCAATGCTGGGCCATCAACAAGTGTCAGCGTGCGAACCATTCAACGAAACATCATCAATATGGGCTTTCGGAGCCGAAGGCTCACTCGTGTACCCTTGATGACTGCACGAAACAAAGCTTTACGCCTCGCCTGGGCCCGTCAACACCGACATTGGACTGTTGAGGACTGGAAACACGTTGCCTGGTCTGACGAGTCTCGGTTCCAATTGCTTCGAGCTGATGGACGTATACGGGTATGGAGACAACCTCATGAATCCATGGACCCTACATGTCAACAGGGGACTGTTCAAGCTGGTGGAGGCTCTGTGATGGTATGGGGCGTGTGCAGTTGGCGTGATATGGGACCCCTGATACGTCTAGATACGACTCTGACAGGTAACAGGTACGTAAGCATGATCACCTGCATCCATTCATGTCCATTGCGCATTCCGACGGACTTGGACAATTTCAGCAGGACAATGCGACACCCCACACGTCCAGAATTGCTACAAAGTGGCTCCAGGAACACTCTTCTGACTTTAGACACTTCCGCTGGCCACCTAAATCCCCAGACATGAACATTATTGAACATATCTGGGATGCCTTGCAAAGTGCTGTTCAGAAGAGATCTCCACACCCCTCTTACTCCTACGGATTTATGGACAGCCCTGCAGGATTCATGGTGTCAATTACCTCCAGCACTACTTCAGACATTGGTCGAGTCCATGCCACGTCGTGTTGCGGCACTTCTGCGGGCTCGCGGGGGCCCTACACGATATTAGGCAGGTGTACCAGTTTTTTTGGCTCTTCAGTGTATAATAATAATATATAATTACATTAATTACTAAACAATTACATTAGAGTTGTTGTATAATAACATTATATAGTAGGTGTATGTAATTACATTATATTATATAATTAATGATTACACTATTATACTTCTTTTAATTTTCTTTTTGTTGAGAAAGAAAAATATTTTCACGATGAAGTAAATTTAGTAATAAAAATAATCAATACCTTTCCAGCATGTTTAAATGCAGTAAAGTCTCAGTTTGCAAACAATTCGGTTTACGATCAACAAAAAATGATTTGGTTTATGAATTAATCTTGGTTTACCAACTGGCAAAATGGTTTTAATCCCAAAAAACGCATATTAATCAAAATTAATCAGTAGGTCATTTCAAACTTTATGAAGCTCTGAACAAAAGAACTTTTTCAAAGATGTTTTGCAATAATATCTGACATTGAACTAACAGTCAGTAATTTCTGGAAACATTATTTCATCATCCAACATTGCATAGTTCTTAGTTACAAAGCTTGATAGCAGTCTTAAAGAACCATAAATTTGGCTTGGAGTGCATTTTGTGACCAAATGTTGGAAGCAGAAATTTTGAGGCTTTGACATCGAGATTATAAATTATACATATTCACAAAACCGGATTCAGGACTGTCACCAGGACAGTCTATGTCCTGGTGTCATTTTTATTCTGTTGGCATTTCATGTCTTGTGAATTATGGTAATTTTTTCAGTGTTGGTTCACCAATAATCATTGGTTATACAAAGGAGCAGTTGTAAAAGTTCACACTAGAAATCTTTGGAATTACCATGAACAGATTGGTTCATTTTACATTGATTCCTATAGGAAAGACTATTTTGGTTAGCGGATGATTCGGTTTACAGACTTCAGGAAAACATTTAAGTTCATAAGCAGAGGGTTGACTGTACTGATTCCGATGCAATCCTGACCATAATTAATAGTAGGAGAAATCCAGAAAGCATCCATGCACATTGAATGACCACATTTTTTATGGACATTTTTACTGTTTTTTAGTTCTTTGTTATGATTCTTTAATTTTGAGTTACATTAATCCATATTTATTGAAGGCATCTTTATATCTTGTCCTTCCTCAGTCCTCTTCCCCCCCCCCCCAGCCATTTTACTGTGTAATGGCCTGTTGTGGCTTAGATTTTGTATTTGGAGTCTACTGTGTGTTAACTTAGAAAGGTTCTGACAAAATGAGTAAAAATTCAAAATAAGGTGAAAAACAAACCTCAGCTGGAGTCAGCATTTCACCACTTCCTTTCTTAGGGGCAGGATATTTGGTTAATAGTTCAGGAAGCCAGCATAATTCAGATTTTTTTTTTAATTGAAGAGCATCCAATGCAGCCAAAGCATAGCCACAAATTCCATCTTCATCTTCCACAACAAAACAGAATTCAGAACTTAAACAAACAAAATTGCCCACAAGTCTGAATAAGGAAAGAAAATTCAACTATTAAAAAGAGAGCAGAGACAATACATGATGTGACTGTTTAAAGTTAGCCCATTCAGAGAAATCAAAAAATATTCAATCCACAAAAACAAACACATTGTCTATTATTATTCATTTACTTTATGCATTTTCAATACTTTTATATTCATCTGGAGTATTTTTTTAGATGTTCTTTATTTCTACTTGTTCTATTTTTTTAGATGTTCTTTATTTCTACTTGTTCTATTTTTTTAGATGTTCTTTATTTCTACTTGTTCTATTTTTAGTGCTGTTACTTCTTTTCCTTCTCTCTCCCCAACTGTAGCTTGATTTTCTGCAGTTTGAATGTTGAATAAATAAAAAGATGCAGAACAGGACTCAAGGATTTTACCCTAGAAATATTCTATTGTAACAAAATGAAGGATTTATAGTTTTGCAAAAAAAAAAAAAAAAAACAAGCAAAATAAAATATTATAATTTCTCACATGGATAAAGACATTAACTTTAAACTTGGGTTATGTTTGAAAATAGTTAAAAATGAGTGTAGATACCTCTCTTATCAGCTCTGCTTGTTGGTGAAATGGTTTTAATTTTTCTGAACATGAACCATTCTGAATATGTCGGCCCCCCCACACCATGGAGTCCAGCACCTTTATAACACCAAAATTATAAATAACGGATCAATCTTGGAACCATGGGAAGGAGCCCTGTTAGCTTCTAATATGACGTAAGCCGAAATAACTACTGAACAAAATAAGCATGTACTTATAGCATTAGGAGAAAAAAAAAGTATAAAATGGTCTTTTTTAAAATGTATAATTTCTTTTCCTTCTGCATCTACCATCAAATAGGAAATCCTCAAAGTTCATACTGAAAATTGAAATATGTATCCTGCAAGGATGCCGGAAGTCAAAAATGATTGGTGTTGCTCGAAGTGTGCTTGCTTTGCAAAATAATTAAATTTCTTAGATATAATAATAATAATATAATATAATAATATAATATAATAATAATCTTATATAATAATTCACCGGAGACTATATGTCCCGCTTTCAAGTAGAATGTCCCATAATGCTCCAGGCGGGTCTGCTGGACCAGTTGGGATCTGAATTCATTCTTTTGCCATGGAATCAACATTGCAAGAGTCTGCTAGAATATAATATATTCTGGGCAACAAGTTGAGCAGGTATCTAGTTGTGGATATCTGTTGCATATTATATCAATTTTTTGCATATATTGTGGGTTCGGATTGGATTCTGTTTGGCGGAGATAGATTGTATTTTATTGGTAGCATGTGCACACACATGGTGAATTTGAGAAGAAGCAGAGAGTCACACCCATGGTCACAACTAAGGCAGTTCAGGGAGTCTGGTGACTTCAGCATTGGAGCAGAAAGGGTGCTGAATTTAATCTTTTTCGTTAAAAACTATGGGGCCTGGGACACCAAAATAACACTGTCCCCTAGCGAGAGAGTAAATTATTTTTTAGTTGCAAGTTGCTGAGGTCAAGGTAGTAGTTGCATTTGATCGTAAAAAAAAAAATTAAAGTTTATGATAATTCTCATTTAAATTACTTCATTCATCTGAAGATTAGGGGGAGGGTTTCTGAGACCTCATTTCAACCTCGTCTTACACATGGGCAAATATATGAGGCATCTCCACTCATGCTGGGGGTTTGCCCCTCCCCCAGTCAAAGGTGGAGCCAACTGATCTAATGTATGTGTGTGCATACATTTACATCCTCGTGCCCCCTCAGACTATATCCACCTATAGTCTGCATGGCCCCTAGGCCTGGGACAATTCTCATCATTTTTTGACTTTTTCATGCTATAAATCAACTATACAAAGACCCATGAAAAGTCTGACTGAGGGGCCCGCACAACATCCAAGCCTAGGGGAATAGAATGTGGGGGCCATGATGGTCTGACTAGAATTTAAAACTTGTTCTTCAGCTGCAGAAAGTTACTGAAAGTGGAATCCGTTGTTAAATTCTGAAAACGACGTTGGGGGAGAAGACTTGTGTTCTGTATTCTTCCCGCCTTTTCTCTGTCCAATTCAAGTTGGCAAAAAATATAAAACAAAAACGAGATGACTATGATAGAATAACACACATACAAGAAAGGATAAAAGTTTCACTATTATATAGCTGAAAATCGCCCAAGTAAGAAGTGTTAATTTGATTACATATTTCATTTTATAAGGTTTGAAACAGCTGGCTGATGTGAAGATAAATTTCAGGAAAAAGAAATTTCAGTTCTGCTTGCAGGGAATCCAACCCACGTCCTCTCACTTTTCAGGTGAGCGTCCTAGACCACTAGACTACAAAGGCAACCAATATCTCAATCTTTCCTTAGAGCTTGTGTGCACTGAACAGGACCGTACAAGGGCAGTTGAGTTTTTTCTCATTCCTGAAATTCATCTTTGCATCAGCCAGCTGTTAAAAACCTTCGTATGGACAGAGGAGAGTGACATCCTTGAATATTTTGTTTTGTCTAACTTTCTGACCAAGCCTTAGCTCAAAATTCATGTTAGGTATTTGTATGTGATGCCATACAAAACATGTGTCTTACGCTTTCTTGACAATAATTTATAAAATGTATATTACTGATTAGAATTCCGTGCACATACATTAACCAGCTTTTTTTTAATTCCTCAAATATGTTATTTGAGTAATCGAGAAAATATGCAGCTAAAAATTGTGAAATTCTGTTGTAAACCAAAAAAAGTGACGGAAAATGGATCTTCCCGGATAAAAGACATAAGGGTAACCTGATTCATGCCGGTCTGCAGTGGTACAGCCCTCTCTGCACTAACCTCTTCCCCATGTGTTGCCAGGCCGCCATTACCAGGAGCGTGGCCCGGTGAGCAAATAAGAATGGGGCAAGATTCATCTCAACAATTCCAAAAATGTTTATAGGACTCTCTTCGCCTCCATTTTATATATTTTGTAGAATTTGTAACAAATTTTTTGGGGAGGATAAATCAGCATCCATTATTCCAGAATATATAGGAATGCTGAGAAATATCTATACAAAAAAGTAAGCATTCGATTGAATGTAAATTAACACAAAAACTGATGAAAATTCAGCACTGAAGTTGAATTTAAATATTGGGAGAAACTAATGAAATTTTTAGGTGATGAATCAAAAAATAATTTAAAGAAATAATTCCAGCACCACCAATGAAAATTAAGAATTGATGAAAGGGAAATATTCCAGAACTGAGACAAATTCAAAATCAATGGTAGAGAAAAATTGCAAAATTGATGACAACTCAGAATTAATATAAAAAATAATTTTAGAATTGGTGAAAGCCTCCAATCATTTACGGTGAGTTCAAGCAACACCACCTGCCTTCTATAGGTGGTGTTGGTTCGGGGCCCCATAAAGCATTGGGTGCTGTACGACAGCACCTGTCACACACCCCTAAGGGCAGTTCTGGTATGGGCCATTTTTTCCAGTATGGCCCACGTCTTTTTCGATCACCTGCACCTTCATTGAGACAAAGCGGAGGGCCATGACCTGTTTGAGAGGAGGAGGTATGGGCCATTTAATTGTCAATTCCTTCAAAATTTAAACCATCATGCAGAAATAGATAATCTGAAATCAAATAATTACCGTATGCATTTTAGAACTTTTTCCTATCAATTCAAATAAATTGTATGTTCATTGGATTTGCCACGTCCTCTGAACTTTAAATTGAAAACCATCACCACAGAATAATATTGCGGGTCATTTGAGTAAAATTAATAAATACATTTTGAATTGCTAATTTATCATTTTTACATACTTGGCTATCTATGAGGGTGAACCCCAGTTTCAGTAGTACCAGAATATATTTTGAGATACCCAAGGCCTCAAGATCATCATGAGACATTTCAAGGTGGTTTCCTATATGGCTGGACTTACAGTTTACACGTCTCAGAAATCTTTGCACCAGGTCTAATAATAATAAGATCCTCTTATGCATTTGAGGTGCCCAGACATAGTCATAAAGTTAATGAAAATGTTGAGGGGGGGGGGGACTCAGGTCCTATACAACAAAACTTCATTTATATCTCATTTATGTCGTATGAATGCAAAAATCATATAACTGAAACCTTATTCAAAATGGCCCCCTCCCATTCTCCTCTTCCATAAAAATATCACTAGGGAAATCTTGAAATCAAAAATTAAAAACTATTGTAATTTTAAATCATATTTCATAAAATTAAAATCAAGAAAAAAATTTTAATTACAAAAAAATTACTCAAAACACAGCACTAAGACTAACATAACATTACTGATTCTTAAATCTCAAAACAGCAGCAACATATGGTTACAGGCTGCTATAATATTATTAATTAACAAGTAATAGTTTTTTACTTATTCATTTTCATGTATACACAAAAATTAAAAAAGAAAGATATGAGACACATCATCTAGAGGCAGATAATTGAAAAAATTATATTACAATTAAGGAAATTATATAATACAAAAAACACAACATAAAGACAAATTAATGTATTAAAATGGATGTATTGTGTGATATATTAATTATTTATTTGAAATTAATTTATATAATAGAACAAAATTAAAAAATATATGCAACACAAGAAATTTAAAATTCTCAAAATATGGTAAAAAATTAACAAAACATCTAAAAGAAATAATATTAATAAATAATTTTAAGAAAAACACATATACACAACAAGAGCAAATTTTTCTAAATTAAAAATTATGTGCAATTATAAAGTGGCAATTAAAGTTACGGTGGATAAGTTCTTTTTCTCCTCCTAAAATACCAACATTTACAATGTATAACACACACAATAAGGATTCGATTATAATTGATGAAATAATTTTGATATATTAAGATAATTTATCCTATTAAAATCAAAATTTCATGTGAACAATCGTTTACTCAAACGTTTTTAATTTCCATTTAAACAAAAAATTGTGCACTCGACTTTAAATTTTCTCCAAATTTTTATTTGAAGGCACACAATATGTTGATATATCAGCATATTGTGTATCTGATATATATCTTTGTCAGGTTCACGACATAGATCTATGTCATGTTCACATATAGATCTATATCAGACTCACAATATAGATCTATGTGAGATCCAGGACATAGATCTATGTCTCCTAAGATGGATCTATGTATTTCAAACTATATTAAAATAATTTATTGTCTCAAGTTGTTGTTCTTCAAAGTAAAGATAATTCACATGGAATCAAATACATATTCGACTGAAAAATTAAAGACCTGATCAATTAATATCATAAATAATTTGCACCATATAGGACGAGATCTTTCTATATCATAGTTATGACATTTGATATTCCTGACATTTTGATACATAACGATATGGTCCAGATATTGTACTATGTCATTGTGCTACTAGGATATCCCAGCTTCATAGCAGAGTCTGGAACCAAGTGTGGGTACCTAACAGTCTGAGTATATATCTAGTGTTGTCTGATTTTTCAGTGCTCCCATCTAAATTTCAAATTGTGAGTGAATTGTAATGATTGAATATTTATACCATTGTAGGCCCGTTGTTCGCCGTGGTAAGATTTTTAGCGAGATCAGCTAAGATTTGCACCTCAAAGTTGGGAACCACCAAAATCAACTTAGGCCAACTAACAGTGTAGTGCACCAGTAGGGTTTGAACCCCAGCCCCCCCCCCCCGAAAATTTGGGTGAATATGTTTAGCTAGCTTATTTAAGAATTATTACTTAGCTAAAAAAAATTATGACAAAAAATTGTTCTAAATAGTGTTTAGTAGAAACAATCCGCTCGAAATTTTATTCTATTACTTTTCTTTTTAGTATCTCAATCAGCAATCTTGTTCTGTGCAATCAGTCACCCGTGTCACTGGATAACAAATTCCATCCTCCCAGAGTGCTGCCAATTGTTTCTACCTGAAGGCATCGCTGGAGACGATATCTTGGGGGAAGGGGATTCCTTTTTTTTTGCTTGCACTCTCCCAAAACATTCAAGAGAATCTCTTCCTTTGATGAGTGTGACCCTTGAGGGAAAGGGGATATGAGAGAACAGAAAAGGAGGAAAAAAAGCAAAACAATAAATAAGATGGTTAACAAGTTTGGGGGCCGAAATATTTTTTTAACCTTCATAACAAAATACTGTATAACTAGGAGTTAAATATAGAAATCGAATAAATAATAGTAAAATAAAAATAACCTAAAAAAAGAAGAAATAAATGGAAATTTTCAAAAATTCGACAGCCCCTGAGTCGGCACCATTGCATTCTATAATACCATGAATATAAATTTTCTTATATATAAATCAGGGAATCCCACACTATTTATGTTCGCAGCACTCTTAGAAATTTTAAATATTTCCAGCCAGGGCCACAACAACATGCTGGATCAGCGAAGGTGAACACCACTTTGGTACCCTTGTCATGTTGAAGGAGATAAAAGGGGAAAAACTGCATCCCTTCTGGTCCTCACATGCTTCCCTTATCCCAGTTGCGACTCTGTTTCCAGAATCCCGGCCAATATCCAGGTGCTTCGGTAGCCAGGGCCGGAACTTGTGAAGAGGGCAGTTATCAAAGATTTCAATCTTGAATGGGGGCGGCAAATTCTAGGGGAATACAGTTTCTAAATTTTCAGTTTCTACATCAGAAATACAGTTTCTACATCATAAATTTTTACAGTGAAGAGAGTGGCAAAATTACATATTCTTCCCCCACAAAAAAAATAATTCCGACTCATCATCATCGAACCTGGCTTTTGAATTCAGATCTTTCGGGAGGTCCCTGGGTAAGATTTCTTACAAAAAGTCTTTTATGCTTTGAACCTGTAAGTACTCGTTTTGAGCTTTATGTAGGAAATTTTGATTTCTGAATCAATTCTGAGGTGCTCGGACTATGGGCCCCCTGAAGGGTAGGCCTTTAGGGATCCAGCCCTGACGCCCTGGATGATTTTTTTTTAAATTTTTTTCAAACTCATATAGATGAGTTTAAGATTACAGGGTTTTTGCCTAGGTTAACTTGGGAGAAACCTGATTTTGTAAGTACAAAGCCACACAACACTGTTTACCAAACCGTATTTAAAGAAACTGCCCCACATTTACTCTTGGTTCCAGAGTTATTTTACCATTCTTATTTCACCGGACAACTTGATCCGTAACTTTTAATGGTGAGCCATCATTACCATGGCCCATCAGAATCTGTAGCAGGGCCCTAGGCGACTATTGTCACCCCCCCCCATAGAGAATTTATAGCGTGAAAAACAAAAAATGAGAATCGTCCCAGGCCCACGGCTGGAGCCCTGTCAGCAGGACCACCACTAGATGCTGGTCAGTGGGGCAAGTATGCATCTTGGCACCCCCCCTCCTATAACGTTGAAAGAAGTTAGAGGGTGAAATTTGGGCCCCCCTCTGGTCCTGTGCCTGGGGCACCAGACATGCCTGCTTCCCACTAGTTGCAGCCCTGCTTGTTAGCACTACCATTGTGGGGAGGTATGTATGAAAGTATGCCAGGAGGAAAAACAAAAGAGACCCCCCCCCCCGTATCAAAACCAATACCAACTCAACGGCTACACCAGAAACCCCAACCTCTACAGGTACAGAGCTACATATGGCAACGGAGGCGCAAGCACCAAGCCCAGAATACTGGACCTTGGAAGAACATAAGCGCAGGCAGCCATCAAAGAAGAAATCATCGCAGCACTAACCCTACAAGAAACAGTATGCTGGATCGGCAACGGTTGGACAGCACAAGACGGCGATACAATGGAGCGGTTTACTACAGTCAACGAGAATCTCGAACTGCCACCTTTGCCTCACCTACAATAAGTCAACCAGGAAACTCAACCATGCCAGTAACTAGACCTCACAGAACGCTGCATGTGGAGAATGTAGTGGTCGGCGCAAGACCTCGAATTACACAGAACCCGGTTTCCATCACAAGAACTTTTTCCCAGGCACTCCGCAACCTCCCAATACACACTCTCCACACTGTGTTTATGGATGAAGCCAGATGGCACAGAACCAGGAGAGATCTGGTCAAGGCCGGTCTTAGACCTGGTGGCACCCGGTGCAAAAACAGTAGTGAGCGCCCCCCCCCCTTCAGGCATGAATCCAGAGTGATGTGTCAGAGGAGGCATTTTTTTCTAGTCATTACTGTCCCGTATTTTACGGGACAGATTCATTCTACCATATTATCAGACTCTTGGTGTGGTGATTGTCCCCATCCCCCCCACACACACCTCTTGGTTGGATATTAAGTGACAAAGAAGTCGGAGAAGCTTTTTTTCTAGAATGGGATTACTGCTATTTAACTTGGAAACTAGCATAAAAACTCAACTTGTTGTATTTAATTAAGAGATTTAAAAACATTAAAAAAGGAAAATGTCACACATTTATGCAGGGTACTCATCACAAAGGATCTATCTTCTTCATGTTTATTTTAATTGAGTTTCATGGTAAAATTCATGTAGTGCACGCACAGGTTAAGATGATAATAAAAGTGGTTAAATTAAAGTGATATTTCTGTATGATTTTTTTCTTTCATATTTATAAAACTCATGAACTTCATTTGAAATGATCATTTTCAGACCCGGTACTAAGCGAACTGTGTTGGATACCATTAGTGGAAAACTAGAATGCTTGAATTCACTGTGATCTATCAGAAAGTGTCAAATTCATGAGCGAGAAATTTGAGGAGTTGAAACTAACCATCAGCAAATTACAAGTAGAGAATAGGAAACTATGGGAGGAGAATGAAATAATGTGGCACCAAAACTAAATGCTGGGAGATAGGCTTGAACACAAGGATTCCTATGCACGGAAGAAATAACCTTATCATTCAAAATGTCCCTGAAGGAAAAGGTGAGGATACAGACAAGATTGTTTTGAAACTTGTGGAGAAGATGGAAGTGACAGTTGACAAAAGCAACATCGAAGCAAGTTACCATCTCGGAAGCAGAAAAGACTAAGATATAAGTTGACGAATTATAGTCCATTTTGTCAACTGTCGGCACAAGTAGCAGATACTAACAAAGGCGAAAAAAAAGGCAGTCTACAACCAAGGATCTTGGATTTTCAGGAGAAGCAACAAGGATTTATTTCGGTGAACACCTGACAGCAAGGATGCAAGAAATTTACACCTTGTCCTTGACAGCAAAGATGACGACTCCTGATTGGCGCTTCCTATGGACGAAGAATGGGGCCATCTACACCTGAAAGGACGAGGAGAGCAGAGTGTTGTAGCCATGCTCCAAATACAATATAAAGGAGGTCTACGAAAAACAAGGCTTTTGAAAGACAAGTATTATCCCGAAGTTTTTCTGATCTCATAAAGAATTTTTTTTCAGTTAAATTTAAAATGTAATAAAAAAATGAATAGTACAAACTCTTCGCAGTTAATTAATTGTAGAAATTTCAGCACTGAGGAAATTTATCCATTATACAGCAACAAATGCTGCGAATTATCATTGTTTTACGCAAATATACGAAGCCTTAAAAATAACTAAGACTCATTATCTGAAATTTTGGCGTGCTGTAAAACAATATTTAAAATTATTGCATTAAGTGATATCGGGGTCACTAATAAATTAGAATGTAATTACTTGGGTATTAAAGATTTTAAACTATCAATTTCACCTAGAAAAAATAGCTCACATGGTGGCTCTGGAATGTACGTGCATAAGTTGAATTACAAATGCAAATCAAAAATAGTTATCGATGAATGTGAATCAATATAGATTGAAATAAATTATAATAATTGAAAAAAACGTCTCAAACAATATTTGCTCTCTATAAATGATATTGAAAGCTATTTTTAATATGCAATATATTTTTTCCCTATTGAGCTCTCGCAAAAAAGGAAAAAACTATCACATCACTCAAAAATTTCTCAATCGCACCTTCCGTTGTTGCCATTATTTATTTTAATACTGATACTAATTACTTGCTTCATTTATAATTTATATTAATAAAACAAATCACTAATCTTAATTTAAATCAATGTAATATTTTGTGTCTGCATATATGTGTGTGTATGTATGTCATATTCATTAGATGATTTCTCTGTCTTGCGTTTTTTCATTGTTTTGTTTTTTTTAAATTATGATTAGTTTATTATTAGTATTTACTATTCGTGTTTGAAAATTAACTCAATAATAATCATGTCCACCAGTATGGATCAACAACAATCCCTTGAATAGATTTTCTTCGTTTTGCCAATGTAAGTTTTATAATGTGATGAATAGAATTGAATAATACAAACGACAGCTTAATAATTGGATCAATTTACTGACCTCCTAGCTCTAATGTGAACAGGTTCTTAGAGTCACTTGATTCTGTCCTAAACTCGCTGTCCACAAAGTTTACCGAAATATTAGTTCATGGTGATATCAACATAAATTTATTAGCTAATAACAGAGTTTGTTCAGACTACAATATTTTATTGTCTTACGGACTAGAACATGTTATAACCATCAGCTTCGGATCATATTTTTATTAGAACAAAGAAACAAATATCTACAGTGGGCATTATAAATTCCAATATAACCGATCATCACCTGATCTTTATGTACTTTGATTTTTTTTTAAATAATATTGACAGCCATAAAGAAATCCACACTCGTTGTAGTCATAGCAAACTAAATTTATTATTTGATCTACCATGGGTCTCCAATATATTACCATGCAATGATCCTAACACTGCTTATCAAATCTTTTCTAAACATTTTGAGGATATATTGAAAGCAGCAGAAATAAAAAAGTTAGCATCAAAAAGTACAGCATCCCCAAACAACCCTGGGTCTCTAGCTCAATTATCAAGTCTATTAAAAACGCTTTATAGTAAATTAAAATCCAATCCTTTCAGCAATCAATTAAGAGAAAAATATAAAACCTATAGAGATATACTGACATCTACTTTACGAAATGCCAAAAGAAAGTATTTTGAAGAACAATTTTCAAAGTCTAATGGAAATATTTCAGAAACATGGAAAGTAATTAAGTTTTAAATAAGAATACACCAAACAATTTACTATGATCCCAAGCCTAAAATTTTCAGGGTTTGTATCAGAATAAACTAATACCTAAGAGATTGCAGAAACACTAAATCATGTATTCTATAATCATAACACTTATACGCCACCTGCTGTTAATAATGAAAATTTTGTAAATTATAATATAGCATCTGTCTCAAATTCTTTGTTCCTGAACCCAGTTACTGCTGATGAACTAAACAGAATAATATCAGAACTTAGCTCTAAATCTTCCGGTTGGTTTCGATAAGATAAATATACGTATTGCAAAAGAAAATATCAAATTTTTTTAAAATTTTTCTATCATACCTAAATAAATCTATCTTTGAAAGCGTAATTTTTCCAGATCAAATAAAAATTACAAAAGTAATTCCATTATTTAAGAAGGGTGATCCAGCTTATCCCCTAAACTATTGTCCCATATCAATTTTGCCAACCTTGAGTAAAATCATTGAAAAAGCAATGTACAATAGAATTTTAAATTTTCTAGAAAATAATTGCTCCATATATGAAAAACAATTTGGATTTCATACAAATATGTCAACTAAAACTACACTTATATGGTTCATTGACACAGTGCAATGCACTATAGATGATGGTAATATCACAATTTTACTAGAAAAAAAATCGCTCTCTATGGAATTTGTGGTGTAGCATTAAAGTTGTTTGAGAGTTACTGGAAACAATTTGTAAATATCGGAGCGTACAACTCTAATGTCAATGTCACTTGCGAGGTACCTCAGGGTTCTTGCTGCAGACCACTTTTATTTCTCATCTATGTCAATGATATCTATAAAATATTCAGAAATTGCTTTGCGTTTACATATGCAGATGATACAGCCCTTTTAAATTCAGGAAAATAAATTCCTCAAATCATAGATGAAATCAACTATCATATGAACTTATTAAGCACCTGGCTATCAGTGAATAAGCTACAACACAATATTTCTAAATCATTTTGCATACTTTTCAGACCTTGGCAAAAGCCATTGGACACTGTGCCATTGCCAATAAAATTCAAACAGGATGAGTTAAAGTTTGTTGATTTGATTTGTTTACCTTAGAGCTTTAATTGATGAGCATCTTTCATGGTCTAACCATATACTAGAAGTCAGCAAATCATTTAAACTCCTATTTATACATATTTTCGAAAGCAGGGCATTTAGTACCCTTTTATGTATAATGCGCATGCTATATTTTTCACTTTTTTTCTGTAAATTAACTTATTGCTTGGAAGGGTGATCATCTGCCACTCAAAAACATCTGCAACCCCCTGCTAATTGCTCAAAAGAATATATTGAGGGTGATGAGCTCTGCCTCATTTAATGAGCACATGGCTCCTCTTTTTAAACTCTGCTGAATTCTTCCATTAAATAGCTTGGTAAAATATTGATTAGCTATAATAATGTATGAATCACTACATAAATCAACACATATTCCCTCTTTTTATATCCCTACACAAGGATGTTCAACAAGATCCTCCTCCAGAAACTGTATTCCAACCCCTACAGTGAGAACAAATTTCAAGAAAAATATGGTTTTCTTCTGGGGTATTCACATTTCGAATTCTCTGCCTCTAAGTGTTCGAAATAAATCCTTAGCACTGTTCAAAATGACTTTATTCAACCATCCTTGGGATGAACAGTGCACGCATGCTCATCTGTGCATATGTACAAAAGGACTTTTTGCTTTCACTGATAAGAGGTTTTCTTTTCTTCCACCCCTCTCCTATCGCCAAAAAACTATTTTCTTTAAATCCTATCTTTGTAAATGTTTCTCCCTTTATACATTTTTTAACACCTGTTCTCCATGACCAAACTGTTGGAGTGACAATACCGGATTTTCTAATTTCAACAAATTTCTCACACACACACACACAGGGTCTTCCATTCATATCCTTATCAGTACCCCTACTTCATTCATACTTTTTTGTCTTTCCCCCCCCCCCCATCAACAAGCCTTATGAAGTGACTCCCTTGTAATTCTTAAAAAATTATTCTTTTCGCTGACTCGTCTTCTGAACTAATTATACAGCCAATTATGAACTTTTCATGTAGAAGCTTTTTACCTCCTCACCAGGGATGTAAAAAACTATTTTTTTCTCATAGGGTTGCAACTAAGTTTCGTGGTGATGAGGAGAGAGAGGAGAGAAAAGAGACTTCTTTGAATTTATTCCACTGGCATTTGAACGCAATATTACGTTCTTGATCGAAAAGTAGTTAATCAATACAAATACAAATACAACGCCACAACAGGCAAATTGCCCAACGAGGTGGCTGACTTAAGAACATCATGGATCCCCGAGCCATTTTTTGGAGGCCCTACCTACTACTGCTACTGCTACACCACAAATGCACCCCCCCCCCGCCCGCGGAACCCCCCAACGAATCGGTACATGCGGGAATGTGCGTGTACATGTAGTGCAACCTGACGTAAAGTTTGTTTCTGTGTAATGTTTGTTATGTGTAGTGCTGCCATCTGCCAACCAGTTTTTCTAACTATGAGTGAAGTGTTATGATTGAATGATTTATCGTTGTAGGACTGTTGCTCTCTGTGGCGAGGCTTTTTAACGGGGAGATCGGCTCGCATTTGCGCCTTGAAGTTGGGAACCACAGAAAACCAACTTCAGCCGACCACCACTGTGGGGTTCGAACCCGGATCCTCGCATCACGAGTCCGGCACTATAACCACTCGACCACCACAGCGGCACAATGGACAACAATAAACATTACAGCAATTGCAGAAAAAAATAGAATTGTTTAAGAGGACTGATGTGCTACATGGCATATTAGGTAAACATCAAGGCAATGGTAATTTTTATTATTTGTATTGAGCTGTTAATCAACATTTTAATTTTCCCTTGTTGAAAGGTTCTGTATTTGGAATGGAAACTTTTACATTTTCATTCAAACTGGAAATCATATAGGATCTAGTAATTGTTCTTGCTGAGAGCAACTGTGCAGACAAGGCTGATTTTAGTACCCTGCATATGTCTAGATTTTTCTGGCAAAAAAAAAAAATGTTTCAAAGGTCATGGTGATAACATACTGCTGCATTATTGAAATGGAAAAAGCTCTATCTGCTTGCCCTTTCTGAGAAAAATGGCTGCCAAAATGATCAAAATTATACTTGCTGCTCAGAGAGCAATTTTTATGCTAAAATATTTCCAAAAAAAAAAAAAAAGGCGGCAAAACAAGTGAATTTATAGAACAGAAAGTTTCAACAAATACCAGTGTTTAAACAAATAAAATGTGAAGCCCTGATTCTTCCAGCTTTTTTGTTAAAAATGATAGCTGACTTTTGATAAAATCAGAAAGTTGAAAGAGTGATATGATATGCTCCCATATTCTGTTCAAATATTACAATATTTTTATTCTGAATATACAGAATATACTGTTTTTATAGATACCCAATACTCCTATACTGCATTAATACAGCTGTTGCATAAAACAGAGCAGAACTATTTTTTCAGATTTTTTAAATGATTGCACAAAATTTAAATTCACATAGCTCTCTGAATATGCAGAGCTGGTAGTTTGGAGGCTGAAATTTGGGTATTATCACACAAAAATTTTCATACTTTGACAGTATTTGTACATGTACCAAATTTGAAGAAAATCTGAGTCGTCATGCAACTGACTTCCATTTTTTTGATTGATTTGTTATGGAATGAGCCCATATATAATCACTTTTGCAAAAACACGTGCAATTCTAAAGAGGGTGTAGATTCTTAGTCATCTCTTATAATAAAATTTATGAATGCCAACAAAATATGAATGTTTCTTCAAAACATTAGTTTTATGCTATTAGATAACCTGAAAAAAAATGGTTCTTGTTATATTTTTAAATTCTCATCAGAAAATTTGAACTTCACAAAAAGGAGTAAATGACAAATGAAGAAGTATGAAATTATAAACAGAAATAAAGTAAAATAATATAAGAAATAATAAGGCTAGAGATTCTCACTTGTCACCTATCAAATCAGGATATTCTGGAAAAACTTCACTTCCATCCATTCCATCATCGCAAGTCTTACGACAAACATTGTAAACTTGGCCCTATGTAAGCAGAAAAATACAAAGTGCAACAAGAATATGGAAGTTTTATTTCATGTTTGTAAACAGTATTGTAATAAAAATACACAGCCCCACATCACAGTTAACACCAGTACTGTGGAGTGGGTAAATTTGACCCAAATCAAACTTCGTTTTCATTTATCTCCAAAAGTTGAGAGCAGATGATAAAAAAAAGAATTGTGACTTTTCACCATATCATATGAATATTATTTCACAAAAATTTTATTCTCTTCACATTTTGTGTTTTTCAGAGCTATAAGCACTTACACCTAGAACCATGGTTTGGGTCATTTTGGCCCAACATACTATTCTATGGGAAAAAAAGAGTTTTGAATTTTCTTGGAAGTGGTTACCCTTTCTAAAACAAGTATTTCTAAATGTAAAACAAAGGTCTTTCAAGGTCAAGGCCAATTTATTGTCTGAGGAGATTATCTTTTTTCAATAAAGAAACAGCAAGTAGAGCTAAATATTTTTCCTTTAAAAATTTGAATACCTGGTATTCTGAAAGGACTCCAGAAAGGTTTTGAGAAAGTAAAAGATTAACTCAAGGAAAAACATGTATCTGAAATTTATTAATTTATTATGGCAAATTTATTTAAGGCAAATTATGTCACAGAAAAAGAATAAAATTCTGGCTTGCACCAAATACATTTTGAATGGATTTCCAAAGCTTGGGAAGGATCAGCCTCCAACAAATCTGTTTCACAGCACGTAGTGATGCAACTGATCAAGCTATTTGAAAACAAGGACAGAAATGTCTGAACCCACATCTTTTTGTCACTATACTGAAACAGGCTCAATTGCTAAAAGAAAAAATACTAGCTTAGTAGGGATGGCATGGTCAGTATATGTGCAGAGATGCCATTGACGCGCTAGTGCATCAAATACCTGAAATTTCGGAAGAGGACGCATAAAAATTAGGTCCACGTGTCCTCCGGGATGCATTCTTTCCTAGTTCCAAGATAAAAATCTCCAACTTTTTTTCCTTTTTCACAGTCTATCACGATCGCGCAACCTTGAAAAAGTGGTTTTACTACTTTGTATACTGTACTGTATTGTATTGATATACACGTAGGTTATTGAAGATATTTAGTTGTTTCCCTTAATAAGGGGCAGTGTACAGAATTTTCAAAGAGAATTTCAGAGTTTCCATTCCCCTGCGGATTTCTCTCCTCCGTTTACATATCAGAAAAATACTTTCCTGGCTATCTGCCGGCATTCAAAGACAGCTGTCTATATGGCGTAAATTTGCATTGTTCTTTGTAACATATCGCCCCTTTGGGTCTCTTGTTATGTATTATCGATGTCCCGATAATCCTCCCTCCCTAATTAACTAGTTCAAGCTATATCCTTCCCCCTGGACGAAGACCCGGTTGTGTCAGTATAACTTTTTGTGCTTAAGTTCAAAGTATGTTATTATTCTTTATAAAGAAATAATTGTTTTCAATTATCTTGTTTAATTAGCAGAGGGCCGCGGACTCCCGCTGGTTACATATAATCCATTGTCTTGGTCTCACCCTCAATAGCCTTACCGATATCATGGGTAAAGTCTTGCCGGCTTCCTCCATGATTATCAAACTGTTGCCAACCAAAAAATACAGGATATCCCAAATAATTGTTATAGTGTCTGAATATGCAAATCAACAGATTGACGGCAAAGTTTTCCCGATACTCCGGAGGAAAAACGTTCTTACAGTGCACCAAGAACAAACCTGTTCTCGGCTATTATAAATAGGCTGAATTAAATGAGAAGTGTGGCTTTAAATTTTCCAACTTCGAACAGTTCGTTCTACTCCCTCCACTTAGTGGGGTTGATGGGTGACTAACCCTCTTACGGAAAACTAGTTGATGTTGTTGTGATGTTACTAATGTCGTAAAAAGGTGATTTCCTAAGCTAGGCTACTCCAGCTTGTCCGGGTAGTTGTTTCAAATATTATCTTCTAGTCAACTAATAGTCATTTATCATGCGTTCTAATCAGTTGGAAAAAGGTTCCTCGAAGCAGGTCAGGTGATCCTTAAAATTATACGTCAGCCTGCAGTTATGTACAACTATATCTTCAACGTAGTGCCTATGATTGTTAGCATGTCTCGCCGATGGGTGTGATTCAGCGAGTTCTTCAAGTGGTGCAACTTCTGAATGGTGCTCTGACTCCTATAGGTTCCTGAGGTGAGCTTCCTTGAGTGGTCAACATCGTCTGCCTCACCTGAAAACGGGACACTTCCTTCTCAATGTAGGACTTACAAGTTGTTCTACAATGTCTCACTGATAGTAGGAGTTGATACTCGGCTGTATTGGGTGAGACCTTTCTCGCTGTTTTGCGAATCAGTGTTGTTGTCAATTTCAGAACTAACATGTTTTCAATTGTACTTTAACGTGTAACTTATTCAAAGTATGTTGTAGCAATAAATGTTTTGATCTGGAACTTGCCTGGTTCACTTATTGCCTGTTGAGTTGATTGGATCTTTGAATCACAGGACTGTAGCACTTAAATATGCTACATCTTACAAGATTACAAATGCACATTTTTTGAAAAATCATAAAGGATTTGGAACATTTTCAGAGATCGCTCAGAAAAAAAACATGTGAATCTGTAAAAATTCTACCTTGAATATACATAGTTTTGTCATCTAGCTGCTATGTGGTAGTGTCACTGCATCTCATCACAAAAATCACTGGTGTGTATGCAGAATTGACTTTTGGAGGGACAGAAGGATTTCTTCGACAGAAATTGTGGGTCACTAATGCTCAAAAAATTTTTTAAATTAACATAGTATAAGACTATTTTTTCCAATATTTTAGTTTTTCATTTTCTTGGGGCAGGGGCGGCTCGGGCGCCCATATCCTCCGGATTTTGCCTTTGGTGAAAATCTGCCGGGTTTGAGTGGTAATCAGCTAAAAATACAATTTTCTAAGATTTTCCTATTTTGACAGTTTGCTATTCCTTTGAAAAAAGCTCTGGTTCCCACGACAATCACATAAACCCACAACACAAATATGTATACATTAAATTTCAATCCATGCATAACTAATTTGGAGGATAGATGCAGGGCTGCAACTAAGGTGGGGGGGAAGAGTAGGTGGGTCTAGTGTCCCCCTGGGATCTGGAATAGAGGTGCCGTCGAATTCACCCTTTATAGCTGCTTCTTCTACATTACACGGGGTGCCAAAATGTGTGCTTGCCCAGTTTGAGAAAGTATCTAGTATCGACATAGCAAAGACGACGTCAAACTATATCTGACCTGATAACATTTGATGTAAAAATGCCATACATTTGTGGACGTACTTCGACGTTTATGATTACGTTATCCATGATTTACGTTATTACAATATAAAACATGTCGACACAGTTCTGTTTTGAGAAGTCTGCCCTTTCTTCATCCTGTGGCACACTCCAATTCAAATAAAATAGAAAAATAATTTTTTATGATTTAGTCACAAGCTATTTACTATAATTGGTCACAAAAAATAAATTAAAATTCAAAAACTCAGCCATTCTGCTGTTAAATTAATTTAACGTTAAATCTGAGTAAGTTAATACAGTTTACAATGTCTGCTTTTGCTAGGTTGAATTTTGAGCAGGGATAGGTTTAAATACCTTGTAAGATTTATTGTTTGTAATAGACTTCTGTATTCCATAGTATCAAATAAAATGCAGAAAAGATTGCTTTCCACAAATACAATAACGTATGATAAAGAGAACAGAAGTATTTCTATATGACATTTTTTTGTGCACAATTCTTGAAAATTCTTCCATTAAGTGATAACAGTAATGAACGTTGTTGTTTTCTCTCAATTGCTCAGTTTCCCCTCTTACACATACATCTAATTTGAAAAAAAAAAATTAAATTCCTCACACTTAAGTACTCAGATACTGTATAATCAATACCCGCGGCTTCAGACTTTTTTCAAAAATTGATCTGATAATTTCCTTAAAAAATATGAATACTACTACACAAAACACTTATCTGTTCTGAAAGTAAAAATAAAACATTACTGTAACAAAAGGTAAATGTAAGTATAGTGAGCCAGTTCAAAATATTTTATCAGTTATTTTTAATATTTGAAGTAATTATATGTATAAATTTTTTTTTTTATTATCATTGAAACTCATCTGCTATTGTTACTAGATCAAATTTTGACTGCTAAGAATTATATAAATAAAATAATATTTAGTCCATGTACCAGTAAGGGGCCACTTAGATATTGAATGAAAACAATGAAATATATATATAACAGGTTTGATCAAACTAAAAAAGAAACATAACTGAAAAATATTATAATACTGATTATTGGCATCTTCCCCCCCCCCACCTGTTTTTTTTTTCCAAATCAGTTTGGACACCAAATGGCAACTAAAAGAATATGGCTTGGTATATTGTACAAAAAGGCTACAGAGTTTTCTCATAACTTTTGAAATATATTTTTTAAAACTTAAAAACGGAAGCCTATTACTGGTGTACGTACCTCCCACTATATATGTACAGCATCTTAGAAATTCAGACCATTTGAACACATCACCAATAATTTTAAATGCATTTCCTATGAGCTGTTCAAATAAAACTGGTTCCAGTTTTCTGGGGATTAAATGAAGAGAGCAAAGATAAAGCAAGCACAAATAGAATTATTAGACAAGATTTAATATTGCTCCATATACAAGTTCTTAAAGAAATATTTTCAAATATTAATAATTTTTTTAAATATAGCTGCAGGTAAGACAATACTTTTTGTTGCAGATGGAATTGGGTGCATCATGCCAGCAAAAAAATTTCAGCAATTTTTTATGTTTCAGACAAAACCTATAAAACATTGAAAATACATTTCTTTTAATTAATTGAATATTGAGAATATTTTGAATAGTAGCCTACATTGGAGAAGTATATTTTATGAGTATGAATCACAGGTGCAACTTTTCACTGACTCAAGCCCCCCTCCCAACAACAATTCCCGAAATCTTGATAATTTTAAATAGGTATATATTGAAATGTTGAGCTGGTGTCCCACCAATATCTTTGATAACTTTATGCCTATGGTGTGAAAAATGCACATTCTCTAACATCAAAATAATCTCTTGGACCAATCACATGAATACCGCAGAAAATAATAGCTATTGATACAATCGCACTGGAACAGGGATGTTGTAAATGTTTTGCACCAGCGGGTGTTCATCTTAGCTTCATGTCAAAAACAATTTCTGGATTGATTTTGACTTTCTAAACAGTGACAGAAATTCACTGGATTCTTAGTCAAACGAATTCAGTTTTATAGAATGAAAATAAGACAAAATGTAGTAAAAAAATTACAAACTGTGTGTGTGCACATACAAGAATATACTAAGATCTTACTTTAAATCTTGATCTCATGTAGAGGTCAAGATTCAATATATACCTACTTAAAATTATCAAAATTTTGTGAATTGTTGTTGGGAGGGGGGCTTGAGCCAGTGAAAAGTTGCACCTGTGATTCATACTCATAAAATATATTTCTCTAATGTAGGCTACTATTCAAAATATTCTCAATATTCAATTAATTAAAAGAAATGTATTTTCAATGTTTTATAGGTTTTGTCTGAAACATAAAAGATTGCTGAAATTTTTTTCCTGGCATGATGCACCCAATTCCATCTGCAATAAAAAGTATTGTCTTACCTGCAGCTATATTAAAAAAATGTATCAATATTTGAAAATATTTCTTTAAGAACTTGTATATTGAGCAATATTAAATCTTGTCTAATAATTCTAATTGTGCATGCTTTATCTTTGCTCTCTTCATTTAATCTCCAGAAAACTGGAACCAGTTATATTTGAACGGGTCATATGAAATGCATTTAAAATTATTGGTGGTGTGTTCAAATGGCCTGAATTTCTAGGATCCTGTACATATATAGTGTGAGGTACGTACACCAGTAATAGGCTTCCTTTTCTGAAGTTTTAAAAAATATATTTCAAAAGTTATGAGAAAACTAGCCTTTTGGCATGATATACCAAGCCATATTCTTTCAGATGCCATTTGGTGTCCAAGCTCGTTTTGAAAAAATAATCCAGGCAGGAAAAGGATGCCAATAATCAGTCAAACACATTTCATTTTGCACTAAAGAGTACTAATTTCATACCATCATATTCTAAATACAGAATCGATTGTGCTTTAAAGACATTAAACAAATTGCACATGGAGTTGAACAGGTGGCGTATTCTAGGGTCAATCATTTTCACATTATTCAAATTGTATGACATGTGAAATTATTGTAATCGGGCCTACCTATCTTGCTAGAGTGGCATCATACTCTGTGAACAATCTTAAATACATTTTTGCCTTGAAATATACTATATCTTTTAAGATAATTCTTTTCTATCCACACATGCAGATATTAAGACAAAAAAGAATTAAATTAAATTCCTGCAGAAGCAACTTCTCAAATGCTTAAATATAAAATAAAGAAACAATGAAGCTTAGAAAACAGAACAAGCAAGAGTTGAAAAAGAAAATAGAAATAAATAAAAAATAAAACAACTCAAAATAAAAATTGAAGTAGTTTCATGTGTTTGTGTCACTTTTAAATGTAAAAAGAAATGCATAAATTCTTATAATCATATGCATGTTTTCAGAAATAAAATAAAAATATTTGTTCAAGGTTTGAGATTGAAAGGAAAAATTAGGTTTTTTGTTCATGTATAAAATTGTGTTTTATATAATGTGTCCAGATATTATTGCATTATTTCCACAGTTCCCAAATTGGAAGAGCAGCACCTTGTTTATTATTCGGATAAAAAATATCACCTGTGAAAGAATGCAAGAAAGTCAAATTTATGTTTAAATTATTTATAGCAGAGACCTATTCCACTTATTATATTTTTCAGTGATGTTTCTTTTTTAGTTTTGTCAAGCCTATTACATATATTTCATTGTTTTCATTCAATATCTGGGTGGCCCCTTACTGGTACATGGACTGTAAATAATATTTTATTTATATATTTCCGAGCAGTCAAAATTTTATCTAGTAACAATAACAGATGAGTTTAAATTATAATAAAAAAAATTATTATACATATAATTACTTCAAATAATAAAAATAACTGATTAAATATTTTGAACTAGCCCACTATTGTTACATTTACCTTTTGTAACAGTAATGGACAGTATATATAGGGAACAGTAAAGTTCTATTTTTTAGGTTCTAGACAACTAATTGTTTTGTGTAGAAGTATTCATAAATTGAATTCTAAACTTAACTAGAACTTTACTTATGCGTCAGAGTTTTTCAACTAGTGTGCTATGTGAGAATTGTGGGTTTGCCAAAATAATTTTTTAAGGAAATTATCAGATTAATTTCAAGTCTGAAGCTGCAGATATTGATTATACAGTATCTGAGTACTTAAGAGAGAGAAATTTATTTTTTTTAAAATTAGATGCATGTGTAAGAGGGAAAACTGAACAATTAAGAAATCAGAAAAGGCAATAATTAAAATATTTGCCATGGATCATTTCTGTTATCACTTAATGAAATAATTTTCAAGAATAACACAAAAAGGCATAGAGAAATACTTCTGTTCTTGTTATCATATGTTATTATATTTGTGGAAAGCAACCTCTTCTGCACTTGAAACTATGGAAAACAGAAATCTTACAAGAAGATATTTAAACTCTATGCTTGCCCAAAATTCAACCTAGCAAAGCAGACATTGTAAACAGTATTGACTTGCACGGATTTAACATTAAATTAAATTAACAGCAGAATGGCTAAGTTTTTGAATTGAATTTTTTTGTTACCAATTATAATAAATTGTTTTTTAAAAACAATTTTTTGTGAATAAATCATGAGAAAATGATTTTTCTAGTTTGTTTGAATTTAAGTGTGCTGCAGGATGAAGAAAATGTTGACTTCTTGAAATAGAACTGTGTCAACATGTTTTACATTGTAATAATCTAAATCACAGATAACGTAATTGTAAATGTCAAACTACGTCAAAAAATGTATGGCATTTTTATGTCGAATGATATCAGGTCAAATATGGTTAGATGTTGGATTCTTTGGCTAACTATACAGACAAATGTACGCCATTTTTACATAGAATGATGCAGGTGAACGATGTCGGGTCAGATATAATTTGACATTGGATTCTTTAAGTCAATGAATGTATGCCCTTTCTATGTCTAACAATCTCTGTAAACGGCATCAAACAATGTCGGGTCGGATATAGTTTGACGTCGGATTCTCTACATCGAACTACGTCGATAAATGTACGCCATTTCTGCATCAAACGATATCGGTAAATGACATCAAATGCTAGCAAAATCTGTATGTCGTTCTACATCAATGTGCTCTACTGGGTTTATCACACAATATAGATATGTCATTTCCTCACCTCATTCTCTGCATTTAGAAAGGTATTGGGCCAATATAATTTTTTTTTTCATTGAGCCTATTATAATTTTTTTTTTCATTGAGCCTATTATAACTTTTTTTTTCATTGGGCCTATAACCTTTTTTTCCTAGACTTTTTTGGGCCTAGACTTTTTTTAAAAGTCTCGCCACAGAGAGCAACAGACCTATAAACAGTACAAATATTCAGTCACTACACATCACTCACTTCACTTCTGAGATATAGATGGCAGCACTGAAAAATCATACACAACACTAGATACACACTCAGACTGTTAGGTACAAACACTTACACTTC
Source organism: Pholcus phalangioides (assembly GCF_987345545.1). NCBI lineage: Eukaryota > Metazoa > Arthropoda > Arachnida > Araneae > Pholcidae > Pholcus > Pholcus phalangioides. The sequence continues at coordinate 41,161,283 of NW_028301604.1, read as the reverse complement.
CGGCACAACTCACTAGGTAGAAAATTGCCTATGGCGATAGACCCGAGTTGTGCTCGGTTAAAAAAAAAAAAAAAATTGTTTTTCATTGGGCCTATAACTTTTTTTTTTCATTTTACTCCCCTTCAAGAAACAACTCTTCCAGTGTATCTTATCTTGATTGTTTTAGGGCTCAGAATCTCAGAATTACTTTTCATGTTTCCCTAATTCCTGACACTGACCTATGCACAAGGTAATAATTCTAGTTAGGGCATTTGTATAGATAAGGTGGTATTTCTGGGAGTTGAAACTGTAGCCGTTACTTCCTAGGCCTGGTGGTCTTTCCATAATATGTTTCCGTATCATACTTAATATTTTCAGTAGACGCCCTAGAAAACTCTAGGAGACCACATCACAACAGAACTAGCATTTATTCCTCAGAACTAAGGTGTTAAAAAAATATATTTCTAGGAGCTCCAGCCTGAAGAATCAACAGTGGACTTAAAAAAAGCTTACAAGTAGGCAAAAAATATTGTCTAGTCCAGCATTTCCCAACCTTTTGAAGTTCTGGGCTCTCTTAGAAATAACATTAAAAACTTGGGGCACCCTTCCTTGAAAACAGAATACAGTTTACTACAACAATAAATACTGAGTAAAAAATACATCAGTTTTGTTTGATTAACCATTAATGTGAAACTTGTGATTGATGCTTAGAGCAGGTACTTGAAATCAGGCCTTACTGTTGGCAATGAAACACGTAAACTGTCCTCAAGGTCTTGCAGTCTATTACTTCACAGACGGCAGCACTACACATAAGCATTACACAGAAACAAACTTCACGTTAGGTTCAGAACATATACATTCACAGCTTCCAGCATGTACCAATTCTGTAGAGAAATGTGTTCGACGTGCATGTATGGGTATGGTTGATTAGTAGTAGTCTATTTCTTGCTTTGAATTTTATTGTTGTCATAGCAGAGAAGGCTTGCTCGCACATCCTGTTAGAAAGGATAAAGGTGCGTTAATTGATTTCTTCATTAGATTAGGATGCTCCCCTCTCAGTTTAATCTAAAAAGCAGCCACCGATGCCTCAATCTTGGTGAACTTGCCAGTGAGTATGGAATCAGCGCAAAGATCAAAACATATCATTCACAAGCAATGAAATCTATTTCCTCCGCACTGTCTGCGAAATTAAATGGTGAGACAACCTGGTCAAAATTCTCAGTGGAAAGATATGGAAAGTACATATCTATTGCATCTTGCAATCTTGATAAGTGTTGACAAATGAGGTTTTATCAGCTTATCTGAAGGTGTGTGTGAGAGAGATGTCTATCCCCCTGTAACTATGAAGATTTCAACAGCTGGCTGATGCGAAGATAAATCCAAGAAAGAAAAATGGCCTTGTGGGCAATCAAACCCATGTCCTCTCACTTTAAGGGTGAGAGCCCTAGACCATTAAACTACAACGGCAACGAAATCCTCTTTCCTTAAAGCTAGTGTGTTGGACAGGATCGTACACGACAGCCAGACCTAACTCGAGTCAAAACTCACATTGTTGACACTGCGACCAGATGGCAAATTATCCTATAAGTTCATCATGCATGAGTTATTAATTAGACTTAATTTATTTTAAGAACTTGAGTGGACCGTAATATTTTCTTGATTATCTCCATAATATCTCGTGGCACCCCTTAGCCAATATCACTCCACCCTTGGGTGCCGGGGCACACTGGTCTAGTCTATTAGAAGCAGGGGGGGGGGGAGAAGGTGGAGGCTGTTCTGACCATGCTGTCAGTTATAGAGCTTGAAACCCATTTTTGGAAAATGATAAAGAAACTCCTGTACATCTCTCTCAAATGAACAGCGTACACTGCAAGAGGAAGCATGAAAGTATGACGTCACTCTCCGCTATCATACGAAGGTTTTTTTAACAACAGGCTACTGCAAAGATAAATTTTTGGAAAGAAAATTCAACTGCCTTTGCGGCGAATCAAACCCACGTCCTTTCACTTTCTGAATAAACACCCTAGACCACTAGACTACAAAGGCAACGAATCTCTCAATCTTTCCTTGGAGCTCATGAGCACTGAAAGGGACAATACATGGACGGCTGGACCTGACTCAGGCCAAGCTCACAACTGCTGACGCTGCCACCAGATGGTGACTTATTAAAGTATGATGTCACACTCTGCTATCATAAAGGTTTTTTAATAAGTCGCCATCTAGTGGCAGCGTCAGCCATTGTGAGCTTGGTCTCGGTCAAGTTTAGCTGTCCATCTACAGTCCCTTTCAATGGGACAGTACTTCAAAGTGAACGGGAGTGGGCGACGAAGTTCTACCTCCACCCTGCCACATGTCGACAGTGCCGTCTTAACGCACGGGCCTACCCAGGCACGGCCCGGGGGCCTCGAGAGAAGAGGGGCCTCACAAAAATGAGATTTGGTTGAAATTTTCTGTAATTTACCTGGTAGGTCCTCAGAAAAACCACTTGGCCCGGGGGCCCATGGTGTTCTTAAGATGGCCCTGCATGTTGATAATAAATTTTTGTTCACTGAATAGGGAGGGGGTGATCGTCTCCATGCTCCTCTTTCTCTGCCTACATACGCATCTGGGGCTAGTACATAACATATTGATTCGAGCATGTAAATCTTTGGAGATTTGTCCAGTCCTGGAGCAACCAGTTCCTGGTGTTATTTCAACTACCATTTTCAGATACCTGATGGCAAGGGCGTAGCAAGGGGGAACTTGGGGGTCTGGTCCCCCCGAAATGCAAGAAAATGACGAAAAAAGGGAAAAAGATGGCTAAATCTATTGTTCTATTAATTTAGTCCTCCTCGAAATGAAAGTGACCCCCTGGGCAAAATTTCTGGCTACGCCCCTGCCCGATGGCAATAATGACTTGAGCACGAGTACAATAATCAGTGATATATCTGCAGCTATTTTTCTAATGCATACATATATATATTTTACAAAATCACTTCTCTTGGTATACAATGTTAACATGACATCGCTTCGAAGACCTCAAAAAGTATACAGTAGACTCTCGCTAATCTGGTGCATATAAGACTAGGGTTATGATGAAGTACTGAAATCACAGGAAGATAAATGAAAAAAAATTAAATGTGCTGCAAATTTCTGTGCATAGATACGAACAAGTTGCAATTTCTGTATGGGCGGATGGATTTGCCTGCGGGTATTATAATTTTGGGACCCGGAAGTTCAAAGATATATTCATTGACTAATGAAACATCCTTGACCTAAGTTGCAAGAGTCCCATGATTTCTGCTTTCTCCATGACTCCTCATATCAGAGTTGGGCCCTGGAGAGGCTGTAACAGGTTTTCCACTTCCAGACACACTCAAAAACTTGCTTTTATCAATTGTATGGTGTATGCTTAATTGTGTCTATCTTTGATTATATGTACAAGGCCATCAAGTACATATAGGAAAAAGAAATGAAGGCATCAGTCATTTCCTTGGAATAATTTCTGCCATATATATTGTGCTCTCTGAAGCCACTCATCCCCTTGAGAAAAATGATGCCATTAGATCTAGAACAGTGTTTCTCAACCGCCGGGCTGTGACATCAATCGTACGGGGCCACAAGAATATATTCATTACCCTTCAATTTTACAAAAACAACACATTTCCACGAATAACTAATTTGTTTATTTCTCTATTATGGTACATATTTTAATTTTTCAGTCTAAAAATCATACAAGGAGAAAGATGAAACCCCCCCCCCTAGAGTTCCAGAATGAAGGCTTCCAGCCGCAATAGCAAATTATAAGAATTTAGAGGATCGCTGTTCTCCTTATTGCACTGAAAACCCTTCGTTTTGTTGCAAGGCTCAAAGGAAGGGAAACATGTCTCTGGTCCTCTCCTCCCCCTCGAAGGTAGTATTTCTAATTGTATTTTTTTTTTCTTTTCTTATTTTTGAGTATCCGTCTTCATGAGACCCAAACAATACAGCAGGGGTGGGGAATGTTCTTCCATACGCTCTGTCCCTTTTCCTCTAAAATATCCTACAGCTCCAGGGCTCTCTGTTGACATCCAAACGACCTTGTCGTTTGCGTGTTCACGGTTTACCATTGTCGGCACCACAGAAAATGTCCTGAAGACAATAATGCCATGAGGGGGGGTGGAGAGAAGTGATATTGAAACTGCATGGGTTGAGCTTGAGAACAAAAGACGTCATAAACTTATTGTTGGGGTTTGTTACAATCCACCGAATAGGGATCAAAACTACATCGCCAAATTGCATGATGAGATTTCCTACATGTGTAAGCGAAAGAAGGTTCTCATACTAGGGGATTTCAACTACTCAGGTATTGAGTGGGAGGACCTTTCATCAGGAAATCAGTATGAAAGAGACTTTCTTAAGTTGGTGCTCGAAAATTTTTTGTATCAGCATATATCAGAAGAGACTAGGGGTACTGCTATTTTGGATTTAGTTCTTACTAGTTCTGAGGATTTAATTGAACATGTTTCGGTGGGGGAAGAGTTTTCTTCCAGTGATCATTGTATCGTCAGATTTCATTGTAACTTTTCCTCGGGTAAGGTTGATAACAAAAGACTGGTTCCTTGTTTTCGGAGAACTAACTTTGATGTTTTGAGAGGAAGGTTAGCGGAAGTTTTCAAAGACCGGTTGGAATCAGTAGGATTGGTAAGTCAATGGGAAGAATTTAGAACGAAGCTGTCCTCTGTTTTGCACGACGCATACCCTTTGTTCGAAAAAAGCATGTTTGTACATCGCACCCTCTATGGTTCACGGATAGCGTGCGGAACCTTTATCTTGAAAAGAAAAGAGCATTCAGAGAGTATAAAAGTGTACAAGGTGACCTATCATTGTTTACTGATAAAAGAAGACTGTTGAAGAAAGCGATAAGGGATAGTAAAAAGGAAGTTGAATCTAGGTTGGCAGATAACATTGGCCCTGACCCAAAATCATTTTTTCGATATGTCAATAATGGATGTAAGGGGACAGTTGGCCCACCTCTCGATAGGAGGCTCTAGGGTAGAGAGCAATGTAGGCATGTGTAGTGCTTTCAATGACTTTTTCGCGTCGGTTTTCAATGGAGATAATGATATTCGATATACGGGTAATGCATGGGGTAATAAAACCCTCAACGATATTCAAGTAGAAGACGTGGAGGTCCTAAATCTTCTAAGAAATGTATGTGCAAGCAAAGCACCAGGACCAGATGATATCTATCCCAGGGTCCTCAGGGAATGTGCTAATGAATTGTTTGGGCCAGTCGCACAGATATACAGGAGTAGTGTTGCTGAGGGTATCGTCCCAAGAGATTGGAAACTTGCTAACGTTGTTCCGATATTTAAAAAGGGTAGTCGAGAAGCGGTGTCAAATTATCGTCCAGTGAGTTTGATGAGCTCCCTCTCGAAAATTTTGGAAATTATCATCAAAAGGCAGTTTGTGAAGTGGATAGACGAGAATAATCTATTGTCGGATAATCAGCATAGGTTCAGGAAGGGGAAGTCATGTGTAACTAACCTCCTTTGCTTCTATGATCACGTGACTAAGGCTTTGGGTAAGAGCAAAAATGTAGATGTTGTTTACCTTCATTTCCAGAAGGCATTCAATCGGGTCCGACATGGTAAACTCTTGAAGCGTTTACACGAGATTGGAATAGGGGGCAACTTACTGAATTGGATAGAATCATGGTTAAGAGATAGGTCGCAATGAGTTATGGTGAACGGGGAATTCTCTGGTTGGACAGACGTCACAAGTGGAGTTCCTCAGGGAAGTGTCCTTGGCCCCATACTTTTTTCACTTTTTATCGATAAACTCGATCAGGGTATCGATAGTATTACTATCAAATTCGCAGAAGATGTGAAGCTAATGGGGGTAATCGGGAATGAAAGCGATAGGGAGTTGCTCCATACCAACTTAAACAGGATTGCAGTATGGGCAAATGAATGGAGCATGACGTTTAGCGTAGATAAGTGTATGGTCGCTCATTTTGGTTCGAACAACCCACGGTTCTCTTACGAGTTAAATGGTATCCCGGATTCAACTAGGGTCACGGATTTGGGAATTCTCATTGACCAGCACCTTAGGTTTTCTGAACATTGTTCAGCTGTGGTCAAAAAAGCGAATAGAATGCTTGGTCTCATTTTCAAAAAGGTCTCTTCGTGTTCTTCTGAAGTCATTCTTCCGCTTTTTCGAGGCTTAGTTCGTCCTGGACTGGAGTATGCTGTAAGGTTTTGGAGACCATACCTACAGACTTGGTTGAAGGGGTGCAGAGAAGAGCTACGTTTAGCGTGGAGCATGACGTTAGCGTAGATAAGTGTATGGTCGCTCATTTTGGTTCGAACAACACACGGTTCTCTTACGAGTTAAATGGTATCCCGGATTCAACTAGGGTCACGGATTTGGGAATTCTCATTGACCAGCGCCTTAGGTTTTCTGAACATTGTTCAGCGGTGGTCAAAAAAGCGAATAGAATGCTTGGTCTCATTTTCAAAAAGGTCTCTTCGCGTTCTCCTAAAGTCATTCTTCCGCTTTTTCGAGGCTTAGTTCGCCCTGGACTGGAGTATGCTGTAAGGTTTTGGAGACCATACCTACAGAGGGACATAGACTTGGTTGAAGGGGTGCAGAGAAGAGCTACGCGTGTCCTTATTGGCACACAGGGCTTGAGTTATGAAGAAAGACTTCATTTTTTGAATATGTTTACATTGGATGAACGCAGGTGTCGAGGAGATATGATCGAAGTGTTCAAAATTTTCAATGGGATGGATAGGATGGACCATTAACTTTTAGTACACCGCCAATCGACTGCTTTTACAAGAGGACACCAGTATCGATTGGTGAGGGACAATGCAAGGCTATGGTGTCGCAGGGAATTTTTCTCTAATAGGGTTGTTAATAAATGGAATAGCTTACCCCCCGGAGGTAGTAAATTGTAACACAATTGACACGTTTAAAAAGAAATACGATAAACATGTTGGGGTAAATCGAGAAGCTATCCATTCTTAGAATAAGACAACCATAAGTATTCTTTATGGGCATTGTATAATATTTTATCATGTGTATATATTTTTTATAATTTGTGTTAATTGTATTTTTAATTGGGTTGCTGTATTTTTGAAATATATGACAACCATATTTTTATGGGCATCTTTTTATCAGCCACCTCGTTGGGCATTTTGTCTGTTGCGGCGTTGTATTTGCATTTGTATGAGAAAACTCTGTATCCCATGTTCCTTTCTTGGAGAATGGAAAAACATCTGTGCTACTCACCAGTGACCAAGCTACATAACTTCAAAGGGGAATAATTGTGAGTGATTAGGAATTTCTGGGCAATAGAAAACCACCTTCGACCATTGGACCCGTTATTTATAGCCAGTGGTAAAAACCTCTAGCAGTCTTATTATAATGATTTACTATGTGTTCTCAGAAACAAACGAAGTATTTTGCATATGCGTGGCAAATGTCTGCGACTAATCAGTGAAGCACCTGCTGTATATAGAAAATAGTGTTTGAATCGGTCATCAAGGTGCACATAACTACTGGTGATAACTCGAATACTGTTTTCTTTGCAAAAATGCAGTGAATTACAATGCGAGAGTTTTCGTTTCGATTCCTTTTTCAGTGTGATAGGTTCACAAATCTAAATTTTTGTTGAAAAATAGAGAAAAGTTTGTTCTAGAGTAGAAAAATCGCAATCAAAGTTTTGAAATTTATCAAGTTATACAATTTAACATAAGCATCTATCGTGAATACACCAAAAAGTGTTTGCCCAAAAATAAAAAATTTTCTGCTCTTCAGCAGACTTTTATGTTGAGTTACAATATAGACATTTTTTTTTATATCATTACCTTCTCTCTAGCTAGGATTAAATTCAAAGTTTGATCGTAAAATATATTTTGCACTAACTAAGTTATTAAAAAAGTGCTGCGTCAATGTCAGCACGAAAAATTCCATTGCCCACTATGAATGAAAACTTCGTATTTTTACACATTATGGCAAATTGGTCTATAAAATTCAATATCAAGGAGTTTCGATTGATTTGTGATCAACTGAATTTTTTAGTGAAATAGAGGTGCCGAAATGAAGTAAACATTGAGGGGGCTGAAAGTTGCCATTTGTCCCATATCTACAGGCTCAAGCCCATATGAAGGAGAGGGAGTGGAGCATTGCATTGTATATTTATTATTGGTGGCTCAGCCACCTCGTAAAATATATTGGGGCGCTCAAACAGCCTCAGTACCCAGGTTCCGTCGCTTAAGCAATAAGGATGTTTACTGCAGTTGCTGATGAAATGCTTCGTTTATGTTTTGACTTCAGCACGTTATTAATGCATTACCGGAGAAAAAAAGTTGCATCACTCCACAAGATAATAATGGATTCAATTCATTAAACAGGTTTTAATTAAAATGGTTTAAATCAATTAATTAATAGGGTTTAAATCAATTAATTAATAGGGTTTAAATAAATTAATAAATAGGGTTTAAATCAATTAATTAAAAAGATTTAAATTTATATTCAATTAAAGAAGGGTTTAATTAATTAATTGACTAAATGGGTTTTTAATTAATTAAATAATTAGCTCACAATCAAAAGGTAATTGGTTGTTTATTAATTATTAACTTATGAATGAGTAAGCTAGTCCAGACCGGCCGTAGACTCAGAAATTTGATTCACCAGGCCGCAGTTCCGAAAAGGTTGAGAACCAATAATCTAGAATGTATGTCGGTGGATCCAATGTTTAACACACAGTTGTCATTTACTATCTCATTTAAAGGCACACAACTTGAGGAACTTCCAGGCCTTGGAGCTCTTTTACTTGGGAACCCAACATTCTATTTCCTGGAACAAACCTCTGGTGTTTTATCTCAAGAGCACCGAATTCTCCCTCCCCCCTCCCCACTGACCCATACATAAGCTAACTCAAGCCTTTTTTTAACATGTTAACTGGTGGGGATTTTGCCCCACTAGCCTTTCTATTTGCCCCACAAGTGAAAATAAAAAATAACCACTGATGCGGAAAAGTACTTTCCTTGTTATCCTGAGGCAGTTTCAACATTAAACCCTACCAATACGAAGGGAGTCAAAGAAAAACTCCCACAAAAGATTTCACCGTTTGCGATGCTGATTTTTTATGACGTCTTTTTTTCCCAAGAAGGAACAGGAAAATTAAACTAAAAAGATAAGTTTTCCAGGGACCGACTTCTCTGGAATAGGTCTTTTGCTCTCATAAAAAGTCAGACGAAGAACAGATGAAGGATGGCCGAGACGAAGGATATGAGAATTGATTGATTTTTTTTTTATGCTCATTAAAGTGAAAACAATTTAGTTATATAAGCATGGGAGTAGAAAGGATCTAAAGTTACCGGGTTGTCATCAGATGCCGGGGTTGAAACATTCTATTTTAGAGCAATGTAGATAAACATCAGTGTAGTAGCACAAGACCATTCAAATTCGGACATTGGGTGGTCTCCAGATCCGAGGAGAGTGGAATGAAGAAAAAAGGAAATACAGTGGAGAGAGAGAGAACTCCATTTTTATTATACGACTTTCAACAGTTTTTATTTAGCCGTGATTCTCCCATAATTTTTATTTAACTTTCCGATTATGCTTAAGTTATCTGAATATGAAGAAAGAAAAGGCATGAGATTATGATTTTTTGATAAATTTAATCCAATACTGACACTTTGCCCCTTTACTTTAATCTCTCTCTTCAGGATTCTTACAATTATTTTACAAATGACAGAAAAAAGAAAATTAAAAACAAATTTGTACGATATTCTGCGAACAATACTGTTTATATGTTTACAGATTTAGTTTTATTATATATATATATATATATATTTTGCAACCGTCTCCAAAAGTAACTTGGCATATTTAATTTCTTCACAAGTTCCACTCTTTCATAGATCCAGATTTTTTTTTTGTCGAAATTTTATTTTTTACATTCAAGAGAGGAGGGGGAGGGGCTTTTCTTTTTTCAGAAATTAAGAAAAACTGATTCCACGTAGCCAGCTAGCAAGCAAGATACCAAAACCAAAAGAAATTCTACTGGAAATGAAAGAACGAACCCTTATATTGTACTTGTTTCTCACCAGCAGACCAGTTGCAAATGCTTCAGAAATAATACTGGGAAACGAAGCACTAACACAATGGAAAAACTTGGAAGGAACATGCAGTATATGAAGTAGTATGCTCCTGTTCATCTAGTACAGTTACCTTTTGACAAATGTAAATTATTTTGTTTATGGCTCGCCACGTTTCTGTAGTTCTCAAAAACCTACAATAAACAAACCATTTTAGAGCCCACTTTAAAGGGGTCATCAGCTTGCTGAATGTTTATGTATCCGTTTACAATCATACTAAAATTATGGCTTTTCTGGCGATAATATTTGTAAAAATATTCATTTCAGTGACGTCTTTTGCTACCTACAAAAAAAAATTGAAATCCTATTGACAAAAATGAAATTTTTACAGAGTTTTGAGGTTCCAGTTGAAATGAAAACGCAGTGTTGTTGATGTTTTTTTCATCTGACAAATCAAATATTTTAACATTAATATGTATATAGGAATAAAATGCAAACTGAAGCCAAACATGTATAATGAATGAGTAAATGAGAAAAAGTTGTATAAATGAGAGTCGTATTAACGAGTGTGCCACTGTATTGCGGTTTTATGAGTTTCTGTGCATATTGAACCCCACTATGCGAGTATAAGATACTTGAAGAATAATTCCGTCACCATTCTATAAATCTCAAATGTTTGTAAAAATTAAAGAGGTGGGGGAAGGGGAGAATGGCAAGGCGTCTGTCTTTGGAGGGATGTGTTGATGACAGTATCTCTTTGTAATGAAGCTAACCAATGGTCACTCTCAAGCGGGACCATACAGTAATAACAAACCATAAAAAAATACCAATCAAGACCTTGTGTATCATATGTCAATGCCTTTTTAGCAGGAGTTGTGCTACGTAAGGCGAGATTTCAGATTATTATAACTGGGAATTTAATGTTGAGAATTTATTATTCACAAATGCAGACTTGTGTAAAATTACTTTTTGTTCAGATTCTTTTATAAATTGAATATATTTTTTTTTTTATCTCTTGTTGTGTTGTTTTCTTGTTTTAATTGAAAAAAGATAGAAATCAACATCTACATTTTAATATCAGAAAAAAGGTACAATTTATTTCTTGTTTTTATTCTCCATTCTAAAGTTTGAGCGTTTGCATGTGTTTCTTTAGTGCCTGCTCAAGTTAAAACAGTGTTGACAACTTAATTATTTTCCAACTAGATCAGGCCCTTCTTTCCTGTGTACTAGTAGTCTATTATTAATTCACATGAAAATACAGGAATGTTCCAGGAAATACGAGACGTATGGTCATCCAAATAATATAATATAATATTTTTATTAAGTAATAATCTATTAATTAATATTTTTATTAAGTAATAATCTATTAATTAATATTTTTATTAAGTAATAATCTATTAATTAATATTTTTATTAAGTAATAATCTATTAATTAATATTTTTATTAAGTAATAATCTATTAATTAATATTTTTATTAAGTAATAATCTATTAAAGAGATATTGATGGCTTCTTTCTCAGCCAGAGATATCAAGGAAACAGTTATTTTCCGAGGCGTGATGACTTTTCTTTCCGAGCTCACCTCAGCATAATATCCGGAAAATAACCGTTTCCTAAATAATCTATTAATTAATAATTTTATTAAAATTTGAAATTTTTGCATGCTATGTCATTTGTATGGAACACACTGGAGCTTACTCCGCTTCAAGTGCCCATTTTTTTCTAGTGCCCCAGCAGTTTAAATTTCTCAGGCAGGAGAATTTCCAGGACCAGCCCTGGTCCAGGATGTGGGTGGCCATGATACCACCAACTGTTAAAATGGTTGCTTGCTTTTTAATTTCATTTGCCTTTAAGAAAATTTTCAACCTTTCCACATATAATTCAAATGAATTTAGATTTGAGAGAGAAGTATCAAATACTGAAATTGACTATATAGTAGTCCTTTTTTAAAGAAAATACACGTGACTGAACTGAAGGAATTTAACAAAACACACAAACAAAATTTACACATATGAATGCTAAACCCAGATAGCTTAAGATATTGTTGGAATCAAAATCAAGTTAAAAATAATTAACACTAACAATATTTCTTGGAATTTGAAAGAGATGAGCAACACCTTTGCCTGTAAAAGCACAGTTTGTGACCTTGGAACCCACAGATTCCCATATACAGTGCCAGCTAATCCATGTGAACACTTCCAAGGAGAATTTTGATGAAAAGGATCTCTTCAAAAGGCATGTTGAAATCTTTGCTGTGATTATTGCGAACTCTGAAGGTTTAAGGTGAATAATAACTATTTGTTGATATTACCTAATAACATGTTATACAATAGAACCTAAATTATTTGGGCAAATGTTAGGGAAGGTGAACATAGATAATTGAAAAACATGGTTAAACCACAGGGAGTAAAAAAACCATTCAGAATAACAAAATTGGAAAAAACATATGTATACAGTATATATGTATTTTACCCGTTTTAAATAACTATCCACTGTATATATTCATATACATTATCAGTGCAAAAAAACTAACAAAAAAATATATTTATGGAAGGATAGCCACACTTCTAATATACTGGGTTTCGTTGATGCCAGCATTACAGTAGAACCTTGATTATTTAGGCTAATGTTGGGAAATGTGATCACGGATAATTGAAAAACACAGTCAACCATTCTGCAAAGTTATAAAATGTACAACAAGAATGACAAAAACAAGGAATAGCGCTGGTCATGGTTTCATGGCTGGTCTCCTGGTCATGCGGACACGTGACTGCATCCGAAGTTACACCTTTTTTGCATCTTACCTTTCAGTTGAAAGAAAGCATACTTTCCTACTAACTTGCTGGCATTCCTGTAACTGGCTGTAAATCTTCAAGTGCCAATCACCCCAGGACAATGTCTGGTTCTTATGTGTACACATGGGGCCTGCCATTGCAACATGTTGAGCTCTGAGAATGGGGGGGGGGTGTCGCAGTAAAAAAATGAAGAAAAATCTCCAGTTCTACCAAATGGATGTCACCACTATGCAGTTATGGGTACCTATGCATCTTTACTGTGGTGTTCTCTTAATAAATTAATTCAAGCTCCTACTACCATAGAGGTATGCTGTGTGTGTGTTTTTTAGCTCTCTCCTCTTTAATGAGTACTCCTTTTAATTTCATCACAACCTTCACAAAATCTTATGTAACCAATGAAAGAAAAAACACAGATAGGGAAGAGCTGAATATGAAATTTTCATAGCATGGCTAACGTGTGGATGGATAATCAAGGTTCTACTGTACTAATAAAAATAATGAGCACAGATCACATCATATAAATACATCAAAAGCTGTGAGGTCATTGATAGTAGCACCATGCTGGATATGGAGATGAGGCATGATGCCATAACAATGCCCACCACAGAAATGTTAAAGCTGTTAACAGAACAAATAGACAGTATCCTTATGACACATTTGTAATGGGGATACTCTCTCATAGTCATTAATTTGCACAGTTGCTGACCCAAAAAAATAAAATAATATACCTCCATGTTTCCAGTTTGATGAAACCAAAAAAAACCGATATAGTTCATTTTTTTAAAAGTTTTCCTTTCTATTCTCCATATTGTATGGTAGTGAAAAAAATTAATGAAAGTTTATTACATGAAGGAGTTTAATTTTATTTTTCTTTTGCTATGCAAAAAATTATGTCATTGTTTTTAAGTCTCATATGTAGATACAAATCTGTAGTGCGACTAACCAAAGCATTGGCTTCAGCCAACAATACTGTATGAATTTTATTCTCGTTATAGAGGAAAAAAGTTTAAAACCATGTTTTTGAAAGATTATAACAATATCTAAAAGTGAGTTGCAGCATATAATTTTTTAAAACCATGAGATTCACTTTTTTTAAAAATTTAAATATCGTTAAGAGTCAAAATATCACAGATTATAAATAGACAATAGAATAGTTCAACAATCAATAATATACACATTTTTTTCAGCATTTTTTTTGAGCAAATGATCATTCAGGATGCTTATTTTTTGCCCATGCACTCTTACTGGAAATATATTGATTTTCAGTTGCATTTCTTACCTCATCACTAGGTAAATATGGTCGAATAGTATAAACTCGACTATTGGGTACATCTGGTGGTTTGTACAAAAACAGATCATTAACACTTTCCAATGGCAGAAGATGCTAAAGAAAAAGATCAAACAAATTGAACATAGTAGGAAAAATAACAGAAATAGTATCATATGATAGAAGTATTGGTTGTACTAAAAGGAAATACTTTTACAGGCTCTCAAGATTATTAAATGTGTTTCTAAAAATTATGAGAGTCTTGAAATAACAAAGTTACTTGAAACGTCAGCTTGACTTCACCCCTTACTTGAAGAATTAATTACGTTTTCCCAAAAAAAAAAAAATCCACTGAATATTTTGTGTTTTAGAGTTTTCATTGTTTTGCATAATCCTACAAAAAATTCATATTAAATAAGAAAATTAATTACTTCCATATATTTGTTAAAACACTTTTGATCTGTCCAAATACAAAATTAGACACTCACTAACCCCAAACAGACAAATTTCAGCTGCAGGTGTCAATAAAATATCTTCCTTCAGGGGTAATATACCTTCCTTCAATAGGTCTAGGTCAGGGAAGTGCATGCAAATGAGTTGGCACTACAAACATTATTGCACTTGTCAAGAAACTTTTCAGCATAACATTCAGTGTACATTCTGCCTACAAGTCCCTAGCTGATAATTTTATAGTTAGATGACAGTACTCTAAAAATTATGTTCCTTTGAAGCTGCACACAGCAAGTTCTTACAACACAGAACAAATTCATTGTATAATGTATATGACACTCTCTTGTTTTTTATTATTCAATGCAGATGTTGAAATTCTGAGGGGAGACTAACAACAAATTTACACAGTAATGTTTGCTCTGGGTTAGTATTTTGTAACTACTCTCCTTAGATATATTGCCAATATTTAGAAAATAGCTTTCCCATTGCTCTACTCTATTGATTTATTAAATAAAAATTCATATTAAAACAAGAAACCAAACTAATATCATGTAGAGAGCAATTGCAAAGTCTTCATAAAAAAGTTAAAAAAATTGATACAATGTATAAAGATAAACATATATAATATACTGTTCCCCTTATGCCAGAAACATGAATGTGCAAATTTCAAGAACTTGGAAAACAATGTTTGAATGTTTACTTTACACATATTACTCTATTGAAATTGTTTTTTGAAAATGTTTTATATGTATAGATTAGTAGTTAGTCTTTTTTGCTTGTGCAAGAAGATGTGTGGCCAATAGTGTAGTTAATTTTTTTATGACTTCCCAAGTTATATATGCCCAGTTTTCTATTTATAATACAGTTTACTGTTTGTCTCTCATGGAATAAATCCCATTACATAATTCAGATACAGTAGAGCCTTGATAATTTGAGGTGGATGGGACCGAGGTAACCTTGGATAATGGAAAAACTTGAATTATCCAAAAACAATAAAAAATGCTTTAAATGTTAGTTTTGCTTTAAATGTTAGTTTTACTTTAAAGAACGACAAGCAAAAGCAGTACTAACATACTTTTACTGTATTTTTATTCTTGAATAAGATTCCAATGAATTTTCATTATATGAAGAAACAATTTTTTTTTTCAAAACGGTGCTTCTTTTGTTAGAAGCAAAAAATCATTCAAACTTAATTAGCATAGAAACAAACTTTTTTCCACTTGTATTTCTAGAGTAATTTTGCATCATCACACAGAGATTACAAACAGTACAGAGTAGAGATATTACGATGCCATACAAAAAGTTTAAGAAAAAAATAAAGAATGTGAAAAGGTGCGAAGATCATAGTGATCCTAGAGAGTTTGCAAACCCACCTCCATCCTTCAGTTTTGAAACATGTTATATATTTGTAATTGTGTAATTTTATAATAGAACTTGTTTTTCATATATTGCTTTCTTACCTTTCATAACTGTGCACAGTACATTAAAATCTGTGATATTCTCATTGTTCATAAACTGGAGAAAAATGTGTGATCTTGATTGCACAGCCATTTTGATTATTGTTGCCACATTGGTATTACAAATTTCACTAAAATTCAATGCTCTTGTTCTGTTATGCAAATTTGTTTTGCTATTTTTTTCATTGGTCATGTTCTGATGTGCATTTTTCTGATATGCATGTTCTGATATGCAGGGGGTTCCTGGAGTTGGACCGTACCGCACTTCCTATTTTCAGGTGTAAATAATCACAATCCTGATGATCACTTTACAATCCTGATGATCACTTTACAATCCTGATGATCACTTTACAATCCTGATGATCACTTTACAATCCTGATGATCACTTCACGTTATTTTGTCTGTTCATCGCTGTTTCATGTAAAAGGTTGGTAGATCGGCTCTTGGTGAGTCACCGGTATACTCTACCCAACAGTATGTCATTGTGAACCCGTCTCACAGGTGTTGCCACCTTGTCGCTATGAGCGGGCTAGCTTGTGTTAATGATCTACTGAGCTATGCTGGTGGTAGTATTTGCTACCAGTAGGGTCAGACAGGTCAGCAGTGAAACACCAGACTAAGAGAAACACCAAAAACCCAATCCAATGTAATGATGGATGAATGGCATCTGGGGAAGATGGTATTGCAAACGGTCCACTCAAGGAACCAGGCAAAACCGCATTGTAACTGAGCCTTGCACCTGCACAGGGAGGATATGCAGGTGTGGACAAAGGAATTCCTCCCAGTTCTCCGGTTTTCTGTACGGAAACCAATAAAAATAAACCAAAAAAAGGATTGGTACATCTTTGGATGAAACCCGATCAGCTCATTTGGGTCACAAAAAGGAGGCACCAGCAACCCTACTGTTGTTGAAGGTGGAGTCGTGGGCACAAGCCAGTAGCACGCTGAACCAATGGTTGGAATGCAGGTTGTCCTCACCAGAACACAGAGACTCAATCAATGCCGTCTTCTGAAAAAGAAAGCTGAAAGGCAGCTGGCAACTGCTGATGAAGCTGTGAAGACTGGTGGTGGAGCAAAATGACCTAGAACACAGATGCCTCACCTACTTCAAAAACAGTGACCGCTGCAAAGAAGCCAAAGACAGTCTCGTCCTAGAGCATTTGCCCAAGCAGTCCAAAACTGCAAAATGGCAGTTGTGAGGGAAGAATTTGTTAGTGATAATAGACATTGAAGAACTGGGATTTGAACCCAGACTTTCACAATCAGAGGCTAGCTCCCCAACCACTAGACTGCCAGGCGACAATTTTTCACATGTGTAATCTGTCTGGGAACACAGCAGCAAGTTTTCAGGGATATTTTACTTGTGCGACTTATACTGATCGCGGAACAGTGGTGCAAACGAGATGGACATTTCCACCAATGTTCCACGAGACATTTCAAATGTGCAATCATGCTATTTTCAATATTATATAAACGGTTTCATCTTTTAAACAAACAAATTCATACATTGGAAGCAAACTTAAATATTCAAACAGTTAAAGGAGGATAATGATTTCAATTTTCTAAAAATGTGATAGAAAATCTTTGCAAATTTTAGTAAAAAATTTCTCCAATTTATCAATGCATTTTCCAATAGCAAATCAACTAAAAATAAACCAATAAATTACAGTATAAAAAATATATTGTGAATGTTAATAATCGTAAACAACTATGAAATATTTTAACTTTAAATATTAGAATTTCAGAGAGTAAATATATGCTAAAAGTAATTACATTCTTTTAGAACATAATTATTGGTCTTAATAATTTTTTCCGCATATTTTTTGTTATAATATTTAACTGATTCAAGATATACAGGAACTGGATGTTGTGAAGATATTTATTATTTGAGGTGTTAATTTTTTTTAAGGAAGGAAAAACTCATCTCTGCCTCTACCGGGAGTCTGACCCGGGTCCTTCGATTGCCGGACGAGTGCTCTGACCACTAAGCTACAAAGGAGATAGAGATTTTCCTTCGCTAGAGCGCATATATGTGCCAAACGGAAACGTGCGATGGACGGTGAACCGATCAGCTAATAGCTCATGGACGACGAGCCACCAGATGGCTATATATATGACATGAATGTCACTCTCCACTTGTTAATACAGACTTCCTTCAGCGCTCGATAAATTGAAACCCACCATGGGCCCATGGTGGGTTTCAATTTGTCGAGATAGGTGATTACTGGCTGTGGGACATGTTGTTTGACGAAAATCTCTGCATGCAATGTCAGCGTGTAACCGAAGGCCATTTCGGCAACGGTGGCATTGAGGTCTGGTCGAAAGCATGTTTGGAGGCAGAGGAGAGCTGAAGGAAGACTGTCGAGCCAATCACTTGTCATGCTAGCCTTCAGTGCTTGTTTGAGCTGACGATGTTGGCGTTCGATGAGCCATTTGCTTTAGGGTTGTAAGCAGTCGTATGGACGTGGTTTATACTGAACAAACTGTTGAATTTGTGGAATAGATGCGATTCAAATATTCAAATTGCATACCCTGGTCTGTCGTGATGGTGCTGGGGATCCTATATTGTGAAAAACCAGTTCGTGTATAATGCTCACGCACAAGTCTCCACAGACGTATATTGGATTGGGATGGCTTTGATCCATCTTGAGAATCAGCAGATAACAGTTAGAAGACAGTTCATAACCTTGGGCGTTTGAGAGTCTGCACACAATGTTGATGTTCAGATGAGTAAATTTCTCCGATAGCACAGGAAAAACTCGGAGAGGCAATCAGGTGTGTTTGTGCACTTTGGTTCATTCACAGGCGATACAAACATGGGCAAAGTTAGTGATGTCTCGTTTTATGTTTGCCAGACGAATCATTTAGTGAGAAGTTACACAGATGCTTTGACCCCCGGATGGCTAGGGAATTAAATTTTACAAACACTTGTTTGCGAAATGCTAGACGAACAAATATTCGTGGGACTTTTTTCGAATGATCAGCATAGAGGTTCAGTCTGTATTTGGGAGGAAACGTTCATTGAATTTTTAGTGAATTTTGATTGCTTGTCGAACTAAAATCGAGAAGTTTAGCAAGTTCTGGATTGGTCTGGTGGGCATCAACCAGAAGAGCATAGACGATTTCGTCGAGATGAAGTGCATCAGCTTGTAACAGAGCATCGGCTGGTGTGTTGAGAATGCCAGGCAGATATTGGATGTCGGTGGTGTACTCACTGATGTAACACAATTGTCGTTGGACGATCGGAGACACTGACTCGAGCTTCTGGTGGAATGCATGGGAAATCTGATCAGTCGCATTGGTAGGGTGACGACCTTGTAACTGATGGCGAAAATATTTTACTGCTAGGTAAATAGACAGTAGTTTGTGTTCATAAGTACTCTTAGATTTCTGAGTAGAATTGAGTGAGGTACTGAAGAAAGCTAAGGGTTTCAATCGATCAAGTCGACAGGATCCTTATTTAGGGCGGTTGTGGTAATGAACTGCAAGATGAGCTCTGCCGGTTGGCGATGAGCATGGACAGCGGCTGGTCATGTGTAGAGCAGTCTGTTGAGGATCCCCCGAGGATGCATTGATGTGATTGTCTTGAGTCAGAAGAACGTCTGAAGAAAGTTTGCAGAGAGCGGCCCTGGCATGCGCTACCTCTGGCATTGGTAAACAGAAAAAGTTGAGAGTTCAGATGTGGGTGGGAAAGTAGAGTTGCTTCGAAGAGAACTTGCTTGATGTCAGTGAACACTTTCAACTGCTCATCCATGAAATCGAGCACATGTGTTGGCTTGTATTTAGCTTTAAGACAACATTGGAGTGGATTAATTATTTGAGAATATAGAGGGATGAACCTTTTTTAGGATGCAATCAAACCAAGGAAACGTTTCAGCTGTTTTGAAGTTTTTGGTGGTGGATAGTCTTTGATGACAGTGACTATGTCAGCGAGTGGCTTGACAGTTGATACCAATACAGTGAGTGTTGATTGTATGGCCCAAAAAGGTTTCAGTTCAGGGACAGCCAGGACTGATTTGTTGGCATTGAGCACGAGACCATAGGCACCAAGACGTCAGAAAACTTCTTCTAGGCAGTGTCGTCTTCTCTTGAGGCTCCCAGGCCTCAAGAGAAGACAGAAGAAGAGGAGCCTCACAAAAATGAGAGAGAGTTAGTTTAAACTCCCTAGAATTTTCCAGGTAGGCCTTTGGAAAAATCACTTGGCCTGAGAACCTATGATGCTCTTAAGACTGCCCTGCTTCCAGGTGACGTTTGTGCTGTATTTGTCAAAGGGTGCACAAAATTGTAGTTTTGTGTTGATGAGGGCTGTATATCAGGATTTGAAAATACACCCGAGTCATATCCAATATCGAAAAAATGTGCAACCGGCTATCAGTTTGTTTACATCCTGAATGTGCGGTATGGGGTACAGTTGTGGTGTCGTGTTGCGATTCAGCATGCAATAGTCACAGGTGAGACAAAAAGCGTTATCTTTCTTTTTCACAACATGGATCAGTGATGCATATTGCGCTGGGTCGAATGATGCCAAGTTCAAGCCATGTGGCCAACTTGTTTTTGACGAATGCAGACTGTGCAGACTGTTCAGTAGTAAGCCATCTGGACTTGCATTGCACAGGGGGATTTTCCTGAATATCAATGTAATGAAGGCCATAGTGTTTCGGTGGATTGACTTTCAGGTTGAACAGTTGGGTAAGCAACAGAATTTTTTTCAAAAGCGAATAAAATTCAGAATTCCAAGACACGGACAAGACAGGTAAGATATGTAAGTCCACTTGCTTAACTTTTGTTCATAGCCCTGTCGTCAAGTCAATCAACTGATTGTTGCCGATATCTACCATAGACTTGTAGTGGTTCTGGAAATTTGTGGCGATAATGGCTTGCGAAGTTTTGGTGAAGATGAAACGCTATTTGAAGTCTCTACGAAGACCGAGGCTTAGCGAAACAACTTGTGTACCACCGTTTGGTATTACCTCACCATTCGCGGTGAATAAACTAAATTCAGCTGAAGAATTGAGTGACGTGGGTGACGGATGAGGAATAATGCTGACTTGGCTGCCAGTATCGACCAAGAACACCCAGTTATCATTGATAGTACAGACGAAAAGACAACTTGCTGGTTTGAAAATAAGGGAGGAGTGCATCTCTTTTCCCTCCCTGTTCACAAGTTTTTTTTTCATGTGCGTGATGGCGGCATTGGATGAAATGCAGAAAAATGAGCAGGGTGACCTACATTTGCATGTTTTCTCTTTGAAACATGAAATGGTAAAAGAAATGAATTACCTTTTGGGTTAGACAATACAATTTGAAAGCTGATGTAGATGAACCCAAAATTGCAAAAAACCACGGCTATATGTGTTTTGGAACTATATGAAGTTCCTTCATCAGTAGCAGAAACTAAGAAAAACTCCTTATAGTGGAAGTTACTCACTTTTGCAGATGAAAGAGTCAAATTCAAAATGAACAGGCTGCAAAAGAGTAGAGGAGGATGGAAAAAGAAAAATGGTGGAGCCAATCGCAAACGAGAACGTGATAGTGATGGAGAAGAATAATTATTATAAAAATTGCCTCATTTTTGAGAAGGGTGGTGTGCTAGTTAAGTCATTGACCAACTGGTTTGTGTTTTTGTTGATGTGGAATGATTCGAAGAAATCCAAGTTAGATGGTGAAGGGCATTTTTGAATGATTTTGGCAGAAGAGAAGTCAAATTTATGGTCAAAGAACCAACAGTGTTGGGCTATGGATGAGCGGTTAAAGTCTTGGTTGGTTACATATCTTCTACGCTCATTTAAACGGTATTTAAAGGCATGTTTTCTTCTTATTTTCTGCTACTGATGAAGGAACTTCATATAGTTCTGAAACACGTATAGCAGTGGTTCTTCTGCAATTTTCGGTTCATCTACATCGGCTTTCAAATTGGAAATCCTGTTGACTTTTTCGGTGAGCACTGAAAGTTTCTCCGTGAGCTCTGTGATCACACAAGCGGCTGACACTTCCAATAACACAGTTGTGCTTTCGGCATTTGTTGGAGTCACTACGAGGATCTGGTTGGTATGTTTTGCTAAGGCTTCGAGAGGCTGTTCCAAAATGGCAAGATACACTGCACGTGTGGCGGGAGTAGGGGCAGGAACAGTGATTTAGGAAATCGCCGGCGGGTGAATTTTCAGAAAGTTCTCGCATTCTTCATAGAAGGGGGTGTAAGACAAGGTCGTAGCAGCGGGGGGGGGGGGGGAGACTTGGGGTCTGGTCTCCCCCGAAATGTGAGAAAATGACCAAAAAAAAGGGAAAAAGATGGCCAAATCTATTGTTCTATCACTTTGATCCCCTCCCCCACCGAACGCCCCTGGTGTAAGACATTGACTTCCGAAAGAGAGCTGCAGCAGGAGCCTGGTTTTGGCTTGCTTTGATTGGGCATAATCGGAAAGTAGTCTTGAGGTTCTTGTAAATGTGTTTGTGTCTGCGGAGTGAAGTAGTGGTTTCACAAGCTTCAGTTCTTCTGGGCCAAGCGCGTTGATGATGAGGTGAAACTTCGTGAGATGATCTTCGATCTTGTGAATGAAGAACAATGACTGCGCTGCTGAAGAGTTCAGGTTCGCTGCTCCAGAAAAGTGGCAGTTTCACATTCATTGCCATGACAATGGGAATTGAGCAGAAGAGCATTCGGGATGGACCAGGTCACCAATTGTTGTAATAGGAACAAGTCAACATTTCCTTCACAATTTAAACATAATTAAACATTTATTATATAACTAACGCAACAGAATCTACAAGAACATATCCCTTGTAGCACAACGGTATTGTCATGCATCAGATCGATGTTGATGCAATGCTGGTACGTCGAATGAATACGAGTATTGGAAATAGGTAGAAAATTTCTACGTGTCCGATACCGAACGGTATAGCAAAAATGTATTCACTCTTAGTAAATGCCAAAAACCTTCATTTTTTTCTCTAAAAATAGATTTACTCTCATTTTTACAGCACTTCATTTCGAAGGAGAATATCTTTTACCATAATTAGTTTCTTTTGAAATAATCCAAATTTTTCGCCCATCATAACGTCGCACTTGCCATTTATAATGACAGACAAAGACCAAGAACAGGCTCTAACGACGCGTTTTCCCCTCTCCAGTCTTCCCTGTCAGCGAGCGTCAACAAAGACGGCCATTTTGGAAAAAAAGCACTGCGTTTAATTACAAGCTGCGAAGGCCGGCGACTTTATTGTTTATTAACAAAACAGTTGACACCGAAGACAGCGTTTAGAGAAGAGGTATTTTACTATTGCTATCGAACTAGAGGTTAAACTTTCCAAGATATTGTCAATGTTTGTTATTTTCTTTACCATCTTTTCCCTCCTGCTGGGCTGTGATCTTTGGCGGGCCCTTAGGTCAGGTTAAAATGGGCCCCTCTGTAGTGAATATACAGTGTGAAAAAAAGGTAAATAAGGGTTGTTACAGTGCTTGAGACTTACGTGCCGGAACCTGGGAACTGAGGCTATTTGAGTTCCTATGGCCAATGAATTCACAGCATGGAAAAAATAAAAAATGATTGTATTTGTCCCAGGCCCTGTCAGCACCACCCTTGTGAGCCATTTTGATCGCCCAATGTTTGCGTTTTTTTTATCAGTTATGTTGGTATTCATATGTTAAACGTAATATGGACTTTAATTTCTCAATGATTCCTGGTGGAGATCAATATGCTTTCATTTAATAAATCCATTAATTTGCAGATCATTATTTTCATATTATTTCCATCTGTACTCGCATATAACCACACTTTGCCAACAGTACACTCGGCATGGTGCATCTTCAACAGTGGTAGCTGCGACTGAGCATGCGCTCTACAGGTGGCCTTTTTCATGCCGTTTCCAGCTCCCGAATGACTTGTCTCCCTGAATCCCACGATCCTTCTCTGCACTCTTCAGGAGATCTTGTAGCTCTCAGATGATGTCTCCCGTAGAGTCCTCCGCAACAGCAGTGCTGACCACTCCTCACTCGCGTCTAGGAGCTTGATGGGCTGCTTCATACGTCATGGCGTAGATGAGAGCACTTTTCACATCCTTGTATTCACCCAGACGCAAGGCTTGCTGGATATTAGGGTCCTTGACTGAGTCGACGAAGCACTGCAGGGTCAGTCCATTTCTGATGTCCGGCAGGCAATCAGGATATGCCAACTGGGAGAGAGCCTTTCCATAGCCAGTTCTTGCAACAGTTCACCAGCCCACCAGCCTTCTGCTGCCTGGTCTTAAGTTGCAGCCAGTGAAAGTCCTTGAGATAATTTTCTCCAAACCTCAGCTCAAGCGCGTTCGTCAGGGCTGGATAGCTGGATCAGTCCTCGACGGCAAGTGTCTGAAGCGCTTCCGCAGCTTGCTTCCCCTTGAAGAGCGGTGGCTAGGTGGAAGGCCTTGAGAACGCAGTCCCATCCGTTGTCAGAGGCGATCATCTCGAACTGCGTCCTGAAGATCGACCAGGATGTCTTTCCTCATATGGCGAGGGCTTGATGTTCGGGCCGGCTGACATCAACTATGGCTGGCAGGACCTGGTGAGCATTCGCACAAAACGTAGGCTCTTGAATTCTCTTTTCTAGCTCCAGTATCCGCTTCAAGAGTTTCTCGTTAACTTCATTAATTTCTTCGGAGAGTTATTTCACTTCAGCTATGGCAGTTTTTATGTCATCCTTCTCCATGGCAGTGGCGACATCATCCTTCATGTCAGTTATGGCAATGTCTCCCTTCACAGTGGAAATATCCCCTCTGATGGCAGCAATGGAGATGGTGACATCTTCCTTGATGGCAGCAATGGATGTGTTGACAGTGGTTACATCTTTTCTATGTCAGTGATGGAGAGATTGACATTGAATATTGAAGGACCGGACACACCCCGCTTCCCATCTCAGACAGATATTGAAGCTTTCCCGCGGATGGGTGTATCCGGAAATTTATTAATTTATGTGAAATTAACAAACAACGATATACATATATACAACAAAGAATCTGGTTGTAAAAACTAAAATAAAGTAAAAATTGTGATCATAGCATCATCCACAGATAATCAGTTCATAATCGTAATAGTCCTTATGTAAATAATCAAATAATAATTTTGTCTCGTATGTGGTAGAATCTGGAATTGAGTTTATCCAATCTAGAATATACTAATTGACAGAGATTTTGCAAATTGAAAGACTGACAGCGGCAATGGAGTTGATCACATCGTCTTTCATAGCAGAGCTCATAGACTGAATTTTCTCTTCGATGCCTGATTTCATATGGCCCATCACAGACATCAGTTGATTCAGCTGTTCTCGCATTTCATTCATGTCCATTCTTCTCATTTTCATGCAAGTCTTGAATTACCCCACTTCTGACACCAAATTGTTCCGGACAATTTCCTCAAGACTTCAAGATTGCAAAACAAGAAGTGGTTCGATGGACAAACAGAGATTTATTAACAGAACACAATTTACACGTATTTACAAGCTAATCAGAGAGCTAAAACTTTCTTGCAAAGTTCAATCACAACTGACTTTTCATGCATTCCCTCTCTTGTGATCACTTCACTATTTATAGCTCTGGTCGAAACTTCAAGAAAAAGACCATTCCATAAATTTCTATTGCATAGTACCAGGTCTGTGGAGCCACTGTCTGGAAAGGTGGAACCCTCTAGAATGTTCTTGCCAACCCTCTGCCAGTTCTCCACCAATTGCATGTCTTTGCGCTAAACCGAAACTGGTATAAACTGCTGTTGCCAACAGATTTTGATATTTTTGAGAGCCATAGAACAAATTCACGCCATCTATAATTTATAGATCGTAACTATACTTCACACATGAACCAATCACAGTGAAATAATAATGTAGATTATAATTTTAATAGCTTATTTGAAACTCAAAACTGATGAATATAAATACAAATAAGAAATCTAATACGTATTCATAAATTCTTAACCTATTTTTCTGTTTGACAACACTTATTTAAGAGTTACTTTCAAGTAATTTTTTCTACCATATTATTGTATGTTTCGGAATTAAAAGAGATCTGTTTAATGAGAACCACAGTATTTTTTTAAAAAAAATTCATCTTCAATTTAAATTCATTTTTTATGACTTCAGAAATTATGAAAAAAATGTGACCCAATTTTGGATGAATTTTATCCTCTCTTGTTGCGGTATGACATATACCCTTCTCTAGAGATCAGTTTTCTTTGTAAGTCCGAAAAAAAATATATACAGTCAAACCTTGTTAATGAGTCCCTCTTGGGAGAGCAAAAATATTACTTAGTAAGCGGAGTGACTCGTTAAACGAAGTAAGCCATAGCTGTGCCAATCCCTGCCTGAGGACAATTGGGACTTCCAAACAGTGACTCGGTAAGCGGAGTGACGTGTTAACTGGGTGACGCACTAAGGAGGTTTGATTGTATATAAATTAGGGGAAAAAGACGATAAACTTATTTAATTTCAGAGGATTTCTTTGAATTTTTCTAAGTATATGAAAATATGCACTTATTTTGAAAATTATGCAGTTTTATGCATTTATATGCTTTAACGACAAAAAATGCTAAAATATGCATTTGCATATAATCCAGGCTCTAGTAATTATACACTTACAAATGATGATTTCACTAATGGAAATAGCATATTCTCTCTTCCTCCATTGGCAGGGTCGTCTTAAGAATATCATGGGCCTCAGGCCAATTGATTTTTCTGAGGCCCTACCAAACAAATTCTCAAAAATTTCAACCAGATCTCATTTTTGTGAAGCCCCTCTTCACTTGAGGCCCCTGTGGGCCCACGTTTTAAGACAGCACTGCCCATTGGTATTGTTTACAAAAACCGGCATTTCTTTGATGGCATAATCGAATACACATACATATTCCTCTGTTTTTGAATGGAAAATTATTTTTATTTCCATATGGAAAAAAGAGAAATTCATATTCTTTCATGAAATCACTAATTTTTTTTAACATTTGTAATATGGATGACTTGTGCTGCTTTTTTATAGAAAGGAAATAAATATAACTTAAAACTAAAGCTTTACATACCTCATCAACTGCTTGAGAATCATAATTGGATTCCTCCACATCTTTGAGAAATGCAATTGGCATGTTTTTTTTATGAGATCGATGTCACAGGCATCTGTTTCTTGAAATTTATCTAATTCGTTACTTTTTAGTCAACAAAATAAAACTACCCATAACAAAAACACATACCATCACACGATGATAATGAACATGAATTGCTCTCCATCTTGTTTTCAAAACTATCTCGCAGCAGCAGAAGAAAAAAGAAACAACACATGATCTTCGCTGACCAATCAGCATCAAGCTCATCAACTTCAGTCGTTTAGCACTGTGGACTTGTAACAGCCTGGTTTGCCGAGAATACCGATCTTTTCTAATATGCACTTTAACATTCACCTGCATATTAGTCAATTGGCCATTTGACAGCCGCTCTGTGAATACGGCCATAAGTATTGCTTACGATCGGGATCAGATACTACTTCTATTTCTGTCATCATTTTGTACTCATGTCTCGAGTTTAACATTTGACCATTGGTCATTAAAGTTTTAAGGCTAAAATACAATAATTTACAGTCTGTGCTTTTGCACATTTATTACCGGATAATTATCAGTTAATGATCTAATATTATGTTTGAGATCCTTGAACAGGTTCAGTGTTGCCATACCTACAATGAATCACCAAGTTATCTCATTGCTATCCTCACCAGTCAAGGGATTTGATCTATTTTCTAGTTATCTCCTTCTGCACATTTCTAAATGGGGAGAAACTGACCATCCTGACTTGAGCTGATAACTATACCTGGACTATTGGAGGCATTTTTCGAAATGGAGGATCGTCCAAAGAATCGACTGCTAACTGATAATTTGTGTAGGGCAGTGATGGAATTACTCTGACAACTTGACCTTGATCTGATTAATTTGAATGTTTGGATAAAATCAGAAACCAAAAAAAACTTTATGTTGGCAAGATTGTTCATTGTTATTCTTTGTGGGCAATGATTGACCTGTTTTGTGATTCATATTTCAAAATTATTGAATTTAGTGTTCAATTTGAAATGTAAAATGTTAACAAAAAAAAGAAAGGGGAATTTAATTCTTAACAATAAATGGTTTTTAATGTAAATATAGTTTGCTGTTTTCAATTTGTTGTCTGTGGACCATAAAAAGAATCTGGGGATGCAACCATCTTTGTTGCACTCACATTTCAAGGGTCAGTCATCAGTCAATTGATCAGGTGACAAGATCCATGGCCATATGAAGTTAGAACTAGTTGTAATAGGTTGGGCACTTTCCCAAGTACTTTGGGGATTGAAACCAAAATTTTGTAACGATAGAGTTCTTCCATTATCTGTAGGAGTGGCAGGTACTGGAATTAGTTTAACACAGGAGCAATGTAGCAATGCAGCAATGCACATATTGTTGCAGCAAGTAAGTACAGCAGAATATAGTGCATACTTACAGAGTTTTCCCCTTTGGATGGCTCTTGTCGGTTCACAAATTTACTCATTTTAACAGCAATTAAATATTGTGAATGTCAAAAGAAAAAAAAAAGACTAACACAATATATAAATTCCACTCTTGAGATTGATATTTCAACTAATTTAGCAGCAAAAAATACAGAATTATCCTGCATTTTGCTTTTCTTCTCTATTTGAATCACAGCTCTAAATCTGCTACTCACTTCACAAATCCAAGGGTTTCACAAACAGGTGGACTACATCAAACCTTTTTTGATAGAGCACTTTATTCATTTATTTGTATGTACCAAGTACTATACTGAGTTTGGCAATATTTGGGAAGAAAAGAACAAAACTAGTGTATTTAAAATATTGAACTAAGTTTAATTATGACTTCCAAGTATTTTTATTTACCTCCAGAAATAATTTGAGATTGCTTGACAATTTTGCAAAAGGCGACTATTGTAGGAAGTAGATTATTTTGCTTTCGGTGGAAAAAAAACAACAAACAGCCATATTTTGCAGACTAGTCTGAGCTTTGCGATAAGGGACAAATCATGGAATATTCTGCATGTGGATGCTGATGGGTTAGTTTTCAAGATTAGTGAAATAAATATCTCACTAATTCCTTTTTTTAAAGGACTAGAAAAACTAATAAAATTGGCAATGCAGCCCCATCAAATATGACACCCAAATATAACTGCTTTGTTCCCTTGTGCCTGGGATAGGTCTTGCATTCCACACAACTTAAGGCACTTTCTCAGGGTACATCAATATATATTGTGATGCAAGTTGCACATTCAGAGTGACAAACAGTAGTGAATTGGTCAAAGCTTGATAGCAATAAACCAAGGTTGTGGGTGGTTCACATAATGATGACTGCTATTGTTTCATAACTTAACTTACTGGCATTTGCATGTCATGATTAGTTAGAAATCTTGCATACTTGTAGTTCAGTAGTGAGACCTCCAAGAAACACCCAAGGCTCTTGGTCACCACTCATAAAAGCTTCCTTGTACCCTTTAGAAAACCCTGGAAATAATTAATAACTATAATAAGAGCAATATAACTGACAAATATATATTAATAGGAACAAAAATCAAGAGATATGAAAATATAGAATGGAGAAATAGCAAAAATAGCTTTTCGAATGACAAAAGCGCTAGTGCTGCTCACATGTTCATTCAAAAATATATACTTCAAAAGAAATGAAAAAATGAATGCAAGGTGGAATTTTATGTAGATGAGTAGTATGTAAAAGAGTAGGCATTTCTGAAGTGTGGCTATGCCTGATTGCATTAGGGAACAAGGATGCAAAGACAATAACGGTTGGCACTTTAAATAATTTTTGAAGTAGAATGTCCCATTTTTTTTGTTTTGAATCTATTTGATTTCAGCAATGACCTGTTCTTCAACATACTTTTGCAGTAGTGGTAAGATTTTTACCACAGTTAAATGTAACAAAGCTATGCAGGAGGGGGTATAGGGGTCCCACGTCCGCCCCAAGACCAGTGCCGTCTTAATGCATGGGCCCACCAGGGCATCTCAAGAAAATGTGGGCCTCACAAAAATGAGAACCAGTTAAAATTTTCAAAAATTTGCCAGGTGGGGTCTCAGAAAAATCATGGGCCCCCAGGCCAAATGATGCTCTATAGACAGCCCAAGACAATCGAAAATTAAAATTACTTTTTTGAATAAATTAAAATATTGAAAGAAAATACCTTTATGTGCAATTTCTGTACAAAAAATTATCTTTTCAATTTCTGTTAATTTAAAATGTTTTTTTGAAGGTAATGAATTCAAAATGTCTCTAGGACAGATGCCCTGTTCCCCCACTCATAATATTCACATAAAACTGAAATTCTATTATGAACTGATAAAGTTGTGAAAAATGGGTTTAATCATCGATCAAAGATGGTTTCGATCATCAATTCTTTAAAACCATAATGAATGGTGTATATCTCTAATGCGTATTTTGAAATTGAATAATTCCGTTGTATGTATTTTAGTTTTTTAATCAATGATTGGATTGGATTGTTAATGATTTAGTTGGATTCACATATCAAGTTCTCTGATAATTTAAATTGACAACCATCACCACAGAGTAAAGTTGTGGGACATTTGAGTATACTGTTTACATTGAAAACAGAAAGTGATACAAATACATAATGCAGGGGTTCTCAAACTGTGTGCCATGGCACCCTGCAAAGGTTTTTCAAAGAGACTGTTAAACTGCTCTGAGGAGCTGCAGATAGGTGTTGATTACGGAAAAATGTGAAGCGGGTGAAAAAGTTTGAAAACCCCTGACATAATATATATATGTATAAGGGGCCCCACACATCCTCCAACACTGCTCGCACTAGGATCTTTGACGGGTCCCCTGGCCAGATTTTGGTACAGGCCCTTCTATAGTGAAATTATAGTAGAAAAAATGACAAGAGGCATCTTGGGCCCCAAGCTGGACAATAAATGATTCTCAACACGTGGCACTTGACACCCTTGTGGGGAGAGGCACAGTACAGAGATGGAAAAGATGGAGTTTTCTTTGTCATTCTGACGATATAAAGAAAACTCTTGTTGAATTTTAAAAATAAGTTATAAATACATTTTGAATCGCTTAATTGTTATTATAACTAGCTATTAGCTGTCTATGAGGGCAAAATTTTCTTTGTATTAGAATATATTTTATAAATACTGTATATTCTTGGCAGATGAACCAGCAAATAACACTGATGGCTCAACAGTTAAGAAATGCTGCTTTATTTTTCACCTCCATAATAACATGATTTTTTTTTTTTTTTGCAAATATGGATGTGAATGGAAAAATATGCCTTTGGTATATTTTTTAATTGAAACAATAGCATTGTAATGAATTAGAGCAAATTTTTTTTAAAACCAGCTAAATAGTTAATTTAAGGGTAAAATATACAGTTTGGGAACTCAAAATGACACAGAGAAAGAATCAACTCTTTCTAGATTTTAAAAAAAATGTATTGTACTTCTATAGCTATATTTTGTTCTGAAATGATAATGAAAGAGATACTCTCTAAAATAACAAAAAATTGTGGCTTCCCAGAATAGTCTAACAAAGAATCACTTCATGGTGTTTTCAATAGACACACATCAAGAACAGCTCATAGCTGATCCAAATCAAACGACAATGGTTGGTTGTGCCCCCAAGGAGAAATGGTATGCACGTTGAGAAAAACTGGTATAATGGGTTTCTTTTGACCATGTACAGTATTTGCCATGTATATTCAAAAACATAACAGACCTGGAGGATTAAAATGTATCCAATGGTTATTTTCATGTTAATCATGTTGAACAATAACGATTCCAGTTAAGGATAGCGAAAATACAAATAAACCATATTTACACGATTACGTTGATAAGCCCGGTCTAATATTTGCATTGATAAGAGGGCATTTACCTGGCTCTCACAATTTTATTCTTCAAATTTAAACAGTATTCATTCCCTAGTGAACTAAAATATTACTAGGGCCTGGTCCTATTAATCGAATTGGCTAATGGATAAATTGTTAATCGCAGTTGAAAATTTGAAGAGTTAATAGACTCAATCAATCCAATTAAAATTATGATAAAACGTTTGTAATTTAACTACCGTATATACTTGTGTATAAGCCGACCCCGCCCCCCCCCTTCAGGACCACCAAAACCGCAATAAATTGAAAACCGGTGTATAAGCCGACCCCAAAAATCTGCGCAATTTCAGAGAAAAAAAAATTCTTATATTTTCATGAAAAATTATTTAGCTTACAGAAATTTACAATAGCAAACGATTCAAACTTTTTAATCAGTTTCTTCTGAGTCTCAAAGCTCATCGTAATCCATCAGATCATCATAGGGGATCAGCATCTTTGTTTTTATCTTCATCTGGGCTGTCATTGCCATTGTCACTTTCAAATGCCATTGTCACTTTCAAAGAGGACATCATCTTCAGTTCCGTCCATCGCATTGTTGATGCAACACTTTTTGAAAAATTGAATGATAATTTCAGTGGAAACAGAATTCCACGCCTCGTGTACCCATTTATCATCGGAACTTATGCATTCAATCCACAAATTCTTCAAATAGTCTTTGAGAGGCTTGTTGATGCTCACATCTAAAGGCTGTACAAACGATGTTAGCTCAACTGGTATATAAGCCAATAATGTTTTTGATTTCTTTGCCTCAGCTTGGCATTATTGGTCCTGTGGGGTTTGAACATATCCCATACCAATAATGCCGGTTTCTCGAACAATGCTACAAAAATGACTACTGATTGTGGGGGTCGATATTTTCTCATGAAAAACTGACCCAAGTATAAGCCGACCCCCCTACTTGAGGACAGAATTTTTCCACAAAAAAACTTGGCTTATACATGAGTATATACGGTATATTTTTTTAACAAAACAGATTAGATGTCATAAATTATGTACCTATATATAACACTCTGGATGAGTGGCCATATTCAAGAATATTTGGATCAGTATTTTTATCAAACGTTTTGGGCCAGGGTCATACAAATCAATTCAACGATGATTGATGATTTCAGTTTCAAATCGAATTTGAGGGGAGTTTCAGAAGACAAAAGACCAAAATTTATTGTCTCCACTATGTGAACGGTAGTTTTTTGTATTCTTGGAAGCATAAGCTTCCTTATCCCCAAGTATCATTTGGGGAAGTTTTTCTAGGAAAAGAAGCAACAGTATGATCAAAAGTAGTTTCGAAATCAGTAACTTAAAAATAACTGGGTTTTTTTTAAAAAAAACAAGATCTAAGTGAAGAATTTCCAAGTTTTGACATTGCAAGGTTTTTCCCCCAATGGGAAGGAGCATGATGGGATTAGAAAGCGTGGGTGGAGGGAGAAAGGCCCTCGGCGGGAAGAGGAAAGAAGCTTGGTGTGTTTTCAGTTAGTTAGAGAGTGGCTCCTGTGGACTCTGGAGGTAATTTCAAAGGCTCGCTGTAAGCGAGGAGGACATGTAATATGTTATAGTGAAAAGTTATGATTAAACCAAGTAATATATATATATAGAAGTGGCAGTGATTATGATTGTGGCAATCAGTCATTGAAAACGAACCCGACAATTGCTTCAAGCGAGTAGCCGTAATTTCTTAATCTATATATTTGTATATTTGTTTATATCTAGCGAATACGTGCGTGAGAAAAATGAATAAAATATGTTTTTTGCTTTTCACTTCACTTGTTTTTTAATCAAACTATCATAACTTCAATAATACCTCCTAATTACCAAATAATATTTCCTTTCTCTGTATTAATGTTATAACCTTCTTAAATCTTTTTTTCTCAGCTCTCTTTTATTTCCTGTGAAGTTTTGAGATTTTCATATCCCGGTAAACCCGTTTCCCAAATAATTGAGGTTTTAATCTACTTATTGATTAAAATTTTGCCGCAAACCATACATATACAATATACTGTAAGAACTTTTCAATAAAAAAACATACCTATTGAATTAGTGAATCAACTTAAATGGATGTAGTCATAGCACCCTAAGGCAGGGCCGAAATTTGGGTGGGGGGGGGGGGGCAACTGCCAAGGGTGGAAAAATTAAGGGGTAGCAATTTTAGGCATGGCATTTAGGGGTGGCAAAGAACATAATTATAAAACTATCAAATTTTAAAGTTGTGGGAGCGACAAAAATCCAAGTTACAGCCCTGCCCTAAGCACCATGGCGTACAATTTGGGTACCACTGGTATAGACATTCGACCAATATGGATATACAGTGGATCCCACTTATAACATTTTTCAAAAAACCGTCATGAAAAACAATGTAAACAGGAAATGCCAATTATAAGTGATAACTCGGACCACGAAAATAAGTCGCACCAAGTAGGAACGTTATAAGTGGGATCCACTGTAGTTCAAAAGAAAATATTGTCGGTCTGAGAGACAGAAGATCACTAATACAGTTAATCATAAAAAATTCTAATAAAGTGAAACCTTGATATAGCAAGATATAACAAGACTTGAAAAAATATCATCGTAGAGAATTTGTCGTTGTAGCGAGGTTTCACTTAACTTGTTAAAAAAAAGTGAACTTACATGAGATGCAGTCCACTGCTTGATCAATGCCGATATATTTTTTGAGAAAAAATTTGTACTTTTCCCTTTCTGCTCTGCGTGAGAACGTTTCATATTAAAAATAATGTGCACTACTGATTATTTTTATCCTATGGTAATGGGTGATTCTTAAGCACATCCAATAGTTTACCAGTGCGAGGGCCCACAAAGCACGGTGCGACCGCTCCTGTCGCACACTCCTAAGAGCGGCTCTCACTTTCACAGCGAAAATCACTTTCTCTCATTGATCTTTGACAGCTTCAACCACTTTTTCCACTGAGGGCAAAGCAAGAATTAGGGAGGTGGGGGGGGGGAGACTAAGGTAAAAAGATGCTTGGCTAGTCAGTGAATATCTGTTGTTTAAATGTTGGTGGTTAGACTATGTCCTCACATACCATAGGCTGGGATTTTTGGCTGGCCCAAACAGAGGCGGATTTAAGGGAGGCCAGTATTTACTTTTGCATACAGGGCCTCAACTGACTTTAATCCGCATCTGCCCCCAAAGCAAAACGTTTCACAGGCCCTTCTGTAGTGAATTTAAAGCTTGAAAAAAACTGAAAAAATTATGGTAATTGTCGCAAGCCTGTTCCCATGTCAATCTTGGCCATACGGAAATTGGGAGTCGACATCTGCTCAACAATTTTACCTAGTTTATGAGTTGAACTTGAAAGTTATTGGCAAAATTCCTACTTCAAACGACAGAGGATTGTTTTTCTACAGTTAATTACACAAAAGAAAGCAAAAAAAAAAAGTCATTTAGATAAAAGCAAACTTACGTGGGGTAGAATCTAGTTAATCAATATTGTCACTATGAAATACTTTGAACTTAGAAAAAAAAAAATCTTAAGCATTTTTTTTTTTTTTGCTCAAATAGGAGCATTTCATTATTCCAATAGTAGTCATCACAAATTTGCTCTATCTGACATAAATAGTTCAATCTTACACAAACGGCAAGGAACGGTTCCATTCTCTACATGTAGCTGGTCATCCAACAGGGATGAGCAAAAAAAAATTACACACCATAGGAATCTGTATTGCTGTACAGCAGAAACAATTTTTTTCCTCTCATACTGTATATCTATTAAAGAAAAAAGCCAGGAATTTTTAGCAGCACACTAATTGTATGCATCAGCTGCTCTCTTTTCCTTGAGTAAAAAAAAGGCTGACAGCTTCAATATTGTTAATTGAACATATGTGTTGAAGGGGTCTGCAAAACGATTTTTTCCTCTCCCTATAGAAATATTTGGTTCCGAGGAAAAAAAAAATATCCGTTTGAAATTCCCATTTCCCCATGGTGCCTACTAGCATTGGTGCTGGCCTTGATTTTGAACAACACAACACAAATCACACGGTTGGGGGGGGGGGTGAAAACAAGAAATGGTGGGAAGAAAATGACAATGCCATTTGGTTAATGGTGTCCTTATTTAAGCAAAATTCTGTTTTGTCAACCCTAGGCGATAATGAGCAAGCGCCCGACATTTTAGTAAGAGTATGCAAACTTCTCAAACATGAATTCATAGGTTCTCTGTGGGTGGCTTTACCGTTGGCAGTGCGGAAAAGTAATGGGAAAAAAAACCATGCAAATTAAAATAAATAGTGATTTAAAATACTTTTTTTAGTCATACTTAAAAAAATTTCCTTCCCCTTTCCATTGTACAACATGATGTATAATTTGTATATGCGTGTATGTCCAAAAACGAGATGCACAAGACATTTTTGTCTTAATTTTCATGGTGCATGCAATCAGTGTTTGATCTTGTTTATTGAATCATCTTTTCTTTCATGTACAAGAATCATAGTTGAGATTTGTCTTCTGTAAATATAGAATGCCAAAATGATTATTCACATGCAATCTGGTCTTCTGGAAGTAGTAGCGGAGAGGTTTCCTGGTACTTCTGACGATAATTAAAACGTTGTGTATCTTTTCTTTTTATTTGGAGAGAGTCATTTATGTACTTTTTTCTACACAAAGTCTCCCTCACACTGCCAGAAGTGAAAAATATAAAAATAAATTTTGAACTATTTCTCTCCTTCCTCTTTGAATCTCAATATACAGCATCTCATTTTACTAGCATGTTTTTTAAATACGTGTTTCTGTAATTTGTGGGAAAAAAACATGTTTCTATAATACTTGTGTCTGTATTTGTTTATTTATACTTGAAGCTTTGAATTTTAATTTTTGTAATAGCGCTAGAATAAACGATTCTGTTATCTGATTTCTTTTTTTGTGTTATAAACTTCAGATAACAAAGCTATGTCATTATTGCATTTAATATTATTTGTTTTATTTTACAAGTTTTATTTCCTCAGCGACTTTTTGTGTACTTTTTAACTACATTGATAAAACTATTGATTTATGTTTTTTAATCCTTTACACAGTATAATTGCAATAAGCTTCCTTATGATTTTCAGCAGTAAAGTAAATGAGTATAAAGCATAGTTTCCCAACCCTTTTGTCCCACATCACCCCCTTCTTCAGAAATTTTTTCTCCCATCACAATCTAACCCATAAGATCCTATGTTATACCCGTAGGTTCCACCACCCCTGCAACATTCCATCGCCACCCAGGAGGCATTAACAATCACATTGGGAATCCCTGGTATAAAGTAATGAAAAAGTAATGGGTATAGAGCAGCTTTTTCAAAGTGTGCGTTACTGTTTCTAGGGATGTCGCGGCGAGCTTGAGATATTGATATTTGTGCAACTATTTATGCTTTGAAGTTCTTTTATATGGGAAAATATCTATTAATCGGTTCTGAAGAGCCGCTGACAAAGCATGAATTAGGCAACAGAGCCGTGGTTGATAAAAGTTTGTGAACCATTGATACAGAGAAAAGTGTTCCACTGAGAGAGGGATTAACTTTATAAAATATTTGTGTTTGCCAATGATAAAATAAGGAGACAAGATATATCTTATCAATGCCACTCAAAGGGTTGAGATCCGTCTGAAATCAGTGTGATAAAATGTACTGTCTCAAGTCTATTGCTGTGACTACCATTGTGGTGTTCAGATTCTATGATGCTCATTTTATTCTCATGCTTAATGGATATATAGGCTGTATGGGAAAGTTCCTTGGACCTGAAATGACTTGCAAACAAAAAGAGCTACAGCTATGCAACTCTTCACAAGGGGGGAAAGGGTATTCCTTCAAAAATTTTAATTTAAAAAAAAATTGCTTTATGATAATAATAATAACGTGATCCAGACGTATTCCCAAGGGATCAGCATGATCCGTCCAGGGAATTTGCTAGTGTTAGTAAACATCCATGCCCGAACCGGGATTTGAACCCAGACCTGCACAGTGAGAAGCTAGTCCCCTAACCACTCGACTGCCAGGCGGCGCCTGGCAATATTTGAGCTTTGTTCAAATGGTGATTGGTATGATTGTAGCAATATTCAAATGATTGGTATGATTGTAGCAATATTCAAATGATTGGTATGATTGTAGCAATATTCAAATGATTGGTATGATTGTAGCAATATTCAAATGATTGGTATGATTGTAGCAATATTCAAATGATTGGTATGATTGTAGCAATACCATTCAAATGATTGGTATTGCTTTAGCGACACGAGCAGATATGTTCCAGTGTCACTGTCTACATGCCTAAAAAATATTACTAAATATATTTACTAGATTTATAGGGGAGCGGGACACTCCTCCAACAAAAAAAAACTCAATTTTTTAGAATTTATAAAAACTGTTTTTAATCAATTTTTTTTAAATCAAATTGAAGTTCATTTGAGTACAACACCCCACAGGATCCTAAGTGTTGAAGCCACATAAGCCTCCTCTCCGCTTCAGCAGATATGTGTTGTTTCTCTATGGGGGGGGGGGGGGGGGGAAAGATGACAGTAGTCAAGATAGTTTGACTATTTTAGATTTGAATTTTTCAAACCCATTACTTCATCTCCTCTGACTAATTTACTGAGCATAGCATTGTTAAAATGCCCTAAGCATTCATGCCAAATGTTCGATGGAATAGATCAGTGGTTCCCAACCTTTTTCAGTCTGCGTACCCCCAGCTAACGGTCTCTCGCGTACATGGAAAGCAAAGCAACAAAATGGTATCACAAAATCTGTGATAAAGGCAGAATATATAGCAATGGCATCTTTGTGTATTGAAATTATTTGGTTAGATAGAATAATCAAAAGAATGTGGTATAGAAAATTTACCTACTCCTATCATGTACTGTGATTCAAAAAGTGCTGTTGGCTATACTAAGAATTATGTAGAAAATGATACAAAGAAAACCATATAGATGTGAAATACCATTATGTTGAAAGATTTCATTGGAAAACGTGCCGTTAAAATACTAAAAATCGAGAGTGAATCTAACATTGCAGATATATTCACGAAGCCACTGGAAAAGATTGTTTTAAAAATTTCAAAATGCCATTTTTGGTTACTAAAAAGAAAAAAACTATTTTGAATGATTTGACCAAAAATGGGGGGGGGGGGAGAGAGTGAAATTATATATATATATATATATTTTTTTTTTTAATGAAGTATATATATCACATTCATGTTTATAATTTGTGTAATTATCAAGTTAGAGATATTATTTGTTTAATTTGAGTTAGTTTGAAGAGATAATTGGTACATATACATTTTTATAAACTCATCAATATATGTAAATTAGCAATTATGTGACATCCCTCATTATCCCCGAATCAGTGTAAGCCCAGGGGTTTCTAGGAAATTTTTTTTTTTTGAAATGCAAACTGTTGTTTCACCTATTTGCATTATAATTTTGAATGATGAAAGTTACTGTCCAAGACCATGAAGTAATAAATACGAAATCATTTTCCCATCCAGACAGAAGTTTTTAATGACTACTATACTTGTTGAACCCTCAAACTAAGCAAATGAAAAATTAATCAATCAAATGGTCCACATACACCCCCCCCTCCTCCAAATTACCTTAAAAATGATACAATTTCTGCTTTGGCAGAATCATAAATTGCATTCTCCAACATTTGTAATATTTAATTAATATATAATTTTGAGCATTTTTAAAAGTGAACCATTTCTTTATGACAAATGCTTGATGAGATAAGGGCAGAGTTAGGACTTGAAGGACACCCTGTATATTGTTGTACCAGCTGGAACCAGTAAGTAAAGAACAATTCATTGACACTGTTTCTCAAATTCCAAAAAATGTTATAAAACAGTAACTTTTTTAGTTTACTTTTGAATTTATTGAAAAAAAAGGCCAAAAATGAATGGAAAAAAATTAAATAATAAGCAAAAAAGTTTATAAAAATTAGTAAATATAGTTAATTTAATTGATAGATGAAAAAAATAACTAATAAAAAAATTGATTATTCAAGGAGGTGCACGAAGGTAAGTCATATTGCACTTGAGGTGTGGGATGGGAAAAAAGGGTGAGGACCACACTACTCTACAGCGATAGATGTTTTTGGTCCACAGAGAACAAAAGTCTTAGATTTGTAGTACCAGTTGTTTCCAAATTGTGTGCCATGGTACCATGACATTCTATTCATTCAGTAATTCAAAAAAAAAATGTTATGATTTATTAAAACATTTCTTATGACAATACATAAGTATTCTTAAAGCTTTACACATCTGTGGACCGGTGAAAATGTGTGAAAAATATTGCACACCGAAAAAAAAGAGAATGAATTCACACACTTGGTGATGGCTAATGCAGAAATGAAACCCAATTTTGGCAGTTACATTTTGGACGATTAGAGCTTCTTCCCATATATTTTGTGTGAAAAATTCAATTTTCTCTCACTTTTTAAGTTTAGGAAAATTGTCAAATTTACAAATTCCCTTAACATAAAAAATTTGAAGTATTTACGACCCATCACACACAATCATGATATTTATGGATTTAAAATTTGTGAATAATGCATAATCACTGGTAAATCCACCAAACGTTATCGAGATGATCTGATATTTTATCATTACCACAAACATATGTACTGTATATAGAACTCCAACACTGTTTTCCACTCTCCCACACAACATTTTGATAACTTCAAAAGTTGGACAAATTCTTTATTCTGCAATAAAAGTGCATCTGTTAAATACTTTAATTTTTTTTAATATGATCGTTAATAAAAACCAAAAAAAAAAAACAAAAAAACTTCTATTTAAAGAAAGAATTTGTCATCTTGCATGGAAGAGAAAAATTTTTCGACTAAGAATCAAGCTAAGAAGTAGGAACACTTAACTCGATTCTTAACTACGGAATGAAAATTATTTTTAGTGAAGAATGTAGTAGCAAAATTGCCTCTCGATTATTAACTAAAGATCAAATCCCTGTATTGACAAACTATAACTTCCATACTTGGAGAGAAAGAATTGAATTCCTTCTACAAAGGATTGGATGCAAGAAATTCATTGATGAACCTGAGCTAATATTGCCAGTT
Source organism: Pholcus phalangioides (assembly GCF_987345545.1). Taxonomy (NCBI): domain Eukaryota; kingdom Metazoa; phylum Arthropoda; class Arachnida; order Araneae; family Pholcidae; genus Pholcus; species Pholcus phalangioides. The sequence goes on along the minus strand of NW_028301604.1, from coordinate 41,120,309 downwards.
ATATAAAATACGGTTGCCGTTCTTTAAATATGGATAGCTTCTCGATTACTCCCACCCACCTTCTCACATTCTCTCTTGAAGGTGCCTATCATAGGAAAATTCATGGCATCAGAAGGTAAGCTATTCCATGCATTTACAATGCTGTTGGAGAAAAACTCCCTCCAACACAATAACTTAGAATTATCTTCAACTAATCAAAACTGGTGTCCCCGAGTCAAAGCATTTGAATAACAGCATAACAATATTTTATGAATCATCATATTATATAATCTCCTTGAAAAAATAAAATCCTTAAATATCCTCTCCTTAAATATTCAATCATATCTACATGACCCCTATGTTGTTCCAAAGAAAACATATTCAACAAACTATGTCTTTCTTCACACCTCAAGCCTTGCATACCCAGCGTACCTGCCAGTGCTCTGGTGGTTCTGCTTTGCACCCCTTCAACCAAGTCTATATCTTTCTGAAGATAGGGTCTCCAACACCGTAAGGCATACTCTTGGCCAGGATCAACTAAACCTAAAAAAAAAAGTGGAAGGATGACTCCCGCGCGGGAGAATGTGGGAAGACCTTTTTAAGAATTCAACATCAGAGCATTCTGTTCACCTTTTCACCACTGCGGAACAATGTTCAGAAAACATTAAGCTGCTCGTCAATGAGAATTCCTAAATCGGTGATCCTAGTTGCATCTGGAATGTTTTCCCATTTAGCTAATATGTGAATCATGGGTTGCTTGAACCAAAATGTGTGGCCATGCACTTGTCATGCTCCATTCCCAAGCTACACTCCCATTTAAAATGGCCTGAAGCAGCTCCCTAACACTTTGCTTCCCAACTACACCCATTAATTTAAAGTTATTAGCAAATTTGCTAACCAGCCCATCAATTCCAACCTTTCAAGCTCCAACCTTGCCCTGTCCAGACAACCCTTACAACTCTTACCTGGTAAAATACAAAGAAAACTAAATGAGGACCGAGAGACAAAATAAATATGAACCAATCAAAATATATGCAAATAAAACTTGGAAAATAAGAAATATAAACACTTATAGCACAAATTAATTCTAAATAAACACTCATTAAAATAAACCAAAAAAGCAACAGCACCAAAAATGAAATGCCATGTTTGTTAAAAATCCAAAAGTCAAATCCAAGAAAAAAATTGGTATGGATGAGAAATAAAAAATAAGAACTTGACTTCGTACAACATGTGCCAGTAGGCACAGGAACCTAGGGGCTGAGGACATTTGAGGTCACTCGAATAATTTCTGCAAAAACAATGCAATGCACCCTCCCTCTCCTGTGTACTTGAATCCCATAGATACGGGATGATCAGCAACTTTTAGCTCCCCCAATTCCAACTGGTTTTTGACAATATTCACTAACTTTTCTCTCAATATTGGGTATAAAGTTGGTTCTATGGAAACAACAAACCAATCTTTTGTTAACCGCTTTACCCATAGAAAAGTTACTTACAAAACTAGAGACACAGTGATCACTAAAAGAAAATTTGTCCCCAACTGATGTGTGTTCAATGAGATCTGAATTTATTAAGAATCAAATTCAAAAAGAGGTAAAAAAGTAGATTCTGAGACCTGTTGGCATAAGAAATGGTCAAGACTATCTTAAGAAAATCTTCCTCATATTGATCACATTTATTAAAACACATTAAAATCAGAATGAAATGGCCTATGCAATTTCAGAAACTTATATATATGGGGCGATTATAAAAAAACTATCCTGACATATGGGCCCCCTAACTATCATACCATTCACAGAAACTGAATGAAATTTTGGCATAAGGTATTTTGAGGTATGCGCTCAAGAATGATATGGAAAACAACAGTGTCACTCTAACAGTTACGGTTACAGTGAGAAAATTTCGAAAATATCAAATGGCAACACCAAGTTTTTTGTATTGGAATGTGATCTCCATACTGAAAAACACTAAATAGCGTTGGAATGGCACCTGTAGCACGAAAATCCCCGGAGCTAGGCAAGGAAAAAGTAAAAAGGACTTTGCCGTGCACCAGAGCATTAATGTTCGTTTCATTCGTCACACCGTTTCTTCGGCTGAGATCCCAGCCTGATTAGTCCTCCAGAAGGTCATGTGGAAAATTTGTGAAACACAATAAAATGCTTTATTTTATGCTGCTTCTCTGTCCTTATTGGTTGTCCTCACTTTTAGCCTATCTATCGCCGGTGATTTTCATGCTACAGTTGCCGCTCGAACGCTATTTAGGGTTTTTCACAATGGAGATCACATTCCAATACAAAAAACTTGGTGCTGCAATTTGATATTTTCGAAATTTTCTCACTGTAACCATCACTGTTAGAATGACACTGTTGTTTTCCATATCATTCTTGAGCGCATACATCAAAATACCTTATGCCAAAATTTCATTCAGTTTCTGTGAATGGTATGATAGTTAGGGGCCCATATGTCGGGATAGTTTTTTTATAATCACCCTGTATATAGATTGGGAAAATGACATTCATAAAATGATGCAGCCAAAGAAAAATGGCTGATTTTTATGGCATAACATGGTTTTTAGGAGTTTAACTATCTCACAAACTCCAGCTGAAGTACAATACTCTCATTTGATCATTTTTGTCGCACCACAGTGATTTTCTACACACAAGGGCTAATTAGACCGGGACCTACAATTTATTGCTGATTCAGAATGACAGGCTTGTTTTTTATACTCATCAAGGGGGTTGGTGCGCTAACCCCTCGAGGGGTGACTCCCTGCGAGTGCAATTTTTTCTGCAGTCACGTCACCATTTCTGTTGTACCCCTGTGTCAGTAGTTTTCTGACAAGGACGAACAGGGTATCAAACTCACGACACCTCTAAACATCCTTTGGTACTGTACTTTGGGTGAGTATCTTATCAACCTGGACTACCGTGCCCTACAATACTTTCACATCCTGAGGGTTGATCACATGGTCACTGCCATATAGGAAGTGAGTTTTGAAAGCATTATGGGGCCCCCAGCAATGTGATTTTTTAAAGCCCCTCTAATTCAGGTATTCTTAACCTTTTTAGTTCCACAGACACCCTTGTGTCAATAAAGTGAAGACCATGGACCCCTCTCTAAAAAGCAATTTTAAACAGATATAAAATATAATGAAAACTATGAAACAGTCATGTAACTAGTGTGTGTTTCTTCTTTGATGACACCTTTGAAATACACAGTAAAACTTGTTTGAGGTCGGCATAGTGCACGTTTCCACATTATCAAAATTTGTTTATGAATAAAAATCAGTGGCAATAGTTCTTAGATTAAAATTCATGAAGACATCAGATGTTTCTGGAAGAACAAAAATGTGTGTGTAAGAGAGGGATAAATAAAATTAAATCCACATTATATGTGTTCCATACTTAGAATAAGACAACCATAAGAATTATTTATGGGCATTTTATAATATTTTATCATGTATATATACTGTTTGTAATTGTGCGTTTTTCATTGGGTTGCTGTATTTTTGAAATATATGACATCCATATTTATTATGGGCATCTCTTTCTCAGCCACCTTGTTGGGCATTTTGCCAGCTGTGGCTTTGTATTTGTATTTTAAACACTTTCTGCTATATACCTTTTTTAATTTTTTTACACACACAAAATCTTTTAAAAATTTGATGATTCAAAGACCTGCATCTGATAAAGTTAACTTTTACTTCTATTGACAAAATTTCTTTCAGAGTTGGTAGAAGAGTCTTTGTTGTCAGTGCATATCCCTGCAAAAGGCAATGAGTGACAATGGTTTGAGGAGCTTCTTTTTTTTTATTGAAGTAGTGAAACCAGATGTATTACCACGCACAACAGGAGCTCCATCAATGAAAATTGAATGACGTTTCACTTTCCAATCAAAATTTTGTCAGCGAAAATCTTTTTACCATTTCAAAAACATTAATATATACTTTGCAGTTTCCGAAAGATGCTAACAAAACAAGAATTATTCATTGATGGGGCTCAAACATGCACACAGTGAACAAAAACAAAAAGCTGGTGACACTGAAAGATGTCTGTAGTTTCATCCAACTGAATACAAGGAAGCTGCCAATTCCTTGATGAAATTATGAATGCACGTAATTTCGTTTAGTGTATGAAAAAATGTATTTAGTTGAATTTTCTCTTAATCAAGCTCACAGTCAATAAACCGTATTCTAGCTGGTTACAAATCCTGATCTACCAATTCACATGCTTACTTTCGAAAATTTTAATCAGATCCACAAACTTAACAAAGCCCTCTGTCCATGCCTGGGTGAGTCGTGATAAGAATAGACGAAATATAAGATATCATAACAAAAGGCTTCTTAACTCAAACTTGGGTCCTATGAGCTCCTGAGATGGGTCACACAAACCCACTTACAATCTGGCTATAATCTCATTTGTTGCTTCACTTGTACCAGTGACATCTTAACGATTTTGGCAATCTCGGTTGGGCCTCAGATATTTTTGGGGGTCCCTCTATGAACCATGATTTTGTATATACAGTTTTTTGAGAAGTCAGCATCAAAAAAGCATGTCATTACCAGGTTTCTTATTTTATGTCGTTTTTTATAGTAAGTAATATTTTTTGAGCTATTTGTTATATTTTTATTAGATAAAAAATTTATGGATTTTATCAGCACATATGTTAATATGTGGGCATTTTTCTCAGTGATATATAATATTTATTCACTTACAAAGTGAACTCTTGTCTTTCTTTTCTATATTTTTCGGAAAAAACCTTGCTCTCTCAGTAGCCACTTCTTTGTTCTCTGAGAATTCTCTTGCATGTGTAAAAGATCTTACTCATTCGGACACTCAAAATCAATGTATTTTCATCATCCCTAAACACAAGGATTTTTGTCATGCGGGGCAGACTTCATTTTGCCCTTGCTCCCCAACACAACTACTACTTAACCATACATGCACTTCGTACGCATTCATCTACAGACTTTTCTAATGAATTGGTACATGCTGGAATGTGTGTGTATACATGTTCTGTACCTAATGCAACGTTTGTTTCAATGTAATGCTTGTTATATGTAGTGCTGCCAACGACTTCTCTAACTATGAGTGAAGTGTAATGATTGAATAATTGTACCATTGTAGGCCTGTTGCTCTGTGAGACTTTTTAATGGGGAGATCGGCTTGCATTTGCGCGCTCCCCAACACTGAAAATTCCAAAGCTCTATAACCAGCATTCCCACACTATGCTCAGCGAAATATTTCTTGCTGCTCTGCAAAGAGATTGGAAAATAAATAAATCATTAAGGAAACATTTTCCGGGTATTATGCTGAGACAAACTCAGAAAGAAAAGTCATCTTGTCTCCGAGGGGACACAGACCCTAGGCCCTCTTGCATACTGGGCAAGCATGCTACCATCTACACCATTGAAGACATATTCTCTGCTTTCCTTATTTTATGCACTTTAGTGTGAGGCAGAGACAAGATGACTTTTTTTTTCAGAGTTCACGCCAACATCATATCCAGAAAATATCTGTTTCCTTGATATCATGGACTAAGACAAAAAGCGACAATTTCTACATAAATCATTGTTTAAAATATTCAAAAATTCACATTATAAATGAATAGATTTAATTATCAATATTTCAATAAGGGACGCTGGAACATATCTGCTCATTTTGTGTTCATCTGCTCAAGTCGATCCATGTCAATCACTTGAATGATTTTTCTGAGCAACACCATTCAAATTCTGTCCCCCTCTGCCCCCCCCCACATGTTTAATTTCTAATTTAAAGTGCTCCTCCAAATATAACTATTTTTTTTAATTCCAAGTACCGTATATACTCGTGTATAAGCCGAGTTTTTTTGTGGAAAAATTCGTTCTCCAAGTGGGGGGGGGGGTCGGCTTATACATGGGTCAGTTTTTCACGAGAAAATATCGACCCCCGCAATCAGTAGTCATTTTTGTAACTATAGATGGCGCTAATGATTAGTAGCGATAGATTGTGTTGCAAATCATCAGAGTGATTTTTGTAGCTATACATGGCGGTTGTGTTAGTACTTTCCAGGTTAAATCCACGTGGTAATTTTTTTCCCGGGCAGTACAAGTCGTGATCAGCCACAGAAAAATCATTGATCTAGTGTTGTATCAGTAAGTATCAACGATCAAAAATGGAGAAAGCAAAAATGTTTCCGTATGATATGTCTTTCAAACTGAAAGTTATCAAATTCGCGGAAGAAAACAATAACTGTGCTGCAGCTCGGACATATAACGCCAATGAGAAACAAGTGAGAGAATGGCGGAAAATGAAAGAGGAAGTTTCAGCCATGCGAAAGACAAAAAAGACTCTTCGGGGAAAAGTATCGGTGTTCCCTGAACTTGAGAAGGAAGTGAATGAATGGGTGCTACACCTCAGACTGAAAGGTACAATCGTGGCAAGGACAGCCATTCGTCCGAAAGCATCGAAACTAGCTGAGAGTGTTAAATTCAAAGATACAAATCGAGAAAAGTTCTATGCATCCCCAGGTTGGTGCACTCGTTTCATGAACCGTTTCGACCTGTGCTTACGCCAGTGAACAAAGATCGCACAAAAACTCCCACAAAAATTGGAAAGCAGAATTGAATCTTTCCAGAAGTTCATAATTGAACTGCGAAAAAGACATGGATTTGAACTGTCACAAATCGGTAATATGGACGAAACTCCAGTTACTTTCGATTTTGCAAGCAATAGAACTGTTGATGAACTCGGGGGAAAAAACCATCTTTGTTAGAACAACTGGGCACGAAAAAACACGATTTACGGTCGTGCTATCGTGCATGGCCGATGGAAGGAAATTGCCTATAATTGTGATTTTCAAAAGGAAGAAAATTCCTTCGAACATGAAGTTCCCACCAAGAAAGATCGTGAAAGCCCAGGAAAAGGACTGGATGGATGAAATGGTCATTCTACAATGGATCCAGGAAATATGGAACAAGAGGCCCGGAGCAGTGTTCGAGAAACCGGCATTATTGGTATGGGATATGTTCAAACCCCACAGGACCGATAATGTCAAAGCCGAGGCAAAGAAATCGAAAATATCATTGGCTTTTATACCAGGTGGGCTAACATCGATTGTGAAGCCTTTAGATGTGAGCATCAACAAGCCTCTCAAAGACTGAGAAATTTCTGGATCGAATGGATGAGTCCCAATGATAAAGCAACTACAAAAAGGTGGTGCCTGGAAGAAACCTGACATTGGCCTAGTGTGCCAATGGGTACACGAGAATGGCGTGGAATTCTGTTTCCACCGAAATTATTATCCGATCCTTCAAAAAGAGTTGCATGCGATGGATGGAACTGAAGATGATGTCCTCTTTGAAAGTGACAATGGCAGCCCAGATGAAGATAAAAACAAAGATGCTGATCCCCTATGATGATCTGATGGATTACGATGAGCTTTGAGACTCAGAAGAAACTGATTAAAAAGTTTGAATCGTTTGCTATTGTAAATTTCTGTAAGCTAAATAATTTTTCATGAAAATATAAGAATTTTTTTTTCTCTGAAATGCGCAGATTTTTGGGGTCGGCTTATACACCGGTTTTCAATTTATTGCGGTTTTGGTGGTCCTGAAGTGGGGGGGGGGGTCGGCTTATACACGAGTATATACAGTATGTATCCTAATTTATTTACTATTAGTTTCACCCTTGAAAAACATACAAACTAAAGTAAAAAACCCACTACTTTTGCTGGTATACTGGCTTGCAAAAAGACAAGAGTTTCTCAATGCAGATCTTGTCTACCATCTCTATTCAAAAATGGCAAGTGTTTACTTATCTTCCTCTTTATCCTCAGTGGGTTTTTCAAAGCAGGGATGACGCCCCTCTTTGCATTGTAGTTATGTATCTTCTTTCCATTTCATGGAATCGCAGACCCCTTACCCCAACGTGTCCCTGGGATGGGTTGCTGAAATTCTTTTTGAAGCGAGGGGTATAGCACCTTCTGATTCTTAATATTAAGCAATCATCCATACGTAAGAATCAATTTGTAAGAAGTGCCTTAAGAATCGAGCTCCAAATGCAAACATGATGGAATTGTTAAAGGGAATTGTTAAGATCACCTGATGATGGACAGACCGAAAAATTTCCTAATTGGGGAATTTCACCACTAACCAATCAGAAAATTCTGAATTCAACTCAAAATTTTAGAATGACGCTAGGCTGAAAAAATGGCGGAGTTAATTTAAGGAAATGTGAACATGGTCGCGAAGAAATTATTGCACATAATGCTTTTTGAGACATGTCGCAGTAAAAAAACAGAAACATATTCATACTTAATTATTCAATATGATTTGAATCAAAGATTCTTCCCACGTCCACAGGGATGGACACATTGCCCACCCCCCTGCCACAAAGAGTGGCTATGCTGTATATGTTATGGTGAAAGTGCCAAAGAGCTGCTGTTATTATGAATAATCATCGGCTACTTCAGTAAGGTTTGATAAATTTTGCTCACATTACCGCGAATCCATCGCATTTGCAGGTCATTATGCATAATCTTCAATCTATGGTTAATGTGATAAATGAGTCATCGTTATGTTACATTATGTACGTAAGTAAAGCTAGCATTACAAGACTAACAATAATTTTTATAATATGCTTCTTGTTTTATTAAATTATTTTTCATGGCAAAATGTGCATGGTATTGTACATGCATTGCATCGCTGCTTCATGGTCAAATAAAAAAATAGTGATCAGATGCACAGTAATAATAAAACTTTACATCACTTCAGTAGTGTTGGCTTTTTTACATACATTTAAGTGTGTGGGAAAAAACAAACGCCGCAGTAGGTTAATAATGATTTTTATATTCATGTGGCAGTTACATTTTGGACGATTAGAGCTTCTTCCCACATATTTTGTGTGAAAAATTCAATTTTCTCTCACTTTTTAAGTTTAGGAAAATTGTCAAATTTACAAATTCCCTTAACATAAAAAATTTGAAGTATTTAGGACCCATCACACACAATCATGATATTTATGGGCTGAAAATTTGTGAATAATGCATAATCACTGGCAAATCCATCAAACATTATCGAGATGATCTGATATTTTATCATTACCACCAACATATGTACTGTATATAAAACTCCAACACTGTTTTCCACTCTCCCACACAACATTTTGATAACTTCAAAAGTTGGACAAATTCCTTATTCTGCAATAAAAGTGCATCTGTTAAATACTTTTTTTAATATGATCGTTAATACGAACCAAAAAAAAAACAACTTCTATTAAAGAAAGAATTTGTCATCTTGAATGGAAGAGAAAAATTGTCAACTAAGAATCAAGCTAAAAAGTAGGAACACTTAACTTGATTCTTAACTACGGAATGAAAATTATTTTTAGTGAAGAAAGTAGTAGCAAAATTGCCTCTCGATTCTTAACTAAAGATCAAATCCATAGTTAAGAATCAGAAGGTGGTACACCCCCAGAGCGCTTGCCTTCCAGTCATGGCAATCACAAGTAAGCAGCAGCCCCACTTCTTTGGAATGGCCATTGTCCAGCAGTCCAACCTACAGTAATTCAAAACACAGATTGGCTGTACATGATCACCAGAAGAACCAGATCGCGGGGAAGAAGTGCCAATTCTCTTCATAGAAAATATAATAGGAAAAAAAAAGAAATATTGTTGTACTCTGAACACACACACACATGCCCTCTTTTATTACGCATCTGTCATTGAGAACCGCAGAAATGTCACCACAAACACAGTCTCTCATACCCAGGGATACTGTCTTGTGCCAACAATATTTTTTGTAAAACCTCATTTCAATGATACTCGGTAATAAGATAAGTCACTCTTTCACGAAAGTTTTTTTCACATCTTGTTTGGAAATACCCGTTGTCTAAGTAAATTGCCTCTTGATATAACGGTAATCCCTTTACAGTAGTGGTTCTCAATTTCACTCTGAAAATTGGTACAGGGTGATATTTTTTCAATACACTTTGAGCATTTTTAAAAGTGAACCATTTCTTTATGACAAATGCTTGATGAGATAAGGGCAGAGTTAGGACTTGAAGGACACCCTGTATATTGTTGTACCAGCTGGAACCAGTAAGTAAAGAACAATTCATTGACACTGTTTCTCAAATTCCAAAAAATGTTATAAAACAGTAACTTTTTTAGTTTACTTTTGAATTTATTGAAAAAAAGGCCAAAAATGAATGGAAAAAAATTAAATAATAAGCAAAAGAGTTTATAAAAATTAGTAAATAAAGATAATTAATTTAATTGATTGATGAAAAAAAATAACTAATAAAAAAATTGATTATTCAAGGAGGTGCAGGAAGGTAAGTCATATTGCACTTGAGGTGTGGGATGGGAAAAAAGGGTGAGGACCACACTACTCTACAGCGATAGATGTTTTTGGTCCACAGAGAACAAAAGTCTTAGATTTGTAGTACCAGTTGTTTCCAAATTGTGTGCCGTGGTACCATGACATTCTATTCATTCAGTAATTCAAAAAAAAAAATGTTATGATTTATTAAAACATTTCTTATGACAATACGTAAGTATTCCTAAAGCTTTACAAATCTTCGGACCGGTGAAAATGCGTGAAAAATATTGCACACCGAAAAAAAAGAGAATGAATTCACACACTTGGTGACGGCTAATGCAGAAATGAAACCCAATTTTGGTAAAGGAACAAGAATTTTGAATCAGTATGGCATCCATTTTTTTTGTTTAAACAGAAAGTTCATATACACTGACTGGGTGGCCAAAAAATAAAATGTTGCAGTGTATCTGAGGTCTGATGCAAGCCTCGGAAGAAGTATTACAGTTCTATTTTTATTAAACTTTACTGGGGCTGAAAAAAAAGGAATCAAAAATTGTTTTCAGCAGTAATAAAAATGGCACAGTGAACCCTAAATGTTCGGAAATCACAGCCACACTGGGCGGGCTACACTATATGTACAGTAGTACATAATGTTGTGTGTACAACCTGAGCTGCCCTTAGGGGTGTGGGACAGGTGTGGTCATGACCAGTGACTAAGATGATTCCACACTTACTGTAATAGAAATGAAAAAAAAATATTTACATGCATCAAATATATATGCAATCGATCCTGCTTACAACATTTTTAAAAAACCGTCATGAAAAAACATTGTAAGTAGGAAAATGCTGTAAACAGGAAATCCTATTGAGAATCAGGATTGAGACCACGAAAATAAGTCATATTGTAACGTATCAGGATCCGATCCCTCTACGTTAATGGTGATCTTGTCGTTATGTGGGAAATTCCTTCTTATTTTAGACCCCAGGGACCTCTCAGTTACCGGAAATCACCCGAGGACCCGCTGGCGTACCGGTAAGGGCCAGAATGTTTGCTTAGTTCGACAGTCTGCTGTCGAGCGAGAACAGGCCAGAGGTCGGGCTACTGATGTTACGTATAAATTAATTTCCCTCATGACGACAATGTAACTATTTTCGTGGAGGGGTCTGGTTCAAAATTCTGTATAGGTTGGACGAGGCTTAAAAGTTTGTCTTGGAAAACAATTTTATTTTCTTTAAGAGACCTCCTGGGGAAGTTATTGCATTATTGCAAGTCTTGTTATGTGGAAAACGTAGAATTGTACTTACTTGCTTACGGCTTGGGACTGCCGACCTCCGTCGGAACATGTTTTTTGTTTTGTGTTATTTGTTTAATGTTGATATAGTCAGGAGAGTCTGATCAGCTTTCCGGATTGCGTCATGTTGCCAGATTTCCGATGTAATATTTTCTTTGTGATGTTTATTAATTGTTAACGCATGAGTATGCAAATGAGATATTTTTGGTGAGGCGAAAAGGCCTAGCGAGGACGTATGGTCCTAAAATTTTATGAAGTATGTGTATAAATTCCTCTCTCTTTGGCTAACATCTCTCCTCTTCCTTTGTTTTGTTCATTCAAACTGGGACCCTGTAGTTGGGCGGTTCTCCGTCTTGCTACCACTTCATTTGGCCTTAGGCTGGGAAAATGATCCAATAGTTGTTCAAAATGAAATAGTTTAAGTGTCTAAATTTGTTTCCCAGCAGGTCCGCAACTGAAAAGTTAATTTTACCTTCATAGTTGAAAATACTTCATTGCTGATGTTGGATGGAAAATAACATAGCAGCTGTCCACGTCAAGGGTACATGCAGTAACATAACATCTTGGTGATCCGGCCCTCAACCAAGAGGTCCCCTGGAGCTGACCGAGGCGATCCGGCCCACAACTGAGAAACTTCAGCTGGTACTGATCAGGCTATCTCTCATCTCCAGAGAGTCCTATAATGCGCAGTATCTTTTGGTCATCGGACTCGAAGAGGCAACATCCTGCCATGTCCGTTTATTCCTGGTTGATTCCTTCAAGTCCATGATCGGTCGTATGTCGGGATCTTCAAGCTGGGACTTCCTGGTGTTCTCGTCGTTCCAAAGATTGTCACTTGAGACTTGATGTTATTCATCTCACTGTAGGGTTCACTGGTTCGCACCTCTCTTCTGCCTTTAGGCAATGGTGACAACTCTGTGAGCCTGGTCCTTTTGTCAGGGTGTCAGCATTTTCATGTGCTTTTTCTTTATGAGGCCGGATCATCCTCTTCATGTCATCTGACTGTCGTGAGGGAACAGTTCCGGTTCTGCCATTGGTTTTGCCTGCATCGGCGATGAACTCTTTTTCTGCCCCTGGATTGTCCATCACTTTCCTTGGAGGTATTTTGTTATGACCACATCCGAGTAGGGCGATACGTTCCTTTGGTGTATGCAACTAGTCATTCCTCATGTCCAAGGAAAATCTGTGTTTCTTCAAGAAGGCCACTCCTATGTATGCACGGATCCCTTATGTAAGGGCCAGAATGTTCGTTTAGTTCGGCAGTCGACGGGTGGGGTCTTTCGGCTGTCGAACGAGAACGGGCCAGAGGTCGGGCTACTGATGTCCCACATAAATTAATTTCCCTCATCACGACGATATCACTATTTTTGTGGAGGGGTTTGGTCCAGAATATGTATAGTTTGGGCGAGGCTTAAGGGTTTGCCTGGTTAAATATTTTTATTTTTATTAAAGAACCTCCCGGGGGAGTTGTTACAAGTCTCGTTGTACGGAAAATATAGTGTTGTACTCACTTGTTTTTGGCGGGGGGCTGCAGACCTCCGTCGGAACATTTCATTTCTTATTGTCTTGTTGGTATTGTTTACATAATCGGGAGAGTCTGATCAGCTCTCCAGATTGTGTTATGTTGCCAGATTTTAATGTAATAATTCAATTGTAATGTTTATAATATAGTGACGCATGAATATGTAAATCCGATATTTTTGTTGAGGCGAAAAGGCCTTATGAGGACATGTGGTCCCAAATTTCTTGTGAAATAGGAATATAAATTCCTCCCTCTTTGTCTCTCACATTGCGTTCATCCTTTGTTTGTTCTTTTCAACTGAAGCCCTCTAGTAGGACGGTTCACCATCTTGCTACCGTATCCATTGGCCTTAGGCTGGGAAACTAAGCTGATAATTAGTTAAAATGCAATAATTTACAGTGTTTGAATCTGTTTCCCGGCAGGTCCGGAATCGAGAAAAAATTAATTAATCTTCACAGTCAAAATTCTTCATTGCTGATCAAGGTGGTCCGGCCCTCAACCGAGAGGCCCCCTGGAACTGATCAAGGTGGTCTGGCCCTCAACCGAGAGGCCCCCCTGGAACTGATCAAGGTGGTCCGGCCCTCAACCGAGAGGCCCCCTGGAGATGATCAAGGTGGTCTGGCCCTCAACCGAGAGGCCTCCTGGTACTAATCGAAACGATCCGGCTCTCAACTGAGAGACCTTCACTGATACTTCCGGGGAAAAGCTACGTCGAAGTGACTAACAATATCGGATGTCCGATCAGCATAAAAGTTTGACTGTTGATGATCATCAACTGGTGAGCCAGTATCTTTCTGTTAATGTTAAATAGAGGGCTCCATGTTGTACTAATCTATTGTTGAAATTGACTAACCTTATATTGAATTTAATAAATAATATTTTATGCAAAAGTTTATTTGCAATCATTTTCCACTTGTCGTTTGCCATCTTATTACTGGATATTTCGAACCGGGCAAGCAACTCCCATAAGGGACGTTGTAATATTAAGCAGGAAAATGTTCCAAGTAGGAACGTTATAAGCGGGATTGACTGCATATTTTTTTGTAGTAAACATGGTGTTTGAGCTTCAATTGATTTGATTATGGAATTTTCAATTTTTGGATTATTTCTTTCATTAATCCTGTATTTCCATCAATTATAGTTTTCCTCGTGAATTCTGAATTATCATGAATTTTGGGACTTCTTAAATTTATTTTGAACTGTCGTGAAATCTGGGATTTTTCCATCAATTCTGAGATTTTTTCCTTTTCAATTTCAATTGATTTGCTCTTCTATTAATTGAAAATTTTCATCGATTGAAAATTTTAATTAATTTTTGTGTTAATTTACAAATTTAAATGTGTGTATATTTTTCAGTATTCCTGTACACATATTCTGTGATAATGTATGAATCTTTGAATGCCTGATTTCCCCTCAAACACATAAAATTGGGGCTAAGGAGCCCCGAAAAAATATTCGCACCAAGCTCCGTGTCTGATAAAGGCAACCCGGTATATAGCAGTGTGTTTATTAACCTTTTAGGTCTCGCGACATATTTTTCCATACCTGATAGTTTGCCTGCTCTCCCCCCATCCACACACAAGTTGTTTTGCGGATGTAGGGTGGCATTTCTCAAACTTTTTGCACACCTCCCGGTAAACACACCACTAGATGCCACGGAAAGGCTGTAACTAGGAGTGAAGATAATTTTTTGTCATGGGGGGAGCATCGAAATACCTCATCAGGATCGACTCAGATGGCGTAAGATATTTACAACTTTTAGGTATGTGAAACCCCCTATTTGTAATCACCAGCAGGACAAAAAGAAATTTGTCCGTAAAAAAAAAAAGTGGCTGTGAAAGGAGGAACCCTATCATCATTCTACACACATTTTGAAATAAACACAATTTTGAATAACATAAGTGACACATATTTGATAGCGTACTTTGAAGTTGAAATTTAATACAATTTATTTCACAGGAATATTAAACATTTTTAAATATATCAACGAGCTGGTTCATGAGACCGACTGGTCTCGAGACAGTTAAGAGTGTGTGTGTCCGTATCTTTTGTCGCTTGTTGGCCAAGGCAGGTGCAAGAGTTCGCCACACCTACATTATGGATAGACTACATGTACTGTTGAGTCACCTCAGTACTCCCCCTCCAGTGTCATAGGACAAGAGATGTCTTGGGAAGCAAACGCGTCTCCCGGAGCGAGTTGTTGTGGTCACGGGTGACTCAGGGGCTTCAACATTATGTTGACTGTCCTCGTCAGTGACAAAAAAGGCAGGCTTAATGCGATCTAGCGATACAGCTTCTTCAGCCCCATTTACATGTACAATAAAACATCCCAGGAAGTTCCCGGTAACTGGGATTTTCGCTACAAACCGTTCACATGTCGTTAAGTTTATGCCGGTAATCGTCACTAGTTACGTAGGTTGAACAGAAGTGATTGATTCAAGATGGTTGACGAAGGAGCTTATAGCAGTTTTCGCGGCGCAAAGGATTATGGGAGAGAAGGTCGGTGTCGACCTCCAATCCACCCCAAGAAAGATGAGCTTTTTTTGATGAGCTTCTCTCCCACCTTTTTCTTCCCTACGAGGGGAAAAAAGTTGTCATGCCGGTAATTACCACCAAAGCGACCCCCAATCTTGCACATGTGAACAGGGCTTTCTTTTCCCTTAATTTTGAGAAACATGTATTTTAAATTTTTTTTAGTATCTGAAAAGGGTCGTCGTATGTTGCTTGTAGAGGTTTGCGTAAAGCGTTACGGCGCACGAAGACGTGTGTACAGCGCGAAAGTTCAGGATGCACAAAAACTTTTTCACCCTGTGGGAACTAGCTGGTACCAGAGTCAAACGATGCATGTCATCACGCAGTCTGGAGACCAATGTTGACGGCTGAGCTGCTTCAGTTCTCTGTGGTGCGAGGAAATCACCAGGAAGTCGCAAAGTTGTACCATATACCAATTCTGCAAACGTTGCACTGAGGTCATGTCGAAAAGTTGATCTGAAACCCAACAAAACTGTTGGTAGTACATCGACCCATCTGTTCGTGTTTTGGCACTTGATCGTGACCTTCAGCGGACGACGTACACATTCGATCATGCCGTTTGCTTTGGGATTGAATGATGTTGTTCGTAATTTTTGAACACCCAAGAGGTTTGATAATTCTTGGAATAACGAAGATTCAAACTGGCATCCTCTATCCGTCGTGATGCACTTCGGACATACGAATCGTGATATCCATACCGACAGGAATGCCGTCGCCACAGTCTCAGCAGTAATGTCCATGATCGGTGCCACTTCCGGCCAGAGCATAAAGCAATCCACCATAGTGAGTGCATAAGAAAACCCTTGTGATTCTGGAAGTGGACCAATAATGTCAAGATGGACGTGTTCAAAGCGTGCGGTTGGAAGTTCAAATGACCCTAAACTGCTGGTTGTATGTCTGTGAACTTTCACTTTCTGGCACGGAATACAAGACTTGACCAATCTGGTGACATCCTTATTGACTGAGGGCCAGACGAATCGGTCTGTGACAAGTTTGGTAGTGGCTCGGGTTCCAGGGTGTGATAAGTTGTGCACCGCCTGGAAAACCTGGTAACGGAAGTCATTTGGAACGTAAGGTCTGACTTTCCCGGAAGAAACATCACAATACAGTTCCCGGTCAGAGTCGAGCAGTGTCACTTTTTTTAAGTCCAATGAAGTTTGTGTCGATAACAAGTTCATTAGCTCCGCATCTGTTTCTTGAGCTTCCGCTATTTCTGTGTAATTGATAGAACATGGTGTTGTAATTTCCTCAATTCGCGATAGAATATCCGCAACCGAATTTTCCGATCCCTTGATATGATATACGTCAGTCGTAAATTGGGAAATGTATTCTGTCTGTTTTGCCACAGTGTTATTTTTTCCAATTTTTGGCGAGATGCATATATTAATGGTTTATGATCAGTTAGGATGCCAAATTGTCGACCTTCCAACACATATCTAAAATATTTTATGCTGGCAAATATAGCAAGCAATTCTCTATCATAAGCATTATAGTTTTTTTCGGTCGAGGAAAGTTTGAGAGAAAAAACCAAGGGGTTCTAATGTCTGTTCTACTTGATTCAAGGCTCCCCCTATAGCTACATCTGAAGCATCAACGCTCAAGACCAACTGAGCTGTTGGAGATGGGTGTACTAAAAGTACAGCATTGCCTAATTGATGTTTACAGTCCTCGAAAGCTGTAGAAGCCTCATCGGACCAATCAATTTTGTGATTAGAATTTTTAGTTGAGCCCTTTAAAAATTCTGTCAAGACATTGTTTTTCTGCTGCTCGTGGCAGGAAGCTTCTGTAAAAATTTACTCTATAGTCCTAAGAACCGCCTCAATTCTTTTAAGTTGCTAGGTTTATGGTATTCTAAAATGGCCTGGACCTTTTCAGGCAAGGGCTTGATATCCTTTTCATTTACACTCATGTCCATAAATTAAGGATAATGCCAGCTCCGGCAAATAAAGGTTCAGAAACAAAACAAACGTTACGTATTCATAAAGCCCATTTATTAAACAAAAGATAAAGAACAAAAATGATGGTGTATGTATGACACCATTCATAAAAACTAAGATTTTTGCTCCCTGGAGCAATTGTAAAAAATATCTCCTTTACAAAAACTTACTATTACATGGTTGGTATGATGGTTAATACATTGTATGTCTCCCATGCGATGAAATACAGTCCGTACAATGCCTAGGCATGCTGAGTATCAAATTATCGATCTGATCTTGGGGAAGATCACTCCACTCAGCAAGCAATGCTCTCCGAAGTTCTGGTACACATGTAGGTGGTGGTTGATGGGCTGCAACTCGTCGGCCAAGCATGTCCCACACATGCTCTATCGGATTCAAGTCAGGTGAGAATGCTGGCCATTCCATACGGGTTATATCCTCAGATTCAAGGCGTTCGTTTACAATGTTTGCTCGGTGAGGACGGGCGTTGTCATCCATAAACACAAATTCTGCGCCCATGGCACTCCTAAACAAACGTACATGTTGTTCCAGAATGATGTCCTGATAAATTTGGGCTTTCATGGTTCTGGTTTGAACATGCAGATCTGTTCTGGAACCCAGTATAATTCCACCCCAAACGAGCAATGCTGCACCACCGTAACGGTGTCGTTCAATAATGTTGTCTTGGTGGTAACGGGTACCTGGCGTTCTCCATATGAAAGCGCGACGTGAATCAGACTGCAAGCTAAACCTGGACTCGTTGGAAAACATCACACAAGCCCACTGTGACGATGTCCACATTGCATGTTCTCTAAGCCAGGCTAATCGCTGCCGACAGTGAGTTGCTGTGAGCGGAACACATCTGACAGGCCTGAGAGCATATAGACCAATATCTCCCAAACGTCTGTACACGGTTTGCCTTGAAACTGTGGTATCCGTGGCTGCAGATAGCTGACGAGACAGGTCGGATGCTGTGCTCCGTCTGCTTCTTTTGGCAGTTACTGCCAAATACCAGTCTTCATTCGGTGTTGTAACTCGGGGGCGACCAGTACTGTAACGTCTACTGACATTTCCGTTATCTTGGAATCGTTGCCAAAGACTAGAGATGACACTTTGTGCAATTCCAAGTTCCTCGGATACTTCCATCTGAGTACGCCCACATTCCAGGCGGCCGATAATTCTACCACATAAAAAATCATCCACATTAGTCCTATGTGTCATAACTATTCGCTTATGGCACTGAGCGCCTTACAGAACTCTTGTGAACAATTTTACTTCTTTGCCACCATTCCTTACATACTCCCCTCTTACACTCTCGTCATTGTGACGTACTATCGGCATCATCTGGTGGCTTCCTGAAATTTGCATATCATTCTTGCAGATGTGTGTGATAATTCTACAGGTGAAATTTTCACTTTAGATTTCGATTTCCGAGTGATTTTGAATTATCCTTAATTTATGGACATGAGTGTATTACATGACCCAAGAATGTCAATTCTTTAAGGCCTAACTCACATTTGGAGGCATTAAGTTCGATACCATATTTGTTTAAGCGATTGAATAGCAACTCCAAGTGACGAAGGTGTTCGTCAGCGTCCTTAGAAAAAACTAGAATGTCATCAATATAAACAAAGCAAAAATCTAGGTCTCTTAAAACCTCATCCACGAATCTTTGGAACGTCTGAGCTGAATTGCAGAGTCCAAAATTTAGGAATGGGAACTCGTGCAGCCCAAATGGTGTGATAACTGCAGTTTTAGGAATATTTTCTTCACATACTGGAATTGCGTGGTAAGCTCGAAAAATATCTAGCTTAGAAAATATTTTCTTGTCATAAAGCAAGTGAGAAAAATCTTGTAAGTGGGGTATAGGGTACCTGTCAGGGATTGTCTGAGGATTTAGCTTCCTATAATCTCCCACCGGACATATACCACCAGCTGGCTTATCCACGACGTGTAAGGGCAATGCCCAGGGGCTCTTTGATGGCCTACAAATGCCTGTTTCTAACATGTATTCAAATTATTTTTTGACTAAATCAAATGTTTTAGGATGCAGTCGTCTGACTTTGCAATGAACAGGTGGTCCTGTCATCTGGATATGATGCTCCATAGAATGTTTAACTTCCTTAAAATTTATTGTCGGATTTGTGATATCTGGATATTTTCTCAAGAGGTCATGACATGGAGAAAATCCGTTTATTGTTTTCACCACGGCTTGAGAGCAAGGCTTGGAATCACCTCCAATACTGAGATTAGTAGTAGAATCTATGAGCTGTTTCCTTTTTAGGTCCACTAATAGACCAAAGTGTTGTAGGAAATCAGTGCCTATTATGGGTACAGATACCTGAGCAATCACAAAAGGGGCGTAAAAAGGTTGTGCCATATGTTTTAATTTTGGAATGGTTGGCTGCAAAAAGTACCAGATCGGTGGCTCCATGAGCACCTTTTCGTCGTGGTATGCACAAAACATCACTTCCTGTATCAATCAAGTAACTACAATTTGTTTGTCTCTTGTATACCTTTAACAGATGGCTGATACTCAAACCCTTATTTTCTCCAGCACCTGTATCCGTACAGGTAGTGGCCGCTACTCGTTTCCCTGAGAGAAAGAACACGGTTGTTTGCATTTGAAAGAAGAAGCACCGAAACGGTCATGATAATAACAGAGGTCATTGTTTGGGTTCTTAGTATGAGGAAATTGGGGGCCTGAACCACTGTGGTTTTGGTTGCGAGACCAATAGCGTTTATCTTTGAAGCCAGGTCGGTTTCTTTCCGTAGACAGTCGCTCTCATTGCAAGCTTATGTTTTTGATTTGGTTTTGCAAGGAAACCAAATTAGGTGACGACACAGCGGTCAGTTCTGAGTCTGGCGGATTTACAGAATAAATCGTATGTTCTGCGGATACCTCAGGGATTTTGTCAGCTATAATGGCTAAATGGGATAATTCCTCTCTCGAAGCCGAAAGGATAGTTTGAATTTCACACGGTAGTCTTCGTAGCCAAAGATTTTTCAAAAAATCGTCATTTAATTTATCTTTTGCCAATTCTCGCAGTAAAAATAATGGTTTTTTTTATCCCCTAATTGTAGGTCACTGAACAATTTTTTTATTTCCCGACTTTCAGAGTCAGCGAACTCGGCTATGAGCCGTTCTTTTAGAGCTTCGTATTTGTTTGTGTCAGGGGGTCGATAGAGTAAATCACTCACATAACCAAGAATGTCTGAATCAACTGACGCAACTAAACTAGCGAATTTTGTTTCGTCTTGTGTGATGCCTGACATAATGAAAGCTGATTCGACCTGAAAAAACCATAATCTTATGTTTTGTTTTTAAAAAGATGGGATTTGTAACGTGACACGACTGACTTGCGGAGGATCAGCGTTATCTACCAACATGTTTATGAAAAATATGAGTGCGGATGCTTGCGAAAAGAAGAAATATATAACACACTAACCTTGCATACGTTCTTGTATCTTTGTATTCGGCAGAGTTCGTCGCCTTCTTTAGCTTTCAATCCAGAGTGTGAAATAAATGCACAAATTCATAATGAGACATTTTCTCGCTTCCGCTAGCGATCGGCATTTTGCTTGATAGATTTTGAACTTGAATACTCCAAAGTTAAAATTCATGAGACCGACTGGTCTCGAGACAGTTAAGAGAGTGTGTGTGTGTGTACGTATGTTTTGTCGCTTGCTGGACTAGGCAGGTGCGAGCAAGAAGCAGGTGAAGAATTCGCCACACGTACATTATGGATAGGCTACATGTACAGTTGAGTCACCTCATAAGTAAGAAATACTACATACTTTTTAGAAATTCCCCAATTTAATTTACAATGGAACATAGAAAAAATTACAGTAATTTC
Source organism: Pholcus phalangioides (assembly GCF_987345545.1). Lineage (NCBI taxonomy): Eukaryota > Metazoa > Arthropoda > Arachnida > Araneae > Pholcidae > Pholcus > Pholcus phalangioides. The sequence continues at coordinate 41,098,887 of NW_028301604.1, read as the reverse complement.
CGATAAGTAAGTCACATCCTGAGAAATGGCTTGAAAGACGTTTTTGTGGAAAAATCACCACTTTTTACACGTTACAGCTTCGTGTGAAGGCCAAAACACATTGTACTGAAGTGACATGATTATTTCAAGTCTGGGTGTGGAAAATGTATCCATATGATTTTTTTTGGGGGGGGGGGGGGAGGTTGAGCTGGCTCTCCAAAATTATTAGGGGGGGGGGGCCTCGATCCCACTGGCCCAATACAAGTTTATGTCTATGACAGGTTCCAAGCACTTCCCTGTGAAAAATCTGGGTCCTCGCGAAAGATCTGTGCAAAACCTGGTCCATTGATGTCTAACTCAGAGACAGGATCATTTTAGTCGTGGAGGTCAGAATATGTAATTTTTTCACCCTTCTTCCACTGAAAAAATTGATCAAAATGGTATTTTTTGTTTCTCCCCCCTCTCCAGAATTAGCAACATTTCTGGAAATATTTAAAATTTCTAATGCGAATGTAAATAGTTTGGGAATCTGATTTGTAAGGAGGAAATTTCATATTCCTAGTATTAAATGCAATGGTACCTGGCTCAGGGGCTTTGAAATTCTCCATTCATTTCTTATTTTCTTTTTTGTTAATTTTATTTTACTATGATTTATTTGATTCATTGGCACCAGAACCTAAAAGCGGAGGATATTTGAGTCCCCGCCCCCAATAAATTTTGTAAGGGTGCTGAGCCTCCCCCAATAATTTTTGGAAAAACAATGCAAGCATCCTGTTTTCTGCGTATACTCTTTCAGTGCCCACCCCCACCCAATGTTAATTTCTTCATGTCTGCGTCTCTGTTGTGAAGACTCACTTAATTTTTTTTCTGTTGTCTCGCGCCCCCTTCGCAAGTGACGCTCAACAAAAGAAGAGATGCTCTTGAGTTTACTGACAGTACAAGCAAGAGAAAGCATTCCGTCCCCTCTAAGATATCTCCAGAGGTGCCTTCAGGCAGCAACAATTGGCAGCACTCTGGGAGGATGCAATTTTGGATGGATGCCGGGGTGATTGGGAGATAAGACTACTATTTTCACAGAACGAGATTGTCAAAGACCAAGTGAATTGAGATTCTAAAGAAAAGTGAAAAAATAAAATTTCGAGCAGATGATTTCTACTATTTAGAGAAAATTTGTTTCAAAAAGTTTTTTCTGAGCCAAGTGTGAGAAACAAATCCACCTGAATTGTTTATCTGTTTTTTTTTGTTTTTTTTTGGGGGGGAGGGGGAGCAAGCCGGCTCTTCAAAAACATTGGGGGGGGGGGTGTGCTTGGGCCCATTAGCCGGATAAAAGTTTATGCCTATGGTGATTAGTTGCTGAATATCCTCATCTTTGAGTTGTTCCTCTGACATTCGTTTGAAGTCGGTGGAAAATAGTGTCTCCTTAGTAGACATGGATATCTGAGACAATGCATCTGCCACAACATTTTCTGCACCCTGGATGTGCCGAATGTCAGTGGTAAACTGACCAATGAAATAATGGTGTCGCAGCTGATGAGGCTTCTGATCCATGTACAGGATGAATGGCCTTCAACCATGTACCTGAAATATTTGATAGCTGAGTAAGATGCCAACAGCTCTCGATCATAGGCACTGTAATTCTTTTGTGCAGGAGATAACTTCTTGGAATAGAACCCAAGTGGCTGCCAAGATCCTGACACACGTTGTTGCAAAGTTGTGCCCATGAAAACATCGAATGCATCTACCACAATAGCCAAAGATGTTCCTGCCACTAGAAACGCCAAAACTGTTGCATCTGCCAGATCCCACTTAAACTTCAAGAATGCTTCACCTGCTTGTTTGGTCCAAGCGATCTTCCTCTTATCGTTTCTCTTGGCACACTCGAGAAATTTATGCAGGAGTGCCCGCATCTCTGCTGCTTTTGGAATGAAGCGACGATAAAAATAGAGGAGGGCAAAAAATCATTGAACCTCTTTGATTTGGTCTGACTTTGGGTATTCTGTGATGACCAACACCTTCTCTGGAAGAGGTGCAATGTCGGTTGCAGAAATCATATGACCCAAAACTCAAACTGATGGTTGTCCAAGAACATATTTGGCAGCGTTGAGGCAAACTCCAAATTCGGAAAAGCATTTGAATACTTAGCACAAATGTTCCTTGTGCTCTTCAGCATTTGTAGATGCCACGAGAACATTGTCGAAATACGGTACACAAAAGATGAAAGCCTGCAATACCATATGTATGAACCTATGGAATGTTGCAGCTGCATTTGACAGTCCAAAAGGCATGAAGAGAAATTCGAACAGCCCGAATGGTGTTGTTACGGCTGTTTTTGGAACATCCTCTTGCCTCACAGGGATTTGATGAAAATCTGTTGCGAGATCTTGGGTGGAAAATATTTGTTTCCGCTATAGCACCTGGAGACAGTTCTGGATGTGCAGAACAGGATATCTGTAAGGAATAGTCGCAGCATTGTCTCCAATCTCTGTTGCACTTGGGTACCATGTGCAGTAGGCCTGCCCAGCATCTTTGAGATGGTCTGCAAACTCCTTGGGCAACTAGGTGATCAAATTCCCACTTGGCTGCACACAGCTTGTCCGATGGTAGCCTGCAAGGTTTTGATGCAACTGGTGGGCCTTTGGCTCAATGCAGTGTTGGACGTCATGCTTAACAGCATTAAACATTGCTACAGTCTGTCAGTTCAGGGAACTCTGTGAGAATTCGAGGAAATTTGATATTGTCCCAGATGCATTTCACTGCTGGTGATAGTACATCCGCACCAGCAGTCTTGCAACGCGAATGAAGTTGAGTGAGTGGATCCATTAATTGACCATGCCAAACATCTCTAAGCAGTCAGAAATGTCGCAGAAAGTCAGATCCAATGATTGGATGCGAAATGCCTCCACAACATGATGAAATTTTGTTATTTCCGCCGTTATTCCAGCGAGAGTGAATTGCGACTCAAGTTGCAGGAATCACACAGATGGATTTGAACGCTACAACTGTGGGGGTAAGACAGCTACGCGATTGACTTTACACGGTTCCTGATCCATATTGAAATTCGCGAAGAGTAAAAAAAATATTTAAAAAAATATCGGTAGCGCAGTATAAAAAATATTTGAGACCCACGACTGAATCACGTCCGTAGTAACCAATTATAGGTGGTGGATGGCAGGAGTAGTGACAACATTTTTTATAAAAATATCTTTTATTTAAAATTTATACTTGGGGGGCTGGATTCTCCCCTTGTCCTTAGCGAGGTTTTTCTCCTTAAGCCCACTGTGTCCTTAATAAAGGAAAAGAGAAAAAATTCTGTATTCTCCGCTCGCTTTTCCTTAAATAAGGAAAGCTTTACTTCCTTACTCAAGGACAAAGATGGCACTAGTGAAGGAGTGAGGAGACGCTCTCCTTAAGCTTGAGGACAACTACATTTCCTATAATGGCGGCTGCAATGCGTGCTCTAATGGAAGATATATTCACATTCAAACAATTGTTTTTGTGTTTTTCGATGCTATTAATGCTTGATATATGCATTTAAGATGATGCAAGGAATTTAGGTTAACAAAAAATACACTAAGGCAGCTATGTGAGGAGTTACAGCCGAAATGACAAGACATGCTGTTAACCGGAAGGTAAGTTAACATGATGAAACCAAATATTTTTTTATTTTTCGTAATATTTTTAGTCATGACATATCACTCACTTCGCATGCTAATATACATTAAATTAGTCGAAATTTTTGGGAGAAAAATCCTACTGACTGACCTCGTCATAAAATATGTGTTAATCGCAAGATGATCTATGTGTGTGTAAGAGATATATTCGTAAATAATAAATTCCCTTCATAAATAGGAATAGCATGTATTATAGTAATATATTATGTTTAGCCTGCCGATAATGCAGCATCTTATGTTTGTCTTATTAATGCTCATTTTCGGGCCATCTTAATGACGTGAAACAGTTCAAGGCTTTCTAAACCCCATTATGAAAATGCCAATCGTATATTTTGGGGGTAAAAGTTGACATGCAAACGTGATACACACACTCGCTATGTGCAAAAGCGAGTTTATTAAGCAGTTTATTAATGTATTGTATGAGTAATTAATTTTTATGAGTGAAACTTCAGTTTGAGTGGTATTAATGTTGGTATTTTGTACTACAGAGCATGGAGAGTCTGGTGTATTCTAAAGGAAATGACAGGCAGATCTTGTATGATTTTTGCAAATTTCTTTAAAGGTAAGTCTAATTTTTCTACATTTTGTTTGAAATTTTTCTGTATCTGACCATTTATAATTTTGTAACATTGAACTCACATAGGAAACAGTATTATAAAGTTAAGTGTAATTTAGTTCTTGAAATAATGTGTAATTTATTTGAGAAGCATGCATTAAGGCGACTGATTACGTGTGAGGTACTTTTTCAAAAACGTCATTTTGGATGAAATGCTTGTGTTCTTAATTTGAATGTGGAATAAAACTAAGACATATGTTTTTTAACATATATAAACATAAGGAAATGGTTTTTCATTAATATTTTGACAAAAAAAATGTATATTGTCTAGAGTAATTATACGTCTAAAATTAGCATAATTTCAGTATTTATGCAAAACATTGCGAAATACTACTACTTATATCAACTTGTTCTTCACACAGTATGTTGCTATAATATTGTTCTGTTCAATGAACTAAAAGTTTTGAAATAAAAAAAAATGAAAAAATTTTGAGATATGGTTGTTAACGTGAAAAAAACTTGATTAAAAAAAAACTATTTTCAATTCAAAATCATGTAAATCAAAAAATTTCAAAGATATTGCTTAGATCCTAGTTCATTGCATACTCATAGCTGTACAGAATCCCCGGAAAAAATTTATATCTTGCAAAGTTTTGTAGGCATCAGGTTTGCAGCAGACAAGAATTATGTAAATCAGTTTCTCAGAAAATGCATTAAAAAAAAATGGTTCACATACACTCCTAACATTCAGAATTCTCCACATTTGTATAACAGAACTTCCTTTGCTTCAAATATCTCTAATTTTGACTTTCTTGCCGGTGTTGCATGATATCTTGAACATGTCACACTCGCATATGCAAACCCAGAGTAATTAGACACTAGATCATCAACTAGGATTCTTAGATTTCAAGTACAGACAATATGCCTACATAGCCAGAATTAAAATGCACAACTGGAATAGACCCCAAAAGCATTGTTTGCAGTTCGATAAAAGTGCCCTTAGAGGCAAAATTGTCCAAATCACACTGTTGTTCTGCAGCATACCATGAAAGCATTTCGAAACTGGGATTGTGCATAAATTTTAACCAGCTTATCCCTTTAACCCTTGCGGGTGAGATACTTAGCAAACATTCGTTTTCCAAAATTTCCCGGTCTTAAATGACTACTACGTAACAAATATCCACGAAAGTGTGTGACTAAATTTTGATTCAATTTTTTTGTATAGAAATTTTTTTACTATAGAGATTGTTAGTTTTACTTGGATTTTTTTTTTAAACTCAGAATGTTGTGTGAGTTTCATTTATGATATAAAAACCTTAGAGGAAGTATGAGGAAATTAATAAGGGTATATATAAGGGAGGTATATATCCTCTTAGGTAAAAACTCAAGGGAATCAACGACACCTAAATTATATTCATTAAAAAAATTTGCTCCAGTGATAAAGAGCACGAGTGGACAATGTCCAAGAGGACCTGACAGTTCGTATAAGCATCAGAAAGCTGCATGTGAATAACATAAAATTACTGATAAATCTCCTGCTGGCCTCTCTAATGACAGCATAAATGTAATAAAGCCAACATACATCCTTATGAATTTGACGCAAGAATCAGTTGCATAGGCCGCTGTGGTGGTCGAGTGGTTATAGTGCCGGACTCGTGATGCGAGGATCCGGGTTCGAACCCCACAGTGGTGGTTGGCTGAAGTTGGTTTTCTGTGGTTCCCAACTTCAAGGCGCAAATGCGAGCCGATCTCCCCATTAAAAAGTCTCGTCGCCACAGAGAGCAACAGTCCTACAACGGTAAATCATTCAACCATAACACTTCACTCATAGTTAGTAAAACTGGGGGCAGATGACAGCACTACACATAACAAACATTACACAGAAACAAACTTTACGTCAGGTTGCACTACACGTACACGCACATTCCCGCATGTACTGATTAGTTGGGGGGTTCCGCGGGGGGGGGGTGCATGTGTGGTGTAGCAGTAGTAGGTAGGGGCTCGGGGATCCATGATGTTCTTAAGTCAGCCACCTCGTTGGGCAATTTGCCTGTTGTGGCGTTGTATTTGTATTTGTATATAGAAAATTCAAGTGTATTTTTAACAACTGGATGGAACAAAAAAAATATCAAGTTAATCTATTCAAATTAGAGTTACAATTTATTTTTTGATTAAATGCAGCTGAAAAAACAAAATGAACAGTTCTAAATAACCTTATTCTAAGAGTGAGAGATCACACACATCTTTTGAGAATATAGTTTTTCCAACTGACCTGCTGCTATTGCAAGGGCTCTAATTGTATGTAGCATTTGTTTAGGAATATGAGACATAAATCCAAATGGCTTTAACATTGACATTAAATTCATAGACTTGGAAAATGTTCAACATCCCACCCCGATGATTGAACATAACTGCTCTGTCAACCTCTAAGTGGTTATGCTATGCAGCATGCGTTAAATTTTTTTAATGAATATAATTTAGGTGTCGTTGATTCCCTTGAGTTTTTACCTAAGAGGATATATATCTCCCTTATATATACCCTTATTAATTTCCTCATACTTCCTTTAAGGTTTTTATATCATAAATGAAACTCACACAACATTCTGAGTTTTAAAAAAAATCCAAGTAAAACTAACAATCTCTATATTAAAAAAATTTCAATACAAAAAAATTAAATCAAAATTTAGTCACACACTTTCGTGGATATTTAATATTTTTGTTACGTAGTAGTCATTTAAGACCGGGAAATATTGTAAAACGAATGTTTGCTAAGTATCTCACCCGCAAGGGTTAAAGGGATAAGCTGGTTAAAATTTAATGGAAATAAAAAAATATACATTATTTTCAGTAAAAAAACTAATATAAGATATCTAATGAAAAACTCTGAAAGAAACTACTTATTCAAATGAAACTTAAAAATTAACTCATATAAAATTAAGAGAAAATGCGCATGCCAATGTAAAAAAAAAATAAAAATGAAGGAGGGGAAAAATACGAGCGAAATTAATGTAAATAAAGCAATTGTGTTGCCACTAATGTAGAAGAAATTGATTTTCGATACGTCTAAGTTGTAAAATTTTTGCTTTACGTTGATTCGTCAAACCATGAGCTGAGCAGAAGAACCGAACTGAACGAACAGAAAGACCTGTTTTTTCACCGCAATCAGTCACGTGATCCTAAGGATAATGGTTAAGGAGAAGGGGAGAATGCATCCCGGTCAATTCTCCTTGAAGCTCTCTGTTTATCAGCTCCTTAAGTTAAGGACAAGCGCTGAGCGAGCGTTTTCTAAGGACAAGGGGAGAATTCAGCCCCAGGACTACAAAGTAAATTAATATAAAAAACTTTTCCACTCACAACAAGCGTGGCCCTTTATCAGCATGTCCCAAAAACAGCTAACTATGTATCCTTAACGACTTTCCTCTCCTTGGACGGCTTTGACCGATTCCCCTGACTACTATTAGAGTCCAGTCGAAAACAATCTGTAGAAATCCCACAAGAGGGAGGCCAATACACCACTGGTGGTTCAGGGATCCACCCTTATATATAACATTTTTGTACACTATATATTTATATTCAAAAATAAGTCAATGAGTAGCAAAGTTCCTTGTTCCTGGATATGGGGGGGGGGGGGCAAGAAACAATGTTAAGCATGTGATAAATAGATTTATTAATATCTTCACACAGAGGAGCGAGAATTTTGAAAGCTCATAGGAGTCACAGCTGCAAAATGTTGGAAAACTGATTCAGATCATTTCAGACCATAGCTGTCCAGTTACAATGTGGAAACCCGGGGTTTCCGATTTTTTTATGGGAGGGAGGTGTTGGGATGTTCTATTGTATTAAAAGATGCATAATTTTTCATTTCTGCTGCAGCAATCTAAATAGTGCTTGTATTAAAAAAAAAAATTTGGTTTGGCTCGTTATGTTTATGGGCCTCTTTTACTCCGCCACCTCGTTGGGCATTTTGCCAGTTGTGGCTTTATATTTGTATGCAATCAAATAAAAATTTTGAATAAATTTTCAGAGGTTATATCTACATTACGGTAAAACTACACAAAATAAATACTGTATATGCATTTTAAAATGATAGTGGAACATCGATATACCATGGAAGTTGCAGATTAACTGATTTTCCAGAAAATAAAAATTTGTAGAAAAAAAAAAATATCCCTCTCCTCTCTATTTTTAAAATAGTGGTTGCATAAAGGGCTGCAGTAAGAAGTAGAGATATGGCAAATATTCGGTTGCTTTTTAGCCTATTTGACTAATATTTGGTGTGCCCAAATGATGTTAGGTATTCCGCTGAATATCTGTGTAAATCGAACAACAAACTAATTGTATAAAATTATATTAATTGGAATTTTTTGCATAAATTAAAAATTCACTGATTATATTTTATTGCACAGTGCATACCTATCCCTTTCTGTGAAAGAGGTTATATGTTAGAGTGAATTTCTAGTATTAACTGAAAATAGAATCCTACTGGCACATTAACATAAAATAGCTGCGTAGTGAGCTGAATTTTTGCACCAATCATCATTAGAATTACTGTCACTAAAGCCCAATCAACTCATGTTCAACTCAAAATCTTTTTTCAGATGTACCTACACTTCTTTTTCTGAAATTATTTAAACTATTCATACAAAATGGAAGATTCAGCCAAAATATAGCAAAATTATTTTAAAAAGGAGGCCCTTGTTTTCAGAGCACGTCTTCTTTCAGTTCATTACTCTTAGCACAAAATTGAACAGTCTGGGAATTCTAGGAGCTTATCTTTTCCATCTGCATGAATCAGACACAGAAATAAGCTGACCAAATCACAAATACATGGGGTTAGCCATACAAACTCTATTCTGGAATGAGTTATGTTCGTTAGCCGAGGTATCACTATAATATTAAAATACAATGTCATTGTTAAATTTGATTATCATAGCAATACAAATCATTCTCAGCTACCAGTTTTTTAATATTTTAAATAATAAATTTCATAATTAAATTTCAATATCAATCATTTGAAATTATAAATTTTATTTTCAATTAAAAATGGCAATTTTATTTATAATTGTAATGAATTTTAAGAAAATTGATGTTCCGTATTTGGCTATTCGGGCAAATCATTTTCATTCCATCCCTAGTAAGAAGTGAAAATTTTTCTGTTGCCCAGGACCTGTATTTTTTTTGGCACCCCCCCCCCATCATTTTGAATGGAAAAAGAGTAAATTTGCCGCTCTTCCTGGTCCGGTGAACGGGGCACTAGATCCCCTTGACCTTAACTAGTTGCAGCTCTAATTGCACAACTCTGAAAATCTCGATGATCCAGGGGTTTCCACACACTGGAATCAATATTCAACTCTATCTTAATCAGGTACTGAAGAAACATTTTGGTTTGATTACCAACACCAGGTACACACTTTTACATAAAATAGGGAAAAAAAAATCCATTCTACCTTTTCTACAATGTTTAGTTGCAGCAGAGTGTACTTTCTTTCTTCTTCCAATATTAACAAGACATTTCTATCCTTGTTCCAGTATGAACAAATGAACTTTAGATTGAAAAGAAAATAAGAAAGCCAACTATAGAGATGGAGAACAAATATTTAATTTGAAAAAAAAAGTTGAACAAGTAATTTTAGATAAGTCCACACTTGTATATAAAAGTATAAATATTCAATCATCAATATAAAATTCCCGGTTTCAACTGTCTCAAATTTTATCTTATCCAATGCGCAGCTCTTTCTAAAAGGCATTGATAAATGACATTCCAGGTCTTGGTTGGTAATTTTTTATGGTGTAGATTTGTAATTATCGTCCTGCTTGTGAGTGATCATTGGCTAACTTCTTCATAAAGACGGACTGTCTCCAACACATCCCTCAAAGACGGATGACACCATTTCTAACCCCTCTTCAAGTTTTACCACAGGCAGAGATAAACTTCAAAGTTTGGGGGGCATGATGATGTAAATTCATATATACACATATACATTAAATCAGACTCCTCCACCCTTGACAATAGCGGGTGCAATACCCCCCGTATCTCCACCCATGATTTTTACAAACATTTGAGATTCAATAGTAATGGAACATATTCCAGGATTTTATAGCAATATTCCCCAGATAACCGCCATTCAGTACACACAAAAAAAACACTCATAAAACCACAGTAAAGTAGAATCTAATTTATAGGATTCTTATTTACCCTCTTCACTGGAGAGGTACACATATATGTAAGTAACTCCAATGGTTCTATTAAAGATAGACCCAAATTTTTTTTAATTGATTGATGAATTTTTTTTAATTTGTCATTTTGTCATGAAACAAACACAAATCAATGAAAAAAAATTTAATGGTTAGTTTTGACTCAGGTATGAAGAGGTTCAGGGCCGGTCTTTGACTACTGTTTTTGCACCGGGTGTCACTAGGTCTATGCCCCCCCCCCCAGGCGCAAATCCAGAGTGATGTGTCAGAGGTGGCAATTTTTGCTAATCATTACCATCCCGTAAAATACGGGACAGATTCATTCTACCATATTATCAGACTCTAGGCGTGGTGATTGTCCCCATCGCCCCCCCCCAACTTGGTTGGATATTAAGGGACGAAGAAGTCAGAAAACCTTCTTCTAGAGAATGGGATTACTGCTATTTAACTAGTAAACAAACATAAACCCAAAATTGTTTGATTTAATTATGAAATTTAAAAACATTAAAAAAGCAAAACGCCACACATTTATGCAGGATACTGATCACAAATGATTTATCTTCATCATACTTATTTGAATTGAATTCTATGATAAAATTCATGTAGTGCACACATCACGTACGGGCAAAGCTGATAATAAGAGTGGTTAAATTTAAAAGTGAAATTACGTATAATTTCTTCATTTGAAATTATCCCTTTCAAACCCAGTACTAAGAAACAGAAGGGATAGGCAACCACCAGCTAAAGCACCGGGCCCTGCAACTTGGGCAGGCCTGTAACTATTCTGAGGCAACTTGGGTGGTGCCTCGAGCCGAATGAAAGGGGAAGGGAGCACTTGTAACTCCTCTTTTTTCTGAGCATAACTACTTCAAGGAGACTCCAAGAAAAGACTGCTCCCGAGAAAGCATGCTACGGCCCTGGGAATGGGCAGGGCTGTCTTAAGAGTATCATGCCCCTCCCCTCCACGCTCCAAGTAGTTTTTCTGAGGCCCTACCTGGTAAATTCTAGAAAATTTTAACTAGATCTAATTTTCATGAGACCCTCTACTCTTGAGGCTTCTAGGCCGATCCCGGGTGGGCACCATGATGTGTTAAGATGGCACTGGGAAAGGGTTATTTTTTTTCTCTCTGTAGATTTTTTTTTAACCTCAGGGACTTCTGCTTTAAATTCAACGATAACGCACTATTCCCGATGTTTGGGCTGAACATCCCTGATGTTAAAAAAAGAATATCTAAAGTGAAAAGAAGCAACCCACAAGTTTGTGCATACAGGGTTTAAAACGATTATGCATGATCACCGGTAAAAATGATAAATGCTGCAAAATTTACCAAACTTACCGAGACGATTGGTGTTAGTGAGACTTGTACAGAGCGGACTATTCTGAAAAAGAAGTTTGATCTATGGTTCTATTATTTTGAATTTGCTCAGCTAATCTAACTTCCAACTATTCTTCCTACATCTTTTAATGGCAACGAAAGACCACTCAATCTGCTCCTGGAAAATCTTGCATTTCTCTCTTTTCAGATGTTATCTTTTCATTTCCTAAGAACTTTTAGTTCCAGAACTTATTTTTTTCTTGTTTCACGGCGCCAATCCAAATGTTTTCCAATATGTTTCCCAAATGTTTTCCGCTGTGCCTCAAATCGTAATTAATATATAACCTTATCTTAGTTACAGGTAGCTAGATTAAGTTCACACTATAACATATTCCCAAATAATGTATGGAATAATTGCATGTTTTAATAAACTGACACACTATTTAATTAATAAATCTATATGGTGAAACATATCATCGCTCTTACATCTAGTACCTTACCAAGGTATAAAACAATGATGTGAAGCATATCTTAAGGACAACGATACCAATGGAATAAAGCAATACATATTTTGCACCTCAAACTTTTTCCTTAGTTTCAAAAACAGAATCGGGGATGAGGGTCATAATTGTGGAATATGGTTTGCAAAGCTGTTTAAAAAAATCAAATTGAATTTCCAACACATGTTCCTCATTAGTTTCTTGAAAGGGAAAAGCTGTATTTTTTGGGTCCCGTTGTGGCCACACCTTACCAAGGCCTCCTACACAGAGATACTATCTTGCAGTGAAGCTTCATAGGAGGCTTTACCATTACTCACCGGGTACCTGGATTCATGAAACTCCGAAAAGATGTTTAGTTGTGTATGTACGGTTTGTTACAATTTTCGACACACACATAGCTGCACTCAGGGGTGGGTCTCTACCCAATCGGGACATATTTTTGGGCCACCTGACCTCCCCAATTAAAAAAAAACTTGTTTCATCGCGTTCAACGGAACAGCGATATTTTATGTCATAACATATCATGTCGAATTGTTTTTTTGCCCTTTTACCTTGGCGCTCCATCTAGAGCGGGCAGAAATCATTTTCCCATTTTTTCATCCTTTTACTTCTGACTTAACATCCCTTCTATACAGAGAGGGCACAAATAAGTTTAGAAGAGTTGATCCACTTTGCCCAAGAATATTTAGAAGACACCAACGAATAAAGCAAATACACAAAAAATAATAAAAGTCCTAATGCATTTCAACACCAATGGGTGCCGTCTTCAGAGGAAAAATTTAACCACTAGTTTCGCTGACCGAGTTTCCCATTTGGGTTGAATACCAAATCTTCACGCTCGGTTGCTCAGCGGAAGAAGTACGTCTGTTCACTTCAAATGGCGTGGTCAGAATGAAGCTGTGAGCCTGCGTGAGATACTAATGCAGCGTCCTGATTGGACCTTTGCGGAATAGTGCTATCCGATTGGTCCATTCGAATTTTCTTGTAATTCCCGCTCAAAATGAATTTAAGCCATGGTGTTGCGATCGGGGGTGTAGATTTATTATCGTTCACTAGTATATTTTTGAAGGCCCGAATATATGTGCCTTCGTAGAAATCTAGATCAACTGTGGACTTGACTTTGTGAAAAACTCTCGCTTCTTGAAATTTGAATTTGTGGCCTTCTTGCCAACAGTGAGCGGCGATGGTCGATTTTTCACATTCCTGATTCTTAACACAGCGAGCGTGTTCATTTAATCTTGCTTTTATGGGTCTCCTTGTTTGTCCTATATAACCAAGAGAGCAATCACCACATGGAATGTAATAAATGCCCCATTGTTTATTCTCCGGTATAGCATCCTTAGGGGGCATGAAACCAAAGTTTTTAGTGGGCACATCTATGGTTGTTAGATTAAACTTTTTAAGAATCGGTTTGATCTTCAGTGAGAGCACTGGATCGTAGGGTATGACTACACTTTCTCTGAGTGGTCTCTCTGTAATATTTTCTAGAGTGGTTCCTCGTGCCGGTTTCAAGAATTTTCTACTTAATTCGTCAACGATCTTGGTGTTGAACCCCCTGTCTATCGCAATTGCTCTGATGGTTTCAAGTTCATGGTCTAAAGTGTTCCGATCTGAACAGATGTTAAATGCTCTCTCTACAAAGGTGCAAAAAGACGAAAGTTTCTGTTGCATAGGATGGCAAGATCTGAAATGAGGTGGTAATGAGACTGCGAAAGGCTTACGATAGACCGAGGTGTGGAACTGTGATTTCCGTTTCGTTACTAATACGTCCAAGAAAGAGAGTTCATTGTTAGTTTCGAATTCGGCTGTGAACTGAACATGAGGGTCTATGTCATTCATAATGAGTAATAATTGTTCCAAGTCATCTTTAGAGCCGTCCCAAAGCACAAAAGTATCGTCCACGTATCTTCGATAAAATGAGAAGGGCACAACGTTCAATAGCTTACTCTCAAAGTCGTCCATATATATATCACACAAAATCGGCGAGATGGGATTGCCCATTGCTAGACCATCTGTCTGGGTGTAAAACTTGTCATCGAAACTGAAGGCTGTTTGTGAGATACATGTGAAGGTGAGATTGCAAATTTCTTCTACTTCAGGTTGTGAAAAATTGTGGGTTTTAAGTCGTCTTTCTAGACAACTGATACTACCACCTATGGGAATGTTCGTAAACATTGACACTACGTCGAAAGACACCATGTTGAGCTGTTTGGGTTCAATTGTACGTATTATTTGAGCGAAGCTAGATGAATTTCTAACTGTATTATTATTTGACTTAGTGAGGGGAGAGAGAATTGGGACAAGGAATTTAGCGAGCTTGTATGACGCTGTACCAATGTTAGAGACTATGGGACGGAGAGATAGTGTTGGTTTGTGCACTTTGGGTAGGCCATAGATCCGTGACGAAATGGCGTTTGATGGAATTACGCTCTTTTTTGCATGCTCGGGAAGAGAGACACTGGTTTTTACCACTTCTTTCAATTTTCTCAAGTGAGAATCAGATGGATCTTTCTTTAATTCTTTATAAGGACCACTCAAAATATGTGATGTCATCAAATCCGAATATTGCTCTTTAGGCATTATCACAATTTGCCCACCTTTATCTGCTCTAGATATTACTATATTATTATCATTTTGCAATTGTTTGATGCTTCGACGTTCGTCCGGTGAGTAGCCTACGGTGACCTTCTTGTTGTTCTTTCGCTCATTATCTACCAAAATGTTGGATATGAGATGTCTCAGGGTGTCTTTTTGTTCAGGTAGAATCTTACTGCGTGAAACTGACTTCTCTATAGGGGCGATGAAATTGATTGGGTTAAATTTAGGTTTGTCGCAGAAATTAATACCTTGTCTGTCCTATATAACCAAGAGAGCAATCACCACATGGAATGTAATAAATGCCCCATTGTTTATTCTCCGGTATAGCATCCTTAGGGGGCATGAAACCAAAGTTTTTAGTGGGCACATCTATGGTTGTTAGATTAAACTTTTTAAGAATCGGTTTGATCTTCAGTGAGAGCACTGGATCGTAGGGTATGACTACACTTTCTCTGAGTGGTCTCTCTGTAATATTTTCTAGAGTGGTTCCTCGTGCCGGTTTCAAGAATTTTCTACTTAATTCGTCAACGATCTTGGTGTTGAACCCCCTGTCTATCGCAATTGCTCTGATGGTTTCAAGACAAGGAGACCCATAAAAGCAAGATTAAATGAACACGCTCGCTGTGTTAAGAATCAGGAATGTGAAAAATCGACCATCGCCGCTCACTGTTGGCAAGAAGGCCACAAATTCAAATTTCAAGAAGCGAGAGTTTTTCACAAAGTCAAGTCCACAGTTGATCTAGATTTCTACGAAGGCACATATATTCGGGCCTTCAAAAATATACTAGTGAACGATAATAAATCTACACCCCCGATCGCAACACCATGGCTTAAATTCATTTTGAGCGGGAATTACAAGAAAATTCGAATGGACCAATCGGATAGCACTATTCCGCAAAGGTCCAATCAGGACGCTGCATTAGTATCTCACGCAGGCTCACAGCTTCATTCTGACCACGCCATTTGAAGTGAACAGACGTACTTCTTCCGCTGAGCAACCGAGCGTGAAGATTTGGTATTCAACCCAAATGGGAAACTCGGTCAGCGAAACTAGTGGTTAAATTTTTCCTCTGAAGACGGCACCCATTGGTGTTGAAATGCATTAGGACTTTTATTATTTTTTGTGTATTTGCCTTATTCGTTGGTGTCTTCTAAACAAATAAGTTTTCCTAATTATTATTTTGTGTTTCCACTTTGGATATGACGCCCCTCCTAAAGCGAATAGAAATTATTTTCTATAATTTCTTTCACCTTTTCAAGCCAGATCTGGTGCTCCTACTAGAGGGAGCAATCATTTCTAACTTTTTTCGCCTTGTCTACCTCAGATTTGGCGGCCTTCTTACAGCGGGCACAAATAATTTTTCCCAATTTTTTTTGCCTTTTCATTTCGGATTAGACACCCTTCTAGAGCACGCCCAGTTCACTGACCTGCCCCGGTGGAACTAATAGGAAAGTCTGGCGGGTCGGGAGACTGGCCAGTGATCAGGGAGCCAGAATGGAGTGCATGGGTTTTCTCGTGAGCACATTTTTATTTCTCTTCGTGTGACAGGTAGGAACGAGGCCCAAGTGCAGGATCCCTATTTAAAATGGTCAGCAAATCATAGGTTTTAATTCATTTATTGGTTTCTTTTTAATATATATACATTTTTTTCTGAAGTACTGTACTGTATATGAGCTTCTGCGTTTCTAATAAAAGTAATACAAGTCTGGAAAAAAGAGGCATGAAAGGCCTCTTCGGCTCAAAATCGTTCCCACATCATAAGACGCCTTCAATTCTTGTAATACTCCTCACAATACAGGAAAACACTTTGGCTCTCATTAGAAGAAAAATTGGGTGACCACAAGGGTGATTCCTCCATTATTTTTATTTTTCACTGCACAAAAAAAAGAGAAAGGATTTGCGTCTCCCCCAAAATCTCCCGCAGGGGTAAACAAAAAGAGCTCAAAAGAGAGAGAACAAAAGAACGTGTATTATATATTATCTGACCAAAATCGCTATGTACTGTACATATATAGGTGCACTGCCCATCGGTTCTTTTCTTTTCGAAAAATAAATTAATATTAATATTATATGCACATACACTTCCAATTTTTTTCTCATCCCGGTCATTTTTCATATATATTTTATAGTTATTTTTTTAAATAAGTACCTTGAAAATATTTTTCTAGTAATGTATATTTAACACATTTTGGCACCCCTTCTCATTTCACGCCCGGTGCAACTGCACCAGTCGCACTGCCCTAAGACTGCCCCTGAAGAGGTTAAACGACTTTCTTATTTATGTGACATTTGGCTTTGCTCACAATCCATTCCTATACATTTTAATCTTAAAATATTTCATTTATTCGATGCACAACCTCAGATACACATTTTAAATTGACTCAAACTCTGAAATTACAAAAAATTATCATTTCTTTGAATTAAATTTTATTTCTTTTTTTGCAGGTAACATAAGCATGTCAATAAAATTAATCTTTTGTGAATATCGTCACCACAAAAGCCATAATTTTTAGAATGATTGTCAACAGTCACTATACAGAATGTTCTTGATTTCGGAAAAAGAAAAAAGCTCCCCCCTTCTCTAGAACGTAAAATGAAAATTTTGACAATGATTATGGATCTATAAAAAGTGTGTAACTCATAAAATAATTAAACATTTTATGTTTATGCATAAACTTGTATCCGCCCCCCTCCCCAACATTTGCCATCATCTCTATAGTACCTATCGGAATATTAGGTTGGAGAACCCTTAATATTTCTAATAACTAAAACCCATGAATATCCCAAGTTACTTTTGGAGATGGTTGCAAAAAGTGTAATAAAAATATAAAAGGTATTTCTTATTTAATTTTTTTTCAATTAAAAAAAAAGTCAATCCTGAAGAGAGTAAAATATAGACAAAGCCGTCTTCATCATCATATTATGAAAAATTTAGTTTCATGATTTTTCCATACGTATTCTTTGTATTCAGATTATTTTTAAGCATAATCTGATTTTGGAGGGAGTTAACTCTAATTTAAAACTAGGTTTCCATGTTGCTTTTTTCGTGTTTATATGACACTTTGACTTGGTCTCTTGAAAGTTGTATAAAGAGGGTTCTTTCTACTGTATTTCTTTCTTTGTTCCCCCTCTTTTCAGATCCTGAGACCAACCAATGTCTGAATTTGAATGATTTGGCACTACACTGATTTTTATTTACCTATATTGCTCTAAAATATATTTTACACCTTGGCATCTTGATGACGACCCATTAACTTAAGATATCCTCTACTCCCAGGGTTATATAACTAAATCTTTTGTACTTTAATGAGCATCAAAAAGAAAATTAAATCAATGATCATATACTTCCCCTAAGTGGTACTCCACTCATTGTATGATATCAAGACCTATCCCAGAAAAGTTGGTCCATGAAGAACTTATAATTTCAACTGCTTTATGTCTCTGTTTTCTCAAACAAGGTCATAAAAAATCAGCCTGGTAAATGAAGAGAAAAACCTTTTTGCTCAAGTTTTATCTTTGACTCCCATCATATTAAGGATTTGAAGTTGAAACTGCTTCAGAAAACCAGAAAACGCGCTTTGCCCCACCAGTGGTAATTTTTTACCTTCGCTGGTGGGATGAAATCCCCACCAGTTAACATAAAAAAAAAGCACACGTCTTGGTTATTTTGGAATTAATTGTCATCAAAATCATATATGACGTCTGAAGACTTATACTTCAGACCTTAGCAACTTCATTCGTGCATTACATAACTTTTCTCTTTCTCAAAAAAGTATTTGAGAAACATGTATATAGAATTTCGCATAGTCAACATTGATAGTGGAAGCAATAAAGAAATAATAATTTCAATCTGGAATGATGTTTTTTTTTTAAATAATAACGTGATCTTCACGTATTCCCAAGGGATCAGTATGATCCGTCCAGGGAATTTGTTAGTGTTAGGTTAGTAGACATCCATGCCCGAACCGGGATTCGAACCCAGACCTGCACACACTGAGAAGCTAGTTCCCTAACCACTTGACTGCCAGGCGGGTTTCATTTCAGTTGAATGATTTGAAATTGAAATAACCCAGTCTTATAAAATTAAAATGGATTTGGTGTTACGAGCCAGAATAAATATATTTGACGCTATTGAAAAAACAATACTTTTTTTTACCCAGTCTTTAACTTTATATACATTTAAGAAAAACATTTGTTTCGTTAATTCCTCTGGTCTAAAAACATGTTAGAAAAAATTATTTTTTTCTCACACAAAGTTTACATAATTTTTTGTGTATAAATTTTTAATGTTGGTTTATGAATTATTTTGATACATAATGCGGCATGTTTCCATGAACGCGTCAGCAAAAATTTTGCTTGGGTATTTTGAAAAATCGAAAAGTTGTCTATTTTTTGCAAACAATATGCTTAAAGAATAAGTGGGAAATGTCACCTGTCTCATTTTCTAATAAATTTAAACATTTTTAGTTCTAAAAGGGTTAGATACATACAAAAAATATTTAACATGGTTAGTGAGAGCAACAAATAAAAGAAAAAAAAAATAATGATTGCTTTTCATATTGGCATTTTGCTGGATGATTTGTAGTGGAATGACCCTGCTGGCTTTCTTTATGACCCAAATGAGATCCCCAAATTGGGCTTTGTGTAAAGATGGAAACAACCTTTTTTTGGTTTTTTTTAAAAAAGTTTTCATAGAAAACCCACAGAGCTGGGAGAAATTTCTCAGTAGACACCTTGCATAGCCTCCCTGTGCACGTGCAAGGTTCAGTTACAATAAGGTTTTTCCTGGTTCCTTGAGGGGACCATTTGTGGCACCACCTAACCCAAGTGGCATTCATCCATCAGCATGTTTCCTCATATCTTGAATTGGGTTTTTGGTGTTGCTCTTTGTCAGGCACTCCACTTCTGACCTGTCTGACATAGTTGACCCAACCGATAGCAAATGCTACAGCCAGCATATCTCAAGCTCAGTATATCATTATCACATGCTAGCCCATTTACCATGACTAGCAGAGGCTCTGACATAAAATACAAATACAAATACAACGCCACAACAGGCAAATTGCCAAACGAGGTGGCTGACTTAAGAACATCATGGATCCCCGAGCCATTTTTTGGAGGCCCTACCAACTACTGCTACACAACACATGCACCCCGCCCACACAACCCCCCCCCCCCGCGGAACCCCCAACGAATCGGTACATGCGGGAATGTGCGTCTACGTGTAGTGAAACCTGACGTGAAGTTTTTTGTTTCTCTGTAATGCTTGTTATGTGCAGTCCTGCCATCTGCCACCAGTTTTTCTAACTATGAGTGAAGTGTTATGATTGAATGATTTATTGTTGTAGGACTGTTGTTCTCTGTGGCAAGACTTTTTAACGGGGGGATTGGCTCGCATTTGTGCCTTGAAGTTGGGAACCACAGAAAACCAACTTCAGCCGACCACCACTGTGGGGTTCGAACCCGGATCCTCGCATCGCGAGTCCGTCACTATAACCACTCGACCACCACAATTGGGTGGTCGAGTGGGTACACTTAAAAATATTGGGGGAGGTGGCTGAAAGTTGTTGGTCATCTATAAGGGACTCGAGTGTAGCGTGAGGGAAGGCACACTACAGTTGTTTTCAGAAATTATTGGGGGGGGGGGGTGCTAAGCCACCATACAAAATTCTTTGGAAGGGCTCAAATGGCATCAGCCCCCAATGTTCCAGCACCTATGATGACTAGGTGAAAACACCTGTGAGATGATCATCTGCAGTAACTAAAAGCTCAATTGCACTGTGTGGGTTAGATGGCAATTCAGCAAACTGATTTCATCTAGCCCAGTTAGCTCCATAACAGATGTGTGAGTATCTCATTTTCAATTTTTTTTATATAAGAATAATAATAGAAGTACCAAGCACCCCATTCTCCTTCCATTTTTTTCCCTGTCATCTTTCTCTTGTTGTGTCCTGAAGCAAGTAGAAAGAAAAGTAGCTACACCCATATTATTGTACCCACAAGATCGTAAAGCACCAGTGAATATAGAAAGTAAAGTAGTTTGTGACAAACCAATGGTCACACTTCTGGTTTAATAGTGAGCATGATGTGAGCATGAGCATGGTTCATGCATGTTGCTTGTCCTGATTTCCCATCAATGAGGGTAAGTTCATCATAGCTGCGTGATTGATGTCAGCTGTCGTCTGTTCTTTTAACTCCGGAAGCCTTACGTGAAAGAGTGGCCTTGGGATGGAGAACTGGAGACATCTTCATGTCCTAACTACCACAGCGGAGTTAACCAGCGAACGGAGAAGTGTAAGACTGACTGAATGTGAGCGAATTGGAAAAGTGATTGAGACCATATCTCTGTTGAAGCTGGCTACTGATGAAACAATGAATCACTGCAGACAGCATATCATATTAGAATATCTCCCGGACATCCTACATGACTCTAAAACCACCAGAAGGCATTAGCAGCTATGCCACATTTTACATAACAACGAGGTGTGCATTGCCCGATGATGATGCTGCATCATGTTTGATGGTATTGGGCCAATACTACAGTATTCAGTGGATATTGACAAGTGATAAAGTGAAAACATTTTATGAAAAATACAAAAATAATTCAAGGGTAGGGTGGTTCCAGCCACTTGGGTCCATACGGTTACAAGCTTACTCCCCAACTTCACTTGTACTAGCAGAACTAGTGGAGAGTTTACTAAACAACTTTATCACACAGAGCAACTTTAGTAGCAGTGAGTAAAATTGCAAGCAAAAAGCTAGGAAACTGACTCAATATGATGCAGTCTAAGGGCCCATATTCAGGCATATTTAAGCAGTCTGCTGCAACATGGTAATTTTTTCCCTTTTTTAAAGAATTTGTTGAAGGACTAGATATCACCACAGTAGATGTTCCTTCTCAAAATTCTGCTCCTCTTATCCAGCTCATTGAGCAGCAGGTAATTCAAAAATTTCTGAAGCTGAAATAAAGTATGTTTTCAAAAAATATCTGAGCATAGAACTAGCAGTCTGTCTTTTCTAGAAACATTCTCATGTCTTACACTGAACAATTTGTTTACATCTGTCTCATTATTGTTACTTTCAGGGTACGTTTAAGGATTTCTATTGGTATATAAGCTATGCTCATAAACATAGAATTTTGTTGCAAAAATTTACACTAGAAATCTTTAGGGTCCCAGAAATTCATTTTACACTAATATAAATGGGGAAAACTATTTCGGTTTACGAACAGACTTCAGGAACAAATTAAGTTTGTAAGCCAAGGGTCGACTGTACCTATATTTTGATTGACTTCTGTAAATGCACAAATGTATTACTATTGCACTGTGGCTTTCAAAAATTAACTTGAGATTCTTCACTTGAACTGCACACTATTTTGTTTTTTAAAACAGTGCAATATGACGAGTTCTTTTTTTAAAAATAAATGAACCTCTTAATAAAAAAAATAATGAATAATTATTTGAAAAGAAAAACTGCTCGCTTCCTTCCAAAACAGAAAAAAAACCTGGGTTTTTCAACTTAGAAAAATCAGCCTCGAAGGGTAACTACTTGCAGACGTGCCAACTTTTGGAAACCAGAAATCTGGAGATTCTCCCAAAGGGGGATTCGATCAAAAAAAAAAATTCACAAGAAAAAATTTTTCAATTTTTTTTTTTTTAATCAATTACGAAAAAGTTCCACCCCCCTTCCCCAAGGCAGGTTTTGCATTACACCTGAGCAACATATAATTCCCCGTCAGTCTTTCCATGCAGAATAGAGAATTCACATCTACATACTGTTCATAAAACAAGTGTTTCATTCCGTGGATGCTATCAGTGATTATGTTGGGTATATATGAACTCTTAAAAGCTTTATATAGCTTAAAGTTTTATATTTTCTTTCTGAAGACGTTTAATCAGAGGAAACAAAAACTTCAAAATACAAAGCTGCTGACAAAAAAACTTGTGTTTACCGCACGTCTGTTGATGGAATAATATAACTATTATACAGGAATTTTGGCAACCAAGGTCATGGCCCTGATAAGTGATTGCCGATAAACGCTATGTAAGCAGTAACGTCTTTGCCAATTGCTTAAATGCGGTCACCAAGACTTTTTTTTACGGCTTCTCTCGATCGAAATTACCACGGCTGTCCTCTATGGGCGTTTTCCCTAACGATGATGGCAGTCATTGACATCACAATAACGTGAAAAATCACGTAAAATCTAATTTTCTGCTAAAATCTAGAGAAATTTTAACAAATCCGGACAGCAGGAGGAAGGATGAAAAATCCGCAGTCTCCCACCTAAATCCGGGGAGTGACAGGTCTGTACTTGTGAAGTAGTTTGAACAATCTTGCAGGAAAGTGCAAGTTATATATACATATAAAAGAGGGAAATTTGTAAATGCAGGTAAAAAATATTTAGTAAAAAATATTCTTACTAAAAATCATAATCATGAAGAAAATAACAATCTGTGCAAACAGAATGATGAAATGAAAACTTTTCAGAAAAATCTTTTCATCACAAAACAGTCTATTATCCCAAAAAAGAGCACAGAATATATACCAATCCAAAAATATAAAATGCCAATTTTATTTATAAGAATAGCAACAGAAAATGAGGGATTACCAAGTGCTCAGACAATGAAAAACTGTTTCTCTTTGAGTACAAATCTAATTGTAACTGCAATGCCATAGATATATTTTTTCTCAAATGATAACCCCAAAAATCTGGTGTGTACTGATTTCGTCTAAAATTCACATAAAATCCATTTCTACAAACATTCATTAATTTCAGAGTATTTCTAAGATCATTATTAGAGATAAGTAAATTTTGCAAATAAAAAATAAAAATTTCATTAAAACAATTTAAGAAATCAGTAATTTCGTATATATTTGCAAAAAACAAAATTCAATCAAAAATCGTGCATTTATTGGCAAAAAATGAACGGAATTTTTTTTCTAAGTTTAAATCACAGTAATTATTTAAAAGCTAAAACTCAAGTAGTCTATATATTCTCTTGCATCAGTCTTTGCCTTCCGTCAGTAATAACAATGTTGTGGATACTTAAACATCTCTCAAAATGAACACAATTAGGAACTATGAAAGCTTTGAATAGCTGTTCTTGCAAAGTTCAAAAGTACCAGCATTTTTTTTTTTCCAGTTAAAGTCTGCATGACATAGACAGAAGTGTCTGGGTTAGCTACTGGAAGTAATTGTTTGTTAATATGATTGTATCTATCAATGAGCCTATTCCATGGCACATGCTTGGAAAAATCAAGAGAATTTTTTCAATAACAGATTTAGAAGCAGAGATGATGTAGAGGTTGTTACAGCTTTAGATGGACAAAATACCAATGTGCTGGTAGATTTAATTCATTGCATTGGATATCATGGTAGTCATTTTATTTCAACAATTATCCTACTGTCTTGAACATAATATTGTGCACTTTATCACAATTATCATTCTCAATTTTTTTTCTTTTTTCAAAAATGCCCTTGACTTTGGAACTAAAGAGTATTAGGGTAGTCGTTTCAAGGCCACTTACTCCATAAAACTTGCATGAATAGATAGTTTGTATCTTTCAAACTGTCAATTAATTCCATAATTTTCTTACAGAATATGACTTAGGATTGCATTTTCAAAAATAAAGAAAGATTACCTGAACTAGGCACATATTTTGCAAAATAATCTCATAATGAACTAGTTCATGCAAGGGAATTTTAAGCATGTAATGGCACAAGTACCAAGTAAAAGCATGAGCAATTTGTGCTTAAAAAAATGTAAATTTTCAATTTTTTTAAGATTTTACGAAATCACATTTAACTGTTAAATTTTTCAAATTTCACATTTATCTATGAAATAGATACGAAAATTACGTATCCCTACTTATTATTTATCATATGTTCGTTATCATGTTTGAAATCAACAACCAAAAAAAAAAAAAAAAAAATGAAGCCATACATGTATATGGTGATGACATAAAACTGGGAACTGGCATAGGTACTCTTCCAAGAGCTACAAAAGGGAAAATAAACTACAATTAGAAAATATTACGATTTAAATAAAAATATATTAAAATGTAATAAGACCAGTGATGCATTTGGTGTCACATTCAATGCCTTCACTGACTGATGAGAATAAATATAATTTACTCATTTTTTTGTTTCTGTTCCAGATGACTTCAGCATGCAATTTTAAATATAATCAGAAAACAGAGTTTCCACTAAAGAAAACATGTAGCCCAACAAACCTAAGGGTATAACAAATTTAAGTTCATATATTATCAAGCATAATGATTTTTGCTGTGTTTTTCAGGAAGTTTCACTATTTTCAGGCTAGTCATTTAGGGCCCTGACTTTTGAAAATACACTAAAAATGGTATATATATATATATATACATTGAGTACATGTGCTTCCCCCCCACCCCCAGGAAAAAGTTGAAATGACGGCCCTGACTATTTTGTTAATCCATGTTCAGGCACTGAGGAAAGATATACTTTATTATTTAAACCCTTCAATTGTTTTTTTCCCACTCTTTCTTTCAATAAAATGAATTTTTTCTTTCCCATACAAAAATTCACCAAAAGTAGTGAATCCAAGTATACTTAAAAAACGGGAAAAGAAGATTACTCAAGTAAGATTACTTCTTTTTCTGTTTGAAAGTAAAGACATGTTTTAGCTATTCAATAACAATAGATGATATGATAAATGAAGACGGGGGACGTATGTAAGTGAATATCCATCATTAGAGTAGTAGCAATTTTTGGCCAAGGAACAAGTATTTGTTTTCATTTCAAAATGGCATTTCAAAGGCTTTGATGCTGATAGTTTATTTTTAACTTGGCCCGACTCAACTCGTAATTTTCAATTTTAAATTTAATGACTGAATAAGAAAAACGTGTTGGCGGCAGTAAAATAAACAAATTAAAAGAAACGTTTCTTATATACGAGAGCCAAAACTATCGTGTAAGGCAGCGGTTCTCAACCAGTGCTCCGTGCGAACTCCCCAGGGGCTCCGCAGCTCGAGAAAAATACAAAAAAACCCAGTAAATTCTGAAAAAATAATTATAATAATTAATTATATGTATTTTTGAATAATAAATAATAAATCAGTAACTTTGATGAATGAATGAAAAATAGGCCTACACAGGGGCTCCTCCATGGAAATTATATACCAGAAAGGGCTCTGCGAGTCAAAATAAGTTGAGAACCGCTGGTGTAAGGGAACAAACAGTCCGGCAGATTTTTCAATTAGGACGGAAGCACAGTAAGGGGCTGATAGGGTTCCAGCCCGGGGACCCTAAATGAGATAATTCTAATTTTTGTTTTTTCACACTATAAATTCACTATATGGGGCCCGTGAAAAATTTGGCCTGAGACCACCAAAGATTTCAGCTAGGGGGCCCTACTGCAAGATGTGGGGCCACTAGACCAGTGTTTCTCAACCTTTAAAATCCTCCGGTACATGGTTGATTTTTTTTCTTGATTGGAAGGCCTGGGCATATACAAAATAAATGGGTAAAAATGAAGCAATAAACCACTCACAGCCTAGTTTGGTGGATGTCAAAAAAAAACCGATGGTTGAGGAACACTGCGCTAGACCAACTAAGGGCCCTTTCAAAGGAGGGATTTCACATATTTTTTCCGCCGTCATAATTTGGTGAGATCATTGAGATCTGTTGTGTTTTCGTCCATTAACATTCAGAAATCATTGTGTGCCACGTCCTCGATATGCTGATCCCTTGATCATGAACTGTCGCTGTGTGAAATGGATTGATATTCCAATCATTGTCTGGCTCAACAGAGAGATCGTGGCAATTTCTCTGATTTAGAGAATTTTCATAGACTTAAACCGGTGAGATTGTACTTTCTTCTATGTCACGATCATGGTTATAATTTAATAGTAATGTGGAAATAACTAGAAACTAATGTAAGTCAATCTTACGACTTGTGTAAATAAATGACTTAATCTGAAATTTGCCAATGTTTTTCTTGTGTTTGTGCCCAAAGACGTATCTGTTAGATGTATGAATCATGGAAAGTAGCTGAGGAATATGTTACACTTACCTGTAACAGGTCACACTGCACTTGCAAAAAATGTATGTGACGCTCACAAACTTTAAATAGCCACATGCTATCAGTAAAAAAAGTTGTACCTATGAGGCACAGCTTTTCCCCACTCTCATTTAGGGTCCATGATAAGACAGTTTTGGTTTCAGTGCAGCACAGGATAGTTTTGCTCTCTATTCATACTTTGTGTGCCACTGTCATGGCCGGCCAAATGATCTTTGTTTGCATCATTGAGGAATCCCCAAGTGAGCCTTCTGTGGGCTCTGCTTTTTTTGCTCAATACTTTGTTTTGTATTTACCACAAATCTGCTGGGCACTGAAAATGCAACGTCCCTTGTGAGAGTTGCTTGCCCGGTTCGAAATATCCAGTAATTTGTAGAAGCAAACGACAAGTGGAAAATTAACACAATTCAACTTTCGCATGAAAATGTTATTAAGTTTGGACTAACATTACGCAATTGTAACAATAAATTTTTCAACACATAAAACCCTCGATTTAATATTGACAAAATGGAATATTCTCACCGGTTTGTGGGTCAGTCAATAATCAGTCTAACAGATTTAGAAACATTAAAAAAGCAAAACGTCACACATATTTATGCAGGGAATGCATCACGAAGAATCTATCTTCTTCATACTCATTTTAATTGAATTTTATGGTAAAATGCGCAGAATGCACGCATCACGTACGGGCTAAGCTGTTAATAAAAGTGGTTAAATTAGTGATATTTTTCCGTATGATTTCTTTCATATTCATAAAACTCATAAACTTCATTTGAAATTATCCCTTTCAGAACCTAACTTGTTGGATTTAACTAACAGATGTAAAAACATTAAAAAAGCAAAACGTCACATATTTATGCAGGGAATGCATCATTTTTCCGTATGATTTCTTTCTCTGATCTGCACTTAAATCACTGTTGTCACTGTCCATTATCTGAAAGTTATTAGAGATTGATATAAATTTCACAATATATATAGGTAATCTTTAACAATTTTCCAAACTTTTTTCCAATATCACCTTGAAGCCTGTGGACTGATGGAACAGCATCCGTCAGTCTTTTCTTCAAAGACCATCTTGTGAAGCATCCATCTAGATGCTTCACAAGATGCCTTAGAGGTAACTCATTGAAGTGGAAAAGACAAATAAGCCATTGCAAAGGATGGCCTATTTCTTTCTCTATTAATTTAATAACACCATTTTTATAAACAGTATTGGTAACAGTTCCGTCGCATCCGATCGCCATCAATCCGCTCGTATCAAAATCTTGCTTCAAAAAGTCTAGGATTGATGACTTTATATCCCTTGCTCCACTACTCTCTTGGAGTTGTGTTATCGAGATAAATTAACCCGGTCTCCTGTAATGTGTTCTTCAGACATGGTTCTTCTATGGAAAGAATCACCACCTTTGACATTAGCTAAAATTTTGTCTTTTCGACCATCAAAATATATTCCTCGCACATTTTGTTCATGGAATTATCTTGCAAAAGAACTCTCTGTGATGCTCTTTCACGCCTTATTTTCATCTGGTCTATTGTCATATTTGGCTTCTCTTTCATCAATAACCCAACATCTTCTAGCACAGCATTCGCAATAATTGCAGCTGATCGATCAGACACACCAGTTCTATTCACACCATTCAGACACACAAGCAAGAGGGTTAATATTTGGAAATTTAGTTCTCATCTGTGAGGATGATGGTAGAACTTCAAAAGCAAATGAAGTACTTGCTTCGACACTGATTGATGGACCAGCTTCAGGTACTGGTAGATGGAAATGCCAACTTCAACGGCAAACAGTGTTTTGGCTCATATAGATCACTTTCCTCAGAATCGTTTAAGTTTTCAGTGGTTGATGAACTAGTTTCCGCAGTTTCTTCTTACGATGACTTCAAATATGGGATACCATTTTCATTTCCCCTTCATTGTTTTTCAATTTGTTCATTGTTAGGACCTTTACTCGACCAATGGCCATCTTGCGCGTACTTTGATCTTGCAAGAAATCTTGCTCTAAATTTGGGATCTTTCTCAACTTGCCACACTAAAAGTCTTCACAATCCCATTTGCATGCTGCAAAGTCAAACAATTTCCGTGCTTCGCACTGAAAAAAATTCAAGTTCAACTTGAAAGTTTGAGAATCTTCATTGAATAGCTCAATAATAAAAAGTAATTTTATGTTCTAGACATGGTAAAATTTTGACAACGCAGATATTGGGAAAATAATAGTCTATTATTGTGAATCTATCAAATATGCGTGAAATATTAACTCAATTTTTGAAACTAGTTCATTTAGAAAATTCTGCCTGAATTAAAAAATAAAATTCTATATAATTCATGAAAACAAATGGTTGGGATGGCAGGCAAATTTTGGAAAAATATTTATCCATCAAATGGATGCTAAAGGTTGAAGCACCACCCAGTATACCGTATAACACAGTTAAGAGAGGCAGCTCGAGGCATTGTTTCAGCGCATAAGCCACACCAATGAAACACTACAATGAAAACTCCAAGCAGTGTTCTACTCTCTCATTTCAGGGAGTGGGGAATTTTTGGCTACTGGTTCTGTGGATTGATATCAACCAATGAACCATCAATGATTTCTAACACTAGCCAGTTTATGACATAGGCAGCAAAATATCAATATTAGCGATTCAGTAAAAAATCATATTTTTCCAAGCAAAAGCATATAATCGTATTAATGAGTAAAAAATTGTACATAATATAATAAAATCCAAACAGTTGGCAGGTATATGCGTTACTTTCAAAACCAAAACTTCTCCTCCTAAACTACTATTTCAAGTCATGTGACCTCAAGGACTGGTAGTTTTTTTGTGGTACCTCTCAACTAAAGGTAGTTGAAGCGGTCCTCTGACTGGTAGTTAATTTGGATCAGTAGTTCTCAAGAACCACAAAGATAGTTTACTCCCCAGGTGCTTTATTTGCTTGAAATGTTGTTTTCATGCAAGTAAAAATTAAATCTCCAGGTGAAAAATTTTCCCATTTTTGACATTGTTTTTGTTACTGGTGCGCACAAGCACATACTTTGCTTCTTTTTCATAAACTTTTTTTCCCTATTAGTGGGTGTAGCTACAATACTAGTAACTAATTCCAGCAAATACGGAATTTATTATTTTTCACACTAAGCACAGTATTTACATTTGGGGAAGAGGATGGGTGAAAAATTCTAGTCTGGGAATCAGTGAGAGGAGCTAACCCAGAGGGCTGAGGGATACCAAGATGTGGGGTCCCAGAATCTGGGCAACTCAAGACAAAATTTTCAACAGTGTGAGACATAATTTTAACACTCTTCTAGTGTATAAGCTTTAAAAGAATGCTGAGAAGTTCTACCTGTATTCTCAGCTAGATAAAATGATTTAAAAAAAAATTCTGTGAATCATTCAGTTTGAATTTTACTTACACATGAGGTGCCGGAACCTGGTGGCTGAGGCTATTTCAGCCCCCAACCCAAGAAATTTTGTGAAGGGAGGCTCATCTCCCCTCCCAATAATAAATGAATATACAATGCAACACGTCTTCTCTGTTGCTGTGTATGAGTTATTTATTTTGGAACGATTTGTAACTTTTTGCCCTTTCCCCCACCTCAACATTTTCTTCACGTCGGCGCCTCTGACTGACATAACATTTTTTCTTAAATTTTTCTGTTATTAACCACTTGATACTGTATAAACAGAATTGTTACTTACCTAGTTGCTTCAAATAAAAGGTCCAAAGAAGCAAAAGAAGTTTTGCCTTGATAAACAGTTTAAAGAAAATGATGAATGCACAAATGGCATAGCCCCTGTCAAGATTCCATATATCTGCTGGTATCAGTCATAAACCAGAGAAAAAGTTTTCTAAAAAATTTTGGCATTCTCTTTGGGCATTCATTGGTCTGCTTAAATATGTCTCTGGCTCACCCCAGCAATGCAAAATTTAATTTATTGTAAAACACTTTTACCCTGAGGCAACAGAGGGGCGCCTGCGTGGACATTATCAAGCAAGAAAAAGAGGATGTGAGCTCTACAAAAATACCCTTTGTAAGTGCCGGATGCCATACCAGATATGTTTAGAAAGAACAAGCATAGGGTGAAAAAAAAAAATTTTTTTTATTTAATTCATTATGAAAACAACAGTAAAAGGTTTCAATTTACTGTGGGTGCTCAAGTAGCCATAGCACCACCACCCCGCTGCTTCTGCAGCCAATGCTATAACATATGGTGTTTGGATACCCTCCATCCCTTAGACAAACACTGGACAATCTTTGACACAAGCAAAAGTTGAGGGGGATGGGGGCTCAACCATAAATGCCTCCTTTATAGGCACCTAAAGGCTATGTTTTGAAACAGAAGCTCCAGCAAGATTCAAGATGCGTAGGAAGGAAAAAAGCAATTTTCCCTTTTAATTTTTTTTTTTCATGATCAATATTTGAGAGAAAAAATCAGAAATCTATGTAGGAGATTTTTATTTCTGAATCAATTCTGTTTGTGCTCCACCCCACATGCTACAAAACACTGTGGGTGCTTGAGCACCCCGTGCAACCCGGATCCAACACCACTGCAGAGGTGTCGTTTTCTCTAATTTATCAAATTTACTTATTTTCCTCAAGCTTTCATGGATGCCCTGCGAATAGCACACGAAGCACTGGCTGAAAACTGCTGTTATACCACCATCACAATTTTTTTCTTTGTGGGGCAATTGTCTATTTAGTGGTCTGGGACCAACAGAACCATAATCTTTACATATAAGTTTGTGATGTCAGCAGAAAAAACATCAATATATGTAAGGTGAGATTCTTCTGAGGCACAAGGCAAATTTTTATTTACTATTCCATATGAGTCAAGGTTTATATAACATCAGTGATTCAGTAAAAACTTATATTTTTTGAAGCAAACCTTATAGCCATATTCATGAACAAAAATTGTACCAGATATGATGAAATCCTAACGATTGACAGGTTTATGCCACATGCACATGCAATTTTGTTGTTGCGCCATAGCTAGTCTCTTGGTAAAGATATACACAATTCAAAAATTAATAATAAAAATGAGTAAAATACTGCAAAAGAAGCTAAGAAATAAATTTATTTTTTAAAAAATCTCAAGAAAAACCGATTACCGTAGCATTAAGAGTATTTCTGATAGCTCTGTAGTTAAGTGTGTCTATCTGTAGAAACTACACACAATTCGTGGCAGTTAGCGATTCTGCACATGTTTATTGTGTTGAATTCCCCTCCCTCAGAATTTATTTTAATCCATAGGAATTGGCAGCAATGTTTACTTAACCACAATTGACAATTCTTCTGTTATTTTACCAATAATTGGCATCTTTGCTTACCCTTTGGCATTATTTTTGGCTATAATTGGCAATTTTCCATATTAATCAGTTATATTTAAGCTATTCCTTTTGCGGAAATATAGTCAGCCTATGGATGATAACTAAAAAAAACAAAAACTTTCAACCACCAATTATTGTTTCAAAGAGGCTCCCAACTGCCCCATGCAATAGCTTAGCCTCACTCCCTTCCTCCAGGAAATGACATCACATGATGTGGTGAACACATAATCAAGCATACCTAGACAGGCAAACTGGAATGTCTGTAGGGGCCATCCGGTATACATGCTTAGTTTGTACTAATAACAATGTTGAACAATGGCAACTTTGGATGGCAATGAAATTGCATCCATTGCAACGGAAACAGACTAATTTTTGACTTAGTTGAGATGGATCTCTGAAGCAATTTTTTCAATGGCATAGTTTTCACATTATTTTTTACAATTTTATATAAAAGAAATCAAATTAAATTTTAGAAATTATTTGGCTATTGATTTTAAAAACAAAATTTGGGAATTGAAACAATCTGTTTTTAATATTTTTTGTCTCAAATTGTACACCGGAATACATATAAACAATATTCAAATAATATGCTATGACAATTGCTTGTTTATTTATATGACCATTGATTTATTTATAGAAAAGGTTCTTGACCAATGGTGCTTGGAAAGGCTTCCGGGCCTCCCTAAGCTAGAATGAAAAAACAATGAACTCATTGTTTTTACATAGCTACATACTGAATATCATTGATGGCCTCTGTATATTATATCACAGGGCTATACCATGACCTTTATTTTTTTTTACATGAACCCCCCTTGCTGTAAAAACTACCCTAAACCTGAAAAAAACTACCCCAGAGTAACACATCGATATAGAACAACATAGAGATTTTGATACCGTTCTACGTCGTTTACCGATGTCGTTCTATGTAAAAATGGCATATATTTGTCATATAGTTTGACATAGCAAATACGATGTCGAACTATATCTGACCCAACACTGTTTGATGTAAAAATGACATACATTTGTCACATAGTTTGACGTTTACAATTATGTTATCTATGATTTACATTATTACAATATAAAACATGTCGAAACAGTTTTATTTCAAGAAGTCTGTCCTTTCTTCATCCTGCGGCACACTTGAATTCAAGTAAAATAGAAAAAAAAAAATTTTATGATTTAGTCACAAAATTGTTTTAAAAAATTATTTACTATAATTGGTCACAAAAAATTAATTAAAATTCAAAAACTCAGCCATTCTGCTGTTAATTAAATTTAACATTAAATCTGAGTAAGTTAATACAGGTTACAAAACACTTACGTGTTCTGAACGTAATAAATAGAACTTTACTGTTACAAAAGGTAAATGTACAATGGTGAGCCAGTTCAAAATATTTTATCAGTTATTTTTAATATTTGAAGTAATTATTTGTATAATTTTTTTATTATAATTCAAACTCATCTGTTATTGTTACTAGATCAAATTTTGACTGCTAAGAATTTTATAAAATATTTACAGTCCATTGTACCAGTAAGGGGCCACCCAGATATGGAATGAAAACAATGAAATATATGTGATAGGCTTGACAAAACTGTAAAAAAGAAACATCACTGAAAAATATAAGTGGAATAGTTTTGCTATAATAATTTAAAATGAAAATTTGACTTCCTTGCATTCTTTCACAGGTGGGTTTCTTTTATCCAAAGAATAAACAAAGTGCTGCTCTTCCAATTTGAACAGTGGAAATGATGCAATAATATCTGGACATTTAATGTAAAACACATAATTTTATACATGAACAAAACACCTATTATTTCTTGTCAATCTCAATTATTTTTCTTTTATTTCTTGAAACATGCATATAATTATATGTATTTTTGGGAGAACATTTTTATTACATTTAAAAGTGACACAAACACATGAAACTACTTTTTTTGTTTTATTTTTTATTTATTCCTATTTCCTTTTCCAATTCTTGCTTGTTCTGTTTTCTATGCTTCATTTTTTATTTTATATTTAAGCATTTGAGAAGTTGCTTCTGCAGGAATTCAGTCTCATTCTTTTTTGTCTCAATATCTGCATGTGTGGATAGAAAATAATTATTTCAAAAGATATAGTATGTTTGAAAAGGCTATAGTATTCATTTAAGATTGTTTACCACTTTAGCAAGATTGGTAGGCCTGATATTGCAATTATGTCATTTCATATAATTTGAATTGATCCTAGAATAGGCAAATCTTTCAACTTCATGTGCAATTTGTTTAATGTCTTTAAAGCAAAATCTACTTTGTACTTAGAATATAATGGTATGAAATTGTTACTCTTTAGTGTAAAATTAAATGTGTTTGCTTTGACTAATTATTGGCATCCTTTACTGACCAGGTTTTTTTTTCAAAACCAGCTTGGACACCAAACGGCAACTGAAAGAACATGGCTTGGTATATGGTACAAAAAGGCTACAGAGTTTTCTCATAACTCGAAATATACTTTTTTAAAACTTCAGAAAAGGAAGCCTATTACTGGTGTACTTACCTCACACTATATACGTACAGGATCCTAAAAATTCAAGCCATTTGAACACACCGTCAATAATTTAAAATTCATTTTAATATGACCTGTTCAAATAAAACTGGTTCCGGTTTTCTGGGGATTAAATGAAGAGAGCAAAGATAAAGCAAGCACAAATAGAATTATTAGACATGATTTAATATTGCTCCATATACAAGTTCTTAAAGAAATATTTTCAAATATTGATAATTTTTTAAAATATAGCTGCAGGTAACACGGCAACTTTTTATTGCAGATAGAATTGGGTGCCTCATGCCAGCAAAAAATTTCAGCAATCTTATGTTTCAGACAAAACCTATAGAACATTGAAAATACATTTCTTTTAATTTATTGAATATTGAGAATATTTTGGTAGTAGCCCACATTAGAGAAATATATTTTTTGAGTATAAATCACAGGTGCAACTTTTCACTGGCTCAAGCCCCCTCCCAACAATATTTTACGAAATCTTGATAATTTTAAATAGGTATATATTGAAATGTTGAGATGGCATCCCATCAATATCTTTGATAACTTTATGTCTAAGGCCGGTATTACAGTATAAAAGTTCAATAAAAGTCCTTTTATAAAACTTGAAAAATACAGCCAATAAGGTCACCGGTTGCATTTTCTAGAATGTAGCCAATAACCTTATTGGTTAAATTTTTTAAGTTTTATAAAAAAGATTTTATCAAACTTTTATAGTGCAATACCGGTCTAAGAGGTGAAAAATACACATTCTCTAACATCAAAATAATCTCATAGACCAATCACATGAATACCACAAAAAATAATAGCTACTGATACATTTGCACTGGAACAGGGATGTTGGAAATGTTTTGCATCAGTCAGTGTTCATCTCGAGCTCCATGTTAAAAAATCTGATTTCTGGATTGATTTGGACTTTCTAAACAGTGATTGAAATTCACTGGATGATTCTTAGCCAAACAAATTCAGTTTTATAGAATGAAAATAAGACAAAATGTAGTGAAAAAATTACAAACTGTGTGAGTGCACATACAAGAATATACTCAGATCTTGCTTTAAATCTTGTTCTAGTCACTAGATTCTAGTGTAGAAATCAAGATATTTTGTTCATTTGATAAACTAATTTTCAGTTTGTAGGAATTGCCTATACTAAAAATATTATTTGGTAATTAATTTCAAAACATAGTTTTTTGAAATGAAAATTAAAGGAGAAACCCCATTAATTTTTGCTCAATTCTCCACAATCAAATTTTCAAAAACCTAAGCACAGTTGCAGCAGGAAAAATCAACTTAAAAAAAAACACATTTATACTGTACTTATGAATATTCTTTAAATTTTATGTTCATGTATAGTAGTACACAGATAGTAACATCTCTAGTGAAATCTTAAATATTGATTAAAAAAGAAATGTCAAGGACATAATTGCAATTCTAAAACCAATAGCCAAAATTAACGATTTTGTACAAAGGAAAACACACACAACTGCTCCATAGCTGAATGTGTATTGGCATGGAAAAAGCTGCAATTGAAGATAAAAGAAGCATCAACATCAAACAATAAAAAGGTTTTGTCATCAGAGTATAAAAATATATATGAACAATCATTAACAGATGCACACTTTGATGCATTTATTCTAAGCTCATCAGTGCTAACCTCTAATATGGAATTAATGTCACAAAAGAAGAGAGAAATAAGAGTCTTGAATTTACTAAACAAAAATGTGGCTCTGGTTTCTTGGCAATTACATTGAAGTTTTTGGTAAAGTTGGAACTATTATGCTAATTTTTTTTTCTCCCTAAGGTTGTTGCAACAATGTGTGATTTTGAGCGGTGGAATAATTTATATAATGTTTCGGGTAAAGATACAATTACAAAGAGCGATATGCGATTTGTGAACATGCTAACTACAGCCAAATTGATGCCTGTGTTCAAAAGATTTTTTCAAGGTGCAGTTCATTCCAAATAGCAAAACAAATTAAGAGTAGACGAAGCATTCAAACTAGTGTTTCTAATGAAACAAATGAACAATTATTCACAGGGTAAAATTATTTAATACTTGATGTAAGACATTCAAGAAGTGTTTTCCCTCTTTTCTTAATAAAATGTTCTGAAATATTTCACAAGTATATGATTCTTTATCTTTAGTTTGCAAATATTTTGTAAATAGTCATTATTTTCTAAGTTTAAATTTCTTTAATTTCTTAGATTAATAACTAGAGTCATTACTGTTTGTAATATATATATTTTATACATTTTGTTTAAAAAAACCCATAAAATCAAAAAATCATGATTTAAATAAAAAAATCTGATTTAAATAAAAAAATCAGATTTAAATCAAATAAATCTATTTTTTTTAAATAAAAAAAATCAACAACCTTGAAAATGATTTATCTTGAGAGTATTCCAGCATGGGAGTGACTTGGAAAAAAAGGAAACATGTCAGTGAGCAACTAAATAAGTGACCTAGTGAGCAAGCATGCAAATAATGAAAAATGTGACATAGAGAAGGGATCAGGCTAATTTGTTGTATAAGCATGGGATTGGCTTAAAGAGCAATGAATGCGAGGCAAAAAAAAAAGCAAACTAGAGAGTATGCAAGCATGAGAGTCCTACAGAGTAAGGAATGTGGCCAGTGAGAGACAAAAGGAGTTACATTGTTACAGGGTTTAAGCTGGATAAAAAATACCTTTCGCAAAAAAGCAAAAATGGGTGGAAAAGCTTTAGCAAAATGCTGCAATGATAACAAGGGCGTAGGGAGGGGGGGGGGCTCAGGGGGTCTGAATGTTAAAAAATGTGAAAAAATGGCTGAAAAAGGGGAAAAAGATGGCCAAATCTATTGTTCTAACAGTTTGGTTCCCCCTCCCCGAACGAAATTTCTGGCTATGCCCCTGAATGCTAATGTAATGATTGAAGGTGTGACGTCTACTCGTTGCGTACCTCCTGTACGCATTTTTTTCGAAAGTTGCTACTTTTTTCGCATTCTATGGTTTTCTTTCGCATTTTGCGAAAAATGCGACCGTAGCTTAAACCCTGCATTGTTATTGATGAAATATTTTAAACACTGTACAGAATAGTGTGCCAAGACCGAAGAGTGATATTTTTATATACCAATTATCATTGTGTTGAAGTTTCAGTCAAGTTTAACTCATAGCATGCAAAAATTTCAAATAGGTATATAGAATATAGATTTCATATAATAAATTCCCATGTTCATATTTGATCTATTACGTACATACTTTAAACAATTTTAAGCATGTCCCCTTACATTCGGGGAAAGGGGGGCACAATGATTGAATTCTCTGTCATTACAAAATTCAATAATTGTTCAATTTTTACATAAAAATATAATTCATATAAAATATGCATAGTCTTACATAAAAATTTACTTCAGAGAACCACATAAAAACCCCTGCCCTGGGTGAGGCTTAGGATGCTAAAAGATGCATAATCGGGCCTGTAAATAGGCTGGGGCAACTGAACTATCAAGCCAAATGGGGCCCCACAAAAAATATGTATACTTATTTTGCAACCTTTTAACAGGGGCCCCAAGAATGCACGCTTGCCCATGATAATTTATTTTAGGGGCTAATAAATATTTATTCACCATAACCAAGTCAGCATGTCCCCTTTACATCCTGAAGCTGAGTCCCTCGGTCGGAATTTTTGGTGGTAGGGACCCAGCTGAAACTGGGTAGCATAAGTGCCGATATGACAAGAAAAAATATTGACGGGGCTGAAAATCCCTATTCATCCCGTACGCAGGAGGAATGGTGTGTGGTACTGTGTATATTCATGAATTATATCAGTTGGGGGGGGGGGGGACTAAGCACAAAATTTATACGGAGAGATCAACACGGTTCACCACAAGGGTGGGGCTGACAGGGCCCAGGACAAATACCATCATTTTTGATTTTTCCATGCT
This sequence comes from Pholcus phalangioides, assembly GCF_987345545.1. Classification (NCBI taxonomy): domain Eukaryota; kingdom Metazoa; phylum Arthropoda; class Arachnida; order Araneae; family Pholcidae; genus Pholcus; species Pholcus phalangioides. Next base: position 41,060,226 of record NW_028301604.1, on the reverse strand, counting down.
ATGAATTAACTACAGAGGCGCCCGAGAAGATCTTAGTCTAGTACTAAGGGCCTTACCCCAGGAGGTGGGCCATAAGAGCTCAAATAGCCTCAGCTCCCAGGTTCTGGCTCATATGGCTCAAGCACTATGACAACCCTTATTTAAATTTTTTTTCACACTGTAAATTCACTACAGATGAGCCCATTTTAACCTGACCTAAGGGTCCGCCAAAGAGCACAGCCCATCAGGAGGGCCTTCGCAGATTGCAACTAGCGCCTCTCTTCCAAAATGACAGTCTTCTTTGTTGATGCTCACTGACAGGGTAGACCGGAGAGGGGGGAAAATGCGTAGTGTCCTCTACCGTTTTTGGTCATTATAAATGGGAAGTGCGCCATTATGATGGGCGAAAAATTAAGATTATTTCAAAAGAATTAAGAAGATATTGAATGATAAGAAAAGAACTAATTATCATACAAGATATTCTCTTTCAAAATGAAATGCTGTAAAAATGAGAGAAACTATTTTAGAGAAAAAATGAAAATATTTTGGCGTTTATTGAGTGAATACATTTTTACTATACTGTTCAGTATGTACAAATGGACATGTACAAATTTGCAACCTCATTCAGACGCTCGGTATTGATTCGATGCATTGACCTCGATCCGACACCCTGACAATACCGTTGTGCTACTGGGGTATTATTTTGCTTTGGCAGAATCATTAATTACAATATACAACATTTGTATCATTTTCAGGGTTCCCACTTAAAGAATTAGCAAAAGTAGGACAGAAGGAGGGCACCCCCCCCCCAAGACAACATAATCATATAATACAAAAAAAATTACTAAAAAATATTTTTTGTTTTTAAATTTCAATTTTTTTTTCATACCACTATTTCAGTATCCAGTAAGATTGACTCAAGCCAAAGCAAAATGACAGAAATGACTTGTTTACAAAAACAGGGGTACAAGTGCCACATATCCATTTTTAAGTAGCAAACGTAAATTTTTAGAGCAGAAATTTTGAAAATGGAGCAGGACAATATAAGGTAATTTTTCCGAAATGCTAAAATTTTGAAAAAAAAATGTTTAAATAATCTTAAACAAGTTACTTTACAAATTGAAGTCCATTTGAAATTTTTCTGAAGTATATCACTGGTAAAGAATACATTACTGAAATCACAATATCAAACATTTATTTTCACAAAATATACACATGCATGCTGAAAGCTTGGCAGCAAGAATTTCTGTTGTTTGAAAACCAAAATCTTATTCACCTTACTATAGCAAAAGAAATGGAGTATAATACGGGTTCCATAGATAATATATTAAAAAAAACTTTTCGAAGAATTTGCAGAAATGATTGAATTTGAAAAAAAAAACCAAACAAAGATGAATATAAATACCTTATGTACCCATGTATAAGCCCCCCCCCCCCCATTTCAGGACCACCAAAATCTCAATGAATTGAAAATTTCTCCTCATGATTCTCCAAGCCATACATAATATAGCATGTTCATTTCCATCTTAAACTGCGCTGTCATTGCTGTCATCACTTTCAAAGATGTTGTCATCAGTTCCATCCATGACAATACTGACATAACACTTTTTAAAGGATTTGATGATTTCAGTGGAAACAGTTCTACACCTCATGAACTTACTGACATACTAGGCCAATGGCCGATTTCATTAAGGCACTACTTTTTGTTGTTTCTTTATCTTCGAAACTGATCCATTCAGTCAATAAATTTCTTAAATAATCTTCAAAAAGCTTGTTGATGCTCACATCTAAAGGTTATAAAATGAACTTTAGTCCACCAGATCAACGACCGTCAGATCTATGGAGTTTGAACATAGCTACAAAAATCACTCCACTGATGAGTAACTCATCTATATCCACAGATGCCACTGTACTCTAATTTACCTGGGTCCCAGGTTATTCAAAACATCTGGGTCGTTTTTGAGTGGAAGTGGGTCCCTCTCACAAAAAATCTATCTTGAAAAAAATTATGCCCCCATAATTCACTTGTATCTCTATGAATTTTCTTCCATCATGTCCCAGGTCTTTGATTACCTGCTTATATTTATTTGTTAAGACTGAGCGGTGGGTCATGTTCTGGGTAGGAGAAGGTATCTGTGAATCAAGTATAATTCATTTCTAAAAACATATTCTAGCCAAAGGTTCATTTACTTTCATTGCCTACTAATAGGAAAAGCTTGCACAGAAGCTCATTAGCACTGACAATTCAATGTATGGAATTCTGTACATGTAACAAATCTAAAATATACCGCTTATAACCTTTCTCCCATTTAGAACATTTTTTCTACTTAGTACAACTTATTTTTGTGGTCCTAACAATAAGTAATCCTAATTAAGATTTCCTGTTTAAAGTGTTTTCCTATTTAGCTACATTTTTTATGACGGTTTTTTGAAAAATGTTATAAGCAGGATCCACTTTAATTAACAGTTGGAGGCATACATTTATATATTTTATTTACTAATAAATCAATCTATAAATTCCCTTCCGATTGTGTGATTTATCATTTCATTGAAAAAATCTCGACACTTTCAATATCTTCTGATCAAATTTAAAGCAAATTCGATTCTCTCTATCTCAAACACTGATCTTCGGATTCCCTATTCTTACTTTGGTTTTCCTGGTAAAATGATTTTATTTTTCCTTCTCGATGGTTCACCACTCTGATCTGTCACCATTTAACTCCCACATATTTTCACACCTGAATATGGGAGCTATGTCAGATTTGTGTTGGAGAAACTAAACAGTGTGCTTATGTGGTGTTCACTAGGTGGTGCCACCTATCTAGCGCCGCAACTAGATATTTCCTCAAACGAGGCAAGTACACATTTTAGCACACCCACGTAATGTAGAAAAGAAGCAGTTATAAAGGGTGAATTTGGTGCCCTCCCCTCTAGTCTAGACCCCAGGACACTAGGCCCGCCTGTCCCTCCCCCTCCCATTTGCAGCCCTGCATCTATTCTCCAAACTGGTAATGCGTGCATTTGAAGTTTAATGTATACATATTTGTGCTGTAGGTCTGTGTGATCACCATGGCAACCAAAGTTTTTCAAAGGAATAACCAACTTAAAATTTGAAAACCTAATAGAAAATCACATTTTTAGCCGATTACCATTGCGCAATCACAGGTTCCAAACTTGGATTTTCACCAAAATAAAAATTTGGGGGTTGGTTGTAAAGGGCCTCTCCCGCCCCCTCCCCAGAGATCAAAATTAAAAATATTTCTGTAGAGAATAAAAATATTGGAATAAAATAATTTCTTTTATACCATCTGCTAATTTAAAATTCTTTTCCAGTGTTAGTGGCCCAAACTTTCTGTGAAGAATTAGATCCTTGTGCCCCCTCCAAAAGCCAATTCTGCATACACATGTGATTTTCGCAATACAAAACGGTGACTACCACATAGCAGCTAGATGACGAAACTGGATATTCAAGGTAGAGCTTTTACAGATTCAGTTTTTTTCCATGATCTCGGAAAAGTTTTACAATTTGAACGGGTATTCCAATCACGATTTTTAAAAAAAAAATTTGAATTCACAACATGGCACGGCATAGCAAATTTATGCCGTATAGATGCTATCTTTGAATGCTGGCAGATAGCCACGAAAGTACTGTAATTTCTGGTATGTAACCGGGAAAAAATCCGCAGGGGAATAAGAACCTTTAAATTTGACAATTATATGGCTCTCATTCCGGGAAGCAACTAGATATCCCTCATCCTATTCGTCAAGAACCCACGTGTATATTAATACAGTAGTGTAGAAAGTAGTAAAACCACTTTTTCAAGGTCGCACGATCATGATACACGGTAAAAAGAAAAAGTGTTGGGGAAGTTTTTCTCTCTTTTTCTTCTCAGAACTAGGAACGAACGCATGAACAAACTATTTATGCATCCTTTTCTGAAATTCCGGGTATCTAAAGTGTTATAGAGCTTCAGTGGCATCTCTGTATATATGAAAATTACTCAACTTATTATAGATACCATCTTTAAAATCCAATGACATCACAGATCTTCAAACTAGCTTTGAGGTCATGTATGCTATATGATTTAGTGGCTTATACATGAGTGTATACGCCACTCAAACAATTTCTAAAAAAAAATTAACTATCTTTTTTTTCTGCTGCTTTTTCAGCCTGAAGCCTGTTCAAATATCTTCTATGTGAATCGTGAGTTGCTTTTACAAATCCAGCATCAATAACAACTTCTTTCACATTTTCATTATTATTATATCTTATTCCATTGATGCTTTGGATGGACAGATTTGTTCTCTGTTCAAGTGGACTTTGGTTCACACAGACCCCTCTTTTACTGTCTGTGTTACCATGTGTTAGGGATAAAAGAGCCTTCATCAAAATTGGCAAAATTTTGAACTTGCCCATTGACTTTGGACTGCCATCAAGATGACAAAGTTCACATATATCGGCCCAATATCTGTCTACTTTTTGAACTTGTGTTGCTACCTGTAATTTTTCGCATTGCAAAGCAATCCATTCGTCACACACAGTTGATAATTGTGTGGGGGATACAATGTTGGGTAACTTTCGAGCAATAATTTTTATAGCAGAGAGAATTCTCTGTATGGAAGAGAGGGTACAAACATTTCATCTTTCAAAAGGTAGGACATTCAACTGGTATTTTGCAGAAGATTATAAAAAGAGCAAGCTCTCAGGACAATCTTCTTTCTCTGACTCTTGTTGAGCGTAGACAGTTCTGTGTTTTTTTCCCCCAACAATTATATCTTTTCTCTAATTTTCCTTTTTTTCAATCTCCACTTATTTGAGATCAGAATTTCCCACACGGTGAAAGCATTTCATATGCAGGAAACACCCCATGAGTTTTCGAACAAGACGTCCAAGCTCATCATATAACACATGTATCAGGGGTTCATCTTTCTGGAACTATGTCAAGAATCCAGTGTACAATTCGCACACATTTTTTGGAAACAAAGCTTCGGCCAAAACAGATGTCTGCAAATGCTTCCTGTATTTTTCTCAAGCGATAGGTATCTGATCGAGAACTCTTTCCTTTGATAAAAAACTGAACTAGTGCAGGAAACTGTTCAATGAATCTAGACAGACTTGTAACCAATGTGAACCATCGACTATTTACATGTTGAACAAAAATATGATCGGGAACATCAAGAGTGCTCTGCATTACTCTGAAGTCACTACTTTCCACAGGAGATCGTTCAAAATAATAATAAATGCCAATGATAAGTATTTCAATCTCTGCTCCAAAAGAATTTAATCCCCTTGAAAAAGCATTGTGTACTTTGTGTAACGAGCATTCCCCAACATCAAGCAAATCAGGTTGACAAACTTTGATTTCATTTTTCAAGGGCTTCATCACATTGTGACCATCACTGTAGAAACTCAAAAGATTAGACATGGCTACACCAGAAAGTGAAGTTTCAATGCAGTTGTGTAAAATTTCTGCAGTAGCATGAACAATATGGAATGACTCACTATAATATTGAATGAAAACATCAAATTGTTTCACTCTTTTCTCTGATACAGGAGTCTCATCCACTAGGATTGTGAAAAACGAGTCAGTCTTATTAATTTCAGCTATCATGACGTCTTTGAAATAAGGACCAATGCCATCAGAAATGATGTACAACATCTTTATCCTGGAACATGAGAAGTTGTCAATTTTGGAATCTGGAAACCACGGGAAATATATCAGTTGCTGTTCCAGCAAACGAATAGGGACATTCATTACAGCTGCAAAGAAAATAGCAATTTGGGCTTCTGCTGCAACTTGATCTGTGTGACTAGAAACTTTCTTCTGAAAATTTAATAACTGCTGTGTGTTGGTTTTTAATTTCCCATTCTTATTTCTGTTTGCCATCAAAACATGCTTTTTTCCCTGCGCATGTCTCTTGATAGCTGTTAGTCCATGTTGTTTGACACTTACAGTTGTATTGTAGAATATGTAAAACCCTTCGTCGTGTTTTGATTCTTTCCGGCACCCCTCAGATATTCTGTCACTATTGACATCAAATTCAGCTAGCATGTCTGCACTGAACAGGGTAGACTTGGAGCCTGAAAAACACAAAAGTATAAACGTAAAGAAATCTCCCTCCCCCCCATGTTCCAAACATGACATGCCAATACTCAAATAAGTACTGCTTCAACTTATCAAACTATGCTAGTAGAGTAAGCCTATATAAGTGCCTAAAATATTGACTGCAACACTTGTACCCTGAAAACAGCTAGATTTTTGCAAATAAAATTATTAAATTCACACTGTACAATACAGGGTGGGCAAAAAGTCTGTTGAAACTTAAACTCCTAAAGACCGGGGAAAAAAAAACGAAATAAAAAATGGTTTGCAGGGTTAGCATCACTAGGTCAAAGGAATTTTTTTAAGATAGGGAAAAAAATAAAAAACAGCCAATAGGTGGCGCTGATATACACAAGTCAAAGATAACCCAGTAGCACAACGGTATCGGCATGCATCGGATCAACGTCGATGTGACGCCGGTTCGTCGAAAGGATACCGAGCGTCGAAAGAGGTCGGAAATTTCTACGTGTCCGATACCGAACGGTACAGTAAAAATGTATTCAGTCGGTAAACGCCAAAATACCTTCATTTTTTTCTCTAAAATAGTTTTACTCTCACTTTTGCAGCATTTCGTTTCGAAGGAGAATATCTTAAACGATAATTTGTTTCTTTTGAAATAATCTAAATTTTTCGCCCATCATAACGTCGCACTTGCCATTTATAACGACAGACAACGACAAAGAACGGTATAGGACACTACGCGTTTCCCCCCTCTTCCCTGTCAGTAAGCATCAACAAAGCCGGCCATTTTGAAAGCACGGCGTTAGTTACAAGCTGCGAAGGCCGGCGATTTTATTGTTTATTAACGAAACAGTTGACGCCGAAGACAGCGTTTAGAGAAAAGGTAAGCATTATTTCACTATTGCTATCGAACTGTATGATAAATTTTCCAAGTATTACATATTGTCAATGGTTATTTTTTTTTTTTACCGTCGTTTTTGATGAATCAGTTCCCTCCTGCTGGGCTGTGATCTTTGGCGGGCCCTTAGATCAGGTTAACATGGGCCCCCTGTAGTGAATTTACAGTGTAAAAAAATAAATAAGGGTTGTCACGGCACTCTCTCTTGAGCTGTATGTATCGTAACCTTTTGGAGCTGAGGCTATTTGAGCTCCTATGGCCCACATCAGGGGTGTAGCCATAAATTTCGTTTGGGGGGGGGGAGGAACCAAAAGTGATAGAATAATAGATTTGCCCATCTTTTTCCCTTATATTCGATCATTTTCTCACATTTCGGGGGGGGGGGGGAGAAACCAGACCTGCAAGTTCCCCCCCCCCAGCTACGCACTTGGCCCACATCCAGGGGTAAGGCGCTTACACTAAGATCTGGGGCCCTTCTGTATTCATAGCATGGAAAAATAAAAAATGATGGTATTTTCCCTGGGGGGGGGGGGGCCCTGTCAGCCCCACCCTTGTGATGAGCCATGTTGAGCTCTCCCTATAAATTTTGTGCTGAGCCCATGGGCGGAGATACGGGGGGGGGGGCGCGTGGGGCATTGCCCCCCCCCCCCAGCGTCAAAGGTGGAGTAGACTGATCTAATGTATATATGCATATATGAATTGTCATCATCTTGCCCCCCCCCAGCAATAATGACCGTGCCCCCCCAGACTTCCAAGTCTATCTCCGCCTATGGCTGAGCCCCCAACCCATATTCACGAATACACACAATATACCACACACCATTCCTCCTGCCTACGGGACGATTAGGGATTTTCAGCCCCCTCAATATTTTTTTCTTGTCAATAATTTTCATGTCAAACTGAATGATCATGGGCAAGGTCGTAGCGTTCCGTCTTGGGGTCTCTGTTAAAATGTTGCAAAATAAGTATACATATTTTTCGTGAGGCTCCATTTGGCTTGATGCCCCAGCCTATTTACAGGTCCGATTATGCACCATTTTGTATCCTAAGCCTCACCCGTGGGCTATCAGGGCAGGGGTTTTTATGTTCTCTGAAGTACATTTTTGTATAATATGTATATTTTATATGAATTACATTTTTATGTAGAAATTAAAGTTATGGAATTTTGTCATGACAGAATTCAATCATCGTGCCCCCCCCCCTCCCTTTTCCCTGAATGCAAGGGGGCATGCTTAAAATTGTTTAAAGTATGTACGTAATAAATCAGATATGAACATGGAAATTTATTTGAAATCTATAGTATATACTTATTTGAAATTTTACATGCTATGAGTTAAACTTGACTGAAACTTCAACACAATGTGATAATTGGCTATATAAAAATATCGCTCTTTGGTCTTGGCACACTATTCTATACAGTGTTAAAATATTTCATCAGTAACAATGTAACTCCTTTTGTCTCTGGCCACATTCCTTACTCTCTAGGTCACTCTCATGCTTGCACACTCTATGTTGCTCTTTTTTTTTTTGCCTCACAGCCTAGTTCATTGCTCTTTAAGCCAATCCCATGCTTATACACACTAACAAACCTGATCCCTTCTCTATAGATGTCACCTTTTCATTATTCGCATGCTTGCACGCTCTCTAGGTTATTCTATTCATCCCTTGCTCACTCATTTAGTTGCTCACTGACTTTTTCCTTATTTTCGGAGTCACTCCCATGCTGGCATACTCTCAAGATAAATCATTTTCAGGGTTGTTGATTATTTTTTTTTAAGTAAGTAAGCCAATACACATAGTTATGGAGCAGTTGTGTGTGTGTTTCTTTGTATAAAATCGTTAATTAATTGGCTATTGGTTTCAGAATTGCAATTATGTCCTTGACATTTCTTTTTGAATAAATATTTAAGATTTCACTAGAGATGTTACTATCTGAGATCTGTGGTCTTCACAAACTTCGTTAACAACTGACGAATTTTTAACATAAGATTCAAGAGAATCACAAAAGTATTCCATCATACCTCTGCAGGAAGACCAATGCACTTGCACCTTACACATGATACCATGCTTTTGAGAGATGATTGTGGAAGTATCTAAATATACTTGTAACATGCTTTGTTACATCAGTTTTAACCAAATCTTCGACTAACAAGTTTAAAATGTGGGCACTGTAGCAATATGTAAGTCCCGAAAAGCCAAGCTTTTCATCCAGGGTCTTTCTGGATGGAACCATATTTGCAGTAACAAAACTTGATACGTTACATATGAAGTTTTCTTCTGTTGACTTCACTGAACTAAAAACCACATTTGCTAAATAATTTCCAGCATGTGATAAGCCAGATGTGTCAATAGTATCAACATAGATGGCTTTACCACACCATTTGGTAACACACAGAATTTATTCATTATCCATCCATTCATCGCCATGCAATTTTTGATTTTCTAAGTCAACTTATAATATACATAATATATATTATAATATAAAAATATTTGAAAATATATTTAAATTAATTGATATTTAAAATAATTTAATAAAAATTTAAATCACTTTAGAGCTGCATAAATAATTTTAATCAATTACAACAGATAATTTTTCATATCTGAAAAAAATTGATTTAAATCATGATTTAAACTGCTGATTTAAATCACTACAACCCTGATCATTTTGTCACACACTCACCCGATTTCTTGCTCTCTCCAGGTCACTCCCATATTCACACCCTCTAAATCACTTTTTGTTACTCCTATGCTTGCACACACTGTTACTCATGTACTTGCACATTCTTTTTGCTGCATAGTGACTTAGTTCCATGATCTCTTGGTAGAGTGGGAAGGTTGAATGACATGACCAGTTGACTACTTGACTAGCCATTCCTTAAATTTGCAGCCCCTTTGAAATTTTCGCCTTGAGCTATAGTCCACTTAGCCTCTTTGTGAATACGCCATTTGGGGGCACCTTACCAGATTCCTGTCTGGGGGCCATCTTCAAGATGTAAAGAGGGGGCATGCCTACTTGGTGATGTTGAAAATATTTATTAGCCCATTAACTATATGTAGATCATGGGGCCTCTGATATACTAATCTGGACCCATAATCGCTCAGAGCAGGATTTTTTATACAAATACAAATACAAATACAACACCACAACAGGCAAAATGCCCAACGAGGTGGCTGATAAAAAGATGCCCATAAAAATATGGTTGTCATATGTTTCAAAAATACAGCAACCCAATTGAAAATGCAATTAACACAATTTATGTGGTTCTGTGTAGTATATTTCTAATGTAAGTGAACAGTGATTACATTCTTTTTCAGCTCCCCTTTCCACTCTATATGCAAGGGGCTATGATTAAAATTGTTCAAAGTATGTTCGTGAAATATTAATGTATAGCAAATGTATACTTTGAAATTTTTATACCACATGTACCTATTTGGAATTTTTCTAGGAGTTAAACATGACACCGTGAAACTACGATACAATGATAATTCCCTATATAATAATAATACCATGCTGTCGTCTCGCACTATTCCACCAATAAATCATGTGCAACGGTAAGTATTTTTCTTTTTCTTTAAATACCATTAAATTGGAATTTTACATTTTATGATATTTTATTATTTTAAATAAAAGTTGTATCAGAAAAAATTAATCAACATGCGTTCTAGTCTGTTGGAAACTGATGTTCAACTGCCATGGGGGCAAATGTGGCTAAAATGGTAAACTTGTATAATACAACCTTGAAAAAGTTATAGTGAAAATTAATTATCAATATTTTTAGTATAGGCAATTCATACAACCTGAAAATTAGTTTATCAAATGAACAAAACATTGCTTTAAATCTTGACCTCTACAAAAGATCAAGATTTAAAGCAAGATCTGAGTATATTCTTGTATATGCACACACACATAGTTTGTAATTTTTTTACTACATTTTGTCTTATTTTCATTCTATAAAACTGAATTTGTCCGGCTAAGAGTCATCTAGTAAATTTCAGTCACTGTTTAGAAAGTCCAAATCAATCCAGAAATCAGATTTTTTTAACATGAAGCTCAAGATGAACACCCGCTGATGCAAAACATTTCCAACATCCAGTGCAAATGTATCAGTATAGCTATTATTTTTTGTGGTATTCGTGTGATTGGTCTGAGAGATTATTTTGATGTTAGAGAATACGAATTTTTCACACCATAAAGTTATCAAAGATATTGGTGGGACACCAGCTCAACATTTCAATACATACCTATTTAACATTATCATGATTTCGTGAAATATTGTTGAGCCAGTGAAAAGTTGCACCTGTGATTTATACTCAAAAAATATATTTCTCTAATGTGGGCTACTACCAAAATATTCTCAATATTCAATAAATTAAAAGAAATGTATTTTCAATGTTTTATAGGTTTTGTCTGAAACATAGGATTGCTGAAATTTTTTGCTGGCATGAAGCACCCTGTTCCATGCGCAATAAAAAGTCTGTAGCTGTGTTAAAAAAATTTATCAATATTTGAAAATATCTCTTTAAGAAATGTGTGTTCAAATGGCCTGAATTTCTAGAATCCTGTACGTATATAGTGTGAGGTAAGTACACCAGTAATAGGGTTCCTTTTTCAAGTTTTAAAAAATATATATCAAAAGTTATGAGAAAACTCTAGCTTTTTTTACCATATACCAAGCTATATTCTTTCAGTTGCTGTTCGGTGTCCAAGCTGGTTTGGTGAAATTCAGTCAGAGCAAAGTTCACAAAAAATTAACAAATCTGAAATAGAATTCCCCCCCCCAGGAATTTCAGTTCAGAGACATAGCCATTACAGCTAACACAACTGCTGAAGCCATGGAAAAATGCTGGCATTTAGTTAACAAACAATTTCTTTCTTAATCCAGGTTTCAATTCATGGTTCGACTCGGGATTTCCCCCCAAAAAATACCCTCTTCATTTCACCAAATTTCCTGTGTTAAGCTATTTTAAAAAAAGAAATTAACATGTCATTAAAAAAAGTGACAAAAAATAGAAAGGTATAAAAATTTTTGATCACAGTTCTCACCCAGAAATCTGGAATACTTTCTGCTACGAGAGAGAGTTCAATGCTCTCTAAGTGCTCACAAACAGTGGCTCCTTAATGAGTTCAGAAGTCTGACGCAAAAATATTTTAGGAGCTCCCTTCCGCCCTCTGCTTATAAAGTGAATCAGTTCTTATCTTCACCGCTCATAACAATTATCAATTGAATAATATCTCTTACAGGCAAGGCCATCTTAAGAACATCATAGGCCTAAGATGACACTGATCACTAATTTGATTTAGGTTTCTTTTTCTGCAAGCACAGGATTTAGTAGTTTTTAGATTATGTAAAAAATTCTCTTACTTCAGTACAAAAAAATGCAATCTGATGGCCTAAATAAAACAATAAAATATTTTTTAAAAAATGAAAAATTCAGAAGAAAAAACCATTTTTACAAGTGAAATTTGTTCGAGTTCGAAGACTGTCGCCCATTTGAGTTAGTTCTCTACATTTCCTCAAAACTAGTGGTTGGCATCATCATGAGAATTGACAAAACTGGATCAAAGTCAAATTTTCCGGAGTCTCAGGTTGTATTTACGTACATGAGTGGCTTGACAAACTTGTTTTGTGATTGGTCAGTTCATCCTGTGGATGGCAGTGAATTGAAAGTAGTTCTCATGCTGGGAGAACCTGATTGGCTGAGAGATGTGAGAGAATTATCTGATTGACTGTTGTCGTCATTCTGTTGCTGGATCTTGAAGGGGAAGGTTCTTGTTCTTCTGAGAGCTGGTGTCCAGGATCTGCTCAATTTCGAAGTTTCTTCTCTTCTATTATAGCTGTTTTTGTGCTTGTATATTTCAATAGCCTCTCTGTAGGTTTGTGGGAAGAAGTGGTCAACATTAGCTGTTACCTGTGTTTTGCTGAATTGTACAATGTCGTTGTCATTAAGCGCATGCTCCGCCACTGCCGACATTTCTGTTTGGCCCATTCAGCAGCATCATTCGTGCTCTTTTATTCTCATGGCCACATATCTTTTTGTGGTTCCAATATATACCTGACCACAGGTGCACTGTATTCGATAGATTCCGGTGTTGATAGAGGGTCACGGTGGTCTTATACTGATTGCAGCATTTAACATATTTTTAGATACTGTTTTCAATTCGCTGCCAGCCATAGGCGCAACTGACCAATTGCAAAACAATAGTGTATATCAAATCACTCATGTATGTAAATACAACCTGAGACTACAGAAAAGTTGACTTTTGATCCAGTTTTATTAATTCTTCTGATGATGTCAACCACTAGTGTTGGGGAAGCATTGAGAACTCAAACGGACGACAGTCTTCGAACCTAAACAAACAATTTTCATCAAATGATGGCAGCGAAAACCTTATCAATTATTTACATCTTCACAGGGCTATAGCATGCATTCTTGGGGCCCTTTAAAATGTTATTATGCAAAATAAGTGTAAGTTTTTTTGTGGAGCTCCACTCTCCCCCTTCGACTTGATGCAGCACCAAGGTCATGGCCCCCACATCCTTGAACAGAGAATCTTTAGCGGTCCCTTCTATAGTGAATTTATAGCATGAAAAGCCAAAAATATAGTAACTGCCCTGGTACCCAGCACTGAAGCCCTGCCAGCTCTACCTTTGTAGGGCCACAGCACAGTTAAGGGCTTGAATCTTCGTTAATTTAGTGTCTCCTCAAAGGCTACTGCTCACAAAATTCTTATTTCCCATTTGCGAGACATTTATATTAAACGAAGTACAAAAAAAAACTAAAATACAACTTACTTTTTAATTTAGAAGACATGATCAGTCGCCACACATTCCATGTAAACAAATGGCGGCGGAAACTGTGAACCATGTGGGAATGAAACGTCAGTTACGATGCACATCGTAAATCTAGCCTCCGCTGATCTATCATGGACGCTTCTTTTAACAATAATCAGCAGCCCTGCTAATTAGTTCGCTTGTAAGGAAGGGGAAAACAAATTATGAGCACACTACGATGTTAGTCGTAGGATGACTCCGGAATCACAATGAAGTTAGGATTATAATGCGTAAGTGCAAATATTCTCGAAGGTGATTTTTCCCATCTTAAGAGCTACTGGCAAAACACAGAAACCGGAATTGGCATAAATGCGCAGTGATTGAGCTCCTTGGCACACCATGTAGCAAGTGTAGCAAGAAAACTGTATAAACACACACACAAACGAAAAAAAAAAAAAAAATACAGAAGACAAATGAATGCTACTGCGTATCACCAGAGTCACAAAACCTAGAATACGCCTATGTACTCAACTGCTTTATTATGTAAACTGTTGTTTCACCTATACAGAAAATGTGAACCATAATGATGAATGCACCAATAATGATGAATGATGACAGTAACTAATAATGATTAGTTACTGTCCAAGACCATGAAGTAGTAAATACAAAATAATTACTTTTGCAACACAGCGCAAAAGTTTTTAATCACAACTCTACTTATTGAACCCTCAAACAAAGCAAAAGAGAAATTAATAAACCAAATAGCCCACATACACCCCATTCCTGCACCCCCCCCCAAAAAAAAGGGGAAAAACTATACAATATCTACTTTACCAGAATCATTAATTGCAATCTACTACATTTGTATTATTCAGCATTATATCAATGATTCCCTCAATTAAAATAGACTAAACAAATTTTGTTGATAGGGTTTGGTAGAAAAGTAGGATAAAAACCAGAAAAAATAGGACAAAAACGAGAAAGTAGGTTTGAGTGGAAGCCCTGCATTTGGATATATTTTGATTAATTTAAAAAAAGTTAGAAATTTTATTAACAAGATTTGGTAACAAAATAGGAAAAGTAAAACAAAACTCTGAAAATAGGATGAAGCCTAGAAAGTAAGACAAGTGAGAGCCATCGCACATCTGCACATACGGAGAAAAAGAAATTCCTACAAAAAAAGACCAATGATAAAAAAGTTGAAACAAAATTTTGGTACAGCAAAAAAACTGGTTCTATGGTTGGGGGGGACACTCTTGGCAGAATTCTCCAGACAGGGTGAGTGGAGAATTCTGCCAAGTTTCCTACTTTGTCACGCCCTTAGCCATGAAGAAGCAGCACTTAAATGTTGTGTTCTGCACCATTTCTGGTCTAGCACCCGGGTGACCAGACCTCGCCTGCTCCCTCCCAGTTGCAGCCGTCTCCAGATAATGGATCAGTCTAGAATAGAGATATCCTACTGTTTTTTATTTTCTCCTGTCTTTTTCACCTAAAAAATGGATAAACGAGATGACACTTTTATGTCCTCAAGATGAAAAAACCTTTGGTTTCACTATTTTTTATGCTTATGCAAGATATATATATATATATATATATATAGAGAGAGAGAGAGAGAGAAAAATGAACATTATGAAAATTTAATATTTGTCGAAACTCACCAATACCAGCGCCATAGGCAGCTGTAATATGCAGTATAGTGAAAAAAAAAAAAAAAAACATTGTTAAAATATTATTTCTTTATATGAAAAAAAAAAAAAAATTGTGTGAACTGGAAATGCAAAATATACGAGCAATGAAAATTTCAAAATGAAATTAATCGAAGAATTCAAAAATGAAAATAAGTCATAGCCAATGTCTAGGGCTCTCATTGAGGGGGAGAACACCCTGACATTGGTTTAACACAGAACATTTCCGAGCATTTCCTGGCCTTCATAGCCTAAATATATGCTCGATTCCCTGACGTTCTGCTGTAGTAAATTTGAATTCAAAAATCAAAGTAAAAGCCAAAACAAATGTTTTTTGTCAAGTTTATGAAATAGTAAAGTAGCAGGCAATATAAAAATACATGCAGAAGGTACAATTACATACCATGTGCTAGTCCTAGTTGTGCAGGGTTGTGTTCAAAGTGAATAGTTATAGTTATTGGTGTGAGGAGGAAGTAAGTACAAGGTGTAAGGAGGAAACCCTTTGCATATTAAGATTTTTTTTGAGATTATTCAATGCATTTTTAAAATCGTTGGCATTATTACAGATATGTTTGATGCAAGAAACTTGAGAAAATACAATATTTTTGAAAAACTTTTTACTGATATTTGAATTATGATTGGTTAGAAAATTGACTTTGAAATTAAACGTCTTTTCTTTTGTCGTGGATACCAGTTAAGACCATATTGTTAGCAATGTTTATTTTCAAGCTTTATTTCCAATGTTTAAGTCAAAAAAATCAGCTTGATTAATAAAAGTCAAGAAAATCAGCTTGATTATTGTTGTGATTCATTCTTTTTAAGATTTAATGTGCTAGGATAGACTTGCTGGCTGATTTCGTGAAAGTTGTTGTAGTTGAAGATTATTAAATCATCAGTGTATCTGAAACCAGAAATATTAAGAGAAATTAAATTTTTGTTTTCAAAGTAATGCAAGGAAATATTTGCAAAAGCACTTGAAAAATAAGTCCCCATAGGAATCCCTGTGGTTTGTTTATACAAGCAAATACCATTAAAAAGATAGTTATCAAAAATACAAAATTTTGCAATATTCAACCATTCATGTTTTTCCATTTTTATGCATTGTTGAAAGTTGTTGCAGAGAAATTCACAAATGTTAAGAATCTCTATGTGGAATGCTAGTGAAAATATTTTCAAAATCAAATGTCTCAATGGATTTAATTTTATCTCTTTCGAGAAGTTCCAAAACTTAAACATTATTGTTGATATAATGCCGGATTTGCAGTTTATAATTTCTTTAAGAATATTATGAAACAATTTGAAGAATTTAAAACCAATTTTATGATTGTAGCTATTTGTCACAAATCTGAATTTAACTGTATTTTTGTGAAATTTGACAATATCAAAGACATATCAAAATTTAAGATTATCATTTGCAATTTCGAATTTTTTGAAATTTGCTAAGTTTCTTATATTGATTTCTTTGATAGGTCTGTCAATTGAAGTGTAGATATTGTTGAGAGAATACTTGTTGATAAGTAACTTTGTTGATAAAACACTTTGCAAATAGGAAAATTATTTACAGCTTTATCCACAACCATAGTTATAAATTTCTCTTTGAGTTGCTTGATTTCTTGTAGAAGTTTCTTATCCTCAACGAAATTATTATTATATGAAATTTTGTGATTATTGAAAAATGTCTGTCTTTTGGTATGTGAAATTTCCATTCCATGAAGTCTTCCATAAGCCATACATATTTGAGATACTTTTGAGATGAATTGATTAATTTCATAAGAAATAGTACTGAAAATTACAATTTTTGAAATTTTCTTATTAATCTGAATTTTGTGCCAAGACTCATGACACCAGAGCCAATGCGAGCATCGTCAGGATGGACCTGGCTCGAAAATTCGAGCAACAACTTTTCCACATACCACCATCGCTGACGCTGCAGACAGTCACGGGAGAGAAAATTACTGTGTGTAAAACTGGAAGTCTCAGTGAAGTTCTCCATGGTCACCTATCAACACACCGTCTTCGTGGCAGACATAAGGGATCTGTGCGTCATCGGACTGGACTTCTTGAGAAAACACTGATTTTCCTTCGACATGAGGAATGACCAGCTGCACACTCCAAAGGAATGTATCGCCCTGCTCGGATGTGGTCGTAACGAAGTACCTCCAAGGAAAGTGTTGGACATTCCAGAAGCTGAGAAAGAGCCGATGTAGAGAAGACCAATGGCAGGACTGGAACTGTTCTCTCACGAGGGTCAGATGGCATGAAGAGGACTACCCAGCCTCGTAAAAAGAAAACACATGGAGATGCAGACGCCCCGACAAGAGGGCCGGGTCCACAGAACCGTCTATGTTGCCCCAAGGCAGAAGAGAAGTGTGTACCGGTGGACCCTGTAGTGAGACA
Organism: Pholcus phalangioides; assembly: GCF_987345545.1. NCBI lineage: Eukaryota > Metazoa > Arthropoda > Arachnida > Araneae > Pholcidae > Pholcus > Pholcus phalangioides. The sequence continues at coordinate 41,042,429 of NW_028301604.1, read as the reverse complement.
GATAACATCTCAAGTCTCAAGTGACGATCCGTGGAGCGATAAGAATACCCGGTAGGCCCAACTAGAAGATCTCGACATACGACCGATCATGGAGTTGAAGGAATCCACCGGGGGTAAACCAATATGGCAAGATGTCGCCTTTTCAGATTTGTGACATGCAACACAAATAGCTACAATTGTAAAATTGGTTTTAAATTCTTCAAATTGTTTCGTAATATTCTTAAAGAAATTATAAACTGCAAATCCGGCATTATATCAACAATAATGTTTAAGTTTTGGAACTTCTCGAAAGAGATAAAATTAAATCCATTGAGACATTTGATTTTGAAAATATTTTCACTAGCATTCCACATAGAGATTCTTAACATTTGTGAATTTCTCTACAACAACTTTCAACAATGCATAAAAATGGAAAAACATGAATGGTTGAATATTGCAAAATTTTGTATTTTTGATAACTATCTTTTTAATGGTATTTGCTTGTATAAACAAACCACAGGGATTCCTATGGGGACTTATTTTTCAAGTGCTTTTGCAAATATTTCCTTGCATTACTTTGAAAACAAAAATTTAATTTCTCTTAATATTTCTGGTTTCAGATACACTGATGATTTAATAATCTTCAACTACAACAACTTTCACGAAATCAGCCAGCAAGTCTATCCTAGCACATTAAATCTTAAAAAAAAATGAATCACAACAATAATCAAGCTTATTTCCTTGACTTTATTAAATCAAGCTGATTTTTTTGACTTAAACATTGGAAATAAAGCTTGAAAATAAACATTGCTAACAATATGGTCTTAACTGGTATCCATGACAAAAGAAAAGACTTTTAATTTCAAAGTCAATTTTCTAACCCATCACAATTCAAATACACTGCTGGCCATCGTAAATGCAACACCCTGAAGGAAGCATGCAAATAATATGAAATTTACAACATGCATTAGCGGAGGTAAGATATGCAAATGATTAGAATTTCAGCGCAGACGCACATCACGCGCGCCTGTGGCGCCACTTCAAAGCGCTATTTAAGGCTTGGAGATTTCGACGATTTGAAGTACGGCAATTGTATTTTTCTTGTGGTTTTTTCAAAAAAACGATCAATTATGCCTCGTAGAAAACAGCGATCATCTTTTGATCAAGTATCCGAGTTTGACAGAGGAAGGATAGTGGCCTACCGAGATTGTGGATTATCTTTCAGGGAAATCGGTAGTCGTGTTGGACGAAACCAAACAACTGTAATGCGGATATGTGATCGTTGGATGCAGGAGGGTACGACGGACCGACATGTTCGATCGCATCCACCTCAGTGCACCATTTCATGTGATGACAGGTGTATTGTGCGTATGGCAGTGACGGATCGCTCAGCCACATCACGAACCATAGCACAGCACATTCAGTCTGTACCACATCATCCAGTGTCTGCGCGTACCATTCGATGCCGTTTACAGCAGAGTGGTCTGTCCGCAAGACGTCCATTGCTTCGTCTAACCTTGACGCAGAACCACAGACGTCTCCGCCGCCAATGGTGCGATGAAAGAAAGAAGGATGTGGACAGCACAATGGGATGAAATTGTCTTTACTGACGAGTCACGCTTCTGTCTGCAACACCACGATGGTCGGATTCGAGTCGGGAGACACCGTGGACAGAGGATGCTGAACAGCTGCGTTATGCACCGCCACACTGGTCCTGCACCGGGTATTATGGTATGGGGCGGTATTGGATATCACTCTCGCACTCCTCTAGTACGCATTGCTGGTACTTTAAAAAGCCAGCGCTACATCTCCGAGGTGTTGGAGCCAGTTGTCCTTCCTTACCTTCAGGGCTTGCCCACAGCCATATTTCAACAGGATAATGCGTGACCACACGAGGCACGCATTGTCCAAAGATTCTTCGTCAATCGCCAGATTGAATTGCTTCCCTGGCCAGCTCGCTCTCCGGATCTTTCACCGATAGAAAACATGTGGTCCATGGTTGCTCAACGATTGACCCAGATTACATCCCCAGCTGCCACACCAGATCAACTTTGGCAACGCGTGGAAGCTGCTTGTGTAACATGACGACCTGGGATCTCTTACAATCCTGTTGTTCAATTAATCTTGTTTAGGCCCCAGGGTTCGTTGGTTACCGGAAACCACCCGAGGCTTCCGCTGACAATCCGGTTCGGGTCAGTTAGTTCGCTTAGTCTGACGGTCGGGAGGTGGGGTCTCCTAGCCGTCGGGCGAGAATGGGGCCAGAGGTCCCAATAGCTCGTCTAGTTACCTTCTCTTTCCCTCTGGGGGTTCCCGTGGTTCGTCGGTGGAGACCATGTCGAGTCGTCATCGTCAAACTTTATTTTTAATTGTGCAATATAATATAAATGTTCAGCAAAGTGTTATATAAATGTACAATATATTTTACCTCCACGCCGTCGGTGGTTCCTAGGACCATCTTGCGGTTTATAATGTCATGAATTTTTACAATGTGCAATAGGCCTGATCTGGCCAGATCTCCAATTTGTTGTTTGGTTGCCAGATTCAATATTATAATGTTTACAATATTTCCTTTTCTCATGTAGTTATGTAAATCAGATACAAGCTAATACCGCACCTTCAATGTTGTGATTGGTTCTTCAGTGAGGCATTGTGGGAATGCTGCTATATAAAAGCCAGCTAGAGATGTGCTGACTCTCTACTTCCTTCCGATTTCCTTACCTACAACTTATGACCGACTAAACAGTTTAATCAGCAAGGCGTCACGCCCTGTCATGGTGTGAGCTAGATCGTCTCATAAATACAATGAAGTTACAATAGTAGAAGTGTGCCTTGGCACTTATCCTGTCTCATCGCACGTAAGGTTTCAACGGCGTCGTGATCCAGTGATCGGTTAGTGCAGTGGCTGAGCTTTCATCTCAACATGTGTGTTTACACCAAAATCGTCTGAAGCTGGTGGCGACGAGTCTTTGGCTGTGTGGCAGACACCTGGGAGTATCTACCGGACGATGTGATAACACGTGAAAACCTGGACAACGGCGGTGAGATCGATTCATATTTTTGTTTCATTGTGACAATGAGAGAAAAGCTTGTGATAAAATGTTAATTAATAGTTTAACATATAAAGGGCCTGTGATAATTGTGATTACGCTGATTAATGGTTTAACAATATAATTGAATAAATGTTATAGTTCTATCTAAGCTTTGTCTATTCCATTGTTGTCATCCACTCAATGTTTACTGGGGGAAAAATATTAAAGAACCGGGAGGTAACGATCAAGAACGTTACACTTGGTCTGCTGTACCCCAAGAACACATCCAAAGTCTCTTTGAATCAATGCCGAGGCGTGTGGCAGCAGTGATCTCCAACAATGGCGGCTACTCTAGCTACTGATTTTGGCAGGAACCACACTTCACAGAAGTCTATAAATTTAATCATTTGATGCTTGGTCAACATGTTATCTAGAAAATAAATATTGTTGTGATATCTCTTGTCTTTCTTGGTGTTGCAATTTGGGTGGCCAGCAGTGTATCAGAAAAAAGTTTTTCAAAAATATTGTATTTTCTCAAGTTTCTTGCATCAAACACATACAACACCACAACAGGCAAAATGCCCAGCGAGGTGGCTGAGAAAAAGATGCCCATAACAAATATGGATGCCATATATTTCAAAAATAAAACAACCCAATTAAAAATGTAATTAGAAACATTATAAACAATATATAGACACGATAAAATATTATACAATGCCTATAAAGAATACTTATGGATGTCTTATTCTAAGTATGAATAGCTTCTCGATTTACCCCAACATGTTTATCATACTTCTTCTTAAACGTGTCAATTGTGTTACAATTTACTACCTCCGGGGGTAAGCTATTCCATTTATTGAAAACCCTATTAGAGAAAAATTCCCTGCGACACCATAACCTTGGCTGAGATTTTCATTCATTCATTGAGATCATTCCCTCGATGAGAGCTCTAGACATTGGCTACGACTTTTCTCATTTTTGAGAAATTATGCTTTTTTTTTTGACTGATTTTTTTCATTCTAAAGTTTTGAAATTTTTGATTTCCAATTCATTTTTTTTTCAGCTTAACAATGTTTTTTCATTATACTGCATATTACAGCTGGTATTGGTGAGTTTCGACAAAATCAGTTTTTTCACAATATATAGAGATACCGCTGTACTCTAAACTACCTGGGTCCCATTCAAAAAACCTGGGTTCTTTTTGAGTGAAAGTTGGTCCCTCACAAACAAAAAAAATTGATCTTGAAAAAAATTATGTCTCCCCCTCCATAATTCACTGGTATCTCTATGAATTTTTTTTCCAGCAAATTTTTTCCAAAAAATTCCAGCTAAAGACACCTAGGCTAGGTGTCTTTGATCCCCTTCTTATATTTCATCGTTGAAACTGCACGGTGGGTCATGTTCTGGGTAGGAGAAGGCATCTGTGAATCAAGTATAATTCATTTCTAAAAACATATTCTATCCAAAGGTTTATTTACTTTCATTGTCTACTAGTAGGAAGAGCTTGCACAGAAGATCATTAGCACTGAGAATTCAACATATGGAAAATTCCGCACATGTAACAAATCTATACAGTTGATTCCACTTATATAAAACTTTTTTCCCATTTAGAACATCTTTTCCACTTAGTACAACTTATTTTCATGGTCCTAAGAATAAGTAATTCTCATTAAGATTTTCGGTTTAAAGTGTTTTCCTATTTACAACATTTTTTATGATGGTTTTTTGAAAAACTTAAGCAGGATCCACTTTAATTAACAGTTGGAGGCACACATTTATATATTTACTAATAAATCAATCTATAAATTCCCTTCCGATTGTGTGATTTATCATTTCATTGAAAAAATCTCGACACTTTCAATATCTTCTGATCAAATTTAAAGCAAATTCGATTCTCTCTCTCAAACACTGATCTTCGGATTCCCTATTCTTACTTTGGTTTTCCTGGTAAAATGATTTTATTTTTCCTTCTCGATGGTTCACCACTCTGATCTGTCACCATTTAACTCCCACATATTTTCACACCTGAATATGGGAGCTATGTCAGATTTGTGTTGGAGAAACTTAACCTTTTAACGGCCAATGTTCCAATTGGGAACATACTTTCGATTAATTTAAAAAATATATTTCTCTTTCACGAAAATAGCTGATTTTTTTCCCTGAACATATAAGGTTCTGGACTTAATTTAGAAAAGACAAAAGTTATTCGGTTCAGCTTTTATCATGTCAATATTTATTATTCTAAAATCACCCATTTTCAAGGCAAAATATGTTTGTTTTGTTTAGGCAAGTTTGTTTTAATTATTAAAATAGTTTTTGTAAACATACATGCATCTCAATTTTTTTTAAATTCTGGAATATTGCCAAGAATGATAAGAAATGCTCAATGAGACAAAAAAAAAAATTTTCAGTTCATCATAGAGATACCGCTGTACTCTAAACTACCTGGGTCCCATTCAAAAAACCTGGGTTCTTTTTGAGTGAAAGTTGGTCCCTCACAAACAAAAAAAATTGATCTTGAAAAAAATTATGTCTCCCCCTCCATAATTCACTGGTATCTCTATGAATTTTTTTTCCAGCAAATTTTTTCCAAAAAATTCCAGCTAAAGACACCTAGGCTAGGTGTCTTTGATCCCCTTCAAACCCCTTTTGAACTCCAGGGAACTTTTCCTATGATTGTTCCCAATTGGGAACATTGGCCACTACTGGCTATTCTAGGTGCAATGCAGAGGAGTGGCATTCCAAAAATCAATTTATTGCTTTTTCCCTCTCTGTGGTGCGTCTCAAAAAGAAGGAAAAGTATCAAATTTTACATTCCGATGTTTACATGCAGCACCCCCCCCCCTTTTTTTCTGTAACTGACCTTGCCCCCCCCCCCACCTTCCCTCTACATTTTGAGTAATTTTGTTGGTATGTTGGTCTTTCAGTTCTCAGTTGATATCTGGTCTTGTGACTTCCTACACCTCTTTTTACCATCTTTTTTGTTATACTAGTAGCTTATTAGACTGAGTTTGGAGATTCTGATACATCACATCTCTCTGATGAAAAATTTGAAATGTGCCAGCTACTGCCTGGTGAAAATGAGCAGGTTACAGATGAGGAAGACATTGATGACAACATGCTTGGCCCGGTCTTTCCTACAGATGATCGTGGATATCTGTGGTTTAAGATCACAGCATAGTTCATTTGTGGGTGAATTTGCAGATCCTATCAACATGTCTTCTACATCAAAATTGCCTTTCAAAGATCAGATAATTACCCAGTCAAAAAATAAGAAAACATCATGTGTCAAGTGCCAAAAGACTAAAATTCACGCAACTGATGTGGAAAAAAAGCACTGCATTCGACAAAAATATAAGAAGTGAACCTACTGAAGCAATCAGTCATGAGTTTCCTGAGCTAAGTGCAAGCCGACTCTATTGATATTTTTTTTCAAATTTTTATCGCAAGAGTACCTCAGTTACTTGGCTGAGATGACAAATATTTATGTCGCACAATATGGATTGAATTTGAAAATTTAGTGGAAAGAAATCGCAAAGTCTTTTGGATTGCTTTTGCTAAGTGGGTATCACGAAATACCAAATGAAAATGATTACTGGGGTACTTTCAGTAGACACAGCAGTACCGATCGTCCCCACTGTTATGCCAAGAAATAAATTTAGACACATAAAAAAGAACTTCCATTTGATGGATAACTCTTTCTTACAACCGGGTGATAAGTTGGCTATCTATGATGAATTAAATGAAAAATTCTCGATTGATATCTCTTAACTAAAAAATCAGAAGGAGAAATTAACAAAAAAAATAATGAAAATCAGCTGGAATCTGAATTCGGCCGGTAAAAGGTTAAGAGTGTGCTTATATGTGTGTGTCCAGTATATGGCGTGTTCTGTGTTCAGTAGGTTGTGCCAACTAGATACTTTCTCAAACAGAGCAAGCACCCATTTTGGCACACCCATGTAATGTAGAAGCAGTTATAGGGTGAATTTGGTGCCACCCCCCCCTCAAGTCCAGAACCTGGGACACTAGACCCGCCTGTCGCTCCCAGTGTAACATGACGAATGTTACACATGTCTGGAATCCTTGTACAGATGTGTATTATTACGGGCCTGATGGTTCAAAATTTCGTAGCTCTGTACAAATCCGTTGTTACCTTAGTCAACAAGATACAGATCTTGAAGTTGACAAGTTTTGTTTTGATGGTCTTTTGTCTTTAAAGGGAGATATTTATCGTGTTGTAGGAAAAAGGTTTAATAGATAATGTTTTTTTTGTTCACTGTTCTACTGCGGGTAGACGTTGTGTTGTCTGTGTGTTTCACTCTTTGTTTGGGTGTAGGTTTTTTGGTTAGTATTTTTTTGTTTGGGGATAGTTGTCCTTTTCTACAAAAAAATTTTATAGATAAAATTTCTTTTTTTTGTAGAAGGGGGGAAGTGCAACATCACAACCTGGGATCCTTCACAAATTCCTTCATTTCAATATAATTCTAGTTTAGTCCCAAGGCGGGTACCCCGGAATGCCGAGGTACCCGCTGGCATTACAGCTTGGGCAGTTAAGGGGTGGGGTCTCCTGGCTGTCAGGCGAGAACGGGACCAGAGGTTGGGCTACTGATGTCCCACATAAATTCCGTTTACACCCGTGTGATGGATCCTGGAGCTTGTCATATTACCTTCCTCTCCCGATCTTAGGGTCCCGCAGATCGCTGATGGGAATCCTGCAGAGTCGTCGTCAAACTTCGGAAAATGAAAATATTATTGTGCAATATCAAATTGTAATAAATGTTTTGCAATGTAATTATACAAGAATAATATACAATGTTTTTACCTTCATGTTGTCTGTGGGCTGCGGACCACTTCACTGTCAATAATTTCATGAGAATTTCAATGTGCAATAAGCCTATTGTTGCGGACCCTGGCGAGGTCATCAATGTTTACCTTTTCTATGTTGTCAACTTCCATATGTCAAACGTTGAAAATAGTGTTTTATTCCGTATGATATGTAAATGAGTTTTACTGTTCAGTATGTTAAGTTTTACAGGCTATTGATTCTGCTGTCTGATTGGTTCTTGGAATATAGAGGTTTTTTCTTAAAAGTCACTACTATGCAGAGAAAAGCGCAGATCTAAACAAACATACAAAGTTCAGCCCTTAGCAAGGCATCTCGCCTCGTGCAGAGTACATCATTATGTTCTGGTGAATCTACAGTCCAACTAGGGTGAACGCTACGACCTAGGGGCTCTTGTTCCCAGCAGTCGTGGGACGACGAAAGATGGAGCGCATTAGCTTTCTCTCCAGGATGTCTACTTCACCGAAACCTGGTCTAGTGTGCCTAACGTGGAAAAGGGAGACCTCGACGGGGACAGCGGAGATGGGCTGATGCCATCATAGAACCTCCATCACATGAGATGTTGAGCAGACATAGTCTCGGGACTCGACTATTTGGAATACTGGCAGGTGACATCCTCACAGTTAGAGAAGTTGGCACGTAGGTGCAATGAACTCTGTCTAACCGATTGACAGATCGGTGATACCAAATTCATTTTGATGTGCAATATTTACTAAAGCTAAAACTCAAAACGATTAAAGATAAACAACAATTTTTTAAACTGGTTAAAGCTTTAAGAAGTGTAAAAAAACTTTAATGTTAGTGGAAAAAATATTGTGTTTCATTGTTGTCATTCACAAAAGCTGACTTTATGTTGGGGAAACATAAAAACAGAATACGGGATGTAACAACAGCCAGTACGTGACATCAGTTGTGGCCCTGCATCTATTCTACAAACTGGTAATGCATTTAAAGTTTAATGTATACATATTTGTGTTGCAGGTCTGTCAGATTCCTGTAGCAACCGAAATTTTATTCTAAAGAAATAGCCAACTTAAAATTTGAAAACCCGATAGAAAATCACATTTTTAGCCGATTGCCATTGCACAACTCAGGTTCCAAACTCGGATTTCCACCAAAAGCAAAATTTGGGGGTGGGTTATGAGGGGCCTCTTCCCTTCCTCCTCTCCCGAAGATCAAAAATTACAAATATTTTTGTAGAGAATTAAAATACTGGAATAAAATAATTTCTTTTATACTATCAGTAGATCCTTGTGCCCCTCCAAAAGCCAATTTTGCACACACACCCATGATTTTTGCGATGTGAAATGGTGACTACCACATAGCAGCTAGATGACAAAACTGTTGATATTCAAGGTAGAGTTTTTACAGATTTGGTTTTTTCCCCATGATCTCCGGAAAGTTTTACAATTTGAACGGGTGTTCCAATCCTTTACAATTAAAAATAAATGTACACTTGCAATATTGTAGGAACAAAGCGAATTTACGCCGTATAGACGCTATCTTTGAATGCCAGCAGATAGAATGCTGCGAAAGTACAGTAATTTCCGGTATGTAACCGGGAGAAGATCCGCAGGGAATAAAAACTCCAAAATTTTACAATTAAAGGGCCCGTCATTCAGGGAAGCAACTAGATACCCCTCATCTTATTCATCAACAACCTGCATATATATCAATATAGTACAGTTTATAAAGTAGTAAAACCACTTTTTCAAGGTCGTGCGATCATGATACATGGTAAAAAGAAAAAAAAGTTGGAGAGATTTTTTTCTCTACTTTTTTTCTTCTTAGAACTAGGAAAGAGTGCATCCCAAAGGATGCGTGAACAAAATTTTTATGCATTCTTTTCCGAAATTCCAGGTCAATGGCATATCTAATTATATATATAGAAAAATGTACATTTTTTTTTTTTTACTTACCTATCCACTTCAAATATGAATTCAGCAGAGATACAACACCTTTTATGTCCCAAACATATGGATATAAGTCATATAATAATGATCTATTGGGACAATATGTCAATCTCGTGAGCAATTTCCCAACAGCTTGTGTTATTTCATCAAATGCTGCAGCTCTATTGTACCACTCCTGCACCTCTGGATTGTCTGAAACATTTTTCTTTCGTAGGTTTAGTGAAATTAGATGTCCATGTGATTTCAGCCACTGAAATTCTTGTAGTAATTTCACACCTTGTCTTCCATGTTCAAAGGGTAAATAAAATAAATCAACCAATAAAGATATGTCTTTAAAGTTTAATTGTTTCCCTTCTACATCTACAGAGCTCTCGACTGATTCTGTTTGCATATCCTCTGCTGTATCTTCTTTATTCAAAGTTTCACCTACTATATCCTCTTTTACAGGAGAAAATGACTGTAAATTATGTTCTGATGATTTGGGAGAGAGCGAGGGATTGCAATCCATTGGTTCTAAATTGTTACAATCTTTTACAGGAGCCAATAAAGAACTTGTTAATTGGTTAGAAAGAGGTTGAAATGATGGTTCTTCCAAAATATGGTCAAGGGAGGTAGGACTGTTTCGATCAGGCTGCGATGTGTTTGCAGCAGTCGAAAAAACACTGGTAATGACAGGAAGTGGACATGCTGGTATAGGAGTTGGAACTAAAGGAGCATTAACCATTCTACCAAATGCATTTTTGGCTCTATAAAACTCTGTTATCCATTCCATTATAGCTATTTTTATAGCATTTTTTGGATGATAAGTGTTTGGGCCAAGTTGTGATGGGATATCTTCAACTGAACCATCCTCATTTTCTGATTCAAGTTTTATATCTGCAGTCACAGAATCACCTAAAAGAGAGAGAAAAAAAACACATTTGAAAATAAATGAGCTATGTGAGTTCCGAGAATCACATTGATATGTTAAGAAAATAATTTCTAAGGAATTAGAACATTGCAGAAAGTTGCAATTTAGAACATTGCATTTACAGCTAAATCTAATTTTGCCCTTCCTCATTCTAGGGGGCAATTCAAGCATTACATCAACAGATTTTCAGCATTTTTTACCACTTTACCCTACCCCGTCAGCAAAATTAAGTAAGCTCTGTCCCCCTTCCCAGGACTATCTTCAGACCTCATTACCGTCACCCTGGGCAAAGTAATTTTTCTGAAGCCCTTACCTGGTAATAAATTTGTGCCTTCCAATTTACATGCTTGTACTAAAAAAATTTTAAGCAGATCTCATTCACTCGAGGCCCCCAGACCATGCATGGGTGAGCCCTGTGTTAAAAGACACTACTGCTCCCACCTCCTACTACATATTAGGATCAGAGGTGTATACAGGGTGGCCAATCTCCCCCCCCCCCAAGACAATCATAAATTTATTTTTGATGTAAAAAAAATTAAAATATTTTAAGAAAACACATTTACATGTTATAATAATCAATCTATTCATTTTAATGCTATTTAAAGGCCAATGACTATAGAACTTACTTTTTAAAATGTTTCTTGTGCCCTCATCTTCCCCCCAACAAACACTTCTATACCCTCTTCAAAGATAAATCCTGTGCATGCCCCCCTGATTGGGATTGCTCTTCAAGAATATACATAGCGAGTCTGACCACCATCATCTGACACTACTGTAATAAACTTTGTAAGAATTTTTCACAAGATTACAGATAGAACAACTATAGCATGTTTTTTTACAGTTTTGCGTATTAATTAATGGAGTGATGTAGATAGGTAATAGATAACAAAGATGTCATTAATATTATATTTTCATAAAGGACGGTTGATGATAAAATCATTCAAACTCCTCTTTTAAGCAAATCAGAACCCGCTTCCCAATGCAGGCATAAGAGAGGTTCCACTATACAGGCTGTCCCAATTGTTTGCACAGCAGATATCTCTGTAACCGGTGACTTTCAAAGCATAAATTTGGGAAAAACAGCGTTAAATGTGGGTAAAATTGTTTTTACACATTTAGAGGTTTTTTTCCCAACTTTCATCCATTTTTCAAATTTGAATATGTCAGTGAATATTGCACGTGGAAAAGTGAAATTTTTTTTGTTAGCCTCAGAAGAGACTGGGCAACAACTTTCTAATTGGGATTTTCAGCACACAGAGACTGTATGGGGATCTGGTGTATTATTGCTAAAAAGCAAGTTTCGGCGCAGACAGCCGAATGACCTATATAATAGAGCTAGAGAGTTTTCATATGGAGCCATGTGGCTGACACAGCCAGCGGCAGCTCGCTCGTATGTTCTCGATGTATCATTACCGTTTTTGTCTTCGTTGTAATAATTGTTTAATTAAATATTTTATTATGTTCGCGGAGAGAATTCAATATATTTGTCAACATCAGACCCCCTTTACTTTCTACCATGACATTGGTGATCCGTAGTTCCAGTAACATCGCTGCCTTCACGATGTCTCGCTGCCCTCTGGTCGGCAATGGTCATTCCTGACTCTTTCGCGCCGTTGGATTATCATCTACGCTGATCCTTTGAACTTGTCCACTTTCTTCACAGATTCTTCTCTGGACATTTTTCAGCGCTCAGAGTCTCCTGTTCAAGGGGTGAGTTGCGTTTTTCTTGGCCACCACTTACTTTACTTTTCACTTGTGTCAACCGAAACTCAGGCAAATCCAACTATGGCGATGCCGCCTCAACCTCAACTTGCTCATATCTCATTTTGCACACCTCTCTTTTGGAAAAATAATGTTGAACTATGGTTTATTTAAGTCAAATCTCAATTTCAGGTTTCTGGCATCCCCGACGACAAAATACAATTTCCCAATGTTGTCGCTGTATTGGATAACAATGTACTACTTACCGTTAGTGACATTGTTTGCAAACCTCCAGACGAAGGTGCATACGAAACGTTAAAAGGTTGTATAATCAACCAATATGCCGAATCCAGAAATGCACGATTATGCTCTCCCCTTCATGACTTACAGCTAGGTGATAAGAAACTTTCTCAGCTCTTGCGGCAAATGAAAGATCTAGCTCACGATGACGTTTTGAGATGGTTGTTTTTACAGTGACTGCCAGTCAACATGCAGCAAATCTTGTCGGTCAGCAAGGATCAACTGACAGAGTTTGCGTTAGTAGCTGACAAAATCGATGAAGTCACTGATGTTTCACCGATTATCGCAGCTGCTTCTACCTTCACGGTCATTCAAAACCTCAAAAAGAAAGTGGAAGCTCTCACTGAACAAATTGAGTTCTTGTCGTGAGGGCGTTCACTGACAAAAAAACTTTCAGCACCGAAATCGTTCAAACACAAGAAACAAAAACAATTTGCAAAACTGTTTCCACCGAATCTCTGTTGGTATCACAGGTGTTTTGCTGCAAAGGCTTGCAAGTGCATCAGCCCCTGTAATTTTTCGGGAAATGTGCAGGCTCATCAGAACTAGCGGCATCTGATGCTAGCCGCCTCGAATGCCAATTAATCATTCCGAATCTCAACACTGGTTAGCATTTTCTGATTGATTCGGGCGCAGCATGTTCCCGTCTTCCCCGTTAATCACATACGTGACCGCAAACCAGCTGTCCACGAAAACTTCATTTTATACACTACCAATGAAACCGCTATTAAAACATATGGCAATAAACATTTAGTACTCGACTTGGGTTTACGCAGAGACTTTCCTTGGTCATTTGTCATTGCCAATGTCTCTCTCGCCCCATCTTTGAAGCTGATTTTATGTAACGGTTTGAGTTATTACTTGATATCAAGAACCATCGACTCATTGATCAATTAACATCTCTTATTGCACAAGGTAATGTTTTGCCTGGTCAGCCTCCTGGTTTGAAGACCATTTTTGGTACTTCTTGCTATTACCAGCTGCTGTCAGAATTTCCAAAACATTATGCAATCTGCTCTCAATCAGATGCCTGTTCATCACTCCACATCATACTGGATTCTCACGGATGGTCCACCTGTTGTCCATCTACAGGACTTGCGCAAAGTTTTTTAACGTCTCAACAAGTATCGCTTTGTTCTCAACATCAGTAAATGTGTGTTTGGCCAAACCGAATTACTGTTCCTTGGTTACCTCATATCTTCGAGAGGTATATCACCATTACCTGAGAAGGTCAGTGCTAGTATCCGAAGCCTACCACAGTGTACGATTTAAGGCGCTTCTTAGCTCTCATAAATTTTTACCATAGGTTTTTGGACCTAGCAGCCGAAAAGCAATCTGCACTCCAAGACCTGGTAAAAAGTAAGAAGAAAAAAGACAAGACTCCTATTGCTTGGACTCCTGCAACTAAAAAGGCTTTCCAGACTTGTAATGCTGCAATGTTGACTTACTCTAAGCAAGACGCTGAACTGGTTCTTATGACTGATGCCTCAGACACAAGTCTTGGAGCAGTGCTGAATCAAAAGCACTCCACTTCAGTTGAGCCCATTGCTTTCTTTCTACGCAAGCTTACTGCAACAGAAAAGAACTACAGTGTTTACGACTGAGAATTGCTGGGAATCTATTCTGCTGTTTGACACTTATATAATTTCTTGGAGGGCAGACAGTTCACCATATTCTGTGACCATAAGCCTCTGACCTATGCCAGATGACAGACAAGTGCTCTCCCACGCAGCTATGACAACTCGAATACATATCCCAATTTTCAACTAACATACAGCACGTTTCTGGTGAGCAAAACACTGTTGCTGATGCATTTTCTTGCTTGGCAGGCATAGAAATGCCCGGCAATATTGACTCTCATCTGATGGCACAGGAACAGCAATGCGATGAAAGTTTGCATTTCTTACAGCTTGACAGTTCCCGCCTAGATGCGAAACCGTTCGCTCTTTCGTCTGATGGTCCTGATCTTCAATGTGACATCTCAACTGGCATTATTCAACCTCTTCTACCAGATAGCTTACAAAAAGCTGTTTTCAATTCTATGCACTCACTTTCACACCCAAGTGGTTGTGCTACAACAAAGTTGGTAAAAAGCAGATTCATATGGCCATCTTTGGAAAAAGACTGCATGCATTTTGCTAAATGTTGCATGACTTGCCAGAAGAGCAAGGTCAGCAGACATGTCAAGTCACCACTCTGACAGTTCCCATTACCCAAATCTTGGTACAGGAATGTCCACATTGACATTGTTGGTCCTTTGTCACCTTCACATGGCTACACGTACTGTCTCACATGCGTTGACAGATTTACTCAGTGGCCTGAAGTGTTTCCTATGGTCAATCAAACTGCTGAATCTGTTTCTGAAGTTCTCTTTGCAGGATGGATTTCAAGATTCGGTGTCCCAGAGGTTGTTACTACTGACCTTGGTGCAAAATTTGAATCTGAGCTGTTCCGTTCTTTCACTCGCCTACTGGGTACAGAGAGAACAAGAAACACTGCATACCATCTAGCTGCTAACGGGATGGTTGAGTCATTCCACAGACAGCTAAAGGCTTCCATCATGTGTCTTCAGACTAGTAGCTGGACAAAAGCATTGTCATCCGTTTTACTTGGAATCCGCTGCAGCCTGAAGGAAGATGTTGGAGCCAGTCCCGCAGAACTCATCTATGGTGAGGCGCTACGTTTACCAGGGGAATTCTTGCACTCTTCCAAGATCTCTCCACAAGCTGACCAATTCTTGGTTCATCTCAGAGAACACATGCAGAACCTCAAATCTGTTCCAGCAAGTCATGATGGTCAACACGACATCTTCGTTCATAAGACATTGTTCACCGACCTATCCGGACACCTTACAACAGACCCTTCAAGATTCTTGCACGTAGTGACAAGTTCTACACCTTGGACGTCAATGGCAAATCTCAAACTGTGTCAATCGACAGTCTCAAGCCAGCCTTCGTCCTCGCTACTCCAGAAGACCTTACAAGAGAGACAGACTGTTCCACACATCAGACAAAACAAAAACTGATTCTCCACGAACTGTGATAACTCGTTCTGGTCGAACTGTAAGATTTTGTTTTCCTCCAGCCTCACCGGCTTACGGTCTTGGGGGGAGAACAGTGGGGATCCGGTGTATTATTGCTAAAAAGCATGTTTCAGCCCAGAGAGCAAAATCTTGTTTCAATCTCGTATTTATGCCATAAGAAAATAACGGGGGATTGTGCGTGTTTTCACGGAGTCACGTGATCTTCCGACGAATGATGTTGCGGATGACGTTCTCAGCACTGCCAAGGCGAAGACAGCTGATGTCATACTCCCTCTAGCTCGATGGTGCAAACATAGTGCATCCACATTTCAGATTCCGAAAACCTGCGTCGCCTCCGATAGGTTAAAAAACCCAAACTTTTTTTAGCTCAAAATTCGATTTTTTAATCAATCTGAGACGACGCTGGTTTTTGGAATCTGAAATATGGACGCACTATTTTCACACCCAAATGCAGGAAACCTTGGCAGAACCAGTTATCTTGATGAATTCTACAAAAAAAAACCGGAACACACACAAAGGTTTTCAATTGTCTGCATACATTATATCATACTTGGCAACTTAAAATTAAGTTACCAACTAAAGCACTTGCCTCATGTAAATGGGCCTTTAGTTACAGTAGCAACGCCGAGGTTGACGCCACAGCATGATTCAAATGACGTCATCGAAAGCTGAAGAGGGAAATTTCAGAGAACCCCGATTGGCGCAGAAGCGCCAAATTTTCTCGGAAAATCAACGTTATGGCGCAGTATGTAGCAGGAAATTGCTAATGGTGCAGCTTGGCGCAATTGGCGCAGCAATCCCATCCCTGTTATTATACTTTATTGTTTTATTTTTATGTATGCTTATAAATTATATTCTTATACATTAAGTATATAAAGGATGTAAAAATTAAGGTCCTAAATGGGAACAATTGGCATACTTGGATAGCTGATATTAAGGTCCTTCTCATGGATAGGCGTTGTTGGTCTTTCATAAATGAAACAGAACCTCCATTGGATGATGAAACCGCATCACGTAAAGAAGTATTGGATTATGATTTGAGAAAAAATAGGGCATATTCAACAATATACTATGCAGTTGATCCGCTGTACGGAAGTCTGATAGCTAAAAATACTGATGGGAAATCTGCATACATGACACTAAAAGAGTACTTTGAGCCAAATACCAGAGCACATGCCATCTCATTATTAGATGAATTTTTCTCACTTAATTTGATAAGAGATCAGAAACTATAGGGTTATATTGTGTTAGATTGAGAAATTGTGTACAAAGATTAAAAGATGCTCGACATGCATCAGAATCTTTATATCAGAGTTTTCAATTGATAATATGGTCAGCCTAACAATAAGCAATTCTTTACTTAGGATCTCTATCTCCCGTATTTCCACTGATAAAATATGGTAAACCTATGTATACCAATTTGTTTTCCGTGACCAACATACCACGGTCACTTTCCCTCGAATAGATGAGTTAACGGGAGCTTTATACATTATATTTTTTGTTCATAAATCCGTAGATAAAAATCTTGGTTACTTCAAGACAAAATGATATCGCATAATCCGCATTTGGAAGTTCCATTTATCAATGATGAAATATTAACAGTAGAAAGACGGAACGGGGGTCTTTTTGACCCTGCACGCTGTTTAAGCTTACATATCTCTGCTAAGAATAAACCAAACCACCTGGAATTTCTGGACTTTTCCTGAATTAGCAAGTTCTTATTGTATACCAAAGCTTCCTTTCGTTATCTTTTTTAACAACGAAGCTACGAGCGGATATACCTAGAAAGACTGAAGAGGGTCATAGTGACCCTTCCTTATATCCTAGCACATTATGTGGTAAATACTACTATCGTCGTCACAATTGATTTCTAAGTAGGTTATAATCCTTCTAAAAGTCTTTTTTGCATTTGATCTTGTGTGTGACCTTTCTTTTCCTCTCATTCTTATCTGCAAGTGTCGTCAGCAGGTGTGTCATTTTTGGTTTTTGTCAAGCATTCTTATCATATTATCCGTTAAATTGTTTATTCTGGGACGTAGAAAATTTGAATGCATGTAATCTTTTCAAACAGTTAGTTTAGAACATAATTTCCCAAACTTTTTGTTCCATCGCCCCCATCTTCAGATAAATTTTTCCCTCATCGCCCCCCAACTCAAGCGAACCCATAGGATCCTATATTATACCTGTGGTTTCTATCGCCCACCAGGAGGCGATATTGCCCACTTTGGGAAACTGGTTTAGAATGACGAGAAAATGTATATTTACTGAAAAAATACTCCAGGAGATGCAAAGATTAGATGAGAGAAACTCTGGAAGCAGTTATGATGAAAGTGCAGAAGAGCATAGATCTACCCTATGTCGAACTGTAGTGAAGAAAGTAGCGGTTCTGGTGAAGATTTAAATCAATATAAAATTATTTCTCGGGCGCGGTAGCTCAGGTTGATAAGATACTCGCCTAAAGTACCAAAGGATGTCTAGAGGTGTCGCGAGTTCGATACCCGGTTCGTCTTTGTCAGAAAACTTCCCTGACACAGGGGTACAACAGGCACGGTGACTTGACCGCAGAAAGTCCCCCATTGAGGAGTTAGTGCACCAACCTCTCGATGAGCATAGAAACAAGCTTGCCGTTCGGAAACCGCAATAAATTATATGTCCCGGTCTAATTAGCTCTCGTGTGCAGAAAATGACCGTGGTGTGACTCATTATAACTCGTTGAAGCCACAGAAACGATCTAAGAAACTGCAGCAGATGGGAGCATATGGAAAATCATAGAACCTTCCTCAACTTTAGGATGTCGAGGATCACAAAATATATTGAGAGAAAATCAAGGCCCCACATTTTATGCGTTCAAAAAACATAAATGAAAGTGTTCTGGGTTCATGGGGCCTTATTTTCTGCGACAAAATGATTCGACATATACAGAAGCTGAAGCCCATCGTCGTCTGAATGAAACTTCTTGGTCGGTTTCTTTGCTTGAACTGGATGCAATGATATCCATTATGCATGCAAGAGGTGCAAAAAACTTCCTACTGAATTCATTGTGGTCGTCGAGATTTGGGGTCCCCTATTTTTTCCCCAAACAATTACAAGACATTGTTTCAAAGAAATTTTGAAATTCATGCAATTCGATCTGAAATCTGAAAGGTCTGAAATATTAAAAACTGACCAATTTTCTCTTGCATGTTCACTATGGATTTCATTCATAGAATACAGTGCGACTTGCTACAAACCAGGGCCCAATCTAACTGTCGGCGAACAACTTCTACCATCAAAAGCAAGATGTCCATTTACACAGTATATCCCAAGTAAGCCAGATAAATTTCGGATAAAATTCTGGCTTCGTGCCTGCGTTGATTCCAAGTATATTCTGAATGGACAGAAAATCAGTTTCGATTACACTGGGGCAGATAACACCAGACCAGCAAATCAACTTGTCTATGAACATGTAATTCGATTAGCCAAACCTTATCTACGAGAACGTCGAAACAAAACAACAGATGATTATTTTACATCACTGAGATTATGTGCATTTTTGAAAAGGACAAGCTTGGTTGGGACCCTTCAAAAAGACTGTCGTGAGGTACCTCCAACTACTAAAACAGGAACACACATCTCTACTCGTCGATAGTATTCAAAACTGGAACTGATATTTTGATGACATCTTATCAGAGAAAAAAGATTAAAAATGTTCTAGTTCTGAGTTCACTTAATACTGATGTAACTATCAACGGAAACGTGAAAAAGACCCCCGAAACAGTGGCCTACAATAACGAAATTAAATATGGAGTCCACATCGTGGATCAAATGGTGCGATTATACACCAATAAGAATGGAAGTCGTCGCTGGCCAATGCATGTTTTCGGCAAAAAATTACGAACCTCAACAGATCCTTTTTCATGAGAGCGAAAGGGGAAACATTTGCGGGAAAAAAATGACGAAAATTCTGTGAAATTTTAATTTGACGAAATTGTAATATTTTATACCGCCCCTCAACAGATCCTTTTTCACGAGAGCGAAAAGGATATGTTACAGGGAAAAAATGACGAAAATTCTGTGAAATTTTAATTTGACGAAATTGTAATATTTTATACCGCCCCTCAACAGATCCTTTTTCACGAGAGCGAAAAGGATATGTTACAGGGAAAAAATGACGAAAATTCTGTGAAATTTTAATTTGACGGAATAGTAATATTTTATACCGCCCCTCAACAGATCCTTTTTCACGAGAGCGAAAAGGATATGTTACAGGGAAAAAATGACGAAAATTCTGTGAAATTTTAATTTGACTAAATTGTAATATTTTATACAGCCCCTCAACAGATCCTTTTTCATGAGAGCCAAAGGGAAATGTTTCCGGAAAAAAAAGAAAATTCTGTGAAATTTTAATTTTATGTAATATTTTATACCGCCCCTTAAGAGATTTGTTGGAAGAAGATATTTGGGTCATTGTATTTCAAATCATCCGGCAAAATGCCAAAATGACACCCATAATCTCAGATTACAATGATTTTTTTTTATTTGTTGCATTTACCATCCTTATTAACCGTGTGAAATATTATTTGCATATCTCTAAAACTTTTTGAGAAAAAAAAATGTTGAAATTTGTCAAAAACTGATGCAGATGACTTTTCCGAGGCTCAATTTTTAAGCGGCATTGTTTGGGAAAATAAATCATAACTTTTTCAATTTTCAATATATTCAAGTGAAATTTTCACTAAAGTGTTCACAAAAACATACAGAATATGAATAAAAACAATTAATACACTTACATTTCAAATTTACATGCAAAAAAATTATGTAAACTTTGTTTTTGTGGAATTTTTCGTTAGAAAAAATACAATTTTTCAAACGTATTTTTAGACCAGAGGCACAGCAGTTACCAAAACAACTTTTATTTTAAATTTCTCCTAAATATATGAAGTAAAATACTGGAGAAAAAAAAATAATGGTTTTTTGACCGTTAATATGTTTATTCTGGCTCGCAACACAAAATTCATCGAAATAAGACTGGATCGTTCCGATTTCAAATCATTCAACTAGATACTGAAATGCAACCCATCATCCCGGATTCCAATTATTATTTTTTATTTATTGCTTCTACCATGCTTGTTGACTATGCAAAGTTTCATGTACATATCTCAAATATTTTTTGAGAAAAAAAATGTTTTCTAACCTCATGAATGACGTCTCTTAGGCTAAACCCCATTCAAGCAATATTATTTGTGAAAATATATCATAAATTTGCAGATTTTCAATACATTCAAATGAAATTTCCACTAAAATGCTCACAAAAAAATGTAGATTATGACTAGGAAAGAAAATTTAAACAATTGCATTAAAAAATTAGATTGCAAAAAATCGTTGAAATTTAATTTTTGATTCTTTTTATAATAAAAACACGATGGCTCTCCTTTGCTTTTTCATTTACAAAAGCTCTCCTGCTTTTCGCACAGCATATTCAGTGACATTGAACTCTTCAGATTTTTTTCCGTGTTCCCCTTTCTTAAAGCAGGGGCCAGAGTTAAAATTTACAGTTTTCCCCTTGTTGTGATGGCTAAATTGAGTCTTATTTGTAATTAACTTTATTAAAATAATCATATTTGCTTTATGTTTAATATCTTCATTAAGTGTGCTTTGAGATTCATTTTCTGGTAATTGTTCTTCAATAACTTTACAAACATTTGATTTTAAAGTGTTACAAGCAGATTCAACTTTTCTTTTGGCATTGTTTGACTTGCACTGTGGAGCTACCCTATGAAGTTTAATTGGTGACTCTTCTATGTTCTGTAGAGATGAATTTATTTCTTTAAGAGCTTCTTGTTTAATAATTGACATTTTTCCAAGTTACTTCTCTACATTACTATCACTGTTCATCTCTTCACAGTATTCAGTTTCTTCACCTAATTTATTGTTGTTTATATTCACTGTCCCTACAGGCATGGCATATTTTTTGCCCTGGAATTGATTTTGTACAACCATTTATTTCATTTATACATGAAAAATACAAGTTTATTATCCTTAAACCTTTTGTTATTTTTTTCTTATGACATTTTAAAGGATTAAAGCATGCTTTCAGATATATTTCATACTTTGAGAAAAAAGCTCTATGATGCTTAAACACACAGTATATAAATGTTAAGAACTTGCTCCACTCCTCAATATTGATGTCCGATGGGGCCAATGATGTAATGGGTAACAGATTTTACACTTTTGCATAACACTTTTTATGACAGTCAGATCCAGTTTCTTTTCCAACACTATAAATTTCAAGTGCATTTTCTGAAATTTTACTCTGAATTCCAAACTGATATAAAATATTTAGCTCAAATGGAAATTGTGTTATCATAAGAAAAATTTGCTAACCCTGGAGTAGGCTACTTTATGGAGTACATTCTCTGTCTTCAGCAAGATCATAATTGAGACTTGCATCATTTGATGGGGGTGGGGGCAGTTTAGTTCTAACACTTTTGTTTTAGTTTTCGCAATAAAGCAGCAGCAGTGACTTTATCATCACCTGCTGGAATGATAAAGTCTTATAATTAAATAAGACACTAGCTGCCCTCTGAAGGACAAAGACCAGTGTGCCATAGTTTATATCTTCACAGAAGCTATTATTATTTTTTACAATCATCATCACAACAAGAAACATCTCATCTAATATATCACCACCAGGCATTATATACATTAGGTTTTAATTCTACTCTTCCATCTGCCTCAGCTACAAAAATCAGGTTGTATCTGATAATTATTTCATTCTTTGTGATTTGATGGCTCATATTCTGGCTTTTTATCAGCAATTTTAAATTATTTCTTAGGAAAAATCTATCTAGGTCTGTATCAGGGTTGGCAGGTTTTTGACACATGGCAGTTTTTGACGGTTTAAACCGCAGTTTAAACTGTCACGTCAAAAACCCTCCATCAAAAACCTTTGTCAAAAACCTCAAATATTGCTTTTCGATATAAAAATTCCCATTGAAAATGCACACGTTAATTGCATGTAATGTTTAAAGTGACTATGTTATACAAAGAATAAATATTTAATAAGATTCTAAAATAATTTTCTACTCCCGACAGAATTATTTTGGACAATATATGTTTTTTTTTTTCTTATAAAATTTGAATAAAGCATAACATGAGCATTGAATGGAAAACTGTGGAACGATTTGACACTCTTTGATTCAAGATGATTCTTGACCTTCCAAAATTTCTTCAACTGCTTATATATATGCATTGATATAAACTATCTGCTGTACTCTTTTTACAACAGATAAGTGTTTAAAAAAGTTTATTACATCATGTATGTAATGTTGATTTCTGTTATTATTAAATTATCTAGATAACCACTGATACTTAAAACAATACTCTTATTGCACATAACATTGAAATATATCTAGCGATCAAAATACTAAATTGTAGGACTAAAATGTCATTTAATTTGGCAATGCTAGCGTGTATATGTCAAACTTGGTTTATTCTTACTTTTGCACTATGATATGGTACATTTACTAGTATTTATAATGCAATGGTTTTCCAATTGAAGCTGTATTCAAACGTGCAAAACAAATGCTTTGGGTATCAAGTCTTGTTAGCTCTGCTTTGGTTGAAAATACTCTTTAAAGCTGTGTGAATTTATACACGCTGATCTAAGAAATTTTCAGGCGAAAATAAATGAGTTTAGTTAGTGCATTAACAGATGCTGCGTCAGAAATTGTATATGGAATAAAATTTTGGGCAGATCAGAAAATTTAAAATATCAAAATATATATATTTTCCTCAGTAATTATAATTCTGAATATAAAACCCTTTAATCTAAATAAAAGTAAGTATTTTGTTATTTAACATATCTATCAAGTTAACAAAAACTATTTGACATCATTGACAGTAAGATTTTGATAGTTTTAATACCGAGTTAGTTTCTGGGGTCAAAAACCTAACCCTGATGCCCTATCATACATATTTTGAATAAGCAGCTCTAATCCACTTAACAAATTGAACACAGGTAATGAGTAGCTTAGATAAATAAACCATAAAATTATATTTTATATGTTCTAGACTAGATATGTTGAAAAATTCAAAAGTGCAAATTATAATTAATATTTTGTTTTAATTATTGTAATAAATTAATGTTTAAAAATAAAACATTGTAATATGCCAAAAAGTAAGTTTTTCATTATGTTGTACACCTATTATGTTCAAAACATTATCAAAAGGCATTCATTTAGGTTTTTGACAGTTTTTGACGGTTTAAACCAGTTTTTGACAGTTTAAACCAGTTTTTGACACTTGTCATGTCAAAAACCAGTTTTTGACGTCAAAAACCCAACCCTGGTCTGTATTAAATATTGTAATGTAGATTTTTTTTCACACATGTATAACCATTTCATATTTATCATATATATTAAATACATGTTTATTAAAATATATACTGTAAAAATCAAAGTAATTAAAAAAAAATTAACACTGTTGTGGTAAAATAACTTTATAATTAAGCATGTTAAAAAACTTCAAAAAATTAATCTATATATATGAATAATATTATCTGGATTTATCAAATATAAAATAATTCTTTATGCAAAAATATATCAGATTGCAAAAGTTTGTCTTTGTTGCATCATAAGAAATATTTATAGATCAATTAAAAGTGAAATTAATTATTTGGAATTTGAACACTTCTAAGAATCTGAACATGAGGGTTTGATTTAAAAAATTATTTTATTCACCAAAAACCTTTTTTTTTTTTTCACCAACTCCCATTTGACACATTACATTAACATTTCTAATTATTTCATGAATTCATCTAATCCTAGAATTTTAAAATTTATCAATTGTTTTGAATTACTGTGCATTAACTACTCATGAAACTTAATTTAGTGAATACTGTAATAAATGTATAAGCATACATGAAAAATAAAATATAAATTTCTTTTTACTAAGCATGAATCATTATATTAAGTCAAAATATACAAATATAATTAATGTAGTCATATAAGTACAATTGTGTTTTGTTACTCAAATGTATTAACTGTCAAAATAATGTTTACTTTTCTACAGTTTTCGTAATATATTAATATGTGTATTCTTTATATTATGTTTTATTTTTTAGGAGTCAATTTTAAAAAAATTGAAAATTCATGCTGTGCATCCAAAAAAAAGTGTTTAAAAATAAAAAAAATAATAATTAATAAACAAATTAAATTTAAATGCCTTTTTTCCTCTAAGGTTTAAATTTTTTCTATTCATAATCTGCATTTTTTTTTGTGAGCATTTTAGTGGAAATTACATTTGAATGTATTGAAAGTCTGCAAATTTATGATATATTTTCACAAATAATATTGCTTGAATGGGGTTTAGCCTAAGAGACGTCATTCATGAGGTTAGAAAACATTTTTTTTCTCAAAAAATATTTGAGATATGTACATGAAACTTTGCATAGTCAACAAGCATGGTAGAAGCAATAAATAAAAAATAATAATTGGAATCCGGGATGATGGGTTGCATTTCAGTATCTAGTTGAATGATTTGAAATCGGAACGATCCATTCTTATTTCGATGAATTTTGTGTTGCGAGCCAGAATAAACATATTAACGGTCAAAAAACCATTATTTTTTTTTCTCCAGTATTTTACTTCATATATTTAGGAGAAATTTAAAATAAAAGTTGTTTTGGTAACTGCTGTGCCTCTGGTCTAAAAATACGTTTGAAAAATTGTATTTTTTCTAACGAAAAATTCCACAAAAACAAAGTTTACATAATTTTTTTGCATGTAAATTTGAAATGTAAGTGTATTAATTGTTTTTATTCATATTCTGTATGTTTTTGTGAACACTTTAGTGAAAATTTCACTTGAATATATTGAAAATTGAAAAAGTTATGATTTATTTTCCCAAACAATGCCGCTTAAAAATTGAGCCTCGGAAAAGTCATCTGCATCAGTTTTTGACAAATTTCAACATTTTTTTTTCTCAAAAAGTTTTAGAGATATGCAAATAATATTTCACACGGTTAATAAGGATGGTAAATGCAACAAATTAAAAAAAAATTATTGAAATCTGAGACTATGGGTGTCACGGCTGGGTGATTTGACATGGAATGACCCATTCCATACTTTGCCTGGATTGTGTGTAGGCATTGTATAGAATGCCTAGGCAAAGTATAGAATTAAACCGGTATTTCATACTTTGCCTGAAACGACCAGGCATTGTATAGAATGCCTGGATTTCATACTTTGCCGGTGTAACATATATATATATATATTTTTTTCTTTTTTTCTTTCTGTTTCCAGCTTGAGAAAAAAATTGAGATACGCCCTTTAGGCTTAGGAGGGCAGTATAGGCAGCCACTTAAGGAAATCAACAATTGGAGGTAGCAGATTTGTGGTCAGTGTAAGAAAATTAATTGCATACTCAGAAAAAAGGGAAAAAATGCATTCAAATGCTTTGAAGATTTTTCTGCACAGGGCATGCACTTCAAATTTCTAAGCATCCTTTACTGAAATTCCAAGTATAGAACATCACATTGCAGCTATGTCAAAATGTGAGCAACCCAAGTTGTGGTTTTCAGCACATAAAGTGGAAAAAGTGACCTGTGCTGAGCACTGAAAACTTAACCAGGCCTCCCTCACAAAAAAATTAGAAGTGGGGGGGGGGGACATAATCAGAGCACAGTAATAAAAAGCACTTTAGAACTTATTTAATTTTTAAAATATTTCAAAAATATAAATTTGTTATCGCACTGTTTTTAGTGTAAGAATGGGTCCAGTCAAAACAAAGAGACAGAAAGGATTTGGTAAAAAAAAAAAATTTTGGGCCAAAACAACATACTAGCAACAACAGATAACCCTTTTCTGTCTCTCCTCACAATACATTGCAACCTTTTTTTCAAGGAGTTGTTCACAGTTCGGTCTGTCAACTTTTCCTTGATGCACGGAAAATTATAAAAACATGCAAGTTTTTTAACACTTCTTATCTTATCCATTTCCAAATCAGTGTTTTTCTCCTGCCACTAATGTGATGTTACAACCATAGGTACAAGAATATTTTGATACATACATTACTTCTGTGTTCCTCCCCCCCCCCATTTTATACATTTTTTTCCACCAACTTAATGTAGAGGAGAAAAAGAGATTTGAACACCATTTCTTTTCTTTCATTTCCAAAATGGAGCAAAAGAATGCCACACTTGGCAACTTATTGAACTTATTGAAGTGGAAGAAAGTTCAAGAACAAGTTTTAAATTGTAGTCAGACAATGTTGGATTGAGATCTCAGTCCCCCACTTGCAATGTGTTAAGAATGGCACTCCTTCAAGACCACTTCCAAAAGCACAGCATAAAATGTGTAAATAACAAGGTCCAATGTAAATAAGTAAAGGTGACCCAGATGATTTTACGGCGCTGTTTATCTTTTTTTAAAGAGATTTTTATTTACATTTTAATGTTCAATACCAGGGTCATTGTTTTTGAAAATGAAGCACTTTTATTTTCAGTTTGTCAGATGATTTTACGGCGCTGTTTATCTTTTTTTAAAGAGATTTTTATTTACATTTTAATGTTCAATACCAGGGTCATTGTTTTTGAAAATGAAGCACTTTTATTTTCAGTTTGTCAGATGATTTTACGGCGCTGTTTATCTTTTTTTAAAGAGATTTTTATTTACATTTTAATGTTCAATACCAGGGTCATTGTTTTTGAAAATGAAGCACTTTTATTTTCAGTTTGTTGCAGAACTTTTTTTGTATACATTGTGTATGTCTCTTCATGTCATAAAACTGCAGAAGACATTTGAATGCTATTGGGTAGTATCAGATTGGAAAGATTAATAAACCAAATGGTTCACATAGACACCCAAATAACCTGAAAAATGATACAATTTCTGCCTTGGCAGAATCATTATAATTGCTATCTACTACATTTGTATTTGGCAATATTCGGATACATGTGCTCTATTCTCTCTCCATTTAGAAAACGTTACATGAATTTTGTTGACAGAATTTGGTAAAAAGTAATAAAGTAGGACAAAAGTAGGATATTTTACCAAGTCTAAGTCCTGCTTAACATAGAGGGATGAGCTTTTGACGTTGAAAAGTATGCTCTCGTATGTTATAAAGACTCTTTATAACTTGTTTTCAGCTCAAAAGCCCTTGATACTATTTGTACTTTTGCTGAATAATTTTCATTTAATTCTTGAGACTTGATGCTAAATTAACATGGAATTTTATGACTGACACATTCTCCCTCATTTTTTTTCAATTTTTTCTACTTCTGCAACTATTTTCCAATTTTGTAACTTCTCAGGGACTGTTTGACCTTTCCACAGTGGCAAACATCCCTGTCACTGATTTATTCTAAACATTTTTTTGATGCTAATTGATATTATGCAACCACAAAAACCTTCAAAACCACACATTGATTTTTCAAGAAATGAGGAAGAGAAGGCAATAAAAAATCGATATTTTACTGAAAATTATCTGCTTTTACACTACAGTCACAGTAACCAAAATATTTTCACAAAACCGTATAAGCTGCTGCTTTATATCCTAAAACTAATACCACTGTTCTCTACAAACAATTTAAGAGTTATTTGTGGTATTCAAAAGTAACAGAAAACAAGAACTCACTCAATGTTAAATCTGTTTTCCCATCAGTATTACACTTGCTCCATTGTGCCAAAGTATGTATCGGAACAAAATTTGCCTCATATTCACAGTTTGGATTGGATAAGACCCCACGAAGATGAGGTATGAGCTCAGTGGATCTACCACAGTATGGTCCAAGGAATAGACGTTTTTGATCATAATCATTAGCATGAAGATTATCCCATATCACAGGAGGTCTGTGTAATATTTCTGATAATTCTTGAATGGATTGAACAGTAATGAGTTTGGAAATCACTTTTGTTCCTGTTAAGAAAAATATCACCTTTTAGAGAAATGAAGATCAGTATATACATATATTTTTCAGTTATCTTCCAGGAAAACTTTATTATGTATTAAAATTTACAGTTAATTAAATCAACTACGCATAAAGTACATTGAAAAAAATTGACGGAACTGAGTTGTCAGTTTAAGAAAAAGAAGCATTCAAGAAATTAAAACACTCAATTCAAAAAACTATTGAAATTAAAAGAACATAGAGTCTCAAAAGTTTGAGGTCCCTCATTTTTTTTTAAATTCCTTATCAAAACCTCACCCTTTCTGCTTTTCACCAAATTTTTTGCTTCAATTTCATCTAATTTTTTCTACTAATAAGAGCAATTAAAAGAACAAAACAAAAGATAAAATTCATAAAAGAAAATAAGTTTAAAAAATTTGCGCTTCTAAATTTGGGTTTAAACAACACTGGTTTAGTCAAGTGGTTTAATTGAAAAATTGTTTTTTTAATCACATGAAAATGATGCAAATATATTGTTTCCCCTTGTAAAAAAAATTGTTTATTATACACGGTAAGAACATATTTAATATATATATATTTAATTCAATTCCTCAGATAATAAGTGAACAATCTTCATGTACATCTTTTTTTATCAATTTAAAAAAATCTTTTATGAAATCTTTTATCTAGCATACGCTGCTAAATGCCAATTTTTTTTGACATTCCTGTTGCCACTTATTTTTTGGTTATATATATAAGTGGTTTTTTTCCTTTCTTTTCTCGGTATTATTTATGTTGACAGATATGTATTGGATATTGTTTTGTGAGCTCACAAGCTTGCTTAGCCTCTAAATGTTTTATAACTGTGTTTTAAAAATCTTAAATAAAGGAAATATATATTTGTAACATATACAAAAGATATGTTCTTTATTAATCAAAACTTTTCATTCTTACATTTTCTAACCTTGGGGTACATTCTGATGGTTTATCTTTAGCAAGTTCATGAAACTCTATATGAATGTAATTTAATATCATTATAGGCCCGAGCCCTTACATTACAATTAAGCAGCAAAATAGGAAAATGAACATTGGTGGCGTACAGAAACATCAGATTAGATCAATGGGAGATAAACAAATACATTACAATGTATATCCAAAGAAAAAAAAATCAAAAACAAATAGAATTTTTCTTACATCAACATTTTAAGAGATTAAGAAAACCAGTCACTAAAGCAATATCTTTCAAGAAATTTACCAGTTCAAACATTGAAAAAAATTGTAGCTGTGACAGTGAAAATGCAATGCTCTCCAGTGCTTCACATGAGCAAAACGAGATCCAGAAATTTTTCCTCTAACATTTCACCCCATTACATTTGGCATCCGGTACGTTTTGCACCTGACATGTCATCTGCCCTGAACGTATGAGTGACCAGTTGTGTGTAAAATTGAATGTAGGAATGTGTTAGTTACTGTACAAATAACTAATGGCCTTATTCATGCAATGACTGTTAAACGGCAGATCGAATAACATGTGGGTGAATGCTATCGTGCATCTTAGAAAAAAATCGGTATTCTCGACTAACCAGTGAGCAGTTGTGACAAGGCCACTGCGTTTAACAAGTGATGCTGATGATCTTGATGCTGATTCGCCAATAAAGATCACGTTTCTTCTTTTTTTCTCTGCTGCTGCGAGTGTTTTTGAAAACAAGATGGAGGACGATCACGTTGGCTATTGCCGCAAGATGTTATTTATTTTTGTTATTGGTAGTTTTATTTTATTGAATAATATAACGCAGTGGTTCTCAACCTTTTTTAACTCGTGGAGCCCTTTTTAGTAAAGAAATTCTACGGTGGAGCCCTTTTTAGTAAAGAAATTCTACGGTGGAGCCCCGTAGGCCCATTTCTTAATTATTCATCGAAGTTACTGATTTATTTTTACTATTTAAAAATATTTATAATTAATTATATTTATATAATTTTTATATTATTTATTATTAATTTTTTTAATTTTACTGTTTTTTTTTTATTTTTCTCAAGTGGCAGCGGAGCCCCTGGAGAGTGCACAAGGAGCCCCAAGGTCTCCACGGGACACCAGTTGGGAACGGCTGATGTAACGAATTAGAGAAATTTCAAGAAACATGTTTGGGACATTGGTACAGCTCTTCATACGTTTCGACCGTCACAAGAAACATGCTCCATCGCATTTCTGGAAGATTGGAAGAATCTGATTGATACTCAAGCAGTTGATGAGGTATGTAAAGCTTTATTTAACAGTTATTTATTTCCGTTTTATAAAATTATTATATAAACAAATTGAAGTATCCAAAGTGTGATACATAATGTTGCTGAGTGGTCGCTGATTATTCCCTCAACCAAGGGAATCATCATTTGCAAGTGTATAATTACTATAAAAAATGTAGAAAAAATTACATTCCAAGAAAAAATTGTGCAACTTATTGATGGCATGATGGTTAATTTAAAGCAATTATAAAATCATTTGATTAATCCCACCCTTTATTTTTATGACCCAGTGTCGAGCATACAAATACTTTAATTTTCCTGAATGATTTTTTTCAATTTATGATTTTTAATTATAATTGTCCAATGTTTTATATGCAATGTGATGTCATAGGCTAAAATAACGTTTATGAGAAGTTTGAAAAAATTGGGTATGAATTTAATGATTTCATTTAATCAGTATATAAAATTAATAATTCATATGAATAGTAATTATGATTTCTTTAAACCTCACCTATCCGTGCATTAGATCACTAATAACATTGGACTACGAACAGATTGTATCAAAAAGCACCATTTATCTTTACATTGAGAAGGTGAGTTTGAAAAAAAATTATATCAAGAGTTATGCTCGAAATGCTATATGAATGCATACTCATATTGAGCATCCAGAAGTACATAATTTATATAGTTACCCACATTTTGCAGTTATACAAAATATATACTGTGCTGTGTAATATTCAAATACATAATGAAATTGCACAGCATAACTACAATATATACTGCTCCATCATGACACTAGCCATAGGAATAGGCATTAACAACAGAACCAAAAATTCGAAAAAACAGAAGAGAAATTATGTGCCATTTGAAATTTATAATGCTGCTCTCTGAAAAAAACCTCTAGAACAGTGTTTCTCAACCGGTGCTCCGCGGAGCGCTTGAGGCTCCTTGTGCACTCTCCAGGGACTCAGCAGCCGCTCGAAGAAAATAAAAACAGTAAAATTTAAAAAAAATAATTATAAACATTTTCAAATAGTAAAAACAAATCTAACGTTGATAAATAGGTAAAAAAATTGGCCTACGGGACTCTGCCATAGAATTTTTTTACTTAAAAGGGCTCCGCGAGTCAAAAAAAATTGAGAACCACTGCTCTAGAAATTTTAATCAGTGTTTATATGTTATTTTTTTCCTGTATTTTTGATACAGGAAAAAAATAACATTAAACAGTCTTCAATTCTTTTGTTTTCAATAGTTTAAAGTAAAATTTAATTACCAAATAAACAGAAAAAATTGAATGCAGACACTATGAAATAGAATTCAAGTTCCTAATATATGTATATACATATAAGAAAATATATTCAAAGTCCAGGAAATTAAATTTGAATGTCTTCATTATTATTAATATTACATATACAGCCGATGCGCTTATAACGTCCCCACAACGTTTTCTCGATTAATAATTGTTTTCATGTCCCCCACATCCTGGAGTAGGGTCCCTAGGCTGGGATCTTTGGCTTCTATAGTGCATTTATAGCATGAATAAAACTTTATGGTAACTGTCCCGGGACTGGAGCCTTGTCAGCCCCGCCCTTGTGGGGGCATGGACGGAGATACGGGGGGGGGGGGCAATGCCCCCAGCGTCAAAGGTAGAGTCAACTGATCTAATGTATATAT
Organism: Pholcus phalangioides; assembly: GCF_987345545.1. Classification (NCBI taxonomy): domain Eukaryota; kingdom Metazoa; phylum Arthropoda; class Arachnida; order Araneae; family Pholcidae; genus Pholcus; species Pholcus phalangioides. The sequence continues at coordinate 41,009,928 of NW_028301604.1, read as the reverse complement.
GAATTGACATCATCATGCCCGCCCCCCCCCCAGACTTCCAAATCTATCTCCGCCTATGTGTGGAGGCCTATGGTCCCAATCATTCTCAATAAGATTTTTCGTTTAAAGCCTTTCCCAGGATAGTTTATGAAAAATTTTATAGGCGGGACGGATCCACTGTTTATATATATTTTTGGTAATTCAGCGTCAGCAAAATTAACTTTGAATTGCCTCAAAACATTATGCATTTCAGATTCATGGAACTATCAAGTACCCAAGAAAAAAACCGAAAAAAGGAATTTGAATTCCGCAAAAGAAATTACCAAAAAAAATAATTTCAAGTCTGTGAAATTGTACAGTCGAATCCTGTTATAACGAACGCCAAGAGACCGGAGAAATCACCGAAATTTCGTTATGAGGTAATTTGAGGTTTTTGCAGTGCTCCTATGCAAACTTAGCTGGGGGATGAGAAAAGTATTCATTAAAACGAGATTTTCGCTATAACAGTATGTGTTAAAATGGGATTCAACTGCATTAGAATTGTCAAAAATACTGAAAAAACAATTTTTTTTAGTCCGCAAATCAGACTCTGAATTACCAAGAGAAAGAAGAAAAAAATGAAATAAATTCGGAGCACGAATAAAATTAGAATTTTCGAAAAATACCCCAAAGAAATCAAAGTCCACGAAATAAACATTAAAGAAAAGTGGAAAAAAAGAAGTCAGAAAACACACTAATTGCGCATGCGTTAACATGCCTGTCATTTTGTAACAGCCCAAATAGCAGTGGCTACATTTTCACGAAAAAACCGGCTGCTAACCGGTCTGTGAAGCGCTGAGAATACAGTTTTCCAAATAACCATAGTTTTGGCAGGCGCTTGCATGTTAACAGTGAGCCGTCGGTGAATATGGCCATAAGTGAGTGACAGAATGATTGACCATGTGAGTGACCGTATCTGTGAGTGTGCAACTGACTGAGTGACCATATGAGTGACCGTATCTGTGCGTGTGCAACTGACTGAGTGACCATATGAGTGTCCAAGTGAGTGATTGACCACATGAATAACCAAATGAGTGACAGTGATTGACCATATGAGTGATGGTATGAGGGTTCAAGTAAGTGCTTGATCATATGAGGATACAAGCGAGTTACTGACTGATTGACCGAATGAGTGACCAAGTGAATGCTTGTATGAGTATTCAAGTGAGTGCTGCTTGTATGAGTTCCAAAGTGAGTGACTGATTGATTGACCTTATGAATTACCAACTAACTGATTGACCAAGTGATTCACTGTATAAGTGACTGAGTGATTGACCGTATGCATGATCAAGTGATTGACCATATGTGTGATCAAGTGATTGACCACATGAGTGACAGAGTGAATGTCCATATCAGTGAAAGTGATTGATATTTAGTATAGTCTATTTGCCACTTTTATCTGGCAAATTAAAGTGTTAACACATTGCATACTTGGCACACGGAAATAGAACGTTACTTATACATCAAAGTTTTTCAACTGGTGTGCCCTGAGAGATTTGTCGGTGTGCTGTAAAAATGTGTAACAGCTAATTCAAATATAACATAATAGGAAAAGTTAAATGAAAGAAGGTAGCTATTGAAATATTGGCTATAGATATAACAGGGTGTCTACCCAAAGTAAAATTTGATGACTTTTCTCTGACCTTTTCTCATTCGCAGGGCTCCCACTCAAAAAATTAAAAAAAGTAAGATGGGGTACCCCCCCTTAGACAAAATAGTCATGGCATAATAAAAAAAATTCCCAGAATTTTTTCTTTTTTTTGAAAAATTAAAAAAACATTTTTACATACAATAAAAATTCAGAAGAAAATTGAACGTACAACATAATTTTGAACAATGAATCTTAGTTACTGTTCAAGACCATGAAGTAGTAAATACAAAATTATTTTTTTCAACCAGGCAGAAGCTCTTAACGACTACTCTACTCGTAGAACCCTCAAACTAAGCAAATGAAAAATTACTAAACCACCAAATGGTCCACATATACCCCGCCCCTAGAAAACCTTAAAAAAATACAATTTTTGCTTTGGCAGAATCATTAATTGCAATCTACTACATTTGGATTATTTAGCATTATGTCCATGATTTCCTTCTTAATTAAAATCAATTATACAAATTTTGTTGATAGGATTTGGTTAAAAAAAAAGTAGGAAAAAAGTGGGACATTTTACCGAACAGTAGGATGAGTGGCAGCCCTACATTCGACAATATGAGCCATGCTGGAATTTTTTTTTACATCAGTTGTTCCTAAACTGTGAGTAGCGACCACCCAGGGGTTTAATAAAATAGAGGGTCTTATTTAAATTTTCATTCAAATTCTTAAAACTTTTAAATTTAGAGTTGAATTAAATACAATGCCCCATAGAAACTGGACCCTAAGGGCTCAAGCCACGTAAGCCTCCCCCTCCCCGAAAAAGCATAAGTGGATACAGATTGTTTCCCTAATAAGGTGGGGGAACTAATGTCCAGCTTCTGCTCTTCTACCTATGCCAATACTTTTTTGATCGGGGATCATCTTCATTGCCCACCCCCCATATCCCCAATCTTGACTTCAACCAACTTCGCGAAATCGCCTAAGCCCTGAGGTTATCATGAATACTCAATGCAATCCATTCCTGCATACACCCTTGCAAATAATATATACGGACGTCTGAAAACCCTAGACCCCACCCCTCATCAATGTTTTTGTTGTATCAGAGTATCTTTGCCACCTACGACAAAACTTTCCAAAGCAAGCTCCATGGACGCACCTGCGCTCATTCAAAATATGTCCTGCGAATACAAAACTACTGAACACACTATTCATAGATATTAAGCCATGTGCACAACAGCAGCCTTGCGACGCATAGCAATAGTGGGCTCAAAACAGAGTAAAAGACCCGAACGAAATTGAATGGAGCAAGGTGTGATTGATCGACGCCAACTGTCCAAATTGGCAGTTCACCATTGGAATCGACACGCATCGTCAGACAGCAATGTGCATAAGAAGAAAACGCCATCTTAATAGAATGTGCACGAATGAGCCCATTTCTTTACTGATTGCATTACGGCATGCAGACAAAACGTGTTGACAGGAAAATAAGCAAATGAAAATAATGTTTCTTATATGTGAGAGCTGAAAGCATTGTGTAAGGATACAAACATAGTCCAACCGAATTTCCAATTAGGAGGGAAGCACAGTAGAGGGCTGATCCCAAATCCAGGGACTCTAAATGAGAATTCTCATTTTTGTTTTTTCACACTATAAATTCACCAAAGATCTCAGCTTAGGGGCCCTACTGTAAGATGTGGGGCCACTAGACTAGTGTTTCTCAACCTTTTGGATCCCGCGGTCTGGGCATATACAATAGTAATGGTAAATAAATAGGTAAAACCTCCCTGAAACAATAAACCACTCACAGCCGGTTTGGCTGATGACAGGGACCGGCTGTTTAGAAACACTGCACTAGACAAACCAAGGGCCCTTCCAAAAGACGGATGTCACATATTTCTTTTCCTATTCAAATTTTTCGAAGTCCAATATTAGACGCTTTTGTTATTTGCTGTATCGTCATGTCTAGGTGTCAGTCTAGATCGCAAGGTTTTCACCCCAGGGCCGTCATTTCAACTTTTTCCGGGGGGGGGGGGGGGCAAAGCACTTGTACTCAATGTATGTATATATACCATTTTTAGTGTATTTTCGAAAGCGGGGGGGGGGGGGGGTTGATGTTCCCCCATGCCCCCCCCCTAAATGACGGGCCTGGTTTTCACTGTATTCCAGTGGTTCTCTTTTGTCAGCTGCCTACCTTGCGTAATTCATCTGTGGCTTCCCAAAAAGTTTGGCAGATATTTTCACCATATAAAACAACAACTTCAAACATAAATAGGTGCACAAATCAATATTTTCAGCTCGCCACAACATGCCTAGGAGCAGCGACACACTTTTGGAAACACTGTGGTACTTAAACAAGTCTGATGTCGATGTTCTCTTGCATGCTTTCATTCTGTTACATGTGTATACTGTACGATTTCATCATTCGCTATAGCTAGTCTAACGATCGACAAGAAAAAAATATAAAAAAATGGATGATAATTTTTTAAAAATTTCATCCTTCGCGGGGAAAACAAATTTGTGTCCTTTTACCTGGCCCCCACAAGGATGGGGTTGACAGGGCTACAGCCCTAAGGCCTGGGACAATCACCATCATTGTTTTTCATGCTATAAAATGACTACAGAGCCCCACCCAGTGAAAACTCTAGCTTGCAGACCCCCCAAAGATCCAAAAGCCCTGCTCCACCATATGGGGGGAAAGGTCATGTCCTTTCTATGGAAAACCAATATTGTTCCCAAGAGGAGTCCCTAATGCTGTGTTCTATTACAATCCCCCCCTCCTAGGAATTATCAAGTAATCTTGAGAACACTGCTTTGGGGGGGAATATACAAATGTTGAAAGATCCGGACAAGCAAAGAAAGAAAAGTTATTTTTTGTTCATCCAGTCTCAATAGTTTTTTTGCCTCACCCATATAATATCTACCCAATGTAGGGTGGCTACACATTGATATTGTTTTTTTCTGTTGCAACTCACCCATCCATCCCTCCCGGGCAAAAAAAGTGGGAATAAAACCTGAGAGAGAAGAAAAAATTGTGAATGCCACAGCTTCTCCAAAGCCTAGATTTTAGGGGAAAAAATGTGAAAATTTGACTTTTTCAGGACTTCCATGACATTTTTCTCATTCCGGGACTTTGTGATTTTTCCATGATGGTAGACACCCTGCTTGGTGGTTCATAAGTTCATTCCATGTTTCTGAAACTAAAGCAAATTTATCAGAATATTATTGATTTGCTCTAGTGGATTTTACATCAAACCTCAGTATTTCATGATTTCACTGAATCTATTTTTACCCACAGTCTCTGTGAAAATTGGTGACCCCCATGTTTTAGACCACAGATCACCAACAGAAGTAGATTCTGCTCCAAGAGCTCCTCTGAGGTAGATAACAGTGATAAAAGCATCTAGTTCAAGAAAAAACCTCCAAAATCATCTGTTTTAAGTACTCTCTTAGTCTCTGACACTGTGCATTCATGGATGTTTCAACATATGCTCATTGAAGAAGAGTCTCCAAGCACTAATGCAGCTGTCATCTTGTATTTCTTTTAGTGTAATAAGATAGAATTTGTGAATCCTTCAAAATGTTCTGTTTTTGACGCCGACCAGTCCACTCAATTTGACCATCTTTCCTCAAAAGCTGATTGCCAGTTTGAAAATGTTCATAATCATCTGAGACATAGACATGTTGTTGTCTACAACTTCGATGTCCACGAGGTTGATCTCATCTTCCTTCCTTAATCGTGTATGCTGCTAAGTGGGTGTTTTCATCGGCAACATTCAGAGTATCATTTAAAGGAAAGATTTACTCAAAAATCGGGTGGAAAGAAAAGAGAAAAATGCTCAATAACCCACAGGGGAAAAAAAATCTATGCAACTAAAAAATTTTCATATTTATTATCAACAATTTTCATTTAAATTTTGAAAATCATATTTTCTTATCATTAATCTAAATCATTACTGGAAAAGAGGAGGCCATAATAAAAAAGAAGGGCATGTTCTCTCAACAGAAAAGATTTGTAGATTGCACAAAAATCTTACCTTAGTCACAGCTAGCATCATTGGAAATTTCGTCCGAAGAAGAGTCTTTGATTTTGAATAATGAATTCATCTTCACTTTTTTTCTGCATTTTGCTCTTCTGTATCTTCCTCTACATCGAAGACATTTTCCGATATTTTATTGAGAGTTACAAGTATTTGTTGGCATTCCATCTCCTGATAATTCAGCATGATTTCCCCTCTCACTTTCACACCGAGACAAGGACGCAGGAACATATATGCTTGAGTAACACTTTGAGATGCTGACTGGCTGTGTTGGTTAATAATGCATATATCTGACTCCAGTCTAATTATAAGATGACTTGTCAACAATTACAACATGAATTTATTTACAAAAATTCACAACGCGAAAAGACATAGACATGTTATATACACTGACATGCAACAACTCTGTATATATTTTTTCTTCTGGTCGGTTGGCACGTGTAATGTAAGTATTCACTCTTAACGCCAAGCAAGCGTTGGCGAAACTCCCCCACAATGCCACTCAAATTCTCTCAACCCCCAATAGATAATTAATTTAAAGTACACTTCTAAATATAACTAAGTTTTGTTTTTTTAAATTCTAAATACAGGGCGTCCATAATTAAAAGACCTTATTTTTAAATAGCCTACAGACGAAACAAGTCTTCAGAAAATTGTGAAATTTTGTGGAGGACTTGTAATGAAAATTTGTTTCAGGGGTAAAAAATTAGTTGCACATGTTGCCACCAGAGGGCATTTCACTTTGAATACCTGTAGTGAACATGTAAATTCATGTGATGCCATGCAGCAGTTGTTATAAAACCTAGAAACATAAACAGAGACCTTATTTCTCAATGTGTTTGCTGCTCACAATGACGATAAGTTTGTGAGATCACGCTTTCTAGGTCAAATTGTTTTACCAAAACCGCAATTTCACAGTAACTGCTCTATGGAAATATCAGACTTGGAAGAGGATTCAAAAAGGTCCAATTATATTCTGAAGGTTTTTAACATTCATAACGAAATTTGAAACCACAGGGTTGTTGGCTGTTCGTCCTGGAAGAGGAAGGAAACTTGTTTCTGTAGACGCCTTACAGGAGGTTTCACTTCAGGTGGAAGAGGACAGAGCTTCAAATTCTTGTAGTTTCAGGCATGTAGCACGGGCATTGTATAGGCCATGTTCAACTGTCTATAAGATCATGCGGAATATCCTCCGATATTATCCATAAAAACTTGCGCTTGTGCAGCAGTTGCTTCTACATGATTATGAGGCTCGACTACAGTTCTAACTGGTGTCTAGCTCACGTTCACGAGGATTCAGAATGGCCTTGGAATATCCTCTGAACAGACAAAGCACATTTTCACTTTGATGGTGCAGTCAATATTCACAACTGCTGAATTTTAGAACCAGAAAATTTACACGCTGTCTTAGAGGTTCCGTTGCATTCACCAAAAGTGACTGTATGGTGTGGATTTACTGCATAATTTATTCTCTGTCCCTACTTTTACAAGGAGTTACATTCTACAGGTTCAGTGACATGTTCGATAACCAAGAAGAGAAATACATTACTGTTACAGAATGAAAGAATTTTTACGGCTCTGCAAGCATGTCACTGTTACAGAATGAAAGAATTTTTACGGCTCTGCAAGCATGTCACTGCCTTGCACACAATCTTTATGCAAGACGGAGCTCCTTCACACATTGCAGTGTGTGTTAAGAATTTTCTTGAAACACACTCCAAGGAAGAACATGTCATCAGCCGCCACTTCCCTAATCTATGGCCTCCGCGATCCATGCGGTTTTTGGCTTTGAGTGCATTTGAAATGTCTGGTAAGTGGTGACGATCCAAGAACTTTACCCGACTTTAAAGGCGCATTTCACGCCACACGCTGAAAATTTCCCCACACGCACTCCGGTCAGTTGTGGAACATGCCATCTTATGATTTCACATGGTATCTGAAAATCATGGCCAACATGTGGAACATGTTTTGTTGCAGTAACAATTATAAAAGTGTTTAACAATTGTTAAAATTGTAAACGTTCGCCTAAATGTGATATTTCTTAATATTGATACATCTCTTCCAATGAAACGGCAGTGTAAGGTGAGTGGCATATAAATCTGTTTGAAGTATCAAATTTTCCATCAATGACACTGAAAAGAATAGGAACATCGAGATGGGTGATACATCCGGCATTGATAAAATTTCCCGAGATGGTGCCACTTCTTCCTTGAAATCTGGTATTCGAGTTTCGGTTCTTGGTTTTTTATCAAACCATCTCCGAGGAAATCTCCAAAATTAGCATAGCCGGTCAATTTGTCGCACTCAACTTGTAACGTTGTAGTTAAGCTACGTTCCTGTGATCCAAAGCTCTAACAATTCAACAGGCAATAAACGAACTAGGCAAGTTCCAGATCAAAACATTTATTATTACAAGTACTTAGTTCCGGCGCATCAGGAAAACTATGACGTCATTCCTGTTGATCTGCATATCGTAACACAATAGGGATTATTTTGGATATTCTGCATTTCTGGTTGGCAATAGTTCGATAACCGTGAATACAGCTGGCTGGACTTTACCCACGATATCGGTAAGGCTATTGAGGGTGAGACCAAGACAATGAATTGTACATAATCAGCGGAAGTCTGTGGCCCTCCGCTAAATAAACAAGGTAATTGATAATAATATTTCTTTACAAAGAATAACAACTTATATTGAACATAATCATCAAAGGTCATTGACACAACCAGATCCTCGACCGGGGAAAGACCTATTGTTAACTAGTTAGATAGGGGAGGATTATCAGGACATCGGTAACGCAACCCGTAACGGGAGACACGTTACAAACTTGTCGCGCCTCAATTTGTCACGGTATAAATTTTTCGCAGTGTCAATTCATAGTGGTACAAATTTGTCGCAGCTCTAATTCGTCTGGGTACAAGTTTGTTGCAATGTCAATTCGTTGTGACGTCAATTTATACATTACAGCGCAGAATTAATTCACCGAACTGTCGATTCTTCACTGTACATGTTCCACGCAAGCTTGTATGTGGATTTTTCTCTTACACATGAAATAAAAAACATGAGCAAAAGTGTACACGCAGTTAACTGAAAATAATTTTTTGTCAACGCGGAAAGGTAATCGAAATTAAAATTACAATATCAATTACATTTATAAATTTAATTGCATATAAAAATTTAATTACATTTGAAAATTCAGTTATAAAAATTTGAAATGTGAAATAATTGATTTTTGCTGTGATAAAATTTCAATATCATGTGGAAAAATTTTAGTTTGCATGACATTCCCCAAATTACAGTGAGCCTATTTTTAACGGTAAATTTCTATCTGCCCCATGGGCTCAAGAGTTTCTCCCCCCCCCCCCTCCGAGAGTCTCCAACATTGACCATTACAGTATCTCCATAAGAACCTGAAATATTTAATTCATTAATAATTCAATTAAATTAATAATTTAATTTTCAACATAAAAGCCACACTTCACGCTTCTGATGGGATTTCTATTTCTCACAGCGAAGGGAGTAGGGCGCAGATCAAGGGTAGAAATGTACAGTGATTATGAATGACGATTCAATGAAGTTTTCATAATGCCCACAGGATGAGCACCGACTAAGTCCATGTAATCACCAATAAGAAAGACGACTATAGGTCAGCCGCATAGATATAATATTGCCATTAATCTTATGTTTATAATCGCATATAAGTCGCATATTTTTGGCTGGCTTGTTTGAATATTTTCACATAGTTTTCATTAGCATCTAAGCTTTTGGTACAAGGTTGGTGTGCTTGGTCTACATATTTCTGTTGGCAAAAACATAGAATATAGCAAAACCGAAAGTGGAAATATGTTGGTTTGCGTGTGTGTTTAAACGTTTTTCCCCATAATTCATGTTCCGAAACTAGAAAAACTTTTAATGCAATTGAAAAAATGAATTAGCCTATTATTAATTTTCTTTATTTGAGTTTTTGTTGTATCATAAAATAGATACAGATTATACAGATGACAAAAAATAATGTAGTACTTCTTAAATTAAATTGTTTGAATTCAATTCAAATTGCAATAAATTGAAATCATCTACGTATCGTTAAAAAAAAAAAAATTTATGATAGTTTAAAATAACATCACTTGTTATTCTATTAATCATCATCTGGCTTTTTATTGTGATATTCACATTAGATAAGTGTTTTAAACAATTTTACTCAAAGGCAGTAAAAATAAATAAAGGTTTAGGTATTGTGGAGTGTTAATATGCACGATATGAATTGTTTTTAAAATTAAAATTATCCTAATAAATGTAGGCTATAATCAGAGGCGGATTTATAGTTTTACCACCTGTGGGCTATTCAAACCTTGCCTCCCTTCTTTTCTAATTCATGTTCTTGATCACCAAATACTCAATTTTGGTTACGCCCTTTCACTTGAACTTGTCATCTTGGGATAAAGGCCACATACCCCCTCCCCACCCAGGAAATACACCTCTGAATATAATCTTGTATTATCTGTTAATGTTAATTCACTTGTGTTGTAAGAAGAAATTTTTACTAATCGTTGACTGGAGCCATATGAGTGTAATATACATGAAGTTACATACAATGGGCTAATTAAAAGTCTGATTTCATTCTTTTTACTTGAAAGTTGTTACTTTAGAGTTGAAAAAAAAAAAACAATCAAAAATCGATTGACATTTGCAGTGGTGTCAGAGACAGGAATGCTGTGGGTGCCCAGGGTACGTTATGGAATAAGTATGAGCACCCAGAGAAATGATTCAGAAATCAAAATTTCCTACTTCAAGATCAAGACAAGAACCCACAAGTTCCAAACACTTCCAGCATCCTCAGCCAGTCAAAGGTGTTGACATAAAGAAAGCATTGAGGAAGGAGGGGGGCGCTGAAAATTGTCATTCATTCCATATATAAGGGACTCCAACCCGTACTCAGGAGGCGAAATATATTCATTGCATGGTATATTCATGAGTTACTGGAGTGGGGGGGGGGCTCAAATGACATCAGCCCCCAGTTTCTGGTGCCTATGGTCGGAATGTTTGAATATTATTTCGGTGTGATAATACAAAGTGATTAGAAATGTACATTGCATTGCAAAAAAATAATTTGAAAATAAGACTTTTCGCAGCTGTTACACATAAAACTTAGATACGTTGTTGATAAAAAATTACTTAAAGATATGTTCTCTGCATGGATACATTTAATAGTGAATTACGTACATTGTGCTGGGGGGGGGGGCACATTGATCGCAATCAGGCCTAGAAGTGAAAATTTGAAGGAAAAAAAAAAAGAGTAGGAAAAATAGGAAAACCATTGACAAAAAATAGGAGGGAAAAAACTGAATTCCCAAATTATCGTGGCATTTAACAATGGGCCATTGAGATTCACACCTTGTATATTTTAATTATAGTATTATCTATTGATATTTTAAGAAACTCAAGTTCTAACGAATTTAAAAATCTTTCATTTCCACAGAATGTGGTATCGAAAACAATGTAATCAGCAAAACTAAAAAGAAATTAATATAATTTCTACTGTTACTTTAAAAGTCCAATAAATGATAGTGATCCATTTTCCCCCATGCTTTTCAGAGAAAGAAAAAAACCTGTCTAGGTGCCATAGAAATATAGCACATGCATGCATATCCCATTGCCCAAGGACCGAATGTGGCCCCGGAGTCATCTGTTGAAGCCCACAGCTTCAAACCTAATTTTCCATAAAATTAACTAAGCGACACATTTCCAGATCATTCAAGAGAACCTGCAGCACAGTTTCAGGTCATTCAAGTGGCTCGCTTCACAGTTCCCGATTACTCAAGTTACCCAAGCTACTGTTCCACTTCACTTAAGTGACCTGTGGCACATTCCTAGAGTAAGCTGTGATATTGTTCATCTACACTTAAGTGACTCACGGCAGAGTTCTAGACCACTAAAGTGACCCGTGTACATTTACATGTCATTCAAGTGACCCGCGGCACATTCTCCGATGAGTAAATATGTCGCAGCATGTTTACAGATCACCGCGGCACAGTTCCAGAGTACTCAATTGACCCAGAAATATTTACAGGTCAGCTTCAGTGACCCACGACACATTTCAAAATCAATGAAATAGCCCACACTCTACTGAATGTTGAACACCCTTGATGTAACACTTCCTGGAGTTACACTATATCCGAAAGATACAATGGTTAGAACGGCCTGCATATGTTTATGAATGCCTGGTATTTTTTTCAAAGACGCACATTTTCTTAAAACACACATGCTAACCTGTGGCCCTCGGAGTTATCTCATGTGGTCCAGGACAAATAACAAAACCACACAAGTGGCCAACGAACAATCATCAAATCATTCGAGTGGGACACATTTCCAGATTACTTCAGTGGCTTGCTGCACATTTCCAGATATAAGCTGCCAACAGCATATATCCAGATAACCTAAGTGGCCTCATGCACATTTCCAGGTCACTTGAGCAACCAGTGGCAAACCCCCCAGTTCACTCAAGTGGCACATAGTTCAGTTGCAGATTACTTTAAGTGGCTGGAGGCATATTTGACCATTTGAGTGGCCCTCTGCATGCTTGGAAATCACTTGAGTCGCTCGCAGCACACAGATCACCTAATGGGCTGCGATACATTAACACTTCAAGTGGCAAAATGTATTTTTTATAGATTACTAGCTTACCCGTCGTGCATTGCTGCGATCTCAGAAGAAAGGAGATTCAAGGAAATGAAGGAAAGGAAAAAAAAACTATGCCAGAAACCTTAGCGGGAGTGTACTCGACAACTTCCCAAAGTTTCATGGCGATCGGATGAATGGTGTAGTAATGCATAAAGGACAGACAGACATACATTCGTTTTTATATATATTTATATATATATATATATATAGATTTTAGTGGCGCTCTTGACACATTTCCAGACCACTAAAGTGGCCCGCTATGAACTTTCAGATCATTCAAGTGACTTGTGGCACATTTCCTGATGACTCAAGCGGGTGGTTGATGATGTAAGCATCATCCAAATCCTCCCCCCTCAGTCAACAAAAGTCAGCAAATCGGAAATCCCCCATCGATGCTGACATAATACTTGAATAATCCCTAACATAAAGATACTTAAAAGTTATTTTCTAAAGGTTAGAAAAAGTGGGTTCCGTCTTCCACGGAATTTTAATAAACTCACCATATTCCCACGCATTAGACGGCATGCCGTAAAACACGAGGGGCACCAGCTTTTTGAATGTTGTGGTCTGGGCCAATTTCGGCATGCCGGAAAAAGTAAGGTTATAATAGGATCACAGCATGCATTCAGCTGAACCAATGGATTTTCCGAGAATAAAGTTGATATATATTTTTTCTAAATCACTTCTTCATTTTCAAAAAAATCAGTTTTCTTTAAATATTAATTTGTCTCGTTCTTCTTCAGGAATAAATTGAATCTATGCATTATCTTGTGTTCATAAAACTTTGAAAAAAAAGTATTTCACTTACATAGTTCCTGAATTTTATTACTCTTTACTATCTGATATGAATTCAACTGTCAGCCTTCATTCATATACAGGGCCGCAACTAGGGGGGAGCAGACGGGTCTCGTGCCCCGGGCGCTGGACCCGAGGGGGTGCAAATTTCATACTGAAACCTTTCCTTTACCATTACAAGGGGGCGTAAAAATGTGCGCTTGCCCCGGGTGACCAAGCATCTATTTGCGGCCCTGTTTATACACATGTATAGAAAACTAATCTAATTTTACCTTCTTTCAATTACAGTACCGACATTGAACAATATTTCTGATTCTCTCCGAGATATATTTCATTTCCTTCGTCGTCCCCCCTTCCACTAACACCCTCTTTCATAATCTACATTATGAGATATACCTATACAACTTACTCATTACAACTTACGTTACTGACATTTCTAATTACAGTATATACAGATATATTCACCTTGTCCATTTTACTTTGATGCACCTTCGGCTCTCTACCTCATTTATTTCATTATTGAATTGTTTTTCTAATTGCACTAACACAGTTTGCTTCAAAATTTTTAATAATTTATTTTTTATTTATTTATCTTTCAAACACACACAGTTATTCATTCTAATATTAAATATTCAACTGTTTCTTTTCACTAACATCCAGTAAGAGCCATCATTGTTGGCTCCGTGGATATGTATAATCTATTTTCCTGATAAGAAATTAATAAAAAATAAAGATATTCAAGAATTTTTCAGAATCCGTGAATCGAATTTATCGGCATTCCGGAAAATACGGATATTTTCAGTTTGCTGGTCTGCCTCACTGTTTCCCGGCATGCCAGCTAATGTGGGGGAGTACGGTAATTATTTTACTAAGAAATTAGTTTTTCTCACTAACTGAATTCAATTACTTTGGCCCGTTTCACATCCAGGAGCTGAACCGTTTATGATCGTTAAATTTCTTCTTAAGTACATTATTGTGCAAATAAATGTTATGTTAGGTTGTTTGACCTCAAGACCTGTCAGACCTTTCTATTATGGGAACAATGGTGCTATTGGAAGAGCCATAGCCAGAAATTTCTTGCAGGGTGGGGAAAGGGAACTGACAGTGCAATACTTAGTCAAAAGATTCCACAATATATAAGTAAAATTCTGGCATTTAGGGGGATTACTGGCAGTGGGGGTGGAGCCAGGGGGTGCAGTGAGTGCTCGAGTACCTACAGTATTCTGTACAACTGATCTGAACACCCCCCAAAATTCATTCAGGGATCGATAGTTTCCATGTAAAGCTCAAGTCTAGCACCCACGGTTTCGTAACTCTTCCGACATATCTAAAATGGCTGGGCCACCAAATCACTATCTTAGATTTAAAAAAAAAGAAGTCAGTCAACCATTTGGAAGTTTCGTTTTTTTCAATGAGCACACATTTTATAGGGAAATATTTATAAGGAACACATTTGATAAATGACGAAAAGATACAATAAAAAAATTGTATTTCATTTTTAAATTTAAATGTACTTTTTTTTTCGTTCAATGTTGAGGCATTGTGCTTGATGAACACGTACAAGCTTATTCATGTCCTGTCACAGGAATCACAGGAATTGTGAGGAATTGATAGATGAGCTGCACATTTTTTTTTGTACGGAATGCTTAATCATAAGCCGTGGCTCAGCTTTTACAGCACAATACTTTTTTACTGGATTTTCACCCGTGGCCCCTTAGTATATTGTAGGGCTACTGTGTGGTCATGTGGACATCATTCTGGGATCTCATCACGAGCATCCAGATTTGTACCCTACTGGCAGCAGAATGGTGGTCTACTGAAGTTTGTTTTCTGCGGTTTTTCAACTTATAAAAGCATTGTTAAATGGTTACAGCAGCGGTTCTCACCCATTTTGGACATCTTTTTAAGTATATAAGTCCACCCTTTTCAGTATATAATTTCTATGGCGGAGCTGTTTCACTCAAGGAGCACTTTTTGCATATAATTTTTATGGTAGAACCTTGTATGCCTCTTATTTTTTATTCATCTATCGAAGTTACTGATTTGTTTTATTTTCCTCGAGTCATCGCAGAGCCCCTGGGAAGTGTACACGGAGCCCCAAGGGCTCTGCACTGGTTGAGAATAGCTGGGTTACATGTTTATCCTGCTTGAAAGTACAAATTCACTCATGACCGGTCAACAATGTGATCACATGCTTATATTTATTTCCACTTCCAACACACACACTGCTTTTTTTAAAATTCTTATTATAACCGATTATATTTAAAAAAAAGCCACACACGAGTGCCCTTGCCTTATTTTTTTTAGAGCATTGCTCAGCGAAGCGATGAATAATGATATAAAAATGCATATATTTGTATAAGTACTGGTACACTAGCTGAAAATTATCAACTAAGCAATGAAATGTTGCAGAGATTGAATACATGCGTGGATTTAGGTATTGCATGAGCCGCATTCTCGATTTCACTGAACATTATCATGGCATAGTTTGCAAAGCTAATAGAATTTCATACATGTTATGTATGTCTTATCACAAATGTGATGCGTATACATGACCATATACGTTCGCCCAACTCTGGTTCACAAGTATGGGCTGATCCAGGCATAGTCCGGGGGGTATAATGTCTTCATGGGGCCTACATGATAAAATTCTGGCACACTAGAATTTTCGAAAGTATGTAAATATGTAAGCTGTTACTTCCATCCAAATACTGCCCCCCCCCCGGAATATCACTTTGCACGCGGGAGGGGGTGGGTTGGCACGATCTTGGAATCACTGCCCAGCGTATAACCTTTACAAGAGGGAAGCTCGCTGGACTCTAGAGACATGACAGACACTATGGCAGTCTTTGTTTATAAAATTTTTGCTTTCACTATAAATTTTTTCAAAAATAAAATAGTTTGTATACCTAGAAATGGTTTCTTCTGCTGGGTGAGGTTGGGGGTCAAGAAAGAAGTGCGAAGAAAACATGGTTCAAAGAGGGTTACAGGGGGGGAGGGTAAAGGAGTTAAGAAACAATGGCATTAATTATGCTCTGCGTAAATAAACATGATACTGTAGTTTTTGGTTTTCTGATGCAGGGCTTTCCTATTACATCGGATAATTGAGGTTCTGCCGTATCGTACTTGAGTAGTGATAAAGAGGTAAATATAAACAAATGAAAAATAAAATTAAAAATTTTGTCTATACTGTAAAAAATTAAAATCCCTGGAAAGCCAGAATGTCACAATTCGGGGGGGGGGGGAGGATCCTGTTTATCTCTATCTTGCATTCAGTGTTTTGCAGTCAATGAGATGTAATACGATGTAATTTTCATGCCAAAATAAAAGTGAATGCCAGTACAAATCCTACTATCAAGTGATAAGAATTTCTATAATAAGCTAAAAACGTGCCTTTTAGGTTGGACATTTGTTGTTGAAGAGCAGCTTTCTTTATACTTTCTGAAAATTCCTCTTTGTTTACAAAAGGATTAAGCCTTTTTTTAACTGACTATTCGAGAACTGCTTGAAAACGTCTGTATCTGCTAAGTTAATTGAAAACTGTCTCTTCCCGCCGAAGAGGTAGAAGCCATTTTGTCGTTTTCAACGCCCAGCGCTGTTGCAAGTACAATGGTCATTTTGTGGAGAAAGGAGAGGGGCGTAATTTAAGCCAGCTTAGTGATTCTTTATGGGGGGAAAGCAAGGCGGTATATTTATGGCCAGGACCATTTGGAAGTAGAAAAGTTCACACGTAAAATACGGCCTGAACCGTTTGGAAGTCATCAACTTCACACATACATATATGTCTAGGACCGTCAGTCGGTTAAGCGTCGTGTGTGCCACGCGTTTCAGCGATCTTCTTTTTATTTTCGTGTTGTTCTATTTCCGTTCCCTTCAAACCGGAGCATAAAGCTGATAGAATAGCTGCCGTCAGGGTCATATACTATATAGCCGTCATGAGCTGATGCCCCACACTTGGAAACAAGTGATTATGTAACACATTCCTGCCAACGCGAAATGATCCAGTTCCGTTCACATGGTGCAAAAACCCTACTCCTAGGAAAACTTGGCTTCAGGGATGAAAGCTCGTTACGGGATCCCAGGAGAGAGAAACCTATAGTTTCTCATGGAATCTCGTGTGTGGATGGATAGAGACTGTTCTTCCCTCTTTTTTTTTTTTTTTTGCTTTTTTATTTACGGCAACCCATCTACGATTCGCGTTCACCACAGAGTTTTTAGCACTTTGACTACAGCGCGGTGGCGAAGAGATACTTTTGTCGTCGTCCCTTCTCCAATGGAACTGAACATTTTTTTTCTTCTTTTTTAGTAGCGAGTTATTATCCTAATAAAACACGTTAAAAAGGGAGAGAAAGCAGTGACATTTTGCGGTTTCTCTGAATTTTCGTAGCAAGATTTTGGCTTTAAACAAAAGGGAGGGATAAAATAGGAATAGTAGGAGAAAATTGCGGTAAAAAAGGACAATTGCGGCGAAAGTAGGAAAATAGGAGGACATTTCTGAAAAATAGGAGCACTGCGAGGTCTGTGCAATTTATTATCTCGATGTGCATCCCCAACGCCCTTCGCTGTAAGAAATGAAAATCCCTACAGAAAGCGAGAAGCGCAGCCTATACGATGGAAACTAAATTTTAAAAATTTATTTGATCCCGATTTATTATCTTGTTGTGCTCCCCAACGCCCCTCACTGCGAGAAATGGAAAGCCAGACAGAAATGTGGCTTATATGGTGAAAATTAAATTTTTAAAATTTTATGGATCCCAATTTATTATATCTTGGTTTATGTTCCAGTGTCCCTCGATGACTTCAATGAATACTTCCCTTTATTTTTTAAAAATTAAAACAGATGGGAAGGGGGAACATTTCCAATAAATGAGAAAAAAAATTATTTTCATCTTTTACGACTAACGCAACTACCCTATTTATAAGATCACAACAAACATATGAATTTTAAAGCAATTCGTCATGACCAGGGTTGACAGGTTTTTGACACATGGCAGTTTTTGACAGTTTAAACCGCAGTTTAAACTGTCACGTCAAAAACCTGAAACATTGCTTTTCAATATAAAAATTCCCATAGGAAATGCAAACATTAATTGCATGTAACGTTTAAAGTGGCTATGGTATACAAAGAATAAATATTTTAAAAAATATGATTCTAAAATAATTTTCTACTCCCGACAGAATTATTTTGGACAATATATGTTTTTTTTTTCTTATAAAATTTGAATAAAGCATAACATGGACATTGAATGGAAAACTGTGGAACGATTTGACACTCTTTGATTCAAGATGATTCTTGACCTTCCAAAATTTCTTCAACTGCTTATATATATGCATTGATATAAACTATCTGCTGTACTCTTTTAACAACAGATAAGTGTTTAAAAAAGTTTATTACATCATGTATGTAATGTTGATTTCTGTTATTATTAAATTATCTAGATAACCACTGATACTTAAAACAATACTCTTATTGCACATAACATTGAAATATATCTAGCGATCAAAATACTAAATTGTAGGACTAAAATGTCATTTAATTTGGCAATGCTAGCGTGTATATGTCAAACTTGGTTTATTCTTACTTTTGCACTATGATATGGTACATTTACTAGTATTTATAATGCAATGGTTTTCCAATTGAAGCTGTATTCAAACGTGCAAAACAAATGCTTTGGGTATCAAGTCTTGTTAGCTCTGCTTTGGTTGAAAATACTCTTTAAAGCTGTGTGAATTTATACACGCTGATCTAAGAAATTTTCAGGCGAAAATAAATGAGTTTAGTTAGTGCATTAACAGATGCTGCGTCAGAAATTGTATATGGAATAAAATTTTGGGCAGATCAGAAAATTTAAAATATCAAAATAGATATTTTCCTCAGTAATTATCATTATGAATATTAAAGCCATTATTCTGAATAAAAGTAAGTGTTTTGTTATTTAACATATCTATCAAGTTAACAAAAACTATTTGACATCATTGACAGTAAGATTTTCATAGTTTTAATACAGAGTTAGTTTCTGGGGTTGAAAACCTGACCGTGATGCCCTATCATTAGGGATACGTAAATTTTGTATTTATGAAATAACCGCAATAAATGTGAAATTTATGAAATGATTGCGATAAATGCGAAATTTGCCAACTTTGTCGAATAAATACTGAAATTTGATTTTTTTTACTACTTTTTCGCGAAATCTAAGTAATTAACACTTTTTGAAATGGAAAAATAATTTTGCTCAGTACTTGTGAGCGTGCTTGAAAGGGAAACCACAAGCACTTTCCCCTTTGACGTTGTGTAATAAATACAGTCGAGTTCGGTTATAACATAGCCCCTAGGTGATTCGAGAAGTGTATGTAATAACAGACGTGTATGTCATAACGGAGGTGTTGAAATTAGATTACGTAGCAAAGTCATATATATATGCATTATTGAGATTGTTGTGGAAAACATAAGATTATTCCTCACATAATTGAAATATATTATAGGATGAATATAGTTTTTGATTGGTATGTGAAAATTTGGGAAATTTATTTAGAAAACAAGATAAAATATACACAAAACATGCAGATATTTTTTAAATGTTAATGATTTTTTTGAGTTTATGCTAATAGTTTTTCCTTCTGAAGTTGACAGTATTGTGCATTTAAACAATTAAGAAAAATAATTTTACTGATGTTCGTGAATTCACCAATTAGTAATAAACTTGAATTAGCCACCAGTCTCAACTTGAATTGAGACCATCAATAAAAAGATCACGAAGTTGTAAAAACAAGTAAAAATTCTTTAATTCCGAAAAGCATAGACGATACAGTTCTGCACAGGAAGACAGGATTTTTAAAGTATCAAAAATTTTATTTTATACAAAAATTGCCACGTTTTCAAGACAAATAAATTCAATTGGTCGAATGGTCACTCAAGACCATTGTCATTTCAAGACAAATGGTATTTGTCCTGAAAACGTGGCAATTTTTTTATAAATTAAAACCAGGCAAAGTTTCTCATTTTTGTGATAAAAATTTTATTGCCAAAATATTTACATTTATTATCGACAGGTGACGCTAAAGTTTATCATTTATAATATTCAGTGGTACCTGTTGATTAGGAAACTTCCTACTATGGAATAGTTACACTTATTCCATCCATGTATTTTCACATTTATTGATAAAATTTAGGGCTAAGATATCGCCTGTATACAAGGAATGCTGTCCATAAAAGGTTGTTTTTGACTATATATTTTCCTGGGTTTTTTTTTTTTTTTTTTTTTTTTTTGCAGGGTTATATTTGGATTATTTTTTTGGTTATGCCCACTTTTTTTGGCTTGTTATATCCACAGTGTATGTTTTAAGCAGGGTATGTTATAACAGAGATAAAAATGTATAGACGTGAATGGGAGAAATTTTAAGGATTTCACAACCGTATATTTTATTCAGCGGTTATGTTGTAAGTGTACCCGACTGTATATGCAACTTTTTTGAATTTCAGAAAATGATGCTATAAGAAGCATTTGAAAAATAAGGTTAAATTAATAGAAAATAGAGATACATTTTTTTTAAAATGCAAAATTTTTGATTTAAATCGTTTCACTTATTCAAGTTGGGTTTTTTTTGTGTGTGCGTGTGTGTGTGTGTGAATGAAAGTGAATTTTTTTTCATTTGGAATTCGTTATTGTGATCAATAAATGCGAAATTTCTAATCTGATTTTTTTTTTTTTTTCGAAATATGCGAAATTTCTGATTTAAAATTTTTTTTTTGCGACATTAATGTATCTCTACCTATCATACATATTTTGAATAAGCAGCTCTATTCCACTTAGCAAATTGAACACAGGTAATGAGAGTTGCTTAGATAAATAAACCATAAAATTATATTTTATACGTTCAAGGCTCTTATGTTAAAGAATTCAAAATTGCAAATTATAATTTTTATTAAATTATATTTTGTTTTAATTATTGTAATAAATTAATGTTTTTTTAAAAATAAAACATTGTAATATGCAAAAAAAGTTTTTCATCATGTTGTATACCTATTGTGTTCAAAACATTATCAAAAGGCATTCATTTAGGTTTTTGACAGTTTAAACCAGTTTTTGACATGAAAAATCCAACCCTGGTCATGACGAATTGACATTGCGACGAAATGACTTCGCTACAACTTTATACAACGACGAAATGAATCTGCGGCAAATTTGTACCCCAACTGAATGAGCTTGCGTTAAATTTGTACCATGACGGAATGAGCCTGTGACAAATTTGTACCACGACGAAATGAGTCTGCGACAAATTTGTACTGCGACGAGTTTGTAGCACACCGAATTGATGCTGCGACAAATTGACCTAGACCCCAAAATTAATAACATTGCAACCTCTGCGATAAGGAATTTTTTATAGGCATTTCACCACCAATGAGTAATAAGTGCACAACAATATTCGAGAGAGAAAAAAAAAACTCAAGGCAAAAAAAAAATTCAGAAAATATAATTAAAACAGCAGAGCATAGAAAAAGTAGTCCTCAACAGATGCTCTAAAACCCCTAGAATGAAAAGATGGTTTTATGTCAGACAAAAAATATAATGTGGATTATCTTCCATTCAAACCCCCGTAACTCCCAGCAACAAATGCACATCTGGGATGTCTCAACAACATTGCTGTTACATCATTTACTAGTAAACAAAAAAGGGAAGAAATGAAGAAAAACAATGTCGTCTCTTCATCTCAGAGAGAGGTGGTTCCATACTGACACTTGGGGTATTTTATTACTACAGGTGTGCGGTGTCCTTAATATGAAACCACCTTTTTCAAACATCTATAATTTGATTTGAAACCAGGGGTGGCTCGAGCTTACCTGTCACCCGGGTGCAAAGCCTCATATACTGCCCCTAATGGTGACCCTGTCAAGAGGCTGACAGGGCTTCAGTGAAGGGGACCTAGAGATAAACCAGATTTTTTTTTCAGAAGAAAAAAATCAAAGTAAATATTTTCTGTCTCCTCTGGAGGGGCGCAAGATCCGAGATGAAAGGGCAAAAAAAAAAAAATTTTCGTCAGGAACTGTTTGGATAAGTTGTGAGGGAGAGGCATGATCCCCCAAGGGTAGGGCTCACAGGGCTCCAGCTTGAGGCCTGGAACTAAATTCTTATCATTTTTCTTTTTTTCACACTATAAATTAACTGTAGAAGGGGCCCCGTGGAAGATCTGACTTGGGGTCCAGCGAAAGATTCCAGCCTAGGGGCCCTGACGTAGGATGTAGGAAATAAGTAGGAGGCGCAAAAAATAAGTCCCGCACGGGTACAGATTTTTTTTCGAGCCACCTCGATAGCTTACATTATTGTTTCTGGTATTACAGTCGGTGACCCAGTCTATTTTGTCAACGTTTCTGTTGTCGAGGTATGACTCAAAAGCGTGATGTCATGTGAATTTTTACTGTGTTAAATTTTGGAGTCTTAACTGAAGTCTATGTTGCTGCCCCTTAAAACCTGCCGCCCGGGTGTGCAACACCCCTTGCACCCTCGCTTAAGCCGCCCCTGTTTGAAACTATTCTCAAGTTTATTGAATGGTTTGATTTTTCAACCAATAGGGACAAAAACTATAAAAAATCATCCACAATTTTTGGAGAGAAAAAATTTATTAAGAAATAAATTTTGAAACTAGTATGGAAAAAAAAAAATGGCAGATTTTTTTTACCCCTCGCAGAACTAAAACAGTACGATGCTAACATCTCTGACAGAAACTCTGAGCTTTGAGCTATTTAATGATATTTATATGATCTCTGTGAGAATATTAGTTACTTCTTGATGGAATTTTGAAAAAGGGGTTCTGCTATGAGGACACTGCGCCAGAAAGGGTTGAAGTCCACCAAGTGACCAATCATAAGAAAATATTAAAGTACTACTGCTGTACATCTCAACCAATAGATTAAAATAAAAAAAATCTACTCAAAGAAGGGGAGGGGGGATTCTGAGAAGCTTACAATAATTTACCTGGGACCCGGGAGCAAGACCATTGGCAAAACCTGGGTTTTTTTTGAGTGAAAGTCCCCCCCCCCCCCAATTCACTGGCATCCCTGTGAATTGAATACTTCCGAAAACATATTCATCCAAAAGGTTCATTGAAAAAAAAAGGTTAAAAGGTTACCAACTTAAAACTAGGTTCTTTTATCTTAAAAACTCATTAACACTGAGAATTTAACACATGTAGCTTAATAAATCTAAAACAAATATAATCAAGTTAAGCACATTAATATATTTACTAATAAAAAAAGCAATCTATAAATTCTCTTCTGATTGATTTTCCATTGCAGAAAAACCTTAGTTCTTTCAATAATATCTTCTGATTAAATTTAAAGCAAATTATTCTGACATGCTTATTCATATAAATCCTTGCCAAGCAATTTCCTGTAGCAGGGTTCATACAAAATTTTCAAAATGAAAAGTAAGGAGTTTTTAAGGACTTTTTAAGGAGTTTCAAGCAGTTTTTAAGGAGTCATGGCAAACTTCATAACTTACAAGTTTTACAGCAAAAAAAAGGGGGCGGGGCACATATGCAAATTTATTTTGAATTTGCAAACAAACTTCCCCTCTTCTCAAAAATATAGATCTAGAAGTGGTTCAAAAATTACAAGTTTTGATTTGTTACCCGACATCATAAGAATTCATAAAATAATCAATCCACGTACATGCTTTCTGTCATCACCAAAGTGTTCTAAAACCTTCAAGTGTTAGTCAAAAATATAACTCATAATAGCATCACATAAATTATAAAAATTCTAAAAGTGATATTCATTCCCCCTCCAATTATTCAAAATAAAAACCACAGCCAACAAAGATTTTTCTTACAAAATTATTTATATTTGCAGCAACTCTTCAGGGCTCATATAAAATTTTCAAAATGAAAAGTAAGGAGTTTTTAAGGTGTCATGGGGCCACGCCCCCTCCGAAAAAAAAAATTGCACCACTAGACAATAAAAGAAGCCCACATGTGAATTGATTTTCATTTAATTTCTTTTTCAATGTTTCCAAGACTTCAACTTTCAGAATAAAGGGTATGATGGGTAGCAATTTCAGCTGAAAAGAAAGAGATATGCCGTGACTGTACGCACGAGTAACAAGCGACAAGAGAACACAAATTTGAACAGTAACAGAGCATGATGATCAAGATTAGGTATTGAGAAGTGTAGTAAGAAAGAACAGAGAGAGTTACGGTAGTATATAGTATTAAAATGATTTAAAGAAATCGGAAGTGATGTATTGAGTTCGCAATAAATTTTGTTTTTATCTTGCTTGAGCTGTGGCCACTTCTGCCAGAGAGAGATACAAATACAACGCCACAACAGGCAAAATGTCCAACGAGGTGGCTAAGAAAAAGATGCCCATAAAAATATGGATGTCATATTTCAAAAATACAGCAACCCAATTAAAAATGCAATGATCTGCGGCATAATCACGGATCACTTATATGATGCGCGGGACAGCTCCAGAGCATTTGGATCCGCTAAGTATTTGAAGATCACTAGAGTGGCTCTGTAGGGGACTCAATAGGAAGAATGTTAGTTCAGGTGCCCACAAACTAGTGAAAAGTTTTACTCGTTTTTCGCGCACCGAGTAAGGCGCCATTAAGAATATTTCATATTTTTTTATAAAGGGTGGTTGATGACGTAAGAATCATCCAACCCCCCCCCCTCCACGTCATCAAGTCAGCAAATCGAAAATCCCCCATCCATGCTGACGTAATACTTGAATGACCCCTAACATAAAGATACCCGAAAGTTATTTTCAGAAGGTTAAGGTTAAAAAAAGTGGGTTCAGCTATAGCGGCTGATCGGCTCGTCCTCCCCCCTCCCCTCCTGTAAAACCAGACGTGGCTCGGGCTGTCACTTTTAAAAGCCGGGTTTTACTAGCAGGTTTTCTATGCCACGCGCAACGTGAATCACCCAGCGCTACACGCCGTCTATTCATCAATATGAAAAGCAGTACGACTGTTTTCCTATAGAGCGCAATACGGCTCACGACAGCGCTTTACATCGGGCGTGATTGGCAGACTGCTTCTAGTGAGTTAAGCGTCGTGTGCCGCGCGTTTCAGCGATCTTCCCTTCATTTTCGTGTTGTGTCTCTTCCCTTTAAACCGGATAGAGTAGATGACGCCAGGGTCATATAGCCATCCTGAGCCGATGCGCCACGCTTGGAAAACGCAAATGCGTAACGCCATTATGTAACTCATTTCTGCCGACACGAAATGATCCAGTTAGGTTCACGCGGCGCAAAAAGCCTACTCCTAGGAAAACCTGGCTTCAGGGATGAACGCTCGTTACGAGATCCCAGGAGAGATAAACCCATTCTCTCTCATGGAATCTTGTGTGTGGATAGAGCCTGTACCTCCTTTTTTTTTTTGCCTTTTTATTTACTGCAACCAATCTGCGAAACAGATTCGCTTTCCCCACTGGACTTCAGTTTTTAGCATTTTAAGGCGCGGCGGCGAAAAGATACGCTTGTCGTCATCCCTTACTCGAAATTTTTTTTCCTTTCTTTTGCAGTAGCGAGTTGTAATGTGAATAAAACACGTCAAAAAAACTACGGAAAGCAGTGACATTTTGCGGTTTCTCGGAATTTTCGTAATGAGATATTGGCTGTAAGCAAATAGGAAGGAGGGATAAAATAGGAATAATACGAGAGAATTGCGGTAAAAAAAAAGACGATTGCGGCAAAAGTAGGAAAATAGTAGGATAAATAGGAAAGCTGCGAGGTCTGCACTCAGTATACTGCATAATATAGGAGGTTCGAGACATCGTTTCGCCACATAAGTAAAAACTTTCTCACCACTGGGCATGGGGGAATTTTCGGCTACTGGTTCAGCGGAGTGATGTCGTTCTACGGACCATCGATTTCCAACGCTGACCACCAGTTTGCGACATAGGCAGGAAAACACGTCAAAACTAGCGATTCGGTAAAAAATCGCATTTTTAGAAGCAAAAGCGTATAATCGTATTAATTTATTAAATACGACAAAAAAGTTTTATCAGGCGTTGTTGTTGCAACCGTAACGGTTGGCAGGTATGCACAACCATTGGATGTTCCAATCCCATCCCCTGCTTTCACATTTCCTATTATAAAGGGAGAGCGCGTTTTTTTTTTAATCTTTTCTTCCTCTTTATATTGGGGGGAAGCTTCCTCTTATTTTTTTAGGCAATGCTATTCATCACCGTGGGGAACGCCTATTCTAAAAAAGATCATCCCTTCAGAGAGAAAAAAAAAAAAAGACTTTTTCAGGCGTGGCTGCAAAAAGTAAGGAGTTATAAGGGCCCTTCCAGAGGGAAATGAAAAGTAAGGAGTTTTTAAGGAGTTTGTAAGGATGTGCGAACCCTGTGTAGGAATGATTTTCTTTTCCCAACCTGTTGGTTAGCAACTCTGATCTACCTCCCTTTAACCACCACATATTTTTGCGCCTGAATATGGGAGCTATGCCAGAGCATTAGTGTGTTGGCGAAACTTAACAGTGTGTTTGTGTGTTCAGTGTTTGGCATGTTTTGTGTTCAGTAGGTGGTGCCACCTATCCTCCAAATTGCTAACATGTGGATTTGAAACAATGTATACATATTTGTGTTGTAGGTCTGTGTGATAGTCGTGGCAACAGAGCTTTTTTTTCAAGAGGGAGGGATATCCAACTTACAGTTGGAAAACCTTAGAAAATTGTATTTAGCCAATTACCACTGTGCAATCACAGATTCCAAACCCAAAGGCATAATCAAAGGAGGCATGAAAAGGCCCGTGCTCCCCCTCAAGATTTTTCCATTTTTGTAGAAAATTAAAATATTGCAAAAAAAACATTCTTGTACTATCTGTTAATTTAAAATTCTTTTTGAGTGGAGACAACAAATAATTGTGAAAGAAATCCTTGTGACTCCTCAAAAGACCGATTCTGCATAAACAACCCCGATTTTCGTAATGCAAAATGGTGACAACTGCATAGCAACTAGATGACAAAACTGAAGATATTCAAGTCAGAGTTTTTACAGATTGTTTTTTTTTTTTTCTCTCAACAATCTCACAAAATTTTTTACAATTTCAACGGGCGTTCCTATCCTTAATAATTAAAAAAAAAAAGTGAATTCGCAATCTCATAGGAACGAAGTGAACTTAAGCCATATCGACGATGTCTTTGAATGCCGGTGGATAGCCGCAAAAGTACCATAATTTCTAGGATGTTACCGGCAGGGAAAAACTTCAGAAATTAGTAAATTCTGTATATGGCACTTCATCCAGGGATGCAACTAGACATCCTTTCATCTTATTCTTCAAAAACTCATGGGTTATATCAATACAGTACAGTAAATTGCTTTCTTTGTACTTCAAAGCAGTGAAACTACTCTTCAAGGTCTCACAATTAAGACAGATTGTTAAAGGGCAATTTTAATTATTTACAGGAGTTGAAAATTTTTTAGCAGGAGAAAGTATTTTTGTACCATCATCTATCAGTTGAGATGATTATTATTATCGATTAACATTATTTTCACATTAAATGCATTGTTCTGCAGAAAAGGATATATACAGGGCACAGCATTTTATTGGTGAACCATTGACCCTAGAGGCATACTTCCGATTAGAAAAAGCATCCAAATAATGTGTAAAACTCAAATACACTATCCATATTTCAAGGGGTTGCATATATACAACCTCTGACAATAAAGTTTGGTGAATGAAGTCAGAACGCCCGATCTGGCAACACTAGCAAAGCAAAACGCTGCACATGCGTAGCGGCAGGTGTTGACCATCTGCCGCCACCATTGTTCAGTTGACCGTCGTTTATGTTCCGTGAAAGACTTGTTTTACAAAGTGCTTGTTTAGTGTGTTGGTTCTCAACTGAGAACAGGAAAATCCACAAGGAATTTCTACCTGAGGGAACGAAGATGAATGCTGCAAGGTACATTGAAATTTTGACCTGTTTCATGAAATGTCTACGCAGGGTACGACCTCAGTACGCACAACAAGGTTCATGGTTTCTTGTTCACGACAATGCTCGCCCTCACACAGCCAATATCTTCAAACAGTTCCTGGCAAAAAAGGGGGGGGGGGTGCTGCAAATTGAACATCCACCATACTCGCCAGATCTCAATCCTCCAGACTTCTTCCTATTCCCACGACTCAAACACGCTTTGAAAGGAAAGATTTGACGATATTCCTGACATCCAACGAAACGTGACAAGGCTTTTGAACTCCATCACAAAAGAAGACTTCTTGCAAAATTTCCAGGCCATGTATAGGAGATCTCAGCAGTGCATAGTAATGGGAGGTGACTATTTTGAAGGACAGTAAGGTAACTTTCGTTAACATTTCATCTATGTTAATGTTACAGGACTATTCACCGAACTTTATTGTCAGAGGTTGTATATATAGTTATTGAAATAAAAAAAATTTAATTTTTATGCGTACACTCTATGCTAAAAAAAACCAAATGAGAAAAATGTTCTATCTCTCTTGTTGCCAAAAAATAATCCTTGTTTCCAAGTGCAGTATTCGCTGAGATATTCAAATTTGAAAAATGGAGGAAAGTTGTGAAAAAAACCAATATTAAATGAGGGTAAAATGATTTACCTATTTTTTGTTTAGCGAATTAGATATTCAATGAAAATTTGGAATTGACAGAGATTTTGGCGACAATTTAATTTTACAGAAAAATCCTATACTAATAATGAATACCTGGATTTAATGGAGAGCTATAAGTGCTGAGAGATTGGTGAAACAAAAAACCAAATTGTGGCCAAAACCTAGTGAAATTTATACTTGGATACCAATTTCAGTGATGTACTGCAAAGAAAAAGATAAATTTCTCCTGAAGTAGAACACTGATATGGTTTATTTTAGGCCCTTTACAAAGCTGGTGCAATACACAAGATTTTGGTAAATTTGCCCGCTTGTTAGGTATGAATATAGCTATTGTAGTATTGGGTGTTTGCGGAATTGATGAAAATTTTGGCGCCAATTCGAATTTTGTCTATCTTATATATAACTTGTAGCTTGCCATTAAACCCAGATATTCTAATAGAAATGGTGGCACCTCATAAGATTTCTTCTCCTCTTTTGAAATTTGTGCTTAGTTTGCATGTAGATCTTTCAGAAATTGCACAACTTTGTTTTTTCAGAGTTGACACACTTTTATTTGATAATCCATTTTCCATCATAACTCAAAAGGACTTAGAGATAAGACTGGGTTGCGATTATGTTTTGTTCCATTTAGGCTCGTCTATCACCTATTTTTGTTCGACAGTTCATCCTGTATACCGAGCACACGATTTGAGACAACCTCTATGCTGAAAATATCAATAGTTTCCACAGTATTTAAAAACTTAAAATACTGATAAATCAAGTTAATGGATAAAAACTATCCAATAACACTTTCAGTGTTAATATAATTCGATTTCACATGCAGACGTGCGAACTTTTGGAATCCAGAAATCCGGGGGGATTCTTCCGGGGGTATCCCCCCGGCACTCATAGACTTGATCAAAAACAATTTTAATCAATTAAGAAAATGTTTCATTCCCCCCCCCCCAAGGCGGGTTCAGCATTGCCCCTGAGCAGAATATAAGTCCATGTCAGTCTTTCCATGCAGAATAGAGAAATCACATCTACATACTGTTCATAAAACATGAGTGTTTTCTTTCTTTCGTGGATGCTATCAGTGATTGATAATCTTGGGTATATGAACTCTTAAAAGCTTTATATTTAGCTTTATACAGCTCAAAGTTTTATGGGCAAAGTTGATCAACTCTTCTATAAACTTTTATATTTTCTTTCTGAAGACATTTAATCAGAGAAAACAATTAAAAACTTCAAAATACAAAGCTACTGACAAAAAAACTTGTGTTTACCGCACGACTGTTAATGGAATACAATAAGGATTATACAGGAATTTTGGCAACCAAGGGCTTACGCCTGATAAATGATTGCCGATAAATGTGACGTAAACAATGCCACGTCTTTGCCACAGCTGTTTAAATGCAGTAACCAAGACTTTTTTTTCCGGTTGCTCGATGGAAATGACCACGAATGTTCTCTATGGGTGTTTTTCCTAACGATGACGGCAATTATTGACGTCACGACAACATGAAAGCTCATGTAAAATCTAATTTTCTGCCAAAATCCAGAGAAATTTTAACAAATCTGGAGAGCAGAAGGAAGGATGAAAAATCTGGAACCCCACCTAAATACGGAGAGTTGACAGGTCTGCACATGCAATTATACTGCCTGCACAATACTGATTAATCAAGAAATTCAAGCAGAAAAGAAAAAAATATATGTTTAATCACACAGGAGCAAATTACCTGTCCACATAACATCTATCCCTGGGTGGAGCTTCTGCCCAACTGTGTTCAGGTATTCTGAGTTTGGAACATTTGGAACAGCTCTTGCTGCACAATATTCTTGAAAGAAAAATACAAATGGAAAATTGTTTTAGAATGAATAAATAAATATGCAGTGAAATCTCAATACAATACAATTCTGTGGACCCGAGAAAAATATCGTTGTACTGAAAGACATCTCACTGTGCTGCAATTATGGCACTGCAGGCATTTATTTGTTTTTCATAGTAAATAAATAACATAAGAAATGCACTTATGACCCCTTGTTTCGCCTAATATTGATTAACCTATTAACTACCAATTTTTTTTTTTCAATTTTTTGGCCGGATAAATTATATATATGCACAAAAAGTTATAAACGTAAAGCACGTAAAATTCCAGTCTCTAAATGGGGATCGTGGTAGCTAATGGGTTAATTAATTTTTAAGCATAAATTATATGCAACAAAAAAATTTCATGTTCGCTTTAAAGTTTGATAATCACAGGCGTGGGCATAATTTTCATCATTATAATCATCTGACTCCATAAATTACTACTTCAATGCTCTGTAAATTAATGATTAATTTATTAAAAACATAACTTCAGAACAAACTGGTTAGGAAAAATGATGGAAAAAGTATACAAAACAGGTAACTAATATGGATAAAGGTAGATAGAGAACAAGCAAGTCATCAAATGCATTTTAATACGACGCTAGTGGTGACATAACATCAATGAAATACAAAGTGCTGTGATGTTACAGCAACACAATACAGCGCCACCTACAAATTAATAAAATAAGAAAAACTACCAGCAAGAAATAAACCAAAAATCTGTTTAAGTAATGTGAAAGGTCGTTGAGCCTAAATTAACTTCATGGATTAACATTTTTCTTGTAGACTCATTTCATTCATGAGGGTCCACCCTCACTTAAAGTTAATGTTGGTGGCGACTTATTATCAAATATGGTGCAGGTTTTTCGATTAACTAAATGGACAACCACAGGAGGGGTCATTCAGCATCAACAAAATAAAAACCATATTTTGTTGAACAGATTGTCTCTTGTGCAACTGATGCATTTATTATGTGTTTTGAGATTAGCATGATGTTGTTTAATAATTTACACATTTTCATTCTTTCACAGATTTGGTAAAAAACAAGGAAACTATAGAATTTCTCACTTCTCATACCAAAATTTGAAGTTTAATGGTATTTATGTTGAGATACAACACCTATTGTTATTTTAACCTTTTAACGGCAAATGTTTCCAACTGAGAACATCAGTTTTATTAATCACAAAAAAAAAAATTTTGTACATGAAAGCATTTTCTTTTTTGTTCCAAAGGTGAGAGATTCCAATTCTAATTTACAAAACAAAAATTTCAATCATTCCAACACATGTGCTATCAATTTAATTTTTTTAATAACCTATTTTAAGGAAAAATAAAATTTAATTTCTTTGTTTTTAATTTAAATGTTGTTTCTACGGACATAGGCAAGTCCGGAAAACAAAGAAAAAAATTTCATGAATTTTTTGATTGATTTGTTTGAACTGAAGGATCAGAAAGGGAAATAAGAGAAATAAAAAGATATAAATAATCTGAGTCTGAATTTGGCAGGTAAAAGGTTAAAAAACTAGTGCATAGAATTCAAAGATTTATACAAAAACTATTTTTTTTAAATCAGGGAACCCCAAGAGAGACATTGTAATGCATTACAAATACTTAAAGCAGTTATATCTAAGTTTGCAGAAAAATATAGGGAACTAATGTTTTTGATGCACAAAATCTAGAAACAATAGAATAGCTATCTTTCTGCACTGTATTCTAGAGATCAGATTCAAATTTATATTTACTAGATCTTCTATATTTCTCCTATTGAATAACTTTACCACATTTCAAAAAGATGCATACCATGCTTGGTTATTTCTACTTTAATAACATTAAAGTCAATACAAATGGAAACTAAAATTTAAATTTTGTGATATAAATCAATGATTTTTCCAAAAACATCAAGTGATTTAAAATAACATTGTTTCTTTTCTGCTGCTACCTACCCATGTAATCCTCTTCAAGCAAAAAAAACGAAAAAACTGAGGGGAAAGCAAAAATATTGAATGCTACAGCTTCTCAAAAGTTTATAATTCAGGGGATAAAAAGTCTCGAGGATCATAAAAAAATCTGTAACCTTCACTCAAATTTCATGATTTTTTAAGAACTTCCCATGACCCTTTTCTTCTTTCGTGACTTTCCTGTGATGGTAGACACACTGATATTTTTATATAGATCAACCAAACAAATCTTTGACGATGGGGATGGGTTATAGGAATAGGGACAAAAAGACATTGTGGAATTAAACTAGTCAATGTTACGGAATAAGCAAATGAATTTGATTTCTAAAAAATTTGCCAGGCACGGATTGTAGTCATAAATCATGTATTTTATGGTAAAGAACTGTTATTTTTCTTTTTTTTTGCCTGCAGCTGGTGCCCAAAAGAATTAAGTGGCTCTTAATTTACCATCAATTTGTCAAGCCCTGACACCCTGCATAGCTTTTTCTAAAATTAGTCCAGTCCTACAGAACTTACAAGCAGTATAGACTAATTAAAATTAGCTTCATTCAAATCATGTTTTGATCACTTGATTTAAAAAAAAATCTGAGAATCTCACATGATAGAAGTGAAACTTCTAGGTTTGACATGATTATATTCACCTCATTTAAACTAAATTTTAATTATTC
Organism: Pholcus phalangioides; assembly: GCF_987345545.1. Taxonomy (NCBI): domain Eukaryota; kingdom Metazoa; phylum Arthropoda; class Arachnida; order Araneae; family Pholcidae; genus Pholcus; species Pholcus phalangioides. The sequence goes on along the minus strand of NW_028301604.1, from coordinate 40,976,743 downwards.
AAAACTGAATTTAGAAATTTTAAGATTGATCTTGTGTGTTGTCCCCTAACTTTTTTTTAAACACCCCCCCCCCCCCAAACTTGACTCACTTGATCTAATTGACCCCTCAAGACACCATTCACCCCAGAGAATTCTAACAAGTTTATCATCATATGTAATCGTAATTGAACCCTGTTGTAAATCTCATGTGTGGTAGATTTGTCCACTAAAAATTTCTGGCAATAAATGTGGTTGGCTCTAAATTGGGGGGGGGGGGGGGGTTATCAGGACTGAAGTCTAGTACAGGAGTGAAGAGTAAGAAGAAAGTGAAGGTGCTATTACTGTGACATCACAAGAGAGTAGCTTGTTCCACGCATGCGCTTTAGGATATTTATGTCCCTATTCATAGCCACTACAACCCCCCCCCCCAACTTTATTTCTTACATGGCCAATTATGTGTGTGTATATTGACATCCTCCTCACCACCACCTATCTGCTTCATCACACAATCAGTCATTCTACAGAATGGGTTTTGAGGAAAAAATAAGTTACTTTTTTGTGATGAATTTTTTTTCTCCCTCACAGAAATTCACTTATGTCACTCTTTCACTGTTACGTCACTATAGAAGTTTCACTTCACAAATTATAGATTTAAATCATGAAATTTTAATTCCATTTTTCCCCTTACTCAACTTTAATTATATTCAAGTAAAAATTACTTAGTGTAATACGTATAACATGTTAATTTTACCTATGAAAGTAATGAATTTCTTGATTAAAAGAAATACAGATAATCTCTGTGGCAAATATACGTTTGAACCTCATCCCCAGGCGCAGAAATCTAAATGTTTTATTTCATTTGAATATTGAGGTCTATTGCACACTTTCTTCATGGTGTTGCATTTTAGCTGACCAACAAAGGGTATTAGTTGATCCACGAGTTCCCAAACGTTTCCTACCTGTGTATGTGTGGCGTCCCTTTCTTCAATCAACACTTTGCCGCGGCTATCTGGAGCAGTTTAACAAAGTCTCTACGAAAATCCTGTCATAAGGAGTCTACCAAATACCAAAAGCAAAATTCAGTGACTTTTCTTATTTGTCAAAATGACCCATGCTGGACTCTTTTCTTATGTAAGTGGTTTCCAAACTGAGTAGCGACACCTGGGGGGGGGGGTTCTAATGAAAGGGGTAATACGAGTGAACACAGGGAAGTACAGTAGGAGGCCGACAGAGTTCCTACTCGAGATAATTCTCTTATTTTATTTATTTTTCACACTATCAATTCACCGTATGGGAGGGGGGGGGGTGAACATCAAAGATCTCAGCTTATAGGCCCTACTGAGGGATGTGGTTCTCAACCTTTGGAATCCGAAAGCATGGTTGAGTCCTTTTTCTTGATTGGAAGGCCCAGCCATACCATGATTAATGGGAAATGAATGGGTAAAAATGAAACAATAAACTACTCACATCCCGGTTTGGCAGATGCCATTTCCTATTCACATTTTTCAAAGTCTGATATGAGACGCTTGTTATTTGCTCTATTGTTATGCTTTGTTGTCTGTCTTGCAAGCTTGTCACTGTATTCCAATGGCTCTCTTTTGTCAGCTGCCTCCCTTGCGTAATTCATGGTCCCTCAGCGACTCCCCAAAAGTTTGGCAGTTATTTTACTATATAAAAGAAGCACTTCAAAGCATAAACAGGCACACAAACCAATATTTTCAGCTCACCAGGACGCTCCTAGAAGCCGCGAAGCAGCACACTTTTAGACACACTGGTATTCCTTCAAATTCGGCCTAAATGTTGCATCACAACACAAGTAATTGTGAATTCATCCGATGTTTGCCTTGTCTTGAATTCTCGTTCTGTCACATACGTATACTGTACAAGATTTTGTCGTTCGCACAGACTCTCAAGTGCCACACTAGTCAAACCCCCCACCCCCTAGGAATCACCATGTGATAATAAGAACACTGCTTTAGGGGAATGTTACAGATGTAGGCAGGTCCCTACAAGGGAAGAAAAAAAATGTTTTCTTTTTTGTTCATCCAGTTTAAATAGCCTTTTTGCCCATCCTGCACATTGATATTGTTCTTTCCTGTTGCTACTCTCACCCATCCATCCCTCCTGGGCAAAAAAAAAAAAAAGAGAAAAACTTGAGAGAAGAAAAAAAATATTTAATGCCACAGCTTCTCCAAAGCCTAGATTTTAAGAGAGGGGAGGGGAAGATCTCTGGAGAATCAAAAAAATCTGTGACCTTCACTAAAATTTTGTGACTTTTTCAAGACTTTGTGATGTTTCCATGATGGTAGACACCGTGTCAGGTCCGCCGCTCTGTGCTGCTCCTGCTGAAGGTTGGTGGTGCACAGTTTGAGAACCCATGGGTTAATCCTAAGGACAGATATAACAGTATTAGGTTTACATCCAAGTTAATTTCATGAGAGACCATTGTTCCTTTAGACCAGTGTTTCCCAAACTTATTCAGCCCATCGCCCCCTTTTCAAAAACGAAATTTCTCATCTCCTCCCTGGAAGAGATGTTAAAAACCCACATATTAAAAAGTTGAAAGATGCAGTGGCGAATTTTCGATTTTTTTGGATCAATGTTTTCCTGAAACATTTCTAGTATAAAAAGGGTAAGAAATTCTAAAATAATTACAATTAAGAAAATTACAGTAAACTTCATTGCAAAACAAAAAAAATTAAATTTGTGAATTATAAAATTATAAACATATGCATATAACACAAAACATATGCATTTAGTTGCATTTATTGTGGTCAAAGTAATATTCACATCACACAAAAAATATCTATTAATGCGCAAAACTACAATTGTTACTTAGTTTTAATAAAAATAATTTTATTAATAGATGTTTTCTAAGTGTGATGATTGTCGCTTGGTTTTACTATGCAGTGTTCTCAAATCCTCACAATTGAATATCTGTAGGTGATTTCAATTTTTTTCAAAAGATTTGTGACTGCATTGAAACGTCTCGCACATGAAAAATGTTCAGCTACATTAGAACCTCTCAATAACGGACACTCACGGTAGGGCCGTCTTAAGAGCATCATGGACCCCAGTCAAGTGATTTTTCTGAGGCCCTACCTGGGAACTTATCAAAAAATTCAACTACTTCTTGTTTTTCTGAGCTCCCGCTTTTCTTCAGGAGCCCATGCGTTAAGACGGCACTGACTCACAGGACCGAAAATTTTCGCAGCTAACGAGGAATGTCCGTTAATGGATAGTAAAATAATCAGTCTCAACGGGAGTCCGGAGTCCTGTTGACATAATTCAAAAAGTGTTTGATAACTGGAGGTGTCCGCTAAAAACAGGGAGTGTCCGTTACGGGAGATTCCTCTGTATATCCCCATAAATTCCAGGCACGGTATTTGCTTTTACAGAAAGAAAAGTTAATAGCCATCTTCAAATTTCAACGTCACACCGTCTTTTAATGTTATTTCTGCCAATTTTTCTTGTAAATGTGATAATTGATATTGTTGGAGATTGAAAAGAAAAGTATCAAAAATTGTTATTTTTTTCATTCAGTACAGATTATTTATTTCATGAGAGATTGTAAGGATCTCTTGGGAATACGTGATGATCAGAGGTTACATAAAAAAAAATATATATTATTTTAATCTCCCTCTCCCCATTGTCAACTGCACCTTACACATTCCTGAAACAATTTAAACTACATTTAACATGTGTTACGTACTCCTATGAAATCACGTATCCAGAAATTTTATTTTATACAAAATTATTCGCACCAACGCATGTTGGAGTTGTGTGTTCTACTTTGACATAGAACACAAAATAAGGTTTTGATGATAAGTTCCAGTGAATGCATAAAACTTCATTAATGATAAAATTCAGCCAATCCTTATTATTCAAGTTCGAACAAAGCCACTTGCAACACGGCTTAATTAGAAATTATATATATATTTATTTAATATGGAATTGATGCAAACTACTCAGCGGTTTCGATTTTATAGTGACTGTCTTAGAAATATGTGCACATGGCTATCCAATTAGAATTAGTGTTGTTGTAACGCACTAAATACGCAATCGAGTTCACACTCTCTGAAGCATGGGTCGGCAACCAAATTTACCAGGCAATCTACTGCTTTGACTTTTCCCCTTCGAAGTTTAAAAATTTGATCATTTTTGTCGCACCACAGTCATTTTCTGCACACGAGGGCTAATTAGACCAGGACCTACAATTTATCGCCGATTCCGAACGGCAGGCTTATTTTTTATACTCATCGAGAGGTTGGTGCGCTAACCCCTCGATGGGGAACTCCCTGCGGTAGTAATTTTTTGCTGCGGTCAAGTCGCCGTTTTTTGTTGTCCCCCTGTGTCAGGGAAGTTTTTCTGACAAGGACGAACCGGGTATTGAACTCGCAACACCTCTAAACATCCTTTGGTACTTTAGGCGAGTATCGTATCGACCTGGGCTAACGCGCCCGTTTCAAAATTTAATCGTTAAAATAAATTCATTTTTGAAATTACCGATCTTGGGAGCTCGTGAGACATTAGTTGGTGTTTTCGGTTTGTTAACCAAGTAAATTCTGAAACGAACTCGAACGCGAGTATTTTTTGTTATATTACCTTATTTTTCTGTCATGTTATTTCGGGTGTGAACGGTTCCTTAGGAGAAAATGAAGTTTCTCACCAAGGAAGATAATGAACGAATAAAGAAAAGAAGACATCTGATATTTTATTTAGATAATTTCCTATACAAAACATTTTCCCGGCATTATATTCGTTGGGTAAACAAAATATTTGGACTCAAGTCACAGAGGCCCTAATTCCTGCCTTGCCCAGGACCTCTTCATGTCTAAGTCGGACTCCGACTAGCTGCCCTTTATTTTTCAAATCGCCAGAGTTACTGCGATATTATATAGGTCCATATTTTAAGAAAATGTAATTTTACATTATTTCAAGCGCAGGTCTCTCATTTCTTTCTTGATTAAAACTGACAAGCATCGGGGGACTACAAATGACTCTCTCCCTCTTTGGTTTCTTCTACATATAATTCTGAATGACAATCATTCTAAATATTTACCATTGTTTTATGAATATATCTGAAAGCTCGTTAGATTGCAATGAATTTCAACCCTTTCAGCTCAAACATATGAAAAGGAAAAAAATTCGGATGAAACCACGCTAATTAAACGTAAAAATACAATAAAAAATACTTTCAGAGAGATATGATTGATAATATAATAATATATCCTTAAGTAATACTATCCATTAAAATCCTATAAATCCCATTAAAACTATACATTAAAAATCCGTGTATTTTTAACGAATATCGATGGTGTTTTGCGTTCTACATTGCTAAAAAGGTAATTTCATCATACTATTAATATACTATGATGCTTAAGAATGAGTCGATTTCGAATTGAGTAAAATCACTCTTGAAAGGTCGTATGACAATGCATCGTTTTCTTTCAAGGAAAAACACTACTAAGTCACCGTAAAAAAAAAATAATTCAAGTCAAAAAAATAAATTTTAATAAATTTTCTACTAAACGGACACCATTGTGAGAAGAAATTTCTATCATCTGATGCTGAAGGAGCGTGTATCCCCCCCCCCCACATATTCTTTGCAATATTCGAACGAGAAACGATGCTTGTTTGCGGAGATAGTACCAAAATTTCCCTTTTATCCTTATTGTCATAATCAGTGCAGTTACGGATAGCGCTCTTGATAAGCATTAATAGATAGTATAGGCACCGAAACCTAGGAGCTGAGGCCCTTTGCGCCCCCTCCCCCAATAAAATTTTTAAGGGGTACTGAGCCCCCCCCCCCCCACAATTAATTTCTAAAAATAAAATGCAATGCACGTTCTCTCTGTCCTGCGCACACACTTGGCTCGTGTATACGGGACGACAAGCAACTTTATGCCTTTCCCCCTCCCAGTGGTGTCGGTGCCAGGGGTGCTCGAGCACCCACGGAAGTTTGTAGAATGGGTCCGAGCACCCACAGAATTGATTCAAAAATCGAAATTTCCTACGTGAATCTCAAGACGGGCACCCACAGGTTTGAAACACTTCCGACGCCCTGCCCCCTCCAATATTTTTTTTTATGTCGGTGCCTCTGATAGATAGTACTGCCCAAGTGTTTTACATAAGTCATGAAAATCGGTCAATATAAGAGGATTTAGTAACATCAAAATTTTGAAAAAAAATACATTATTGTACTTATGGTGTGGATTCAACAAACATCTCTTCCGCATAACATTCATTTCTTTTCGGACACCATAGAAATTAAATATAGTAACACAAAGGCCCCAAGAGGCAAATTGCCCAACGAGGTGGCTGAAGCTGATATGCAGGTTTGAACCATGAAATGGAGGTCCATCCTTCAGTGTCGTCTTAACACATGGGCCTACCCGGGCCTCACAAAAGTGAGATTTGGTTGAAATTTTCTATAATTTACGTGGTAGGGCCTCAGAAAAACCACTTGGCCTGGGGGGTCCATGGTGCTCTTAAGACGGCCCTGCCATCCGTTGTGTAACAAACACTTTAGGTATGTGACTTTTTTGCACGAAAATTCAAGACTGCTCATCTGTAATTCATAATTTGGTATTTCCACACGTTATCTTTGGGTTTAAGTAATTCAGGAACTTGAACGAATACATTACAAAAATTTTCTATTACGGCAGTTCTTCAAAGTGAGCGTCAGGGTTCCTAGTGGTGTCGTGACGAGCTGTTGACCATTGATGTTTGTGTGTGTTCCCAAGCGGTTCTTTTATAAAAAAAAACCAGAATGCAGACGTGCCAACTTTTGAAATCCAGAAATCCGGAGATTCTCCCGAGGGGGGCACCACCCCCCCCCCCTCATGGATCGAAAAAAAGTTCATAAAAAAAATTTCGAATTTTTTTTTTTTTTTTTTAATAAATTAAGAAAAAGTTACATTCTTCCCCCCCCCCCCAAAGCAGGTTCTGCATTGCCCCTGAGAAGAATATAATTTCATGTCAGTCTTTCCATGCAGAATACAGAAATCACATCTACATACTGTTCATAAAGTATGTGCTTCCTTTTGTGGATGCTATCAGTGATTGATAATCTTGGGTATATGAATTCTTAAAAGCTTTATATTTAGCTGTATATAGCTTAAAGTTTTATATTTGCTTTCTGAAGATGTTTAATCGGAAGAAACGATTTAAAAAAATTCAAATTACAAAGCTGCGGACGAAAAAACGTGTTTAGCGCGCGGCTATTAATGGAATACAATAACGATTATACAGGAATTTTGGCAACCAAGGTCATGCCCCTGATTAATGATTGCCGATAAATGCTACTAAAACAAAGTCGCGTCTTTGCCAGTTGCTTAAATGCGGTCACAGAGACTTTTTTCGGCTGCTCGATGGAGATGACTACGACTGTCCTCTATGGGTGTTTTCCCTAACGACGACGGTAATTATTGACGCCACGACAACGTGAAAGCTCACGTAAAATCTAATTTTCTGCCAAAATCCGGAGAAATTTTAACAAATCCGGAGAGCGGGAGGAAGGATGAAAAATCAGGAGTCTCCCGCCTAAATCGGGAGAGTTGGCAGGTCTGAGAATGCAAAAAAGCCATAGCCGTAGGTGAATGAACAGGGATGCTAAAATCATGCCCCCGCCTTGCCGCAGGGTCCCAAGACTAGGCTCTTTGGTGGGTCACAATCTGTATTGAATTTATAAGGTGAAAAAAAATAACGATAATCGTCTCGGGGCCCTGAAACCAGAACACCGATACCAGCTGCACTTTTTTGGGGAAGATAGCTCCAATAATGAATAGTCATTAGCAAAACCAGTCATTCCCAGATGGTGTTGAAATCTGCGACAGGAGGCTTTATTGATCAATTACAGCAGGTGAAACAAGTACAACTACTGGGTGCCAATATTAGTTTTTTTTTCGCCCATAGGCACGGATATTAACGAAGGCTTTCTTCGGAAAAGGATCCCAGTTTTTGAAAACTTATTTTTTCCTCTCGTCCCCCCATTGCCCCCTTATGCTCATTCGTAGCCCCCCCCCCCAATCGTGTCTGTAGCTAGTATCGCCCCCTTGAATAGTCCCATCGCCCCCTGAGGGGCGATATTGCCCACTTTCGGAAACACTAATTTAGACTCCCGGAATGTTCAGCTACAAGAAACCAATTGAGATACCCACTGATGTTCTGGCTTGGACCACTTATGTTTAACAGTCAGAGAGTGGAGTCTTTCAGCTGTCGGGCAAGAATGGGGCCAGAAGTCAGGCTGTCGACGTCCCGTCTAAATTATTGTCTCAATCTTATCCAATAATAATCACAGGAGAATATCATCGTTAGTCTCGTCATATTATTTTGTTTATCGTATTACATGAATAAATAAACTTAATATTTCTACTCGTTCTCTGGGTGGTTGGCTGTGGGCCGTAAAATTTTCATAATTTTCATAACGTAAAAATTTCATATTTATAGCTTCAGCCATATAACCTTTGAACCCCCCCCCCCCCCACGGGTTAAATTTTGAAAAAATACTTTTTAATGAGTCTACATTACAAAACAAAAATACTGACCAAATTTCATTCTTTTCACTTTAACCATTTTGGCTCACTGTGCTTTCTCTGTATAAATTTTGAACCCATTTAGGGGTTGAATTTCAAAAAACCTTTTTAGCTAGTCTTTACATCTTGAAATGAAACTGATTAAATTCCATATTTACAGCTTCAGCAGTTTCGGCTCGGTGCGATTTCTGTATATATTTTTGAACCCCCCTTAGTGGTTGAATTAAAAAAAAAAAACACTTATTACCAAATCTTTACGTAATGAAATAAAACTGCTGACCAAATTTTGTGTTTATAACTTCGGTGGTTTCAGCTCTGCGATGATTAATCAGTCAGCGAATTAGGACATGTTATTTTATATGTATAGGTTACCATCATATAGAACTGAAATACTGGAAACAGCAATAAATCAAACATTAAAATCATATTGATTACCACTCACCCGTAGGACAAAATATAAACTTTGGATGAGATAGGTATTCATATACTTCATTTGAAACAGAGACTTGAGCATGAGCAAATGATTGATACACTTCTTTATCAGTCTCACTGATTTCTGGCTCAATATCATCAAATAGAAGAGCAAATGCACAGCATCCAAACTGGGCCACCTACAATAAATTGAAACTACATAGTTAAGTCTTTTTTTTTAGTAATTGCTTCACTAAAAAAAAGTTTAGTTTATTGGTGGCATAGGCAGATGTAAAATCTGGATAAAGATGAACTACTACCCCCTTCAAATTCATTACGTGAACCCTTTGATTCCCCCCCCCCCTTCTCACGTACAAAGAACCCGTCTTTGCTTGCCTAGTTAAAAGAGAAAGTTGAATATTTTCAAAATTGCCCACTGGCCACTAATGCATACACACAAGAGAGAAAAAAATTTCAGCCAAACAAACCTGGCAGAATTTTATCCTATTAACCTTTTGAAGAGCACAACATCAAAATATAAAAAATATAAAAAAATAATTTGATGTACTGATACATATGGGTGTACTTATTAGGTTTATCAGAAAATTAAATTATTATTTTTTATTTATATATGTGGTGGGACACCATTTGTCTCAGCGAGGTTGAAAATGCTTGGCAGGGAAGGCACCTTTACAATAGGGGGAATATTTCATTTTATTAACCAGAAAAAGACTAGAGTATTTAAAGTATGTCATAATATGGAGAAATGCTTCTTAATTGTATCTTAATTCTTTATGGAAGATATAAAGTCCCAAATGACAAGTGTAAGTGCAAAATTGAAAAAAATTATGGGAAAAAAATTCTGTAGAACTGAGATTTGAATACGAAGGAAATAAATATCATCAACCATTTTCAATCCACTGCTGGATGAAGGTCTCCTTTAAATTTTTTCATTTTGCTCTGTGATACTTTAGCCTTCCAGTTGACTCTAGCCACTTTTCTGATCTCGTCGATCCATCTTGAGTGGCGACACCTTCTTGGACATTTAACACCACGAGGTTACCAATCTAGAATACTTGTGGTCCATCTGTTGGCCTGTCTTCTTGCAATATGTACAGCCAATTTCTATTTTAGATGTTTAATTTCTTCCATGATAACATACCTTTGTGTGGTTCCTTATCGAAATGATTAATTTTCTGTCTCTTCTTGTGATTCCAGCATACCTCTTTCCATGCTCCTTTGTGTTGTCTGTAGCTTTTTTATTGTCGCGCTTGTGAGTGCCCATGTTTCAGCTCCATAAGTCAGTGCTGGTAGCACATACTAGTTAAACACTTTTCTCTTCAGGCGTAGTGACATGTGACTCTTCAGAATTAGTTTTTACGAAAGTGCTCCATCCAATCCTGATCCTTCTGTTTATTTCATTGATGATTCCGTTGTCCATGGCAATTTTTTGTCCCAGGGATACATAGCTTTCTATTTCTTCTATCTCTGTGTTGTTGAGCAAGATAGTCCTCTTCAACGCAAAGGGGTTGAGCATAACTTCAGTCTTCTGCAGATTCATTTTCAAACCAACATGAATATTTGCCTTCGCAAATTCTTGAATCATTTCTTCTAGTTCATCTGGATTACTGCTGATAACAACAATGTCATTTGCAAAACACAAATGGTTTATAAATTCTCCATTTATTTCGATTCCTTTTTTATCCCAATCCATTTTTCTGAATACTTCTAAAACAGCAGTAAAGAGTTTTGTTGAGATAGTATTACCCGGTCTGACTCCTTTTCCAAGTTTTATATTTGCTTTTCCTTATCCAAACGAATTGTTGCAGTTGCTTTGTCATATATTTTCTTGATATTGATGAGTCTTCTCTACCCCAATTACATCTAGAGCTTTAACAGCAGCTGTAAAGACAGTCAAACGCTTTTTCAAAATCAATGAAGGCCATACACAATGGTAATTTGTATTCCTTGTGTCTCTATGAGTTCCCTGATTGTTTGGGCTTCGTTCAATTTGTATTCAAGCCTATATGTCAGCACTTTAGTGAAAATTTTATAAATTAATGATAATAGACTAATAATAATAATCATCAACTTGGTTGACTAATAAAGAAATGTTTTTAATACTCAATACCTAGAGGTTTAACAACACTTTCTAATGAACAGACTATTTACATTTATTATTTTTAGTGATGAAAATAATTTTTTCTTATCATACTGCTTTTTTCAGCATATAAATTGCTCTTGAAGTTTGTAATATGGATGTCTTTTTTATCCTAGTTCTTTGCAGCACCTCATTGGGCAAGTTGCCTGTTGTGGTTGTTGTATTTGCATCTGAATGTATATTTATAGTGTTCTGCTCAGTGAATGTCAACTCCCACACACACAATTGTGCTTCAAAACTTCAACTGACTTTAAAGCAGACCCTCATAATTTCAAACGGCAAAAATGTGTCATATTTGAAGGTCGGGTTCATATTATGCCATTGCCCATGAGAGTTTCATAGCTGGACTTGATTATTTGCACAAAGAATAGAGCAGCATTAATTTCTGAGTTTTGGCATGCCAGGTTGCTGGCATTCCATGCTGCACCAGACCGGCACTTTTCCAAATTGAAATCTATTGGACATAGGCAGTGATAGACTTGGAAGTCTGGAAGGGCACAGTCATTAATTCTGGGAGGGGGCACAACGATCATGTCAATTCATAAACACATTAGATCAGTCAACTCCACCTTTGACGCTGGGGAGGAAGCAATGCCAGCCACGCCCCCATACCTCCACCCATGGGGTTGGAAATGAAGGTGCTATCAATTGGTGGTCACCTGAAGTTTCTTAAGGAAAATATTTTATCTATATCCTTCCTCAGGTTTGAACCTGGGGCTGCGACAGCAACCTTCACGGTGGTAGATCAGCATCTTACCACAAGGCCACTCTGGCACCCTTTCAAGAACTGGAAATTTAAAACTATACTTGTCAGTCCCCGTAAGTGAATCAGGAACACTTGTTTCTTGATGAAAACCCAGTCATTGCCCCAAAGACCATCTTAAGTTGAAAAGGCTCATATAAATGAACTCAGCTTGGAAATAGACGTCAGGACAAGGGATTAACAACCGGCTCAGGGCAGGAACCAGAGAGCAGTACCTGGCCTGGAAATCAGTGGGATCATGCACAGAGATCAAAGATTGGCAGAGGGTGTCGAGGAGGAAGTGGCATCCGACTATGGCTATCTCTAGAGTCACACATGGAGCTCGGTGATCAGCCCAAGGTGCTGACGAGGAAGCAGCATCCAATCATGGATATCAGTAGAATGTAATACAAGGGGCCCACAAATTGACGACATTATGATAAGGGAGGTCCCACAGATTGCAAGTGGGAGTCTCGCGGGCATTCATCATCGACCTCGAATAAAATGTGATAATATAAATGTGCAATGTAAAATTAATTATATTTGCAAAAACATTGATAATTTATACATAGAAGTGCAGTATTTTACCTTCATGCCGTTAGTGGGTCATGGACCATCTTGCGGTCAATATACCAGGTGTGCAAGTATGAAATGGCGGATTTCAGAAAACAGATGGTGCACCAATGCAGTTTGTGCTATAAATATTTGACACTGCACCATTTTGTTGTGTCATCAACAAGTGTCAGATGCGCAAGAGTGATAAATTGGAAAAGTGTGTGCATAGTGTTGTATTGTTGTGTTCAATATGTCGAAAGTTATACTGAACAAAGTACATTTGCGGACAGTATTAATTTTTTTGTTTTCATTTGAAGAAAACTGCTGCTGAATCATACCGATTACTTTGAGGAGCTTATGGTGAACATGCTCCATTGCAAGATACGTATGAATGATGGTTTCAGTGTTTCAAAAGTGGTGACGCAATTGGGCATTAGTCAACAAGCTGTTTCCAATCACAATGCTCCATGACAATGTGAAATGCTCCTTGACAATGTTCAATGGTCAATGCTCCATCACATACAGCAAAAGCGGTTCGCGGCATGTTGGAAGCACTCAGCTGGAAGTTCTACCCTATGCTTACTCACCAGACTTGGCTCCTTCCGATTACCACTTGTTTGCATTGATTGGTCACACACTTTCTGAGCAGCGCTTTGGTTCATACGAAGACGTGAAAAAATAGCTCGATGAATGGTTCACAGCAAAAGGGGAAAATTTTTACTGCTGTGGTATTCACAAATTTCAGGAAAGATGGGGGAAATGTATAACAAACAATGGAGCATACTTTGAATAAACCACTTTTTATCATTCTTCCGAATTTAACGTGTTTTTTTTGAAAAAAAATCTGCATTTCATACTTGTACACCTGGTAACATGAAATTTCCCAGTATGCAATAGGCTTAGTAGTGTAGACCCTGACCAGGTCTCCAATGTTTTCATTTAGAGTTGCCAGATTCCATATGGCATTATTGTACAATATTATTTTATGCTGTGTGATTATGCAAATAAGTATTTTTCTGTTAGAATGTTGTAGTTTTTACAGGGCTGCCGATCCCGCTTTCTGAATGGTTGTTCTGACAAAGGATGCTAAGAAGGATTTCCTTCAAATACCAGTGGAGCACAGGAAATAGAAACACTTTAAATGCTTTGATTCAGAATTACTTATTAAAGCACTTCACTCTGTGAGGTGTGTGATGGGTATTACCTTTTCCATCTCCTGACGTCCATTTACAAGCTGAATTCACTTATCCGTGCCATTTCGACTTAAAATGATCTTTGGGGCAATGACTGGGTTTTCATCAACAAACAAGTGATCCCGATTCACTTACAGGGGACTGACAAGTATAGTTTGAAATTTCCAGTTCACAAAATGACACTTGATCTGCGTAGTGGTAAGATGCTGATCTACCACCATGAAGGTTGCTGTCGCAGGTTCAAACCAAATTTCCTTCAAATATAAGCGGAGTACTGGGAATAGGCACACTTGAAACGCTTTGATTCAGAACTACTTACCAAGATGCTTCACCCAATGAGGTGTGTGCTGGGCAACACCTTTTGCATGTACCATTGATCGAAGATACCACTGTACTCAAATTTACCTCGGACCCGGGTTATTCGAAAAATCTGGGTCCTTTTTAAGTGAAAGTGGGTCCTTCTAAAAAAAAAAAAATTTATCTTGAAAAAAATTATGCTGCCAGATACTTCACTAGTATCTCTATGAATTCTGAAGATCAAAAATTAAAAATATCTTTGTAGAGAATTAAAAAATATTGGAATAAAATAATTTCTTTTATATTATCAGTTAATTTAAAATTATTTTTGACTGTTAGTGACCCAAAGTTTCTATGAAGAATTATATCCTTGTGCCCCTCCACGAGCCGATTTTGCGTACACACCCGTGATTTGCGTACACACCATGGCCCCAGGTGGGCCCTAGGAAATTCCAGGGGGGCACAGATGAAAATCTCGCAAAAGGGGAGCCACGGCTACTGATACGGGGGCCACGAAGAAGTTTATGAAATTAAATTTTTGTAGTCACTCTGATTAAAAAAATTTAATTGCAAACAAAATGCATAGAATAGCATCGTATATAGCATATCTTTTTCGTAAATTTTCCCCTATTCAAATAACATTAACATGAGAAAGAAAATAAAAAAAAATGGTTCATGTAATCTCGGTGGTTATACGACTTGGGGGTGACAGTAGACCCTGACACAAACTATAGAAGAGGTTTAAGCAAAATGGAGTAACTGTAAAAACAGAAAATAGTGTGTTCGAAGACTTTTCATTCAAAGAGAGCTGCCATAAAGAAAGCAGACAAAAATTTGCTGCCCATTCATTGACATTCTTTTGATTGCTGGTAGTAAATGCAATCCAAGAAGTCGATGAGTGAAAAATGAAAGCTTGTAAAAAAAACCCATCGTTTTCATGTAATTACAGACGGATAGCCATCTAGTTTAGCACAAAGCTATCTACACCAGTGGTCTGATGGGGAATATATTTATAAAAATCCAATAAAGAATTATTGCTCTGGGGTATTTTTTTATGAATTTTGAGGGAGGTGCCAATTCATTGTTTCTGCTGAAAACAAATAAAGTCAAATTCAGTTATAACGAACTCCAAGAGACCAAATCATGCATGAGAAAAAATACCGGCGAAATTTAATTTTTTAAAACTACATTGCTGTATAACATAAGAAACTATAATTGCATAAAATTACTGTTGTTTCAATCCCAAGTGTTAATACGCCATTCCTTTCAATTTAACAGGAAAAACGTAATTTTAAACATATTTAAGACGGTCTTAACGTCATTTGGTTTGCTGATTGGTGTCTATATGCAATCCAAGAAGATAATGTATTGGGACTTCCTCTAAGATTGACACTACACCTTTAAAGTTTTGTAATTGATACTGCAATGATTCCTATTAATTAACTGACCTACTACTTAAGCCTGCTGCTGGCCTTTGACCTTTGAAAACCAAACACACCCCAGTTCCCATCTCATTGAGATATCGAAGCGTTACCGGAGGATGGGTATGTCTCGAAATTTTATTAGATATCTTCAGGATAATAAATAAAAATATTACATATACATTGCACATATAAATTCACACATAATCAATGTTCGTCAATGGACGGATCATAATATACGGAGGAAATAAAATCAACTATAAAATCTACATCATAATCTTCCGAAAGTTCTTGATTCCATCCGAAGATGAATACTAGCGTCCATGCGCTCTAAACAGCGTCCCTTGACACTGTGGTCATAGCCTTGTTGAGGTATAATATATATAATCTCAATTTTTACAAGTTGATCAGACATTCATCAGTACGAAATGTCGATAGGCGCCTACTACTGGCCTGCAACATCCCAAATAATTTCAATGCAATTTTCCTATCCTGCAAGAACAATGTTGTGGACATTACAAAAAAAATTCTTAAAGGGCGTATGACCACATTTATAGCAATTTAAATCCGTTTATTTGAGATATATCCTGCATCTGCTGATTTCTCAGAAAAGTGCAATAAATTCTCACGTAAGTCTTCACTTTGAAATGTCCGTAACCGGCTGAATTCATCTCTTTGTATCTGTCAACCTGAAATTTATGGTTTTTAGTGTTGATAATACGCATGCAAAACCAATTCAGCGACGCGTTTTCACAATCTGCAAAAACTGCGTGGATTTGATAGTTGGAAATGATGTCTAAATGCCAAAGATTTAGAGAGTTCGAATAAAAATGAAAATGTCAAATAATTGAAATTATTCTTCGTATAAATGAAATATTTTAATATTGAAAGCTATATATAGAGAGTAATCGTGACCGTAGTCAAACATCTCATAAATGTCAAATTTTGTCGTAAAACTGAGAGTGAGGTGCGAATCCCCTTGCGCACAAGTGGAATATCGATACATTTACGCACAACCGAGCCCCTCTTGGTCATTTTTCTTTTTTTCTCCCCACCCTTTCTTCCTTTTGTTTCCTACCTAAATTTATAAAAGTAAAAATGACATAATCATTATAAAAAGGACTGGTTTCAGATCAAATTGCCAAAGTTCAATTACTTTAGTGCAAAAATGTCAGATTTTTTTTGGGGGGGGGGGGTTTGAATACAGTCAAACCCCATTATAATGAACTCCAAGATACCGGAGAAATCACTTCGTAAAAACGAAATTTCGTTACAAAGGAATTCCAAATTTTTATATTGTTCCTATGTAAACTTACCCAGGGATAAGAAAAGTTTTCGTTAAAACGATATTTTTTCCCGTTATAACGGTATTCGCTAAAACGAGAGTCGACTTTATTTCGTCCCAAACTATTTTTTTACGTGTATATGCCGGCTCATGGGTAACAGGGCGTTTGGCACTTTACTGGCGGGCCGTTAGTCTTAGACCCAACTAGAAAAAGTATCCAAATCACGTGTCCAACTCAGATATGTCATTCATGTAAGGGGTTGTATAGTTATAAAGTAAAAAAACCTTTTTATACCGTCCCCGTGTGCCAAAGAATCCAATTAAGACGTTGTTGCTCTGTCTTTCCCGATGCTAACTAAAATAATTTCACGTTTCTAAGTGCAATATTCACCGAGATATGCGAATTCGAAAAATTGAGGAAATTTGGGGAAAAACAGCAACGGATAAAATGGTTTCCCTGTATTTAATGCTGGTTTTTTTTTCCAACTTTCTTCGAATATCTCAGTGAATATTGCACTTAGAAACATTGAATTTTTTTGTTGGAGACCGGGAAACAACTTTCACATTGGGTTTTTGGGCACAGGGTGTCCGCATAAAGAGTTAACATTTTTATTTTAATAACCATGTAACCCCCGGCAACATGAATCAAATATCTGAGTACAACACATTATTTGGGTACCTTTTCCAACTGGAAGTATGCTTCTAGGACCAATGGTTCGCCAGTAAAATGTCATATGCCCCGTTACCTATGCGCCCTGTATATTAAATATAGTACGGACTGTTATGTGAAATATTGCCCTGTGTTTAAGCCAACTTAAGCCAACTGCGAGAGAGCGGCCATATTATGAACCAAAAAGCCACTTGAAGGTAGCTTGTCCTTGTCATCCAACGAAATATCAGATTTTCACCGTATCGAAATTGAAGTCAACAAACTGATAATTTTCTTATTTGAAAATCTTATTATTTATATTTTCCGATTTTATATTATCCTGATAATAAATCATTATTATGTTCACATGAATAGCTTTGTCACTGCGTACATGGTTTCTCTGGAATGAAAGGTTTAAACAAATATTCAAAAAAATTTCACACGTATTTTAGTTCATTTTTTTGAATTCATAGTAGAACTACAACATGAACCTATATCCTTGATGCACGTATTAAAACGATGTGAAATGTTGAACTTTTCAATTGTGATTCATTTGTGTGGCTGCTCCCTCATTACTACTTTTATCCGCTCATGAAGAGAATAAAATTAATAAAACTGCTTGCTACCACTTTTTGCGATTTTTATCATTACAAGAATGCAAATTTTGGAAGCTACAACTGACATTTTCTCAATGAAACCATAACCATTTACACACAAAAAAAACTAATTTGGAAATGATACAAAATTTCATCCAGTACAGTAACTTGATGACATTGTGCCGTCTTCAAGCGCAGAGTTGCATTGTTACATTGATTGAAAATAATTTATTTATTTTTTACTGTATTCTATTATGTGTTTGTTTTGCTTTTTAATTATTTTCATAAATTAAAAATTATTCAAATTAAATTCAAACATTTATACTTCAGACAATTTTTGAATAACTATCTTCTAATGGGAAAACGGGGGGGGGGGGAGGAAGGGGGAGTAGAAAATTATTCATGTTCGCAAGGGGGGCCACAGGAATGAAAAATGGGTGAAAGGGGGCCATGGACAAAAAAAGGTTGAGAACCACTGGCTTAGATGACAAAACTGGATATTCAAGGTAGAATTTCTAGATTAGTTTTTTTTTTTTAAGTTTTACAATTTGAATGGCCTTTCCAATCCTTTACAATTAAAAAAAAATTCACATTTGCAATATTGTAAGAACAAGGCGAATTTAAGCCATATAGACGCTGTCTTTGAATGCCAGCAGATAGCCACAATAGTACTGCAATTTCCGATCTGTAACTCCAAAATTTGGTAATTACACGGACCCTCATTCTGGGAAGCAACTAGATATTCATCATCTCATTCTTTAACAACCCGCGTGTATATTAATACACTATAGTGTAAAAAGTTGTAAAATCACTTTTTCAAAATCGTGCGATCGTGATAAATGGTAAAAATAAAAAAAAGGTTGGGATGTTTCTCTACTTTTTACTTCTTCATAGAACTAGAAAATAACGTGTCACGGAGGACGCGCGAACAAAATTTTTATGTCTTTTTCCGAAATTCCAGGTATTTGACGTGTTATAGCGTGTCAATCGCATCTCTGGTTGATTTTAGTGCCGTGCATTAACACCGCTTGAGTCGTCCAATCTCTTCTGGCTGCTGCATCGTTGCCTAGTGGAAGTTATGTCTTCCTGTGCTATCATGAGAGCTTGACGCTGTCGACGGAGTCTTGCAGATGTCGTTCTTGGATTAAAGCTTACTGCTGATAACAGGTTCTTGCTGTCACTATAGCTGGAGTCATTCTCCTTGGATAATCGCTAAAAGGGCATCGCTAGGAGATGCTAGGACTGAACATTCATAATCAGAAGATGTGGTTCTCGTGATGGAGGGAATATGAAGGACGCCTCAACAGACTAAATTGGTGAGTTCTAACCATTTTGCATTTTGTTAAACTTTCATGGGTAAAAAACTTTAACAAAAGGAATTGAATTCCTGCATTTTTAAATATTTATGTGTAAAACTCAGAATCTTCCTTCGAATAAATGTTGAAGTGGAAAAACTTCTTTTATTGTTGTCATCCATTTGATTTAATGTTGGGAGACTAAAAATAAACTGGTATGCAAATGGTATTTTGCAAGAGCCACACATGCAGCTTGGCGATCAGTCCAAGATGCTGAGGAGGAAGCGGGATCCGATCATGGCTATTGGTAAAGTCATGCATGGAGTTTCGCTGTCAGTCCAAGGTGCTCAGGAAATAGCAGCATCCAATTGTAGCTGTCGGTAAGGTCTCGCATGAAGTTTGGTGATCATCCAAACAGGATAGGAATCGGCAGGAGTTGAGAAGGCAGAGAGACAAAGGACAACCATCAATAATTTTTACTCATGAGAAATAGGTGGCCTTGAAGTAATAGCAACAAATACGAAGTTCCATAGTTTGAGTGTCGGCCCAGTTGAGCTGTTTAGTCGACCTTCCATTTTATTGCTTGTTGAAACTGAAATACTGTTTTGAAGCAAGGTTGTGATTATATACAACTTTCAAATCACTGAACATGTAAATGAGGTGTAATGCACAAGCACCTCAATCAACATCAGAGTTCAAGCGACAACCTCGGAAATCAGTTTCTTTTCCCCCCTAGAATAATTTGTGACACGCTGGCACTAAAAACATCTGTACATAGGAAAACTTAGTTTGTGTAGTCAACAGAAACAAATTATAAATATAAACAACATAATATATGCATAGCATTAAATAGACATAGTATATAAATGTAAAATAAGCTTAACGTATGCATTATTATTACAAAAAGTCAAAAGGTCAGGCAAGCCACTCTCGCTACATTAGTATCAGCATTTCTCCCCCCCCCCCCCCATCATGTTGTTACATTGAATTCCACCGTTATTAAATATTGGAATTAATACATCTGTGTGCTCAAATTTGGTACATTGGGATATATATGTCGGCCTTACATTGGTGATTTATTATATATCGATACATCACCTAGTACTAATGCGTAGGACAGTTCATAATAGCACTA
Source organism: Pholcus phalangioides (assembly GCF_987345545.1). Lineage (NCBI taxonomy): Eukaryota > Metazoa > Arthropoda > Arachnida > Araneae > Pholcidae > Pholcus > Pholcus phalangioides. The sequence continues at coordinate 40,956,487 of NW_028301604.1, read as the reverse complement.
TAGCTGGCATTGTATTGGTGAAAAACATACATTTTTACAGAACATGAAAATACATGTGAAGCTTCTGGTGGCATAAAAAAGTTGTTAATTTTGACGTATGATATATATACATACAGGGTACATAGGTAGCAAGGTGTATGGTATTTTATTAGCAAACCGTTGACCCTAGAGGCACACTTCTCATTAGAAAAAATATCCAAATAACGTATAATACTCAGATATGTCATTTATGTTGCAAGGGGTTGTATAGTTATTAAAATAACTATAATAGGGGAAAGTTAGAAAAAAAAACATTGAATGTGGGTAAAATAGTTTTAAAAAATTAAAAAATTTCCAGACCACTTTCCATTTTTCAAATTAAAATATCTCAGCGAATATTTTACTTGAAAACATGGAGACTGTGAACTTGACAGTTAAAACTTTTTTCTTTGCAATATCTGGTGACCGTACGATAATCGTTTTTGGAGAAAACTGATTGAAATCGTATTGACGGTAGTTTTCGATTCAAGGGGAAATTCGCATAATTTTCTCATTTCTCCGAAATTAGAAAGCCATCTGTTGCCCCAAGAAGACAAAACAATGGGGGGGGGAATGTTGTATTTCTTCTTCTTTCGCCGGTAGGATACTTCCTGAAATCCAGCATCATCACCATCATCATTACTGTTTTGAAATGGAAGGGGATCTTCTTCCTGATTGGTTGGCTGGGCCTCGACATTTTGGGACGGGGCTAAGTCGATATTGTCACCTGAATTATTTTCTTCGTTGGGCGGTGGGACCACTTCGTCTCTAAAGTCTGAAACAGAGAAGGACACCATGTCAACTACGTGGTCTTTATCTTTCTCAGGGCTAAGACTAATTTTATGTATCTTTTTCTACTTTTTACCCTTGCTTTCGGAGCTAGTCTCCCCCTCGGAAATTATTTTTGCATTACTCCTGAGCTTACTTCTATAGGGTTCGTTTTCATTACTCTTATACTGAATTTTCAGAATACTTTCTTCTTCGTCTTTCATGAAAATTTTCGCTACGGCGTGTGGACATGGGTTCTTCTCTATTTCGGAGAAAAATTTAACCGTTGCATGCACAATATTTTCAACTAATTTGACACCATCATTTTCATCACAACATATATAATCACCAAATAATTCTAACACCTTATCAAACTCTACTGCAGTGGTGCAATTTTCGTCACCTACACTGCTCAGACTTCTTTGTCTATCCGAATATTCTCCTACCATGGTTTTAGCAAGCAAAAATATGTTACTATATCAGAATCATCGTCAAAAAGATCGATTTGCACTTTAATCCTATGAAGTTGGCCTCCGGCGGTGGAGCCAATTAGCGGACAAAATCTCGTCATATTCTAAGATAAGCGGCAAGCAAAAAGAACTTACCTTTAGCAGACAAGCTGTAAGCAAGGTACCAAATGCAGCATGAGCACAAAAATAAAAAAGCACTAAGGGGGGCGTAACTAGCGTGGGAGAAAAAGAATCTGGGCAGGGGATCAGGTCAGATCGTTGAAGTTCGCTGTCGAATGCCACCGCAACCTTTGTCGTATCTCATTCCAGAAGCGTCGGAAGGAAGCTCTCGACTTATTTTTTGAAAAAGAAACCAATGCATTCAGGTAAAACCTCAACCAGTCGAGCTCCAACCCTTGGCCCTTCGTTCTCCTCCTCGCTAAATCCCTTCGGGTATTCGGTAGTGTGGCACCGCTACTCCCGGATGAATTCGCAGGGGCACGTACCCTTGATGACCATATACCGTGTCTGAAGGCTATTTTCTGCGACAGGCCGTGACGGCAGCTAGCATGCGAATGGTTTTTTTTTTTTGTTTTTGCAGATACTGGACACCAGCTCTCAGAAGAATAAGAATCTTTCCCTTCAAGATCCAGCAACAGAATGACAACAGCCAATCCTCCACATCTCTTGGCCAATCAGGTTCTCCCAGCATAAGAACTATTTTCAATACGCTGCAGCCATAGAATCAACTGACCAATCGCAAAACAATAGTGTATGTCTAGCCACTCATGTACGTAAATACAACCTGAGACTTTAGTGCACCTATGGTGGTGCACTGTTAATATTGGCCAATTGCGCATTGTTATGCATTACGTATTTTAGTGAATCACGTGCCATATTGCTTATTCTAATGCAGTACTTATGGTGTATTGTGGTATTGCCAATGGGGATAAATTATGCATTGTGTTGTTTTGCTTATTGTAGTGTTTTGCGCTAAATGTGATGCACAGAATATACAAATACAAATACAAATACAAATACAACGCCACAACAGGCAAATTGCCCAACGAGGTGGCTGACTTAAGAACATCATGGATCCCCGAGCCCTTTTTTACCCTACCTACGAGCCCTACCTATTACTGCTACACCACACATGCACCCCGCCCACAACCCCCCGCGGAACCCCCCAACGAATCGGTACATGCGGGAATGTGTGTGTACGTGTAGTGAAACCTGACGTGAAGTTTGTTCCTGCGTAATGCTTGTTATGTGTCGTGCTGCCATCTGCCACCAGTTTTTTTCTAACTATGAGTGAAGTGTTATGATTGAATGATTTATCGTTGTAGGACTGTTGCTCTCTGTGGCGAGACTTTTTAACGGGGAGATCGGCTCGCATTTGCGCCTTGAAGTTGGAAACCACCGCCTTGAAGTTGGAAACCACAATATAAACAAAATGAAAAAAGGTAATTTAAAATCCCCCCCATATGGATTCGAACCCGATCCCTTCGATGCATCACACCGAGACTATACCCACTCAGCCAACCAGACATAAATGGTGCAAATGGTAGACATATAATGGTGCATTGTTTATTGCGGTGCTTTGAATTGCTTGCATTGCTTATTGCACTGAATCGCTGATGGTGTGGCATTGCATATTATGCTGTATTGCTTATTGTGGCACATTGCAACGCATCGCATGATATATTGCTTACTGTAATACAGTACTTTTTGGATATATTATGGTGCTTTGCTTATTGAAATACATTGCATATTGTGGTGCATTAGGTTTTACGCTGTAAATAGTGGTACATTGCTATTTTTGGTGCATTGCATATTGTAATGCATCTCGTGCTGTATTGCTTATTCTAATGCATTGCTTATTATGTTGCTTTGCTTACGTGATGCATCGCATATTGTATTGCATATAGTTATATATTGTGGTGCATTGCTGATTGTGGTGTGTTGCTAATTGTTATGCATTACACATTATAGTGCATCACATGCTGTATTTCTCATTGCAATGTGGTGTATTGGGCTATATTGCTTATTGTGGTATACTGCAAATAGTTGTGCATCGCTGATTATAGTGCATTGCTTGCTTATCATGTTTCAGTGGTTATGGTGTTTTGTGGTGCTTATTGCAATGTATAGTGCTGTATTGCTTGTGGTGTGTTGCGTATTGTAATGCATTACGTGTTGGAGTGCATCGCATACTTTATTGATTATTATAATGCAGTACGTATTGTGGTGTATTGTGCTTTGTGCTGCATTATACGTATTGTGGTGTATTGCGCTTTGTGCTGCATTATACGTATTGTGGTGTATTGTATTTTGTGCTACATTGCACAATGTACGTGCATCATGTGCTGTATTGCTCATTATGTCGTGCCTACTGCTTATTGTGGTGCATTGTGTATTGTTATGCGTCAATGCAGTATATGTATTGTATGGTACATTACGTATTGTGGTGCACTGCAATATGGTGCATTGCTGATTGTGGTGCATCACACATTGTAGTGCATTGCATGCTGTATTGCTTGTTATAATGCAGTGCTTATTATGTATTGTGTTGTATTGCTTATTATAATACATTGCGTATCGTAGTGTATCATGTGCTGTATTGCTTAATCTAATGCAGTGGTTATTGCTATTGCACTGTATTGCTTATTGTAATGCATCACATGCTGTTTTGCTTAGCCTAATGCAGTGGGTATTGCTATTGTACTGTATTAATTATTGTAGTGCATCGCATGCTGTGTTGCTTATTATAATGCAGTCTGAATTGCATATTGTGGTGAATTGCTCATTGCGATGCTTCGCTGATTGCAGTACATTGCTGATTTTGCTGGATGTTGATTTGTACTGTTATGCATTACGTACTGTAGTGCATAACGTGCTGTATTGCTTATTGTAATGCAGTTCTTATTGTGTATTGTGGTGCACTGTGTATTATTGTGCTTTGCTTGATGCGATGCATCGCGTATTGTGATGCATTGCGTATTATTTTGTTTTGCTTGATGCGATGCATTGCGTATTATTTTGTTTTGCTTGATGCGATGCATCGCGTATTGTGGTGGATTGCATATTATACAGTATTGCTTATTCTGGTGCAATGCAAATAGTGGTGCATTACTCATTGTAATGCATCGCGTGCTGTATTGCTGATTTTAATGAGTGCTTATTGCATATTGGTGGTGCATTCCATATTATTGTATTTTGCTTAATGCGATACATTGCGTACTGTGGTGCATTGCATATTGTGTTGTATTGCTTATTGTAATGCAGTGCTTATGGTGTATTGTGGTACATATTATGGTACTTTGCCTATTGTGATGCATCACATATTGTTTTGTATTGCTTTGCATTCCTTATCATGGTGCACTACTTATTTTCCTGTATTGCTGATGGTGGTGCATTGCTTATTGTTCTTTATTGCCTATCGTGGTGTATCACGTATGTATTACGATGCATCGAGTATTATGTTGTATTTATGATGGCAGCACATTGCTTATCGAAATCAGAGTGGGAAACTGGCAATTGAATGACTATTTTGCAGGCGAATTCGCAGTGCCTGAGGAATATTTTGCTTTATAATTAAAGATGTGATGAGTAGTTAGCTCCATTGGAGGAGTTTGGGAAGGGGGGGGGGGTGGACGCCCTAGTATATATATTTTTTTTTATTACGATTATGAACTTTATTTTCATTATCATGTGAGGGAGGGCAATGGTTAGGCAAAAATGTGTGTGGATTTCCTTTTCCCATGATCACGTATCCAGGGTTCGTACTCAAAAATGAGAAAAAGTATGAAAATGCAGGACTAAAAAGTAGGACGGGGGAGGGTAACCCCATTGGACAACATAGTCATACCATAGTGAAAAAAAAAAAATTTTAATAATTAAAAAAAAAATTTTGAACTAAATTTTTTTTTTTCAATGGCACTATTTCAGTACCCTATAAGATTGACTCAAGTCAAAGCAAAAGGACAGATGACTTGGTTACAAAATCAATTTTTGGCCAAAACAGTGTATTTAGCAACCATAGAGATAATTCTTTTCTGTCTCTCCTCATATATATTTCATTCTTTTTTTTGGAGTCTTCCAAAGTGCAGAGTCTGTCAACTCCTTTCGACAATGCACAGCAACTTTTGAAGATGTACGTTTTTTTAAGAGTGATGCTCTTTCGAGACCACTTCCAAAAGCGCAGTGCAAAATGTGTAAATTACAAGACCTGATGTAAATAAGGCAAGGTGAACCAGATAGTTTTACTGCTTTCTCCATCCTTTTTTAAAGGGATTGGTTCACATTTTACTATTCAATGACAGTGTAATCATTTTTGACAAATGAAGGACTTCTATTTCTAGCTCTTTGCTGAGCATTATAAATATTGTTTATGCCTCTTCACACATGCCTTAAAAATACAGAAGACAACTGAATGCTATTGGGTAGCTTCAGAATCATCAAACTTAGAATAGGCCTATGTATCCAACTGCTTTGTAATGCCAACTGTTGTTTCAGCTATTTGCACCATAATTTTGAATGATGAATGTTAGTTACTGTCCAAGACCATGAAGTAATAAATACAAAATTATTTTTTCCATCCAGACAGAAGTTTTTAATGACTACTATACTTGTTGAACCCTCAAACAAAGCAAATGAAAAATTAATCAACCAAATGGCCCACATACACTCCCCTCCCCCAAATAACCTTAAAAACAATACAATTTCTGCTTTGGCAGAATCATTAATTACATTCTCCAACATTTGTAGTATTTGGCAATATATCAATGATTCTCTGCTCAATTAAAATCAATTACACAAATTTTGTCGATAGGATTTGGTAAAAAAGTAGAAACTAGAAAGTAGGACAACACCGAGAAATTGGGACAAAAGTAGGATATATTACCAAAAAGTAGGACGAGTGGGAGCCCTGCACATCTTATGTTGATCCGCTCGCGTCGAGTGATAAAGTTTTTTTTCCTTCTCTCTGATGCTGATGTTGTTATCTTCATTTTTGAATACGGTGGCAAGTGAACCTGTTTTCATTGGTTGTTTTGTTCATAGCGCCGGGTGGGCGAATTACTGACTGTATATATGATTGACTGATGTGTATTTGTACTTTTCTTACTTGCCATGAATAAAACTGGCTTTGATGCCAATAGTTTATTTTTAACCTGGCCTGACTCGACTCATAATTTTCGATTTTAGATTTAATGACTGAATAAGAGTTTAGATCTCTATTTCGTGGATTGTAACAAACCCCAACATCAAGTTTATTATCATTTGTTTTCAAACTCAAACCATATAGTTTCAATATTAATTCTCTGCACGTTACACTCTCTAGCCTTCAAACATGATTTTGCGTATATCAACACTCCACCGATCTATTTCTAAAAAAAGTATCGTATCCCGAGATATGTAAGAAAGATTCATTCCCATCGTTTGCCCAAGATTCTGTAATGGCTATAAGATCCAAGTCCTCCACAACTATCATAGTTTCTAAAAAATCTTTCTTGTTACCCAAGCTCCTGGCATTTATTAACACACATTTTAATTTGCCCGGCGGTTTGTTGTCAATCGAGAAGCCATCCAAGTCAGAGGTGGGTAATTCCCCGTCAGTACTGTTGTGATTATCATTAACTAACCCGCATTCCCGCCTGCGTGGTCTGGGAGTAAAAATCCTGACCTAAGCCTATCGTAAACTTCCCAGACCTCCTCCTATTTAGATGGATCCCATCCCAATGAAGCCACCTATCGGTAAATGCGGGAAGCTCCAAGAACGTGACCGCAAGTGAGGAGCATATGTCCTTGCTCAACATTGCATTTAACACTAAATCATGAAGAAAATATAAATGTATATAAAGAATATAACACACCCAAAAAAAAGTATTAAGCTAAATGTCCTTTAGGACATTTGCTCAAATGAATTGGTGGATCCTACTAACCCTTGGTAGTACTGGAATCACTGCCACATCTGAACCTCCCTCACTAGCGGATAATAGTAAATCCCAGTACCAACAGAATTACCCGCAAGGACAACTTTTGGCGATGAAAAACGTCACGAACGTTGCTCATCTTCCCCCCAGGAAGACAACAGGGCTTGAAACCTCGAAATTCCCTACACACTCTGTTCCCAAGTTACCTAACCATAGAATCACCGATGATTAAACCCCTATCACTATCCCCATCCACCCTCTAAACTGTTGTTGTTCGTGGAGATTGCTTCTTCATCAACAGGTGGCTCGACGACAAATGGCTGTGTTATAACTGGGCCTCCCAAACTCTTTTTCCCGTAATGTCCAAACACCCCTTACAATTGAAACTATCAGCTACTATCCCTCTAGATCAGGGAACCTTCCGTCGCAAGCTCTACACAACACTAGTTGAGGTCGAAGCATACTAACACTATTGCTAAAACTAGATAATACTTAAAAAATAGGAAAATGAGAAACGTTAACAGGAAATTAAAATAACGTAAAATACATTACAATGCGAAATATACGTGAAAGATAAATGCTGAAAAAATAAAAATAAAAAATAAAATGCTGAACACTAAATCATGAAGAAAATATGTATGTATATAAAGAATACAACACACCCAAAAAAAGTATTAAGCTATAAAGTACAATTTATAGTTATTAGAATTAGCTAACTATCTCTACTCACTAACACTAAAAACAATAGGCCCAAATGGGAAAAAAATAACTGGGAGTACCCAGGAAAAGTATACACTGTTTGTTAATGTAATGTATCACCCCCTTTGGGTTTCCCGTTACGTGTTACAGATGTCGCGATAACCCTCCCCTCTAGTCACCTAGCTAACACTAGTTCCTTCCCCTGGGCGAGGACCCAGTTGTGTCAATGACCTTTGATGATTATGTTCAATGTATATGTTTATTTTTTGTAAAGAAATAATTGTTTTCAATTACCTTGTTTAATTAGCGTAGGGCCACAGACTTCCGCTGGTTATGTACAATCCATTGTCTTGGACTCACACTCAATAGCCTTACCGATATCGTGGGTAAAGTCTGGCCGGCTTTGTTTACGGTTATCAAACTGTTGCCAACCAGAAATACAGAATATCCAAAACAATTCCTATTGTGTTAGGATATGCAAATCAACAGGATTGAAGTCATAGTTTTCCCGATGTACCGGAGGAAACTCTTTCAGTGAGCAGATAACAAACCTGTGCTCTGCTATTATAAATAAACTGGATAAACCAGAAACATCACATTCAATCTCCTAACTTCGAGCAGTTCCATCTACTCACTCCATTCAGTGGGGTTGATGGCTGAATAATCTCTAACAACAACTAGTTGGTGATGATGATGTAATGTTACTAATGTTGTAAAAACGTGATCCTCTAAACTAGGCTGGTCCGGGTAGTTGTGTCAAGTATAATCCTCTGGTCATGTGATAGTTATTACCATACATTCTAGTCAGTTGGAAAATGGTTCTTTGAAGGGGTTCGGTGTGTGTGTGACCCACGAAATGCTACATTAACCTGCAGATGAATACAGCCTAGGTCTTCAATGTTGTGCTGACGATTGATAGCGTGATTCGTCTATGGAAGCGATTCAGCAAGTCGTGAAACTTCTGAAAGGTTTCCTGACATCTGTGGGTTCCTGAGGTGAGCCTTCTCAAGTGATCAACATCGTCAGCCTCACTTGAAAACCGGACACTCCGTTCTTGATGTAGGAACTATGTGTTTTTCTATGATGTCTCACTGGTAATTGGAGTTGATCCCCGGCTACATTAGGTGAGACCTTTTCTTGTTGTTTTGTGAATTGAAGTGTAATTATCAATCTCGGAACTAACATGTTGAACTCTACGAGTTACTTATTCAACGTTTGTTGTAACAATAAATATTTTGATCTGTAACTTGCGTAGTTCACTTATTGCCTCTTTAGTTAATTGGATCTTTGTTTTTTATACACTAACGTCCAAAAAACTCAAAAATTTATATCAAAGCGGGAAAAACACAAACCTGGCGAAAGAACAATGAAATGAGAGCGAGAAAAAAAATTAAGTCGATCGAATATATAAACACAACGAAAATTTAAAAAATTGAGAGCAATAAAAAAAAGCACTTATCTCGCAAATCCAATAATGTGCAGAAAACCCAGTGACAAGATCAAACTAGAGAGTAAATTAACACACAATCTAGAAAAATAAAGAAAACACCGCAGAATATGACCCAAAAATAAAAAAACGCACTAAGTAAAACTCACGAGAACGAAGAAAAACACAAAGACAGACAAAAGGGCGCACCGTAATGGATAATCCTTCAGTAATCCCCCAGAAATGGTTCCGGATAAAACTGCTGCTATTTGTCATCGAGCGTAGCATGATAAAAGGGTATGTGTGTGTATATATATATTTTTTGCAGTTTTTGTAATCACATTTTTAATTGGGTTGCTGTATTTTAGTAATACATGACATCCATATACAAATACAACGCCACAACAGGCAAAATGCCCAATGAGGTGGCTGAGAAAAAGATGCCCATAAAAATATGGATGTCATATATTTCAAAAATACAATTAAAATATATGTTGCGCGACTGCCGCCTGGCAGTCGAGTGGTTAGGAAACTAGCTTCTCACTGTGCAAATCTGGGTTTGAATCCCGGTTCGGGCATGGATGTCTACTAACCTACCACTAGCAAATTCCCTGGATGGATCATGCTGATTCCTTGGGAAAAATATGTGAAGGTGACATTTTTTAAACAAATATATATACACTGCTGGCCACCCAAATTACAACACCAAGAAAGACAAGAGATATTGCAACAATATTTATTTTGTAGATAACATGTTGACCAAGCATCAAATGATTAAATTTATAGACTTCTGTGAAGTGTGGTTCCTACCAAAATCAGTAGCCAGAGTAGCTGCCATTGTTGGAGATCACCGCTGCCACACGCCTCGGCATTGATTCAAAGAGACTTTGGATGTGTTCTTGGGGTACAGCAGACCAAGCAGCTTCCACGCGTTGCCAAAGTTGATCTGGTGTGGCAGCTGGGGATGTAATCTGGGTCAATCGTTGAGCGACCATGGACCACATGTTTTCTATCGGCGAAAGATCCGGAGAGCGAGCTGGCCAGGGAAGCAATTCAATCTGGCGATTGACGAAGAACCTTTGGACAATGCGTGCCACGTGTGGTCGCGCATTATCCTGTTGAAATATGGCTGTGGGCAAGCCCTGAAGGTAAGGAAGGACAACTGGCTCCAACACCTCGGAGATGTAGCGCTGGCTTTTTAAAGTACCGGCAATGCGTACTAGAGGAGTGCGAGAGTGATATCCAATACCGCCCCATACCATAATACCCGGTGCAGGACCAGTGTGGCGGTGCATAACGCAGCTGTTCAGCATCCTCTCTCCACGGTGTCTCCAGACTTGAATCCGACCATCGTGGTGTTGCAGACAGAAGCGTGACTCGTCAGTAAAGACAATTTCATTCCATTGTGCCGTCCACATCCTTTTTTCATCGCACCATTGGCGGCGGAGACGTCTGTGGTTCTGCATCAAGGGTAGACGAAGCAATGGACGTCTTGCGGACAGACCACTCTGCTGTAAACGGCGTCGAATGGTACGCGCAGACATTGGATGATGCGGTACAGACTGAATGTGCTGTGCTATGGTTCGTGATGTGGCTGAGCGATCCGTCACTGCCATACGCACAATACGCCTGTCATCACGTGAAGTGGTGCACTGAGATGGATGCGATCGAACACGTCGGTCCGTCGTACCCTCCTGCATCCAACGATCACATATCCGCATTACAGTTGTTTGGTTTCGTCCAACACGACTACCGATTTCCCTGAAAGATAATCCACAATCTCGGTAGACCACTATCCTTCCTCTGTCGAACTCGGATACTTGATCAAAAGATGATCGCGGGTTTTCTACGAGGTATAATTGATCGTTTTTTTGAAAAAACCACAAGAAAAACACAATTGCCGTACTTCAAATCGTCGAAATCTCCAAGCCTTAAATAGCGCTTTGAAGTGGCGCCACAGGCGTGCGTGATGTGCGTCTGCGCTGAAATTCTAATCATTTGCATATCTCACCTCCACTAATGCATGTTGTAAATTTCATATTATTTGCATGCTTCCTTCAGGGTGTTGCATTTCCGGTGGCCAGCAGTGTATATATATATATGTATGATAAAAATATTATACAATGCCCATAAAGAATACTTATGGTTGTCTTATTCTAAGTATGGATAGCTTCTCGATTTACCCCAACATGTTTATCGTATTTCTTTTTAAATGTGTCAATTGTGTTACAATTTACTACTTCCGGGGGTAAGCTATTCCATTTATTAACAACCCTATTAGAGAAAAATTCCCTGCGACACCATAGCCTTGCATTGTCCCTCACCAATCGATACTGGTTGACCACCGCTGAACAATGTTCAGAAAACCTAAGGCGCTGGTCAATGAGAATTCCCAAATCGGTGATCATAGTTCCAATCTATATTTGTTATAAGCATCTTTTTCTCACCCACCTCATTGGGCATTTTGCCTCTTGTGGCCTTTTATTTGTATTTACTGGTGCAGTTTACATACTGCAGTGTTGCTTCTAGTTTGGCCTGTGAAATTGCAGCTGACCATTTTATTGGCCCTCAGACAGATCGGCCAACCCTATTGTTGCTAGTCATTCATTATCAGCCACACGTTTGTTTGCATCCCTCCTAGGCCAAACTGCCTTTTTTTTGTCCTCCCTTGAAACTGGGGTCGGGGTAAATTCCATAAGAGAGGATAAGGTGAATTTCTAGCCCACTGCATAGAACAAAGGCAATTCCACACAATTCTCTTTTCCCTACTGGAGACCATGTCACGTGTCTCTTTCCTTCAAAGGCTGAAAATAATGCATCAGGGCAATGCGTGTCTCTATTCAAACTGGGGCTGTTCTTTTTTCTCATAATTCATCAACAGTCTTGTAACATTGAAAATGCTTCACAACAAGTACAAACAATAATGCAAACTGTAACAGCACAATTTATCAATAATTGACAAGCACACAATATCACATCAATACAGCATAAATTCTCACACTACATCATTCTCAAAGTATAGGGTCAGGTAGGGTAAAATGGTCATAAAAAGGTGTTTTCATCTTTGAAGAGGTATTACCATATGACTTTTTCAAAAATAGGATATATTTTGGCTGATATTTTACATTACATCCTTAGAGAGTATATTAGCACTATTTTCAAAAATATTTTTTGAGTGTAACAGTTTTTTTTCTGCAACTTTTTAGACCTCACTTTTATGACCACTTTACCCCATAGAGTGGGGTAAAGTGAGTAGTGCATGGGGTAAAATGGTCATACCAAATAATAATGAAATTTTAAGAAAATAATCAGTGGGCATTGAAATTTTATTTAACACATCATTTCTACAAACAATCATTTTCTACTTTTAAATTTATAACTTTTAATGTACTCTATGGTTATAAATCTTGGCTTCATTAGGATCTTCAAATAAAACTGATCTCTTATTTCATCTATGGCCTTATTTTCTGGAAAGGCATAAAAATTCATTATTTAGGCTCTTTCAACATATTCAACAGATAATAAATCCTTATTAATCACTTGTCTGATAATTTGCATTATTGGTTTTTGTTCTCTTCATAATAAACCAGCACCCCACGCACACAGCCTTCTGACATCTTTCATAAAGTTTGAATAGTTATAGATTTGCTTCAGATCTTCAAGAAATTTTTTCTTTCGCTATGAGAGTTTAATGTAATTTTTGTATATTTATTTTGTGGCAGTCAAAGTTCAACTATTTTCTCCTATTCTATCATGAACATGTTTTCATTTTGCCCTTTAGTTCTGTATTGCCCTTTCGTTTGCAGCTGAGATTAACGAGGGCAAGGTAGTCAGTATATGGCTCGTTTCAAGTCTCTCATCAGACACAACACTGATATTAGCTAATTTTGACACTTTCTAAGTTCAAGTCAGCCACTCATGAAGTTGATTCTGTATCTTTACTTCCCTTGGTTGTGAATTGTGAAAGTTCAACATCTACAAAAGGGGTGGGGGGGGGGGTTGTTCACATTGAGCAAGAGATTTCAAGCCTTCAATACTAGTCTTCTTTGCATGGTAACCGTGATTTTCTTCTAGAATCCTTTTGTCTTGACTTGTTAATGATCCATCTTCCTTAAGTCGTATGGAATCTTTAACTCATGTTCTTGCAGCTCACATGATACTCTAATGCTCTTTCCAACAGCTAACAATACTAATGGAAGAATGTCAGAGTACTCTTGTATATTCTTTTCACATATAGGTTCAAACACTTACTTTCCAAGTGCATGTTTGCTCTGGAAAAGAAAAAAATTGAACTACATTAAGTAAAAAGTAAATTAAGTAAAAAAAGTCTTACAAGTTCAATTATATGTTAGGCAAAATAGCTCCTAGCAACTAAGTGTTAGTTAAGCCTAATGCTATGACCACTTTACCCCACATTTTTTAAATTACTATAAAATATGAAATATAATGATTACAACTTACCAGTGCATGGAATAGTATTCTTGAGATACTTCTGGAGTGTCCTGTACAGCCAATCTATAAAAAGTTTTAGCAACTAAAATGGTAGAGAGAAGTTATTCAGGCACTCAAAAAATGGAATCCGAGCTTCAACAACAAAAAAATGTTCATTTCCATTAAAATGTTGCTTGGCATTATATTATAGGTGAAAAACTTTGCTACTAGCAAGTGAAAGTTAAAACAGAAATTTGGTAGTAATATCAGTTGAAATTCTTAAGTTATGCCATTTTATGTTCAGTATGACCATTTTACCCCACTTGACCCTATCTCTCATGCTCCTCTCCTGCGATTCTCTCCTCTCCATGGCGTTCCTTATCACCTTGAATATTCTTTTATTTAGCAATGCTATCTTTGCTAAGTGAGTTTATTCAGAAGACTTGAACTTTACAATAAGAAAAGTTATTGTTTCAACAAAATCCACATTCGACTTCATAACAAAAATAAAATTGTGACATAACAAAAAAAAAATACCTGTTCCAGTTTTCTTTTCAATGTCATAATTTCTTTTGGATTGGAGTACGATATATCAAGTCCTGGTGACAAAGCATAGTAAAAGGTGACATCATTATTTTTGGCAGCTTGTATTAGACTTGTCAAATGCTCTAAAATAGAAAGAAAAAGTTATTAATTGATAATTAAATCAGTCAAAAATGGAGCTGAAAGTCAGCAAATATATAGCGAATCATTCAACTGACCAGCCTCTTCCACGCTGTACAATTCCCTCCAATATGCTCTATGTTTAAAATCATCTTTTGGTGCATACATATAGGTATTCAAACCCAATTTTTTCATCCTAAAAAGAAAAATTTTTTTTTTCATAAAAATAACTAAATATCACCAGCAAATAAAATCCTATGATTTCAATATTAGCGAAAATTTTTAAGATTATAGATCTATAGTTTCTTTATTTAACAAATTTCCATACCTAAACAGTCATCTGGCTATGTCAACATGAGAAAATGCTGATTTTCGGTCTAATTATTTCAATTATAATTTTTGTCAATTTAATATCACAGTTAAGAACATATATATTAGTTTCAATGTATTCATAAAAAATTGAGAACAATGTATTTATTAGCTTCTACACTATCAAAAAAGGAAAAAGGTTAAATACAAATACCACAACTGGCAAAATGCCCAATGAGAAGGAAGAAGCCCAAAAAAAATACGGATGTCGAATACATATATAAACTATATCAAAAATACAGCAACCTATAATAAGAGCAATAAAATCAATAGTTATGATAAAATATTATATTAATTGTACATACTGTCCATAAAAATTATGGATAACTTCGATTTATCCCAATATGTTTATCATATTTCTTTTTAGACATGTCAATTGTGTTAGAATTCACGACCCCCCAGAGTAAAGCTATTCCATTTATTCACAATCCTATTAGAGAAAAACTCACTGCCACACCACAACCTTGAATTATCCTTTATCAATCGATACTGGTGACCCTTGTCACAGCAGTTGATTGACAATGTATTAATAACTTATGGTCCATTTTATACAACACGTTGAAAAACAATTCAATCATATCCCTTTGACACCTGCACTCTTCCAATTTAAACATCAAGAGCATGCGTGGCTCTTCTCTGCACCCCTCAACCAAATCAATGTCCCTCTGTAGGTATGATCTCCAAAACCTGACAGCATACTCCAAAAAAACAGTGAACTACTGGTCCTTAAGACCACATGACGTGAAATAGTAGTTTGAGGAGAAATTTTTTTTTTGTTTTCGAGAATAGGATCTTCAACCAATCGGTACACCGATACACCTCTACAACTACTACTAATTATTAAACAATCTTTTTTCCTCACTGGTGGTGGCAGCAATTTCATGTTTATAACTGATTGTATATAAACTTTTTCCAGAGGGATTTTATTTCTCACCATAAATTTTTGTTGCCCGTGCTTTGCATTTTTTTCTTTTTTTTGTGTGCACCAATATCGCTGGCTTGTTTACTTATCGTGTAAACGTATGAGGACATGGCATTTTTCATTTTTGTGATTTTTAAAAACTAAAATTTGGTATATAACAGTAAAAATGTTTTTTTGTCCGTGCTCATCAGCCCCACACTTGGAATCTTTCTGAAGACCCATGCTTTTGGATAATTGAAGAAACGAGTATTTAGGGGCCCAGGTGCATAGAAGTGGGTCTCATATTAATGAAACTGAAGTTCTAAAAAAAAAAAACTAATTTTCACACAACAAAATATAAGATTTTAAATTAAAATGGTTGGCACTGGTTGAGTCCCCCTTCCAAGCATCTTGCTGAATAACATTTTTAATATTGAGTGCCAACTCTGACAGGTGACAGGTACGTAAGCATCCTGTCTGATCACCTGCACCCATTCATGTCCATTGTGCATTCCGACGTACTTGGACAATTTCAGCAGGACAATGCGACACCCCACACGTCCAAAATTGCTACAAAGTGGCTCCAGGAACACACTTCTGACTTTAGACACTTCCGCTGGCCACCTAAATCCCCAGACATGAACATTATTGAACATATCTGGGATGCCTTGCAATGTGCTGTTCAGAAGAGAGATCTCCACCCCCCCCCTCTTACTCCTACGGATTTATGGACAGCCCTGCAGGATTCATGGTATCAATTACCTCCAGCACTACTTCAGACATTAGTCGAGTCCATGCCACGTCATGTTGCGGCACTTCTGCGAGCTCGCAGGGGCCCTACACGATATTAGGCAGGTGTACCATTCTTTTTGGAGCAACTTAATTTTTAATTAAAAATATTAATAATTCTATAAATGAGCATTTTACCTGTTAGTGCAAGCAAATACTTTGATATTTAAGAAATCTATATACGTGTATATTAAATCCATTAAAGACGACTTTGATTTTTAGAAAGAAAAAGACTGAGTGGAACCACTCCCACCATTTATTGGCAAAGAAAAAAAAAATTTTAATTTTGAATGGCAAATTTTCTTACCAACCGGCATCAATGGGTTAAAGATGTTTGACCAATCTATCTGTTTCATAATTAGCTTTTAACAAATAACTTCACCTGATAACTTTGATTTGACCATATACTTCATTTCAGTTGATTATTAATAGAAACATCAATTAAATCACAGAACTTGAACACATAATTTATCATACAAAAACATTTTATTTCAAACATATGGTCATAGAGAGCTATCATAATCACAATTTAATTGTTGCACTTTTCTTAAATCACAGCATTTCAAGAACTGAATACATTTTCTATGATTAATTAACTTTCATCCACATCTTCAAATGTGGATTTATCTGAAATTACAATGAGAGAGAAAAAAAATTAACTTTTATTATGCCTAACAATCTTTAAATATGCTGTACATTTTATTTTAGTTGAAACAGTTATTAGCTGTATAAGTACACATAAGTCTTGCACAATGGCTCATGGAAAATTCATCTTCAGAAAACAGTTCGACGCAAGTCAGTGAGCCAGAATTGACTGAGTGAACGAGTCAGCAAATGATATAGTAGTTAGTGAGTGAGTGACAGAGTGGTTGATGAGTGAGCAAACTAGTGAGTGAGAGAGTGAACAACCTAGATATTGAGTAAATTGCTTAGAGAGTGAGTGGCAACCTAGTGGTAGACGGCGTGATCTAGTGAGTGACAGAACAAGTGACTAAGTGCATGACCTGTGATTGAGTGTTTGACAGAGTGAGCAACATTCATTCACTCACTTGATCATTCATTCATGCATGTCAGTATGTTGTCTGTGAATTTTTCAGACACTACAATAGCACTTGGTTGGGGCGACTCACCACCATTTTATTACATTAGGAACAAAGATGTATCAACTGTGTTTTGTAAGGGAAACCAGGCATTGCAAACAGATACACATGTTCATGTCTAGATGTGTTTACCTAGGGCTTGATAAATTCCAGGTGCCAAGTTGCCATGGAAAAAAAAATATTATATATATATTGGCACCTAAAATTTCCTATGCATGATCACAAAATTTTGGGAATTTATGTCGGCGCATCTTCTAACATGAAGATGGTTACTAAGTGCTAAAAAACTTCAATAATTTTTTTACTTTGGACTATTTCTCTTACAAATATGCTTGGCTGGCACAATAAATGCTTTTAAATTTTTCGAGCCCTGTTTCTACCCGAAAGTTTTGGCCACAGATAGATCAAGAGAAAAACCCTATTGCTAGATAGATTACTTTTTATTTTCACTGTAATAGCTTCGCTCTAAAACACATCTTTGGTAATCTCTTGTGGGCCCCCATTTAAATTAACATAGAAATTTTGCAGTGTCCTATGGTGGTGTCGTAGTTTAACTCTATAAAAACCAATCCGGCCGTAGACGGCTCTACATGCAAACAGCCAAACCGCTCGTAGCCGGCCGAGATGGGGGGTATGGGTATATAAGACATTTTTGTGAAAGGGCAGGGAGGGATGATTGACAGCTGTCGTCAGAGGCGGGAACAAGAAAGACAAGCGTATACACCCCATCAGTTGGATTCCGGAAGCTCCACTTCGATAAAGCTGACTGTTGTTTGCAACAATACAACAAAACGAGAGGTTACACTATCATGTTGTTAACCACGACGTTGGTGAAATAATTTTGGGAAAAGAATTTTAAAATTATCAAGATGTGTTAAATTTTATTGCTTATAATAGATTATATTATTTAGATATTTAGAATTTATGGTATCTTGTACTTCTGCAATTGTTGCGTTTTCCTGGAACTTGACTTACAATTCGAGCCAGTTTATGTGCAAAAAAAAGGACACGCAGCATCAAATAATTTTGTTTTATTTGTTGCATACCAACACAATTTATTGAGCCTGTCATAACAGGTGCTCTATCTGAACAAAATCCTGGCAATTTATTAATTGGAACATTGCTACATTTCCGAAAGTTCGGTGTCATTTGTGTAATGTTATCCGTACTGAACTTCTGAAAGCCTCCATCTTCTGAAATTTTCAGAAAATTTTTTATTCTTTTTTATTACAATTATGTCGATACTCTCATGAAAAGAACTTTCCTTTACCCAAAATTCGGAGAAGTATTTTACTCCTAATAAGATTTTTAGAAGTGAAAATTAATTTTAATGTACTATTGTAACAATTATTGTTATGGGGATGATGCCCCTCGTATCGAATGAAAAACATGAAAAGATTCTCTACATGAGCTGAAATGAATTTTTACTAGGAAACTGGGAACGGTCCTGCTTGAAAACGTTCACAACCTTGAGACTCCTTTCCTAACGGCCATATGCTTCGCAAGTTCTGTAACTTTGTCTAATGGTTATATATTTGGATCATGCGTTAGGGAGGGGCAGCTGCCCCATACGGAAAAATTGAGAGGGTGGCAATTTTAGTGACAAAAATGTATAAAAGCACTTTGTTGTGATTCTGGGAGTTGGAAAATCAAGCCGCAAAAATTAGCGCCCACTCCTCCGGGGCACCATGTCCGCCTGTCCCCCACCCCTAGTTGCGGCCCTGGTCATCAATACGCATATTTTCAGTTCACACAAAGAAAACCTTCTATGTTTGGATAAGCATGACTAATCACCGACCGATATCATTTACTAGGACTGTAAAAGCAATACAAAAAAATTTGTAAAAAGCAAAAAAATTACGGTTTGTTTTTTTGTGTAAAAAAACATAAGGCATGTTGCAAAGGGACATTAACATGCACATGAACTGAGCCCGTGATAGTAGTATAATACTGGTAGTATATTTCATTTTGTGCACAATTTTGCAAGTGTTGTTTTATTTCTTTAGCGTATTACTAAGGTTTTTGATTGTTAGTTGAGAGGTTAGTACACAAACCTCTAGCAATATGATTTGACTTCCTTCTGGGACGGCTGCCTTTAGGATTTGGCACCAGACTGCACAGGCTCAACTATGCCCATTTTTGTGCATAAAATGGCTGTGCAATGATAAAAAAACCCACCTAAATAAAGAATGTGGGGGGGGGGGACACATTGTTACAGGGGGAGCCTAGCGAGCTATAGCAAAGGGCGGCAGGTTTGAGGAATAAGTGGCCGAGAAAATTAGTAGAATGTGAAAAGAGTGGCAAAATCATAAATCAGTTTCTGCCTAGAGAGTGAGTGACCTAGAGCAGGGCTTGACAAATCAAAAAATAATTTAAGCACCAACCAAATTTCATAGAAGCCAAGCATTTTTTTTAAATAATGGCTTTATTTTGAAAATAATGCTTTTTTTCAGCTTATCAAGGACTCGGCAACCCTTCTCCATGTTGGTAGACACACTGACATAATTACCAAAAACTTTGTTATCCTAACACTTCAATTTAGCAATCAAACATATAACATTTTAGGCACCAATGCCAAATTTCTATATTCGTCACAGTGACCTGGTGCCTGGGAATTGTGAAACCCTGACTTAGAGCGTGTGCAAGTACGTGGATGACCAAAAGAGAAAGCGAGTGACCTCAGGTCGGTGAGCAATCAAAAGCGTGACCTAGAATAGTTGCAAGCGTGCTAATGACCAAGCAAAGAACTACAGAGCGAGGGACCTGGTTAATGAGCGATCAAAATCGTGACCTTGATCGGGTGCAAGCATGTGGATGACCAAAACGTAACCTAAAGAGCGACTATGCCAGGTCAGTGAGCGATCAAAATCGTGGCATAGAGCGTATGCTATCATGTGAGTGACCAAAAGGGGGGAACGTAGAGATTGTGTGAGCACGTGAATGACCGAAACAGTATGCCAGCATGCGTGTGGCCCAAAGCGTGATTTACTGATTTACAGACACAGGCGTTTTCACAGGAGCGGGAGTCCAAGACGGATACTTCCCAGGGTGGTGAATTCTAGGAATAAGTGGTCAAGAATATTAGAATAGAATGGGAGAAGGGAGGCAAAACAGTAAATACGCCTCTGATTTTTGCCCGATTGAGCATGAGACTTCATTTTCTACGGATCTAGCGTTTTGATAAACATCTGCGGTTACTACCAACTGGGGTTAGGATTATTGATAAGAAGACAGTCAACGTGAGCAAAAAAGGCACGGCTGTAATTTGTTCAGGGGATTTATGTCCTTTCATTGTCAAGTTTGAAAAACTCATTTTCGCAAAAGGGACACTTCCACATAGTGATTTTACCTCTTTTTTCTTACGAAGCAGATAATACTTTATAAGTGGGCTGTTTTTATGGGAGTGTTCCAAATAAAGTACACTGGCACCGGATTAGTACGTGAATACATACAACAAAATTGATTGTAAAGTTTTCGTATGGCTCCCAAATCGAGTTTTCTATCGCTTCTAGGTAGTGCATTCAGAAAATGGCCAGCCCCTTTTCTTCCCCAAAGATACGATCTTATCCAAAGGTCAACGTTGGTTTTACTAATAGATATTTTTCTTCAAAACTCACATTCCATTTCTATCCAAACGTGAATAGGTTGACCTTTTTCCTTACTCTTGAGAGTTTTAAATATTTATCATTTCTATGTTTAAGTTGTCAATTATCGATTTGAAGCATCACTTTCGATTTGGAAAATGCCTAAAGAAAGTCTCGTGTATGAAGAAATTCGTCGTATTTTGTTTCATGAGGATTCAGGTGATTCCAATTGAAAGTTCCGACAGCGAGTATATCACGAACAAGAGACCACAAGTACATGTATATCATAGCTATAAGGAGATAGGATAGTGGATAATATATCGTCATAAGCAGAGGCGTAAGCAGGGAGGTGCATAGAGGGTCCGTATCCCCTCCTCCAAGTCAACCAAAAATTAAAAAAAAATTATTTCGGTAAAAAAATACAATATCGAAACTAAATACCTTTTATATGCTATGTTAACCAATAAGAAGGGATTCCCTCTCTGATTACTTTTTATCACAAGCATAAGCGTGAACAAAGATCATTGGCGTACGTGAGGGGGGGGGGGATATTGAGGTTCTAATCCCTCCCTTCAAACCAAGATTATAGTGTTATTTTGCAGGAAAAAACGTAACCTCCCCCCCAGAAGGAAAAAATTTTGAATCCCTACCCCCTCGAGAAAATTCTGCAGACGCCTATGACAGAAATACACAGAAAATGCAAGAGGGCCACAGTTAAGAGAAGGGGAGTTCGAATGACAATTGAATGATTGTCCGTATATTTGTGAATATCATGTCGCTTTTGTATGCATGGGTAAACATAATGCACTTCCATATCACCCCCCCCCCCAATCACAAGAAGAGTTGGAAGAAGCTCAATATGGCTGGAACTAGAGGCACAGTAGCAGGGTGAAGTTTTTCAAGGAGATATACTGTGCATAAGCACTTTTTGCAACTTTGAAAGAGGAAAAATTAAGTTTATTCCCACACCTCCAATACGTTGCGATCATGTTCCTAGTTGTACGCCTGTAAGTTTCAACGTATCACCAGCAACAAATGTGCGAAAATATTTCGTTACATCTTCACTTTTTGTTTTCTAATGGAGGAGGCGAACCAGAGCCGTAACTGGAGGGGGGGGGGCAGACGGATCTCGTGCCCCGCGCGCTGGACCAGAGGGGGCGCAAATTTCATTCTCAAACCTTACCTTCAACATTACAAAGGGGTGCCAAAATGCGCACTTGCCCCAGGTGACCAAGCATCTGGTTGCGGCCCTGGGGAGAACGTCAGTTATTCGTAATTTCTCTGACAGAACCAAAAATAAATTAGATTCCTCTTTTGTCGGCAGAATTTTGCCAATATTTTTACTCCTCTTTGTCAAAAGTCAGCATAGCACAGATACTCCCCTAAAAAAAATGACACCAGGCTGGACCCAATTTCATGTTTTAACAAGCTTCGTACTGTCGCCCTTCTCGTAATCAAAAATCCACGAATACACCCCCTCCCCCTCCTGATGCTAACGTAAAATTGGAATGGGGCCTGAATTTTTTTTGATAAAGCTTATTTGTTTTCATATCGAGACACACGAAAGTTTATATCTGGAAGCACTTGTCTTTTCTAATTTTTGAAGTTGTCTTTTGAATTAAAAATTCATATATTAATAGTTCACTTCTACAAAATAAAAAAAAGAGAAAAGGATAAAATAATTGGCAAAGTTGGCGAGAATATCTTGAAGAGAAAGGGCGATATACCGCCGCTCACGAAAAAATAACTAACCGGACCTTCAGCTGGACCCGTATACGCGTACAGGGATAAAATGAACTCGTATGCATATATACACGTCTTTCATGAAGAAAAAAGAGTTGGGTGCCTACTCTTTTACATAAAAGAAAAATGCTGTAGATTTCAGTTTACAATTTGTCTCCACAGGGTATTTTGAAACGACAAAATGAACAGCAACGCTGTGGCCGGCATGAATAGGAACTGAATGGAAGGAAGGACGGGGGATTAGGTGAGAGGTAAAAGTTTGGACGAGTCCCTTTCAGAAAGCAAAAATAGGTTATTTTCACGAACCTCCCAGTATCCTTCAAGAATCGGTAAAGGGTTAAAAAGTGTGATATTATTTGTTGTAAAGTAATATTGATTGTTTTAATATTTCCATTCACAAAATTTTCTCATATATTAAAGAATATAATTATAATTTTTTAAAAGAATACCATTGTTTTTCACTTAGAAAAAACGTCCAAGGTTGTTTTTTTAATTTCCTCCCTAAACAAAATTTTTGTTCAGTCAAAGGCAATTAGTAGAGCCCAGATTATATGCACTTAAAAAGTG
Source organism: Pholcus phalangioides (assembly GCF_987345545.1). NCBI lineage: Eukaryota > Metazoa > Arthropoda > Arachnida > Araneae > Pholcidae > Pholcus > Pholcus phalangioides. The sequence goes on along the minus strand of NW_028301604.1, from coordinate 40,933,047 downwards.
GCGAAATATGCTGTAAAAATATGCACTTAAAAATGTCAAAATATATACTATCTTTACACACATCCATATTTTTTATGGGTATCTTTTTTTCAGCCACCTTGTTAGGCAACTTGCCTGCTATGGCCTTTGTGTTTGTAATTAAAAAATCATGAAATCATGAAAAAAATTTAAATTCCAAAATATGTACCAAAAATCAGAAAATATGCATTAAAAAATCACTATGCAAAAAAAACAAATGTTTTTAAAAAATGCATATTCTCTATTTGTTAGTGCATATTCATTTATGAAAAATATTTCCGTATATATACTGCATATACTAATAATTTGTAATAGTTTTAATTTAAGAATTTTTATTTTCTAGTTAGTTAGCCGCTGTGGGACTCGTGATGCGCGGATCCGGGTTCGAACCCCACAGTGGTAGTCGGCTGAAGTTGGTTTTCTGTGGTTCCCAACTTCAAGGCGCAAATGCGAGCCGATCTCCCCGTTAAAAAGTCTCGCCACAGAGAGCAACAGTCCTACAACGCTAAATCATTTAACCATAACACTTCACTCATAGTTAGAAAAACTGGGGGCAGATGACAGCACTACACATAACAAGCATTACACAGAAACAAACTTTACGTCAGGTTGCACTACACGTACACGCACATTCCCGCATGTACCGATTCGTTGGGGGTTCCGCGGGGGGGGGGGGGGTGCATGCGTGGTGTGGCAGTAGTAGGTAGGGCCTCCAAAAAATGGCTCGGGGATCCATGGTGTTCTCAAGTCAGCCACCTCGTCGGGCAATTTGCCTGTTGTGGCGTTGTATTTGTATTTATGGCTGTTTTTAACAACGAAATCCCAGTAAAAAAGAATTTTGAGGCTATCTCTAGAAATAGCGTTACAATGAAACAGTTGATATTTGGAGAAAAAACCAATCCTACCTGCGAGAAAAAAACCGATGTTATGAAAATATTGTGAGCAATATTCATTTGAAAAACTGAAAAAAAGCTTCAATAAACATTCACAAATATATGCACTTATTCTGAAAAGTCTTTGATTTTATGCATTTACATGCATTAATACTGAAAAAAGCCAAAATATGCATTTACATATAATCTGGGCTCTAGTAATTAGTTTTCAAGAAAAATTCTGAAAAGCATCTGTTTGCCCATACACATAAAATCAAACACAATTTTTAGCAAAAAAATAGTATTTGAACATAACATCAAGTTTCGAACAGTAATGTGCTTCTCTTATGATGCCACATATACTTACAACACTAAAAAACGTGCCAAAAATTCCAACTTTGTTTTTTAGTCTCATTGTACAAATTTCATTTTATTTATACCTCAATATAATACAATAATTCCTTAATAAACATGCTTCATCTTAGAGAGAGTTACAGAATATAGTTACTTAAGAAGTTGCATGACTTTTTTCTGAAAATTAATCTCTCATCAAGTCTTACAATATTGTTCATAGATTGCAGTTCAAGATTGATAATCAAATCAAGATTTTAATCCTTCAGTGCACGAGTTTCAGAAAAATTGATGCTTAACATTACTACAAATTTACCATGCTTTATTTAAATTTTAACGTTACTTATCACTAAAAAATAATTCTATGTTTGTCAATTAGGTGCAATATTTTATTATCAATCAATTGTAGCTTACCAGTTATTTTATGCATTAAAGGGAGGATTCAACTGAAACACAAATTTGTGATTTCCTTATTTATAACCTATTACATAACATAGTCATCCAAGCACAAATTTTTGTCATGTCAATAATATTCAAAATTATTTATTTACACACATGCTCAATTTATATACACAAATTTTCATTAAAAAAAGTTAAATACAGCACAACACATAGAATGTAAAACTTAAATCTGATATTACAGTGATTGCAGATTCATATTTCATTTGCCACGTAAATATGTCCAATACAATCTAAAATAGACATGAGCTATTTATTTTTCAGTGTTACCAAGTGGGATCTACTGCCCATCGATTGTGTGACATTATGACCATTTATATTTTTAAATAGCACATTTAACAGGCAAAAAAAAAAAATTAAGAGTATTTTAAAACAACTCTTCCTATATAGTTCAATAGCAACAAAATAATTGTTACCTTCGTATGAACAAGCTAGCACTTTGTCGTGTTTTCATTCACAGATGTCAACATCATACAGTATATGTATGATGGAGCATTGGTGCATACCACCGCAGGTTTTGGAGGATATAACAAGGAATTACTTCAACTTTGAAGACACCAAGCATACAAATGATGTTTTATCAGTCAGTCTGTGTGTGTGTGTGTGTGTGTGAGAGAGAGAGTGTTCAGAAAACCTAAGCTGCTTATCAATAAGAATACTCAGATGGGTGACCCTAGTTGCATCCCAGCTAGTAAGTGAAATGTGGGTTTTTGAACCAAAATAAGTAACCTGGCACTTATCGACGCTAAAAGACATGTTCCATTTATTTGGTCATACCGCAATCTTGTTTAGGTTGGTCTGACGCAACTGCCTATTGCTTCGATTCCCAACTACCTCCCCCCCCCCCATCAGCTTCATGTCATCTGTGAATTTGCTAACAACCCCATCAATACCCTGATCGAGTTGATCGATAAAAGTGAAAAAGGTATGGGGCCAAGAAGACTTCTTTTTTGAGGGCCACCTCTCCAATCAGAAAATTTCCCGTTTACCATCACCCATCGCGACCTATTTCTTAAGCATCATTCTATCCAATTTAGCAAGTTGCCCCCAATTCCCATCTGGTGTAAACGCTTCAAGAGTTTGACATGTTCAGCTTGATTGAATGAAAGGAGTAGCATATTCCTTTGAGTACTTTTTTTTATTTTTCTAAGCCCCCACAAACTTGTTGAGATGACTTCAGGTGTTGCAAACTACTTTTCATGCTATATGTATACCAACCTCTCGTAAATTAATGCCCATATCAAATGAATGAACACCAGAACTCAAGAGAATTTCTCATTGCCGAGATATTTTTTGGCCCAGCTTCATAGTAGCGTCCGAAACATCAGTGTTCAATTGAGTCCAATGTGGAAAAAAAATTCATATATTAGTAATAATATATTTACCCGGACAATTTGGTACTTTCACAATAGAAGAGACTGTGTGGTGATAACAAATGAGATGGGTAGAAAAGAGTGGTTGAAGTTTCAGGGTTTTGTTAACAAGAAACAATGTGCAATCATATTAGAAGCGATTAGAGAGCCCATAGCATTTCACCTGTTATCTGAAACATGTAATATACATACGGAATATACAAAGTCATTTCCCCCACATGGGGGGGGGGGCCCGTCAGGGCCCCGAGTCGAGGGGGGCCATGGGGGTGGTCTATTTGTTTTTTTTCCTTTCAGATATGTCCCATAGGAAAACAGACAGGACTCTAAAATACGAGTCATATCAATTTGTACTTGTATCAACAGATATCTAACTAAATACCTTCTATTCTTATCATTGTAATTTTTTTTCAACAATATACATGTACAAGTAACAAAAAAACCCCCGGAAAAAAGAAAACAATGAACAAGGGACCCTGCTCTCGAATGACACTTTTTATCCTAGGAAGGAAGAAAAGACATTGTGATCATGGCTACCGAAGGACAACAGCATTTTGAGTGAACCCTGTTTTTTCAGTTCATAGAAGGCCACAGTATCTGGATGAAATGAAAATTGGCATAAAAAGATGTAGCATTCCACAGTGAAATTGCCTTTGGGTGTAGATACGACGCAAAACCTTTCCCCCCACATCTTGGAACAAGGACCCGTAGGCTGTGCTCTTCAGCTATTGTGAACTGATAGTGTGAAAAAAAAAGACAAGAATGGTCCATGCCCCCAGGCCAGAAGCTCTGCCAGCCTACTCTCATGGGCTGTTCATGATACAGCGACAGCTTTGCTGCACGCTTTTGCACACAATACAGCGGACCCTGCTTATAACATTTTCCTGCTTAGTGCAACTTATTTTCCTGGTGCCAACTCTTATTACTAATACTCAGAGATTTCTCGTTTAAAGCACAAAAAGTAGGGTACAAAATGACTGTTGAATGATGTGTGTGCTGAATAACATGATTTTGCTCACGGCCCTCTAATAATTCCCTCCCTCCCCCAGTCCAAACAAATCAAGAGGTTTCATTTCCTTGCTTCTGAGAAAAGAGGTTACATTCCGCATCATCTTTTTTTAAGGCGCTGTACTGTCTATTAGACACATCTCGCCACAAAACTTATATTTACTGACAACATTGTTGAATTGAACAGCCCTTCCTCGAGGCCAGTTGCGATGTTTGTTGAATTGGGTTTCACAAAGTTTAAAATGCTTATTTTTTAATAGGGCATATTTACAAATTACAGTGTAACCTCGTTCATACGTCACTCAGTTATATAACTTTCACGTTTATACGACATTTGGCTTTGGTCGCAATCGGTTCCTATACATTTTAATGTTAAAATAATTCATTCATTTATATAACGTAAAACCTCAATTATTCGACGTTTTCACTTCGACTCAAACTTGGAAACTTTTGCAAAAAAGAAAAACTTAATTTATATCCATCAAATGCACACAAAATTTTTGTATTCAGTGAAAACGCGTTGCTGTAACAGTTCTTCTTGCATATTATCACCGCAAAAGACAAAGTTAAGGGCGATTGCTGACATATACAAAAATTGCCAGTGAGATGGCTGATGACCATTTAGAGTGGACACTTAGGTGATTTGTTTATTGCTTGTTTCTGAGAATACGCAGATGTTTTGACGGCCATATGTCCTCCAATTTTTTTTTTCTCCCAATGTTTTCAGCGTTATCCTGAGAGGGTAACTATTGTAAGCATTTGGAGGGTACAGGTATGTCAAAAAAGACATATAGTACGCATGTACACTAAGCTCTTTCAATCATTTCCTGTAGAATTTTCTTTCGATATGGTGCTTTGCTTGCTGACTGTGTCAAATGCGCCGTTTGTAATGCCAAAAAACACTAAAAAACTGGAAATTTTCGAAGAATTCAATAAGAAATTTAAATTAATAACGAAAGTTCATCTTACAAACCAGTTGAATATCCTCCTTTGCAACCAAAGAGCAAGCTCCTGGTTAAATGTCATCTACTGCAAAAGAGTCCAAGATTGTGAAATTTTCTTAAGTAGAAAGTTTTTGTTGCAATTTTGTACCTAATGTGCTCCAAAGGTAATGCACTAAATTTTATTTCTCTAAGTGATTTAAATGTGATTTAATTTCCTCAAGTATGAAAAGATATTTTTTAGGACAGAATTGGAATACATTCAAACATATATATAAAACATATATTCAAAACCCATACATACAAAATGTTATAAAATTTAACAACATTTTGACTCGGCCTCTTGAATGTTGTATAAACATTGACTGTAACAGAATTGTCAAGTTGCTCAGTTGAATAGATGGAGTGAACATAAATATTTGAATTATTTCAGTACAAATTTGCAAACTGATGCGTTGGTCAAGGCCAATGAAAATATTTATTCAGTATTATTACGTTCATGTTAGAGGAATAATCTTTGTTCTTCTAAATCAGTGATTCCCAACGTGGGTGTTAATGGCCGTGGGGGGCGATGGAATATTTCAGGGGGGCAGTAGAAGCTACGAGTATAACTTAGGATCCTATGGGTTAGATTGCGTTGGGGGCGATGAGACAAAAGGTTGGGAAACTGTTCTAAATTACAGGAAAATTAAACAAAATAATTTTGTGTAAAACACGTTTCAAAGTGGTTCGTTATGTAGAGTCTTTACAGTAGTTTTATTTAGTGTAGTAGAAGTATATTTGCTTGCTTGATGAACAATGAAACTATAGAGATATGGTGGATATCTTATCTGAAAGAAATAAAGATAAATTTGAGATACTGTGTATATCTATATAAAAAATTTATTTTCTGTCTGTGTGCATGTTCTCTATACTAATCCACAATTTTAGATCAATTGTCAACAAATTTTGGATATATATATATATATATCCAAAATTTGTTATTTGTTTGATATATATATATATATATATCAAACAGGGCCTGGGACTGGATTCTCCCCTTGTCCTTAGCGAGGTTTTTCTCCTTAAGCTCGCTGTTTGTCCTTAATAAAGGAAAGGAGAAAAAATTCTGTATTCTCAGCTCGCTTTTCCTTAAATAAAGAAAGCTTTACTTCCTTACTCAAGGACAAAGATGGCACTAGCGAAGAGACCTCTCCTTAAAAGTTTGAGGACAACTACATTTCCCGTAATGGCGGCTGCGATGCATGCTCTAATGGAAGATATATTCACATTCAAACAATTGTTTTCATGTTTTTCGATGCTATTAATGCTTGATATATGCATTTAAGATGATGCAAGGAACTTAGCCGCCTTACTGTATTTTTCGTTAACCTATGTGAGGAGTTGCAGCCGAGATGACAAGACATGCTGTTGAGCAGAAGGTAAGTTAATGTGATGAAACCAAATATTTTTTTATTTTTCGTCATGACATATCACTCACTTTGCATGTTAATATACATTAAATTAGTCAAAATTTTTGGTAGAAAAATCCTACTGACTACCCTCATAAGATGATCTATGTATGTGTAAGAGATATATTCGTAAATAATAAATTCCCTTCATAAATAGGAATAGCATGTATTATAGTAATATATTATGTTTAGCCTACCGATAATGCAGCATCTTATGTTTGTCTTATTAATGCTCATTTTCGGGCCGTCTTAATGACGTGGAACAGTTCAAGGCTCACTAAACCCTATTATGAAAATGCCAATCATATATTTTGGATGTAAAAGTTGACATGCAAACATGATACACACACTCGCTATGTGCAAAAGCGCTTAAAAATACCTGCATAAAAATATAATGCATCCTAAAAAAACTACATGCCACCCAGTCATACCCCACTATATATTTTGTTAAAAATTTATTTTTTACTTCAATGCAAAATGAGTGCCAAATTCTATATTTAATTCACATACTTCCCTTAATTGCTGCAGGTTCTATATGTATCATGATTTTGAATTTTTTTTAATGGTTGCATGTATTACATAGCTTATTAAGCACTTTATTAATGTATTGCATGAGTAATTCTGTGGTGTTTGGTCAGAACATAACTCCAAAATCACATTTTTGAGATAAGAGCATTGTCATTGCGATTTAAAAATCAAAAATAAATCGTACACACAAATACAAATAAAAATATCATACATCAGCATGTTGTTTAGCTGTACGTGCATGTTTGTGCATTTATCTCTCTTCTAATTAGTTATAATTAGCAAGACTTTCTTTTAGATCAAAAAAACATTTCTTGGAGATATGTTCTGACCAAACACTGCAGAATTAATTTTTATGAGTGAAACTTCAGTTTGAGTGGTATTAATGTTGGTATTTTGTACTACAGAGCATGGAGAGTCTGGTGTATTCAAAAGGAAATGACAGGCAGATCTTGTATGATTTTTGCAAATTTCTTTAAAGGTAAGTCTAATTTTTCTACATTTTGTTTGAAATTTTTCTGTATCTGACCATTTATAATTTTGTAACATTGAACTCACATAGGAAACAGTATTATAAAGTTAAGTGTAATTTAGTTCTTGAAATAATGTGTAATTTATTTGAGAAGCATGCATTAAGGCGACTGATTACGTGTGAGGTACTTTTTCAAAAACGTCATTTTGGATGAAATGCTTGTTTTTTTAATTTGAATGTGGAATAAAACTAAGACATATGTTTTTTTAACATATGTAAACATAAGAAAATGTTTTTTCATTAATATTTTGAAAAAAAATGTATATTGTCTAGAGTAATTATATGTCTAAATTTAACATAATTTCAGTATTTATGCAAAACATTGCGAAATACTACTACTTATATCAACTTGTTCTTCACACAGTATGTTGCTATAATATTGTTCTGTTCAATGAACTAAAAGTTTTGAAATAAAAAAAAATGAAAAAATTTTGAGATATGGTTGTTAACGTGAAAAAAACTTGATTAAAAAAAAACTATTTTCAATTCAAAATCATGTAAATCACAAAACGTTTCAAAGATATTGCTTAGATCCTAGTTCATTGCATACTCATAGCTGTACAGAACCCCTGGAAAAAATTTATATCTTGCAAAGTTTTGTAGGCATCAGGTATGCAGCAGACAAGAATGATGTAAATCAGTTTCTCAGAAAATGCATTAAAAAAAAGTTTCACATACATTCCTAACATTCAGAATTCTCCACATTTGTATGACAGAACTTCCTTTGCTTCAAATATCTCTAATTTTGACTTTCTGCTTTTTTTTTCTTCTGGTCATTTTTTGCCAGTGTTGTATGATATCTCGAACATGTCACACTCGCATCGCCCAACCCAGAGTAAATAGACAATAGTTCATCAACTAGGATTCTTAGATTTCAAGTTCAGACAATGTGCCTACATAGCCAGAATTAAAACGCAGAACTGCAATAGTCTCCAAAAGCATTGTTTGCAGTTCGATAAAAGTGCCCTTAGAGGCAAAATTGTCCAAATCACACTGTTGTTCTGCAGCGTACCATGAAAGCATTTCGAAACTGGGATTGTGCACAAGGACCCAATATACATTTATGCTGTCATTAGAGAGGCCAGCAGGAGATTTATCAGTAATTTTATGTCATTCACATGCAGCTTTCTGATGCTTACACCAACTGTCAGGTCCTCTTGGACATTGTCCACTCGTGCTCTTTATCACTGGAGCAACAATGAAAAAATACAGCTGTAACTGTAGACCACTAATAAACCACACATGTACCTTGTCCATATTCCTTTGCAGATATTATAAAGAACTGGTACATGTTGGAATGTACATGTAGTGAAACCTGATGTGGAGTTTGTTTCTGTGTTTATCCTTAGTGCTGCTATCTGCCCCTAGTTTTTCTAATTATGATTGAAGTGTAATGATTAAGTAATTGTATCGTTGTAGGCCTGTTGCTCTCTGTGGGGAGACTGTTTTAATGGGGAGATTGAGGTGCAAATGTGAGCCAAAGTTAGGAGCCACAAGAAACCAACTTCAGCCAATGACCACTGTGGCAATGGTGGGGTTCGAACCCGGGTGCTCATGATACGAGTTCGTCACTATGACCACTTGACCACCACAGACGCTGTAATTGCATATTTTTTAAATTTCCCACATTGGTACGAATAGCAATACCATAGTAATTTTGTAGTTTATCAATAAGTTTATCTGTTAATTTACCTTTACCACTCAGTTCTTTCATGGGTTTCTTCAGTTAACAACAAACGTGCACCAACCATCTTCTGAACATGGCCAATGCATTCCAATTTAGGAATGTTAGTTGTGTGTTAAGGAAGGAAACTGTCGGGTTCGTTTTCAATGACTGATTGCCACAATCATAATCACTGTCACTTTTATATATATTATTTGGTTTAATCATAATTTTCAACAATAAACATATTCATACGTCCTCCTCGCTTACAGCGAGCCTTTGAAACTACCTCCTGAGTCCACAGAAGCCACTCTCTAACTACCCAAAACACACCAAGCTTCTTTTCTCTTCACCGTCGAGGACCTTTTTCCCCTACCCCCGCTTTCTAATCCCATCATGCTCCTTCCCGATAGGGGGAAAACCTTACAGAAACTATTCATCCACTTTCTAACACATGCCAATCATGTTGAATTCCTTAGAGAAATGTGTATATATGGTGCAGTAGTATAAGTGGGACCTTGATAACTAAACAATCTTATAGGATCGAGAAAATTGCCCACTTAAGCAGGTGTCAAGTTAGCAAGGTTTCCATTTTGTCTCACCTTCAATGATTTTTAAAAACTGTTTATGTATGTCACTGTTTATAATTATTGTGAATAGGCATCTTTAATTAGGCAGAGAAATCATATTTGGATTGTCTGAAGATCGTTTATCTCTGAATGAGCAGTGCAATTGTCCAAAATAAGCAAAAACTTCTTTCTCATTTAAAGTGAGTTTGGTCTAGCTTTCCCAAACACCTGCTGCTCAAAAAGTTTCAAAAATCATTCACCCCACCCGAAGATGTGAGAGAATCTTTGACACATAATCAATTGTTGAATGAACATTGAAAAAAAAGTTATTGAAACACACGAGTAATTTTGTGAAATTTTTCGAACTAATCAACAAATGAAAATTTCTAGAAAGTACGCAGAAGGAAAATATGAGAGGAATGTGTGTGAAGTGCATGTATGTTTGTTAGTAGTGTCCCATCACTATGGATACATTGAAATATTATTTGTAACTATTTAAAATGTTTTTAGGTTTTTGACTTTGCTGAAGTGGGGAGTTATAAAAAGGAAGAAATTACATTTTTCTGTTAACGACGTAGAACTCAGTGCTCATGAAGTGTGCAGATGGATTTAATCCATGAATTTCTCAAGTAAGTTGAACCTTCATTTTTAACACTGTCATTTTTATGACACACAAACACAGCTTACAATATTCATTAATTTATCGATTTACCCACTTCCTCTATTTCACGTGAAAATGCTGAATGAAATGACCTTTCAGTGCTGTCTTGGAAGTTGATTATCATGTACACTGCTGGCCACCCAAATTGCAACACCAAGAAAGACAAGAGATATCGCAACAATATTTATTTTGTAGATAACATGTTGACCAAGCATCAAATGATTAAATTTATAGACTTCTGTGAAGTGTGGTTCCTGCCAAAATCAGTAGCCGGAGTAGCCGCCATTGTTGGAGATCACCGCTGCCACACGCCTCGGCATTGATTCAAAGAGACTTTGGGTGTGTTCTTGGGGTACAGCAGACCAAGCAGCTTCCACGCGTTGCCAAAGTTGATCTGGTGTGGCGGCTGGGGATGTAATCTGGGTCAATCTTTGCGCAACCATGGACCACATGTTTTCTATCGGCGAAAGATCCGGAGAGCGAGCTGGCCAGGGAAGCAATTCAATCTGGCGATTGACGAAGAACCTTTGGACAATGCGTGCCACGTGTGGTCGCGCATTATCCTGTTGAAATATGGCTGTGGGCAAGGTAAGGAAGGACAACTGGCTCCAACACCTCGGAGATGTAGCACTGGCTTTTTAAAGTACCGGCAATGCGTACTAGAGGAGTGCGAGAGTGATATCCAAAACCACCCCATACCATAATACCCGGTGCAGGACCAGTGTGGCGGTGCATAACGCAGCTGTTCAGCATCCTCTCTCCACGGTGTCTCCAGACTCGAATCCGACCATCATGGTGTTGCAGACAGAAGCGTGACTCGTCAGTAAAGACAATTTCATCCCATTGTGCCGTCCACATCCTTCTTTCATCACACCATTGGCGGCGGAGACGTCTGTGGTTCTGCGTCAAGGGTAGACGAAGCAATGGACGTCTTGCAGACAGACCACTCTGCTGTAAACTGCGTCGAATGGTACGCGCAGACACTGGATGATGCGGTACAGACTGAATGTGCTGTGCTATGGTTCGTGATGTGGCTGAGTGATCCGTCACTGCCATACGCACAATACGCCTGTCATCACATGAAGTGGTGCACTGAGGTAGATGCGATCGAACACGTCGGTCCGTCGTATCCTCCTGCATCCAACGATCACATATCCGCATTACAGTTGTTTGGTTTCGTCCAACACGACTACCGATTTCCCTGAAAGATAATCCACAATCTCGGTAGGCCACTATCCTTCCTCTGTCGAACTCGGATACTTGATCAAAAGATGATCGCTGTTTTCTACGAGGCATAATTGATCGCTTTTTTGAAAAAACCACAAGAAAAACACAATTGCCGTACTTCAAATCGTCGAAATCTCCAAGCCTCAAATAGCGCTTTGAAGTGGCGCCATAGGCGCGCGTGATGTGCGTCTGCGCTGAAATTCTAATCATTTGCATATCTCACCTCCGCTAATGCATGTTGTAAATTTCATATTATTTGCATGCTTCCTTCAGGGTGTTGCATTTACGGTGGCCAGCAGTGTACATTCATACATAGCACGATCATATATGCGCATGTGAAATGCTTTTGTTGATACTGTATACAAGTGTGTTTAATGAATTTATTCATGAGTAGTAAATAGGTGTTTTCTGTTTGTGATTACAATTTTTAATTTGAAAAAAATGTATGGATGTTGCTTTATTGCAGTGAATTTGACGCAAGAATCAGTTGCATAGGAAATTCACGTGTATTTTTAACAACTGGATGGAATAACATATGAAGTAAATCTATCCAAATTATAGTTACAATTTATTTTTTAATTAGATGCAGTTGTAAAAACAAAATTAACAGTTCTAAATAACCTTATTCTAATAACTTGTGTGTAAATACATTATAACAGATGTATTTACATAGTTGATAACTTGCTTGTTATGTTACAGTACACAGTGGGTATCCTACCTAAGAAATCTCTGGTGAATACATTTCCCTGAGTGAGAGATCACACTTCTCTTGAGAATATAGTTTTCCAACTGACCCCCTGATATTGCAAGGGCTCTAATTGTATGTAGTATTTGTTTAGGAATATGAGACGTGAATCCAAATGGCTTTGACATTGACATTAAATTCATAGACTTGGAAAATGTTCAACATCCCACCCTGATGATTGAACATAACTGCTGTGTCAACCTCTAAGTGGTTGTGCTATGCAGCATGCGTTACATTTTTTTAATGAATATAATTTAGGTGTCGTTGATTCCCTTGTGTTTTCACCTAAGAGGATATATACCCTTATTAATTTCCTCATACTTCCTTTAAGGTTTTTATATCATAGATAAAACTCAACATTAAGTTTTAAAAAAAATCCAAGTAAAACTAACAATCTCTATAGTAAAAAAATTTTTTTACAAAAAAATTGAATCTAAAAATTTAGTCACTCTCTTTCGTGGATATTTAATTTTTTTTGTTACGTAATCATTTAAGACCGGGAAATTTTTGAAAACCAATGTTTGCTAAGTATCTCACCCGCAAGGGTTAAAGGGATAAGCTGGTTAAAATTTAATGGAAATAAAAAAAATATACATAATTTTTAGGAAAAAACTGATATAAGATATCTAATGAAAAAACACTGAAACTACTTATTCAAATGAAACCTAAAAATTAACACGTATACAAGCAAATGCCAATGTAAAAAAATAAAAATTAGGGAGGGGAAAAATACAGGCGAAATTAATGTAAATAAAGCAATTGTTGCCAGTAATGTAGAAGAAACATTGATTTTTTGATACGTATAGTAGTTGTTGTAAAATTTTTGCTTTACGTTGATTGGTCAAACGGTGAGCTGAACCAAACGAACCGAAAGACCCGTTTTTTCTCTGCAACCAGTCACATGATCCTAAGGATAATGGTTAAGGAGAAGGGAAGAATGCATCTCGAGGAATTCTCCTTGAAGCTCTCTGTTGAGCAGCTCCTTAAGTTAAGGACAAGCGCTGAGCGAGCGTTTTCTAAGGACAAGGGGAGAATCCAGCCCCTGGATTGAACAATAGGGTACTTTGAAAAACTGTTGTGCAACAATGGCTTCTGGGACTGAACAATCACTTTTGGAAAGTTTACTTTGGTTACTGTGGTTCCTTATCAATGCGTTTTAGATGTGCATAAGCCTTTACAATGGTTTGTCACTTCTTTAATCCCGCCAGCATTAGTTTATTCTTTTATAAGGTTTGTCACTTTTTCAATCTTCCTAGTAAATGAAAAACACCCAGGCAGCACCAGGTATTATAGCTAGTTCATAACAAAGCTGCAATGAAATCTTGATATAATGACATTCTGCGGATGAAGAAAAATACCATAATAGAGGTATTATCGTTAAATCGAAAGACTTTGACATTGAATACCAACCATCAGGGCCGCAACTAAATGCTTGATCAGCTGAGGTAAGCACATATTTTGACACTCCCTTTGTAATTTTAAAGAACAGGTTATAAAGAGTGAATTTTTTGCACATTCTCTGATCCGGCAAGAGACCTGCTTTCCCTTACCTTCAAGTCTTCCCACATGAAAAGCCCTGAATTTGATATCTGTGCAACACAGCAATTTCATCAGAGTTGCCAATGTTATGTTAGAGCAGGAACTGGAAAGCGTTTTTTTCTGGAGGAGTTGTAAAATTTCCAGGACAAGTCAAGCTCAAAGTCAATCCAGAAGTCGTCCCAGTGGTCTCTCCTTCTGCACCAATGTAATTCAATCATAACACATCACTCACTTCCCTTCTGAAGTATAGATATGGCAGCACTGAAAAATACTTAACACTGAAAACACTGAAAAAAATAAACACTACGTATGCACTCAGACTGTTAGGTACACACACAGTTACACCTCCGGCACAACTCATTAGGTAGTAAATCGCCCATAAATGGTGATAGACCCGAGTTGTGCTCGGTTTGAAAGAAAGAAAGGTCTCTCCTTCTTGAAACCCACCAATCACTCTCAAAGAAATACTTAGGCAAGAGCTGCAACGCCTCATGGAGCACGGGATCATCAAGCGATTAGTGGAGCCAACCAGCTGGTTGAATCAGTTTGTGATAGTGCCTAAATGAGATGGATCACTGAGACTTCGCATTGACCCTCTCCAACAAAGTTCTTCAAAGAGAACATTACATCCTTCCAACCATAGATGACGTGTTGCATGAACTGGCAAGGTCCGCCACATTCACAAAATGGGATCTGCAATGGGGTTTTCTGCACGTGGTGCTAGTCATCACTTTTAACAACATTTCAGACTCCATTGGGACGCTTCTGTTGGTGCAGACTCTCATTTCGCATCAAAGTGGCTCGAGAAATTTTTCAGAGACGTATATACAAACTTTTGATGGGCTTAGAAGGTGCCGTAACGGATTGATATCATCTGCGGAAGAGAAGCAGAACATGACCGAAGATTGAGATCTTTTCTACAGATACATAGAAAAAGGATTTAAACTAAATTCTAATTCCCATTTCAACTTGTAGACAATGTCAAGTTCAAAAGGTCTTGCTTTTAAAAAAGGCTGTTGCAGTTTAGTATGCAAATGTCATTTAAGCAGAAATCATTTTATGTTTGAAACAGTATTGAACTTTGCTTTCGATATAAAACATTAGAAAGCAGGTAATCATATATCTAGAGTAACTATATGAACTGTATTTCCTGGAACATTCCCATATTTTCATGTAATTTTGGCCATCCCAACTTTTTCATGAAAATGTCCTATCATTTTCCATATATTTTCACCAAAGCCTATCGAAACTTTTATTCTTTACTGAAATTAAGTATTAAAATTATTTTCCCACTCCTATTAATTATATTATGATAATTATGATTTTAAATATTGTCATGTTAATGTTTTTTCCCCATAGAATCCATTTAAATATACTGCTTCAATTCAATGCCGCTTTATTTTCAGCCTTTGGTGGGTTTTTTTGGCAATTTTAACAATTGGCAACTTTGCTTACATTTATTATCATTTTTGGTGACAATTGGCGAATTTCCCATATTTTTATCGAGGAAATATGGTCAGCCCACATATATGCAACTGACATTAATTCAATAGTTTAAAATATTTTGAAGCAATATCTGAAGCGCAGTGTTTTGCTGCCAGATTTTAGGAAACATCTTTATGAGCATAGAAATACCTCAGGTATGAATGATCATATGTCCTGTTTTGAACATTGTCACATAATTATTATACCACTGTTGCTCTACACATTTTTCGTCCAGTGGAATTTGGTTTAGAGGGGGACCGAGTTGAAAGGGGGACAAATATTAAAGGAAGAAAGTTAAACTCAAGTTTCGATTCACACAAAATAATTTTTTTTCAAGCACTCATAAGCACTCAAGAATCATTATTTTTTTCAAGGACTGCAATGATTTTTCAAGGACTTTTAAAGACTTGAAAATGAACTTTTTTTTTCTTCAAGGACTGCACAAACCCTGAACAACAAGTTAGAGTACAAAGCACCCCAGCTAACATTTTTAGGACACTGGTTGTCGAAAGATTGCATCTCTCCAGATACAAGCAAGATAGCAGCTATAGAAAACTTTCCACCCAACCTAAACCACTGAGCTAAGATGGTGAATTTTTTTAGGAAGGTACATACCCAACCTTGCTCGTATTGCTGAACCACTGCACAACCTTCTGAAGTCTGAGATTATGTTCAACTGGGGTCCTTCACAAAAAGCAGCCTTTAATGCGATTAAGGCAAGAGTGGTTGATCATACAATGCTGGCAACCTTTGCTGAAAACTTGCACGTCACACTAGAATGTGATGCAAGTGATTATGGAATAGGAGCTGCAACGTTCCAGATGGATAAACCAATCACATTCGCAAGCAGATCCCTGTTGGAGACAGAGTGGCGGTATACACAGATTGAAAAAGAACTGTTAGCAATTGTAGCAAGTCTTGAGACATTACATTTATGGACGGAGTATCACTGTAAACACCGACCACAAACCTCTGGTAGCTAGTGTCTAAACCTTTGCTTAAAGCAAGGCGTTTACAATCTGTTTTACTAAGAGCATGACACTGACTTCAACCATAGGTTCATTCCCAGAAAGCAAATTCCTGTGGCAGACGCTCTTTCAAGAGTCCTTCAAAGGAATTATTTCAATTCCATCACACAGCAGACGTGCTGAATTTGATTAAGAACATCAGCTTCTGGCCAGTGTCTGACCATTACTTGCCTATCATGCCACAGCACACGCTGAGTGATTCTACACTGCAGGAAGTTAAATGCCTTATATTGGAAGGTGTGCCAGAGATTAATATAAAATAACAATTTATTCGTCGCCAGTAAATTACGATAATACCATACAAATTAGAGCTTACAATTAAATTACATATTTCAAAATATTTGAAAGAAAATGCAAGGAGAAAGAAAAAATATTTGAATGCACACAGCAGAACAGTTAATTCATAATGTGATGAAGAAAGCTGGGACAGGGAAGAGAGCAGTAGCTAAAAGCTAGTAAATGCTCTCGACCCTATGACATCTCTGTAATTGTGATATACATAAATCTTATTTCTTTTGACCTGAAAGTAGGATAAAAAGAACAAAGTATATCGGCCCAATAGGTGTAAATATATTTATTAATTAAATTAAAAAGTGAATTATGGCAACCAAAAGCTGATATACAGGCGGGTTGTTGAAAAATAAGATGAGGGATATCTGGTTGCTTCCCTGAATGAAGGGTCGTGTACAGAAGTTTCAAACTTCGGAATTTTATTACCCTGCAGATTTTCTCTCTTCTGGCTATAAACGGGAAATTACAGTACCTTCGCGGCTCGGCCGGCATTCAAAGACCGTGTTTATACAGTGTAAATACGTCTTGTTCCTACAATATTGCAAATGCATTCTTTTTTTTTTTAAATCATAAAGGATTGGAATGCTCGTTCAAATTGTAAAACCTTCCTGATATCGTGGAAAAAAACTGAATCTGTAAAAACTCTACCTTGAATATCCGGTTTTGTCATCTAGCTGCTTTGTAGTATTCACCTTTTTGCATCACAGAAGTCGTGGGTGTGTAAGCAGAATCGACTTTTGGAGGGGCACAAGGATCTTATTCTTCATGGACAGTATTAATTATTAGTACAAATTATTTTATTCCAGTATTTTAATTCTCTACAAAAATATTTTTAATTTTTGATCTCCGGGGGGGAAAGGAAGAGGCCACTCATAACCTCCCCCCAAATTTTACTTTTGGTGAAAATCCGTGTTTGGAACTTGTGATTGCGCAATGATAATCCGCTAAAAATGTGATTTTCTTTTTTTGAGTTGGCTAATCCTTTGAAAAAACTTCTGGTTGCCACGGCGATCACACAGACCTACAACACAAATATGCATACACTAAACTACTTCAAATGCACGCATTACCAGTTTGGGGGATAGATGCAGGGTCGCAACTGGGAGGGGCAGGCGGGCCTAGTGTCCTGTGCTCTGGACTAGAGGGGGGCACCAAATTCACCCTTTATAACTGCTTCTACATTACATAGGTGTGCCAAAATGTGTACTTGCCCCGTTTGAGAAAGTATCTAGTTGCGTCGCTAAATAGATGGCACCACCTACTGAACACAAAACATGCCAAATGTTGGGCACACACTGTTAAGTTTCTCCAACACAAATCTGACACAGCTTCCATATTCAGGTGTTAAGATGTGTGGCAGTTAAATGGCGACAGAATAGAATGGTGGACCATCAGGGAAGGGAAATAAAATAATTTTACCAGGATAACCAAAGTATGAATAGGGAATGAGAAGATAAGTGTGAGAGAGGAGAGAGAATTTGATTTGCTTTAAATTTGATCAGAAGATATTGAAAATGAAGATATTTTTAACAAAATGTAAAATCAATCAGAAGGGTATTTATACATTGATTATTAGTAGATATATAAATGTGTGCCTTCAACTGTTAATTAAAGTGGATCCTGCTTATAACGTAGTGCTAAAACCGTCATAAAAAATGTTATAAATAGGAAAACACTTTAAACAGGAAATCACAATGAGAATTACTTATTGTTAGGACTATGAAAATAAGTTGTACTAAGTGGAAAAACATTCCAAATGGGAGATACGTTATAAGCGGGATCAACTGTATATTTGTTTTAGATTTATTACATGTGCGAAATTCCATACATTAAATTCTCAGTGCTAATGAGCTTCTTTGCAAGTTTTTCCTACTAGTAGACAATGAAAGTAAATGAACCTTTTCGGATAGAAAATATTTTTAGAAATGAATTTACTTGATTCACAGATACCTTCTTCTCTTACCCAGAACATGACTCATCGCTCAGTCTCAACAAAGAAATATAAGCAGGTGATCAAAGACCTGGAGCATACTGGAAGAAAATTCATAGAGATACAAGTGAATTATAGGGGCATAATTTTTTTCAAGATAAATTTTTTCTGAGAGGGACCCACTTTCACTCAAAAAGGACCCAGATTTTTCAAATAACCTAGGTCCCAGGAAAATTAGAGTCCAGTGGTGTCTCTGGGTAAATTAGAGTACAGTGGCATCTCTGTCAGATAAATAAACCATAAAATTATATATGTTCTAGATGTTTAGTGTTATGATACTACATACATCGTTTACAAACGAGAACCTAACAAAAACTTCAATTAACATCCAGCAGATACACACATGAATCACAACCGAACCAACATTTGAATGCTACACTGTGCCATTCCATGACTTGTTATACTACTAATAATGATAAGAAATTAATAACATCTTCAACATCTTCCTTCCTTTAGGGGAAAATGATAAGTTTCTTATGATTTGTGAGTAAGTAAGCCTGAATGGAGTCTTTACCAGGCGACCCAATCGTGACTGTGTAAGATCCATTATCCGGGGTTGTCTGTGATGATGGGCCTGCTACCTGTTTCTGCAGTGTTGGAGCCTGGTATTAGGGTGATGCCTCATCCTTGGTTGCTGAAGATTTAGGACCACTTATTTCTTCCTTGGAATCAGGTTCTTGCATCTTGGATAGGGATGTCATATTGTCTTGGTGGTGACAGACTGGCCACGAATCTGTTTGCTTGATTTCCATATCTTGTTCCACATGTGGTTTAATGAATTGCCTGCTTCTTCTCAACATGACGCCCTTATTTGTACAGATCTTCGGGTGGGGGGGGGGGGAAGAGGCTCTTTATAACACCCCAAACTTTTTTTGTGAAGATCCGGGTTTGGAACCTGCAATTGCACAATGGTAATTGGCAAAAAATGTGATTTTTTAAGGTTTTCAAATTTTGAGTTGGCTATTCCCCTGAAAAAAACTTCTGGTTGCCACAGCGATCACACAGACCTACAACACAAATATGTATACATTAAACTTCATATGCACACATTACCAGTTTGGGGGATAGATGCAAGGCCGCAACTGGGAGGATGGAGAGAGAGGCGGGTGTAGTGTCCTGGGCTCTCGAGTAGAGGGGACACCAAATTCACCCTTTGTAACTGCTTCTTCTATATTACATGTGCCAAAATGTGTGCTTGC
This sequence comes from Pholcus phalangioides, assembly GCF_987345545.1. Classification (NCBI taxonomy): domain Eukaryota; kingdom Metazoa; phylum Arthropoda; class Arachnida; order Araneae; family Pholcidae; genus Pholcus; species Pholcus phalangioides. The sequence continues at coordinate 40,913,123 of NW_028301604.1, read as the reverse complement.
TCCGTTTGAGAAAGTATCTAGTTGCGGCGCTAGACAGATGGCACCACCTACTGAACACAAAACAGGCCAAAGGCTGGGCACACTCACATAAGCACACTGTTAAATTTCTCCAACACAATCTGACATAGCTCCCATATTCAGGTGTGAAAATATGTGGCAGTTAAATGGTGACAGATCAGAGTGGTGGACTATCAGGAAAGGAAAATAAAATCATTTTACCAGGAAAACCAAAGTAAGAATAGAGAATCTGAAGAATAGGGATCCATATATGGAACATTGGCACTTGGGGAGAGGTGAAAGCGGAAACTTGTATCGCCTATATTCTCACGATTTTTTATTTCCAGAGTACAGTTATCTCACGAAATTTTCTGTTTAGGATTACAATTTCAAATTCGTAACACATACCGATTTTTTTAGCATAAAAATGATTATAAAAAAATTTGAATTTTCTTCAATGTCCCATGATAAAAGGAAAACATCTTTGATGGACCCATTTGTCACATTGGTAGCATTTATATATAGTATTTTTTGGACATCGTCCTTGCATCGCAGAAACAATAGAATGGCCATCAGATGACCTGACATCTTTTTTCAGTTGACGATGTGAACCTGGACGAATAATTAAACCCTCCTTTTTTCGTAGGAGATTCATTGTCACTCCTCTTCGGAATTCCAAATGCAAAATAAGATCTGCTTCTTGCAACTCTGAATGAATTATCCCGACTTGCTATAATGGTTATATAACAAATCTTTTCAAATGGAATCCAGAGCTGAGGTTTTTGATCGGATTCTGGAAAGAATTTTTTTTATCCCATGCATTTTTTTTTCCGGATTGCTTAAAACCAGGGTTGGCAGGTTTTTGACGCGTCACGTCAAAAACCCTCCGTCAAAAACCTATGTTCACATCTGTCAAAAACCTCAAATACTGCTTTTCAACATATAAATTCCCATTGAAAATACGCACATTGATTGCATGTAATGCTTAAAGTGACTATGCTGCAATACATAATGTGTGATTTTAAAATAATCTTCCCCCCCCCCCACATAATTATTTTGGACAATTATATACCTGTATATATACTTGTAAAATATAGAATTTGAGTAGAGCATAGCATAAAACTACGGAAGGATATGTAATGTATTCAAGATAGTTTCAACCTTCTAAAATTTCTTCAACTGTTTATTTATATATGAATATATATATATTTGCATATCAACATCTGCTCTACTTTTTTTTTTTTACAACAGATACATGTTTAAAAAGTTCTTTCATGCTTGCTATATATAATGTTGATTTCTGTTATTTATATTATCTAGACAATCCCAGATATTTAAAACAATATTCTTATTGTACATAACATTAGAATATATATATCCAGCAATCAAAATACTAAATTATCCTAAAATAATTTTTCCCCTGAAAAATTAATTAGTTCATTATTGGTCAAAATTTTTCATTGTTACCACAGTTTCTATTCTTGGGTTACATTTGGTGGTATATTTTTAAATGATAAGTGTTTTTTTTCCCTTCAAAAAGACCTTATAAAAGTAGCCTGAATATACATATTTTTTATATAACGTATCTTAGTTACTTAAGTTATATTACAATATCAAAATGGCTAATTCTTACCACATTTTCTAACCTTGGGCTATGCATCACAGATCTAAATGTAGTGGTATATTATCTCACAGGGTTTTCTTTTTCTTTTTCCTTCACCAAGAAGCAGCAACAGTAGTGACTGCATTATCATGCTAGGGGCAGATGGTCTTATAATCCAATAAAGACACCAGCTGCCCTTAGTGGACTAAGACCAGTGTACTAGAGAAAAGTCCAACTTTGCTATTTATTGTTTGAATTGTAAAGTAGTGAGGAGTAATATGGAAACCAATTTCAGAAATTTCATTTGATATTTTTTTATGTTTAGTGAAACCAATTTCTAAGAAATCATAAATATTTAGTCTATTATTAGTTTAAAATATAACGAATCGTGGTGGAAGGTCACAGCATATAGCCTGGCAAAATTTTAATAAAGTAGAGAAAAATAGAAAGATATATGCAAAATGCATTAATTGTGGAGTTATGCGATGCAATCGTGTGGACAGGATGAAGAGCCATATAGCTCAGTGTATTGGAAGGGGCAATGATGTTGAACAAATACCTGATGTACAAAAAGCAACTACATCAATATCTACAGAGACCACTGCTTCACAACCTATTATTTTGTTGGAATCAACAGAACCTGAAATTTTCACTCAAAAAAAGAAGCAAAAAATTGATGACTTCATTGTGAAATCAAATTCTGCTACAACTAAAAAAATTGATTTATTAGTGGCAAAGTTTTTTTATGCCAATAATATCCCATTCAGTGTAGTTGAACATTCAAGTTTCAAAGATCTAGTTTCTGCTTTGCGACCTGGTTATAATACCCCAAGTAGAAAAGCTTTGGCTCAGTCATTGCTTGATGAAGTTACAAGAGAGGTTGAGAAAACTGCAAAAGACAATCTCAGTGGAAAAGCTGTAACGTTAATTGAAGATGGATGGAGCAATATTCATAACGATCCAGCCATAGCTACATGTATACATTCTGAAGGTAAATCCTATTTTCTTGAAGCTGTTGAGTGTGGTGCTATTATGAAAAATGCAGATTACCACAAGCAAATAATTGACAATTCCATACGTTTGGCCCACGATTGACCAAAATTTAATAGAATATGGGTGCTCTTCTCATTGGCTCAACTTACTCGGACAAGATCTAACACCTGAAGCTGTGCTCAAACAGGTGGTTAAAATACAAAAATACTTTAGAAACCATCATTTGCCTTCGGGATGGCTTAATGAACATATGGGGTCAATAAAACCCCAATTACTTGGTGATACTCGATGGAAGAGTACACTTACTTGTCTTGAAACGTTTTTACACAATAGGCCATTTTTTCAGAAAATAGTTGAAGATCGCGAAAATGACATTGACAAAGGAATTGTTATTTTAATCAGCAATTATAATTTATACAAACAGTGTAAAGATCTTTCATTCCAACTCAAGCCAATAAGTGTTGCATTGGATATTCTTCAAACAGATACAGCTACAATAGCTGACTCATGCCGTGTTTGGCTAAGCCTTCTCAAAGAAAGTGCTCTTCTGCTTCACATTGAAAAGATACAAAAAAAGATGAACCAGATTCTGAGACCATTCCATTATTTGGCATATAATTTGCACCCAAAATATAAAGGTGAAGGACTGACTGATGTGCAAAGTGATTTGGCTTACACATGGGCAACAGAGAAAATTAACGGTTGTCTGCCATTGCTAATTTCATATGAAGCAGAAGAAACTCCTTTTCCACCTTCTTATTTCAGTGCAGCAGGAAGAATGACAAACCCTGTGATTTGGTAGAAAGGACTTTCTAAATGTAATGCTTTTTCAGCTGAGCCTGCATCTGAACTCATAAAACTAGCAATGCTTTTGCTGTCCAGTCCCGCCAGCTCAGCCTCCATTGAAAGAGTATTTTCTAAATTTGGATTTGTCCATTCAAAACTTAGAAATTGTTTAGGTGTAGAAAAATGCGCAAAATTAGTTACATGTTATCGGATGCTACGTGGTAAAAATGAACCATACTATTAATTATATATCTATTCTAGACATTTTGTACCTCAAATTCAAAATCGCAAATTATAATTAATATTTTGTTTCAATTTTAATAAATTAGTGTTTGAAAATGAAACATTGTAATATCAAAGTGCCTCATCATTAAGTTATATACCTATTCTATTCGAAACATCCCAAAGCATTCATTTAGGTTTTTGACAGTTTTGATGGTTTAAACCAGTTTTTGACAGTTTAAACCAGTTTTTGACACTTGTCACGTCAAAAACTCGTTAAAAACCCAACCCTGCTTAAAACTGCCTTTTCTTGAAACCTTCACATGAGTGTTGCACTTGTTTCTGCCCCACATTTTTTTAAAAACGTGTTATGGGAATTTCTAATACCTCATCCTGGATGTTGCAAAATATATATCTAGCATTCCACATACATCAGTTGGAACTGTTGTCATAGATCATTTTCAACAATAACATCATTCATGATGTTCCCATTTTCATTAGCAAGTAATTGGCATATATATATGCGAGTTATAAATATCCTACTGATTATGTATATATCTAAATGTTTCTATATATCCTACAGCTTCTTCTAATGTGAGATATCTTCCGGACATGGTTACATACAGCTGAACATAAAAAGACTACGATTACCGGTCTGCGGTTCACAAAAACATGTATTTCCAAGAATGCAAGAATAAAAAGTACTCAACCAATATAAATGTAAACAATTCACCCCCCATGAAGCACATTCCTCTTTCATATTACCCAGAATTCGCCTCCACACACGTCGAATGATGACACCACCCTGGGGTTCGAACGGGGAAATCGAAGCAGCATACTGCACATTAGATATCTCTAGAATCCAGCTCTCTTGTAAGGCCAATGTTCCATAAATGGAACATGCATATTTGAACGCGCGTAGCTCTTCAATGTTTAACAGTACAAAAAAACTAATTGATTTACTTTGATGTATTAAGTGGTAGAAACACACAAAATGATTTTTAATTTACTTCAAAGTTGAAATTTTGCCGAATTTTAATTGAAATGGGGAAATATGCTCAAAAAATGTCAATTTCAAAATTCTGTCAAAAAAGATTAAATTAACATGAAGTTTTTGAATTTATTTCAAAAAATACTTTGAACTCTTCTCTATATACGATAAAAAACCGGAAATATTTGAATCAATTTTTATCTGATATTTTTGCAAATAAAAACTATGTTCCATTTATGGAACATTGGCCTCGGTTAAAACGGTTAAACAGGAAATCTTAATAAGGATTACTTATCATTAGGACTACAAAAATAAGTTAGTACAACTTATTTAGTGGAAAAATAGGAGAAACGTTACAAGCGGGATCAACTGTATATTTGTTTTAGATTTATTAAATGTGCAGAATTCCATTCGTTAAATTCTCAGTGCTAATGAGCTTCTTTGCAAGCTTTTCCTACTAGTAGACAATGAAAATAAATGAACCTTTGGATAAAACATGTTTTTAGATATGAATTATACTTGATTCGCAGATACCTTCTTCTCCTACCCTGAACATGACCCACCGCTTAGTCTCAACGAAGAAATATAAACAGGTGATCAAAGACCTTGGGTATGCTGGAAGAAAATTCATAGAGATACCAGTGAATTATGGGAGGCATAATTTTTTTTCAGATAATTTTTTAATAAGGACACAGGTACATAAAAGTACAGCGACATCTCTTTAAAAGTAAATAGCAATGTAATGAGTACCTTCAACATTAATATGAAACTTCAAGGACTGCTTATGGTTTTAATTTCAATACAATTTTATCTCTGGGAATTTTTAAATTTTTAATGATATGAGTATGTTTTTAAAATGTGTGGGTTGAATAGAAACGCAAACATTGCAGGTGGTGCTATTCATCCCACAAATATTTTTTTGGTCTGTGTGTCATACCAGTACTAATACTGAATAAAAACCCATTTCTTTTTTGATTTATTCATGTATTTTATAACTAACAAAGCTGTTTTTTTTTCATGGTTGCTGTTAATATGCCATGGAAATACAAACCTGTTTTTGGAAAATATAATAGAATATAGTCCATTAACAGTAGTTTCAAAGAGCTCTTTTAGAGTCTGAGACAACATTGGACTCTCAAGACAAAAAGGACTAAAGTTAACACCATCCCTGGCAAAATTGTAGGTGTTGAGGACTTCATGGCTGAAGATATGGACCCTCAAACTTCAGATCCAGATGACCTGAACCCTTGTGGCTCCAAACAACCCAAGCCATGGACAAAAAAGATCCAAGAAAAATAGAAAACTTTTTGATACGCACCATCAGAGGATAATGGTGCCTATTCAGTGGAGAATAGTGATGAAGAATTAATTTTGTCCTCTTCAAAGGAAAACATGTTTATTGATAAAAAAGTTATAAGTAATCCTTCAGACACGAATATGTCCATCCCAGGTGGCTATATGGTAGACAAATCTGTGCCAGACATCTTTTCCTCAATGCTGGTGTTGGTTCGTTTAGAAAAGAAAGGAAAAAAATCAACCGATGTAGTTTATGATAATGGTAAATATCTTAACTGGTATAACTTTTGTCTTACATAACGGCCCCAAAGCAGAATGTTTAGCACTGTTCCGCGACGAGCCCTCCTTACTGGAAATGTTCAGAGGTAAAAATTCTCACACATGAAATAGTGTTTTTTTGCACTTTTTCTTAAATTCTTCGAAATTGTTCTGCAGTAGCGCTAATTGTTCTGCAACGTACGTCGCAGATGTTGGCACATTCTGCTTTGGACCATAACGGTACTTTCTCTCACCGAGAGTTCTTGTTTTTGTAGCATTCTCTGACCCCCTCTGTCAAGCATCTCTTCTGTCTCTTTTTCTTTCTAGTTCCATGCTCCAACCCCACTCTCCGGTCCTGACCTTGGCCACCTGCGAGGCTCCTTCCTTTCTCATGGGAGAAATAAAATGGGGAGGGGTGCATCCCAGTACATGTGACACCATGATCTGATATAATGCTACAAACTCATTATAGCACCAAAATTCTTTTGGATGGATGATGGTTGCAAAAAGTTTCGAATGTAAAAAGGACTGACACACCCTTTCATCAATATTCCATTGATGATATAACTTTTCTTAATTTAAAAAAAATCAATTACATGTGTGGATTATATTCAGCAATACATTAGGAACAGGAAACTTACTTGAAAAACAAATCCTTCCTTTGCTCAGGAGTCCATGGTCTTCCATAAAATCCTGTCAATGTTGAAACACTAAATGTAATTGTATGATCAACTTTAATAACATTATATATACTCAATCAATAGAGACGACCTTTTTTTTCTCAAAATATAACTTCATGCACATAATATCAAAGATACATTATCTGGCAGTCACATTCTCTAGCTCAAATACTCATTCTTACTCTAGTAATGTGAAAGTATGCCTGAGTGGCGTGGTGGCAAGATGCTTGTCTATCACTGTGAAGGTTGCTGTCACGGTCCTGGGTTGGAACCTGAGGGAGGATATAGATATTTTTTCTAATGAACTTGAGGAGACCACCAATAGACTGCACTTTCATTTCCAACGTACCTAATTGATGGCAGTAAATTGCAATACAGCGATATGGTCAGAGTTGGTGTTTGGTGAAGTAATAATATAAAAGAAGGAATTTGAATTTTGGTTCTTTGCTTCATGCATAAGTGAGCTAGAAAATCAACAATCCACCTTTTATATATCTCCCATTTTATATTATGTAAGAATCATGTTGAAAATCTGTTTGCTCTCTGCAGATTTTAAGAAGCAGTGCTGTAAGCAGTAGCGGTCTTAGGGAGGTGCAACCTGTGTAATTGCACAGAGCGCCAAATTATAGGGGCAGCGAATCATGTTAGAAAAGTTAGATACACATAAATAGAAAATAATCCTTAAGGTATTTTAATAAAAATTACTGTCAAAATAAACATGAAAAGTAACAGTAACGAGGAAAACAAATTCAAGATTTAAGTTGACGAGCAGTGCACATACAGTGCATACTGTATAATGATTTCTATGAAGATGAATACACGCACACGTTGGTTCGTTTTTTCTTTAACCCTCCGGGAGATACTGGGCAATTTGCTTTCTCTTTTGTAGTCCAGCAGCAATGGAAAACTAAAAAAATTGAGTCATATCCCTCCATCACCCCATTTTTCTGCTAACAAGAAAGAGTTCCCTGCAAAGCTGCATTAAGAGTAAGCATGAACAGTCCTATGGAAAAACTGGAATCCAAACATGACATCAGCGCCCTCTCTGTTGAGGAAGGAGAAACTCCTACTGCTGGCCTGTGATTGGCTGCTTGCGTCTGGAAGGAATCGTCTTTTTTCCCCTCCACACCATTTTGTTTACTTTACTCACGTGAAGATGCTTGGTTAGCTATTGCTCTTTATTTTTTGGCGAATTTTAATCTTTAAAATTCTTAAAAAGATCCTTCTAAAGGCCAACTAAAATTCTCTACATACCTTGTAGCTATATTTATTGAATATGTCAGCGTATCCGAAGTTTTATTGCAGATTTGATGGTAGAAAATGAACTCGAAGACTGGTGTTCACACGTATAAATTTCCGAAAGACAGCAACAGGTAAGTGAAAAATTTCCTTCATTTTATATTTCATATTTTCTAGGACATGATGAAAGAATTGATTTATGAGGGCTATAGTCAGTCATTTATCCGTAATTTTATTATATATATACATATATACAATTGTAATATTTCAATTCATTTTCACGGACGTTGAAGGGGTAGACATGTCAGGGAAGCACATTTTTACTTGTAATTAATGTAAATTTACAATTAATAAACTCTCTAGCTAATGTCAATTTAAATAAAATAATTGGTGATAATGATACTGGGAAAGCTCATGTATAATGTGACAAACAAATGTAAGAAAAAAATATTTCCCATTTCTGGAAGAAAATAATTCTGTTCATGGTCAGGAGAAAAAAATGTCCCAGATTTTCAAGGTACTCATTGAAATTTTTTAATTTCAAAACATTGTAATTTCATTCATGTGGAGTATAGTTATAGTTTGTCAGTCAAGTCCTGAATCACAAAGATATGTAGACCACATAAATTTTGTAGAAGCTATTTTTGTACCTGAAAAACCAGGTCCAATAATGTTTCTTTCACTTTTCCAGGGCACGTCGACCCTATTTCAAATTCTGTGGTGTCCTAACTCCTAATCATTTCATCTGATTTGTTTAAAATTCACATTTATTTTTATGAAACTATTTTAACAAAATATGTTATTTATAAATTGCTATGGCGATAATACTTAGTTAACCAAGCTACATTTCTCTGAAAAAAAATTTCAAAAAAAATTCTTGCTTACATAAAAATACTATCGAGGAATGACATTAGTCTCATACTGTTCTGCAGAGTAGACTGGTTAAAATTATGACGTAAAATTTCGGTGATTTGAACAACGGAATTTAGTTGAATAGTTTAAGTAAAAATAACCTAGTGGTATGTATGTAAAATTTTGTCGTCAAAGCATGAAAGTCCACGGGAAAAAAAAACGTAAGAAATGACATTTTAATGTTCACTCTGCTCATGTTACTCCACAGAATTTATTTTCCTAAAATGCTTTTTGTGGCGTGTTTCGATAGTATACACATATGCATTTCAGTTTTACCTGAAATGTGAATGTGATTAGAAAGCAAAATAACCTATCAAACTTTCTGATAACAAAAAGAGGGTGAATTTTGGACATTCGTGGTTCTGGCTTCAGGAGACGATATGGGAATGTGATAGTCAGAAACTTCTCAATTAAAAGAAATATAGAAGATATGCTAAATATATATAGAGAATAATATAAGAAAAACTAATTAGTTAAATTTGAAAAATAAGAGGAGGAAATAAAAGTTCTCAATAAATATCAAGATTTTCTTGGTGAACAATCGGTTGATTTTTAGTTCACAAAATAATTAATTCAAATCAAAATAATAGTTTGAAAAAAAATCATGATTTTTTTCATACCCTACTGTTGTAATCAAAAGTTTTCATTTTTTTTTTTTTTTTTTTTACTTTCCTTAATGAAAAATAGATTTCTCATGTACAATTTTTTTTTCTTTGCAGGTGTCAAAAATGGGTAGCTGCCTGTAACAACCTGAAACTCATAGGGGTTTCTGCTGAGAAACTACATGCCAATCCTCGTGTTTGTGAGAGACATTTCCAGGATTGGTGTTTCATGATCATCAAATTAAAAAATAGCTTAGTTTGTTAGTACAGAATGGACTGATATTTCACAGTGGAGCATTGGCTGTAATCAGAGCATGGCTTGATATTTTCATTGGAGAATGGACTGATATTTATCAGTCAATAGTGGGCTGTAATTACCATAGAATGGCCTGATATTTTTATTACAGAATGGTTTGGTATACTTTTCTGGTAATGGGGGCTGATGTTTGTCAGCACAGAATGGACTGATATTTTTCAGTCCAGCATGGACTGAGAATTTTCAGTGAATAGTGGGCTGGAAGTATCATAGAATGGCCAGATATTTTCATTACCGAATGGTTTGGTATACTGTTCTGGTAAAAAGGGCAGATAATTTTTGTCTTCATCTGAATTTATCAATGGATAGGGCTAAGATTTTCATGCTGGAAAAAACTAAAAATGAATGAAACTAAACATTTTCCTAGAGAGAATCACGAAATATGAGCTAACAGAATTATTGTATCTCCGTTAGCGTAATTTTAAACTTATATTGAAGCTTTCAGCATCTTCATGTAATTTTATACTTTTATGCATTAGTAAAAAAGTTGGAAGATATGCGAAAACATACAAAACTTGTAGTCATGTGTCTGACTTGTATCAGGTTTTACACTGAAATGTTTGATAGCTACCAATATTGTATGTATTTGCCAAGCAATTTATCTGATTTTGAACAATTACACATTTGTGTTACTTTCTACATGCTGTAAAAATAAAAGTTTTGATTGAAAATTGTTTTTGTACTTGAAGCATTTTGTCTGAATGAATTTGGATAGTGTTACAATTTACATGCATTAAAAACAACGTAAATTTTCTTCGCTACTTTAAAAAACTAGCTCATTACACAATCGCGAAATATTAACCCTCTGACTGCTCAATATTTGGACCGAAATTACTTCAAAAATTGCATAAATTTTTTTCACTCAAAAAGTGAAGTTTGAGCAGTAAAACCACGTGCCTTCAAATGCCGCAATTTAGTGGACAACTAACGACATCTGTTGGCCAAAACATAAATGAAACGTCTAATACTGTATATAATTTATTTCAGTGGTTAAACGGGGAAAAAACGGGATGCGCTCCTCAATAAAGGAAGAAAAACACATGCCCGCGGAAATTGCGACATGAGCAGATTTTGCTACATTTGAGTTGCCCGTGGAAATCGCGGGATGAGCAGCCAGAGGGTTAAAGTTGATCGGGGGGGGGGGGGGGGTGTTGTAACATGACGTCCTCCGGGTCATGTTTCCTTAATTTATGTCAAGGGGATGACTTACCTTTTGATTCCTTAATCTCTTGGTGTCTCCCGGGAGAGATATCATCTAGTCTCATTGGAGGTTGTTTTGTTCTAAATTTTATGTTAACTTAAGTATTTAGTTTGCCGGCAGATGGCAACGGACCTCCGTTAGTAAACTTTTCCGGTTGTCATTGGTCGTGTTGGGTGAACCTGGCCAGTTCACCTGACATGTTGCCAAACGATAAATTATTGTTACACTAATATTCTGAAACTATATGTAAATTATGTCGAAGTGTACGTTGTGACGTAATAGTTTTCTTGTTGTGACGAAGTGTTTCTGTGGTCCAAGTGGACCAAGAATATTTGTTTCATGATTAGTATAAATACGGATTGTGTTTGTTGAACGTACACATTCCTTTTCACCTCACTCGTTCTACGAGTCCAGTTCTCCGATGTTGTAGCACAGTGGTGCTAGTTTTCACTAATCAGATTAAATGTAACGAAACTTCATCTAGCCTCAGGCTCAGAAAAGTATCCTGTGATGATTTTTTTTCAAAATTTGCATTTATGTCTCGGCAGGTCCGAATCTCTTTTTAATAGTAGCTTCACATATATGAGTGGTGACTTAGCTCATTTAATGCTAGCTAGGTGATGACGGAAAGGTCTCTACACCTAGAGTTTCTGGTCCTAGTCTAGTCTAGGTGGTGTCGCCAACCACGTACAATGGATGGGTCGACTATGGCTGTTCTCAACGTCTGCCTCATCGCAGCCTGATTCCCAAACACCTGCAATCCTAACCCCTTGGCACTCTCTGCGCTGACGTCCGATCGTTTCACCTATGGACTTACGTCACTTGTACGACCAGATTATTTTCTTGGTTCCGATGTTGTGCCAGTTCTTGACAGTGCCTCTTGAAATGTGATGATATGGTCTCCTACACACCTCGACCACCTCTGGGCTAATTTCAATCAGCCTCCTTCGGGTCTACCACTCAGAGGACGACCACTTCAAAACTGGACTTTGGAAGTCGTGTGGAAACGGTGACTTTCCTCTAGTCATATGCTGAAGTTCAGATAAGTGCAATATGTAAAAAAAGTCCATGTGATATATATAAGGTTCTTATACTAAATTTTATAACTGTTTAATTTTTTATAATTGAATAAATGTCTTGATTTGAACTCGTTGTTGTCTTATTTCCTTGTGCTGTCAAAAAACTTGAGGATAAAAAATACTTCGGGAAGTAACAATAAAACGTTACAGTGTGAAGATAATAAACAGAGTATCGATTGCAAATTGACTGATCTGTATTTTTTAACATAAATGTCTCCTAAGAAAAAATTTTCTGCTTCTCTGAGAAATTTCTTGATTTCGTAGCAATAGACTACAATAATAAAAATGTCAAGGATGAAATCGGACTAACGAAAGTAAAGGGGCGTGGAAGCCACGCCCATCAGTCTGAAAGTTTCTCCTTCCGCACTTCAGATGGCGCTGCTATCAATTCCGCGGCCATTCTTTAACATTGAGTGGATACGCTTATCTTTCAAGCGGCTTTGGTTCCCTGTGTTGTGGGCAGGGTTGAGTTTTCGTTTTTAACATCATAAGTGTCCAAAAACTTTTGCATAATACAAATATCAATTATAATATGCAATTTAAAATTTTTCGACATAAAAATAGTCTAGTGTTGAAGATGTTATTAATTTATTATCATTATCAGTAGTTCAAAAAGGACCCAGATTTTTTGAATAACCTGTGTCCCAGGTAAATTAGAGTACAGTGACATCTCTGGCTCCAGTTAGACACAGGGGCATCCATCAACCCTATTACCCAGGTCGAAAGTAGCGCTGAACACAAATATGTTGTCGTCTCGCCGCAAACTGAAAATGTGGGATAATTTGGAACTTTTGATGTTAGCGGATCATGCAAAGCTGAGGTACATAATCCTAAGACTGGGTTGCGACACACCATGTACTTTGTTATAGTCAACCAAGAATTGTCACCACTCCCAAGGCTTCCCACATGAAAAACCCTGAATTTGATATCTGTGCAACACAGCAATTTCATCAGAGTTGCCAATGTTATGTTAGAGGCAGAACTGGAAAGAGTTTTTTCTGAAGGAGTTAAAAATTTCCAGGACAAGTCAAAGTGAATGCAGAAGTCTTTCCAGTGGTCTCTCCTTTTTGAAAGCCACCAATCACTCTCACAGAAATACTCGGGCAAGAGCTGCAATGCCTCATGGAGCACAGGATCATCACGCGAGTAATGGAGCCAACCAGCTGGTTGAATCAGTTTGTGATAGTGCCTAAATGAGATAGATCACTGAGACTTCACATTGACCCTCTCCAACAAAGTTCTTCAAAGAGAACATTACACCCTTCCAACCATAGATGATGTGTTGCATGAACTGGCAAGGTCCGCCACATTCACAAAATGGGATCTGCAATGGGGTTTTCTGCATGTGGTGCTTGAAGAAGAGTTATCACTTTTAACAACATTTCAGACTCCATTGGGACGCTTCTGTTGGTGCAGACTCCCATTTCGCATCAAGGTGGCTTGAAAAATTTTTCAGAGACGTATATACGAACTTTTGATGGGCTTAGAAGGTGCCGTAATGGATGATATTATCTGTGGAAGAGGAGAGGCAGAACACGACCGAAGATTCAGATCTTTTCTACAGATGCATAGAAAAAGGAATTAAACTAAAGAAGTTAGAGTACAAAGCACCCCAGCTAACATTTTTAGGACACTGGTTGTCGAAAGATTGCATCTCTCCAGATACAAGCAAGATAGCAGCTATAGAAAACTTTCCACCCAACCTAAACCACTGAGCTAAGATGAATTTTTTTAAGAAGGTACATACCCAACCTTGCTCGTATTGCTGAACCACTGCACAACCTTCTGAAGTCTGAGATTATGTTCAACTGGGGTCCTTCACAAAAAGCAGCCTTTAATGTGATTAAAGCAAGAGTGGTTGATCATACAATGCTGGCAACCTTTGCTGAAAACTTGCACGTCACACTAGAATGTGATGCAAGTGATTATGGAATAGGAGCTGCAACGTTCCAGATGGATAAACCAATCACATTCGCAAGCAGATCCCTGTTGGAGACAGAGTGGCAGTATACACAGATTGAAAAAGAACTGTTAGCAATTGTAGCAAGTCTTGAGACATTACATTTATGGACGGAGTATCACTGTAAACACCGACCACAAACCTCTGGTAGCTAGTGTCTAAACCTTTGCTTAAAACAAGGTGTTTACAATCTGTTTTACTAAGAGCATGACACTGACAGCAGACGTGACACTCCATCACACAGCAGACGTGCTGAATTTGATTAAGAACATCAGCTTCTGGCCAGTGTCTGACCATTACTTGCCTATCATGCCACAGCACACGCAGAGTGATTCAACATTGCAGGAAGTTAAATGCCTTATATTGGATTCAGACAGAAAAAAATCAGATTTTTTTTCTTCCATCAATTATTGTCACGGTTTGTAGCATGTGTTTTTTTTTTATACTACCAGACAGGAAAATAGATGAAAAGGATTACAAAATTATTACACTGAAACCTCACTACAATGATTTTCGATATAACGATAAATCCTTCTACAACGATATCTCTTCAAATCTTGTTTGGAAATGTCTATATTCTAATGTTAAACTGCTGTCTCCAGATATAATAATTCCTCTACAACAATTTTTTTTTCCTTGGTCCACTGAGCATTGTTATATCAAGGTTTCACTCTACTCTTTGAAATTATGGTGTATTTTGTATAGCTTCATTTCAGATATTTTTAAGAAATTCTTGATAAATTTCTCTTGGTTGTATTTATATCCTCAAAAAATCATTTCAGTCTACCAAATTAATGTTGTCAAGCATAAGCAGTTCATAACAATACAAAAAATAACAAATAAATTGAAGCATAATTTTTTTTAAATTGTTACAACACTCTGTGTCATCATGCTATGACAGCAAAAAAAATTACAAGTGAGAATAGCAATACGTTTTTAGTAGGATATCATTCATGATATTCAATGGTTTTTGGTTTTAAAGGAAATTGGCAATCTTATATAAGGCGAAACATCCCTTTTACTTGGTATTTTGAACATTACTTGACCTTGGACATCTTTTGTGATTTTATCGTGAAAAAGTACAGCACATAGTCCAATGAACAACTGCTATGAATGCATAGTTGGATGGATCTAATGAATAGGGGTTGCTTCTTTTTAAACATCATCATTGTAGACATTCATATAATGGAAGTTTTTCCCAACCCTAAATCCCTTTCAAGGTTTTTTTTCCTAGTGTTGAAGTCAAATTTATACTATCAAATTTAAATCATATGTTCTTAATCTTTTTAGCAGCGACTTAAAAACATCAGCATTAACTTTGTGTTTCCCAGATCTATTTCCAATTTTAAAAATATGCATATTGAATAAATTTCTAAATAAAAAAAAATTCAAAAATTTTGTAACCAGTGGTAGGCATGAGTGAACGGGAATGGATCCAGTGCTAAATCAAAAAGGGGCCCCAAATTATTGAAAGGCTTTCATTTATTCTGAAATTATTATTTTTTCAATACTGGATTTTTATTAATTTTGGAATAATTTCTTTCATCAATTCTCGCATTATTTTGCATTAATTATGGATTTATGTACATACTTCTACCGTTAATTTCAAATTTTGAAACTGATCTTTCTTACACTATTTATTTTCTATTAAAAAAAAAGCAATTATTTTCTTTAAAAAGAAAAAAGAACTTATAGGTTAAGAGCCTTCAGTTGAACTATTTTAAATTTTTCCCCCACCCCGAGGGTAAATGAAACCTTGTGAAGTTATCAAAATAATAGTAATTTAACATATCTATAAATCTGATATAATAAAGTTAGTAGATAAAGGAACCAAATCAAAGTTCAAAAATTATTACAATAACCTAATGTAATTTCGGCACTTGAAACTAATTTACCATTTCTTTAAAAAACAATTCAATGGAAAAAGAAAAATCATCAAAAAGACTGAAAAAAATTGTAATTAATATTATCGCTGAAAAAAATTGTATACATTGTTTTTAGAACGATAATGAAGGAAGACGACGCAGGAGATGAGGAATTCGCCCCATTTTTGCCTGTAGGGTTGGTTTGTGTTTAGATGCATGATTTTGAGTTCTTGATTGAATGCTGGAATGACCAGTTTCAGAGCGCACTGTTAACTGCACATTTTTTTTGACTCTCCACACACACTCTTGAAGCAGGTTCTAGTTGTTTACAGCTATCACGCGTGCAAAAGAATACCTGTAAAAGGGCCTTTAGCAACCATAAATAATTATTTTCTGCTCTCCTCACAATATATATATTACATTCTTTTTTGAGTCTTCCACAGTCCAGCCTGTCAACTCTCTTTGACAACACACACAGCAAATTATGAAGATATATAAGTTTTTAAGAATGACGCTCTTTCGTCACTTCCAAAAGCAAAATGTGTAAATTAAAAAAGGTCTGATATAAATAAGTCAAGGTGGACAGATGGTTTTACTGCTTTGTCCATCCCTTTTAAAAAGGATTTGTTTAAATTTTAATGGTCAATGCCAGTGAAATCATTTTGACAAATGAAGCACTTTCATTTCTAGCTCTTTACTTGAGCATTGTAAATATTGTTTATGCCTCTGCATACCCTATAGAAATACAGAAGACAACTGAATGTTATTGGGTAGCATGAGAATCACCAAACCTAGAATAAATAGGCCTATGTACCCAACTGCTTTGTTATGCAAACTGTTGTTTCACCTATACACAAAGTGTGCACCATAACCTTAAATGATGAATGTTAATTACTGTCCAAGACCATGAAGTAGTAAATACAAAATTATTTTTTTTCAAACAGGCAGAAGTTTTTAATGACTACTCTACTTGTAGAACCCTCAAACTAAGCAAATGAAAAATTACTAAACCACCAAATGGTCCACATACACCCGGTCCCCAAATAACCTTAAAAACAATACAATTTCTGCTTTGCCAGAATCATTAATTGCAATCTACTACATTTGGATTATTTAGCATTACGTCCATGATTCCCTTCTCAATTAAAATCAATTATACAAATTTTGTTGGAAAAGTAAGACAAAGTGGGATTTAATTTATTTAATAATTAATTAATAAATTAAAATAAGACAAAGGAAAAGTAGGATGAGTGGGAGCCCTGCATTCAACAAAATGAGCCATGCTGGACTGTTTTCTTACATCAGTTGTTCCCAAACTTGAACTACTAGACAGATACCCATGTTAATATTCCTTACGGAAACTGTAACGTAAAGGGTATCTGTTGGAAAAGTACCAACACCCTCCCCAGCCCATCAAATCCATCCACCCCACCTGATCAAACCACCACAAAATAATGTAGAGTTTAGTTTTTATTACTTGACGTTTCCAGACGTGGAAATTTTTTAGATTATTCGGGGGCTGATGGTAGGATGCAGTGCTAGGGCAAGACCAAATATCGTGAGGAAATGCACCGATTTTCCCACAAGCACGTGGCATGAGACCAGGGAGAAACATCAGAGTTCATATTTTCTGATGAAGATGTTTTAGCAAGTGCGTCTGCTAATTCATACCCTTGATTAACCACATGGGCACTGGTCCATGAGATGAAAGTGTTGGGCTCGTCAATAAGATTTGCTCTGATTTATCGTCCACAAGTTGGGTGGGAGAAAAATTATTTCTAAGCAAGAGAATACTAGACTGTCGGATATAATCTGAATAGGTTTATTCTCATGCAGTTGAATGGCTTTATGAATAGCATACAATTCTCCCTGGAAAACAGAATTCAAGTCTTGTAGCCTTTGTGACCATTCGTGTATGATGACATTGTTGCGAAAGACGACAAAAGCCGAAGCAACTCCATTAGAGGTTTTCGAGCCATCTGTATATATTTTGATGGCAATTGGAATGTCTTTTTCTTCAGTGATGAGCTGATTATCTTGAACATCTATGGCTGGATAATGAGGACATGAGGTTATTTTTTTTTCACATGCAGATGCTAGTAGACTGAAATCGTTACATATGACATTGTCTTAATAGAAGTCTGATTATTTTCGATATAACTTCTATTTGAAGGTCTAAAGGTAAATTTCCAGTGGAAAGTTGTAACACATTGGTTGGGGTAGTATTATATGCACCCGTTACAAAAAGTAGGTATTGCCTTTGAGCTGTCAGCATTTTGCGTTTCATTCAGCAGGAGCGGTTTGCAAAACAAATACTCGATCCATAGGATAATTGGGGGATGATGATGGTTTGATAATAGATATTTCTGAATAACCTGTTAATACCCTACTTTCTGCCCCCAATCCTATAGAAAGACTGGAGTGTTTTATGAGCTTTAAGTACTTGTTGGTCAATGTGGTAGATCCAGTTAAATTTTTCGTCAAAATTGGTCCCCAGATATTTAAAGTTCCGTGTTCTTTTGATGTGTTGGATTTTCAGGCGTCCTTTCTTTCTATAAGGCCAGAAATATGCAATCTTGTTGGTTTCAAGTTGCAGGTGATTAATTTCAAGCCATTCTTCTATTTCTTTTAGACATCGGGTTGCAGTTTCATTGATGGATTTTCATACTATAAGAATATCATCATCAGCATATGCTTGCAGGCATACATCATCTGGCCAATGATGTTTGAGAAGGTCGTTAATAATAACATTCCAAAAAAATGAACCACTACAGGAGCCCTGAGGGCATCCCTGTTTTTTGTCTTTGTTGCAGGCCCTGTATCTGTCATGATAGATATACTTCTTTCTTCCAAATTACTAGAAGTACTTTTAAGTACACTCATGTCCATAAATTAAGGATAAGGCCAGCTCCGGCAAATAAAGGTTCAGAAACAAAACAAACGTTACTTATTCATGAAGTCTATTTATTAAACAAAAGATAAAGAACAAAAACGATGGTGTATGTATGATACCATTCATAAAAACTACGATTTTTGCTCCCTGGAGCAATTGTAAAAAATATCTCCTTTAAAAAAACTTACTATTACATGGTTGGTATGGTGGTTAATACACTGTATGTCTCCCATGCGATGAAATACAGTCAGTACAACGCCTAGGCATGCTGAGTACCAAATTATCTATCTCATCTTGGGGAAGATCACTCAGCAAGCAATGCTCTCCGAAGTTCCGGTACACATGTAGGAGGTGGTTGACGGGCTACAACTAGTCGGCCAAGCATGTCCCACACATGCTCTGTCGGATTCAAGTCAGGTGAGAATGCTGGCCATTCCATATGGGTTATATCCTTAGATTCAAGGCATTCGTTTACGATGTTTGCTTGGTGAGGACGGGCATTGCCACCCATAAACACAAATTTTGCGCCCATATCACCCCTAACAAACGTACATGTTGTTCCAGAATGATGTCCCGATAAATTTGGGCTTTCATGGTTCCGGTTTGAACATGCAGATCTGTTCTGGAACCCAGTATAATTCCACCCCAAACGAGCAATGCTGCACCACCGTAACGGTGTCGTTCAATGCTGTTGTCTTGGTGGTAACGGGTACCTGGCATTCTCCATATGAAAGTCCGACGTGAATCAGACTGCAAGCTGAACCTGGACTCGTCGGAAAATATCACACAAGCCCACTGTGACGATGTCCACATTGCATGTTCTCTACTCCAGGCTAATCGCTGCCGACAGTGAGTTGCCATGAGCGGAACACATCTGACAAGCCTGCGAGCATATAGACCAATATCTCCCAAACGTCTGTACACGGTCTGCCTTGAAACTGGGGTACCCGTGGCTGCAGGTAGCTGACGAGACAGGTCGGATGCTGTGCTCCGTCTGTTTCTTTTGGCAGTTACTGCCAAATACCGGTCTTCACTCGGCGTTGTAACTCGGGGGCGACCTGTACTGTAACGTCTACTGACATTTCCGTTATATTGGAATCGTTGCCAAAGCCTAGAGATGACACTTTGGGCAATTCCAAGTTCCTCGGATACTTCCATCTGAGTACGCCCACATTCCAGGCGGCCGATAATTCTACCTCGTAAAAAATCATCCACATGCGTCCCCTGTGTCATAACTATTCGCTTATGGCACTGAGCGCCTTACAGAACTCTTGTGAACAATTTTACTTCTTTGCCACCATTCCTTATATACCCCCCTCTTACACTCTCATCATTGTGACGTACTATCGGCATCATCTGGTGGCTTCCTGAAATTTGCATATCATTCTTGCAGATGTGTGTGATAATTCTACAGGTGAAATTTTTACTTTAGATTTCGATTTCCGTGTGATTCTGAATTATCCTTAATTTATGGACATGAGTGTAAATTATCAGGTATTGTTGAAATTGACAATAGCCTATTATATATGTGCTCATGACGAAGATTATTGAATGCTGACTTGATATAGAGGATTACAACAGAAAAAAAATTACTCTTTTCTTTTTGTCGTTTCAATTCTTGCATCATGTTTTCTATTGCTTTGTCTATTTATTTTCCCTTTCTAAATCCAAACTATAGCGGATAGAACCAATTCTGTTTAAGAAATAATCCATTCTATTCATGAGTATGCGTTCAAATATTTTCCCAACATTCAATATTAATGTTATGGGTCTGTAAGAGTCAAGGTCTTCAGGCTTCCTCCCTTGTTTCAGGAATAATAGCATGCCATTTTTGAAATGTCCCGGAAAGGTTCCAATGTCCAGGCATTTATTGAACAAGATATAGAATAGAGAAGGGAACCTAAAATGGAGTTTTTTGATGGTTCTGTTACAAATTCCATCCATATCTGGTGCTTTTCTATTGTTTAACTTGTTAATGATTCTTGTTATCTCCACGTGTGTGATAGTCCTATCTCTTGTTTGCAGTGGAATGTCAGGGGATTGGAGATCGGTGTTATGGATTGGGATCTGGATAAATAAGATTTAATTGACGTTCAGCTGCTTGCACAATATCTATTTTTTGGTTATCTTGCAAATGAAGGAGCTGCAGTGGGAAATATTTGTTGCTCTTTGTTGTTTTAAAGCAATTTCCGTAAGGTTCTTTCATTCGGCTGCAATATTCATACCATTGTTCTTTTCTTAATACCTCTAATTAGTTTCTCGAAAATAGCATGCTTGTTAAATTCTAGTATATATCTTGGTCTGTCATTATCTTTTACATAATTTACTTTTCTTTTCATTGCATGAAGTTTGCGCTTTTCTTTAGTCAAATGTTCATTCCACCATGATAATTTTGAAATCGTTTTGGGAACTTTTCAAAGTATTACTGCATGCAGTTGTTAAAAGATCTAAGACTTTCTCTACTAAGGTTAGTGATCCTTGATTATCATACGTATCTTGATGTTTCAGCTCATTTAATAAATTGTTTAAGAGGTTCTTGCAGCTCTTTGCAAAGCAACCTTAAATTTCTCTCTGTTACGTGATATCAGGGATAAGATGAAACACTAGGCTAATGCTCTCAGAAATGCTGATTCGAATATACTTGTGTTGGCCCAAGGTGTCCTTCTCACCTATTTTCCACGAGGGAGAAGCCGAAAACGTTGGAGAATTGCAGAAGGAAAGATCAGGCCATCCTTTAGACTTTCAGTGCACATATGTTGGAGTTTGTAGATCTTGATTGAGTAGTACGAGATGATTCTTTTGTAGAAATTGCAAAATTGTTCTTCCTCTGGAATCTTCATCTCTGTAGCCCCATAACGAGTGATGATCATTCAGATCCGATCTAATCAATATAGGTATTTGTTTGTTGCTCTTTATTGTTCTTTCAATTTCACCAATTGTAGAAGATAAGTTTATGTACGGGGAAGAGTATGCCGAGATGATAATGAGGCCACTGTTATTCAGACATACTCTAATAGCTGTGGTGGAAGTTGTATTGGATACTGTGCCCAAAAGCAGAATGTTTTACGATGTTCTGCAACAAGCCCTCAGCTGACTGAAAATGTTCTGCGGTAAAAATTCGCATATACATAATAGCGTTTTTCTACACTATTCTTAAAATTCTTCCAGATTGTTCTGCGACGTACGTCGCCCATTTCGGCACATTCTGCTTTGGGGATATTGTGGATGGATGAATGTTGGAATTTGTACATATTATTGCAGCCTTATTGTTGGTGGATGACCATCTATTCCAGTATGGAGGAAGACCATGCAGTTGTTTGTTCTTGGTGCACAGCTCTTGCAGTATTATGAAATCAATTGCTTCTTTTCTGGTCATTTTTATGAACTTTAGGTAACTTTATGCTACTATGCTAGGTGTCCGGTCCTGGAGCAACCAGTTCCTGGTGTTATTTTAACTACCATTTTCAGATACCCGATGGCAATGTTTTCTGCCAGAGTACGATAATCAGTGATATATCTGCAGCTGTTTTTTTAATGCATACATATATAGATTTTGCAAAATCACTGCTCCTGGTATACAGTATTAACATGACAAACCTCTTCGAAGATCTCAAAAAGTATACACTAGACTCTCACTAATCCGGAACATATGCTACTTATGCTACTGTTTGGGAAGGAAACCAGGGCTGAAAGAATCTATTGTGTGACAATCTTGGGGCATGTAAAAATTTTAAATACCCGACTGTATTTGAATGCAGACTTCTCGAACGGGAGGGGGGGCGGCGTGGGAATCACTGAAGTAGCGTGTATAGAGAACGGGAGCGGGTCTACCTGCACCCTGCCACTTATGTCAATAATGCAATTTTTTTCACTGAACAGGGAAGGGGTGGTCGTCTCCATGCCCCTCTTTCTCTGCCTACATATGTATCCAGTGCTAGTACATAAAATATTGATTCAAGCATGTAAATTTTTGGAAATTTGTCCGGTCCTGGAGCAACCAGTTCCTGGTGTTATTTTAACTACCATTTTCAGATACCCGATGGCAATGTTTTCTGCCAGAGTACGATAATCAGTGATATATCTGCAGCTGTTTTTTTAATGCATACATATATAGATTTTGCAAAATCACTGCTCCTGGTATACAGTATTAACATGACAAACCTCTTCGAAGATCTCAAAAAGTATACACTAGACTCTCACTAATCCGGAACATATAAGACTAGGGTTATGATGAAGTACTGAAATCACTGGATTACCAGAAGGCAGCTGAAAAAAATTAAATGTACTGCAAATTTCTATGCTGATACAAACAAGGTGCGATTTCCACATGGGTGGGTGGATTTGCCCCCAGGTATCATAATTTTAGGGCCCGGAAGTTGAAAGATATATTCATTGACTAATGAAACATCTTTGACCTAAGTTGCAAGAGTCCCATGATTTCTGCTTTCTCTGTGGCTCCTCATATCAAAGTCAGGCCCTGGAGAGGCTGTAACAGGTTTTCCACTTCCAGAAGTCAGCTCGAAAATATCACATTACTGGTCCGGCCAGACTAGTGCATGGCCGGTTTATGGAGGCAACTGTATTACTTAATACTATATAGTAGTAGTTTATATTGCATGAACACAAAGAAAAAATATATATTTAAAAATGTACTAACAAATCGAATATCAAGAAAAAGAAAATATCTAGAAAAAATATTGACCACTTGATCAAAAAATAATTTAGTACTCCACTTTGGGTATGAAGATATGAGTATTGAAGTGGTAGAAAAGAGCAATGATATTATAAAACGAACACAAGCTTCGGGAAGAAGTTATAAGCTTTGCGACAACTGCAGCCCATGTACACCGAAGAGCCAAAAAAAAACTAAACACCTGCCTAATATCGTGTAGGGCCCCCTTCGAGCCAGCAGAAGTGCCACAACACGACGTGGCATGGACTCGACTAATGTCTCAAGTAGTGATGGAGGTAATTTCAGAGGCTAAAGTCAGAAGTGTGTTCCTGGAGCCACTTTGTAACAATTCTGGACGTGTGGGGTGTCGCATTGTCCTGCTGAAATTGTCCAAGTCCGCCGGGGTGCAGGTGATCAGACAGGATGCTTACGTACCTGTCAGAGTCGTATCTACACGTATCAGGGGTCCCATATCACGCCAACTGCACGCGCCCCATACCATCACAGAGCCTCCACCGGCTTGAACAGTCCCCTGTTGACATGTAGGGTCCATGGATTGATGCGGTTGTCTCCATACCCGTACGACTGTTTTTTTTTAATACTTTGATGGTTAAGCCCAGTTAATCAAGGTACTACTGTATAGTAGTAACAGATTTATGAAAAATAATCAGCTATATAAAGGGTGATTATAATTAAAGTTTTGATTCCAAAACTAGGCCTACACAATAAGTACTGGTCAGAATGACATGAAAATTTACATGGATACTCCTGAAGCAATGAAAATTTCTTTCGCCAAAGAAAAGTAAAAAGTACAAAATGTGCAAGTAGATGATACTGTACTTGGCCAGTAGTATAATCTATTTTGTGCAACCACATCATTTCGGCACTTCCACAGCATCAGTGTGTGGACAGAACAACTATCAAGATGCACATTACAATACCAGCAAAGCAGCTGCTAAGACCCATTTTGAAAATAACAGGATGGCACAACACCTGGCCGGCCGTCAGTTCACCTAACCCTTGCAACTTCTGGCTGTGGGGGGGGGGGGTACCTGAAAATGTTATGAACAGTGGTCGGATTGCGAACTTTGGTGAATTGCAAGCTCCAGCGCATCCCCTATATGTTAGAAGTTCCTCAGGAATATTAATGTGGGGGTATGCTTGGTTTAATAAAGGTGAATTGCAAGCGCATCTACATCATGACCATGGCATACTCTGATCAGTTGTTGAACAAGAATTTTTGTGCTTTCACCTTATAGCCAGAACACAGTGGACAACACATTTAACATTTCTTAAGTTGAGTTATTTATTCAATTACTTCACTTTTTTTTGTGATGTTTCCATGAATTATGAAATCGTGCAATGTTATAATTAAGTTATCATTTTGCCATGACTGGCTATCGTTCCTATTCTGCGAGCAAATTTTCCGCGTGTTGGATGATGTCATTAATTTTACATTTTGAAGTATTGTTTTCCCCCTTTACTTAGGCATTACTTCAGGAATATTTCTGGCAATTTAAGTTATTCTGACAATCATTTTTTTTTAGTGTTTTGAAATCAGAACTTTAGTTATAATCACCCTGTATATTGTAAATCATTGCTAATTAATCTGCATTATTTATACTTCATAAAATACATTATATTCACCTAATTTTTATTATAGTTTTTGCAAAATAGCTTCCTAATTAAGCATACTGAAAGTAACTGGAGAAAACATCTTTATATCATATATATATATGATTAATAATAATGATTAACATTAAAAGAATTTTCAAACACAAAGTAATCCATTGAGTTAAGCAAAAAATAATTAAATTGCAAAAGTTGGTTTTGTTAAAATGTAAGAAATATTTATTGATTAATTAATATGGGTTTCAATGATTTTTCAGAAATTTTATTATTGTTTTTAATGTTAATACTATTTAAAACAAAAATCCAGTTTAAACCAAAAAAACTGATTCAAACAAAAAAAAAATTAGTTTGTTTTTTTTTACCAATCCTGGCTATCACATACTACTAGATTGCAGACGCACAAGCAGAGGGTGGCTTGAATCCAAAAAGGTTTAGGAAACACTGCTTCAATCAAATTAGTGTGCACCAGAAATTATCGTATGTGTCCGCACTGCTCATCCTCCAAATCAAAGTGAAAGTGACAGGTGTATGAATCGATTGAAATATTTTTTATGTTTTATTATCTACCGGCTTCCTTTGGAGATACTATTTAAAGGGGAGTCCTGCTCGAAGTTGAAAAACTTAAAAAGTCATTGTGCATAGTATATGTATATTTATTTCCAGTGAAATAAATTCATGTGTGTTTTATAACAAATCAGAGAAGAATGAAAATATGAGTGATGACTGGTACAGACTAGTGCAGGGGGTTCTTAAACCTTTTTCCATCAGTACTTTCCATGGTTAAGCCCAGTTAATCAAGGTTCTACTGTATAGTAGTAACACATTTACGAAAAATAATCAGCTATATACAGGGTGATTATAATTTAAAGTTTTGATTCCAAAACTATACAATAAGAACTACTGGTCAGAATGACTTAGAAATTTGGACGGGTACTTGTGAAGCAATGAAAATTTCTTTGGCAAAAGAAAAAAAGTGCAAAATGTGCAATCAGATGATGCTGTACTTGGCCAGCAGGATAATACTATTTTGTGTAGCCATATCATTTCGGCACTTCAACAACATCAGTGTGTGGATAGCACAAGTTTTATCAAGATCCACATTGCAACACTAGCAAAGCAGCTGCTGAGGAACCATTTTGACAATAACAAGATGATATGACACTTGCCCACCATGATCACTTGATAGGTGAACGCTACTATAACCGTTGCAACTTTCGGCTTTGGGGATATCCCAAATTATGTGCACTGGTGAGATTGCAAACTTTTGTGAATTGAAAGCACATCCACACATCATTACCACAGCATACTCTGATCCGTAGTTGAACAAGCATTTTTACACTTCCACCTCACAACCAGAACACGGTGGACAACATATTTAACATTTCTTGTGTAAGTTGTAACTGTGTTTGTTTAAATGACTTAGTTTTTTTATGTTTCCATGAAGTATGAAATCATGCCATGCTAATTTCATTATCATTTTGCCTTGATTGGCTACCATATCCATTCTATAAGCAAATTTCTCATGTGCTGGATGAATACAGTGTCATCTATTTGACATTTTTAAGTATTCCTCTTCTGCCATATAAAATTCCATTGCCTCAGGATCATTCATGCAAATTTTCAAGTCATTCTGACAGTGGTTTTTATTTTGCAGTATTTTGAAATCGGAACTTTAGTTATAATCACCCTTAATATTGTAAATCATTGCTAATTAAACAAAATATTTCCTTGAGTTGCGCTATAAAATAACTAAATTGCAAAAGCTAGCTTTTATTAAAATGTAAAATATTTATAGATTAATTAATAAGGGAATTGTGTTAATTACATTAATAAACATTTTATTTTAATTATAGAAGTTTGAATGATATTTTAGAAATTTTGTTTTTAATGTAAATGCTATTAAAACAAAAAAAAACGGTTTAAACCAAAAAACAGTTTTTGGTTTTAAAAAAAAAAGTTTTTTTTACCAATCCTGGTTTACTATAATATCACATGTACAGGGGTTCGGTAAAATGGTAACAGATACTATGCCTTTCGTTCCCAACGCTGTTGTAAAACTAGGAAATTTCTATAGAA
Organism: Pholcus phalangioides; assembly: GCF_987345545.1. Lineage (NCBI taxonomy): Eukaryota > Metazoa > Arthropoda > Arachnida > Araneae > Pholcidae > Pholcus > Pholcus phalangioides. The sequence continues at coordinate 40,885,850 of NW_028301604.1, read as the reverse complement.
TAATATTTCTTCATATCTACATGATCCACAACTCATGTTACACCAATTGGTGTTGGAGCAATGGACAAAATTTGTGTAAGCTTTTTCCACATGGGACACCAAAGAATGATGATAATAGGAAGTTATATACAACTATGTTGGTGTAGTCAGACAGGAATAGAAAGTGGTTGCCCCGTTTTTTATGACTTTAAGAGGGGGGGGGATGCCATTGATCGCTGTTCAAATGCCAAAAAAAAGTGTTAGGTACGGGCAAGAGACTAATTTTGTTAATGGGGGTCAATACTTCAAATTTGTAAGTGTGGGGGGGGGGAGATAGGTAGCACTTTGGAGGGAATATTTTGTGACAGCCCTACTTTGGAGTGGTCAGTCAATAAAGCTGGAAGGTCGTAGTCACAAATCAACACAGTGAGAGAGAGAGTAATTTCCTTGATATGAATATTGAATAAGAATTATAAACAAAACAAACATATTTTCCTGCATATAATCAGCAGATGGAATAGTCTGCAGTGTGGTGTATCACCCCCATGAGAAAATTTCATAAAGAGTTGGTAAAAAAACCCTAGTGTTTTTGGTTTAAATAGCATTATTAAAAACAATAAAATTTCTGAAAAAACATTCAAACTTCTAATAATTAAAATAAAATGTTTATTAATGTAATTAACCCCCCTATTCCCATATTAATTATTCTACAAATATTTCTTACACAAATCCACTTTTGCAATTTAGTTATTTTTTTGCTTAACTCAATGAATTACTTTGTGTTTGAAAATTATTATTAACCACATAATATAAACTGAAGAGCCAAAAAAACTGGTACAGGCATGCATATGCAAATAAAGAGATATGGAACCAATCAGAGTACGGCGCTGCGGTCGGCAACGGCTATATAACACAACAAGTGTCTGGCATAGTTGTTAGATCGGTCACTGCTGCTACAATGGCAGGTTATCGAGATTTAAATGAGTTTGAACGTGGTGTTATAGTCGGCACACGAGAGATCCATGACAAGCGATAATAGCAGCGCATTAAAGATATTTTGTTTTCGCTGCTCTGCTCGCTTGTGTGTAGCTTCAAGATGGTCTTCGAAGGGCTTGTTTCGCTATTAAAAAGCGGTAATGAGGTCAAAAATGTCACCAGAATCGTTGATGTTAAGTTTTCGACGTACTTCAAAATGGTGTGGACGATCAAATGGAAATAGCAAGTACCGAATAATTTTCATACATTTCCCGTCGAACTTTTTTCGTGCTCACGTGCTTAACAAAAACGAAAATGATTTATATTTTGAGTTTATAATATTTATATTTTGAGTTTTAAGCTAATTTATCGTTCACCGTGTGTGGGAAAATGCATTTGACTATTCTGAATTGAAAATCATGTACGTTTTCTGGGGAAAAATTGGCAAGTTTTATTTATTTTCTGTGTACCGTAAATATTACCATAGTGGAGAAGCTTACCGAATGTTTTTATGCTGAATTTTTGTGTCAATAATTATGTTTCTTATGTAAAAAAAATGAAACCAATAAATATTTATACAAATAAGCTATTCGAACGGGAGGGGGGGTTTCCACTTCTACCCTGCCGCCTAATAATACAAATTTAAACGGTAGAAGGTTTTGATAAACTAAAAAATTTTCTCTATTTTTTACTCATAAATTTAGTAGAAAATATTGATTTTTCGGGAAGTGATCGCACTCAACTGCCGCGGGAAAAGATGTAAGGAGGAAAGCGATCAAAATATGAGGAATATTTCCTTAGTGTAGCGATATTCAAACTATTATTTCTAAACTGTTGTCTGAGCAATGGTTTTTATAATTATGAAAATTTTAGGCATTTTTAATTTAAAATACCATGCCGATTGCAAGTTTCTATTCGATATTCTCTGCTATAGTAAACGCCCCCCCCCCACTACGTGTGCTGTGTTCTTTGCTCACCTCACACAGCTATATATTCTCTCATCTTGCTTCTCTTCTCTCTCATCTTGCTTCTCTTCTCTCTCATTCGTTGCTTTGCTTGCCGCTCCCACTATGTTCTTATAGCCTAAATGATATAAACTGAAGAGCCAAAAAACTGGTACACCTGCCTAATATCGTGTAGGGCCCCCGCGAGCCCGCAGAAGTGCTGCAACACGACGTGGCATGGGCTCAACTAATGTCTGAAGTATGCAAATGCGTATGCAAATAAAGAGATATGGAACCAATCAGAGTACGGTGATGCAGTCGGCAATGCCTATATAACACAACAAGTGTCTGGTACAGTTGTTAGATTGGTTACTGCTGCTACAATGGCAGGTTATTGAGATTTAAGTGAGTTTGAACGTGGTGTTATAGTCGGCGCACGAGAGATGGGACATAGCATCTCCGAGATAGCGATGAAATTTGGATTTTCACGTACGACGATTTCACGAGTGCACCGTGAATATCGGGAATTTGGTAAAAATTTAATCTACGACATCGCTGCGGGTGGAAAAAGATCATGCAAGAACGGGACCAATGACGACTGACAAGAATCATTAAATGTGACAGACGTGCAACCCTTCCGCAAATTGCTGCAGATTTCAATGCTGGGCCATCAACAAGTGACAGCGTGCGAACCATTTAACGATACATCATCGATTTGGGCTTTCGGAGCCGAAGTGTACCCTTGATGACTGCACGACACAAAGCTTTACGCCTCGCCTGGGCCCGACAACACCGACATTGGACTGTTGAGGACTGGAAACACGTTGCCTGGTCTGACGAGTCTTAGTTCCAATTGCTTCGAGCTGATGGACGTGTACGGGTATGGAGACAACCTCATCAATCCATGGACCCTACATGTCAACAGGGGACTGTTCAAGCTGGTGGAGGCTCTGTGATGGTATGGGGCGTGTGCAGTTGGCGTGATATGGGACCCCTGATACGTCTAGATACGACTCTGACAGGTACGTAAGCATCCTGTCTGATCACCTGCACCCCGGCGGACTTGGACAATTTCAGCAGGACAATGCGACACCCCACACGTCCAGAATTGTTACAAAGTGGCTCCAGGAGCACACTTCTGACTTTAGACACTTCCGCTGGCTACCAAAATCCCCAGACATGAACATTATTGAACATATCTGGGATGCCTTGCAACGTGCTGTTCAGAAGAGATCTCCACCTCCTCTTACTCCTACGGATTTATGGACAGCCCTGCAGGATTCATGGTGTCAATTACCTCCAGCACTACTTCAGACATTAGTCGAGTCCATGCCACGTCATGTTGCGGCACTTCTGCGGGCTCGAAGGGACACTACACTATATCAGGCAGGTGTACCAGTTTTTTTGGCTCTTCAGTGTATATAAAGGTTTTTTCTCCAGTTACTTTCAGCATGCTTAATTAGAAAGCGCAGGTGAATATAATGTATTTAATGAAGCATAAATAATTCAGATTAATTAGCAATGATTTACGATATACGGGGTGATTATAACTAAAGTTCTGATTTCAAAACACTTCAAAAAAAGAACCATCGTCAGAATGACTTCAAAATTTAGACGAATATTCCTGAAGCAATGGAATTTTAAATAGCAAAGGGGGAAAAAATATTTAAAAATTTAAAATTAACAACACTTCTCATCCAACACGTGGGAAATTTGCTCGCATAAGTTGTTTGACCAGAGGGCCTTCGGGTAAATGTTGGCAAACCGCACGAAGGCAAAGTCCATATTAGTAAGCATCATAAGCTATCAGTTAAGTGCTAATTAAAAAACACTAGATAATCTTTTAAGAGGAGACTCAAAATTTTGCAGGCACTTTGTTTTTCCTGAAATAGTATCAGGGTCTGTCCAGACATTTTTTGTAGGGTCCTGTTTTTGTGAAAAGGGTCATTTTGTGGAAAATAAGTAATTTTGTGGGGAGCGAAATAATCAAATTAATTAATAACAAAAGAAATGCCAAATTTATGGTTTCATTAATTTGGATTTTGTGAAGGGTCCATTTTTCAGATCATATTTTTGTGAAAAGTCTGGAAAACTGACCCAAATTTGAGTTGGACAGACCTGAGTACACATACGTATCTTCAGTTACTTATAAATTTTCAGATCTGCGTAGACCACCAATGTGTTGTGAGAAATAAAAAAACAAATAGTGCCCAGAATTCTGCTCTAAAAAGCAATGAGTATATATAAGGCCTCAATGTTATTTTATTTCAGAAGTTTCAACGGATTCTCAAAGTGTTTGTCATGGCTTATCTGCAAATTTTTTTTAGGGGCATCACAACGCATTGGTGTACTGATACGTGCTCATTCAGTTCTTTGAAGTTTTTTTTTTTTAATGTTAGGCCAAGGGTTCTCAAAATGTGCGGAGTGGCCCCCCTGGTGCTTCTCCCACCTTTTTCAGGTTAAATGTTGTTCAAAATATTTTGTTAAAAAGCTCCAGGAAGCCGGCGGAGCTCGTAGATAAGCATTGAATAAGGGAAAGGGGCACCTCGAATAGAAAAAGTTTGAGAACCCGTCATAATTTAATCCAGGAAACAATTTCTCAGATTCAGCACACTACTGTATATGCATAATGATGAGACAAACAGTGATTCAAACAAAAGAGAAACTACGCTATGAAAAAAAGACTATTCTGAGAAAGTCGCATATCAACATAAAATTAAACATTATCAGCGTATAGTACAATATATTATTGTACAGATATTTTTTTTAGATGACTGTAATTTCGTCTCTCATTTTCTGCATTTCAGAGAGCTATTGACCCAAGATTATAGGTTTTTATTTCACCTACCTTTAAGAAAAACTTCCAGAACCCCTTTTCTATCTTGGGACTTTTTGGGGCTCAAAGCTCAGAACAGTTTTCTACCTTTACCTAGTCTTTGACACTGCCCCATATGCAATATGCAAGCTAGTAGCTCTTGCGAGGGCACATGCAGATAACGTGGCATTTCTAGACATGCTGAATCTAGCCAAGTCCTATACATAAGGTGGTATTTCTAGGAGCTCAAGCTCTACCTAAGGTGCCCAAAGAAAAGGCAATACTTCTTGAAGCTTGAATCCAAGCCATTATTTCATAGGTTCAGTGGCCTCTTCACAATAGGTTTCCATGCCTAATTTATTCACAAGGCACCTTAGTCAATGCTCTTGGTGGTCCTTCAGAAGAAACTGGGCATTTCGTGAATGCCATATCCTCAAAATTGAGGCACCTATATAAGGTATTTCTAGTAGCTTTACCGGGAACAACTAATAGAGGGGGAGGAGAGTTACAGCAAGAAGAGAGCAAGATTCTGTCCTTTAATAAAGGTGGGATCATAGCCCCCACATACATGGGGCTGATAGGGCACCAGCTCTGGGACCCGGGATGGTTCTCATCATTTTTCGTCTTTTCATGCTACAAATTCACTATAAAAGGACCTGTGAACGTCTGGTCTGGGGGCACACAAAGAACCTGGCCTAGGGCCCTGTTCCAGGATGTGGGGCCATGGGCGAGATAAAAGCTGATTTGAACCTGCTTCCAGATGTGAACAGCTTGAGAGTAATTTTCAAAAATGGTAATGAAAACCTCCACTTTCTTTTTTCTTCTTTTCTTAAAGGACTAGTACAAATCCAATCACCGTGACACTGTAAGAGGTGCATACTATATAAATGGAGATTATTTTCTCATTTTAATCAATGAAGATAGAAAATGAAAAATTCAATTTTTCTTGTAGTTTTTTAAAGATCAAAAGTCATTTAAGAGAGTAAGCGCCAATGTAGGCAAAATTTTGATTGGGGGGAAGAATCGTTCCCTGGCTACGCCACTGAATGAAAGTAAAAGAGCCTAGTTATAAGCTGGTAAATTAACCTTTTTTCAATGAACCATTGGATTGAACATGTTTTTAGAAATGAATTATTAATTTGATTCAAAGGGATACCAGAAAATGATTGTTGGGTGGGGGGGGGGGGGTCTTTAATTTTTTTCCGAGGAGCTTTCACTCAAAAAGGACCCAGATTTTGTCAATAATCTAGGTCTAGGAACCCAGGTAGATTAGAGTACAACAGCACCTTTGACTTATGCAAAAATGTTACTCTTCACTAATGTGAAGATAAATCCAGGTAAGAAAATTCAACTGGCCTTGAGGGAAATCAAACTCATGTCCTCTCACTTGCCAGGTGAGCACTCTAGATTATCCTTTCCTTAAGAGCAGGGTTGGGTTTTTGACATGACAAATGTCAAAAACAGGTTTAAACTGTCAAAAACCTAAATGAATGCTTTTGGATAGTGTTTTGAACACAGTAGGTATATAACATGATTTTTTTCATATTTTTTTTTTTTTTTTTGCATATCCCAATGATTTATTTTTAAGCATTAATTTATTACAATAATTTAAAAAAAATACCAATTATAATAAGCAATTTTGAATTTTTCGACATACAAAGATTCTAGTACAGATGATACATAATTTTATGGTTTATTTTATCTAAACTATTGATTATCTTTGTTCAATTTACTAAGTCAAATAGAGCTGTTTATTCAAAATATGTGTGATAAGGGATAAGAGTTAGGTTTTTGACCTCAGAAACGGTATTGAAACAGTGAAAAACTTATTGTCAATGTTGTCAAATACTTTTTTTTAACCCAATAGATATATTAAATTTAAAAAAAAACACTTTCAGGTAGATTACGTTTTATTTTAATTATGATTATATTTTAAATTATAATTACTGTGAACTAAAATATATACTTAAATATTTTAAATTTTTTGATCTACCCAAAATTTTATTCTATATTAAAAGTTTTTGCGCAGCATCTGCAGCATTAACTTATCTCAATACACTAATTTATTCTCACCTAAAAATTTCTTAGCTTAGGTTGTATAAATTCAGAGTTTTAAAGAGTATCAGTTCAAACCACCAACTTCACAAAAGCCCCCAAACTAGCAAAACACTTAAGATAAAACCAAACTGCTCTTCCAGATTTAGATTTTGACTGATTTTAGTGTTAGTATTTTTATCTGCTTGTGTTTTCTTTCAAGTATTAAGCTAGGTTTTCCTAGGAGCATATTTCTACAGTGTGTGCATCATGAACAATGATTTGTCAAAAAACTTGAATTTTGGGTTTTTAACCAATCAGCGTTTTCACGCTGCACCCGGCGCTGAAATTCTACTCCTAGGAAAACCCAGCTTTACTAGGCCTATCAGAAAAACTCTATTGTGTTTTTATTTCATATTTTATCACTTTGAGGTTAAGGACACTTTGAAGATCTATTATTGACGACTTCAGATTAACTTAGGGTTCCCAAATTTTATAGTTATTGGAAACAAGAATAAAAGAAATTTGTCATTCAATTCCTATTCCATTTTTTATTCAAGAATTCCAGTTGATTGAGAAAAAATTCTAATTCAATTCCTATATGGTCCACTACTGGCACACATAAACCAAGTGTGCATTTTAATTTGTTTTACAAAATTTTGAAGTTCATATTTTGATCTAATACTAATGATGAATAAAAGTTTCGTTAAAAAGTTATAGAAGGATTGCATCAAGTTTCAAATATAAAGAATTTATTGTTCTTAAGTGGCCCACTGGTGCATTCATGTCACATTAAACAGCATAGCAATATTAAAAGTATTTCCATTAAAGCTGGTATTCAGCCACATAAGTGATAAAGGCTTCAAGAGTAACCTTTTTTTAAGGTCACTCTTCTTTCATAGTTTGAAATTTTTTTTTTTTTATTCCCACAGTTTTCCATCAGAGGGGTTTTGCTTTACACATAATATAAAGAAAATGTAGACTTCAAAGTCAGAATGAAACACTTTTAGGACAACAATTTTGTTGCAACAGCAATGAAAACTTTCACAGCTTTGATATGAGGAAATCACAGAAAAACTCTCATAGAACCTTGTTGGAAACCCAGGGTCCGATATGTAGATGGATAATCCAACAAATTTATTAGTAAACAAAGGAAACTGTCATACTGATCAGTGTATACTTTTCAATGAAAAGGAATGGATTCAAACAAAACTAATACTAATAATCTCTCAGCAAGTGGCGTAAAATATTTACGTCAAGATATAATGACATCACAATATAAGTTTGCGTTGATAACGAGAATATATTAGAAATACTACCTTCTACTATCCCACACAAAAAGTTATTCACAGATATTTTTTTGGAATTAACGGCGACATTTTCGTTGGATGAAATTTCTGCCATATCTTCCTCCTTTTGTGGATACGTATACAGAGCCTGACACTTGGTAACAGAGTTGCCAGGTCCTTCAAAAATTCCCAGCCAAAATCCTCTTCAAAAGTAGCCAAAAAGTAGCCCAAAATATTTCAACTCGTGCTGCCATCTATGAAACAACAAGTGAGTTACAGTTTCACGATATTCTAGCCTGAAAAGGTGTGGCTTATGGCTAATGTGACCATACGTCCCGTATTTCCCGGGACAGTCCAACACCCACTAGAAAACATCTCTAGTAGAAAATTCTCTAGTAGGTGTTGGACAGTCCCGGTATTTTCTGTTTTTTTGGCTGTCCCGACTTTTTCGCAAAAGTGTCCCGGTTATTCCCGTATTTTACACGAAGCCAACTTGGATTTTTATTCTTTATTGAAGTCAAAGATTGACATTATTTTTCAACTCATAAATTACGTATTTTACGACAATTACAACTATATATGAGAATACAAGATATACGGAAGACTGGATGTTGTGAAGATATTAAGTATTTGAGATGTTAATTTTTTAAGGAAGGAAAAACTCATCTCTGCCTCTAGCGGGAGTCGAATCCGGGTCCCTCGATTGCCGGACGAGTGCTCTGACCATTAAGCTACAGAGGAGATAGAGATTTCCCTTCGCTAGAGCGTATATATGCCGAACGGAACCGTGCAATGGACGGTGAAACCGATCAGCTAATAGCTCATGGACGACGAGCCACCAGAGGGCTATATATATGACATGAATGTCGTTCTCCACTTGTTAATACAAGATATACGGAAGACTGGATGTTGTGAAGATATATCTTGTATTAACAAGTGGAGAACGACATTCATGTCATATATATGAGAATATTAATCTCCCACATTTGCCTTGAAAGTTTATCTTTCGTGGAATACATTGCAATTCACTGCAATTTGCATCATTTCCCGCCATTGTGATTTTTCCGTAATTTCAACAATATTTGGCAACTTTGTTTGGTTTTGGCGTTGTTTTTGGCGAAAATTGGCGATGTCCCGTATTTTCCCGTATTTGGAAACGCAATGTCCCGTATTTCACTCGAGGAAATATGGTCAGCCGACTTATAGCTCTCTTTTCTTGTTATAGTCACTAACCCCCCACCCCCCCACTTTTCACTTTTTCGTAAAAAATATGTTTTTTTGTTACCGAATATATTGATTTTGAAAATTTGCGAAAGTCAGGGCTACACATTCTCTCTCCTGGAAAAATGGCCCAGAGATGGCCTGGAGTTGCGGCCGTCTTAAAAGCATCATGGGTCCCCCTGGGCAAATTGATTCTACTCAGCCCTCTATCCACACTGCAAATGCCTACTTACCAATTCACATGCTTAATCTCGCAAATCTTAACCATATCTCATTTTTTATCCCCCTCCCCCCCCCCCCGCCGCTCTTCATTCAAGGCCTCCGTGACGTGCCCCCGGGTTGGCCCATGCGTCAAGACGGCACTGCCTCAAATTGTGCATTGGTGTCTACGAAATTTGGTACAATGATTTTAAATATTAGGTATGGGTCCCAGACCTTCACGGTCTAGTAAACAAAAAAAGTTAAGAACTCTTCTGGGTTCCTGGCAGGGTCGTTTTAAGAGCATCATGGGCCCCGAGAGCCAATATTTTTCTGATTTCCTACATGGAAAATCCCCGAAAAATACAACTACCTCTCGACTTTCTGAGGCCCCTCTTCTCTTGAGGCCCCCGGGCTCATGCGTTAAGACAGAACTGGTTCCCGGGCTTGAGCCCTGCCAGCTCCACGCTTGTAGAGGCTACGGTTTCTTTCACAGGCTTCTGTGGTCTAGACATGGCCTCCACAAAGGGTGGGCTGTCAAGGCTTCAGCCCTGGGACCCGGGATTTTCAACATTTTTTTTTTCACGCTATAAATTCATCATAAAGGGGGCCCGTGGAAGTGTTGTCAGGGGCCCCGCAAAAGCTCGCAGTCCGGGGTCCTGCTTCAGGATGGGGGGCATGGGTCTAGATACTGTGTTTCCCAACCGTCGGACCGGAGCAACACCTTCTATAGCAGAAGGCCTCCGCGCGAAGCTCGTGACGTCACTGAAGTCTCCCATTTCCCTTATACTACATTGGATATATTATAACCGATTGGCCGCGGTAAAGGTTGAAAACCACTGATCTAGAGCCTAGGACAATTTCCCAAGTTTTTGTTTTACGGTCCCTTCAATTATTGGGTTTCAAAGGCATTATGGTTGAAAGTTCTGGCTTTCCATAGTTGGGTGAGATGCCCCCACCCCTTCTGCCTTGTCAGGAAGAAAACACAACATGAAGTTGGGTAGTGATGGTAACCTCTTCCAACAAAATTTCCCTCAAAAATTTCCCTTTTGACTAAATTTCTCCCACGCATTCCGAAAAACGTACTGCCATCTAGCGGGAAAAGTACGTAATCAAGTATTTTACAATAGAAAAGTGTTGCACTGTATTTATTTCTATTTTTTTCAAAGAATTCTTTTGTTCGATGAACTGGCAAAATTTCCCACAAATGCTACGAAATTTCCCACTTGGGCAAATTTGGTCAATTTTCCCACGAATATGGGAAATTTCCCATGAGTTACCATCACTGAAGTGGGGACTGAAGTGAAAAAGAAAAACTACTTTCCTCCAAGCAAAGAAAAATAGGGAGAAATTCGCTATGAACACAATTTTGGAAAAACCGCCCAAAAAGCCACCACCCACCAAAGCCAAAAATTTCCCGCCGAACCGTTTTCAAACCGGCCCAATTTGGCAGGAAAACCGCCAATCTGCCAACTCTAGTTGGTAACCTCGTCAAGCAAAATTTCCCTTTTGACTAAATTTCCCCTCCCCACACACACATTTCGAAAATGGTGCTGCCATCTATCGGTGGAAATCTGTAGTCAAATATTTTACAATAGAAAAAAGCATTTGTGTTTTGCATTTATATATATTTTTTTCAATAAAAATTCCTTTGTTTGATGAACTCTCAAAATTTCCCACAAACGCCAAGAAATTTCCCATGTGGACCAAATTTGGCCAATTTTTCCCCACGAGTTACCATCACCGGAGCCGGATGTTTATTAGAGATGGGCGATATGCTCATGAACCGTCTAGAAGAGCGGCTCTTTTCAAAGAGCGAATGAGCGACGGTTCTTCACTAAAAAAAGAACCGCGGCTCTTTTACACTTCCATCGCACGCAAGAAACCAAAGTGTATTAATAATATCGTTATTGTAATGTTATCGTAAAATAATATCGGTATCGTAAAATAATATCGGTATCGTAAAATAATATCGGTATCGTAAAATAATATCGGTATCGTAAAATAATATCGTTATTGTAACGTTATCGTAAAATAATATCGTTATTGTAACGTTATCGTAAAATAATATCGTTATTGTAACGTTATCGTAAAAAATATCGTTATTGTAACGTTATCGTAAAATAATATCGTATTAATAATATCGTTAAGCGTCTTTAATACTTTAATACGCTTTGCACGAAATTACCATCAGCAGGCAGGCTTCTGCAAACAGGGGCGTCGGAAGTATTTTCAACCCGCGGGTGCTCACACCGGTGTACGGTGGGGGGGTCCCCCTTCTCTGAAGGATATAAAAAATTGAAAATGTATTTGTAAAAAAAATATATTTCGATTTTTTTCCTGTTTATATTTTTGTAGAAACACTGTATAACAGCGGTTCTCAACCAGTGCTCCGCGGAGCCCTTATGGTTCCATGTGCACATCTCGGGAGCTCGCGGTTGCTCCAGGGCAATAAAATAAATCAGTGAATCTGATAAATAGAAGAGGCTTGTGTGCGGTGCTCCGTCATGGAAATAATGTACTAAAAAGTGCTCGCGTCACAAAAAAAGTTGAGAGCCGCTGCTGTATATTTAGGGCAGGGTGAGCAAAGAGAAAATTTTCATCCATTCGAAACATTCGTTCAGTGTCCCTTTGGCGCATCAGTAAAGAAACTCAGAAAATTCGCAAATGTTTTCTCAGCTAGATAAAATGTATAGTTTTATCGTTCTTGTTTTCCGTATATTTATGTTTCGTATATTTGTCGCACCACTGCCATTTTCTGCACACGAGTGCTAATTAGACCGGGACCTACAATTTATTACCGATTCCCAATGGCAGCCTTTTTTATACTCACCGAGAGGCTGGTGCACTAACCGCTCGGTGTGGGACTTCCCCAGTGGAAATCTTTTTCTGTGATCATGTGGTTGTTTCTGTTGACGTTCGTTCTTCTGACAAGGACGAATTGGGTGGGTATCGAACTCGTGACACCTCAAACGATCCTTATATGGTAATTTAGGGAAGTTACCGCGCTTAATCTAACAGAAATTAGTTTTCTCCGAGAATCATCAGTCCAATATAGTTTTACAAATAGAGTTTCACCGTCGAAACTTTTTTTCTTCTAAAAATACGAAAGAGATCTGGGAGATTAGCCTAGGCAAGTTTCCTTTCTTTCTCTTTTTGGTTTTTTGTTTGGTCATAACATTTTCGAGTGGGGTGGTTCAAATGGCGATTGTTAAGACTGGAAGGCAACGGCAGGTTTTGTTTTGTATGCTGACAAGTTCCGCCAAATAAAATACAACATGCACAGATTTTTGGGGTGGGAAGAAGCACTGAGAAAATCATATGTTTGACCATGAAAGAACATAACAAAACATTTCCCATTGGGATTAGGAATTTCGAGTGTGTCTTTTTTTCACAAACATAAAAATGGAAAGTCAACATGAATGGAAGAACGACGAGATTTCTATTGGTTTGGGGAAGGGGTACTTCTGTATTCCACGGATCCTTTGTGGTGGTCGCAGATACCCTTTATAGGATAATATTCAGTATATAATAAAGTAAAAGTAAATTGCTTCTCCTCATCCAAACTCACTGACACCCCCCCTCCTCGAAATCCTTCCAAAGAACCAAAATGCCAACCCAAAAGAATGTTCGAGCTCATGCGATCATGAACAAGGCTACTTTTAGAGCAAGCATCTTTAACCCGTTACTCGCGAGCACCGCTGTGCTCTTTGAAGCATCCAGAGTGCTCGATGCTCATGTCCGATTTTCATTTCCAGGCCGTTGATCACTTGATCAACGGCCCAAGTAAATACTTTGTACAAATCGGTTGAAGGACTGAAATCATCCCGATTTCAAGCATGGGAACGTCACACTTGCCGTAAGGGTGTTCTTTTTTTTTGATGATGGGTACAGGCAGTTCTCATGACTAGAAAGAGGTTGAACATTTCTGTTTTAGAGTGAGTATCTAAAAATCGTAGCCTCTCCATGAGAAGGAGAGGGGGCTAACAGGGCTCCAGCCCTGATTTCCTATTTTTGTATTTTTTTATACAACAAATTTGTTCTAGAGCTGCTCTTTTTCCGGGGGGGGGGGATAAAGCACATGTACTCAATGTAGGTATATATATATATGCCATTTTTAGTGTATTTTCAAAAACCAGGGGGGATCCCCCCCAAATGACGGGCCTGGCTTGGCTCTTCGAAAAATGTCAGCCTGGGGACCCAGCTTCAGGATATGGGATGCTGAAAGTGCTTCCCCTTTTCAAGCAATTGCTGTTTATGTACCCCAAGTGAGTTTTCAGACCACAAGTTTTAGGGACATCTTTCAAATACATTTATCGTATGGGAAAAAAATTAGACCTTTGGCTGACTTGGCCTCCAACGGGCAGGGGGGCATGTTTATATTAAAACACTCAGGAAACTTCCCTCGGTTGGAATGTACACCATTCATCATTCACTTTTTAATTATACCAGAACAAAAAAAAATCCAACGATTCGGTATTGTTAAGAAAACTATATTATATTTTTCTACAGCTCGTTATCATAGATTTTTGCCAGGGTCAAAATTTTTTCTCTTATCCTTTTTCTTTACGCATTGTTTCCTGGCTCCATCTTTTTTTCCCCTTCATGAATTTTAGAAACATCAAATATCCCTATGTAAACCATTCAGCACCATTCCTTAAATACCGTGACAAACAAATTGATAATTACAGTTCTATTATCACATTAAATATATTTCTACCAGGGGGCAGCTCGTCATGAAGGCGGGAAGGAGCCCCCCTTCCCTTTCCTAGAGCCATCAGTTTAATGCCCTGAAACGTCTAAATGATAATTCAATGTATTCGAGTGTGGATGACATAAAGTATGACAAAAAAAAATTAAAAACACGCAAAAAATTTAGTTTTACTGCAGCGTATGAACAGCCAATCATTCATTTGTTAGGCAAAACTGTTTCCCGCATTACATTTGTATTAAAGGAAAATATAAGAAATACTTATATATATATAAAGCATTCAGATGACAGAAAATAGACTTGATTTTGTGCGACAAGTTTTATGTGAATATAAATGTTATGTAGCAATAATTTTTTTCACAAATTATCTAATAAATTAATTAGAACAAATTCATTATCAAAGTTAATTAAAAGAAGAATGTTTTTGAAAATTGACCTTCTCTCTGTATCTAACAATGAATATTTGATTCGGCAACCCCCTACATCCTGAAAAAAATTTCCTGCCAGGAGCTGTCACTGAATTCTACCTCGGGAATACTGTATAGCGGCACCCTGCTCTGACCTATCTCACGGTACACCTCTACAGGAATCACTACTCTACTCGGCACTGTTTAATTTCGAAAGTCAAAAATATCGCTTCAAATGAAACCATGGCTCCAGAAGCGCACGCAGGGAAGGGACAAAGACGGCCCTTGCTCTTCCTCGGGTGATAGAAAAATAGATGGTTTAAAAAATTCGAAAGAAAATATCTGTAATATTTTATTTAAATTCCTTCATCTTGAAATGCTAATTTTTTAACGTTAGTAACGCAAGATATTCCCTGTACCCCCCCCCCGGTCATGGCCTCCCACATGCTGCAGCAGGACTCCCAGACCAGACTTTTCATGGGCCCCTGCAAAGAGAATTTGTTGTAAGGTGAAAAACTGGGCTCCTGGGCTACAGCAAAGCCTCCTAGATACTACTCTCTAGGAGGCTGTGGCTGGAGTCCTGTCAGCCCCGAATTCGGGAAGTCATGATTCTCTTCACTCTCCAAGTAAATTCTAGTAATCAACTAAATTGCATGCTATTGCGATTCAGTTCTGAGCATCTGTCAGGCCAGACATGGCCCGGGCTCTGTCTCCTCAGTGATATAAGCCCTTTGACTGTGTGGGCCATGCTGGGAAGTTCTGAGCATCTAGCAAGGACGTTTTAACAAATATTTTTCTTGCGTAATACAAGCGAAAAGACTAACTACTATGCTGACGCAGTGCTTGTTCTAAAAAATAGGAAGTTTAGTTTTTATTATGCACTAAACACAGTATTTACATTTGGGGGGGGGGGTAGGCACGAAAACTCCAGGTCTGGGATTCAGTGAAAGAAGCAAACTTGGAGCGGCTTGATACCAAGGTGTGGGGTCCCAGCATCAATTAAGGGCGGCTCCTGACTAAAGTGTCAATAGTGTGAGACGTAGTTTTGGCTCCCTTCTGGCGTGTAAGTTGTAAAATGACCCTGAGAACCCGCCGCTGTATTTTTGAAGTAGATAAAATGCTTAAAAAAATTATTTCTCTCCTACAAATCCTTTAGTTTGAATTTTATTGATACATGGGTGATGGAACCTAGTGCTGCTAGAACTTTCCCCTGAATAAATTTTGTGAGGGGAGCTGAGCGCCAACAATACTTAATGAATATAAAATGCAACGCAACGTTTGCTCCTTCCCCAGTGTACGGGCTCGGGACCGGACGATTGGCAACTTCCACTGCCCTTAATGTTTTCTTCATGTTGGTGTCTCTGACAGACAAAATATTTTTTCCGAGTTTTTCTGCTAGAATTCTTCTCTTTTTTTATTTATTTAGCACCACAGCCGCCCCTGCCAAGCATGAAACCTTTAGCTATCTATTAATAAAAGTTTTTTACATAAATAATTTTAAATAGCATGCTATTTAACCTCGAGGCACACTTTGAAAACCACTGCAGTGGTTGTCAAAGTGTTCAGTGGTTTTCAAGCAGTTCTATAGGGTGTCACTGCGAGTTTGCAACATTGATGCGTGTCAGTTCCGTGCTCTAATTTCTTTTTCTTTCTCTGAACTGTTCTAGAAGGCCACGGAGAAACGATGGCTAGGAAAAAGAGGGCTGACAAACCTTCGAAAACCACTTGATACTGTATAAATGGAATTATTGCTTACCTATAGTCCGTTTCAGGTTAACTTTGCAGTGAAGAGGAAGCTACGAGGGAACCGCATCACTCGTTGCTATGACAACGAAAGCTTATCAACCTATGTATCGATGCGCGGCCTCGGTAAGGTATGGCTGATTCTCGCCAATCTCGCAGAAAAAAATATTTTTTACGTATAACGTAATGTGCTTATAGAAAAAATTGCAGACAGTTAGTAACAATTATCTAATGAAAAAAAACCATCGTCGATACTTTCAGAAATTAAAGTGTGGTTTTTGAAAAAAAAAAATCTTTTTTTTTTTATTGAAAAATATCTTAGTAACTTCTATTAACCCGGTTTTGACGTTTGAATTTGGGAATAGCCCCCCAAATAATAATAATAAAAATGATAAGGAAAAATTTAGAATTCTTTTACTCACTTTTCTTGCCGAAATTTCCGTCGCTCACCCACCCGAACGCATATACGTCGATGCCACTTGTTATCATTACAGTTTGTCATTTTTTACGGATTCCCATTCTAGGGAATCCTCACTTGAAGTTGTAGAACTATCGGATTCTCTATTACTTATTAATTGTTGTTGCTCCAACATGTGTTCCATCAGGCCATCAGCAATCCAAAATTCCTCTTCTTTTCAATAACGTGCTTTATGCATTATTGCCAAAAAGAACGGAGAACGTTTTTTAGCGTGTCTATCTCTGGTGGAAAGAAAGATACAACTGTCACAGAAGAAAAAAATGCACTGCAAGCCTAAACCATTGTGGGTCTCTCTCTCTCTCTTGCTTATTTATATTTATCTGGAGAGACACTGAAGGGGCATCTGGAGGAACAGCCTCTGCTGTGGGGGAGAAGATGGTGTGTTGGTGTGGGTGCAAAAGAGACATTACTTATGTCAACACCCTCCGCTATCGGCTATTGGAATTCAGAAACCACCTCTATCCTACGAACATGGGAAGAAATAGATAATTAAAAAAAAAAGGGGGGGGGGGCGTCTGGAACCGTAACCTACACCCATAAAGAGAGCCTCTCAAAACGGTATCGGCGCTGTCGTGAAAGAGGGACACTTCCTGTAATCAATGAGTGAATATCTGAATTCGTTGGAGGCTATTTTCGGGAGAAAAAAAAACCTGATTGAATATTCGTCTGGGTGTGTAGGCCTATAACCTCATGAAAAACTGAATGAAAAATTGTATCTATTGGAAAATTCAACAAAAGGACGATTCTTGGAAAGTGAGTTTTTCTCTGGGTATATGGATATCGCTTTGGTTTCAAAATATATATTGTCTTTTTTGTATTTGGTTTTGAACTTTAGTTATTAATTCCATGATGGCAAACCTTTACTGAAACAGTTGCCTTCCAAAGGATGGTCATATGTCCCAAAGCAGAATAGTTTGCATTGTTCTGCAATGATTCCTCGACTGACTGAAAATGTTCTGCTGTTCCGTGTACAGAGATGACGTTGATGCACCATAGCGCATCAAATACCTGGAATTTTGGAAAGGACGCATAGAAATTTTGGTTACACATCTTTACATTTTTTTGCCGCTGTGGTGGTCGAGTGGTTATAGTGCCGGACTCGTGATGCGAGGATCCGGGTTCGAACCCCACAGTGGTGGTCGGCTGAAGTTGGTTTTCTGTGGTTCCCAACTTCAAGGCGCAAATGCGAGCCGATCTCCCCGTTAAAAAGTCTCGCCACAGAGAGCAACAGTCCTACAACGGTAAATCATTCAACCATAACACTTCACTCATAGTTAGTAAAACTGGGGGCAGATGACAGCACTACACATAACAAGCATTACACAGAAACAAACTTTACGTCAGGTTGCACTACACATACACGCACATTCCCGAATGTACCGATTCGTTGGGGGGTTCCGCGGGGGGGGTGCATGTGTGGTGTAGCAGTAGTAGGTAGGGGCTCGGGGATCCATGATGTTCTTAAGTCAGCCACCTCGTTGGGCAATTTGCCTGTTGTGGCGTTGTATTTGTATTTGTATAATATAATTGTGCAACCAAAAAAAAAGCACGACAGTGATATTGGCTGGGAAAATTTCTTGGAAATCGCGCCAAAATGTTCTTGAGCTCGCCATGGATTTTTGATAGTGGTAACCAATATTTTTTCTAATTTAAAAATTTTAAACGAATATACATTGGTTCAAAACGGTATTTTTTTCAGTATATTTTTCGAAATCATAAAAAAATTTGAAATATTCTACATAAATGATCATCAGAAACCTCCGATATATGAGAACTATATTTTGCGGCGAAGGAATACACTCTCTACCTTTCTCTTCACTGCAAAGTTAACCTGAAACAAACTATAGTTGCTTCAAAAAGATGGTCCAAACACGCAGAAGTCTTATCTTTAACAGTTTAAAGGAAATATAATGAACGGCATAAATGGCCAAGCCACTCTGTCACGATCACATAAACAAATTACTACCATATATCCGCCGGTATCAGTCGCAAACAAGGAGACAAATTTTTCTAAAAAAAAAACAGCATTCTCTTCGAGCATTTTTTTGGTCCTCTGAAAACATGTTTCCGGATCTACCCATCAATGGAGAATTTCATTTATTGTAATAAAACACGCTTTTACCCCTGAGGCAAAGGAGGCACGCCTGCTGAGACACAATCTAGAAAAAAAAGGATGTGTGCTCTTTCTTTCTCTACGAAAATACCCTTCGTAGGTGCTTGACCATGCAATTAACTACTGGACACGTGTATAGATAAAACAAACCGACAGCATAAAACTAGTATAGGGTGAAAATTTTTTTTTTTTTTGTTAGTTTCTTTACGAAAGCAATCCATAAATGGTTTCCGTTCTAAACTGTAGGTGCTCAAGCAGCCATAGCACCCCCGGGTTCCGATACCATTGCTAAAACATATGGTGACTGGATACCCTCCATCCCTTAGGCAAAAACCGGGAATCTTTGACACAAGCAAAAATTGTGACAAAGAAGGGTGGGCCCTCTTTATCTTCCTTTATCGTTGTCTTTAAATGCTATATCAGTTGTTTTGAAACCAGAGGCTCCATAAGATTCAAGACGCATTATGAGGGAAATAGGCAGTACTTTTTTCTTTTGGATTTTTTTCCACGTTCGGTATTTGCAAAAAAAAAGAAAAATCTATGCATGAGATTTTTATTTCTGAATCAATTCTGTAGGTGCTCTGCCCCATTCTACAAGAGAGTGTGGGTGCTCGAGCACCCACAGCCCCCTCGGCTCCGACGCCACTGTCTGCAAACGTTGTGAAAAGAACCGTGACGGTTTTTTCATTCAAGATCATATTGCCGGCTCGCATATTTCGCAAATGCATCGCTATTCCGCGATTACACGATTTTTTTCGTAATTTTTTCCACACAGCCAATCACGTTACTTCAGCTTCTACAATAATTTGCTTAACTCTACGATATCTACATTTTCGTATATGATCACGGAACAGTAGTGCAAATAACGTAGACATTTCCACTGATGTTCCGCGAGGCATTTCAAATGTGAAATCGCACTATTTTCAATGTTATAAAAACGATTTTATTTTTTAAACCAACAAATTTATGCATTGAAAGCAAACTTAAATAATCAAACTGTTAAAGGAGGATAACGACTTCAAATTTCTGAAAATGTGATAGAAAATCCTTGTAAATTTTAGTAAAAAATTTCTCCAATTTTTCGATAGTAAATCGACTAAAAATAAACCGATAAATTATAGTATGGAAAAATACACTGCTCAAAACAATTAGGGGAGCAAGCAAATAAGTGAAGAAAACCGTGCGAGACAGCCACGTATTGGCATACAATGGATAGTACACGCGTATCAATGCGCAATACAGAAAAAAGACGTAAAAAAATTTGGAATTAAGCTTTAATTCTTTGAAAATATGGAAAAAACATGAAAAGATGATTTAGGGCAACAATTAGGTTACATGTAAACGATAAAAAATAGTGCTGTTTAGACATGATGCATGAGTTTTAATAGGGCGTGTGGTCTCCTCGAACAGCTAAGACTGCTGCACACCTGTTTGCCATGGATGCGATGAGGTTATCGATCAGACTTTGGGGAATACTGTTCCACTCCTCAAGAAGTGCAATCTGCAAGTCTCGGACAGTAACAGGCGGCCTTGGTCGCACAGCAATGCCGCCTGTTACTGTCCGAGACTTGCAGATTGCACTTCTTGAGGAGTGGAACACGATTAGATTCAGGTCAGGAGAGCACGCTGGCCATTCCATACGCTGTATTGTTTCAGCTTCAAGCATGTTCTCCACCAGAA
Source organism: Pholcus phalangioides (assembly GCF_987345545.1). Lineage (NCBI taxonomy): Eukaryota > Metazoa > Arthropoda > Arachnida > Araneae > Pholcidae > Pholcus > Pholcus phalangioides. Next base: position 40,865,263 of record NW_028301604.1, on the reverse strand, counting down.
GAGCTCTATGCGGTCGGGCATTATCATCCTGGAAAACAAAGGAATCTCCAATGACTCCAGCGTAAGGGATGACATGAGGTCGCAGTATCTCGTCTGCATACCTTCGGGCCGTCAAAGTGCCATTCCGAATGATATGCAGGTCCGTACGTCCGCCTATGCTGATTCCACCCCATACCATCCAACCAGCTCGTCTATATTGTGACCTTTCACGAACGAATGCGGGGTTATTTCGAGTGCTCCTGTCCCTCTATACCAGAACACTTCGGGTGTCACACTCCAGACTGAATCGGGACTCGTCTGTAAACAGCACTTGGCTCCAATCATGTTGCTTCCAATCTCGATGTTCAGCAGCCCATCTTCTTCGGGCCGCACGGTGGCGTGGGGTCAACGGAATGCAGACCATTGGCCTACGTGCATAGAGCCCTCCCTCATGAAGCCGATTACGTACTGTTTGGCTGGACACCCTTCGTCCTGTTGCCAAGAGCAACCGTCTTTGCAGCTGCGTAGAATTCTCTGTTCTGTTTCGACGGGCTGTTAACCGTATATACCGGTCATCAGTTGCTGTAGTGGCGCGTGGCCGACCTTGCCCTGGTCGACGTCTAACATTTCCTGTTTCTTGGAATCGATTCCACAGCCTTGCAACAACACTTCTGGCGACTCCAACAGCGTCCGCGACACTACGTTGTGTTTGCCCAGATTCCAGTCTGCCTATAACACGCTATGCCATGGATTCCGGTAAATCACGTTGTTGAGACATCCTCAAGTCACCTTGTCTCAAAAAAAAAATACTGCGCAATCGAATTTCACAGTTACGGCAGTAAAACAGACGTTTCTGCAACATCCCGATTTCTGCCCTTATCTCCTTTTTCTGGTTTTTGACGTCATGAACTTTGATTTGCATATGAAGTTTTCTTCTTCCGTTTCCTGCTAGGCTTTAAATTATGGATGATTCATTTTATGTTACTTATCGGTATATATCTTTGCGTAATTTTGTTAAAACCATGTGCTCCCCTAATTGTTTTGAGCAGTGTATTTGTGAATTAAAATTATCGCTAAATTGTTAAAAGTGTTTACAGTCCACTTTTTTCGAGTGAGTTATCGTTCACCTGGTCCGTCGAGCCGGAGACTAAGAACTGTGAAAAATGTCGTTCCAATCTGAGAAGACGTCTGTGGAGCGTGTTTGGAAAATGAGTTTACGTGTGACCACGAAAGAACTGTGAGTAGTGCTAACATAATTCGGAACACGTAGCTTTTATCATCAAAATGTTTGCTGGAGCCAAAAAGCAGGACTTGATCCAAGTTGCTCAAGACGTTGGAGAAAAAGTTATCGATAATGCGAAGGTGAGGGATTTAAAAGAACTTATTTTGAAAAATCAAGCATGTGTAAAAGATCCTGACTTCGTAAAAGACTATCTAGCCACAGTAATAGCAGATAGGAAGTTATAGGAACAAAGAGAGGTTGAATTAGAACGCATGAAATTAGAGCGCGTCAAAACAGAATTAGAGTTAGCTAGAGTACGTGTAGAATTTAAATGTGAAGGCACTGAACAGAACAAACCGAAATAAAGGAAGACACAATTGAATCTCTCATTAAAAGTGTGAGAACTCTAACTGTCAGAGTACCCAATAAACCGGAAGGTTGGGGGTATTTCTTCGCATCACTTGAAAGCGCATTTAACACAAAAAAAGTGCCAGAGAGATTTAAGTCTGAAATTTTATTGAATTTGTTGGGTGAAAAGGCAACCAACCAATGTTTCCTCTCACATAAGCGATTATGAACTGTCAAATTACGATAAGGTAAAAGAAATTATTTTACGAGAGTACGAGCCTACACCGCAGGCTTGTCTAGAGAATTTTCGAAGGGCTCATCGTAATAATGAAACGCATGTGCAATTTGCGTCGAGGTTAAAAATGAGTTTCGATTACTATCTGAAGCTCAGAGGAGTGTCAGATTTTGACACATTAAAAGACCTCATCGTTGCAGATAAGTTGTTTGAGACATTAGATAGAGAAACTGCTTCTCATATTAGTGTGAGGCAAGGAGAAAAATGGTTTCGACCGCTTGAATTAGCTAAAGAGAGCGACATATATTTTGTTTCACGAGGTAGATCTCTCACTGAGAGCAATAGTGGGTTTCAAAAACAGCGAGGAAATTTCCACTGAAAAAATAATAAAAATGTGTCAAAGGTGTTTCTCTCGGATTCAAAAGACTCGTTATGCGTACAATGCGGAATTGAAACTCACGCATTGTACAAGTGTTCTGATTACAGAAGCAAATCAGTAGACGAGAGAATTAAAATTGTAAAAAGTAATAATTTGTGCTTCAATTGTCTGTCATCTTCTCATGGGGTGAAAAAATGCAGGTCAAGGTTCTCTTGCCCCAGGTGCAATAAAAGACACCACGTGACCTTGCATTTCCCCCGCGAAGAGGAAACTTGCTGCTGCTCCTGCAGAAAGAACGGCGATGACAGATTCTCCCCCACAATGGTAGAGCACTGCTAGATGGGGGCTCTATGTCGAACTTTGTAACCAGAAAGTTTGCAGAGAAACTTGAGTTGAAGAAAGAAAAAATAAATCTGGATGTATCCTGCTTGAACGGAGCGTCAATGCCAATCAAAGGATGTGTAAGAGTCAGGGCCATCTTAAGAACACCATGGGCCCCCGGGCCAAGTGGTATTTCTGAGGACCTACCAGGTAAATTACAGAAAATTTCAATCAAATCTCATTTTTGTGAGGCCCCTCTTCTCTCGAGGCCCCCGGGCCGTGCCCGGGTAGGCCCATGCGTTAAGACGGCACTGGTAAGAGCATCTCTCGCTAATAGAAGAAAGGACTATGAGAGGGAATTGGATTTCTTGATAGTGGAGAAAATAACAAATAGCACTCCCTCCCAAAAGTTAGAAGTGTCTATTGAGGGGGTGAGGGTGGTAAATTTAGCTGATCCAGAATTTAACGAACCGGGACAACATCGATATATTGTTGGGAGCTGAAATATTTTGTAACCTATTATTGACAGGACAAATTTCTCCTTGGGGCACCGATTTAATTCTGCAAAATACGGTGTTCGGGTACGTTGTAAGTGGCGCATTATCCAGTAAAGAGAAACAAACAATACATTGTGGATTAGTTCAGCAAGAGAATTTGGATAAAACGACAACAAAATTACGAACTGTTTTCAATGCTTCCACAATTACCACAAAGGGCAATTCTTTGAATTCTCTTCAGTATAACGGAGGAGTGATCCAAGAGGATCTTTTTTCAATAATGATCCGATTTAGGAAGCACGAGTTTGCTTTCATTGCGGACATCGAAAAGATGTACCAAATGATAAAAATTTATCCGAGTTAAAAAAGCCTTCAAAGAATTTTGTGGAAGGAAGGCAAGAACGAGCCCATAAAAATTTATGAGTTGTCAACTGTAACTTACGGGACAGTGAGCGCACCCTTTCTCGCCATGAGAACCTTGAAACAACTCGCGCAGGATGAAGGAAACAATTTTCCTTTGGCGGCTCCTGTCCTAACCAGTGATTTTTATATGGATGACGTCCTATCCGGGGCACCAACCTTGCTGGAAGCGAAAGAGCTTGAACAGCAACTGATAGGCATCCTCAATACTGCAGGCATGAAGCTGCATAAGTGGTGCGGAAATAATCCAGCGCTCATTCCAAAAATATATCCGGATTGTGATTATACCTTTTCCGACCCAAGTGAAATAAAGGCTCTGGGAATTTCCTGGAAGCCAAATGAGGATTGCTTCTCTTTCAGTGTGAAAGCTGACAGCAATACAGTATTCACCAAACGGAATGTTCTATCTACCATCGCAAGACTTTTTGATCCACTGGGATTGATAGGACCTGTGGTATCAAAAGCAAAAATTTTCATGCAGAAACTGTGGCTTCTGAAAATTGACTGGGATGATCCACTTCCAGCAAAAGAGGCACAAGAGTGGCACGAGTTCATCGAATCTCTTCTGTCTATAAATAACCTAAAAATAGATAGATATATTTTGATATCTGAGCCAACTACGATCGAGATTCATGGGTTTCAGATGCCTTTGAATCTGCATACGGGGCTGTTACCTATTGCAAGTCTACTTCATCTACCGGACGCGTGAGAGTAAAAATGGTTTCGAGCAAATCAAGAGTAGCTCCAATCAAACGTACAACTATTCCGCGGTTGGAACTGTGCGCGGCAGTGTTAATAGCTAAATTGATGAAGAGTATAGAGGCTTCACTGAAGCTCGATGTTTCAGCAGTGTATTTGTGGAGTGATTCTATGATTGTGCTGTCTTGGATCCACAAAGAACCACATCTTCTGAAAACGTTCTTGGCAAATCGTGTAGCTACAATACAGGAACTAACAACTGTGCAACAATGGAGACATGTTCCATCCGAAGAAAATCCCGCAGATCTCATTTCCAGAGGTCTAGCTCCAGAAAAACTGGAACAAAGTGTCTTATTGTGGAACGATCCAAAGTTTCTTATGGACAGTGAATACCCAAACAGAACGATCCCGTCAGTGGTCATACAAGATGACTTTCAACGTGAATTCAAAATTTGCAGTATGAGTGACAATATAGGTGATATACAAACTTTTAGTGTTTCAGTTCGATCATTTATCAGTGATTTTTTGAATCTTAGTAATGTGTATATTAAGATTGTTCGTATTTTGAGTTTTATTTTTAGGTTTCTTAATAATTGTAAAAACAAGAAAAATTATAGTCCTTTAGATGCTGAAGAAATTAATAATGCTGAGCGGCATCTTGTGAAATCGATTCAAGGTGAGGAGTTCAAACCAGAACTCAAAGGTCTGAAAGAAAAAGGTAAGGTCCCTTTCGACAGTCGGATAAAAAGTTTGAATCCTTTTGTGGACGAAAAAAGAATCTTGAGAGTTGGTGGCTGATAAAGCAATAGTGCATTGGGCTATAATCAGAAGTTTCCTATTCTATTGCCTACAAAACACCGATTAACCAAGTTGATTGTAAGTAGTGTACGCGGCGCTTTACCGAGATTTAAGCCCATTTCCGCCGCTAGATGGCGCCACCGGAAACGTTCTCGATTTTCTCGCGTTTTTGACCGACTTCCTTTTTTAGCCGGATTTCTCACCCCTCAAGCCAGACTTCCTGTCGCCTGGGAAAATGGCGGTATTTTTTCCGGATTTCACACCTCTCTAACCAGACTACTTTTCGCCTGGGAAATGTCCGATATATTTTCAAAATCGCGGTTGGTCCTATTTATTTGGAAAAAAAAACTAAAGGCTAGTGCGCTAACCACTGAACCAAATAGACTTGCTAGACAAATGCCTTATGAAATAAGTATATATGTTACCGGCAAAGTATGAAATCCAGGCATTGTATAGAATGCCTGGTCGTTTCAGGCAAAGTATGAAATACCGGTTTTATTCTATACTTTGCCTAGGCATTCTATAGAATGACTAGTCATTCTATAGAATGCCTAAACACAACCCAGGCAAAGTATGAAATATCTTCTTCCAACAAATCTCTTAAGGGGCGGTATAAAATATTACATAAAATTAAAATTTCACAGAATTTTCGTCATTTTTTCCCGGAAACGTTTCCCTTTCGCTCTCGTGAAAAAGGATCTGTGGAGGGGCGATATAAAATATTACAATTTCTTCGAATTAAAATTTCGCAGAATTTTCGTCATTTTTTCCCGGAAACGTTTCCCTTTCGCTCTCGTGAAAAAGGATCTGTTGAGGGGCGGTATAAAATATTACAATTTCTTCGAATTAAAATTTCGCAGAATTTTCGTCATTTTTTCCCGGAAACGTTTCCCTTTCGCTCTCGTGAAAAAGGATCTGTGGAGGGGCGATATAAAATATTACAATTTCTTCGAATTAAAATTTCGCAGAATTTTCGTCATTTTTTCCCGGAAACGTTTCCCTTTCGCTCTCGTGAAAAAGGATCTGTTGAGGGGCGGTATAAAATATTACAATTTCTTCGAATTAAAATTTCGCAGAATTTTCGTCATTTTTTCCCGAAAACGTTTCCTTTTCGCTCTCGTGAAAAAGGATCTGTGGAGGGGCGATATAAAATATTACAATTTCTTCGAATTAAAATTTCGCAGAATTTTCGTCATTTTTTCCCGGAAACGTTTCCCTTTCGCTCTCGTGAAAAAGGATCTGTTGAGGGGCGGTATAAAATATTACAATTTCTTCGAATTAAAATTTCGCAGAATTTTCGTCATTTTTTCCCGAAAACGTTTCCCTTTCGCTCTCGTGAAAAAGGATCTGTGGAGGGGCGATATAAAATATTACAATTTCTTCGAATTAAAATTTCGCAGAATTTTCGTCATTTTTTCCCGGAAACGTTTCCCTTTCGCTCTCGTGAAAAAGGATCTGTTGAGGGGCGGTATAAAATATTACAATTTCTTCGAATTAAAATTTCGCAGAATTTTCGTCATTTTTTCCCGGAAACGTTTCCCTTTCGCTCTCGTGAAAAAGGATCTGTTGAGGGGCGGTATAAAACATTACAATTTCTTCGAATTAATATTTTGCAGAATTTTCGTCATTTTTTTCCGGAAACGTTTCCCTTTCGCTGTCTTGAGAAGGGATCCCTTGAGGGGCGGTGTCGTCAAATTAAATTTTCACACGGTTTTCTTCCATTTTTCCGGGAAACCTTAACGTCCGGCTCTCTGGAGAAGGGATCTGTTTATAGGGTCGGTATTCTTATTCATAGTTGTAATTATAGTGATATAATTTATGCGTCGAAAAATAATTTCAATAGTTGATTTTAATAAAGTATAAAACTATAAGCATCTAAAAGTAGGCTTTGTAGATTCTACAATGTAGAACATTCGCGACAAACCACGGCATTCTTGCAAAAAAAGTCGGGACAGCCAAAATAAAGTGAAAACACGGGAATGTCCCGGGAAATGCGTGACATATGTGTCATATGCATAAGGTCACCACAAAACTTTGCTAAGTAGGCATATATTTTGCTATTTATCTTTTATGTTCACTGTCCCAAATTTGTTTTCAAAATGTCCCGTATTTTCGACTAAACTCACTTGACTCGCTGAAACTCGCTCAATCTTGACTGAAAACGTGGAGGAAGATAATTTTAATTTCTTACAAATCACGGTACGATTAATTATGATTGTAAACATAAACGTTCATGTCGTATATATATTTGTGACATGTTTCTTTTTTACATAACAAAAACAAGACATTTTTAAATAAATACCAATAACATAACATTTATTTCGTAAAAATACATTTTTATTTACAGCAATTTATTGTAGTCCTTCTTCGTACATACCCATCAGCATTTCTTTCCCATCAATTTTAACCATAATTATCAATTTTTCAACATTTGACAATTGTTTGAGAGATAGAATAGCAATAAGCAGGGTGACCATACATCCCGTATTTCTCGGGACAGTCCCAGTTCTTTTCTGTTTTCTTGCCGTCCCGACTTTTTTGCAGAAATGTCCTGAGTTTTCAAATATTTTCAACGAAGTCAACTTGACTTTTTATTCTTCAAATCAACGATTAAAATTATCTTTCCAGCTTAGAAATTACATCACGATAATGAGGCTTTTGGAATAGACATCATAATCATCATCAGCATTCTCAAAGGGAATCCCCCCCCCCCCGAGCCAAGATTATAGTGTTATTTTACAGGAAAAAAGGTAAAACCCCCTCAGAAGGTAAAAAAAATCTCAATTCCCCCTCGAGAAAATTCTGCGTACGCCTATGATCATCAGTATCACTTGGAGGGATAAGCACAGCATGCTTTTCCCATGGAAATCAATGTTAAAATTGCCGAATTTACCGTAGAAATGTGGAAATTTAGTAGGGTTTTCCGCCTCATCAATAATTTTAAAAGTTGAACTGAATTCTCGATTTTCGAAAAATTGAGTTCACTTAGAAATATGAAGCACAGAAAATTAAATATAAAATAATTAGCCGGACCTACTTTTGAGTTAGATATTCATGCAATAACATTGATTTATATCTTCTCAAGCACAAAAATGAGAATTAATACTTCTGTATTGTTTTATAATATCCAATATCATCAATCTATATAGTTTAGGATGTTTTGAAGTTAATTATGGGCCCATAAATTACCCTGAAGAAATTCCGCAGCTTTAATCAAGCATTTTTTGAAGCAAAAGCAAGCAAATCGATAACTTGAGCTTCAAGAAAATTTTCGAAATATCTAGCACCCATCAAAAAGAAAAAAAAAACCAATTCATTTCTGTTTCTTTAATTTTGATTTATGTCTTTCATGAGTTGCGCAGGAAGTCGCCATATTGGTTACCATGTATGTCTCTCCAGAAAAAGGGAAATATCACGTGATTCAAAAAGCCTCATTAAGAGACTAAAAACAAGAATATTCATCTCACACATTTGTCATGTTTTTTTTAATTCATTGCAATTTGAAGTGGCGCTTTATTTCTCGCGGTTGGCGAATTTTCAGTGATTTTAGCACGAGTTAACGACTTCGCTTACTTTTGACATCATTTAGCGATAATTGACATTGTCCCGCAATTTCCCGTATTTCGAATCCCAATTTCACGTATTTTTCTCGAGCAAATATGATCGGCCTAACAATAAGCAATTCTTTACTTAGAATCTCTACCTCCCGTATTTCCAACGATAAAATATGGTAAACCTACGTATACCAATTTGTTTTCCGTGACCGACATACCACGGTCACTTTCCCTCGAATAGATGAGTTAACGGGCGCTTTATACATTATATTTTTTGTTCATAAATCCGTAGATAAAAATTTCGGTTACTTCAAGACAAAATGATATCGCATAGTCCGCATTTGCAAGTTCCATTTATCAATGATGAAATATTAACAGTAGAAAGACGGAACGGGGGTCTTTTTGACCCTGTACGCTGTTTAAGCTTACATATCTCTGCTAAGAATAAACCGAACCACCTGGAATTTCTGGACTTTTCCTGAATTAGCATGTTCTTATTGTATATCAAAGCTTCCTTTCGTTACCTTTTTAACAACGAAGCTACGAGCGGATATACCTAGAATGACCGAAGGGGGTCATAGTGACCCTTAATTATATTCTAGCACATTATGCGGTAAATACTACTATCGTCGTCACAATTGATTTCTAAGTAGGTTATAATCCTTCTGAAAGTCTTTTTTGCATTTGACCTTGTGTGTGACCTTTCTTTTCCTCTCATTCTTATCTGCAAGTGTCGTCAGCAGGTGTGTCATTTTTGGTTTTTGTCAAGCATTCTTGCCATATTATCCATTAAATTGTTTATTCTGGGACGTAGAAAATTTGAGTGCATGTGATCTTTTCAAACAGTTTAGAACATAGTTTCAAAAACTTTTTGTTCCATCGCCCCCTTCTTCAGATAAATTTTTCCCTCATCACCCCCCAACTCAAGCGAACCCATAGGATCCTATGTTATACCGTGTCCGGAAAATTCACCGCCAGCAATTCACCGACAACAATTCACCGCCGGAAAATTCACCGACCAACAATTCACCGCTAGGAAAATTCACCGACCAACAATTCACCGCCATGCAATTCACCACTAGGAAAATTCACCGCTAGGAAAATTCACCGACTAGCAATTCACCGACAACAGTTCAATGCGAGGGAGTGAGCGATTGAGTTACTGAGTGAGTGACTGAGTGACCGAGTGAGTCAGTGATTGAGCGACCGAGAGAGTAAGTGATTGAGTGACCGAGTGATTGATCCAGTGACCGAGTGAGTGAGTGACCCAGTGAGTGACTGAGTGACCGAGTGAGTGACTGAGTGACCGAGTGAGTGACTGAATGACCGAGTAAGTAAGTGATTGAGTGACCGAGTGAGTGACTGAGTGACCGAGTGAGTCAGTGATTGAGCGACCGAGAGAGTAAGTGATTGAGTGACCGAGTGATTGAGTGACCGAGTGAGTGACTGAGTGACCGAGTGAGTCAGTGATTGAGCGACCGAGAGAGTAAGTGATTGAGTGACCGAGTGATTGATCCAGTGACCGAGTCAGTGTTTGAGTGACCGAGTGAGTGAGTGACTGAGTGACCGAGTGAGTGACTGAGTGACCGAGTAAGTAAGTGATTGAGTGACCGAGTAAGTAAGTGATTGAGTGACCGAGTAAGTAAGTGATTGAGTGACCGAGTAAGTAAGTGATTGAGTGACCCAGTGAGTGACTGAGTGACCGAGTAAGTCAGTGATTGAGTTACCGAGTGAGTGAGTGAGTGACCCAGTGAGTGAGTGACTGAGTGACCGAGTAAGTAAGTGATTGAGTGACCGAGTGACCCAGTGAGTGACTGAGTGACGAGTAAGTAAGTGATTGAGTGACCGAGTGAGTAAGTGATTGAGCGGGTGAGTGAGCAATCCAGTAGTGACTGAGTGACCGAGTGAGTATGTGATTGAGCGGGTGAGTGAGTGACCCAGTAGTGACTGAGTGACCGAGTGAGTAAGTGGTTGATCGAGTCAGTGATTGAGCCAGCGAGTAAATTGGTTAGTGAGTGATGGAGTGAGTGAATTGGTAAGTGAGGGAGCGAGTGAATGGTCAGTAAGTGAGTGAGGGAGTGAGTGAATTGGTTAGTTAGTTAGTTTTTAACGTAGTAGTGTCACAAATGATTAAAAAATCCGATTGTTCCGAAAACGTATTTATGATGAAGTGTTGATTTGAAGACACTTGGATCGGGCGTCCTCTTCGTCCTGGTGGTCGTCGCGCTTTGACATCGACATTCGGAACTGCTTTCAAGGAACGCGTAACGATTTACCAACAATTCTATAGAAGGATGGCATCGAGCGTTACAACAGCAATTATCTGCTCACCACCCAGATATATGGAAGTTCATCGGTGCCATAAAAAGAGAACAGAGTTTGAATGAAGTTCGGATGGAGCAAATTGTAAGTGGACAAAAACCATCACATTGATTAGGAGAAAGAAATACCGGGACTCTGCGCAGAGATTAAAGAATTTAGTTGATAAGTATCATCAAGGATGTGACATTAAAGACTGTTTGAGAGGTATAGCTCATAATGTATCATTTTAATTATGATATCAATATTTGTGAGAAATGAATATTTTTCTCCCGTTTTTTCTTACATTTGCGTGTTATCTGCTTTTCTAGATTAGTAGATTGGAACCCTTTAATTATAAATATGTAAGGAAGGAAATCATGTCGAATATTGTTAAATAAATACTGTATGTTTTGAATGAAATTTTTGTCAGATATTACTAATTAAATATTGTAGGTTTTGATTGAAAATTACCAATTAAATATGTATGTAATGAAAACTGTGTGAAAATTATCTTTCTAAAATACTCCTCTAACATTGCCCAAAAAGAATGTCATTTTTTATATCGTTTTTTGAAGCTGTGGTTCCGTGAGTTTCAGTTTTTGAAAATTTTATTTGTCACCCAAGAGTCCACTTATGTCCACCTTATGTCCAAGAATTGGATGTTTAAAACGAGATAATTTCATACGATTTTTGAACTCACGCATATAATTTTAAACAATATGAGGCTATGGCTTTCTTTTACCCGTTTTGCTGATTGAGAAAATTAAACTTATCTTTATATTCACTTTATTTCATTAATTTGTTTTCCAGCATCAGTAGTAGGACATAATTATATGGCCTCTACAAAACGAACTGCGTCGTAGTGAACTAATATGAGGTGGGGATCATACATAATCACCGGTAAATGTTAGAAAATAACTAAAAGAGCTCTAGAACAATATTCTAAAAGTGAAAGCAATACAGCCAGACTCGGTTATAACGCCGAAATCCCGCGAAATCTTCGATGTCGTTATAACCGAGTTTAACTGTATTTAAAATACTGGTTTTAATAGGTGTGGCATCATCAACAACCAATTTCAATCCACTGCTGGATGTAGGTGCTCTCCTTAGATTTCCCCTCAAACGAAATGCGATATTTTATGAAATTTTCGGAACTTCTATATGGTAATATTGCAACAAAAAATTAAACAAAAAATGCAAGAAAACTTCGACTATAAACGAGTAAAACCGTGACATTTTTCAAAAGGTCTGGATGGAGAAGAAAAAACAGAAAAACCGAACTGTCACGGAAAATACGAGACAAAATGCAGGACATGTGGTCACCGATGCCTAGACTAGATTTTTAAAGATTTGTAAAATCACCCCTACCAATAGCGAGCTCTAAATCCACCCCCGTCTTCAACATATAGGCTTGTGTCATCTGCGAATGAAATTATTTTACCGTTCTACTTAATTTTACATAAATCATTAATATAAACTAGAAATAATTATGACCCAAGGGCCGATCCTTGTGGGACTCTTTTCATTATATTTCAAATGTGCTGATTTTACCATTTATTATGGCAGCTTGTTTCTTATTGTAGTAATATGTTTTAAACCAATATAGTACATTACCTCATTTGCCTGCTGAGAAGTGTTTTTATTTGTTAGAATATTTAAATCAACATAATCGAATGTTCGTTTTAAGTCTAAGACTGTAAGTCAAATGTCAAAATTCAACCCCCCTAATAAAGGGGGGGGGGGTTCAAAGGTTATATGGAGTAATCATCACTGAGCCGAAATCCCTGAAGCCATAAATATAAAATTTAGTAAGCATTATATTTTATTACCAGTTGTTATCCGCGGCTTCGCTCTTGTGTGTTTTTGCAATCTCAAAATTACTCTCACCTCATAACCCCGATGGGTGATGAACTTTCAGAAATCCTGTCTTAGTGTGTATGTACATTATAAAATATAATACTAACTAAATTTCATATTTATGGCTTAAGCGACTTCGGCTCAGTGCTGATTGCTCCATATAACTTTTGAAACCCCACTTAGGGGGTTGAATTTGGAAAAATCCCTTCTCAATGAGTCTATATTACAATATTGATCTAATGTCATATTTATAGCTTCAGCTGTTTCGGCTCGGCATGATTTCAACGTTGACCGCCCCCTCCCCTCTTATGACGCCCTTAGGTTGTCGAATATGGAAAAACCATTTCTTAGTGAGTAGTGAGTCTTTACGTCGTGAAAAAAACTATTCACAAAATTTGATATTTACAGCTTCAGCGGTTTTGGCTCGGCGATGATGAATCAGTCAGGACATGGTATTTTATATACAGTACTAGGGGGCTCTGCTCCCCTACCACCTTTGGCGGCCAACCCCCCCCCCCTTTTCTCTTCATAACATATCTTGTTTATTTCGTTTCACTTCATCAGCGTGCTATGGAAAGGGACACGTGAAAGCACCAGCTTACAGAAGAAGCGAATTTTATAATAATAAAGCAACAAAAAACAAATGTGATTCATTAAGTAACCCCAGAAAACTTCCCCATGGGGGGTCCCCAAACTCCAATTCGTTGAATTGTAGTGGGGGTACTGACTATTTATCTCGGGCTACCGATGTCTTGCAAATTTTACAATGTTAAACAACAAAAATCAATGAGATTCATCCAGGGACACCCGAAATGAAACCTGTCAACTTTTCCATGGGGCCCCGACCTGAAGGCTTGTCGGACATACCCCCTGTGAGTGGCCACGAAAATTTTTAATTTTTATCAATTTTAAAACGAATAAATCCAGGGCCCACATCTAGTAACGGGGACCCAATACGCAGATATTTAGTGGGGCACCCAGACACTGGATTTATCTCGGGCTTCCGCTGTTGAAAATTCTACAATGTTAAATGACAGAAAAGAATGAGATTCATCCAGTGCCCCCAAAATGAAACGAGACCCCTGACTCGGAAGCCAATCGGGCATCCCCCTGTGAGGGCCACTGCAAATATTCATTTTACCAACGAATAAAATCCCGCAACCCGAATCCGTATCATCTGAATTTTTTCTCATAAAGTCATTATTTAAACTTTCCGCCATATCTTTAGGATATGGCACTTACTCACTCAATAGATCACTCACTCACTAGATCGCTCACTCACTCACGGACTGACTTACTCGCTCATTGAATCAGTAACCCACTCGCTCACTGAATCACTTACTCACTCGGTCATTCAGTCACTCACTGGGTCACTCACTCACTCAGTAACTCAATCGCTCATTCCCTCGCTAACTGACTCGCATCGAACTGTCGTCGGTGAATTGCATATCGGTGAATTGTTGGTCGGTGAATTTTCCTAGCGGTGAATTGCATGGCGGTGAATTGTTGGTCGGTGAATTTTCCTAGTGGTGAATTGCATGGCGGTGAATTGTTGGTCGGTGAATTTTCCTAGCGGTGAATTTTCCTAGCGGTGAATTGCATGGCGGTGAATTGTTGGTCGGTGAATTTTCCTAGTGGTGAATAGCATGGCGGTGAATTGTTAGTCGGTGAATTTTCCTAGCGGTGAATTGCATGGCGGTGAATTGTTGTCGGTGAATTTTCCGGCGGTGAATTGTTGGCGGTGAATTTTCCGTAAACCATGTTATACCCGTGGCTTCTATCGCCTCCTTGGCCCTTTCTATCGCCCACCAGGAGGCGATATTGCCCACTTTGGGAAACATTGGTTTAGAATGACAAGAAAACGTATATTTATTGAAGAAATACTCCAGGAGATGCAAAGATTAGATGAGAGAAACTCTGGAAGCAGTTATGATGAAAGTGCAGAAGAGCATAGACCTACCCTATGTCGAACTGTAGTGAAGAAAGTAGCGGTTCTGATGACGAAGATTTAAATCAATATAAAATTATTTCTCGGGAGCGGTAGCCCAGGTCGATAAGATACTCGCCTAAAGTACCAAAGGATGTTTAGAGGTGTCGCGAGTTTGATACCCGGTTCGTCTTTGTCAGAAAACTTTCCTGGCACAGGGGTACAACAGACACGGCGACTTGACCGCATGAAGTCCCTCATTGAGGAGTTAGTGCACCAACCTCTCGATGAGCTTAGAAACAAGCTTGCCGTTCGGAATCGGCAATAAATTGTAGGTCCCGGTCTAATTAGCTCTCGTGTGCAGAAAATGACCGTGGTGTGACTCATTATAACTCGTTGAAGCCACAGAAACGATCTAAGAAACTGTAGCAGATGGGAGCATATGGAAAATCATAGAACCTTCCTCAACTTTAGGATGTCGAGGATCGCAAAATATATTGAGAGAAAATCAAGGCCCCACATTTTATGCGCTCAAAAAACATAAATGAAAGTGTTCTGGGTTCGTGACGCCTTATTTTCTGCGACAAAATGATTCGACATATACAGAAGCTGAAGCCCATCGTCGTCTAAATAAAACTTCTTGGTCAGTTTCTTTGCTTGAACTGGATGCAATGATATCCATTATGTATGCAAGAGGTGCAAAAAACTTCCTACTGAATTCATTGTGGTCGTCGAGATTTGGGGTCCTCTATTTTTTCCCCAAACAATGACAATATATCGTTTCAAAGAAATTTTGAAATTCATGCAATTCGATGTGACCAATTTTCTCTTGCATGTTCACTATGGATTTCATTCATAGAATACAGTGCGACTTGCTACAAAACAGGGCCCAATCTAACTGTGGACGAACAACTTCTACCCTCAAAAGCAAGATGTCCATTTACACAGTATATCCCAAGTAAGCCAGACAAATTTGGGATAAAATTCTGGCTTCTTGCCTGCGTTGATTCCAAATATATTCTGAATGGACAGAAAATCAGTTTCGATTACATTGGGACAGATAACACCAGACCAGCAAATCAACTTGTCTATGAACATGTAATTCGATTAGCCAAACCTTATCTAGGAGAACGTCGAAACAAAACAACAGATGATTATTTTACATCACTGAGATTATGTGCAATTTTGAAAAGGACAGGCTTGGTTGGGACCCTTCAAAAAGACCGTCGTGAGGTACCTCCAACTGCAAAAACAGGAACACAGGATCTATACTCGTCGATAGTATTCAAAACTGGAACTGATATCATGATGACAAAAAATTAAAAATGTCTAGTTCTGAGTTCAATCCATACTGATGTAACTATCAACGAAAACGTGAAAAAGACCCCAGAAACAGTTGCCTACAATAACGAAATTAAATATGGAGTCGACATCGTGGATCAAATGGTGCGATTATACACCAATAAGGATGGAAGTCGTCGCTTACTAATGCATGTTTTCGGCAAAAATTACGAACCTCAACAGATCCTTTTTCGCGAGAGCGAAAGGGAAACGTTTTCGGGGAAAAATGACGAAAATTCTGCGAAATTTTAATTCGAAGAAATTGTAATATTTTATACCGCCCCTCAACAGATCCCTTTTCACGAGAGCGAAAGGGAAACTTTTCCGGGAGAAAATGACGAAAATTCTGCGAAATTTTAATTTGAAGAAATTGTAACATTTTATACCGCCCTTCAACAGATCCTTTTTCACGAGAGCGAAAGGGAAACGTTTCCGGGAAAAAATGACGAAAATTCTGCGAAATTTTAATTCGAAGAAATTGTAATATTTTATACCGCCCTTCAACAGATCCTTTTTCACGAGAGCGAAAGGGAAACGTTTCCGGGAAAAAATGACGAAAATTCTGCGAAATTTTAATTCGAAGAAATTGTAATATTTTATACCGCCCTTCAACAGATCCTTTTTCACGAGAGCGAAAGGGAAACGTTTCCGGGAGAAAATGACGAAAATTCTGCGAAATTTTAATTCGAAGAAATTGTAATATTTTATACCGCCCCTCAACAGATCCCTTTTCACGAGAGCGAAAGGGAAACTTTTCCGGGAGAAAATGACGAAAATTCTGCGAAATTTTAATTTGAAGAAATTGTAACATTTTATACCGCCCTTCAACAGATCCTTTTTCACGAGAGCGAAAGGGAAACGTTTCCGGGAAAAAATGACGAAAATTCTGCGAAATTTTAATTCGAAGAAATTGTAATATTTTATACCGCCCTTCAACAGATCCTTTTTCACGAGAGCGAAAGGGAAACGTTTCCGGGAAAAAATGACGAAAATTCTGCGAAATTTTAATTCGAAGAAATTGTAATATTTTATACCGCCCCTCAACAGATCCTTTTTCACGAGAGCGAAAGGGAAACGTTTCCGGGAAAAAAAGAAAATTCTGTGAAATTTTAATTTTATGTAATATTTTATACCGCCCCTTAAGAGATTTGTTGGAAGAAGATATTTCATACTTTGCCTGGGTTGTGTTTAGGCATTCTATAGAATGACTAGTCATTCTATAGAATGCCTAGGCAAAGTATAGAATAAAACCGGTATTTCATACTTTGCCTGAAACGACCAGGCATTCTATACAATGCCTAGGCATTCTATAGAATGCCTGGATTTCATACTTTGCCGGTAACATATAAAAATAGTAGTACGTATATTAAATATATTAAAAAAACGTCGCCCCTAATTTTGATGTGCCTATGATCGACGATCGTCCACGGAGTTATTGGTGAAAAGGGCGAATATTGTGAACCATATCTACTGTTTTTCAATTATTTTCCACAAACCTTTTTTTTTTTTTAAATAAATATTAAAATTTTTTCTCAAGATGGTCGATCACGTGACCCACGTTGATGACGATACTAGATGGCAGCACTACCGATATTTAACTTCCGTGAAAATTATTCACTATGTCGTTTTATAAAAGATTTTATCAAATGTCCCAATTTTCTCTTTGGACATGAAGTTGTATTAGAAATGAATTTAAAAGGGAAAAAATTAAGTCGCCAAATTACGGCGAAAATGTCAATTTTGGCACCAAACTAACCAAGATTTTTCTCTAGCTGTTTTCAATCCTCAAGTTTGAAAAGATATAGTTCGTTTCTGGTTGATGATGATGCTAATTAACCACTAGTGTTCAAATTATGCTGCTTCGAGAAAAGCCTTTTTATAAAAAAAATAGCCAAGTTAATCAAACATGATCCAAAAAAAAAACCGCTCACTTTCCAAGCATTATTATTTTTACCCATCGTCTTTGGATCTTTAAGAGATTAGATACCAAAAATATGCACAAAAAAAAACACACGCACAAGTTTTCATTGTCAACATTTTTATATTTCCTTCCATAACGAAACGAGATTTGTAACAGCACCCTTAAAAAGCTTATTCTTTAGACATCACTCCTTATACCACATAAATAAGAAAGATATTGTGTCTTCCCGGACTTTATTATTTTATTTCTATATTCCATTCAGCCAATTAAAAATTATTTATTTCACTTGTTTCACTGATATTATTTTTTGAATTTAAACCTATTTTTAGTTTTTCATTATGTCACTTTATTCATGGCTTTTATTTTATCACTTTTATTTTTATTTCTTTATTCACTTCAAACACTTAGAAAATTTATTTATTTCACTTTATTTTATTTTATCCAACTTATTCTATATGTTTTACTTTATTAATTATTCAAATTTTTATTCAAAAATTTTGATATTTTCTTTATTTTATTATCTTTTTCATTTCGTTTATTTTTTAATCATTCAAAATTTTATTTTTTAATGTTTCATCGTTATTATATTATCTATTTGGTTTTATTATCTTTGTGTCAACATTTTATTTTCATTTCTTTATTTTTTATCGTTATTATTTCATCTATATCGTTTTTTCACTATCTTTGTTATTTTCATTGTTTTTTTTTAAAATTTAAACCTACTTTTAGTTTTTCATTATATCACTTTATTCATGCTTTTATTTTAACAATTTTATTTTTTATTCACTTCAAACACTTACAAATTTATTTTGCTTTATCCAACTTATTCTCTATTTAATTATTCAAACTTATATTCGAAAATTTAATTTTTTCTTTATTTTATCTATTTGATTTTATTATCTTAGTGTCATAATTTTATTTTCAGTGTTAGCTTATTTTTTCATTTATAGTTTATTTTTATATTCCATTCACAACCACTTAAAAATTATTTATTTCACTTGTTTTAGTTCACTTTATTTCCATTGATATTATTTTTTAAATTCAAGCCTTTCCAACTTATTCTATATTTTACTTTTATTAATTATTCAAACTTTTATTCAAAAATTTTAATTTTTCTTTATTTTATCTATTTGATTTTTATTATCTTAGTGTCATCATATTATTTTCATTTCGTTTACTTTTCAATCATTCAAAATTTTATTTTTTAATGTTTCATCGTTATTATATTATCTATTTGATTTTCATTATCTTTGTGTCAACATTTTATTTTCTTTACGTTTTTATCGTTACTATTCATCTGCTGCATTTATTGCAACTCTTAAAAGGTTCACTTCTCGAAGAGGAAAGTGTGTTAAGTTGTATTCAGATAATGCAAAAAATTTTGTGGGAGCAAATGTTGAGCTCACAAGGTTATACAATCTTGTAGCTCAACCAGATGAGGACCTTGCTGGCTATTTATCCTCGGATGTAATAGATTGGAAATTCATTCCTCCCCAAACACCAAACTTCGGTGGTCTTTGGGAAGCAGGAGTGAAATCTTGCAAATACTACTTAAAACGAACCATCGGCCAGACAAGGCTCACTTACGAAGAATTTCTTACTGTTTTGACTCAAATAGAGGGAGTCCTAAATTCTAGACCAATATCTGCCATGTCAGAAGACCCAAATGACTTGGAGGCCCTAACACCTGGTAATTTTCTTATTGGAAGACCTATCACCTCACTTCCAGAACCAGAGTTGACTTCGGTGCCAGAAAAGCGGCTTAAGGCCGGGACCTGACTACGGTGCGGTTGCCGTTGGGGGGGAAGGCATCATCTATAGTTTTATTCTGTCAACGCACAGATACAACTGCAACCGCTGAGGGCGGTTTTTTCAACCGAGGAAATCCACATTTTTCTGGACGGTTGGGGTAACCGGGAAGCTGCCATAATGTATTGAAAAGGCTTGAACACCCTGATGACGGTTCAGCTGGACTCGCGGTTGCTTTCTTCCATTGTCTATTCAGTGGTTTGACAAGGAGGGTGATGGGATTTCGGATGCACTGGACAAAGGAATTGCTCTTCTTCTCAGGCTGCCATAAAACATGAGGGGAAAAGACAAATTCGAGGAACTGTATGGTGTAGTTCTATTCGACAGAAACTAGTTCTTTGTTTGGCGCTCTTGCACTGATAACAAAAAAAATCCAATGAAGAAAAAATTAAATTTTTCTAACTAATAAATTTTTTTTTGCTTTCCTACATGAGCATACATTAAAACTCGATTATAATGACATTCATAAAGTAACGTGATTACGCCGTTAAAACTAAGATATATATTTTAAAATACTTGAATGAAATGCATTGGATCCCGATTATAACGTTTTAGCAAAAAAACCAATTAGTATCTCATCCAAAAAGTACAAATTACCGGGGGCCCGACCATTGCTAATAAATTCATAAAAAATTATCAGAAGTATGTATGAATCGGGGAGGAAATATGTCCCTAAGAGCTGCATTGTGTGTTTGCACTTTCTTTATTCTATCTTTTTGGTATTTATTTTTGTATCGTATATGAATGTGGCTGTCTATCTGTTATTTTTGCAATGAAAAAAATATCTAGATAAAACGTTGCATGCGGGTAATATCGAAGACAAGACAATTTTCACAACTACCGTTCTTTTCAAGCAGTTTTTGATTTACATACGCACACAAAGCCGCAACTAGGAAGAGCGGGTCCATTCTACAGGGTGCTGAACTAGAGGGGCGCCGAATTACCCCTTTAACCCCTCCTTCTAACCTTTCCTTACCCGGGGACGCCAAAAGCTTGCTAGCTCCAGTTAAAAAAGCATCCAGCTGCAGCCCTGTATGTACCTTAAATCTTGCAACATACATATTGATGTACAGGGCCACAACGACATGCGTGGTCAGCCGGGGCAAGCACACATTCTGGCGCCCCCTTTTAATATTGAAGGAGAGATGAAAGGATAACATTTGCTCACCCCTCTGTCTCGGAGTTCGGGGCATCAGTCAGTGTCGTCTTAACGCATGGACCCACCCGGACACGGCCCGGGGGCCTCAAGAGAAGTGAGGTCTCACAAAAATGAGACCCGGTTGAAATTTTCTAGGATTTACCAGGTTGGGACTCCGGAAAACCACTTGCCCCGGGGGCCCATGATACTCTTAAGACGGCCCTGGCATCAGTCCCGCCTGCTTCTCCCTAGTTTCGGCCCTGGTGCCGTATGTACATGGTGTTAAGCGGGCCGGGATTGCAAGTTCGGAGGGGCGGCAAAATTTTTTTCTTGACCATCAACAGAAATAATTTTTTCCTTAATTTTTTTTGGAACATGGGGTTTCCCGAAATTATAATTATGATTAATTTCCATAAATTAGAAACTGAGTTAATTGGAAATTTACTTTAATTACAAAGAAAAATTTGCTAAATTCATGTCCAATTTTTTGAAACTTCAATAATATGTTATTTGAATAGCCAGTCATCATATACAAAAAAAATTGTGCGATTTGGTCTCGAATTGTAAGAGTGGTCAAAAATGGACAACTTTTGGGTTGTCTTCAACTCCGAATTAACTTCAAACGGCAAATATTGTTACAGAAAATTAAATATAATTTAATTACCTGAAAATTTTTATTAGTATATACAGTAAAACCCCTATTTTGCGGACACTGACAGGACTAAAAAATTCGTCCGTGAAAGAGGGGTGATCGTTAATCAGGGGTTTGAAATACATACTTTTATATATTATAAAACTGTAAATTATTATTTGGCCGTAAAAGAGGGGGGTGACCGCATCTGAGGAGTGTCCGTTAAGAGGGGTTTTACTGCAATGCAACTTATGAGCACGAATTTGCGTGATAATCGTAGCCAACTTCAGCTTGGCGAAAATAATTCAGCCAATCCCGAGATGTCACGTGCCATTAAAAAATAAAAATGCCCGGTTGCTAACAGCAGTGTGTGTTTCACGCGAAATTCCACGGTTGCTGATAAGATCAACCGCGCCAGCCGAAACGTAGTGTGCCGTTAGCCTGACCGATGGCAACAAACAACCAGGGGCGGTGTTAGGGCAGTGCGACCGGTGCAGTTGCACCAGGCGCGAAATGAGAAGGGGCGTCGAAACGCGTTAAATATACATTACTAGAAAAATATCTTTAAGGAACTTATTTAAAAAATAACTAAAATATACATGAAAAACGATCGAGAGGAAAAAAAATTGGAGGTTTCTGTGTAAATAATATTACGGTTATTTTTCGAAAAGAAAATAATCGATTGGCAGTGCACCTATAGATGTACAGTACATAGTGATTTTGGTCAGATAAAAATACATGCTCTTTCTCTCTCTCTCTCGAGCTTTTTTCGTTTTCCCCTGCAGGAGATTTTTGGGGCTGTGTTGTGGGGAGTATTACAAGAATTGAAGGTGTCTTCTGATGTGGGAAAGATTTTGAGCCAGAGGCCTTTCATGCCTCTTTTTTCCCAACTTGTATTACTTTTATTAACCAGTCTCCCGACTCGCCAGACTTTCGTATTACTTCAACCAAGAGCAGCTCGGTGGACTGGGTGTGCTCTAGAAGGGAGTCTAATCCGAAGTGAAAGGGCAAAAAAATTAGGAAAAATTATGTGTGCCCGCTGTAAGAGGGGCGCCAAGTCTGAAGTAGACAGGGCGAGAAAAGTTAGGAGAAACTATTTCTGCCCCCTCTTGTAGGAGCACCAAATCTGGCGAAAAGGGTGAAAAAAATTACAGAAAAGGATTTCTGTTCGCTGTAGGAGGGGCGTCATATTCAAAGAGGAAACGCAAAATAATAATTAGGAAAACTTATTTGTGCCGTCTCTGTGTGTGTGGAAGGGGCGTTAAGTCCGAAGTAAAAGGGCGAAAATATTGGAAAATGATTTCTGCGCGCTCTAGAAGGAGCGCCAAGGTAAAAGGGCAAAAAAGAAAAATACTCGACATGTGATGTGTTATGACATAAAATATCGCTGTTCCTTTGAACGCATCAAAACGAAAATTGTAACAAACCGTACATACACAACTGAACATCTTTTCGAAGTTTCATGGATCTTGTTCCAGATATCCGATGAGTAACAGTAAAGCCTCCCATGTTGGAAATTCAATTTGATTCTTTTAAACAGCTTTGCAAACCATATTCCGCAATCCTACCCCCCCCCCCCAATTCTGTTTTTGAAACTAAGAAAAAAGTTTGAGGTGCAAAATATGCGTTGCTTTATTCCATTGATATCGTTGTTCCTAAGATATGCTTCACAGCATTGTTTTGCACGTTGGTAAGGTACTAGGTGTAAGAGCGATGATATGTCTCACCAAATAGATCTATTAATTAAATAGTGTGCCAGTTGATTAAAACATGCAATTTTTCCACGATGTTATACATTATTTGGGAATACGAATCATAGTGTGAACTTAATCGAGCTGCCCGTAACTGTAAGGTAAGCTTATATATTAATTACGATTTGAGGGACAGTTGGGAAACATATTGGATACAAAACATATTGGAAAACATTTGGATTGGCGCCGCGAAACCAGAAGAAAAGAAGTTCTGGAACTAAAAGTTCTTAGGAAATGGAAAGATAACATCTGAAGGAGAGAAATGCGAGATTTTCCAGGAGCAGATTGAGTGGTCTTTTCTTGCCATTAAAAGACGTAGGAAGAGCAGTTGGAAGTTACGATTAGCTGAGCAAATTTGAAATAATAGAACCATAGATCGAACTCCTTTTTCAGAACAGTTCTCTCTGTACAAGTCTCACAAACACCAATCGTCTCGGTAAGTTTGATAAATTTTGCAGCATTTATCACTTTTACCGGTGATTATGCATAATCCTTTCACATCCTGTATGCACAAACGTGCGGGTGGCTTCTTTTCACTTTAGATATTCTTTTTTTAACATCAAGGATGTTCAGCCCAACCTTCAAGAATTGTGCGTTATCGTTGAAATTAAAGCCGAAGTCCCTGAGGTTAAAAAAAAAAAATCGACAGAGTGAAAAAAACAACCCCTTCCCAGTGCCGTCTTAATGCATGGTGCCCACCTGGGAGCTGCCCGGAAGCCTGAAGAAAGGAGGGGCCTCACGAAAATGAGATCTAGTTAAAATTTTCTAGAATTTACTAGGTAGGGCCTCAGAAAAACCACTTGGCCCGTAGGGGGCATGATGCTCTTAAGACGGCCCTGTCCCTTCCCAGGGCCGTAGCGTGCTTTCTCGGGAGCAGTAGCTCAGAAAAAGGAGGAGTTACAAGCGCGTCCCTCTCCCATTCGGCTCGGGGCACCACCTAAGTTGCCTCAGAATAGTTACGGGCTTGTCCAAGTTGTAGGGCCCTGTGCTTTAGCTGGTGTTTGCTTGCCCTTTCTGTTTCTTAGTACTGGGTTTGAAATGGATAATTTCAAATGAAGTTCATGAGTCTTATAAATATGGAAGAAATCATACTTAATTTCACTTTAATTTAAGCACTTTTATTATCAGCTTTGCCCGTACGTGATGCGTGCACTACATGAATTTTACCATAAAATTAAATTAAAATAAGTATGAAGTATAAGTATGAATAAGTATGATCCTTTGTGATGAGTATCCTGCATAAATGAGTGACGTTTTGCTTTTTTAATGTTTATAAATCTCGTAATTAAATCAAACAAGTTGGGTTTTTATGCTTGTTTACTAGTTAAATAGCAGTAATCCCATTCTAGAAGAAGCTTTTCCGACTTCTTCGTCCCTTAATATCCAACCAAGAGGAAGGGGGGGGGGGACGATCACCACGCCTAGAGTCTGATAATATGATAGAATGAATGTCTCGTATTTTACGGGACAGTAATGACTAGCAAAAATTGCCTCCTCTGACACATCGCTGTGTATTTGAGCCTTGGGGGGGGGGGCGCTGACTAACGTTTTTGCACCGGGTGCCACTAGGTCTAAGACCGGCCCTGGAAACAACGAAATTCGTGCAAGTCATTTGGAAAAAGGTGGCATCGAGAATATTTGAGTACATTACAACAACGGAATAAGTGGTTCTTCGAAAAGGAAAACGTAAAAATAGGTGACATGGTCATTGTTAAAGCGTACAATTTACCTCCTTGTAAATAGTCTATAGGTCGAATTACGGAAACATATCCTGGAAAACAGGATAACAGGATTAGAGTTGTTTCTGTGAAAACGGCTTCAGGCACATATAAGCGACCTATTTCAAAATTGTGTATTTTACCTATGGAAAATTAATGTAAATATCGTATATTATGCTTTTATTATGTATCGGAAAGTGTTGATTTATAATGTAATTGAGTGCGTGTCAATTTTCTTAATTCTGTGTATTTAGTTAAAATTTGTATTTGTTCAGGTTTTGAAACGATTAGTTTTACATATTATTACATTATAATTGCAATTGGTTGAATGTTCAAAGAACATTGCAACGCCCGGCGGTATGTTGCTGCGTAATAATAACAATAGTAAAAAAGAAGAAGAAAAGTAAGGAGAGAGCAGAGGTCAAAGGGAATGACAGAGCTCCCAAAGCAAAAGCCAAAGCATGGGGATTTCTGGCAGTGCCTGTCATATGTGACACTAGCTGCCCTCATGTCGGCCCGCGGGGGGCCGTTGTGAAGAGTAAGGCAAGGGAGCAATTGTATGTGTAATTGTGTAGTGCGTGTAATTGGTCAGAGTCCGGGAATTAGGTCTACGGTAATTAAATTTAATTAATTAACCAGGAAAAATTTAACATGTCTTTCCGAACTTGTTAGTCATATTACTTATTAATATTTTCGGCAGGAAAAGTGAACTGCTTCTGCGGCGCCATCTTGGTTTCGCCGTGCCTCATCCTCATTGGTCGGATTGAGTTGCATGTCAGGGATTGGCTGAAATGAGAGAAATACACAAAAATACAATTTATTAATTCAAAATTAGTTAGAAGGTGAAGAAAAAAGAGGAATAGAATTAGTATTATTAAAAAGTATCGAAATGGACAGATGAAGAAGATATTTTTTCATTTTTTGCGAACTCCAATATTTCTATTGAAATTCAATTTTTAAGTTTTTATGGGATTTTTTAGAAAATATTCTCGAGAAAGATGGGTGAATGAAAGGAAGAAAAAGATAGGTTTTTGCAAACACTAAAGTTTGCTCAATTAAGTCGGAGCTGATCGCTGCTCCTCGGCTTCCACAGTCTATTTTGCAATCATATTGCCAGCTTCCTTCACGAAACGCTGAAGAATTGCTCTTTTTTCTTTTTTGGAGCTTCGCTGAGCAATATTCTGCATGCATGTTTTTGCAAAATTGAACAAGTCCTGAGCTGAGGAAGTGCTAGCTGAAGATTCAGAGTCCGAGTCAGAAGTGGTCGACCGAGACGTCGACGACGACGTATCCTCTTCCGTCGTGTGACTGGATTCCTGGTGTTCGCTGCTTCCCTCATCATCAGCGGTGGTGGTGGCATTTGCGACGCCGGCCTTACCGACGGTAGGCTTCGGGGAGCAACTTGGCCTTGGCCCATCGCTTCCGGTACGGGGCTGGGTCGGCTGCTTCATCCGTTGGCTTGACAGAGCTCCCCTCCCGTTCCCAGGGAGAGAGAGAGAAAAAAAAGTTTTGGTGTGAGTTGAGACCTCGAGCTGGTCAATTGTACAAGGATTCCCTAGATCGGGATTTCGTGCTAGTTCATTTGTTTATATTTGTGAATTAAAATTATCGCAAAATTGTTAAAAGTGTTTACAGTCCACTTTTTTCGAGTGAGTTATCGTTCAACCTGTTTCGAGTATAATTGCTGAGGTTTTGTTTGAAATGATAAAGAAAGTTGTGATTTGTTTAGAAGAAATAGGTTATAAAGCAATAGTAATTTGCACTGATAATAATGCTATAAATGGGAAAGCGATTTCCTATTTCAATGATCCCCCTAAACTATCTATTGTTTATAAGCATCCATACAACCAAAGCAGACCTTTATTCTTTATATTTGATCCTGTTCATATAATTAAATGTGTCAGAAACAATTGGCTGAACCAAAAGAATGCAGGTAAATGTATGTTCTATTTGGATTTTGACAATTTTACTTGCATTAGAACAGCATCATTTGAAACATTGCGAAAACTTCACTCAGTTGAAAGTGGCCATTTGGTGAAGTTCGCATATGGGTTGTCTGCTAAAGCTCTTTCGCCCACTAATTTTGAGAGGCAGAATGTTAAGCTAGTGCTCCAGATTTTTAATGAGCATGTCATGAATGGTATGGAGCACTTAGGTGAAATAGAAGGTGTTCTCCATGTTTCAGATACATCAAATTACATAAAGATCATTTACAAATGGTGGTGTATCATGAATGTTAAAAGTAGATTCAAAGGGGAGCATAAAAGGGATCTTTTTCAAGAACCATTAACGAATGACAAACAAAAAGAAAACAACCAGTATTTGAACAAATTTTACATTTGGTTGAAAGCCTGGAGGGATTCAAAGTACTCAATTGGATCTCTAACTCGGGAAACATTCGCTAGCTTACAACATAGGTCTATGCTCAGGGGCGGTATTAGGGCAGTGCGACCGGTGCAATTGCACCGGGCGCCAAATGAGAAAGGGCCCGAAACGCGTTAAATATACATTACTCGAAAAATTTCTTTAAGATACGTATTTATATAAAAATGTAACTATAAAATATACATGAAAAATTACGGAGATGAGATTTTTTTTTCAAAAAAAAACACAAAGGTTTGAGTGTATATAATATTACGGTTATTTTTCGAAAAGAAAATAACCGATGGACGTTGCACTTGTATACGTACAGTACATAGCGATTTTGGTCAGATAAAAGTAATCTCTCCCTCGAGCTGTTTCGTTTACCCCTGCAAGAGATTTTAGGGGGTGCGGGGAGAAGCAATTTCTTTGTCTGTTGTGCAGTAAAAAATAAAAATGATGGAGAAGAGAGAGAGAGAGAGAGAGAGAGAGAGAATCGCCCTCGGTCACCCAATTTTTCTACTAACGAGAGCAAAAGTTGTGTTGTGGAGAGTATTACACACACAGGAATTGAAGGTGTCTTCTGATGTGGGAGAGATTTTGAGCCAGAGGCCTTTCATGCCTTTTTTCCCGACTTGTATTACTTGTATTAAAAACGCAGAATCGAATCGCCAACACAGTACAGTATTCCGAAAAAAAGAAAAAAATTTAAGAAAACAAATGAATGAACTAAAACCTATGATTAGCTGACCATTTTAAATAGGGATCCTGTACTTGGGCCTCGTTCCTACCTGTCACACGAGGCGAAACAAAAATGTGCTCACACGAGAAACCTCGTGCACTTTAGCGCCCCCGATCACTGGCCTGTCTCCCGACCCGCCAGACTTTCCTATTAGTTCAACCAGGGACAGCTCGATGGCACTGGGTGTGCTCTAGAACAGTGGTTCTCAACCTTTTTGTGTCCATGGCCCCCTTTCAACCATTTCTCATTCCTGTGGCCCCCTTGCGAACATGAATAATTTTCTACTCCCCCTTCCTTTCTTCCCCCCGTTTTCCCATTAGAAGATAATTATTCAAAAATTGTTGGAAGTGTACATATTTTTGAATTTAATTTGATTAATTTTTAATTTATGAAAGTAACGAAAAAGCAAAATAAACATAATAGAATACAGTAAAAACAGAATAAATCCCTTGGGGTCACAAAGGGTCTGTATCATAGTAATGTTACTTTTTGTGAAGTTTATTGTTTTGTGTTTTTCTCAGTTTGATTTGTATGTTTTATGTGTTGTGTCAGTCCAATTAAAAAATATATGTTTTTAATCAATGTAAACTCTGCGCTTGAAGACGGCACAATGCCATCAAGTTACTGTACTGGATGAAAATTTTATTTTTTCCAAATTAGTTTTTTTTTGTGTAAAAGATTATGGTTTCATTGAGAAATGTCAGTTGTATCTTCCAAAATATGCATTCCTATAATGATAAAAATCGCAAAAAGTGGTAGCAAGCAGTTTTATTAATTTTATTCTCTTCGTGCGGATAAAAGTAGTAATGAGGGAGTAGCCACACAAACGAATCACAATTGAAAAGTTCAACCTTCCACATCTTTTTCAACAATAATACATGTATCAAAGATATAGGTTAATGTTGTAGCCCTACTATGAATTTAAAAAAATGAACTAAAATACGTGTGAAAATTTTTTAAATATTTGTTTGAACAATTCATTCCAGAGAAATCATGTACGCAGTGACAAAACTGTTCGTTTTCATTATCAGGATTTCAAGCCCATCGGAAAATATAAATAACTGGCTATAATACCAGGCGTTGCCCGGGTTTTCTTCAATTAGGCTTTTTTGGATCATGTGGTATCTCCCTCTATCTTTGAGGGACATGCAAACCGTGTCTAAGTTAACCAATATGGCGACCTCCTGCGAGTCTCATAAAATAAACAAATCTAGATTTAAAGAAACGTAGAAATGGATTTTTTTCCCATTTTTTAAGGGGCTCTAGGTATTTCGATCGCCCCCCCCCTTTTGAACTTCAAGTTATCCATCTCTGTATGTTTCTGCTTCAAAAAATGCTTAATTAAAGGGAACCCATAATTAATTTTAAAACAACCTAAATTATATGAATTTATGCAGTTGAATATTAAAAGACAATACGGAGACATTCATTTTCATGCTTGAGAAGATATAAATAAAAAGTTGAAATCAATATTATTGCATGGATATCCAACTCAAAAGTAGGTCCGGCTAATTACTCCATATTTAATCTCCTGGGCTTCGTATGTCTCTAAGCGAACTCAATGTTTCAAAAATCGAGTATTTAATACAATTTTTAAAATTATTGATGTGACAGAAAACTCTATGAGGATTTCTATGAGGATCACCCTTTTCCTGACCATCAAAGCGATGCTGATGATGATTACGACGTCATTCAAAAAACGTCACCACTGGGAGTATTGAAAATGTGGCAAACCATTATAAAGGCATAAATATTATACATATACTAACAGCGTTGAAGAAATGACAAACCGTTGTAAAGGCATATACACGTCTTAAACGCATTGCTAGGGAACCACGGTAACCAAAGTAAACGTTCGGAAAGTGATTGTTGAGGCCCAAAAACCATTGTTGCCCTACGTTTTTTTTCCCATTTGGGGCATTTGCCTGGCTCTAACGAAATTTTAAAGTAGCCTATCGTTTAAGTCGGGTCCCATTTGGTATATATGCAAAATTTGACGACGATCGATATAAAATTTTATATTTGTATAGAGAACATACACACACACAGACAGAAAATCAATTTTATATATAGATTAGATTTTCAAAAAAAAAAATTATCAGTTGGTTGACTTCAATTTCGATGCGGTGAAAATCTGATATTTCATTGGATGACAAGCTACCTTTAAGTGGCTCTTTGGTTCATAATGTGGCCGCTCTCTCACAGGCGAACGAAGCAACGTGCGTGTTGGCTTAAACACAACACAATATTTCACATAACAGTCCATACTATATTTAATATACAAGGCGCGTAAGTAACGGGGCATAGGACATTTTACTGGCGAACCATTGGTTCTAGAGACATACTTCCAGTTGGAAAAGTACCCGAATAATGTGTAGTATTCAGATATTTGATTCATGTTGCCAGGAGTTACAGAGCCATTAAAATAAAAATGTTAACTTTTTATGCGGACAACCTGTGCCCCAAACCCAAATGGAAAGTTGTTTCCTGGCCTACAACAAAAAAATTCAACGTGTCTAAGTTCAAATTTTCACTGAGATATTCGAAGAAAGTTAGGAAAAAACAGCATTAAATGAGGGGAAACCATTTTACCCGCATTGAATGCTGTTTTTTCCCAAATTTCCTCAATTTTTCGAATTCGCATGTCTCGGTGAATATTGCACTTAAAAACGTGAAATTATTTTAGTTGGCATCGGGAAAGACAAAGCAACAACTTCTTAATTGGGTTTTTTGGCACACGGGGACGGTATAAAATTTTTTATTTTTTTTTATTTTATAACTGTACAACCCCTTACAACATGAATGACATATCTGAGTTGGACACGTGATTTGGATACTTTTTCCTAGTTGGGTATGTCTCTAAGATTAATGGCTCACCAGTAAAGTGCCATACGCCCTGTTACCCATGCAGCCTCAAAATACACGTAAAAAAATAGTTTGAGACGAAATACAGTCAACTCTCATTTTAACAAATACCTTTATAACGGGAAAAATATCGTTTTAACGAAAACTTTTCTAATTCCTCGGATAGGTTTATATAGGAACAATATAAAAATCTGGAATTTCTTTGTAACGAAATTCCGTTATTACGAAGGAGGGTCTCTTGGAGTTCTGGTCTAATGGGGTTTGACCAAAGCGTATTAATAAAGGGTCTTTAATACGCTTTGGGTTTGACTGTATTTCCCCCCAAAAAAATCTGACAGTAAAAATCTTTGCAGTAAAGTAATTGAACTTCGGCAATTTGATGTGAAAACAGTCCTTTTATAATGATTGTCCTTTTTACTTTTATAAATTTAGGAAGGAAACAAAAGGAAGAAAGGGTGAGGAGAAAAAGAAAAATGGCCAAGACGGGCTCGGTTGTGCGTAAATGCCTCGAAATTCCACTTGTGCGCAAAGGGCTTCGTGCCTCACTCTCAGTTTTATGACAAAATTTCACATTTATGAGACGTTTGACTACGGGCACGATTAATCTCTATATATATAGCTTTCAACATTAAAATATTTCATTTATACGAAGCACAATTTCAATTATTTGACATTTTCATTTTGATTTGAACTCCAAATCTTTGGCATTTAGACATTTCCAACTATCAAATCCAAGCAGTTTTTGCAGATTTGAATTGGTTTTGCATGCGTATTATCAACACTAAAAACCATAAATTTTAGGTTGACAGATACAAAAAGACGCATTGAGCGGGTTACGGACATTTCAAAGTGAAGACTTAGGTGAGAATTTATTGCACTTTTTTTAGAAATCAGCAGATGCAGTGAGTCTCTAATCAACGGATTTAAATTGCTTTAAATGTAGTCATACGCCTTTTTAGATTTTTTTTTTTCTAATGTCCACAACATTGTTCTTGCAGGATAGGAAAATTTCATTGAAATTATTTTGGATGCTGCAGACCAGTAGTAGGGCAGTTAAAAGGAAGCATTACAGTATCGATTAAAAAAAAGATGTGGTGTCAATCTTAGAGGAAGTCCCAATACAGGGGCGGCTCGAGCTTACCTGTTGCCCGGATGCGAATCCTCATGTGCCGCCCCTGCTGGCGACCCTGCTAGGAGGCTGATAGGGCTTCGTTGAAGGGCCCCTTGAGATAAACCTGAGATAAACCTGATTTTTTTTTTCAGAAGAAAGCCGCACATCATTGTTTACCATGCAAAATGTGCATGACCATACGTCCCGCTTTTTGAGTAGAAAATTGTTTCTTTGTTTTTTGTTCTAGAATTATTTTACCATTCTTAATAAATGCCAGGTAACTTAATCCTTGAAAGAGCACTTATTTTTGTGAGCCATCTTAACTGGGTAATTTTGTATTAAGAAAATTTTTCAAATGGTGTTTCTGGTATTCCAGGGGCCGGACAAGTGAAAAACCAAATTTTTCCTTTGCCTTCGTTTGACTATTGTGGATCAAATTCTGAGTGAGGGTATGGGCCCCTAGGCTGGGATCTTTTGCAGGGCCCCTCCCAGTCAGATTTCTCACGGTCCCTTCTATAGTTAATTTATAGCCTGAAAAAGCCAAAAAATTATGAGACTTATCCCGGGCTCTTGTGGGGGCCATGGGTGAGGGAACCAAAATGCACACATGGCCCTTGTAATAGAGTACAGGGATTGCGCTTGGCCATGTGACCCATTGCGGTCACACGGGGCACCGCTTAAGATGCTAAATCTGGGGTGAATGGGTATAAAAAAATTCCATTGACCAAAAAAAATCAAACTGTCGGCTCTGGAGGGGTGCAAATTCCGAAATGAAAGGCCGAAAAAATGTTTTGTTAGGAATTTTTGGATAAATTGTGAGGGAGGGGCATGACCTTCTAAGGGTAGGGCTGACTTGATGCCCAGGACTACATCCTTGTAACTGTTCTTTTATCATTCTATAAATTAACTGTAGAAGGGGCTCCGTGGAAAATCGGGCATGGGCCCCACGAAAGATTCCCTGACGCAGGAGGCAGGGGCTATGGAGGGAGCAATAGGTAGGAGGTGCAAAAAATAAGTCTCACACGGGTACAGATTTTGTCTCGAGCCACCCAGATAGCTTACAATCTTGTTTCTGGTATTACGATCAGAGGCCTTGTCTATTTTCTCAACTAGACTTTACTTAACAAAACTGACAACAAAATTTCCGTTGTCGAGGTATAGTATGACTCAAAAGCGTGATGTCGTGAATTTTTACTGTGTCAAATTTTGTTGTCTTAAGTAAAGTCTACACTGCCGCCCCTTACAACCTGCCACCCAACACTGCACCTCACCCCTTGCACCCTCGCTTAAGCCGTCCCTGTCCCAATACATTATCACAGCAGTGTAGATTTAAAAAATAAAATTCCACGAGTATTTTTCCTCATGTATGATTTGATCTCTTGGATTTCGTTATAACTGAATTCGACTTTATTTCTTTTCAGCAGAGGCAATGGATTGGCACCCCCTTTCGAAATTCATAAAAAATATCTCAGAGCAATCATTCTCTATTTGATTTTTATAAATATATTCCCCATCAGACCACTCAGTGTCGGCTGAAGATAGCTTTGTGCTAAACTAGATGGCTATCCATCTGTAATTGCATGAAAACGATGGGTTTTTTTACAATTTAGCTTTCATTTTTCATTCATCTACTTCTTGGATTACATTTACTACCAGCGCTCTCAAAAGAATGTCAATGAATGGTCAACAAATCTTTGTTTTCTTTATGGCAGCCCTCTTTGAATGAAAAGTCTGAACACACACAATTTTCTGTCTTTACAGTTATTCCATTTTGCTTAAATCTCTTCTATAGTTTGTGTCAGGGCCTACTATCACTCCCAAGTCATAAATCACCGAGATTACATGAACTACTTATTTTATTTCCTTCTTCCTCATGTTAATGTTACTTGAATGGGGAAAAATTACGAAAAAGATATTCTATGCATTTTTTTTTAAATTAAACTTTTTTAGTCAGAGTGACTAAAAAAAATTTAATGTCACAAATTTCTTCGTAGCCCCCGTATCAGTAGCCGTGGCTCTCCTTTCGCAAGATTTTCATCCGTGGCCCCCCTGGAATATCCTAGGGCCCCCGGTTGAGAACCACTGCTCTAGAAGGTCGTCAAATCCGAAGTGAAAGGGCAAAAAATAATTTGGAAAAATTATTTGTGCTCGCTGTAGGAGGGGAGCCAAGTCCGAGGTAGACAGGCGAAAAAAAGTAAGGGGAAATGTGTATGATTTTTCTGCCTCTGTAGGAGCGCCAAATCCGGCGTAAAAGGGTAAAGGAAATTACAGAAAATTATTTCTGCTCGCTTTAGGAAGGTCGTTATATCCGAAATGGAAAAGCAAAAGAAAAATTAGGAAAACTTATTTGTGCCCTGTGTACGAGGGGCGTTAAGTTCGTGGTAAAAGGGCGAAAAAATGGGAGAATGATTTCTGCCTGCTCTAGGAGGAGCGCCAAATCCAAGGTAAAAGGTCAAAAGAAATTCGACATGATATGTTATCACATAAAATATCACTGTTACTTCGAACGAATCAAAACGAAGCGATTGAACCTAAAGTTTTTTTTAATTAGGGTGGGGGGGGGGGGGCTACGGGGCCCAAAAATAGGTCCCACTTGGGTAGCGATTTTGTCTCGAGCCGCCCCTGATTGCAACGTATGTTGTGTGTGGAAAATTTTAACAAACCGTACATATACACAACTGAACATCTTTTCGGAGTTTCATGGATCTTGTTCCAGATACCCGGTGAGAAACGGTAAAGCCTCCTATGAGGCTTCTAGACAGTATCTCTGTCTAGGAGGCTTTGGTAAGGTGTGGCCACAACGGGACCCTAAAAAGACATCTTTTTCCTTTCAAGAAACAAATGAGGAAAGTATGTTGGAAATTAAATTTGATTCTTTTTCCAACCGACTTTCAAGAAGGGCCGAAAACCTCAATATAAATTCGATAAATGATAATCTGCTGATCTTTAGAGAAATTTTCGATTTTAATTTTTGTTGTATTGGTTTTCTGTAAGATTTTAATGTAAGAATTTTAATCATCTTAGTCATTTTGAAGGTAAGTCATTTCGTCCACGTTAATCTTGAATAAGAATTAAACAAAACCTATTTTTGTTAATCGGCCGATGGAAACTTCATTAGTTTGAGGAAAAAAGGCACATTGTATTTTCCGCAGCGGTATGTAACCCACATGAGAAAATTTCATTTATCAATATAAAATTACTCTCAAGGAGAAGATGGAGGGGGGGGGGGGTGTTGTTTAACACGGTATTGTAGAGAAAATGTTAGTTTTTGTAATGGCACATCTACCCAGACTATAAATATTTAAAAATATATGTTTTTGTTAATAAATTTTTAACGTAATTATAACTAATGAAACCTCTCTCGGGAAAAAAAATAAAGCCGTAGATAATCCGCACTAAAGCCACTTCAAAGTTAAGACTCTTCTCATGCAACTTCGATCCACAATAGGAAATTCATTTCCGACATTTTGTTTTTATTCCAACGTAATTTTTTTAAACGTATAATCTACGGACTATGGGCAGCAGAACAGGTAGGTTAATTGGGACTTCCATGGAAATATGGAAATAAAGTAGTGTATCTTACATATCCAAAACAAGGAGGGGCAGTGGCAAATCCATTTCGTATAGGAGAAATTTCGGATATGTATCTTCGTATATTTGAAATGAGGTTTTTTTGAAGCTGATGAAATATAGAATTAAATGTATGTTACGGTAAATGCGTTGAATCGGTAAAGCATATCGGTAATACATAATCACCAATCGTCTCGGTAAGTTTGATAAATTTCACAACATTTATCACTTTTATCGGCGATTATGCATTGCTTTTAGACCCTGCATGCACAAACGTACGGACACCTGCTTCTCGTTCGCTTTGTTAACATCCATTGGACACATCTTTATGCTCTGATGATGTGTGTTATTATAGCTATGTATATCAAATCCGGTAGAATTCCACATATCTGTAGGTGTTTTTCGCTGTGAAATACTTCCACATCTTATATTTTAGTGTTCTGTTAAACCTTTCCGCTATAGCCGCTTTAATTGTATCATCCTCAGCGGTGACTTTTCTTTCTTTGAGAAACTTCTGAAAAAATCTGTGTGCCTTTATCAGTTTGCAAAGCCATTGGCTGCCTCTCATTAAATATCTTTCGGAATGCTTCAACCACACTCTTTATCCCGTTTTATCTTTTACCGGTACGGCCCATGCGTATTTCGATAACACGTCTATACAAATTAACAGATATCTATAATCATCATTATACCGAGCTAAATTCCGCATATCAACGAGGTCCGCCTGAAACTGTTGATCCATACGCCCTACATCCGATTGCGAGGAAACTTGTTCTTTCGATTCCTGTGAAGAGTATACGACTTCTCACACCTTCCAACCATTTTTATATTTTTTCACGAGAACATTTCCCTTTCAAGAATTTATGCAACGCATCTACACCACCATAGCTTGCCGCGCTACGGGAATCGCTGTAAACACTTTCCATAGCCGAATAGGAAAAAAAAAAGACAAGAAAATAATTAAAATAATAATAAAATTTATACACCGGAAGTCAACACCAACCGTCTAGGCGGAAGTTGGTCCTCACTCGGACAGCACCAGTGAAGGCCCGTTTACACGCGGTAAAGCCGGGTTTTCCTAGGAGCAGGTTACCTGCAACGTGTGCAGCGTGAAAACGCTGATTGGCTAAAAAACGTGAATTTCAGGTTTTTAACCAATCAGCGATTTCACGCAGAGCGCACCGTAGAAAACCTTTTCCTAGGAAAACCCGGCTTAAGGCCCAGATCCCACTGCGTCGTGGCAGACGCGGCAGCACTCGAGGGGGAATCGAAAAGATATAGATTTATACAATACGCCGCCTCCGCCGCTGACGGCGGAAGCGACGAGTTTTCTGTCGCGAAAATTTACATTTTCTTCGCGGCGAAATCTTTTGGAACCAAGGTTGCGAGAAAAAGAAGGGTTGGAAGGGAAAATCAAGACACTGAACTTGGCGCTTCATTACTGTATTTTTAAACTAGATTTCGGATATTTTCTTTCGAAGAAAAAGTATCAATCTATTTCCGAAACAAACTAAGCTATATAATTAAAATAATTACTGGCAAAAATTTTCTTGTTCTTTAACTTCAGCTTGTCCTTTATTTTTTTTGTATGCGAATTTCAAAATGTCTAGTTGTTTAACTTTCTCACTATTGCCCCCCCCTCACGCACGGCTGCAGAGCCCCCCCCCCCAGGCATGGGCCCTCGCGTCCGGAGCGGGCCCCAGGCCAGATTTTGCACGGGCTCGAGTGGGCCATGCATTAAGACAGCAGTGGTGAAAAGACATAGAGTAAGAATTGCCCTGAAGGCCCTGTTGGCTTCATTGTGGGGGGGGGGGGAGCGGGAGACATGACGTAACTGTAAATTTACGAGTGCGTTTTCTTTCATGTGTACATGTAGAGTCAAACGTGATTGTCATGCTATGGCATGAATCTCATAAATTTTTGCAATTTTTGATCGACCCCTTATGTTAATGAGAGGTCGAACGACAATTGTTAATGAGAGATGCGTACATTTCCCCTAAGAACGTGTGTTCTGCACCGCGCTAAGACTAGAGAAATCTGTTTTTAGTAACAACTCCAAGAAATCCATTCAAAGTTTAAGAGCAACAATGTATCTTCCAAAAGAACTCCACAATGAAACGCGACCAACTGGAGACGCTGTCCAGACATGCCAACAGCTGGCGAAAAACCGACGCCTGACTGCGCCAACGCTACATTGTGGTGATCGTCCTGAATGGTTTCAAGTGACATACACTAAGGGTGAGTCACGTAGTCACAGAAATCGCCAAATTCACTAACACAGCATCGTCGTAAAGCTTTTTTTCCGCCAATGCACAGAGAGACTTCACCATGTAGAGGGAAAAGAGGATCCAGGCTTTTTCGGGACCTCCGGGTTCCCGGGGCACTACGTAAAAAGGACTTTTTTTTTTTGAATATCTCTCAAATAGTTTGTTCTTGTGCTCAATCTTTATCTCTACGCGAAAAATAGTTAACCCTACAAAAGAAAAGGTGAATTGTTGATTGCAAGTTTTCATCAAGGGAATAAATTTGGTATCACCAACAGTGACAAAATCTCAGGTGATGTCGGCGATGTGCTGTGAAATCCCTAGTAAGGACGCTACTATCACGTTTTACGAACTCTGATCAAGGGCAAGATGAAGGACAGTGATGAACACATTCTTCATATCTCCGTGGACTCGTACACCGTGTCAGCGTTGCTGTGTGTTGGAAAGCGATGGTGAAACCGATCTGAATAGCTGAACTTTACGTCGAAACTCCTCAGTCCCAGGAACCGCCACTCACGAGGTGGCTACAATGGACACTCTCAGGTACCGATACAAATTATCTTCATGAAGCACATCAAATTCCATCCCCCTTCCTTTTTTTGTTTTAGTTTTTTTCTTACCCTTGTGCACAATTTTTTTTAACGTTAATGAGTAATACAGCAGAGCCTAAATATACCTCGCGTTAATTCTTTAATATTTCTTGCATTTTATATTGTACCTATACCTTGTTGCTTTGAATTTTACTTTGTGCCATAGCATGGCGAATGTCATATCAATGTGCATCCAAGCATTTTTTCATCTATCGACTTCCCCTAATATGTGTTTAATAAAGATAACGTTTAAAATGTACTTCTCCCTATCGACTCGGCCAAAAATTAATTCTTGCTTTGTTTTTTTTCATCCATCATTTCTTTCATCTTTTTTTGTCCTTCTTGACAGATTATGACAGCTTTGATGAAATTATGTTATTGTTTCGCTCGTTGAAACTGAGATAGAAGTAGGGTCGTCTTAACACATGAGCCGGGTCTAAAATAAGGATGTCTCATGTTGAACAGAAGTGAAAAAAAACAACAACTATAAGATTCGGAATCTCAGGGCCGCAACTAGAGGGGCGTGATTGATGCCCAGGTGCTGGACGTGAAGGGGCGCCGAATTCACCCTTCAACTGCTTCATACCGTCAGAGCCGTCTTAAGAGTATCATGGGCCCAGAGCCCAATTGATTTTTCTGAGGCCTTTTTTCGAATATTTCAACTTCAAAAACTTATCGAAAATTTTAATCACATCTCATTTTTGTGAGGCCTCCGGGCCGTGCCCGGGTGGGCCCATGAAAGAAGAAAGATTAACGGGATTGGTTTCGTTGCCGATAGAAAGGAAATTAGCCAATCAGCTTCATATTCAAAAAGTAATTGAGCACATTTCAAAGATGAAAAAAGGAGGAAAAATTTCTGATTATGAATTTTGCTCTTGCAAAAATTCGCGTCAAAACTCACAGAGGAAGTGGATCATATAGGTTTTAATCGAACTATCGAACTTTTTCAGCTTCACTTATGAGTGCAAAACTGTTGCATAAACATTTCATGATAAAAACAATATTATATAGTTCCATATACCCATAAATATATTTTTTTAACTGTCGCAACAAGTTCAATTTTTTTAGGGTTTTTCGTTCCGCATATCTTGTAGTTTACACTATATATATATATATATATAAACTATTAATTAAATTTTTATTTTCAGTTAAAAAAGTTGTGTGAAAAACAAACACGAAAACAAAACGTAAACAAATGAAGTTTTTATTGAAATTTGTTTAATGAAATTTTATGTTTCTTTGTGTACTTAATTTTTTTTAATTGCTCCTAAATGAGGAACAGAATAAGGCGCCTTATTATATTTCGCTCCCCCACCGACGAAAACTTGACTACCACTGAGGAGAGGGGTATCATTCAAAGTACCCAGGTTCGCAATATCTGAAAATCTTACATTAAAAAAAAGAGAGAGAATCTCAACAAACAAATGACGCCATAAGTCCATATAACAATGTGAAATTTAAATCATGAAATTTTAATGCACGAAAAACTGATATGAAATCTTAGGGGCCGCTATAGAATTATAAAGACAGAAATAACATAGCATCATTCAGTTACACAACATCGAACATGAGAAAAAGTGTAGCTGTTGGGGTTTGTAGGGAAAAGATATTGCTTTGTGGCGAAACTTAGGCTTTAATAAGAGGATTAGAGTTAATTTACGCGAGGAAAATCAGTAAATAAATTATTTCACTTACGGGTCAAGGAGAAGAGATGAAGGGCACGACCGAAGGCGATAGATGACCTGGGTGACCGTCGGAATCCGTCATGGATTAGCAAGCAATCAGGAATTGATGTCAGTTACCCCGTCAGACGACCCCGCCAAGGGTTACTTAAAGGTCTG
The DNA here is from genome assembly GCF_987345545.1 of Pholcus phalangioides. NCBI lineage: Eukaryota > Metazoa > Arthropoda > Arachnida > Araneae > Pholcidae > Pholcus > Pholcus phalangioides. Next base: position 40,825,073 of record NW_028301604.1, on the reverse strand, counting down.
GACACACATATCCGCACCGTGCCTGACACGTGTGTCGGCCGAGTGTAGGTCATCACACGGTCAAAGAATAATTCTTTGCTAAGCAATGCAGCCGTTCACACATCTCCGCACCGTAGCCGAGCACCGTCATCGCACCGCGTCCGCACCGTCGCCGAGTAGTTTATTTCATACTAGGTTGGGCACCTACGGTGTACAACCCCCCCAACTCCTCCAATGGAGCTAACTACTTGTCACATCTTCTTTAATTATAAAGCAAAATATTCCTCAGGCACTGCAAATGCCTGCGAAATAGTTATTCATTGCCAGTTTCCCATTCTGATTTCGATAAGCAATGCACTGCCATCATAAATACAACACAATACTCGATGCACCGCAATACATACGTGATGCACCACGATAGGCAATACAGCACAATAAGTAATGCACCACAATAAGTAATGCACCACTATATGCAATGCACCACTATATGCAATGCTATTTGCCGCTGTGGTGGTCGAGTGGTTATAGTGCCGGACTCGTGATGCGAGGATCCGGGTTCGAACCCCACAGTGGTGGTCGGCTGAAGTTGGTTTTCTGTGGTTCCCAACTTCAAGGCGCAAATGCGAGCCGATCTCCCCGTTAAAAAAAGTCTCGCCACAGAGAGCAACAGTCCTACAACGGTAAATCATTCAACCATAACACTTCACTCATAGTTAGTAAAACTGGGGGCAGATGACAGCACTACACATAACAAGCATTACACAGAAACAAACTATACGTCAGGTTGCACTACACGTACACGCACATTCCCGCATTTACCGATTCGTTGGGGGGTTCCGCGGGGGGGGGGGTGCATGTGTGGTGTAGCAGTAGTAGGTAGGGGCTCGGGGATCCATGATGTTCTTAAGTCAGCCACCTCGTTGGGCAGTTTGCCTGTTGTGGCGTTGTATTTGTATAATGCACCACCATATCAGCAATACAGCAAATTAAGTAGTGATTCACTATATACGGTGTATCACAACACGCAAAGCACCACTACCGGCAATAAAGCACAATACTCAATCCACCACTATATGCGGTGCACCACAGTACAGCACAAAACGCAATGTACCGCCATCGGCAATGCAGCAATAAGCAATGCACCAACATCAGCAATACTGCAAAAATAGGCAAATTACCATAATATGTACCACAATACACCGAAAGCACTGCATTACAATAAGCAATACAGCACAATATGTAATGCACCACAGTACGCAATGTATCGCATTGAACAAAACAAAATAATACGCAATTCACCACAACATGCAATAAGCAATACAACACGCGATGCGCGGTGCACTACAATAGGGAATGCACCACTATTTGCAGTACGCCGCAATAAGCAATACACCCCAATATGCAATAAGCACTCATTAAAATAAGCAATACAGCACGCGATGCACTACAATACGCAATGCATTGCAATCAGTAATGCACCACCATTTGCAGTGCACCACAATAAGGGGCTGTTCAAGTATTACGTAAGCAAATTTTTAGCCATTTTTGACCCCCTCCCCCCCCCTTGTCAGCAAAAGTCAGCAAAACGCTGACCCCCTCCCCCGCCTGTCAGCAAAATTTCGTCATCAGCTCTGCCCCTCTGAATCCTAACTCATATTTTCGTAAAGGGTGGTTGCTGACGTAAGCATTATCCAAACCCCCCTCCCCCCCCCCATCGATGATGACGTAATACTTGAACGACCCCTAAGCAATACAGTATAATATGCAATCCACCACAATACCCAAACGCGATGTATCGCATCAAGCAAAGCAGAATAATACGCAAAGCACCTCAATACGCCATAAGAACTGCATTACAATAAGCAATACCGTACGTTATGCACTACAGTACGTAATGCATAACAGTATAAATGAACAACCAGCAAAATCAGCAATGCACTGCAATCAGCGAAACATCGCAATAAGCAATTTACCACAACACGCAATACAGACTGCATCCGAATGCATTATAATAAGCAATACAGCATGCGATGCACTGAAATCAGCATTGTATTGGCAGTGCACCACAATAAGTAATACAGCACAATAGCAATACCCACTGCATTACAATAAGCAATACAGCACAATACGCAACACAGTGCACCACAATAAGCAATATAGCATAATACCAATAACCACTGCATTAGATTAAGCAATACACTACAATAAGCAATACAGCATAATACCAATAACCACTGCATTAGATTAAGCAATACACTACAATAAGCAATACAGCATAATACCAATAACCACTGCATTAGATTAAGCAATACACTACAATACGCAATGCATTACAATAAGCAATACAGCACAATACACAATGTACCACAATACGGAATAAGCACTGCATTATAATGAGCAATGCACCATATTGCAGTGTACCATATGCACCATATTGCAGTGTACCATATGCACAATAAACAGTAGACACGGCATTATAATAAACAATGCACTGCCATCATAAATACAACAGAATACTCGATGCACCGCAATACATACGTGATACATCACGATAGGCAATACGCAATGCACCACAATCAGCGGTGCACCACAATACGCAATGCAACACAATCAGCGGTGCACCACAATACGTAATGTACCATACAATGCGCATACTGCATTGATGCATAACAATACGCAATGTACCACACTCACCATATTGCAGTGCACCTCAATAAGCAGTAGGCACGACATTATAATAAGCAATACGGCACACGACGTACGTACAACACGCAATGTAGCACAAAACGCAATGCACCACAATACGCAATACGTACTGGATTATAATAAGCAATACAGTACGCGATGCACTACAACACGTGATGCATAACAATACGCAATAAAGCACTATACATCGCAATAAGCACCACAATACGCCATAACCACTGAAACACAATAAGCAAGCGATACACTATAATCAGCAATGCACTATAATCAGCAATGCACTATAATCAGCGATGCACAACTATTTGCAGTACACCACAATAAGCAATACAGCCCAATACGCAATGCGCCTCAATAAGCAATACAGCCCAATACGCAATGCACCACAATAAGCAATACCTCCCAATACGCAATGCACCACAATACGCAATACACCACAATACGCAATGCACCACAATACGCAATAGGCACTGCATTGCAATGAGAAATACAGTACACGATACACTATAATTCATAACAATTAGCAACGCACCACAATACATATAGCTATATGCAATACAGTACAATACGCGATGCATCACATAAGCAAAGCACCATAATAAGCAATGCATTAGAATAAGCAAAACAGCACGCGATGCATTACAATACGCAATGCACCAAACATAGCAATGTACCACTATTTACAGTGCTCCGCCATACAGCATAAAACGTAATGCACCACAATACGCGATGTATCGCAATAAGCGAAGCACCATAATATACGCAAAAAGTATACAGTAAGCAATATATCACGCGATGCGTTGCAATGCGCAATGCACCACAATAAGCAATACAGCATAATACGCAATGCTACACCATCGGCGATTCGGTGCAATAAGCAATGCACCATTTTAGGCAATGCAGCACAATAAGTAGTGCAGCCTTATATTAAGGGCACCACAAAAAACAATGCACCACTATATCAGGGCACCACATTAAGCAATGCAGCACAATACTTGATGCAATACAGGACAGTGCTTATTGCACCACCATCGGCAATACAGCACAATAAGCAATGCGCCACCACAGGCAATACAGCACAATAATTAGTGCACCACCATATTCAAAGCACCGCGATAAGCAATGCACCACTATATTCAGTGCACCACATTAAGCACAATACGTAATACACCACAATGAGCAAAACAACACAATGCGTAATTTACTCCCATCGGCAATACAGCACAATAACAAATACACCACCACCGTAGGCAATACAGCACAATAAGCAATGCACCACAATATGCAGTGCACCACAATACGCAATGAACCACAATACACCATAAGCACTGCATTAGAATACGGACCGTGATTCACTAAAATACGTAATGCATAACAATGCGCAATTGGCCAATATTTACAGTGCACCACAATAAGCAATGCAGCACAATACCTCATGCACCGCAATACCGCATAATATGCAATGCATCGCACTAAACAAAGCACCATAATACGCAATGAGCCACAATAATCCATAAGCAGTGCATTACAATAAGCAATACAGCACTCAGTGCACGTAAAGCATCACAATCAGTAATGTAGTAATGTGTGTAATCAGTAATATTGTACACCACAAATAAGCAAAGCACTATAAAAAGCACTATAGTACGCAATGCACCACAATACGCATTAAACGCGGCATTACAATGAGCAATACAGCACGCGATGCACTACAATTTACAATGCACCGCAATCAGTAATGCACCATCATTTTTACAGTGCTACAATAAGCAATGCAGCACAATGCGCAATGCGAAGCAAGTATTCATCGGCGACTCAAAATGAAACCTGTCAATTTCCCCCATAAAGAGATCTGTCCAATGCCCCGCCCTGGGTACGATGTGTGTTGGGAGCACTGGTGATGTATACATACCTCTAGGTACATGCATAAAACTTGATCCCTACAGATCAAGCGGTTCCCGATGTCCTCAGGAGTTAAATGAAAACTCGACCCAAAATCATAATGGACTTCCGTAACACAAAAACGTAACAGATTTCCGTCACTCAAAAACGTCACCCATTTCCGTAACATAAAATCGTCACAAATTTCGGTTGCTTAGAAACAGGCCCTTTTCGAGTTTGTGATTTTATATTATAGAGTAGATTTTGACGGTGACGGTGCGGTCTCGGGCGAGAGAGGGAGAGAGAGAGAGCGCAGATATATATTTTTTTATAAGGGCTCAATTATTTTATTTCGCTTCTCAATTTTCATCAATTGCGGAATTATGAATTCCATTTATTTCTTGATTTTCATAAATTCTGGAATTGTTAATTTCATTAATTCTGAACTTTCAATAATTTCGAAATTCATTGTTTTGTTAATTCTGAATTTTCATTGGTACTAAAATTATTTCTTTCAATTATTTTTAATCTATCGATTGTAAAGTTCTCATTAATTTCGGAAACGGGTTTCTCACATTAGTTTAAAATTACCTCCATCAATTTTTGTGTTAATTTACATTTGTGTAGTTATTTTTTTCTGCATGGGTATTTCTTAGCGTGTATATTCTGTATGCCGATTCCCTCTTCCCCACAAAATACAACGTTGTATATGAAATCTTGTTGAAAGGGGGAGTGTCCTAAACATTTTTCGTGCCTCGAAATTGTTTAGACGCACCTGGCCTCAGTTCTGTGGCACTAGCGTAATATGTAGAAAAAATATGGATTAACATTTTTACAACTTTGATGGGAAAAAGTTTAAAATTGTTTCACAGCATATAACGAAATTTTGCCAGGGAGATTTTTGTCAAAATAATAATGGAAAACTAATAGGTAAGCTCGGTAAACTAATTGTGTTTAATTTCCGATGCTCTGTAAATGAATCATTGTTTTGGTTTGAACATAAATTAAATAGAAAACGGTTCGAAAATATTTGGGGTTTTTTTTTTCTTATATGAAAATATAGGAGACAAATAATTTAGCCAACCCCAGGATGTCACGTGACACTTTGCGAAAAAAATGCGGCAAAAAAAGGGATGGGTGTTCGCCACGAAATTCCTTATCTCGCGGCAGATCGACAAGCGGCGAAAAACTGGTGGGATCTCAGCTTTAAACCTCCTTGAACATTACAAAGGGGCGCCAAAATGCGTGCTTGGCCCACCTGACCACGTATCTAGATACGGCCTTGCTCCCAGCCCATCAAAACTCTTTATTCTTATGGTTTTGAGTGCCTGTCCCATCCCCAGGGGTGGTCTTAGGGCAGTGCGACCGGTGCAGTTGCACTGGGCGCGAAAGGAGAAGGGGCGCCGAAACGCGTTAAATACAACATTACTGGATTGTATACAATTGTATGTAATATTGTATACATTACTGGAAAAACATCTTTAAGATACTTATTTAAAAAAATAAATATAAAACATACATGAAAAATGACCGAGATAAGAAAAAATTGGAGGTTTGTGTGTATATAATATTACGGTTATTTTTCAAAAATAAAAGAATCGATGGTCAGTGCACACTACAGTACATACAGTACATGCGCAGTACGTACAGTACATAGCGATTTCGGTCAGATAAAAATACACGCTCTCTCTCTAACTCGAGCTCTTTTCGTTTACCTCTGCAGGAGATTTTGAGCGGAGACGCAATTTCTTCCCCTTTTGTTGTGCAGTAAAAAATAAAAATAATGGAGGAATCACCCTTGTGTGTGGTTACCATATTTTTCTACTAACGAGAGCCAAAGTGTTTTCCTGTGTTGTGAGGTGTATTATAAGAATTGAAGGTGTCTTCTGATGTGGGAAAGATTTTGGGCCAGAGGCCTTTCAGGCCTCTTTTTTTCCGACTTGTATTACTTTTATTAAAAACGCCGATTCCGAAAAAAAATATTGAATAAATATAAAAAACCAATGAATGAATTAAAACCTATGATTTGCTGACTATTCTAAATAGGGATCCTGCACTTGCGCCTCGTTCCTACCTGTCACACGAGGAGAAAGAAAAATGTACTCAAACGAGAAAACCCATGCACTTTGGCGCCCTCGATCAACCAATCAACCAGGGGCAGCTCGGTGGACTGGGTGGGCTCTAGAAGGGCGTCCGATCCGAAGTGAAAGGGCAAAAAAAAAAAGAAGGAAATATTATTTGTGCCCGCTATAAGACGGGCGCCTAGTCTGAGGTAGACAGGGTGAAAAAAATGTTAGAAGAAATGATTTCTGCCCCCTCTCTAGTAAGAGCACCAAGTCCGGCGTAAAAGGTGAAAGAAAGTACAGAAAATGAATTCTGCTTGCTTTTTAGGAGGAGCGTCATATCCAAAGTGGAAACGCAGAAAAAAATATTAGGAAAACTTATTTGTGCCCTCTCTGGGAGGGGCGTTAAGTCCGAAGTAAAAGAGCGAAAAAAATGGGAAAATGATTTCTGCCCGCTCTAGAAGGAGCGCTAAAGTAAAAGGGCAAAAAGAAAATTCGACATGATGTGTTATGACATAAAATATCGCTGTTCCTTTGAGCGCATCATTTTCTAATTGGGGAGGTCAGGGGCCCAAAAATAGGTCCCGCTCGGGAAGAGATTTTGTCCAAAGCCGCCCCTGAGTGCAACGTGTGTGTGTGTGTCGAAAATTGTAACAAACCGCACAAACACAACTGAACATCTTTCCGGAGTTTCGTGGATCTTGATACCCGGTGAGTAACGGTAAAGCCTCCTATGAGGCTGGAGCCTTAAAGGAGGCTTGGCTCCTAGACAGTATGGTCTTGGTAAGGTGTGGCCACAACGGGACTCTAAAAAGACATCTTTTCCCTTTCAAGAAACTAATGAGGAACGTATGTTGGAAATTCAATTTGATTTTTTTTAAACAACTTTGCAAACCATATTCCACACAATCATGAACCCCACCCTCCAATTCTGTTTTTGAAACTAAAAAAAAGTTTGAGGTGCAAAATATGTATTGTTTTATTCCATTGGTATCGTTGTCCTTAAGATATGCTTTACAGCATTGTTTTGCACCTTGGTAAGGTACTAGGTGTAAGCAGGGATGCAACTAGATGCTTGGTCATCCGGGGCAAATGCGCATTTGGACGCCCCCTTGTAATGTTGAAGGAGAGGTTTCAGAATGAAATTTGCACCCCCTCGGGTCTAGCGCCAGGGTCACGAGATCCGCCTGCACCGCCCTAGTTGCGGCCCCGAGTGTAAGAGCGATGATATGTCTAACCAAATACATTTATTAATTAAATTGTGTGCCAGTTTATTGAAACACGCAATTTTTTCAGTGTTATACATTATTTGGGAATACGAATCATAGTGTGAACTTAATCGAGCTGCCTGTAACTGTAAGGTAAGCTTATATATTAATTACGATTTGAGGGACAGTTGAGAAACATATTGGATACAAAACATATTGGAAAACATTTGGATTGGCACCGCGAAACCAGAAGAAAAGAAGTTCTGGAACTAAAAGTTTGGAAAAATAACATCTGAAAGAGAGAAATGCGAGATTTTCTAGGAGCAGATTGAGTGGTCTTTTGTTGCCATTAAAAGATGTAGGAAGAACAGTTGGAAGTTACGATTAGCTGAGCAAATTCGAAATAATAGAACCATAGATCGAACTCCTTTTTCAGAATAGTTCTCTCTGTACAAGTCTCACAAACACCAATCGTCTCGGTAAGTTTGATAAATTTTGCAACATTTATCACTTTTACCGGTGATTATGCATAATCCGTTTACATCCTGTATGCACAAACGTGCGGGTGGCTTCTTTTCACTTTAGATATTCTTTTTTAACATCAGGTATATTCAGCCCAACCTTCAAGAATTGTGCGTTATCGTTGAAATTAAAGCCGAAGTTTCTGAGGTTAAAAAAAAAATCTACAGAGAGAAAAAACAACCCCTTCCCAGTGCCGTCTTAACACAAGGGCCCACCCAGGAGCGGCCCGGAAGCCTCAAGAGTAGAGGGGCCTCACGAAAAGAGATCTAGTTAAAATTTTCTAGAATTTATTAGGTAGGGCCTCAGAAAAACCACTTGGCCCGGAGGCCCCATGATGCTCTTGAGACGGCCCTGCCCCTTCCCAGGGCCGTAGTGTGCTTTCTCGGGAGCAGTCTTTTGTTAGATTTTCTTTGAAATTGTTATGCTCAGAAAAAGAAGGAGTTGCAGGCGCGCCCCCCACTCATTCGGCTCGGGGCATCACCCAAGTTGCCTCAGAATAGTTACGGGCCTGCCCAAGTTGCAGGGCCCGGTGCTTTAGCTGGTGTTTGCCTGCCTCTTCTGTTTCTTAGTACTGGGTCTGAAAGGTATGATTTCAAATGAAGTTCATGGGTCTTATAAATATGAAAGAAATCATACTTAATTTCACTTTAATTTAACCACTTTTATTATCAGCTTTGCCCGTACGTGATGCGTGCATTATATATATATACATGAATTTTACCATAAAATTCAATTAAAATAAGTATGATGAAGATGAGTATCCTGCATAAATGTGTGCCGTTTTGCTTTTTTAATGTTTTTAAAACTCATAATTAAATCAAACAAGTTGGGGTTTTATGCTTGTTTACTAGTTAAGTAGCAGTAATCCCATTCTAGAAGTTTTTCTGACTTCTTATTCCCTTAATATCCAACCAAGAGGTGGGGGGGGGGGGGATGGGGGATAATCATCTCACCTAGAGTCTGATAATGATAGATATGAATGGTAGAATGAATCTGTCCCGCATGACTACTGTTACTACCCTCTCCAACCCAATCAATACCCGATTTTATTTACAGTGAAACCTCGATATAACGATAGTCTGAGGACCAGGAAAAAAATATCGTTGTAGAGGGATTATCGTTATATAGAGAGGCAACATTATTATCGCATGTCATCAAATTTATACTGTTTTTCTCATCCTTTTACTACTCATGCCTAACGATATCGATCGGTAAACGACATCAAACGATGTCGGGTCAGATATAGTTCGACATCGAATTCCTTACGTCGAACTGCATCGACAAACGTATACCAGTTTTATGTCGTACGATATCTCCAAATGACGTCGAACGATGCCGAAATCTCTACGTCGTTCTATATTTGTGTGCTACTGAGGATACACACTCATATCATAAATATGAGATGCCGTAAAAAATTGAAACTCTGTAACTGTTATCGATTATTGATCGTGATTGATTATATTGCAGAATTACAATCAAAAGACTGCAACCATGGCTTCCACATCTAGGGAAGGGACCCTAGACTGGGATCTTTGATGGGCTCCCAAGCCATGCTTTTCACGGGCCCTCCTATAGTGAATTTATAGCATGAAAAAACCAAAAACTATGTAATTGTCTTTCACTCTGTCGCCCTACCCTTATGGGGGGGGGGATCCATGGATGTAACATGTATATATTCGGAAACCTGTAATTTGGAGCGGGAAAAAAATATCTCAAAATCGTTAGCGAGACTCTATTCATTTTTTTTAAACGAGACAATTAAAATGAACACAAACGTTATGTGCACAATTTGAACCAAGCAAAAACATCCGCGTGCGCGCACGGAAAAAAGTGGTTTCTGCCTTCTTGATTTCTCTTAGGGTTAAAATAGAATTACTGTATCATCAGTAACTTCGAAAACGCTATCATACGTTTGGTGTACGTTCTGTTAATTTGGCAGGATCTTGAAGTGATGTAATAAATATTTAAAGAGCTATGACTTGGAGCTAAGAAAAAATTATTGATCAAATCAAAAAACTGAAAACACTTTTGCATATAAGATTTTTTTACAAGGAATAGTGTGTGTAATTATTGGCCGGTCGATGGTATCCCTGTAATGAACATCTCAATGTAAGCTAATACGTACGATATGTAGTAATCAGTCTAGTGCGTTCATTACAGAGGCCATTGTAATAATAAAAAGTCAAGATCAATGTAAAAGATAAAAACATTTGAGAAACGGAAACAGAGGCATTAAATACGATTAGAAAACTTCCTTTATTGCTTGGAGAGTTAGAAAATGATTATTAACTGCAATTTTTAATACACTGAACAAATTTTTCAACATTCTGAAGAACTGGGTGCGTGCAAAGGTCTCTTCGAATCATGTTGCGTTGCAGAAACAACATATTTTAAGCTGCCAACAGAACCTGTTTCAAAGTACAATTGATCTTCTCCACAGAGCTTAACCTTTTGGGGAGAAAAGTCTTCACATACTTCTGAGACTTTCTGTAAGCTTTCAGTTAGCTTAGGCTCATTTATAAGAGCATTTATAGACAAATGTCTATGATATGGGCAACATAGATGTTCCTGTTTAGCATTAGTACAGACTGAATTGTGATTGCTTGACATAATCTCATAACCGGAATAAGGATATACTGCATTACACACAGGAGGTGAGAGTAATTTATCTTCACCTGTATCATGATTTTTCACAGTTGACAAATCTGTGCTGTTGAAACAATGTTTCAACGATATCTTTTTTGTTAAAAGACCAATTCTTTTACGTGGAATCTCATAGCCATCAGGATCTTCGTTACCACTCAATAGCTCTAAGTACTTGTGATTACTGTTATAGAGCCTGCATTTATTTCCATGCAAATTGATACCACGGAATGGAAGCACTGGATAATATTCAAAATTTGGACAACATTTGTAAGACAGTGATGCGGATCGCTTTACCGTAAATACACAGCTTGGTACCTGCCGAAGAAAAGATAAAAGCAATGATATTAATTCAAGTTAAAAATCGTAACACGTTATTTAATTTTATGACGCGTCAGTCGAATTGTTTGCTGCAAGAAAGAGGCAGCTCCAATTTTATTGATTTTTAGTAAACTAGAAAAATTTCTCGGGAAGTATGCAAAGCAAATAGTAGCCAGGCCACTGGTATTGTCTAAAAGATATCACTCAGACAAAAGCGAAGAGATAACTCAGTGCTATTTATATTTATTCTTTTCTGCCGGTTTGAGCACTAGAAATTTTACCGTCCTCTTTTTCAAAACGAAATCGTTTTAAGGGGCCCATACACGTACCGGAAATCCTCTGATGAAAAATTTATCAGGCCGTCCTGTTGAGGTTTACGGATTCAGCCTGAATATTTCCTCCGGCACACACGCTCCGAAATACCTTTCGCTGTTGAGTGATGTACGCGAGAAATTCCCGGCTCATATCTTGACAGAACTGTGGCATCAACCAAACTGAACTGAGGTAGCGCCACTCACAATGCGGTTGGCTTGTGCAGTTCTAAACTGCAGACTGCGCAGTTATGCATGGCCCCCACATGCTAGTGCCGGGCCCCCAGGCCAGGATTGTTTGCAGCCTCCCTTCCAAAAATTTTGTGCACCTCCCTTGAGAAAAGATTATGGTGTATTTTTTCAGTAAAAAAAAGAAACCCCTTTCGGGGGAAAAAAAAAATGTTGAATGCCGCCCCCCCGCCATTACGGCATTTGTATATGCAGCAAAACATCGCTACAATGATAATCGATAATAAATAGCGTACAACTACAATGATATTTTTTTCAAATCTTGTTTGGAATTGCCTGGTTTAATGTTACATTCTCGGTACAACGACATCCTCTACTATGATAAACGTCTCAATAATGATATTTTTAGGAGATTTTTGAAATCGCTACAACAATATTTTTTTATATTTTGTTGAAAATCGTTTTGAATTTAATTTTAACTTCGTCACTTGTTGTTGTTCTTCTGAAGGCGTCTAATAACATCAATATTTCACACTAAATGATCACCGAAAGCTAAAGTTATTTGTATTGCTACACTTTGTGTACACAAAAGCGCTATGCGGTAAACATCTTTACAGGGACAATACATATATAAGTGAATTTTATAAATACACTAATCAATTACAATATTTTGTAACGAATAAATACATAAAAGTGAATTTTTCGATGATATTAACAATGCCGATATTGCCTCTCTCTCTTTAATCCCTCTGCAACAACATTTTTTTTTGGTCCGTAGAATATTGTTATATCAAAGTTTTACTGTATATTTAAACTAAATAATCAAATATAATAGTGTGTAATAAATATTATTACATTTCGATACCATTATGTGATTTGTATATAATTTTACGCGATACAATAGAGCTCCCCCATGCCCCAGTTAAGAGAACAAATTGGTTAGGCTAGTGGTCGGCAAACTCATTAGTCAACAGAGCCAAGTATCAACAGTACAACGATTGAAATTTCTTTTGAGAGCCAAATTTTTTTAAACTTAAACTATATAGGTAGGTACATTACATTGTTATTAACTTAATTAGGGTACTCCTAAGCTGGCCTCTGTTAAAATCGTCCTCGATCTGATTGGGTACGTTCGCTGAGGTCAACCCCTTACAACTCTCCCATCCCCACTCGTCTTGTATACTTGTTTCATCTACCTCATCTCCTTTCGTTCATCCTCTTTATGTATTCAAACCATCTCAACATACCTTTCTCAATCCTTGACACTACATCTTCTTTTACTCCACAACGCTCCCTATAAAATTAACTTAATAAACTTTACTTAAAGTTTTAAGTCTTAGTTAAACTATAAGTACGTTGAATAAAACTTGATATCACACTTAATAACGATATTATTTATTGATAAAATTAAATTGTAAGGTATCCATAAAATTAAATCATGAAAATGACTACTACTACTAAACCATACATGCACCTCGTCCATGACAATGACTGACAAAAACTAATGTGAACAATGGCCTTGCATCGCCTTGGAAAGTTTGGGTAAGTCAGGTTTGTATGTTGCTTTTTTTAATTTTAGGCACGATTCCAGGTTCTCATCAATAAGACGACTTCTCAATTTACTCTTGATAAGGTTCATACTTGAAAATTATTGTTCGCATGAATATGTAGACCCGAATAAGGAAAGAACAGCAAACGCCAGTTTTTTCAGCTGATTATATGAGTCAGGAATAGTTTTAGTACTATTATAGTATAGTACTAGTCCAGGTGTTAAAAATTAACATATCTCTCTTCTCCAGGTCTTTCAAAGCAGACCACTTGTGCTGTGAACTAAGTTCACATTCGTTTTTCTCCAATATTTCTATATCAGTACAAAGGCGTTCAAATTTCGAGCTCCATAATTCTTTATTTTTTAAATCCAGCAATTGCATTTAAAAGTTGCCAATGTCAATACAATGTCATACAAAAAGTGAAACTGGCGCTGTATCATTTATGTCAAAAGACTCGTCAACTACTATTGATAAAGTTGAAACCAATTTAAGATCTTCGACTTGCTGGTTGGTTATATTCGAAGACATTTTGACTGTTCCATCTTTCACTGTTTTAGCAGAGAGATAATGGTAACTCTTTAATTTTTTTAGAATATCTGCTTTGTTCTTAAAATCCCGAAACAGCTCTTCGGATGCATTTACAAAACAATTTTTTATATATTCGCCGTCTGTACATGGTTTTCCTCTCTTAGCAATCTCTTGACTAACCACAAAACTTGCAATATTAACATTGTTGGAAGATTGCATAAAGTAATTAAATACAGAATTTGATTTTTCTTGACTCTTTTGAAGTTTCTCAACTGCTTTCTTCCTTGCATCACCGATAGGATATTTAATACTTAAGGCACGTGTTTAGTTGTAAAGTGTCTCTTCAAATTTTATTTCTTGTTATGAGCCGATTTTTCCTGACATAAGATAGGTCGGAAGGCCATTTAAGTTTTGAATAAATGTGAAAGTCTCGGTCCACTCAACTTTAAATTTACGGTTTTCGTCTTCCGTTTTTCTTTGCTGCTTCTTTGTAGCCATGTCAAACAGGGCACCTAAAAAAATGTTTCATTTTACAATAATAAAGCCACCAATACAAAATAATTACAATTTTTAAATTGATGACAAAAATACCTGTAGGATTTGCAGCTAGTTGGAAAAATACAGGTAACTTTATGCTTCTCAAGTAGTGCTATAATGTTATTTAGATTAACTGTTAAAGTTTACTCATTTATAATCAAAAAATGGTTATGGCCGTGCAGAAAAGGGGAAGGGTTCCGAATTTCACCTAGGTTCACGTTTAATATTATCAAACAATTTAGTAATATTAAAAATAGATGTCAACAAATGTTTGGAGTCACCAAAACAAGAATTGCAATTTAAATCACATTTTTAATGAAACAGGAAATTGAATTGAAGATGGAGTCCCATTAGAAAAAATGTAAATAATTAGATTTAAGACATGACAATCGAACTGAAAATACAACCCTTTGAATATGCAGGAATCAATTTAGGGGATCTGAATATTTAGCGGGACACAATAATCGTTAACTTAAAAAAAAGTTTGTTGGCTCCCTTCTCTGGGAAATGCGCTAAAGACGGGTTCACTGTAAGCTCGTCCGACAAGATGTTGGCCTGAGGACGTCGTCGATGAGGCTGTGGCGCTGCTTGTCTTGCGCAATTTTAATATTTTTATTATGTTTTTTATGCCACTCACTAGCTAGGCATTATCTAGTGCCTTCTAGTATTGGAGTTCAGTCTGGCTCCAACTGTCGACCGAACATGTCGTAAAAATCTCTCTCTCTTCTATTAAATAACTTTAAAAAAGAAAGGAGTCATGACTCTGTATGTTTCCGAAATAACGACGCATCCACCAGCACTAGAATCACCACAGTACTGGTGACCCGCGTAAAGCAGATGTTTGACAGCCACGAACGAGCAGACGAAAACTACTCTTTTCTCGCTTCGTAATGTGACTTGCCTTTTTTTTTTTTTTTTTTTTTTTTTCTCCCTGTGTGTGGTCAATACCTTCTAAAGCAGAAAGCCTGACCCCGAGATTCGTGACGTCATCTCATTCCGTCCTACGAAACCCACCTTTCCTGTAAGATCGTTTTCCAGCAGCACCACACACTAACGCCGATGTGTTATATATTTAACACACGTTGCTATATTTTTTCTCAATGTTATAGAAAAAGAGGCCGAATTAGTAGAGACTTGAGCAATCGAATAGACAAGTTTATTCTTATAATTCATTACTTTCAAGTATCAATTAGGGCCAGAGTTTTAATAAAAACTTAATATTTGAAAAATTACCTTTTGACCTAAAAACTTCCCCAAGAGCATTAATTTTTCAGAACTTCAATTTCTGTTGATTTTAACCAAAAAAGTATCCATTGAATACAAAAAAAAATCGTAACGAATTCGACTATATAATATCCTTTATTTTTCATCACATACAATATATATTTTCAGTCATTTATAAAAAAATAAATATGTAAAAGAAAACTTTATGAAATAAATATACGTTGCTTTGCTCCTTCCACTATGGATTGGATATGAATGGACTACTCTGGTAGGACTAATATAAATAACTTGAGAATATTCTTATAAGTTCTTGTTGATGAAAATATTCTCCTGTTATTTATTTATAATATATAGTTACATATAATACCCTTGAGAACATTCTCTGGAAGGACTATCATAAATTACTGGGGAATATTCATATAGAAAATAATTATTCTGAAGTTAATAATAGTGCTTGCAGAGAATATTCTTCAGTTACCAAAATCTTTCCAGAGACTATTATCAAGAATATATGTAATAACATGTATTACAATAAATAATCTCGATAAATAACTTGAGAATAGTTATTTGATAAGAATATTCTCTAGTAATTTATAATAGTAGCCCTTTCAGAGAATATTCTCTGTCCCCGTCTCTTTCCGCCAAGAAGATGAGAACAGTGAAGTTTGTAAACTATAATATTGAAGTTTGAAAGCAAGAAAATTGAACCAACAGGGCTGAATCGCACAACTTCTAAAGAAATGTGAGTGATACAGAATTAAAAATGTATATGCATTGAAGAAAACAGTTCTGTACCTTCTTAGAATGAAAGTGATTGTATAAGAATAGCTTCCTTTATCAATCACCTTTGATTTAATTTGATTAAATACACAGAATTACCCCCTCCCAAATATTAAAACTTACTTCAAAAAAATATTATTAGTACCTGTCTATATTTCCAAAACCTGGCTTTTAAGAATAAGTATTTGTATATATTTTCCAGTTATATATATTTATATATATATAACCCAATTCATCAACACAGTATTTTGTAATTTCTAAAGAACCCAAAGTTGTTTATCATAACGCATTGCAGCCTATTTCGAAAATGCACCTTTTGTACCAATCACTGACAAACATAGATTAATTTTGAGAATTATATTATCAAGCAACGTGTGATCTTATGTTCAAGAAGGGCAAAAATTGAACATCGCGAAATTTATAGGCGGGGCAAAATTAATTGGGGAAAAAAAAACACCTTTTTAATACAGCCAGCTTTTCTGATATTTTTAATCAGATGCACTATCAGGGAAAAAATGGTCTGACCCTGTATGTTGAAGGGCGAGGATGAACATGGAAATTTATATGGGGGACTAATAGACAAACCCACTATTTTGTTAATAATGCAATTATCAGTTGCGATGGCTATAACAATAAAGCCAATAACCTCAAAAATGGATCAATTTTGAGAATTACATTAGGAAGCAATGAGCCATACACACTGAAGCGCCAAAAAAAACTTGTACACCTGCCTAATATCGTGTAGGGCCCCCGCGAGCACGCAGAAGTGCCGCAACACGACGTGGCATGGACTCGACTAATGTCTGAAGTAGTGCTGGAGGTAATTGACACCATGAATCCTGCAGGGCTGTCCATAAGTCCGTAGGAGTAAGAGGGAGTAGAGATCTCGTCTGAACAGCACGTTGCAAGGCATCCCAGATATGTTCAATAATGTTCATGTCTGGGGATTTTGGTGGCCAGCGGAAGTGTCTAAAGTCAGAAGAGTGTTCCTGGAGCCACTTTGTAGCAATTCTGGACGTGTGGGGTGTCGCATTGTCCTGCTGAAATTGTCCAAGTCCGTCGGAATGCACAATCGACATGAATGGGTGCAGGTGATCAGACAGGATGCTTACGTACCTGTCACCTGTCAGAGTCGTATCTAGACGTATCAGGGGTCCCATATCATGCCAACTGCACGCACCCCATACCATCACACAGCCTCCACCAGCTTGAACAGTCCCCTGTTGACATGTAGGGTCCATGGATTCATGAGGTTGTCTCCATACCCGTACACGTCCATCAGCTCGAAGCGATTGGAACCAAGACTCGTCAGACCAGGCAACGTGTTTCCAGTCCTCAATAGTCCAATGTCGGTGTTGTCGGGCCCAGGCGAGGCGTAAAGCTTTGTGTCGTGCAGTCATCAAGGGTACACTTCGGCTCCGAAAGCCCATGGAATGGTTCATATGGATCCATGCGAATGGTTCGCACGCTGACACTTGTTGATGGCCCAGCATTGAAATCTGCAGCAATTTGCGGAAGAGTTGCACGTCTGTCACGTTTAATGATTCTCGTCAGTCGTCGTTGGTCCCGTTCTTGCATGATCTTTTTCCGGCCGCAGCGATGTCGTAGATTTAATTTTTTACCGGATTCCCGATATTCACGGTACACTCGTGAAATGGTCGCACGTGAAAATCCAAAATTCATCGCTACCTCGGAGATGCTATGTCTCATCTCTCGTGCGCCGACTATAACACCACGTTCAAACTCACTTAAATCTCGATAACCTGCCATTGTAGCAGCAGTAACCGATCTAACAACTATGCCAGACACTTGTTGTGTTATATAGGCGTTGCCGACCGCAGCGCAGTACTATGATTGGTTCAATATCTCTTTATTTGCATACGCATGCCTGTACCAGTTTTTTTGGCACTTCAGTTTATTATCCATTCTATTGCTTTCAAATAACTTTATTGAAACAATGAACTAAACCGAAGCTTAGTTTATAAGCTTCTAAACCGATGGAGAAAAAAGAAACATTTGAAATCAAAAAAAAAAAAAAAATTAATTTATCAAGTTTAAGGGATGTCACATTTCTTAAAGTCGAATTTTAAGAAATGACTCCAAAAAATATTTCATTCAATTGCAAATAGAATACTAAAGGTATTGTGGCAATTGATTAATTTGTTTTGTCAAAATAAAATATCAAGCATGGCGGATTTTACACAGTCAGCAAGCAGTGCCGTCTGAACGCATGGTTCCACCCTAGTACGGCCCGGGAGCCTCAAGAGAAGAGGGGGCCTCACAAAAATGGAAACTAATTGAAATTTTCGAGAATTCTCCAGGTTGGGCCTCAGAAAAATCAATTGGCCCGGGGGCCCATGACGCTCTTAAGACGGCCCTGTCAGTAAGCAAAGCACCACATGGAAAGAAAATTCTACAGGAAATGATCGAAAGAACTTACTGTGCATATGTACCGTATCTGTCTCTTCTCGGCAGAACCGTACCCTACAAATGGTTACATTAGACTTTCTCACCATCTCGAGATAACGCTGAAAACATTGGGAGAAAATAATTGTGAAAGAACATGTGGGGCAGTCAAAACAATTGAAACCCATTTCTTCGGGACTCGCCACATCTGCGTATTCTCAGAAACAAGCAATGGACAAATCACCTAAGTGTCCAC
This sequence comes from Pholcus phalangioides, assembly GCF_987345545.1. Lineage (NCBI taxonomy): Eukaryota > Metazoa > Arthropoda > Arachnida > Araneae > Pholcidae > Pholcus > Pholcus phalangioides. The sequence goes on along the minus strand of NW_028301604.1, from coordinate 40,805,972 downwards.
TCTTAGAATGGTCGTCCAAGCCCAACCGTGGACACCTCTCCTCTTGGATTTGAAAGCCGTGGTTGAAAGTATCACTGGTTGTGACTACAATGTTGTAGTCATCAACCGCTACTCGGATGGAACCAAGAGCATCTCCCCGCATTCCGATGACGAAGTACAGCTCGTGAAAGATCATCCCATCGCTTGCCTTTCCCTGGGCGTGGAGAGAAAAATCGTTTTCCCCAGAAAAGGACATAAATCTGTGGACCGCATCCTGGAACACAACAGCCTGCTAACGATGCGGCCTCCAACCAATCAACTGTGGTGTCACGGGATACCTAAAGATCAAAAAGTGAAAGACGTCCGACTCAGCCTGACGTTCCGGAAAATGGGTTCAAGCAACAAGAGCCCATCGCCAAGCACTCCACCACCAGCTAAGAGATGTCGTAGCGTCTTCAAAAAGGAAGCGCCGCCTCCCAAGATCTTCCATGTGAAGGAGAACTTTTTCGGTAGCGTCATGATCTTCAATGGTGAAGTGCGCGTACATATCCACGAATTTTACGAATGCGATCAACTCATGCAGCGACTCTCTCTCCATACATGGGGGAGTGTTTGAGAACCGAATTCTCCTGCCACAGTAAGCTTCAACGCGTCGGCAGAACTTTTATAGTGTCAGAGAACCTGATCGTGGACTACAGCGGTGATGACGTATTCATACAACCTCTACATCGTGGGGACAATAAAACTTTTAAGTGCTCCAAAAACCCCCTCAAAATGTCTTTTCCTGCTGCCAAAACACTCTTCTGGAGCGAGTATGGTAAACCGCTTCATACCGTGGTCAGCGAGTTTGTGCAGAAAACGCTTTGAGTTCAATATCTAGAAGTATGTGCGCGCGAAATGCAAACTAAAGGGACTAGCTCTATTTATATCACTGACATTGTGACAAAATTGGTAAGTGAAAAACTTTGTTAGCATCGGAAAAATTATTGACTGCCACGGTTGTGCTATGGGCTATACTAATCAGCTGGGTCATGAATGTCTAGAAATGTACGATAACGTATTATAAATATTTCAACCACGCTTCAACTGTAATTGACTTTCACGAAGTCGCAAAGACTGTGGTAGAAAATTACGATGTCACGGAAAATTGTTTTGGTTCTGTCGATTTTGAGAATTTGAAGTGTAAAATTGAAACATATCTGAATAAATGAAAACTTGATTTGCATAAAATGACTCTGTATTTTATTGCTTCTTTGTTTTATTATTTTTTTACAGCCAAGTTGGAAATCATAGGTAACAACAATAATTTAAGAAAGAAGTTGAGTCGTCATATTAACTTATTTTCCAATATGAAAAAAAAATGCAAATAATAATTTGGGAAAAATCCCTCCATGGAGTGTTGTGACGTCGTCGCTGGGACTTAGGAAAACTTTTTAGGGTGACATCAAAAGTTTAATTTAGGAAAGGTCCCTTGGTATCGTATTTTCTAAAAACGATTATTTAAGAACGACATCTGTTAGAAAATGTGGCATAAAAAAGTTTTCTAAAGGAATGACCTTTTCATAGGATTGTGACTGTAGTGTTCTGTATTCGCGTCTCTCAGTTAAAATAACAATATGGTATAAGGCTCCGGAGCACAACAATAAAAGCCTCAGGAGACGGGAGATTGCAAAAACAAAAGTGGGCATTCGAAAATAAACAGAGAGAGAGAATGGTGTGTGAAAGCGATCGAGTAGGATCGTCGTCTCAAGAGTACGTTCTTATTCTAATTTTGCATAAATAAATTCCTGTTTATGTTTGTCGTGATGAGTGCTCACTATACGAAGAACATAAGGTCACTACATTGGCGCAGTCGACAGAACAGTGACCAATAGATCAGACAATATTTAACGGGAAAAATTTTCGTCGTGAGAAGGCAACGTGAAAAGTGGAGAACTTTTGTCGTCAGTAGGCGATACGAAGAGCACTTGAAGAGTGTTGGAAGAAAGAAGGAAAAGTGCAGTGAGCGTTTTTTTTCATAAGAATATTCGCTGGTTTTCTTTTCTTTGAGGGAATTATGGCTTTCTTAGCCCGAGGCAAAAAGGAGGACTTACAGCAAATCACTGTGGAAATGGGACTTGAAAATGTTATGGATATGAAGGTATTTCAACTCAAATCCGCAATAACGGAGGCAGAATGCTATGACGAGAGAAAACTGAAAAAGATGGAAGCTAGCGAGGGAAGAAAACTGAAAGAGATGAAAGCTAGTGAGGAAAGACGAATGGAGTTCGAACTCAGAAAAATGCAACTAGAAAATGAAAGGATTCGCATCGGCGCGGCAAGTGAATTCCTGATTAACTCAACGGCAAGGCCAAGGCTAGAGCTACAGAACATTTTGCAAAAGTTCGATCCGAAGAGCAAGAGGGAAGCAAAAAGAGCCGAAATAAAAAGAAAACTCTGGGTTTCATATCTGATTGGTCTATTACCTTGTGATGTGGCGCAAGTCATAGCTAGAGAAAATGAAGAGACAACAGATGACTATGACCAGGCCAAATCCATTTTGCTGAAGCGATATAAGCATACTCCCAAGAGATTTCGACAAATGTTCACGAAGCACAGTAAACGATCGGAAGAAACGTGGTGTGATTTTGCTTATGAACTCAGACACTTCTTCACTGAATGGATCCGAGGCCTGGAGATTACCACGGTTGAAGAACTGTCTGATTTGATTATTACGAATCAGATAAAACGTTAAGTACCATCAGACATTCGAGATCATTTTATTGACGAGTGGTCTCAATTCAAGCGACCCGACGTCCTTGCTAATAAATTGGACGACTACGAGAACGTCAGGGCAGACTTCGGCAAGATTCAGAAGGAGTTCTTCGACGAAGAAAGGCCATCATCACAGCAACAACACTTCACTTATGGAGAAGAAAAGGACGAGGACCATCGACAAGAACAGCATATCAACCACCAACTCGGAAATATCGTCGCAATAAGGGCTGGAACAAGACCGAGAACACGAATATCAGAAAAACCCCAAAGGAGCGTTACATCTGTGGACTGAATCATTTTGCTCGAGATTGTGACAGAAGATATAAGGCTAACACAAAAGAGAAATTGGGAGATGTGTTGATCGCAGAGATTCGATCGGAATTATTTAATTCCAGTGAATCGAATACGGATTCGAACCCTTTACGTTATGCTGATATTTGTGTAGATAATAGAAAAATCAGAAGCTTAGTGGATTCTGGTTGTCAAATTCCAGTGATTCATTCTGACTGTATACAGGAACCAATAATTAAGAAAGGGAAAATCATCTTAAGGAGTGCATTTGGAGAAAGAATTGAAGCATCACTTGTGAATATCAGTGCTTCGTTGGAAATAGGAAATAACGAAGATTTTTGTAAACCTGTTGTAATTCTCGCTGCAGTCACAGATAAAATTCGGGAACAGTGTATTATTCCACCAAACGTACATGGATTACTTTGCGAAGCCGCAGACACCGCAGAAGGGTGATTGTCCTTCCCCGCTGAAAGGGAAGAGCACAAGCCTCCTAAGCAAGGGAAAAGGGCGTGAGTGCGAATATGGAAAAAGAGGACAAGATGTCATCTCTGCCTGAGGACAAATACAAAAGGTAGACAGAGCTGGTGGATGACATGACTGAGCATTTCGACACCACCAAAATCTGCGAATTCAAACGCAAGAAGGTTGGAGAAACTCACCATCTCAATACAACCGAAAGCAGAAGCAAATCGGAAGAGTGCAACCAAAAAATGGAACTGGATCTAAGGAGGATCATAGCGGAAGCTCGCGACTATGACGAAATGGCATACTTGTGGATATCTTTGAGAGACGTCACCGGTAAACCCGTCAGGAAACATTTCTGGGAATTCGAGAAGCCCGGCAACGAAACCGCGAAGCTCAATGACTTTGAAGACACCAGATCTATGTGGCCGGATAGATACGAGTGCGACATACTCGAAGACACCGTGTCCAGGCTGTGGAATCAGGTGAAGCCGCCGTACAAGCAACTCCACGCTTATATCCAGTGCAAGCCCAGGAACTGTTATGGTAGCGACAAGATTCAAAACGCGGACCTGTTCCGGCGCATATTTTAGGGGACATGTGGGCCCAGCAATGGGGTAGTATTATGGACCACGTGAAGTCATTTACCGAGAAGCCATCGGTGTATGTCGCTCCGACATTAGAAGCGAAAAATATGACGTTGCTGAAAATGAAGATGGCTGAAGGGTTTTTACTTGGCTGAGATTGAAGCTGATGACGAAGGCCTTCTGGAAGATGTCTATATTCGACAGATCCAAAGGCAAGAAGAGGGTTTGCCACGCGTCTCCCCACGAATTGTCCGATGGATTGGACTTCTGGATCAAAATATTCGCAGACAGAACCAAGGATGATTTCATCACTATTCAGCATGACATGAGACACATTCAGTGCTTCATGCAGTACGTGCATCTGCCTCACGTTTTCCGAGGTGGAACGAATCCTGGTATCCACGATTCCACCGGGGACATCCTCGTCTGGCTTCGACATAAAACCCGAGGGTGGAATCACGTTGATGTCCGACGTGTTACGGAGCGTCCTGATTCATGCCAATTGGTCCGAAGAGTTGGCGACCGAGAAGTTCTGTGAGTCTACCATAGGTTGCAGGAACGCGGCGACCGGCAAGATACTCAAGAAACTCCTCCAAACGGATTACTTCCGAATCTCTGTGATAGACGACGTGGAGATCATCGAGGTGATGATGACCAGGGCGTCTAAGAAGTTTGATGCTAGACCGTTGCTGAGGTACTTCGAGCCGCGCTGTTGAAATTCCTCAAGGAACAGAACAAACAAGAGAATTCAGTTTGTGTGTATATGTAAACCCAATCTTGCGTGGGGAGTGTAGTGTTCTGTATTCGCGTCTTTCAGTTAAAAGCTTGACGTAACAATACGGTATAAGGCTCCAGAGCACAAGAAGAAGAAAAGCCTCAGGAGACGGGAGATTGCAAAAACAAAAGTGGACATTCGTAATAAACAGAGAGGAAGAATGTGGTGTGTGAAAGCGATCGAGGAGAATCGTCGTCTCAAGTGTACGTTCTTATTATAATTTTGTATTAATAAATTCCTGTTTATGTTTGTCGTGATGAGTGCTCACTATACGAAGAACATAAGTTCACTACAGTGACGACACAGGAATTTATATGTTAGCGCGAATGAAAAAGAAATTACAAACGATAATTTAGGAAAAATTCCTGACGTCATCACAGCGCCATCTAGCGAGCCTCATGGGCGACAGGTGCGGAGCACATTCGCAGCCACCCTCAGCGTCATCCCCTTATCGCGTGACAGCAAAGGGCAGCACCCCATTGTAAGTGGGGATGCGTTGGGGATTAAATAAGGATGCCTATTGTTCCAGCACCCCTAATTTAACCCCCACAGTCCGCTGCAGCGCCCCTAGGCATCGGCCCTTGCATTCTGAAGCGAAGGTCAGCCAGATCTGTGGCGGGCCAGATTTTCCACGGGCTTTCACAAATGAATTTATAGTGTGGAAAGCAGGGCCGCGCGTCTTAAGAGCATCATGTGGGGGGGCCCCCCCGGACTAGTAATTTCTCTGAGGTTCTACGCAGCAAATTCTTGAATATTTCAACCGGTTCTCTTTTTTGTGAGGCCTCGGGGGGGGGGGGGCGTGTTCCCATGCGTTAAGACGGCACTGGTGGAAAGACAAAAAGTAAGAATTGCCCAGGAACACCATACTGGAGCCCGGTTAGCCCCACCCTTAGGGGCAGGACTTAACAGCAAATTTACGAGTGCGTTTTCTTTGATGCATACATGTAGAGTCAAACCTAATTATGTTATTGTTTCGCTCGCTAAAACTGAGATAAAAGCAGGGTCGTCTTAATACATGAGCCTTACCCCAAAAGCATAAGGGAGTCTCATGTTACACAGAAATGAAAAAAACAACAATAAATAAGATTCGGAATCAGGGCCGCAACTAGAAGGGAGCAGGCGGTTCTGATGCCCCGGACGCTGGATGTGAAGGGTCGTCGAAGTCATCCTTTAACTGCTTCATACCGTGCACCACGTAAGCTCCATTGACCATTGTCAATTTCAGTCATTGCCGCGGATGACGGGACTGGGCGGTGTCGGGTGCTTTATTATGCATATTTAAATAATACATGGACATAAAACACATATATTAAAAAAAAAGACAAAAAAGTACACACAGATTTAAAAAAATTATAATGAAACATTTCTATTAATATATATATATACAAAATTTATGTCCATGGCTTTGTAGCTCTAGTGAGCCCTTCGTCGGTTTTTGTGGCCAGGAGCCAGACTATGTCTTCTCTTCTAGGCTTGGTGGCTTGGGTCAGCCCTCTATCGTATAAGTTTCTAATTGCGGTTGCTGAGGAATTCGACAAGAGGGAAAATTCAAGGAACAGAACTGTGAAGTTCCATTCGGCACAAAATAATTCTTTGATTGGCCGCTCGAACTGATAACAGTAAGAAATATCGATGAAAAAAAATTAATTTTTTTCTGCTCATAAAATTTGTTCATTTGCATAAGGAATTTCTTTTTAATTTCGATGTATTTCCTTAATTCTGAAATAATTTCAAACGTCAAATATTGTATCAAAAATTGAAATAATTTTACCACTTGAAAATTTTTTGTATAATCTAACACTTTGCGAAAACTATTCAGCCCACTAACCAGACACAGCTTGGCTCAAAATAATTCAGTAAACCCCGGATGTCACGTGACACTTTACAAAAAAAAGGTGACAAAAAAAGCGGTGGTGTTCGACACGAAATTCCTTATCTCGCGGCAGATCGACCAGTGGCGAAAAACTGGAGCATGTGCCCGATTGGCATGGTGGTAAGATGCTCGTCTACCATCGTGAAGGTTGTTGTCTGGGTCCCGGGATCTAACCCAACGAAGGATATAGATAAGATATTTTCCCTAATGAACTCGAGGCGACCACCGATAGACAACGCCTTCACTTCCAACCCATCTCACTAATGGCAGTAAATTGCAATATAGCGATATGGCCAGAGTTGGTGTTTGGTGGAGTAGGTACGGTAGCAATAATTTCTTTCATATATTCTGGAAATCTGCATTTTCATTTAGAAAGAAAAAATTCTATAAATTTTTTTTGCATTATCATCTAGGAAGAAATAGTTCTGAATTTCCACCATATCTGGAATTTATTGTTTAATAATTTCTAAATGTTCATCTATTCCGGCATTTAGAATTTTCATCAATTTTGGAATTACAGTGAAACCTCGATATGACGATATTCTTCCGACCTAGGAAAAATATCGATATAGTGGGAGTATCGTTTAATCGAGAGGCAGCAGTTTAACATTCGAGAATAGACATTTCTGAGCAAGACTTAAAAACTCTACTCTACCTCTACAACGATAGTTTTTCTATCGTTAGAGGGATTATATATCGAGTAAAGTTGTAGCGAGGTTTCGCCATATTTCTGTTATTCTATTGTATATTTCCACAATTCTGAAATTTTTCTTCTTGCATTTTTTCGAATTTTCATGATTTTCATTTTCTGAATTTTCAATTCCTCTCTCTCTCACACAGAAGAAAAAAAATCGGTGCCAAGAAGCCCAGCAATATTATATACGTACCGGGCCCCATGTATAGGAAAGGTGGCCCAGTATGGAATGCATTCACATTCTTCTCGAACACTTTACTGCAACGATTAATGCAGTCATTTCTTCCTCATCAAGGTCATCCAAAACACGTCTCACATTCATGGGTGTTGAAAAAAAAACAACAGTTTTTCAAAAAGTCAAAACAGCTATAAGTTCTCAAAACGGTAGTACAGTAGTATATATCACGACCAACACACATCAGCTTAACTTCGACTGCCGGCGTTAAAGCTGAAAAACACCACACTGACGTGACGTGATTACACTCCATGCCAGAGACATTTTAATTCTGATTCGTGGGATTTCCACGTCACATAATTTGTACGTCACAGAATTGCCACGAATAAGATCTCACAAATTCGTCATCGTAGTGTGTTTCAGCCTTAATGCATCTCTTAAAACATCAGACCAGTGTACAAACCATATAATGTCTGATATGATCCCATGCCATCTGACCTGACGTGATTACACGTCACGTCGTAGAAGTGTGTAGCCGCCTTTAGGCATGTTTGATTCCGTACAGAAATGTGATCTGGTTCAATCTTTTTATTCCGGGATCCTAAGAGTTCAGATTTCAGAAAATTATCAGTTGCCTTTTTTGTAGGGATCCCGGGATAGAAATCATACTCAAAATTCCCTGTTTTGAGATATCTGCATTTTTAAGGTTCACTTTGTATGGAACTCAATGGGAATCGGCTCAGATTTAATTGCCGTAGGGAGCGGCGTGCTTAATTCTATAACGTACATAGGATTTTAAGATGGGATACTCTCATTGGCTAAGATCACTATTACGTCACTAAATCGTCACACCCTAGCGTGACTTCAGAACTTCGAGCCACGATGTAATACGCATGCGCGACATAGTGATTGGCGAGCATTTTTCTGGCGATTGTTGGTTGGCGCCACTATATTTCCCGGCGACGTTCAATGATAGATATACCTAATTTTACATGCAATCAACATTCGCAGTCGGTGCAATGGTTAGAGCCGGGGATTTGAAGATTGTGGGTTCGATTCCCTCAAAAGCCCACTCAGGATTTTTTTTTAAATAGTATTACCCGTTGCCGGTTTTTGGAACATCCTGTTTGAACTTATCAGTTTTACCATATTTCCGGTTCTGGTGAAAACAGAATTGATATTTTCAGTCTGGGGTATTCAGATCCTTGTAATATTATCCCGCGAGCAGTCATGACAAAAGCGATGTCGATAATGAACACTGGTGTTTGGCGATAAGTTGTCAAACGTAACAGCCGTAAAGGCGCGTATACACTAGCACGCAGATCATGCAATGAAAGCATTCGCAATTGGTTGTTCAGTAATTTGTACGGTGTTGCGAACTATTCTCGAGCTGTTTTCACTGCACCCACCTGGAATCGGTTTTTTCAGCTAACACAAAGGAAAGAAAGGAACACAAAGGAAGTTTGTGTACCCACGAGCGGATTAAAACCGCTGCAGGGGGTCGTGAGTTGCAAGATCTGCGCGCTAGTGTATACGCGCCTTAGCACGAATCGTAATGTTCGAGTCTTCGGCTACTACGCCACGAATTTCTCTCGATCTCGGGGCTAAAGCCGGGTTTTCCTAGGAGCAGGTTTCCTGTGCCGCGCGCAACGTGATTCACCCAGCGCGACACGACGTCCACTCACCAGTAAGAAAAGCAGCATGACTGTTTTCCTACACAGTGCAATACGGCTCACGACAGCGCTTTACGTTGGGCGTTATTGGCTGACTCCTTCTGGAGGATTCAAATGCGTCGCGCGCCGCGGTTTTGCCGATATTTTCTTCACTCTTGTGTGTTTTATTTCCCTTCCCTTCAAACCGGAGCATGCAGACGACAGAGTAGCTGATGCCAAAGCCATATACTTTATATAGCCGCCCTGATCTGATGCGCATGCTAGGAAAACACAAACGCGTAGCATAATTATGTAAAACGTTTCTGCCGGCGCGAAGTGGTCTAATTCGGTTCACGCGGCGCAAGAAACCTATTCCTAGGAAAACCCGGCTTAACGAGAAAGAGAGGGCTATGGAATTCGGAGCAGAAAAGATGATCACGTGACCAGCTGGGTCCTAACTTTCTTCCCTGTTCCTCAAGCGCACCCGTAGCATGGCTTTCTTGCAACTGAAATAACCAAGTTCTTCGAACGTTCTCTGCGATCTTTCGCAGTATATAAATACGCATTCTGTTTGTCTTCATATACAATGAATGAAATTATTTTTCGCGTGTTGCAAAAACCTGTGCATAATACTCTCCCCCCCCCACACTTTTTTTTTGAAAAATTATAAACACAGGAAGAATAAAAACTGCAACGAAGATTTTTATTTTACCCTAAAAATTGGGATAACAAACCGTTGAAAATATACACTGCACCAATTTACCTGCTTTTTCAACAGCTCACTAAACTTTGTAAACTCTCTAAAAATAAAGATATCCTTGAAAAACCCTTCAATTAAATTTTCTTCAGATTCACAAAGCATTGTAATCCATTGCATTTTCATAACCAGCAAATGACAATCTATATAGCACACACATTCTGAAACTAAGTTTATTTGCATTAGCTATACAAGATATATCATTCCATGTAGTAAAATACAGCTTTCAGCTAATTAAAAAAAAATTGCAAACTACTTATTTTCAGTATGAAGAAATATTGAAATAGGAGAAAAAAAAATTCAGACATAGAAAAGTGTATAAATTTTTTATTTATCATTTAATGCATAATTCATCACAAAACTGGAAATACCACCAAAATATTGAATCTACAAAATACTACAAATGTGCACAACAGCGTTGTAACACATTAGGGTGTAATAATTACCTCTATATACAGGATACAAAAAAAAAAAAAAAAACGAGAATTTGGAAACTACCAAGTATTAAAAATGTCAACGACAGTATTGCAATATAAGTTGCTCTAATTTTCCTGCTGCTTTATTTTTTATGCATAACAGTGAGAAAAATCAACTATCACTTATGAAAGAAAGTTCTAATTTCCTAACAAAAACTAAATTTAGAAATAAAATACTTTTGGGAGTATTTTTTATATATATTTACCTTGACGTCTTAAATAATTCAAAAAGGGAAACCTATCTCAAAGCAGTTCAATATTTGGGAATTCCCCAAATTATTTTCCACTCTTGAAACTGTTAGATTCTGCTGGACAAGCTCAACAAAAAAATCTTTCAGGTTGTTTTAATTATTGTATGAAAAACGCACACGAAATTAAGTACCTGTTATAATGTTTACATGGAAACCTTTTTGCCAAAAATTGTCTTAAGAACAGTAGGGGTTTTATATTCATGGACAGTATTATATACCTATCGTGCCACATTTTAGGCTTAAAAAATCAGGGGAGTTCTTTATACATGTTAAAATACGGTAATTTGTGTGACAATGCAATTGCACGAATTGATTGATGAATCTATCAGCATGTTGTTAAGTATTCATTTTCTGGGGGGGGGGGGGGGTCTCACCACCAACCACCCTTAAAGGCAAATTTTCAAAACTACTTCAAAAATATTTCAATTGAGAATGAAATGCTACAAAAATTTGTCAATTGGGTAATTTATTCTTCCTTAATAAAAGAAATAATTGAATCACAGTAATTATGCCATTACAAGAAAACCACTGAACGCGGTGTTTTCCAGATTGCAGTTTTGAGCTCATCTGTGAGATAAAAAAAATACTGCCCCAAAAATTCTGAAATCTTGCAGAAATGTTTATTTGACATTTATTAATAAAATAGACTTCAGATTCAGTAATTGGCTTAGTGAGTAGTGGTTTTACAGAAAATGTAGAATTTTGATTTCTGAAATTTCGCGAAGATATTTTTCTGTAAAATTTCAGAATTATTGGTGCAGTAGTTTTCAATCACACATGGATAACCTAAAAAACTACAATCTGAGAAAATAATGTTTAAAGTGTTTTTTCTTGTACATATTCACTATATAATTCATTAATTATTTTATTTTGACAAAACAAATTAATCAATTGCCACAATACCTTTAGTATTCTATTTGCAATTGAATGAAATATTTTTTGAAGTCATTTCTTAAAATTAAACTTTAAGAATTGTGACATCCCTTAAACTTGATAAATTAATTTTTTTTTTTTTTTTGATTTCAAATGTTTCTTTTTTCTCCATCGGTTTAGAAGCTTATAAACTAAGCTTCGGTTTAGTTCATTGTTTCAATAAAGTTATTTGAAAGCAATAGAATGGATAATAAACTGAAGAGCCAAAAAAACTGGTACAGGCATGCGTATGCAAATAAAGAGATATTGAACCAATCATAGTACTGCGCTGCGGTCGGCAACGCCTATATAACACAACAAGTGTCTGGCATAGTTGTTAGATCGGTTACTGCTGCTACAATGGCAGGTTATCGAGATTTAAGTGAGTTTGAACGTGGTGTTATAGTCGGCGCACGAGAGATGAGACATAGCATCTCCGAGGTAGCGATGAAATTTGGATTTTCACGTGCGACCATTTCACGAGTGTACCGTGAATATCGGGAATCCGGTAAAAAATTAAATCTACGACATCGCTGCGGCCGGAAAAAGATCATGCAAGAACGGGACCAACGACGACTGACGAGAATCATTAAACGTGACAGACGTGCAACTCTTCCGCAAATTGCTGCAGATTTCAATGCTGGGCCATCAACAAGTGTCAGCGTGCGAACCATTCGCATGGGCCCATATGAACCATTCGATATGGGCTTTCGGAGCCGAAGTGTACCCTTGATGACTGCACGACACAAAGCTTTACGCCTCGCCTGGACCCGACAACACCGACATTGGACTGTTGAGGACTGGAAACACGTTGCCTGGTCTGACGAGTCTTAGTTCCAATTGCTTCGAGCTGACGGATGTGTACGGGTATGGAGACAACCTCGTGAATCCATGGACCCTACATGTCAACAGGGGACTGTTCAAGCTGGTGGAGGCTCTGTGATGGTATGGGGCGTGTGCAGTTGGCATGATATGGAACCCCTGATACGTCTAGATACGACTCTGACAGGTGACAGGTACGTAAGCATCCTGTCTGATCACCTGCACCCATTCATGTCCATTGTGCATTCCGACGGACTTGGACAATTTTAGCAGGACAATGCGACACCCCACACGTCCACAATTGCTACAAAGTGGCTCCCGGAACATTCTTCTGACTTTAGACACTTCCGCTGGCCACCTAAATCCCCAGACATGAACATTATTGAACATATCTGGGATGCCTTGCAACGCGCTGTTCAGAAGAGATCTCTATCCCCTCTTACTCTTACGGATTTATAGACAGCCCTGCAGGATTCATGGTGTCAATTACCTCCAGCACTACTTCAGACATTAGTCGAGTCCATGCCACGTCGTGTTGCGGCACTTCTGCGTGCTCGGGGGGGCCCTACACGATATTAGGCAGGTGGACCAGTTTTTTTGGCTCTTCAGTGTACTACTTTCACTATTACAGGGATGAAACCTCTAATTTAGTGAAAGTATAATCTAATATTCACTGTTGCACTAGCTAAACTTAGCTGTCATTTTTCAACAAATTTTTCAGCAATTTCAAACGCATTGTCGGAATCGGGTGATAAACATGATTCTACATAAAACATGACATCTTTCAGAATAGACTTGGAACAGATTAGTTTTGCTTTTGAGAATTTTTTTGGTTCAATTTTGTTACCATCTGTGTATACACTGTATTGTAAATTTTCATATACCACAATGCACCCAGAAACTGAAGGACATTCATTATCTGTCCTCATAGGGCATGCAGCCAGTTGTGATTCTTTCTTGAAAAGAATCAAATTTGACGTTTGTTTTTGTTTGAAAAAATCAACCACATCATCCAAGTTCGTAATTGCATTGGAATTTTCAAAATTATTTTTTTCTAGCAAACTTAGTTCAACAGCAAGATTAAAATGTTCTTGTTCAGCATCTGCGAGCCTACGCGATGATGTTGACTTAGAACTCAGATATTCTGGTAAATTCTCAAAAATTGTTGGAACAGCATTGTCTTTGATCTTTGGAATTTTTCGAGGGAAAAACTTTACTTCACCATTAACAATGCATCTATCAGTCCTAATTATACAGCTTTCTTCAAAATGCTTTATACACACTCGTGGATCCTTCAACCCTTGCAGGTTGGTTGGAATTTTCCGAAGCCACTGGCACCTGAGAGGCTCCTCTTTTGGGAAACAAAACGTCGTGGTATGTTCTTCTGAATGGTAATTAGATCTGCCACACTACATCGCTTGGGCATTTGAATATATCTGTAAATAGAAAAGAATCTGTTAGCCAATAAGCAATTTTCCTTTAAATTCACTTTATTGAAATATACAGTAGCAGCAAAAAATGGTGCACAATGCTAATAAAAAGTCTTTTCAAAGAAACAAATTCTTTCATTACCTTTTAAATCCATAAACCCCAGGGTTTAAGCTGGATAAAAAATTCCTTTCGCAAAAAAGCGAAAATGGGGGGGGAGAAGCTTTAGCAAAATTCTACAATGCTAAGGAGCCATTCAAGTCAGCAGATTTTTAGCCATTTTTGACACCTCCCCCCCCCCTTGTCAGCAAAACACTGACCCCCTCCACCCCTTGTGAGCAAAATTTAGTCAGCAGCTTAGAATATTTCATATCTTCAAAAAGGGTGGTTGATGACGTAAGCAACCTTCAAACCCCCCCCCCTTGTCATCAAAAGTCAGCAAATCCGAAACCCCTCCCCCCCGATGCTGACGTGATACTTGAATGACCCCTAATGTAATAATTGATGTTTGGATGTCTACTCGTTGTGTACGCATTTTTGCGAAAATGGCTACTACTTTTTTCGCATGCCACAATTTTCTTTCGCATTTTACGAAAAATGCGACCGTAGCTTAAACCCTGATAAACCCCCCTCGCCATCTCGCAAAATTTTATTTACAGTTTACTCCTCATAGTCATTGCTCAAGAGACAGAAGGCAAAGAGAAAATTACAATTTTTAAACATGCAAAGTACCCAAGAAGAATTAGAAATTTGTTTTGTAACGTTTGTATCAACGTTTCTCTTGATTTGAATAACATTCATCAAAAAACTTTAGTGCTTAAACAAATATATGAACTAAAATGCAATCAGGTTGTTAAATCAATTTCTACTTTCTTAAAATACCCCCATGGATTTCGGGACTATTTATTTATTATTATAGCATGAAGAGCACATGTATTGTTGTGAAATTGTAATTTACTACTTTAATTTCTTATGGTACGTAAATAATAAAAATTTATCACTACTAATCATTTTGGATTTGACGGGGAGAGCATGGAAATTAACCTATCCTACAGGGAGTCCGTGGTGACTTGACTTTCACTGGGGGGGGGGGGGGGCACAACATCAAAAAGGTAGGGAAAAACTGTCGTACAGTATGAACACACACACTTTTGAATGAACAAAAAATAAATGTTAAACATAGGCCAAGTTCTTACATAATTATTTAAACTTATTTTTTACTGTTCATTGATAAATGATTACACAAATGTGAAAAGGGTAATATTTTGTAATTCATTAATGCATTCTTTTTTGAACTAGGCCGGATGGTCCAGAGTCTACTGTATGCACACTCATGTCCATAAATTGAGGATAATGCCAGCTCCGGCAAATAAAGGTTCAGAAACACAACAAACGTTACTTATTCATGAAGTCCATTTATTAAACAAAGGATAAAGAACAAAAACGATGGTGTATGTATGATACCATTCATAAAAACTACGATTTTTGCTCCCTGGAGCAATTGTAAAAAATATCTCCTTTAAAAAAACTTACTATTACATGGTTGGTATGATGGTTAATACATTGTATTTCTCCCATGCGATGAAATACAGTCCGTACAACGCCTAGGCATGCTGAGCATCAAATTATCGATCTGATCTTGGGGAAGATCACTCCACTCAGCAAGCAATGCTCTCCGAAGTTCCGGTACACATGTAGGAGGTGGTTGACGGGCTGCAACTCGTCGGCCAAGCATGTCCCACACATGCTCTATCGGATTCAAGTCAGGTGAGAATGCTGGCCATTCCATACGGGTTATATCCTCAGATTCAAGGCATTCGTTTACGATGTTTGCTCGGTGAGGACGGGCGTTGTCAACCATAAACACAAATTCTGCGCCCATGGCACCCCTAAACAAACGTACATGTTGTTCCAGAATGATGTCCCGATAAATTTGGGCTGTCATGGTTCCGGTTTGAACATGCAGATCTGTTCTGGAACCCAGTATAATTCCACCCCAAACGAGCAATGCTGCACCACCGTAACGGTGTCGTTCAATGCTGTTGTCTTGGTGGTAACGGGTACCTGGCGTTCTCCATGTGAAAGTCCGACGTGAATCAGACTGCAAGCTAAACCTGGACTCGTCGGAAAACATCACACAAGCCCACTGTGACGATGTCCACATCGCATGTTCTCTACTCCAGGCTAATCGCTGCCGACAGTGAGTTGCCGTGAGCGGAACACATCTGACAGGCCTACGAGCATATAGACCAATATCTCCCAAACGTCTGTACACGGTTTGCCTTGAAACTGTGGTACCCGTGGCTGCAGATAGCTGACGAGACAGGTCGGATGCTGTGCTCCGTCTGCTTCTTTTGGCAGTTACTGCCAAATACCGGTCTTCATTCGGCGTTGTAACTCGGGGGCGACCTGTACTGTAACGTCTACTGACATTTCCGTTATCTTGGAATCGTTGCCAAAGCCTAGAGATGACACTTTGGGCAATTCGAAGTTCCTCGGATACTTCCATCTGAGTACGCCCACATTCCAGGCGGCCGATAATTCTACCACGTAAAAAATCATCCACATGCGTCCTCTGTGTCATAACTATTCGCTTATGGCACTGAGCGCCTTACAGCTCTTGTGAACAATTTTACTTCTTTGCCACATTTTCCTTATATACCCCCCTCTTATACTCTCGTCATTGTGACCTACTATCGGCATCATCTGGTGGCTTCCTGAAATTTGCATATCATTCTTGCAGATGTGTGTGATAATTCTACAGGTGAAATTTTTACTTTAGATTTCGATTTCCGTGTGATTCTGAATTATCCTTAATTTATGGACATGAGTGTATATATAGACAAACAGAAAATATTTTTAGCCGATATTGCAAGGTTTTCAACCTTTCTTGAGTTATCCATCACACACACACACATTAAAGGTTCCTTTGATATATGTATACCTGAAATCTGCATGATTATAATACTTTTAAGTAATTTTTACAGGTCGTTTAATTGAAGCGTTGATCAAGCGCTCGTGTGCATGAAATATATATTGTAATATATACAGTGGATTCCACTTATAGCATTTTCAAAAAACCATCATGAAAACATATAAGTGGGAAAACGCTTTAAACTGGAAATCTTAATAAGAATTACTTAGAGTTGAGACAACAAAAACATTAATAAGCGAGATCAACTGTATATTGATAAAAAGAGGAAAAAAAATATTAGCTAATATTGAATTTAAAAGAAAATTGCTTACTTTATTGGGACCTAAGAGGCTCCTCTCTTGGCAAACAAAACATCGTGGCATGTTCTTCCGAACGGTAATCAGAAACTGTCACACTACATTACTTAGACATTGCAATATATCTATAAACAGAAAAAAAACTGTTAGACAATATAAAATTTTAAGGAAAATTGTTTATTTTATTGAAATATGCAGTAGTAAAAAAAATTGATACATAATGCTAATAAAATGTTTCGTTCATATATATATATATATATATATATATATATATATATATATATATATATATATTACATCATTAATATTGAAATTCATAAGCCCCATCATCTCATAAAATTTTGTTTGCATTATGCTCCTATCATAGCCATAATTTACAAATACAAATACAACGCCACAACAGGCAAAATGCCCAACGAGGTGGCTGATAAAAAGATGCCCATAAAAATATGGATGTCATATGTTTCAAAAATACAGCAACCCAATTAAAAATGCAATTAACACAAATTACAAACAATATATACACATGATAAAATATTATACAATGCCCATAAAGAATACTTATGGTTGTCTTATTCTAAGAATGGATAGCTTCTCGATTTACCCCAACATGTTTATCGTATTTCTTTTTAAACGTGTCAATTGTGTTACAATTTACTACCTCCGGGGGTAAGCTATTCCATTTATTAACAACCCTATTGGAGAAAAATTCCCTGCGACACCATAACCTTGCATTGTCCCTCACCAATCGATACTGGTGTCCCCTTGTAAAAGCAGTCGATTGGCGGTGTACTAAAAGTTCATGGTCCATCCTATCCATCCCATTGAAAATTTTGAACACTTCGATCATATCTCCTCGACACCTGCGTTCATCCAATGTAAACATATTCAAAAAATGAAGTCTTTCTTCATAACTCAAGCCCTGTGTGCCAATAAGGACACGCGTAGCTCTTCTCTGCACCCCTTCAACCAAGTCTATGTCCCTCTGTAGGTATGGTCTCCAAAACCTTACAGCATACTCCAGTCCAGGACGAACTAAGCCTCGAAAAAGCGGAAGAATGACTTTAGGAGAACGCGAAGAGACCTTTTTGAAAATGAGACCAAGCATTCTATTCGCTTTTTTGACAACCGCTGAACAATGTTCAGAAAACTTAAGTCGCTCGTCAATGAGAATTCCCAAATCGGTGACTCTAGTTGCATCCGGGATAGTGACACCATTCAACTCGTAAGAGAACCGTGGGTTCTTCGAACCAAAATGAGCGACCATGCACTTATCTACGCTAAACGTCATGCTCCATTCATTTGCCCATGCTGCAATCTTGTTTAAGTTGGTCTGGAGCAACTCCCTATCGCTTTCATTTCCGATTACCCCCATTAGCTTCACATCATCTGCGAATTTGCTAGTAATTCCATCGATACCCTGATCGAGTTTGTCGATAAAAAGTGAAAAAAGTATGGGGCCAAGGACACTTCCCTGAGGAACTCCACTTGTGACGTCTGTCCAACCAGAGAATTCCCCGTTCACCATAACTCGTTGCGACCTATCTCTTAACCACGATTCTATCCAATTCAGCAAGTTGCCCCCTATTCCAATCTCGTGTAAACGCTTCAAGAGTTTGCCATGTTGGACCCGATCGAATGCCTTCTGGAAATCAAGGTAAACAACGTCGACATTTTTGCTCTTACCCAAAGCCTTAGTCACGTAATCATAGAAGCAAAGGAGGTTAGTTACACATGACTTCCCCTTCCTGAACCCATGCTGATTATCCGACAATACATTATTCTCGTCTATCCACTTCACAAACTGCCTTTTGATGATAATTTCCAAAATTTTCGAGAGGGAGCTCGTCAAACTCACTGGATGATAATTAAACACCACTTCTCTACTACCCTTCTTAAATATCGGCACAACGTTAGCCAGTTTCCAATCTCTCGGGACGATACCCTCAGCAACACTACTCCTGTATATCTGTGCGACTGGCCACAACAATTCATTAGCACCTTCCCTGAGAACCCTGGGATAGATATCATCTGGTCCTGGTGCTTTGCTTGCACATACATTTCTTAGAAGATTTAGGACCTCCACGTCTTCCACTTGAATATCGTTGAGCGTTTTATTACCCCATGCAACACCCGTATATCGAATATCATTATCTCCATTAAAAACCGACGCGAAAAAGTCATTGAAAGCACTACACATGCCTACATTGCTCTCTACTTTTGAGCCTCCTATCGAGAGGGGGCCAACTGTCCCCTTACATCCATTATTGACGTATCGAAAAAATGATTTTGGGTCAGAGCCAATGTTATCTGCCAACCTAGATTCAACTTGCTTTTTACTATCCCTTATCGCTTTCTTCAACAGTCTTCTTTTATCAGTAAACAATGATAGGTCACCTCGTCCACTTTTATACTCTCTGAATGCTCTTTTCTTTTCAAGATAAAGGTTCCGCACGCTATCCGTGAACCATAGAGGGTGTATGTACAAACACGCTTTTTTCGAACAAAGGGTATGACGTCGTGCAAAACAGCTTCGTACTAAATTCTTCCCATTGACTTACCACCCCTACTGATTCCAACCGGTCTTTGAAAACTTCCGCTAACCTTCTTCGCAAAACATCAAAGTTAGTTCTCCGAAAACAAGGAACCAGTCTTTTGTTATCAACCTTACCCGAGGAAAAGTTACAGTGAAATCTGACGATACGATGATCACTGGAAGAAAACTCTTCCCCCACCGAAACATGTTCAACTAGATCCTCAGAACTAGTAAGAAGTAAATCCAAAATAGCAGTACCCCTAGTGGCTTCTGATACATGCTGATACAAAAAATTTTCGAGAAAAAATTATTTACATTATTTTACATTATTTTATTTCAGTTATGTACATCATGAGTGCATTTATTTACATATTATACTGAAAATATAACATTACATATACATCATAGCCAAAACTTTTCTGAAATTTGTACCATACATGTGTATCAACACTTTTTCCGATGAGTTGAAAATATATATAACACTTACTTTAGTACGAAGGTTTTAACAACTGGCTGTTCGAAGATATATTCCGGAAAGAGAGAAAATTCAACTGCCCCTGCGGGGAATCGAACCCACGTCCTTTCACTTTCCGGGTGAACGCCCTAGACCACTAGACTACAGAGGCACCGAATCTCTCAATCTTTCCTTGGAGCTCGTGTACACTGAAAGGGACCGTACATGGACGGCCGGACCAGACAGGCCAAGCTCACAACTGCTGACGCTGCCACCAGATGGCGACTTATACAAGGATGACGTCACTCTCCGCTACCATACGAAGGTTTTAACAACTGGCTGTTCGAAGATATATTTCGGAAAGAGAGAAAATTCAACTGCCCCTGCGGGGAATCGAATCCACGTCCTTTCTTTTTCCGGGTGAACGCCCTAGCCACTAGACTACAGAGGCACCGAATCTCTCAATCTTTCCTTGGAGCTCGTGTACACTGAAAGGGACCGTACATGGACGGCCGGACCAGACAGGCCAAGCTCACAACTGCTGACGCTGCCACCAGATGGCGACTTATACAAGGATGACGTCACTCTCCGCTACCATACGAAGGTTTTAACAACTGGCGGTTTGATCAACTCACAACTGGCTGTTTTTCAACTCACGCCAGGGCGTTCACCCGGAAAGTGAAAGGACGTGGGTTCGATTCCCCGCAGGGGCAGTTGAATTTTCTCTCTTTCCGAAATATATCTTTGAACAGCCAGTTGTTAAAACCTTCGTATGGTAGCGGAGAGTGACGTCATCCTTGTACTTACTTTAGTACCTATTAAGTAAGTGTGCAAGCAGAATGCAAAATAAATAAAAATAGAAATTGATTCAAAACCCTGACTACATTTTTGCGCAAATTTCACAGATAAATATCCAGCAAAGAAAACGACAAAAAAGTAAAGAATCTCTGCACTGAGAACTCCTTAGTCATCATCGCAAGCTTAATTATTTTTTATACATTCTACTAATAGTTAAATCATGAAATTTCTCCACGTCAGAAACACGAATAATTTAGCACGTGTTGTGATAAATTTGCTTTACTTCATACAGACAACTCTGTTTTAGATTTAATATTAATAAAGATGGTTGAAAATGTATTTAACACTTACCATGCATTTGGATGTTTCTCAGGATCTATAAATTCGCAACGAAAAAATATTTATTCAGCTTCATTTTTGGATCACACGTTGGAAGAACTGAAAAAAATGTCATCCTTTCAGCTAAAAAGCAAGCGGCAACGTGAAGGAGCTAGGACTCAGTTGGTCACGTGGCTTTCTAGTATCGTAGCCCTCTCTTTCACGTTAGCCCCACCTTGATCTTTAATGACGTAATATTGATCTTAGCCAATGGGCGTATGTCATGGTAAAATCTGAGTACGGTATGGAATTGCGCGGGCGGTGTATAAGCAGAGTTGGGAGTTTGGTGTCAGGGTATATGTAAAGGAATTTTCCACCGTTCTCATGGCATGCATAATTCAAAAATTTCATTTTTGAGTTTTTACCGTTGTGAACTAGGCCGTCGATATGTTTCCTCTTTATATAATAATACATTGATCAACTCATTTATTTCATTATCAGTGAATAATTCATGATTAACTACAAAAATGTTTTGTTTTAGCTAGTAAGTGAAAGGCAGAAAAACAGTTCATTACGGTATGATCAGAAAAAGTTGCACTTTTTCACAATTCACTGACGCGTAGTGAGTGAAATATTTCTGAAATTCCAGAATTGATAACACGTATTAAAAACACATTGTACACAATAGGCCGCTTTCTTAGCTTTTACAGAAAATGTTTACTCACTGTTGAAGACATCCCCGGATCACTTCTGGTACTAAAAGTGTCTTCGTACTCCTCAGAAGTTCTTGAATAACAGCCCCAAGCACTACCAGCGTCAGCTGTAATATATCCATCTAGAAATTATGCGGATAACCATGCAATAAAAACAGAATTCAGTTATAGGAGTTACAAGCAAAGAGGTTCGTGGCACTTTACAAGTATAAATGATAAAATATCGATATGAAAAAAAATTCTTCATTGGTAGAAGAAAGTTAATTGTATATGGTAAAACAGGTGATGAGAATTTATGAATATTGTGCTATGTTTACCATTGATTCCAGTGGTGCAAAAAACACCCCTGATGTATACCAATAGAGACTGGAGTGCCAAAATTAATAAATACTTATCTAATATAAACTTAAACCTAACTAAACTTAATTAACCCTAGAATACTATATAACTAAAATAAAAACTGTGTTACATATATTACCGACGCCGTTTCTGATGCGTGGAGTTGGTATTCAAGGGTTAATTTTTGTTATAATTAATTTATTAACCCTTCGATGGGCAGCGCCGTATATATCCGGCCGACCCTCCTCCTACTTTCTTTGTGTAAATCTGTCACCCCTGCAGTTGACGAGCTCCTCCTCCAGTATTCAGAAGAGATCATGCCATTGTAGGACGCTCTATACAGCTACACAATAAAGAAAGCACACGGTGACAATGCTATTATCCCTTGCATTGTAATTGCTATCTTGAGGAGCAAACGTGCAAAGGGTTGTAGGGAAAGAGAATTCTTGAAGATGTTTCTGTGGTCTGAAGTTTTTTTTTTTTTCAGTCCAAAAATAGAGTATCGCTTTTTTTCCCTTTCACTGTTATTTCTTCTATATTTGATTTTCATTTGAGTTTTGAAACTTTCGGGTGATGATTAGTTTAGAAATGGATATGATACAGAATTTATGTTTCAAAATAACTATGAACGTTGAACTAACACCCCTTGAGCTGAATTTTTTTACGTAATAAAGAAAGGACCCCCCACTCCTTCACCCTCTCATCATAAACTGACTTATTTACCGCTAAACTATGCTATATAAAATTATCCGTGGTCAACTTTGATATTGTAACTAAGCCATCCATCCTATATCTCTAACAGAATATAAACCGTCCCCAAAAATTAAATCCTATTTCTGCATCTTCTGACTGTTTTAAATACAGTTTGTTTTTCCTCACACCTATAGTCGAATGAAAAACCTCTCTCCCCTCAACTATCATTGATCACAGTCTGTTACAATCAAACACATTCTTTTGTATCGGTCTCGACAAACAATATTGTATGAGTAAATGTAAGGAATTTCGCAATTTCACCATTTCTTTATTTTTTCAACTACAATCTCTCGTTATTATCTATGCACATCATTTCCTCAATAACCTCACAGTCTATAAATCGAGTTTATTACACTGCTGATGTATTCCAAAAATATAGAATTTTTAGTATCCATTGGACATCTTTCACGTTCTTTGCGAACATCGAACTTGAATATTACCATAATTATTTTAAACTTCTGGAACTTTAGGTCCTACATTGCAGCCAGTTCTGTGAAGTTTTTGAAGTGACACTTTTCCAAGCCTGCACAATCTTCCAATCCTAATTTATCACATTTCTGAGTTAACGCAAAAGGGAAGGTCTAACCATACTTATACAAGGTCCGGCCGTCCATGTACGGTCACTTTTAGTTCCTTGTATAAGTCGCCATCTGGTGGCAACGTCAGCAGTTGTGAGCTTGGCCTGAGTCTGGTCCGGCCGTCCATGTACGGTTGTACACGAGCTCCAAGGAAAGATTGAGAGATTCTGTGCCTCTGTAGTCTAGTGCGTTCACCCGGAAAGTGAAAGGACGTGGGTTCGATTCCCCACAGGGGCAGTTGAATTTTCTCTCTTTCCGAAATATATCTTCGCAACAGCCAGTTGTTAAAAACCTTCGTATGGTAGCGGAGAGTGACGTCATCCTTGTATAGGTCTATTCATGTTGTTGCGATGGGAGGATCCCCAATCACCGAAAATCCGGCTACCTGCTGGGGAGAATGGGTGAAAGCATCGTCTTTCCTGAACAGGCTCTGCCCATTTTCAAAGGTTTTATCTGAATATGCGTAACTGCCGAAGGGTTAATTAATAAACTAAACTCAAGTACTTTGGCTCGTCCGTCTTTCAAGTTCAGAAACTTTTCAATTCCAATGGCATGGTTTTAAAACCTTGCTTAATTTGGTATGAACTGTTAGTTTTAAAATTTTTTTCAATATTTCTAAATTTTTTATAGTAGTATTAAAACCAATGATGATCGATCAGACCAGCTATAATCGGTCATCTACCAGTATCTGACAGTGCCAAGTGGTAGATAATGTTGTCGGATGGGTAATAACCATAACATGGGATATATTTGGATAATGTATTAAAGTTTAATTTCTAACTGCATGGCATCCATGTAAAAACATAAATAAAGCGATTCACGCTGAGTTTTTAATGAAAAGGAGAAGGCTCTGTACTTTTTGTGACGATTGATAACAAGCCAGTTTGATATGTCGTGAGTCTTTCAGTATCAAACGTATGCAACATAAAAATAACACTGAGTCGAAGCACGCGGATAATTTCATACACCTTCACGAGCAGTTTTGTTTAGATAAAGTGAATCGTCTGCAAATGGATTTGAAATGCCAGCAGGGCACGTTCCAAAAGCCGGAGCAAGAAAGCGAAGAAGTGTTTGTCAAAGTAAATTTTGTAATAGCTGAAAAAATCGCGCGCGCAAAAAAAAAAAAAAAAAAATCTTTCTTGGATGGCGATTTTACAAAAGAATGCCTTTTCGCTGTCGGGAAATTCTATGCTCGAATAAGAATGACGTATTTAAAAAAAAATAAGTTTGTGTGTGGTGTAGCAGTAGTAGGTAGGGCCTCCAAAAAATGGCTCGGGGATCCACGATGTTCTTAAGTCAGCCACCTCGTTGGGCAATTTGCCTGTTGTGGCGTTGTATTTGTATTTGTATCAGTCGAATCTATGCCCATTTAATAATTATCAATGGGCACACAGCCATGTTGATAGCCTTAAGAACTCATTTGAGTTCCAATGATGGAGAAGATGCGGCGAAAGCCGGCACTTCACGGTAACGATCAGTTGTCGAAGATTTCACCGTTGAAACGTGGCCGCTATTAGCGTATAGTGAAAGAAATTCCGGTGATGTATGATAAGTGTAAAAAAGTGATGTATTTCATGGAGGAACGTGTGTTTATTGTGTGGGATGTTGGAGTACTACCGATTAAATCACAGCCCTACTGCCGCAAGAGAAGTTTTCAAACGCAATTTCAAGTCGCAAAAGGTCCAGATGGGAAAACAATTCGTGAGGTACAGCACACTGAAGGACATTGTTTACCCCAACAATCTTTTAACACTCAACGAGCTGAGCGACAGTGTGTTGTGTGAAAGGTGCACATTTTGAATCGCTTTTGATGTGAATGCAACGAGGGCTGCTCAAGCTCCCTTTCTCTAACTCTGTATCCAGATTTTCTCCTGCTATTTAAGATTTGATTACGGACGCCACAGTCCCTTGGAAAACTCCACCCATTTTATTTGATTTGATACTTTACACATCATCTCTAAGTTTCTATTCGTTTGTTGAAAGTTATTCATAAGATTGGCTATTGCCGATCTCTAATTTCTTTGTCCATGCGACTCTCCGTTCAGGACCCCGAGAACTCCAGCGGCCATTACCTAACCTTTAACCTCCTCAATCTTTCTCTTTCATCGAAGCTTCCTGTCGCTTCACAATATGCACCTGCTGATTTCTTTGGGGCTTGCTTCGCGGTCGTTTGTTCGGAATTATGAAACGACATTTTAGCAGGGGCGTAGCCAAAAATTTCGTTCGGGGGGGGGGGGAGACCACTTTCATTTCTTTTCGGTCGTTTTCTCACATTTCGGGGGGGGGCAGACCCCTAAAAGTCCCTCCCCTCGCTACGCCCTTGCATTTTAGAACTAGATTTAATTTCTTGAAATACAAAACATGCAAGCTACGTACATGTGCGACTTGCCACCACGATGTTTAGAACTTCAACTAACCGTTGCCATCTTACAAATCGTGTCGGAGGAGGAAATTTTTGTTAGTCATTTCTTGTCCTATAAAATACGGGACAGATTTATTCTACCATATTATCAGATTCTTGGTGTGGTGATCGTCCCCATCACCCCCCCCCCCCCTCATCCACCTCTTGTTTGGATATTAAGGGACGAAGAAGTAGGGAAAGCTTTCTTCCTAAAATGGGATTACTGCTATTCAACTTGTAAACAAGCATAAAACCCAACTTGTTTGGTTTAATTAACAAATTTAAAAACATTAAAAAAGCAAAACGGCACACATTTATGCAGGGTACTCATCCAAAGAATCTCTTCTTCATACTCATTTTAATTGAATTTTATGGTAAAATACGCAGAGTGCAGACATCACGTACGGGCTAAGCTGCTAATAAAAGTGGTTAAATTAGTGATATTTCCATATGATTTCTTTCATTTATAAAACTTCATTTGAAATTATCCCTTCAGACCCAGTAGTAAGAAACAGAAGGGGCATGTAAACACCAGCTAAAGCACCGGGACCTGCAGCTTGGTCAGGCCCCCCTAACTATTCTGAGGCAACATGGGTGGTGCCCCGAGCCGAATGGGGGGGGGCACTTATAAATCCTCCTTTTTCTGAGCATAATTATTTCAAGGAGACTCCAAGACTGCTCCCGAGAAAGCAGGCTGGAGAAAGGACAGAGCTGTTTTGAGAGCATCATGGGCTCCCGGGCAAAGTGGTTTTTCTAAGGCCCTACCTAGTAAATTCTAGAAAATTTCAACTAGATCTCATTTTTGTAAGGCCCCTCTACTCTTGAGGCTCCCGGGCAGGCCCATGCGTTAAGACGGCACTAGGAAGGGGTTGTTTTTTCTCCCTGTAGATTTTTTTAACCTCCTCGGGAACTTCAGCTTTAATTTCAACGATAATGAACAATTCTTGAAGTTTGGGCTGAACATACCTGAGGTTAAAAAAAGAATATCTAAAGCGAAAAGAAACAACCGCACGTTTGTGCATACAGGGTGCTATAAAAGGATTATGCATAATCGCCAGTAAAAGTGATAAATGTTGCGAAATTTATCGAACTTACCGAGACGATTGGTGATTATGCATTACCGATATGCTTTACCGATTCAACGCATTTACCGTAACATACATTTAATGCTATATTTCTTCAGCTTCAAAAAACCTCATTTCGAATATACGAAGACCCATACCCGAAATTTCTCTTATTCGAAATGAATTTGCCGCTGTTTGTTTTGAATATGAGAGGTACGCTACTTTATTTCCATATTTCAATGGAAGTCCCTATTAACCTACCCTATTCTGCTGCGTCAGTAGATTATACGTTGAAATAAAAACAAAACGTCAGAAATGAATTTCTTATTGTGGATCGAAGTTGCATGAAAAGAGTCTTAACTTCGAAGTGGCTTTTGTGCGGATAAACACTGCGTCTTATCTACGGCTTTATGTTTTTCCCGAGATAGGTTTCATTAGTTATAATTACGTTAAAAATTTATTAACAAAAAATTTGTAGATTTTTCAGTTTGGGTAAATGCCAGTACAAAAATTGACGTTTTCTCTACAAAACCGTGTTACACAACACCCCCCCCCCTCCCGTCCTTGAGAGTGATTTCATATTGATAATTGAAATTTTCTCATGTGGGTTATATATCGCTGCGGACTATACATGGTGCCTTTTTTTCCTCAAACTAGCGAAGTTTGCGGATTATAAGCAGCAAAATTCAATAGGGTTTGTTTGATTCTCATTCAAGATTAACGTCGAGGAAATGACTTACCTTCAAAATGACTTTCTTTAGGATGATTAAAATTCTCACAAATCTTATAGAAAACTAATACAACAAAAATTAAAATCGACAATTTCACTATTAGGATCACCAGATTTTCATTTCGATCGAATTTATATTGAGGTTTTCGGCTCTCCTTGAAAGTCGGTTGGAAAAAAAAATCAAATTGTACTTCCAACATACGTTCCTCATTAGTTTCTTGAAAGGGGAAATGATGTCTTTTTACAGTCCCGTTGTGACTCCGAAAAGATGTTCAGTTGTGTTTATGTACGGTTTGTTAAAATTTTTCATATATACACACATATGTTGCACTCAGGGGCAGCTCGAGACAAAATCTCTACTCGAGTGGGACCTATTTTGGGTCCCATGACCTCCCCAATTAAAAAAAAACGTTTGTTTCAATCGCCTCGTTTTAATGCGTTCTAAGAAACAGCGATATTTTATGTCATAACGTATGTCGAATTTCTTTTGGCCTTTTACCTTGGATTTGGCGCTCCTAGAGCGGGCAGAAATTCCCTTTTTTTTTTTCCTATTAGGGCATTTTCCTATTTTCTTGCCCTGTTACCTCGAATTTAACGGCCCTCCTAGAAAGGGCACTAATAAGTTTTCCTAAATATTTTTTGCGTTTCCACTTCGGATATAATGACTCTCCTAAAACGAGCAGAAATAATTTCCTGTAATTTCTTTCACCCTTTTACGCCGGATTTGGCGCTCCTACTAGAGGGGGGCAGAAATCATTTCCCTTAACTTTTTTTTGCCCTGTCTACCTCAGAATTGGCACCCCTCCTACAACGGGCACAAATAATTTTTCCAAATTTTTCTTTGCCCTTTGACTTCGTATGTATTTGACGCCCTTCTACAGCACACCCAGTGCCACCGAGCTGCCACTGATTGGAGCAATAGGAAAGTCTGACGAGTCGGGAGACGGGTGATCGGGCTTTTCGAAAAATAACCGTACTATTATATACACTCAAACCTTTTTGTTTAAAAAAAAAAAAAAAAATTCTTATCTCCGTCATTTTTCATGTATATTTCATAGATATTTTTTATATAAATACGTATCTTACAGATATTTTTCTAGTAATGTATATTTAACGCGTTTCGGCGCCCCTGTCAGGTTATTACCATAAGTAACTGTAGTCAGTCCATAGTCCCTCAACTCCTCAGTTCAGGCCTTTTTTTTAACATGTTAACTGAAGGGGATTTTGCCCCACTAACCTTTTTATTTGCCCCACCAGTGAAGATAAAAAATGACCACTGGTGAGGCAAAGCCCATTTCTTGTTTTCCTGAAGCAGCTTCAGCTTCAAACGAATATGAAGGGAGTCAAAGAAAAAACTTGCACAAAAAGATTCCCTCATTTGTGAGATCGACGTTTTATGACCAATTTTTTTTTTCAAAAAAGAAAAGGAAAGTTCAACTGAAAAGATAAGTTTTCCAGGGACCGACTTCTCTGGAATAGGTCTTTTGCTCTCATAAAAAGACAAAGAATAGATGGGGGATGGCGGAGGCCAAGGATATGACCATTTATTGATTTTTTTCTTTGACTCTCATTAAAGTGAAACGATTTAGTTATATAAAACTGGGAATAGAAAGGATCTAAAGTTACCGGGTTGTCATCAGATACCGAAGTTAAAACATTCTATTTTAGAGCAATATAGATAGATAAACATCAGTGTGGTAGCACAAGACCAGTCAAATTCGGACATTAGGTGGTCTCCAGATCTGAAGAGAGGTTGGAATGAAGAAAATAAAATAAATACAGTGGAGAGAGAGAGATAGAACCCCGTTTATACGGCTTTCGAGAGACCGAATCACGGCATAGTTTTTATTTAGCCGTAACTCTCCCAAATTCTCAGAAATTAATTTTTATTTAACTTTCGGATATGCTTAAAAGTTATCTGAATATGAAGAAAACAAAGAAAGGTCACGAGATTGCGATTTTTTGATAAATTTAATCCAATATGACTCTTTGCCTATTTAATCCCTCTTTCTCTCTCTCTCTCTCAGGATTCTTACGATTATTTTACACATGACCATAAAAAAGAAGAAAATTAAAAACAAATTTGTAAGATTTTCTGCGAACAATACTGTTTATATTTACAGATTTATTTTTATTATATTTTTTTGCAACCGTCTCCAAAAGAAACTCGGCATATTTAATTTCTTCACAAGCTTCACTCTTTCATACATCCAGATTTTTTGTCGAAATTTTAATTTCACGTTCAAGAGAAGGGGAGGGGGCTTTTCTTTTTTTAGAAATTAAGAGCAGATGATTCCATGTAGCCAGCTAACATACAAGATACCACAACCAAAGGAAATTCTATTAGAAATTAAAAAACAAACTGATATATTGCACATGTTTCTCACAAGCAGACCAGTTGCAAATGCTCCAGCAATAACGCTGGAAACGAAGCACTAACACAATGGAAAAACTCGGAAGGAACATGTAGTATGTGAAGAAGAAGTATGGCCTGTACATGTAATATAGTTGCATTTCGAAAAATGTAAATTATTTTGTTTATGGCTCGCCGTGTTTCCGGAGTTCTCGAAAACTCACAATAAACAAACCATTTTAGAGCATACTTTAAAGGGGGTCATCAGATTGCTGAATTTTGATGTATCCGTTTGCAATCATACTAAAAGTTATGGCATTTTCCGGCGATAATATTCGTAAAAATATTAATTTCAGTGACGTCTATTGCTGCTTACAAAAAAATTGAAATCCTATTGACAAAAATGAAGTTTTTACGGAGTTGCGGGGTTCAAGTCGAAATGAAAACACCGTGTAATTGATGTTGTGCGTCTAATGAATTAAATATTTTATCATTAAAAATGTATAGGAATGAACTGCGACCGAAGCCAAACATGTATAAATGAATGAGTAAAAGTCGCATGAATGAGAGTCGTATGAACGAGTGTTCCACTGTACTGTGGTTTTATGAGTGTTTCTGTGTATACGGAACCCCACTATGTGAATATACAATACTTGAAGAGTGATTCCACTACTATTGAATCTCAAATGTTTGTAAAAGATAGGGGGGTGGGGAAGGAGAGAATGGCATGGTCTGTCTTTGGGGGATGTGTTGGTGACAGTATCTCTTTGTGATGAAGCTAGCCAATGGTCACTCTCAAGCGGGCCATACAGTAATAACAAACCATAAAAAAATACCAATCAAGACCTGGGGTATCATGTCAACGCCTTTTTAGAAGGATCTGTGTTACGTAAGATGAAATTTGAAATGATTATAACCGGGAAGTTCACGTGTTGAGAATTTATTATTTGCAAATGCAGACACGTGTAAAATTACTTTTTGTTCAGATTTTTTTTAAAATTGAGTATTTGTTTTACATCTCTTGTTGTGTGCATTTTGTATTGCTGTCTTGTTATCATTG
Source organism: Pholcus phalangioides (assembly GCF_987345545.1). Taxonomy (NCBI): domain Eukaryota; kingdom Metazoa; phylum Arthropoda; class Arachnida; order Araneae; family Pholcidae; genus Pholcus; species Pholcus phalangioides. Next base: position 40,774,753 of record NW_028301604.1, on the reverse strand, counting down.
AAAAAGGATAGAAATCAACATCTACATTTTCACATCGTAAAAAAGGTAAAATATTTTTTGTTTTCATTTTCCATTCTAAAGTTTAAGTGTTTGATGTGTTTCTTTAGTGCCAGCTCAAGCTAGAACAGTGTTGACAACTTAGTAATTTTCCAACTAGATCTGGCCTTTTTCTTGGCCATTTGGGTGTAAAAAACCCATCTAGTTGCTAGTTGTTCGTCTAGTCCTTTTCAAAAAATTTCCTGTGCACTAGTAGCCTATTATTAAATCACGTGAAAATACAGAATGTTATTCTTTATATATATATATATATATATATATATAATATATATATCAGGGCTTCCACTCGTCCTACTTTTCCTACTTTTTGGTAAAATGCCCTTTTGTCCTACTTTCTCGGTTTTGTCCTACTTTTCCTACTTTTTTATCCTATCGACAAAATTTGTGTAATTGATTTTAATTGAGCAGGAAATCATTGATATATTGCCAAATATTACAAATGTTGAAGAATGCAATTAATGATTCTACCAGAGCAGAAATTTTATCATTTTTAACGTTATTTGGGGGGGGGGGTGTATGTGGACCATTTGGTTGATTAATTTTTCATTTGCTTAGTTTGAGGGTTCAACAAGTATAGTAGTCATTACAAACTTCTGTCTGGATGGAAAAAATAATTTTGTATTTATTACTTCGTGGTCTTGGACAGTAACTAACATTCATCATTCAAAATTACGGTGCAAATAGGTGAAACAACAGTTTGCATTTCAAAGCAGTTGGATATATAGGCCTATTCTAGGTTTGCTGATTCTGGTGCTACCCAATTGTACAGTAGTACAATATATTCAGTTGTCTTCTGTATTTTTAAGGCATGAAAAGACATAAACAATATTTACAATGCTCAGCAAAGAGCTAGAAACGGAAGTGCTTCATTTGTCAAAAATGATTATACTGACATTGAACAGTAAAATATGAACCAATCCCTTTAAAAAATGATGGACATAAAACAGGTTCACCTTGCCTTATTTACATCGGATCTTGTAATCTACACATTTTGCACTGTGCTTTTGAAAGTGGTCTTCAAAATTTTCTGTGCCTTGTCGAAGAGAGTTGATAAGCTCTGCACTTTGGAAGACTCCAAAAAAATAATGTAATATATATGAGGAGAGACAGCAAAGAATTATCTGTGGTTGCTAGTACACTGTTTTGTCCAAAAATTGGTTTTGTAACCAAGTCATTTATCATTTTGCTTTGGCTTGAGTCAATCTTATAGGAAACTGAAATATTACTATGAAAAAAAAAGTTAATTCAAAATTAAAATATTTTTTTTTAAATTAATTTTTTTTTTTTTGCAAAAAAAAAAATTGTTATGGTTTCCCCCCCCCCATTATGCTATGATAATGTTGTCTAAGGGGGTTACCCTCCCCCATTCTGTTTTTTATTCCTTCGTTTTCCTACTTTTTCTCATTGAGTGGGAGCCCTGATATATCGGTCCCTCGGTCCGATCCTCCTCGAATTATCGAGAGACTGCCGTAACTCTCTACTTGAGTTAAAATACCACTTTCAGAAGTTTCTCGATAAGCAAAATGGATTATGGCGTGCAAAACATTTCGTACTGCCCTCAGCCCGAAATTCCGTATCTACATAAAAAAAGTTTTAGGTGCCAATACTGATCAAAAAAGGTTTTTGACCAGTTTAGCAATTGCAGATCGCAAAGTTATAATTAAAAAAAGTACTTTATTTATACAGCCAAACACGGTTAAAATGATATCGAAGATTCTGCGAAATTTTTTTGGTACAAACGATTCGTCCTTAGTAGAGCCCGGAAGTTCAGGCAAAACTTTAAAAAAAAAATCGCTCTTTTTAAAATTTCACAAATCTCAGTCTTACTTATCGTCAGAAAGCCGCCTTCCCCAGCCCCATTTAGATGCAACTAAGTGATGTGAGAGATTGGTGTTGGCATGTATTAATTTTGCTTTGACCGGATGATATTAGCCGTGAATGATTTTGTTTCAGATGAACGCAGTCCGTGTTAGAAAAGCGGAGAAAAGTTAGAAATTTCTTTCTCCTCACAGGCTTCATATAATATGTCTCGCTCAGGCATTCGACTGCGTTGTATGTGTATAGTGGATTGTCCGAAAAGGTCTTGAATTGGCTACATAACTTCTGGAAGGCGGTATAGGAGCAAACAGGGCTCTGGGGCCCATGTTGTTTGGCTTTATTTTTTGCACCGTAAATGCACTGCAAACAACCATGGTTATTTATTAAGGGGGGACCCAATATTTTCTTTTGCAGCTGGAGTCGACTTTAATCCGTCACTGGACGTATGGTCATCGAAATAATAATTAAAATTAATTCTGCTTGCTTAAGTCCGGTTTCTAGTTGTTTTCGATGAAGATCATTTGATTTTATTATTTAATGATTTGCACTATTTCAGCAATAATCCAGTGATTATTCTTGAATCCCAGAAATGAACATTTTTCACTGAAAATCGCATAAATGTAAAAAAGTGCAACTAGTGGTATCAAGGGCGTAGCGAAAGGGGGGGGTGTTTGGGGGTCTGGTCCCCTCCGAAATGTGAGAAAATGACCGAAAAAAGGGAAAAAGATGGCCAAATCTATTGTTCTATAACTTTGGTCCCCCCAAAAATGAAAGTGGTCCCCCCAAACGAAATTTCTGGCTACGCCCCTGAGGGGTAGTGTAAGTCTGGGTATTACTCTACGGTGGAACCTCATTGTAACGCGATGCCCGATATATAACAATAAATCCTTCTACAACAATATTTTTTTCTTGATCCACAGAGCATCATTATATCAAAATTTCACTGTATCAAAATTGGCAAGTTTATGCCATAGATGGGAAAAATTTCGGTAAAAACTGTCAAGAAAAATAGATTATTTTCCCCATGTATGCATCCAAGGGATTGTTACGCATTTATCTTCCTATTTATAATGAAAATGACAGTTTGAACTCAAATTTTGGTTTAACAATCATTTTTAGGGTTGGTAAGTTTTTGTCATAGCAGGAAAAACTAGAGTAAAAAAGTCCTGATAAAAATAGATTTTTGCCATGAATAAAACAAATCGATACTTACCACACTTATATATTCATGTCTAGGATCATTAAAAAAAAAACAATGCAAGAGAATTGTATATTGTTATAACGACCATGATCATCCCGGACGACTCATCCCATGATCATACAGGACGGGTCCTTCTATAATTTATTTATTGCTTAAAAAATCCAAAAAATGATGAGAATTGCGCGGCCCCAGGGCTAGAGTGTGGGGACTTTTCCTAGGTCATTGTAATGGAATGACCGCTATATTGTGGGTTGGGTCATTATAACGAGCACCGACTGTATCTCTATTTATTTGTGTATGTATTTTCCATCAGAATATAAAATTGATTGTTGTAATGATTTCTATGTCTCATTTACATATAATACACATTGAGTCAAAATTGTTTTTTCCATGAAACCAATTTTTGCCAGTTTTGTCTTAGCAATTTTTGCCACTGTCCCGGCGAAAATACATCTTTCATCTTTCTTTCAGCCCCTTTTGAACAATATTTTCCTCTCGTCCATCTCGTCTTATCGGGGTGGTTTGAATATATCACAACATGCAAATTTTCATAGAAAATCACGCAACTCGTGGTAGCATACGTTGGGGTATTACTGTATCATTATAGAAATTACAATTGCATTATAATTTATAATATTATGATGAGGTAATAAATATAAGGCGGGGGGGGGGGGAAATGTTGCAGCTTGTTTTAAAAAATATAATAACAGTAATTCTCTCTCTCAAGGAGGAAGTTCAGAGAGGGCCCCGGTTGCCCCAGCCTAGTTACTCGCCTGCACGATAAGTTATCTTAGTGTAAACTGCACCTTTTTAGGTCAATTGTTGATTTGTTATTAATTTGATATTTATTCTTTGGAAGTGCAGTCTTTGTGTGACGTCATTTTGTACGCGATAGGATAATGGAGTTCAAAGAAATCCTTGAACAAAAGAAGTTTCTAAAAAAACCATATTTCCGTAATTTTTCTCGATTCACCGTTGTTTCATATTTTGTGGTGGAAATCCGTAGAAATTACGGAAATTCCATAGTAGTTGGCAAGTATGCTTATAACTAGGGCTAGGATTTTCATGACCTAAAAACTGATAGAAAATGCTCTGTAAAAAATGAATATGCCCCGAAAGACCGAAAATTTGCCTCATGAAGTAAAAATATTTTACAAAAAATTTACCTTTTCTATTTACAGTAACATTAATTTTAGCAAAATAATATGAGAATGAGGAATATTTTGTGATGCAATAAATTAATATTACACAACACTGTATATAATTTCCTGTTAACGTTTCTCATTTTCCTATTTTTAATTACTATTATTATCTAGCTTTAGCAATAGTGTTGTATAGAGCTTGCGACCGGAGGTTTCCCTGATCTAGGGGTATAGTAGCTGATAGTTTCAATTGTAAAGGGTGCTTGGATAGGGCAAGGCTGGAACTCGAGGTCGAAGCTTTACGGGAAAAGTTAGGGTTCTAGAGGGCCCGGTTATAACGGAGCCACTCGCCGTCGAGCTACCTGTTGATGAAGAAGCAATCTCCACGAACAACGACAGTTTAGAGGTCGTGGATGAGGTAGAGGGGGATAGTGATAGGTGTTTAATCATTGGCGATTCTATGGTTAGGGAACTTGGGAACAGAGTGTGTAGGAATTTTCGGGGTTTTGCGCGCTGTTGTCTTCTTGGGGGGAAGATTTGCAACGTTCGAGACGTTTTTCATCGTCGAAAGTTGCCCTTGAGGGTGATTCTGTGGGTGGAAACGAATTAGGTAGGAGCTAATATCAATGAGTCTCTGTCAGAGTACCGGGATTTACTGTGACGGAGTCGACTGGGGAAGGGGCACAAAAAGGAAAACAATTAAATTTACGATTAAGGACTATTTTTGCGTTGTGTTTTGTGACGTCCGTCAACAAAGAAATTGACCATTGAAAATTAATGGAATTCACACAAAGGGGTTAGTAATAACAAATTAATTTATTCAATTAACAATTAAAATAAGAACTATTTAAAGAGGAGATCCTTATCCAACATGATATAACGCCATCGCAAATACATGAACTTAACAGGCCGAATTTTAAGTGATTAATTATCTGCATAGAAATAAAACTTAGATTATTTATTGAGAGAAATAATTCCGAGACTATATTTATACGGCACTCACCACCAAATCTTTCAGATCCACCTCAATCCTCATCGTCCATATTCATCACCAGAGATTCCCTCTTTCGTTCTCCTTTCACCTCGACTCTTATCACCTCCTTCACGACTACAGGGAAAAAGACCCCGTTTTTAGCAGCGTGTCACCTTATATAGTCCCGATGGTACCAGCGGTTCCTCAGAAGAATTGCTTCTCGGAACTCGCCAGTTCCCTTCATGTCGGGGGCTCTATTATTACGAGAGACTGTCGAGGCGCCAGAAACTGTAAAAGGCCGGTTTACACCCACCGTTTTGTCGTCCGTTTTGGGGAAAAGAGGGAGTGTCTGCGATAAGATGGTGTCGTGTAGACGGAAAAAATCGAAGGTCAAGTGGTTCAAGGTCGCGTCAAAAAATCTGGTGGCCGAGCAATAGTTTTCCGTGAAATCCTACGATAAAAGGGTGCGTGTCAATGGCGTCGGAGCCGGGGGTGCTGTGGGTGCTCGAGCACCCACGGAAGTTTGTAAAACAGGTCCGAGCACCCACAGAATTGATTCAGAAATCGAAATTTCCTGCATGGAACTCAAGACGAGCACCCACAGGTTCGAAACACTTCCGACGTCCCTGGTGCGTGTAAACGCGTTTCCGTTTAGTCGTCAGTTTTTTCCCTCCTCGCACCCTTTTTTATGGAATGAATTTTCGTGTACAGTCGATCCCGGTTATAACGTTCCCATTTATAACGTTTTCCCGCTTGATACAACTAATTTTGGGGGTCTAGATAATTCTAATTGAGATTTCCCGTTAAAAGCGTTTTCCCGCTTACAACGTTTCCTCATGGCGGTTTTTTGAAAAACGTTATAAGCCGGATCCACTGTATTTTATTTTAATTTCCTGAATTTATTTTTCACAGTCAGACCTATTTATAACGATCGCGGTTTTAATGACAATTTTTCTATAACAACAATTCTTGGCGGAATGACTAATTCCCATACAAAAGAATTTTCATGAACGTTGCTTACAACGTCGAAGAAATTCAACGCCCTCGGTTACAACGATTTATTTTTTTGTCACTCTTTCTTTTGTTTTTATGGCATGCCTTTTTAAGAAAATTCTCCATTTTTCCCAATTTTCGGTAATTCTACCTACAATCGGTTATATTTTTAGCAAAAATTGGTGATGCCTCGTATTTATGATCCCAATTCACCGTACTGTTCTAGATCAATTATGGTCAATGAACACTTTATTTACATCATATTTGATTTCATCTGATTACATTTTTGATCCAAAAAATAAGTACATCAGCCTCGCTTGTAATGACTAGAGCCCGGAAGTTTAGGCACTAAAGATGGTCGAAATAGGCAGGCAAAAAGGCACTAAAAATGAATAAAATAGGCACAGAAAAAAGACATAATTTTAATGAAAAAAAAAAACTACAAATAACTAAAAATTAAGGTATTAAGGGCCTGAAAAATCGATTGTACTTAATCCGTCTATTACTTTAATTACAATGTATAATAACTGCATTATTATTTAAGTTAAACGGATTTCAAGTCAAAAATAAAATCTTACTAGACCGTCAGGATTAGGCCAATTCCTGGGCCACGATTACCAGACGCGTGATCGGTAGGGATAATGATCTGTGGAGCTATCTCGAGTTGCGAATGATTCTCGTTTATTTGTCGTATCATTTTGAATAATCATTATCATTTTGAATAATCATTATCATTTTGAATAATCATTATCATTTCTACAGTTGAAACATGGCTATCGTGTTCTATTTTTGTAAAAAGAAAAAAATATTTTTTATATTACTACGTATACAAGACTACTTCAAGCGTGGGGCCCTGCATGACCGCATCTGTCACACACCCATGAGGGGTAATTCTAGTCAATTTAATCGATTTTAAATGTGCATGTTTAATAAATAACCATGGTTGTTTGCAGTGCATTTATGGTGCAAAAAATAAAGCCACACAACATGGGCCCCAGAGCCCTGTTTGCTCCTATTCCGCCTTCCATAAGCCATGTTACCAATTCCGGACCTTTTCCGAGAATCATCGGTCCACTATACACATACAACGCAGTCGAATGCCTGAGCGAGACATATTATATGAAGCCTGTGAGGAGAAACAAATTTCTAACTTTCCTCCGCTTTTCTAACACGGACTGCGTTCATCTGAAACAAAATCATTCACGGCTAATATCATCCGGTCAAAGCAAAATTAATACATGCCAACACCAATATCTCAGATCACTTAGTTGCGTCTAAATGGGGCTGGGAAGGGGCGGCTTTCTGACGATAAGTAATACTGAGATTTGTGAAATTTTAAAAAGAGCGATTTTTTTTGAAGCTTTCAATGCCCGTAATATTTAAGTTTTACAGATTATGCCTCTGAAATTCACTAATAAACTTAAAACTGGTAAAATAGGCATTTATGGCACATAATTTCAAAAAAGGCATTTTTACTGGAAAAGTTTAAAAATAAGTAAAAAAAAAAACATTTATGTGGCATTTTGCCTGAACTTCCGGGGTCTACTAAGGACGAATCGTTTGTACCAAAAAAATTTCGCAGAATCTTTGATATCATTTTAACCGTGTTTGGCTGTATAAATAAAGTACTTTTTTAATTATAACTTTGCGATCTGCAATTGCTGAACTGGTCAAAAACCTTTTTTGATCAGTATTGGCACCTAAAACTTTTTTTATGTAGATACGGAATTTCGGGCTGAGGGCAGTACGAAATGTTTTGCACGCCATAATCCATTTTGCTTATCGAGAAACTTCTGAAAGTGGTATTTTAACTCAAGTAGAGAGTTACGGCAGTCTCTCGATAATTCGAGGAGGATCGGACCGAGGCCACCTCGGATTAAGTAAACAATTACGAAGAAAACGGTCAAACTTTTTGCACATCTCTCAGCGACCCCCGAAAGTTGAAATGGTCTGCGTCCATTCAAAGGAGTCTATAAAATCCACGTATCAGAAGACATATTTCAGGGCACTTTTTGCCTTTTACCGACCTCAGTTGTACGTATTTTTCATGCCCTGCGCATAGGCGGCGATAGACTTTGAAGTCTGGGGGGGGGAAGGGGCATGATGATAATGTCAATTCATATATAAGCAATATACATTATATCTGTCGACTTCAATTTTGACGCTGGGGGGGGGGGGGGTTGCATCTCCCCAGGCGTATCTCCACCTATGGCAGTGCACCAACATTTTTTTGTTGGGTAATTTTCGTTTTTTGTGAATAGTTCGTTTTTTTTTTTTTGTATTTTGATTTTATATTATGTTCCCTCCACTTCATCGATTCTTTAATATAGTAAATTATGTCTCTGACCTGCGATTTCTTTTATTTTTCTTCCTGCTCTTCTGCAACTGATACAATTGGTAAAGAGTGAACAGCAAGAGCGCGTCTTCCATTGTGGACATCCATCAACAGTCACAAGCTGGATCGCAAGATAAAACGGTTGAAAAATCGTTGCGTGTAGACACCCCCAAAAAATGACACGATTTTCAGACCGGTTTAGTCCTCCTAGAACGTACGATAAAACGGTGCGTGTAAGGCTGCCGGCACACTACGGTTCGGCTGGCGCGGTTGATCTTATCAGCAACCGTGGAATTTCGCGTGAAACACACACTGCTGCTAGCAACCGGGGTTTTTTATTTTTTAATGTCACGTGACATCTCGGGATTGGCTAAATTATTTTCGCCAAGCTGAAGTTGGCTCCAGTTAGCATGCAAATTCGTGCTCATAAGCTGCATTGCAGTAAAACCCCCTCTTAACGGATACTCCCTCTTTTACGGACAAATAATAATTTAGTTGTATAATATATAAAAGTATGAATTTCAAACCTCTTTTTAACGGTCACCCATTTTACATGGATTTAATTTTTTTGTCCTGTCCGTGTTCACAAAATGGAGGGGTTTTACTGTATATACTAATAAAAATATTCATGTAATGAAATTTAATTTTCTGTAACAATATTTGCCGTATGAAATTAATTCAAAGTTGAAGAAAGACAGCCTACAAGTTGACCCATTTTTGATGCTTTTACGATTCGTGACCAAATCGCACAAATTTTTTTATATATCATGACTGGAATCATCATAATTAATTTAAATAACATATGTTAAAAACTATTTAAATAACATATTTTTGAAGTTTAAAAAAATTGGCCATGAATTTAGCACGTTTTTCTTCGTAATTAAAGTGAATTTCCAATTAATTAAATTTCTAATTAATGGAAATTAAGCATAATAACTGTAATTTTGGGAAACCCCATATGACCAAAAAAAAAAAATCAAGGAAAAAATTATTTTCACCTATTTAAAAAAATATATATTTCTTTTGATGGTCAGGAAAAAAAAATTCAGATAGGAATCGAAATAAAATTTCTGAAAATTTAATGTTTTAAAAACTGTAAAAAAATCAAATTTTAAAAAACATTATGATACAACATTATGAAGGGTCGTCTTAAGAGTATTATGGGCCCCCCCGGGCCAAGTGGTTTTTAGGAGGCCCTACATGGTAAATCCTTTAAAATTTCAATCGGATCTCACTCGGAGTTGATCCGAACCGCTGGTTTATTGGAATCCTCCAATATTGCCAAACTGATTGATTTGGCATGAACAGGCTGGTAGGGTTACTAGTTGGCGAGATGTCACTTTTCCCGCTCAAAGGCTTCTCTTCTTTACCCTTCAGAACGCCTGCGGTCATTTTCGCTCTCTCAGCCTCGTCAGTATGTGATGGGACATCGAGATCAGCATCGATGTATTTTCTCTTTTGAAATCGCTCTCTTTGTCGTCTCCCCAGTATGTGTTCGGCCTTAGAGATCCCTTGACTGACATGTGGTACAATTTTAGATCATTTAAGCGGCCCTTAGTGCGGTTCTACATCCCTCAAGTTACCCGCGGAACATTGCCAGATTATTTAAGTGATCCGTGGCCATGGCCATCACAAGGGGTGGGCTGACAAAGCTCCAGCCCTGGATGATTTTCATAATTTTTTTGTTTTTCACGCTATAAAATTTATCATAAAGGGGCCCGTGAAAGATCCCAAACTAGGGGCCCTGCTTCAGGATGTGGGGGCCATGTCCGTGGCATAATTACGAATCACTTGAGTGATGCGTTGCACAGTTCCAGAGCACTTAAGCAGCCCGGACACATTGCCTGAGCACTTGAAGGATCCGTGAAACATTTAGAGATCATTAAAGTGGCTCTGTAGGGGATTTATCAATAGGGAGAATGTTAGTTCACGTGCCCACAATATATCCAAAGGTTTTTTCGTTTTTGACGGACCGAGTAAGATGCCATTAAAAATATTTCATATTTTCATAAAGGGTGGTTGATGACATAAGCATCATCAAACCCCCCTCTCCCCCCCCCCCTTGTTATCAAAAGTCAGCAAAAACCCCCTCCACCATCGATGCTGACGTAATATTTGAATGACCCTTTACCTAAGGGGCCCGGTGCGTCTCAATAGTTTCGAACACGAAAAATATTTGGCCGATTGTATATATTGGGGGTGGGAATCGCAAGGGCGTAGTGAGGGGGGGGAACTTAAGGGTCTGGTCCCCTCCCGAAAAGACCGAAAAAAGGGAAAAAGTTGGCCAAATCTATTGTTCTATCACTTTGGTCCCCTCCCCCCCGAAAAAAATTCTGGCTACGCCCCTGAGGAATCGGCATCCATTATTTCAAAATATGCAACAATGCTGTGAAATATCCATACATAAAATGTTAAATACACAATTCAATAGATTAACACAAAAACTGGCGAAACTCAGCACTGAAGGTAATTTTAAAATAATCAGAGAAAATAAAAAATCCTGAAACTGATAAAAATTTTGGACTTGATGAATCAAAAATAATTGAAAGAAATAATTCCTGCACCACACAGAATAAAAATTCAGAATTTACGGGGGGAAAATTTCAGAATTGTTGAAAGAAATAATTCCAGAATTTATGAAACTTCATAATTAATGCAAGAAGTAATTTCAGAATTCATGAAAGCCTCAAATAGTTTACCGTGAGTGCAGGGGCCCACAAAGCACGGTGCCCCGCGCGACCGCTCCTGTCGCACATTCCTAAGAGCGGCTCTCACTTTCATAGCGGAAATCACTTTTCCTCATTTCTCTTTGACAGCCTCAACCGTTTGTCAGTGAATATCTGTTTAATTTTTTTGGCTGGGCTATGCCCTCACATCCCGTTGGCTGGGATTTTTGGCGGCCCGAAACAGAAGCGGATTTAAGGGCGGGCGCACACCCTGGGCTACGTAAAACCCTAACGTTACACTTTTTTCTAATTTAAGGGGTCCAGTATTTACTTTTGCGTCCGGTGCCTCAACTGACTTTAATCCGCATCTGCCCCCCCCCCCTTCCCAAGCAAAACTTTTCACGGGCTCTTGTGTAGTGAATTTACAGCTTGAAAAAACCCCCCAAAAATTATGGTAATTGTCCCAGGCCCCAGGGCTGTTCCCATGTCGGCCCAACCCTTGGGTCAAATGCCGAACTTTACCGTACGGAAATCGGGCGTCGACATCTGCACAACAATTTTGTGCTGGACCCCGAAGGGGTGCAAATTTCATTCTGAAACCTCGCCTTCAACATTACAAGGAGGCGTCAAAAAGCGCGCTTGCCCACGACCACCTAGATAACCGGCCTCTGCACACGTGATCAGGAATGCTGTGAGGTCAGCAAGAGTAGTGCTATCGTTCCTCCATGACCCTACTCAGCGAAGCACGATTGAACGCGGTTGTTTGTTCTTCATCTCTGCTTCGCACGTGTTTTTATAATTTTATTTTAACTCTCAGTTTTTTCAAATTTGTATTTTTATATATTCCTGATGCCATTCACGATAGTCGTGCCGAATTATAAATTAAATTGAAGGAATGATCCAAAAGTCGCCGTGCTCAGATGCCGAGAAATAACATGCCATCGAAAGGTTTTCAAAATTACCAGCAATAGTAAGGTAAGAACGTTCTTGTATTATTTAATAAAATTTTCTTGAATTTTTCTGGTTATAAGAGCATTAGTTCACTAGTTTTATGATAATGTTGAAGGCTATTCCATGTCGAAAGTGCAAAATCGCTGATTTTTTTATGATATAATATATATCAATATGGTATATACGATAATATATTTTTTTCCGTAACAACAAACTTCGATACAAATGAAAGTTTATTTAACTTTTTTTCTGTTGTTGTTTTATTAATCCAACTCCAATAATTAAAAACTGATCATTGTTCAAAATTGAACAGATGAGGTACAGCATTTGTGTTTAGATAACATGTTTCACATATTACTCAATTTTTTGTCCATTTGAAAAAATTTTCTTATTTTATCTTTACATAATTTTAACATTAGTTCAATTTCTTACTGGCAACGAACTCAATGAAAATTAGGCATGCATTAATAAAGGAGAATTGTTCACCTTGGGATTTTTTTTTCCTTTCCTAATTTTCAATTTTTTTTAAAGAACTTAATCATTATGAAAATTTGTCATATACTTTCAACATTGTGAATATTATGAAACAGTTTTAATGTTTTATGCTTAGATATTTTCAAAAATATTTTTTATAAAACTTATTGTTTCAAGATGTACCTACAAGTAGGAAATCTTGTGATAGTAGAGAGAGAAAAAAATTTGTAATCATAATAAAATTATATTATTTAAAAAAAAAACTGATTTAACGCCATAAATTTTTATAAGGGCTCTTTTCTCTCATCTTATAGGTATGTAAACCACATTTCAAGCCAGGTTCTCAAGCTATTTATGAACCCTGAGGAAGCGTTCCTGATTTCATATCTGCTCAGCACCAAACACGGTCATGATTCAACGACATCTATCCTTCATCAACGAATTCAACAAGCTTCCTGATCGGCAAATCTACGGATGCAGTAAGGTCTCGAGAAACTGTCTCCATGATGTACCACTGTTGAATCACTTCGACCATCGGTGATGCCTTTCAAAGATCAAGTGTTATGCTCTGACAATTTGCTCGACTTCTGCCAATCTGCCAGAGATAGTTGTGTAGTCACACTATGAAGACTTCCAAGAGCCTTTAGAAGCAGACTTAAGAATTAGGTTCCCTTGTAACTTTGCACGTATAATCACAACAATTATTACAGGGCAGGAGTATGTTCGTGATTGCTAGGTTGCCAGGGAGTTGCTCTTTCATATCCATCGAGACAGGTCACAAATTTTTTTACTTACGGTCAATTCAGATGGTTCTTCCATGTGTTTTTGTACACCGGGACTCTTGTGTTTCACCGTTCCACACTTCAAAACAAACCAGAGAGCAAAAGAATATGAAACCGGCAGGAGTATTTTAAATGTGTAAACAACAAGCTTATATAGTATTTAATATAATGAACTTCCTTGATATTTGAGATTATTGGACACTAGTATATAACAAAGACTGGTATGTTTCTTCATATAGTAGATTCCCAATCCAAAGATGATGAAATCATCTGTTGCTAGTGACAACGATTTAAATGTTTCTGCTAGTAGTGGTAATTTGGAAGGTATGTAGCATATCCTTAATCACCACTAACATCAATTAACTCCATGTCGCGTAAGAATAGCACATGAAATAACATGCAATTTATTGATGGAAAGGGAAATTTTTCTATCAGAAAGATGTGAAAAACATTTATGGATAACACTATGAGGTCACGTATATGAGTGTATGTTTTATTACTGATGCATTCTCAAATACTTTCTATAAAAAAAATGACTTGTGATGAATTTGAAACAAAAAGGAAAAAATGCCAAGTGAAAGGTAATAGAAAAATTCAAAACTTTGTACATTGAAAAATGTAAATAAACTTTTCCAATTTGACATTATTATGGTGTATTTTATTGCTATCAAATAATATTTAGAAGTAAAAAAGATACAAGGCTTTTTTTTCTCATTTATCTGTTCAAAAATCAGAAGTTTTCAAGATATTTCTGCAAAGGTTGAATTTTTGGAACACTCGATTCTTTTTTAAAAAAGTCTCATACTTATAGAAATATCTGTAATGAATGATTGGTTCTTTTTTTCAAATAGAAAAAAAAATTAAGGAATTAAGATGACTCTCTACAATGTGTGTGTGAAGATCTATGAAATCATTGTTTAATTGAAAAAAAAAGTGATTGCAGTGCATAACTGATGGGAAAGGGCAAACGAATTTTTTTTTAAATGAGTCTAATGTGTTTATTGTTGAAAAATATCGATGTCTTTTAAGAAAATTTTCTGACTGGTTACGTGATTCAAATTCTTCAGGGAGAAAAAACTTTAAAAAAATATCGTCGCCGTATCTGATCAGATCGTTAGGCTTAAGGAGGTGGAGGTTTAGCACTACTTCCAGTGACGTCACAAAGCTACACAAAGGCCGGTTATATAGGAGGTCGTGGCTTGCCCTGGGTGACCAAGCATCCAGTTGTGGCCCCGCATTGCTGTACAGCAGAAAAGATTTTCCTCCCTCATGTGGTAGGTATACTGTATATCTATTCAAGGAAAAAGCCAGGGAATTTTAGCCGCACACTAAGGCTGCCGGCACACTACGGTTCGGCTGGCGCGGTTGATCTTATCAGCAACCGTGGAATTTCGCGTGAAACACACACTGCTGTTAGCAACCGGGGTTTTTTATTTTTTAATGTCACGTGACATCTCGGGATTGGCTAAATTATTTTCGCCAAGCTGAAGTTGGCTCCAGTTAGCATGCAAATTCGTGCTCATAAGCTGCATTGCAGTAAAACCCCCTCTTAACGGATACTCCCTCTTTTACGGACAAATAATAATTTAGTTGTATAATATATAAAAGTATGAATTTCAAACCTCTTTTTAACGGTCACCCATTTTACATGGATTTAATTTTTTTGTCCTGTCCGTGTTCACAAAATGGAGGGGTTTTACTGTATATACTAATAAAAATATTCATGTAATGAAATTTAATTTTCTGTAACAATATTTGCCGTTTGAAATTAATTCAGAGTTGAAGAAAGACGGCCTACAAGTTGACCCATTTTTGATGCTTTTACGATTCGTGACCAAATCGCACAAATTTTTTTATATATCATGACTGGAATCATCATAATTAATTTAAATAACATATATTAAAAACTATTTAAATAACATATTTTTGAAGTTTAAAAAAATTGGCCATGAATTTAGCACGTTTTTCTTTGTAATTAAAGTGAATTTCCAATTAATTAAATTTCTAATTAATGGAAATTAAGCATAATAATTGTAATTTTGGGAAACCCCATATGACCAAACAAAAAAATCAAGGAAAAAATTATTTTCACCTATTTAAAAAAATATATATTTCTTTTGATGGTCAGGAAAAAAAAATTCAGATAGGAATCGAAATAAAATTTCTGAAAATTTAATGTTTTAAAAACTGTAAAAAATCAAATTTTAAAAAACATTGTGATACAACATTATGAAGGGTCGTCTTAAGAGTATTATGGGCCCCCCGGGCCAAGTGGTTTTTAGGAGGAATTTCTATATTTTTCTTGAGGATACCCGCTGGTGCCTGGCACTAGGAGGCCCACCAGCGTGAGAATTTCTTTGGCTCTCAAGGAATACCCGCTGGTGCCTGGCGCTAAGGCCCACCAGCGTGAGAATTAAAGCTTTCCAAATTCTCTGTTGTACATTTTTGATTTTGAATATTTGCCATGCTACTGTTAAGACAATGTTCCACCGAGGACTGTTGTCGCGAGACATTGATCTAAAGCATGGATAAGTTAATATATATATATATGTATTTTTTTTGGATATGGGGATCTGGTTGCGCTATGGCGGCCGCAGCGTTGTCGGTGCGAGAGGCGGGAGCGTTGTGCGAGATTGGGAGGGACGTCTGGCTCTCGGAAAGGCTGTGATGTTGAGGCTCATTTTTCCGCTATAGCTCACCCAATTGGGTAAACGGCAGAAAATCACTTCATTGTGGTAGGCCTGAGCTATAGTCGGTTTCAGATAAAGATAAAGGTTTTTAGGAGGCCCTACATGGTAAATCCTTTAAAATTTCAATCGGATCTCATTTTTGGGAGGCCCCCTCTTCTCTTGAGGCACCCGGGCCGTGCTCGGGTGGACCCATGCGTTAAGACGGCACTGACTGATGCCCCGAACTCCGAGCCAGACAGGAGCGCAAATGTTAACCTTTCATCTCTCCTTCAATATTAAAAGGGGGCGCCAGAATGTGTGCTTGCCCCGGCTGACCACGCATGTCGTTGTGGCCCTGTACATCAATATGTATGTTGCAAGATTTAAGGTACATACAGGGCTGCAGCTGGATGCTTTTTTAACTGGAGCTAGCAAGCTTTTGGCGTCCCCGGGTAAGGAAAGGTTAGAAGGAGGGGTTAAAGGGGTAATTCGGCGCCCCTCTAGTTCAGCACCCTGCAGAATGGACCCGCTCTTCCTAATTGCGGCTTTGTGTGTGTATGTAAATTAAAAACTGCTTGAAAAGAACGGTAGGTGTGAAAATTGTCTTGGTGCACTCTTCTATATTACCCGCATACAACGTTTTGCCTAGATCAGCGGTTCTCAATCTTTTTTGGCCCACGGAGCCCTTTCCAGTATATAATTTCTATGGCGGAGCCCCGTAGGCCTATTTTTTATTTATTCATCAAAATTACTGATTTATTTTTATTCAAAAATATTAATAATTATTTTTTTTCAAATTTACTGGTTCTTTTTTTATTTTCCTCGAGGGCCGCGGAGCCCTTGGGAGTTCACACGGAGCACCGGTTGAGAACCGCTGGACTAGATGGTTTTTTTCTCATTGCAAAAACAACAGATAGACAGCCACATTCATATACGATACAAAAATAAATACCAAAAAGACAGAATAATGAAAGCAAAACACACAATGCAGCTCTTAGGGACATATTTCATCCCCGGTTCATACTTAGGCTTTTAATAAATGTTTCAAAAGTTTGATATGGAGAATTTGCAAATATAAAAATATATTCCTTCAGATGTCTGATTATTTTTACTTCTAATTTTTTATGAATTTATTATAAATGGTTGGGCCCCGTGGTAATTTGTACTCTTTTGGAAGAGGTAACTAATTGGTTTTTTGCTAACACGTTATAATCGGGATCCAATGCATTTCATTCAATTGTTCTAAAATATGCATCTCGGTTTTAGCGTAATCACGTTAGTTTATGAATGTCATTATAACCGAGTATCAATGTACGCTTATGTAGGAAAGCAAAAAAATTTAGTATTAGCAAAATAGTTAGAAAAATTTAATTTTTTCTTCATTGGTTTTTTTTATTGTTATCAGTGCAAAAGCGCCAAACAAAGAATTAGTTTCCGTCGCATGGAACTTCACCATACAGTTCCTCGAATTTGTCTTCTCCTCTCATTTTTTTATGGCAGCCTGAGAAGGGGAGCAATTCCTTTGTTCAGTGCATCGAAATCCCATCACCCTCCTTGTCAAGCCACTTAATAGACAATGGAAGAGAGCAACCGCAGTTCCAGCCGAACCGTCATCAGGGAGCTCAAGCCTTTGCAATACATGATGGCAGCTTTCCGGTTATCCCAACCGTCCCAAAAAATGTGGATTTTCTCGGTTGAAAAAACCGCGCTCAGCGGTTGCAGTTGTATCTGTGCGTTGACAGAATAAAACTATAGATAATGCCTTCCCCCCCAACCTCAACCGCGTGCAACCGCGCCGTAGTCAGGTCCCAGCCTAAACCGGCCTAACACCGTCTGCGTCTCGCGGTGTTACATACCTTTCCCCTTCATAGAAATCTACACCGTAGATTTATAAATACGTCTGTATTCATCGTCATATAGCTCACATATTAAACATAAAAGTCAATATCCTAATGGTGGTGAGGCCCCGATCTTCATAATTCTATCTCTCTAGTTATATAAATTCCCCGTAAAACTCAAATTCACCAAAAACATACATGTCAACCTATTCTTGCAAAGGAAAACAATATACACTCACTCTATATACATTGGTTATACAGATTACATACATAACTATTAATTTGTTATTATGCAACACAATGATAAACTTCAGTCCCATGCATAACAACTTCAATATTACGATATACATAATTCCCATACAAGCAAAAAAATAAAAATGTATCTCAACAATAAATTGTAGAGGGAGGAAGAAAAGGACCTATGGAAAGAGTACACAAAACACTTTCGGAATAGTCTCCATCATTCTTTTTCTTAGTTCACTAATCCCGACACTTCTTTCAAACCCGAAAACACTGTGAAGTTATGTTCTTTCCCTGAACAACACAGAATTCCGTCATTCAGATGACACACGCACTACTCTTTTCAAGTCTCTCTATGGGAGTCTTTATCGCGACACAAAGCATATCGATTCCGACGTGCCGACAAGCCGTCTCGAGTGTCCGGCAAGACAACACAGTCTCTTCGCGCACACATTGATGTTCGTCTTCTTTGTGGTTTTGTTTTCACAGGCCGACTTGACCGGGCGGCTTTCGGATTGGCGGAGATGTCATCCATCAATCCACGGGTGTTGTGGATAAGAAGACCTGCCACCATCAGCCACCTTATCACAACTATGAGCCGGCGCCCGATCGTAGTAGCCACCTGGCATTGCATTGAACCTGCCGACTTTTTCATCAGCATGTTCCAGATGTCGGCAAACCATTGGCGTCGTCGTTACTTACGATTAATTACACCCATGGACGGCGTCGTTAATTACACCCATGGACGACAATAGCCTTACATTCAGTAAGGCTATTATCGTCAACTTACAAAAGACCTATTCATACCTTTGGCCTTATTGTTGCGGTGGGACGAATCCTATCAGTGAAAATCCGGCACCCTACTGTTGACAACTGGGGGGAAGGCATCGTCTTACCTCAAGAGGTCCTGCCGTTTTTTCAAAGGATTTTGGTAAAATCGTGTGCCCGATTCAGAAGATTTTCTTTGAATGTAACTGTCGAAGGGTTAACTCTTATTCAAGATTATCGTCGAGAACTTACGAAAACAGAAAGAAATGACTTACCTTCAAAATGGTTTCCTTTTAAGATGATTAACATTCTTCCAACTTATAGAAAACTCATATAACAAAAATTAAAATCGAAAATTTTACTAGGATCACCAGATTTTCATTTCGATCGATTTATATTGAGGTTTTTGGCCCTTCTTGAAAGTCGGTTGGCATATCTTGTGAAGCAATCTCGACATTGTGATTACGACCTTCTTGCATCCTTCATTGGCTGACCGACCACTCTAAGGCCGAACACATACTGGGGAGTTAACAAAGAGAAAATACATCGAGATCAGCATCGATGTCCCGTAACATACTGAGGAGGCAGAGGAGAGCGAAAATGACCGCAGGCGTTCTGAAGGGTAAAGAAGAAAAGTCTTTGAGCGGGAAACGTGACATCTCGCCAACTAGCAACCCTACCAGCCTGTTCATGCCAAATCAATCAGTTTGGCAATATTGGAGGATTCCGATAAACCAGCGGTTCTCAACCAGTGCCCCGCAGATCCCTTAGGGCTCCGTGCAAACTCCCAGGGGTTCCGTGGCCACTCGAGGAAAATAAATATAAAAAAACAGTAAATTTGAAAAAAATAATTAATATTTTTGAATAATAAAAATAAGTCAGAAACTTTGATGAATAAATAAAAAAAATAGGCGTCTGGGGCTCCGCCATAGAAATTACATACCGGAAAAGGGCTCCGTGGGTCAAAAAAGGTTGAGAAGCGCTGCAATAAACGCGTTAATCCTCAAAAGAGACTACAAGTCCTGATATATGTTTTTAATGACTTCTCGTATCAAGATACAGAGACAACAGAATTAGTTAGACATTGAATAAAAATACATGCCTACAATCCGCAGAAGCTAATTTCGATACTTTCAAAAGAAAATATCACCGTTAATGAGATGAAGTGAGAAGTTATCCATACACCTCGATGATGAAACCGTAATTTTTTTATGGCCAGCGTATCATTATGAAAATGATTGTTATTAGCGATAAATGTATACGTGGTGGTTAAGCACAAATTATCAGTGTGGATCCATTATTTATGAAATCCCAGAATTACAGATTCCTCCTATATGCAGGGCCGTCTTAAGAGCATCATGGGCCCAAGGGCCAAAGGATTTTTCTGAGGCCCTACCAGGCAAATTCCCGAAAATCTCAACCACATCTCACTTTTGTGAAGCCTTTTTTATCTTGAGGTCCCACGGTCCTTGCCCTGGTGGGCCCATGCCTTACGACGGCACTGCTTATAACCGGCATGTTCTGTGCATAACCAATTTCAATGAACGCACGGATGCTGCAATCAACTGGTTTCGATTTTTTAAGAAATACAGAAATATGTATTGTGTGTGAGATGTTCATTATTTGTATCAGAAAAAAATCTTGTGCCTCTTTCATAACACACGACATTCCAATTCAAATTCACGGAAATAATAGATACAGTATTCAGTATAATAAAATAAGAGAGAAAAAACAGAAACCATGTTTCGACAATGTTAGTAAGCGATGAGCAATCATCACGGTGTTTATCCGTTTTCCTAAAAAACGGGATCTCAAACATTTTCCACCCGCGCCACCCATTTCCCTTATGAAGAGCCATTGGCGTACGCAAAGGGGGGGGATTCAGGGTTCTAACCCCCCCCCCCCCCTAAGCCAAGATTATAGTGTTATTTTGCCGGAAAAAACGTAAAACCCCCAGAAGAAAAAACAAATCTGAACCCCCACCCCACCGAGAAAATTCTGCCGTACGTACGCCTATGTGAAGAGCAGTTGTAAGCAAAGCATTTCTTTGAAAAACCTTTGTCAGGACCACTGCGAAGCTGCACCCCGGACGAAGGTTGGCGCGCACAGTTTGAGAACCCATGCTAATCCATCAACGTATTGACAAATCCAGGGCCGCCATTCGAGGGAGGGGAGCTTTTGAAAATACAATAAAAATGGTATATATACATACAAATATATATATACTAGGGGCTCTGCGCCCCTGCAGCCTTTGGCGGCCAACCCCCCCCCTTTTCATCACAACATGTCTTGTTTATTTCGTCCTACTTCATCAGCGTTATGGAAAGGGACATGTGAAAGCACCAGCTTACTGAAGAAGCGAATTTTACAATAATAAAACAACATAAAACAAATGGGATTCATCAAGTTTCCCCAGAAAACTTGCCCATGGGGTCCCCAGACTCCAATTCGCTGAATTTTAGCGTGGCCCAGACTGGATTTATCTCGGGCTATCGATGTGTTGCAAATTTCACAATGTTAAACGACAGAAAAGAATGAGATTCATCCAGAGCTCCCAAAATGAAACCTGTAAACATGGGGCCCCGACCTGGAAGCTTGTTGGTCATTCCCCGCTGCAAGTGCCATGAAAAATTTTCATTTGTATTCATTTTACCAATGAATTTAGTCCAAGGCCCCCAACCAATTACCTGGGACACCAGTTCGCATACTTTTAGTGGGGCCCCCAGATTGGCTTTATCTCGGGCTTTCGCTGTTGCAAATTCTAAAATGTTAAATAACAGAAAAAAATGAGATTCATCCAGGCCCCCAAAATGAAACGGTTCTCTGACTCGGAGCTTGTCATACATCCCCCCTGTGAGTGCCACGGCAAATGTTCATTTGTATTCATTTTACCAACGAATAAATTCCAGCCCCCCCTCAGTTACCCGTGACCGAATTCGCAAATTTTATGGGGTCCCCAGACTGGATATATCTTGGGCTTCCGCTATCGCAAATTTTTCAATGTTAAAGCAGTAAGAAAACAACGAGATCCATCAAGGGCCCTGGAAATCAAACCTTTTAACTTCCCCATTAAGGTATACGTGCAATCCCCCGGGTACCCCGACCCTGTGTGTTAGGAGCACTGGTGTTATATGTATATTATACCTCTCGACATGCCCCCCCCAAGGGCAGGGCTGACAGGGGCCGGAACGATTCTTATCACTTTTTGATTTTTCACACTATAAATTAACCATGGAGGGCCCCTGAAAAGCTGGTTTGGGGGCTCGCCATCTATTCCAGTCTAGGCGCCCTGCTGTAGGATGTGGGAGCCTCTTCGTAAATGCACGTAACTTGGTCCCGATGGGTCAAATGGGTCCCGAATATGCTAGAGTTAAATGAATACTTGACCCAAAATCGTAACCGATTTCCGTAACAGAAAAACGTAACAGATTTCCGCCACTCAAAAAATGTCACCCACTTCCGTAACATAAAATCGTCACTAATTTCGGTTGCTTAGAAACAGGCACTTTTCGAGTTTGTGTTTTATATTATAGAGTAGATATACATACATTGAGTTCATGTGTGTTTTCTCTCTTTGCCTTCCCCCCTACCCTGGAAAACGTTGAAATGACGTTCCTGGAAAAATCTCTACAAATTTTTTTGTTGAAATTCTAAGAACATGTTCAGTATTGAGTAGAAAATTAGTGTCGACCAGCAATTCTCAACCTTTTTTCTGAGTCACGGAGCCCTTTTTAGTATATAATTTCTACGACGGAGCCCCGTACGTTAGGTTTTTTTTTCTTCATTTGGTCATAAAATTTACTGGTTCATTTTACTTTCATCGAGTGAACGCGGAGCCCCCTCAACCAGTGCACGTGGAGCACTGGTTGAGAACCGCAGGTATAGACAGTACATAGATAGTTTTCTTTGTAAAAGATTTTTGATGTCTTTGTGGGGAAGAAATGATTTTTCCGCCCCAGCGACTGCATAATGATTTATAGTGGTATATAACTTATGATCTTTTAGTGGTTTTCCAGTTTCCGACAAAAATTTGCCACCCTTTACATTTTGCAGCCCAGGGCAAAGGCGAGGGCATGAAAAACATTGAGAGGTCTGAAAGTTGCCAGTCGTTCCGTGGTGAGCCTCGAGCCCGTATGTAGAAGGGTGCAGTGCCCCGCATTATTTATTCATTAATTGGGGAAGGGGGTTCGCAGCCCCCTAACACAAAATTTATTGGGGTGTTGAAATAGCTCCCCCCCCCCCCCCGCCATGTTCTGGTGCCTATGTCCCATGGCAGTACGTTTGTTATTAAAAACTATTCAGGGACAATTGAAAAGATGAAACTTAAGGGATGGAATTTGCGCCCCTTCTGATACTACGCCCGGGAAACCATACCCCCCCCCTGCCCCCTTCCTAGTTGCAGAACTGTTCGTTCGTCAGAAGGAAGTTCTCTTGCACATAGTGTAGTTTTCCATGCAAAAAGCGCAATGGGATGGGCGGAAATTTGCGAAATATCTATCTCGCAGTCCCAGTAAGATTTTGAAAAATATTCACGTCTAAAAAAATGACGGGGGGAATTAATGCGTAAAATGCTACCACAACAATCGTCAAACTTTTAAATTAGGATAGATTGGGTTAAGCACAACGGAAATCGAAAAGAAGAGATAGCGCCAAAAGTGGAAAAAAATCCGAAATGCTCCCTCCAAACCAAATGGGTGTGATGATGATGATGATTCCCCCCTCAGAAGTTCTCTTTTTTTCCCAAGAGAGTGAGGAGAAAAAAAAGGGGAGAAAACTGACCAATCCCCAAATAGCGTCTGATTTTACCTCGCGATGAAAACAAACCGGCTTGAAAGAGTCGCGTACCTCTTGAGCTGCCTCTTTCTCCTCCTCGTCTCGCTGCCCGAGTATGTGAGGCGCAGAACAAAACAGTACATTTGTTTTCGCCGCTATTTCGTACCTCTCCGCTCACATCCCCAGTATGTGTTCGGCCTAAAGCAAGGCTGTCACCAAAATATCCCATCGAAAATGCTATCACCCCCATATCCCATTTATGAACTTGAAGTGTCAACAGTCTTGCGATACGTATATACGCTATTGTTTTTTTTTACATTTGAAAAGCAATCAATGGCCAAACCCCACATGAAAGTCATAAAAAAACCGGGGAAATAACGATCGTTTCACATTCCTATCTTCTGACTCGAAGGACATAGTATTGGTTCTAAATCGATGACTATCAACCTCCTCCACTTTTAAAAGAAAGAAAACTTTTACTCTTCACTTGTACAGAGTGAATTCTTCTGAAAAAGGAATTCGACCTATGGTTCTATTATTTCGAATTTGCTCGGCTAATCGTAACTTCCAATCGTTCTTTCTACATCTCCTTTTAATGGCAACAAAAGACCACTCAATCTGCTCCTGAAAAATCTCGCATTTCTCTCTTTCAGATGTAATCTTTCCATCTCGTAAAACATGGTCATAAAATAACTCTATATAGTTCCAGAACTTTTTTTTTGGTTCGCGGCGCCAATCCAAATGTTTTCCAATATGTTTTGCATCCAATATGTTTCCCAAATGTTTTCCACTGTCCCTCAAATCGTAATTAATATATAAGCTTACCTTACAGTTACAGGCAGCTAGATTAAGTTCACACTATGATTCGTATTCCCAAATAATATAGTGGAATAACATAGTGGAAAAATTGCATGTTTTAATAATCTGGCACACTATTTAATTAATGAATCTATTTAGTGAGACGTATCGCTCTTCCACCTAGTACCTTACAAAGGTGCAAAACAATGTCGTGAAGCATATTTTAGGTACAACGATCCCATTGGAATAAAGCAATATATATTTTGCAATTCAAACTTCTTTCTTAGTTTCAAAAACAAAATTGGGGGGGGGGGAAGGTATGATTGTGGAATCTGATTTACAAAGCTGTTTAAAAAAATCAAATTGAATTTCTAACATACGTTCCTCATTAGTTTCTTGAAAAGGAAAAGATGTCTCAAGTCCCGTTGTGGCCACACCTTACCAAAGCCTTCTAGACAGAGAGCCTACAAGCCTCATAGGAGGCTTTACCGTTACTCACCGGGTATCTGGAACAAAATCCATGATACTCCGAAAAGATGTTCAGTTGTGTATGTACAGTTTGTTACAATATTCACACACATACCTTGCACTCAGGGGTGGCTCGAGAAACAATCTCTATCCGAGGAGACATATTTTTGGGCCCCCGACCTCCCCAATTAAAAAAACTTTTGTTTCAATCGTTTCGTTTTGATGCGATGAAAGGAACAGCGATATTTTATATAAAGGGTCGAAGGGTTCTCTCCCCCCCCCCCCCCAAAGCGAACAGAAATCATTTCTGTAATTTCTTTCACTCTTTTGCGTCGGATTTGGCACTCCTACTAGAGGAGGAGGGGACAGAAATGATTTTTCCTAACCTTTTTCGCCCTTTTTACCTCAGACTTGGTGCCCATCCTACACACACACACAGCGGCACAAATAATTTTTCCCAATTTTTTTCCGCCCTTTAACTTGGGATTTGACGCTCTTCTAGAGAACACCCAGTGCCACTGAGCTGTCCCTGGTTGAACTAATAGGAAAGTCTGGCGAGTCGGAAGACTGGCCAGTGATCGGGGGCGCCAAAGTGCACGGGTTTTCTCGTGTGAGCACATTTTTGTTTCTCCTCGTGTGACAGGTAGGAACGAGGCCCAAGTGCAGGATCCTTATTTATAATGGTCAGCAAATCACAGGTTTTAATTAATTCATTTCTTTTATATTTATTCAATTTTTTTTGAAATACTGTACTGTGTTGGCGATTCAATTCTGCGTTTTTAATGCAAGTAATACAAGTCGGGAAAAGAGAGGCACGAAAGGCTTCTGGCTCAAAGTCTTTCCCGCATCAGAAGACACCTTTAATTCCTATAATACTCCCCACAACCTAGGAAAACAATTTTGCTTTCGTTAGTAGAAAAACTGAGTGACCGAGGGCGATTCCACAATTATTATTTTTTACAGCACAACAAAAGAGAAAGAAATTGCGTCTTTTAATCAAAATCTCCTTTAGGAGTAAACGAAAAGAGCTCAAGAGAGAGAGAGTATTTTTATCTGACCAAAATCGCTATGTATTGTACGTATTATTATATACCCTCAAACCTCCAATTTTTTTTTCTCATCTCGGTCTTTTTTCGTGTATTTTGTATAGTTTTTTTAAATACTTGTCTTAAAGATATTTTTCTTGTAATGTATATGTAAAGTGTTTCGGCGCCCCTTCTCATTTGGCGGCCGGTGCAATGACCTAAGACAGCCCCAGGTTGTATGGATTTGACCCTTGCCGCAACTTTCGACGAATTTCAGATTCGATTGTGCTGTCGAAACGTCACATATTTCATCACTGAAGCCTACAATCAAATGCTTAGATTTGTCGAATATCAGTCCTACTTTCTTGCAACAGTCCTTGGTTATGAGAGATGTCTGGGAGCCACTATCCAAGAGTGCTCGACTTCGTAATCTTATCATTATTGCTCTAAACATTTTCGCCCCAGTGGAATATGGGTTTGTGGGGGGAAGTTGAAAGGGGAGAAAAATTGATGGAAGAAATTCACAAAAAAATGTTTTTTCCAGCACTTATAAGCACTTGAAAATTATTTTTTTTTTCAAGGACTTGAAAGTTCATTAAGGATTTTCGAGGACTGTACGAACCAGGTTGAAATAATATGTATGAGGCAGTATCGTTTATTTGAATTCCTCACAAGGCAATATGCAGCTGGGTTATTGAAATAAAATATTGAATTCTGGGGAATAGCTAGCAGCTTTCATGAAACTCAGTTCTAACTGCTCATGCAGAAAGAATAAAGTTTCACTTATTTTGCCATGGAGCACACTTTGGGTCTTTTCCTAGGAGCCACTCTTAGGTGCAAGATGATTATCATATAACTATATTATATATATAATATATACAGCAAAAGACAGTGACACTCTTCGAACTTCTTCTCTTGTTTGTCATCGATTTCACTATTTATTTCGTCTGACGACTTTCTTCTAATTAGTAACTATATTGTTAAACATGACGGTTATCCAAAGCATAAACAAGTATTGTCACATCAGGTGGTGAAATTGGATTTCTTTCCACAGTAATGACGAGGTTTTCATTTTGTCTTTCGAGGGTTTCAACCGATCTTTCTCTTTTCCTTGCAGTTTGATCACAGCAGCACTCAGACACCTACAAAAAATGTAAAATGTTACAGATATGGCATTTATAATATACAGCATATGTAGGTATAACGGAATTATTGAATTATAAACTATTATAAATTTTGTGTGTGTGTGCAGAAATGTTTACATAGGGAGAGGACACTCATTTAAATTTAATGCTTTTGAAATACAAATTAACTTTGCACAAGATATTTTATTATTTATTTGAAAAAAGTAGCCTATCTCTCTTCATGAAATTTTACTTTCCACAGCACATTAATATTTGTGTTTTCAATTAATTGAGGACCCGAGAGTTTTGATTTATTCAGTATTAAAAATATATATATATTAGATCTGAAAAACGTGCTCCCATGATTAAACAAGTCATAGGCGGAGATAGACTTGGAAGTATGGGGGGGGGGGCACGATGATGATGTCAATTCATATATGCACATATACATGAGATCTATTGACTCCAACTTTGATGCTGGGGGGGGGGCATCCCCCCACGGCCCCTCCCGTATCTCCACCCATGAAACAAGTGCAGAAAAAACTGCTCTCATTACACAAGGAAATGAAATTTCGACGCGAAAGCAGTGAACAAATGTACTTTCAAATATATTACACAATATAAATTCAGAAAAAATAAATATTTCAGCGATATTGACTGAATTATGTACAAGTAGTTCTACTTACCCTTTTGTTTTAGAAGACCGTCGTCATCAGATGATTAGCAAAGTTCTCAGCTCCTTTTACAATTATTCAAACGAAATTTCTTCGGGTAATGTGTTATAACAAATCAGAAAACAACAACAGATAAATAGTAAAATGAATATTAAAAACTTGAAGAATTTAAATATGATGAGAAGGAAGTGCATGTGTGTATGCTGTGCTTCGTTAAAAACATCCGAAACAGCCCAGCACCTCCTAGAGATAGAAGGCCTCCGCACGCTGCTCGAAACGTCAGCAAATAGTCCATTTTCCCTCAGAATATTCAGGGGAAAAATTCCTTGTTCGTGCCAGTATCATCGTTGTGCGGAAAAGAAATGATCGGGCATTGGCGATTTCTATGCCACACATTGAATCACCATGTCAGCCAACCAGGAAGATTCTATGCCAAAATAAAAAGAAAATAAATAGGATGCTGTTTTTAAAAATGTGGCAAGCTTGCTAGGTAGTCTCAATGACGTTACAAATGAACTTGGCAACCCGTGCGGAGGCCTTCTATCTCTAGGAGGTGCTGAACAGCCACGCTTGTGGACCCCGATTGTGACGTCACAGCGGCGTTAGGGTGATACATTACGGCTTGTCTGTCTATAAGGCTTTGGTACAGCTTGAGTATATATATAATGTTACTTATATATAAACTTGATTATTACTTATATATAAATTTGATCATTACTTATATACTTGATTATATAAGGAAATGGTCATGGCCGCAACTAGATGCTTGGTCACCCGGGGCAAGTGCGCATTTTGGCGTCCCCTTGTAATGTTGAAGGCAAGGTTTGAGAATTAAATTTGCGCCCCCTCTGGTCCAGCGCCCGGGGCACAAGACCTGCCTGCTCCCCCCTAGTTGCGGCCCTGGAAATGGTGCATGGGAGATGAGGGGAGGAAGAATAAAAATCTCCACTTTTTCTCACTTCACTCTCTATATGGGAACGCCTAACTTTTTATTTCTTGATCTCAACACAAGATGGAACTGATGTCGACTTTCGTTTTTCTTTTCTTGTGTATTTCTTATTATTATGTCTCTTTCTCTCGGGAGAAATTGAATGCACGTCCAAGGGCTGCAACATCTGTGGTTACAAACATCACACTCTCCATTCAAAGAGTTAAAAGAAATGACTCGTTAGAAGACAAAACAAAAAAAAGAAGGAAAGTTCCCCCCCCCCCCAGCATCAAACGTACTCCCCCTTGCTGATAAACAATCCGATGAGATGGGGGAAGTCAGTCACACATCGACCCTCATAAACAGCACTCCTCGACAAGTGACAAATAAGTACGTTCTTCTGGCTACTGCAGTGGTATACGTGAGGGATTCACGAGGTTGTTTACAACCATGTAGAGCGCTGTTGGATAGTGCATCGCAGTCAAGCTTTGTCACTACTGAATGCGCAAAGAGACTTGGGCTGAAAAGAAATAAAACTTTCGTCGCTGTGTATGGGTTGAGCGGCTTACCAGTAAACATAAACCACTGCATGTGGTAATTTCATCTTCTGATGACAAGTTTAGGCGCTCGTTGGAGTTGCTAATAGTTCCGAAGTTGATGGGTTTCAGTCCTTCCAGATACATCAACAAATCTGAAGTTTCCCCTCCAGAGAATATACAGCTAGCAGATCCTGACTATAACGTTCCGAATAGAATCGGCATTTTATTGGGTGCCGAAATATTCTTTGAGATTTTACGCGAACATCGAATTACCACATCCAAAATATCGTTGCAAGAAACTGTTTTTGGTTGGATTGTTTGCGGTGCTGTGCAAAACCAAACAGAAAGTAATGTGCGATATTGTCACTTATGGAATGAATTAGACCATTTAGATCAGTGGTTCTCAACCGGGGGCCCTAGGATATTCCAGGGGGGCCACGGATGAAAATCTTGCGAAAGGGGAGCCACGGCTACTGATACGGGGGCCACGAAGAAATTTGTGACATTAAATTTTTTTTAGTCACTCTGACTAAAAAAGTTTAATTTCAAAAAAAATGCATAGAATATCTTTTTCGTAATTTTTCCCCATTCAAGTAACATTAACATGAGGAAGAAGGAAATAAAATAAGTAGTTCATGTAATCTCGGTGATTTATGACTTGGGAGTGATAGTAGGCCCTGACACAAACTATAGAAGAGATTTAAGCAAAATGGAATAACTGTAAAGACCGAAAATTGTGTGTTCCAAGACTTTTCATTCAAAGAGAGCTGCCATAAAGAAAACAAAGATTTTTTGACCATTCATTGATATTCTTTTGAGAGTGCTGGTAGTAAATGTAATCCAAGAAGTAGATGAGTGAAAAATGAAAGCTTGCAAAAAACCCATCGTTTTCATGCAATTACAGACGGATAGTCATCTAGTTTAGCACAAAGCTATCTTCAGCCAGCACTGAGTGGTCTGATGGGGAATATATTTATAAAAATCGAATAGAGAATGATTGCTCTGGGGTATTTTTTTATGAATTTTGAAAGAGGGTGCCAATCCATTGCCTCTGCTGAAAAGAAATAAAGTCGAATTCAGTTATAACGAACTCCAAGAGATCAAATCATACATGAGGAAAAATACCCGCGAAATTTAAAATTTTTTAAAACTACATTGCTGTGATAATATATTGGGACAGGGGCGGCTTAAGCGAGGATGCAAGGGGTGCGGCGCACCCGGGCGGCAGCGTAGACACTACTTAAGACAACAAAATTTAACACAGTAAAAATTCACGACATCACGCTTCTGAGTCCTACTATACCTCGATAACGGAAACGTTGAGAAAATAGACAAGGCCTCTGATCGTAATACCAGAAACAAGAATGGAAGCTATCTGGGCGGCTCGAGACAAAATCTGTACCCGTGTGGGACTTATTTTTTGCACCCCCTACCTATTGTTCCCTCCATAGCCCCTACCTCCTGCGTCAGGGAATCTTTCGTAGTGCCCATGCCCGATTTTCCACGGGGCCCCTTCTACAGTTAATTTATAGAGTGGAAAAAGAAAAGTTATAAGGATTTAGTCCCGGGCCTCAAGCTGGAGCCCTGTCAGCCCTACCCTTAGAAGGTGTCATGCCCCTCCCTCACAATTTATCCAAACAATTCCTAACAAAACATTTTTTCGGCCCTTCATTTCCGATTTTGCGCTCCTCCAGAGCCGACAATTTGGTTTTTTTTGGCAAATTGAATTTTTTTTACCCATTCACCCCGGATTTAGCAAGCGGTGGCGCGTGTAGCAGCAATGGATCGCGTGGCCAAGCGCCACCCCTGTACTCTATTACAAAGTCCATTTTGGTTCCCTCACCCATGGCCCCCACAAGAGCTAATTCTCATAATTTTTTGGCTTTTTCAGGCTATAAATTAACTATAGAAGGGACCGTGAGAAATCTGACTGGGAGGGGCCCTGCAAAAGATCCCAGCCTAGGGGCCCATACCCTCACTCAGAATTTGATCCATAATAGTCAAATGAAGGCAAAGGAAAATTTAGGTTTTTCACTTGTCCGGCCCCTGGAATACTAGATACACCTTTGAAAAAATTTTCTTAATAATATTTAAATCGTTAGATATCATCTTCACAGGATAAGTGATGATGGCTCACAAAAATAAGTGCTCTTTCAAGGATTAAGTTATCTGGCATTTATTAAGAATGTTTTTTGTTCCAGAATTATTTTACCAAAGACAAAAAATTTTATACTTCAAAAGCGAGACGTATGGTCACACACATTTTGCACGGTAAATAATGATGTGCTGCTTTCTTCTGAAAAAAAAATCAGGTTTATCTCCAGCTGCCCTTCACCGAAGCCCTATCAGCCTTCTGGCAGGGTCGCCAGTAGGGGCAGCACATGAGGCTTCGCACTCGGCTCATTATCGATTAAAAAAAATCGATACTGTAATGCTTCCTTTTAACTGCCCTACAACTGGCCTGCAGCATCCTAAATAATTTCAATGAAATTTTCCTATCCTGAAAGATTAATGTTGTGGACATTAGAAAAAAAATTCTAAAAAGGCGTACGACTACATTTAAAGCAATTTAAATCCGTTTATTAGAGACTCACTGCAACTGCTGATTTCTAAAAAAAGTGCAATAAATTCACACGTAAGTCTTCACTTTGAAATGTCCGTAACCCACTCAATGCGTCTCTTTGTATCTGTCAACCTAAAATTTATGGTTTTTAGTGTTGATAATACGCATGCAAAACCAATTCAGCGACGCGTTTTCACAATCTGCAAAAACTGCTTGGATTTGATAGTTGGAAATGTCTAAATGCCAAAGATTTGGAGTTCAAATCAAAATGAAAATGTCAAATAATTGAAATTGTGCTTCGTATAAATGAAATATTTTAATATTGAAAGAGCTATATATATAGAGATTAATGTCGTGCCCGCAGTCATACGTCTCATAAATGTGAAATTTTGTCATAAAACTGAGAGTGAGGCACGAATCCCCTTGCGCACAAGTGGAATTTCGAGGCATTTACGCACAACCGAGCCCGTCTTGGCCATTTTTCTTTTTCTTCCCACCCTTTCTTCCTTTTATTTCCTTCCTAAATTTATAAAAGTAAAAAGGACAATCACTATAAAAGGACTGTTTTCACATCAAATTGCCGAAGTTCAATTACTGCAAAGATATTTACTGTCAGATTTTTTTGGGGGGAAATACAGTCAAACCCAAAGCGTATTAAAGACCCTTTATTAATACGCTTTGGTCAAACCCCATTAGACCGTAACTCCAAGAGACCCGAGAAATCACTTCGTAATAACGAAATTTCGTTACAAAGGAATTCCAGATTTTTATATTGTTCCTATGTAAACCTATGCGAGGGATTAGAAAAGTTTTCGTTAAAACGATATTTTTCCCGTTGTAATGGTACTTGTTACAATGAGAGTCGACTGTATTTCGTCTCAAGCTATTTTTTTACGTGTATTTGGAAGCTGCATGGGCAACAGGGCGTATGGCACTTTACTTGTGAGCCATTAATCTTAGAGACATACCCAACTAGAAAAAGTATCCAAATCACGTGTCCAACTCAGATATGTCATTCATGTTGTAAGGGGTTGTATAGCTATAAAATAAAAAAAACAACTTTTTATACCGTCCCCGTGTGCCAAAGAACCCAATTAAGAAGTTGTTGCTCTGTCTTTCCCGATGCCAACTAAAATAATTTCACGTTTCTAAGTGCAATATTCACCGAGATATGCGAATTCAAAAACTTGAAGAAATTTGGGAAAAAACATCATTCAATGCGGGTAAAATGGTTTCCCCTCATTTAATGCTGTTTTTTTCCAACTTTCTTGGAATGTCTCAGTGAAAATTTGAACTTAGACACGTTGAATTTTTTTGTCGGAGACCAGGAAAAATAACTTTCCAATTGAGTTTTGGGGCACAGGGTGTCCAAATAAAAAGTTAACATTTTTATTTTAATAACTATGTAACCCCTGACAACATGAATCAAATATCTGAGTACTGCACATTATTCGGGTACTTTTTCCAACTGGAAGTATGCTTATAGGACCAATGGTTCGCCAGTAAAATGCCATATGCCCCGTTACCTATGCGCCCTGTATATGAAATATAGTACGGACTGTTATGTGAAATATTGTGTTGTGTTGAAGCCAACACGCACGTTGTTTCGTTCGCCTGCGAGAGAGCGGTCACATTATGAACCAAAAAGCCACTTGAAGGTAGCTTGTCATCCAATGAAATATCAGATTTTTACCGTATCGAAATTGAAGTCAACAAACTGATAATTTTCGTATTTGAAAATCTGATTATTTATATTTTCCAATGGGCTTGAAATCCTGATAATGAATCATTATTATGTTCACACGAACAGTTTTGTCACTGCGTACATGATTTCTCTGGAATGAATGTTTCAAACAAATATTTAAAAAAATTTTCACACGCATTTTAGTTTTTTTTTTAAATTCATAGTAGGGCTACAACATGAACCTATATCCTTGGTGCATGTATTATTGTTGAAAACGATGTGGAAGGTCGAACTTTTCAATTGTGATTCATTCGTGTGTGTATGTACTCCCTCATTACTACTTTTATCCGCATGAAGAGAATAAAATTAATAAAACTGCTTGCTACCACTTTTTGCGATTTTTATCATTATAAAAATGCGTATTTTGGAAGCTACAACTGACATTTCTCAATGAAACCATAATCATTTACAAAAAAAAAAAAAAAAAAAAAAAAAAAAAACTAATTTGGAAATAATAAAAATTTCATCCAGTACAGTAACTTGATGACATTGTGCCGTCTTCAAGCGCAGAGTTTACATTGATTAAAAATATTTTTTTTTAATTGGACTGACACAACACATAAAACATGCAAATCGAACTGAGAAAAACACAAAACAATAAACTTCACAAAAAGTAACATTACGATGATACAGACACCCCATTGTGACACCCATTTGTGACCCCAAGGGATTTATTCTATTTTTACTGTATTCTATTATGTTTATTTTGCTTTTTCGTTATTTTCATAAATTAAAAATTAATCAAATTAAATTCAAAAATATGTACACTTCCAACAATTTTTGAATAATTATCTTCTAATGGGAAAACGGGGGGAAGAAAGGAAGGGGGAGTAGAAAATTATTCATGTTAGCAAGGGGGCCACAGGAATGAGAAATGGTTGAAAGGGGGCCATGGACAAAAAAGGTTGAGAACCACTGATTTAGGTAACACCTTGAGAAGATTTTGGGACTTGGAATCCGTAAACGAAAACAAGCTTATTGAAAGTACTGAGGCATTTTTTTGTGAAAAGTATTTTTTTGAAACTCATTCCAGAAATGAAGCAGGTAGATATGTAGTGCAACTACCTCTTAAATCAGATCAAACACAATTGGGAGTTTCTTTGGCCATGGCTAGTAGAAGATTGAACACAACGTGCAAACGACTAGACAAGAATAGAGACATCAAAAAGTTGTACGTGTCCTTCATGAAGGATTTGGGACACATGTGGAAGAACTCACCTCTGTTGCAGTTGATCACAACACCTACTATATGCCGCAACATGGCGTTCACCGACCTGATAGTGTGAGTACAAAACTTCGCGTTGTTTTTGATGTATCCGCCGTCTCTTCTTCATGGGTGTCTCTTAACCATTTGCTCATGAATGGTGGAACTATTCAACAGGATTTATTCTCAATTATGATAAGATTTCGTCAACATAGATATGCTTTCACCACCGACATTGTTAAAATGTATCAGCAAATTTTCTGGTTGAATCTCCCCAGATTTGCAGAGAATCGTGTGGAAAGAAAATCTGAACGATCTTGTTAAGGTGTTTAGATTATTGACTGTCACCTATGGTACAGCTTGTGCTCCGTATTTAGCTACACGTGTGCTAAAACAACTTGCGCTAGATGAACAATCTCGGTTTCCTTATGCGTTCAAGATTGCACTCTCGGACTTTTATGTGGATGACATCTTGTCTGGTACACATGAGCTACATGACGCACCTAGAGCTTCAGCGTCAATTGATACAGATGCTCCAAACTTGTGGAATGACACTTCACAAGTGGTGTTCCAATTCGACACTGCTAAACGCAGTCAACCATGACGAGAATGGATACAGTTTTGATGCCAAGAACAATGCCACTGTGAAAACGTTGGTCTTGGCTTGGAATCTTACGTTAGAAGAGTTTCAGACTGTTAAATGACCCAAATTGAAGGCATATTGAACTCCAGACCACTCACACCTCTATCGCCAGACATCAATGACTTTGAGGTTCTAACACCAGCTCACTTTTTGATTAGACGATCGCTTAACACCGTTGTTGAGCCTGACCTGTGCCACCTTGGTGATAACCAAAGCCGCTTGTAAGTTAAACTCTTAATGCAGCTTTGGTGATAACCGACCACCTCGATGGCAGCTCACAACACGATTTGTTCAGGCCATCTGGAAGCGTTGGCAGATGGACTACCTTAGTTCGCTCCAGCAACGAAATAAGTGGTACTTCTCAAAATATAATGTGCAACCAGGTGCCATGGTGATTGTCAAGGAGGATTACATGCCGCCGTGTAACTGGGGCTGTACTATCTCTTCATGCTTATCGGGAATCCGATCCGTATCCCCGCCGATTATGACAATATAAGCATGAAAGGGAAATTTCCGTACTAGCGGCATTCTCCCTCCGAAAACAAGCATCGTATTTCTCCGAACATTCGGATGACGATAAGAATAGGGGAGACCCACTTCTTAAGCATCGGATGATCGTATTTTCCACTCGCCATCGCGAGTGGAAAATACTAAAAATGAAAAATTAATTTCTTGGACTTGGAAATGTATTACGATGACTTAAGTGGTGTTTTTTCTTGAAAGAAAACTGCAATTTCGTCGGCTTTTTACAATTAATTGGACGGATTCAATTAGAAATCCAAGTGTAGTATACAGTGAAACCTCGCTACAACGATACTCGATATAACGATAATTCCCTCTACAGCTATATTTTTTCGAGATTTTTTTTTCACGGTATATTTCTCGATGATATAATTATATTATCCTAAAATTATATACATATATATATATATATATATAAAATAAATGAAGCAAAGTGTAATAATCACCCACGTCCATCAAAATAGCCAATGGAGGACAATACATTATTATCCCAATGTGATTTTGGTAGTTCCTTATGAAGTACGGCTTAAAAAAGAACTTCTATAAATTAATTAGAATGCTGAAATATCTTTCTGAATAATATTTACACGCTGAAAAATATATTTTAATTATGGAAATAACTCTTCATGTACTCTTATTTTCCATCCTCCCCATTAAAAAAAGAAAAAAAAATTATCTAGCCGATCGCCCGCTAACACCTTCCATTTTTGACGTTAAAGAATGTGGAAAGAAAACAACAACACAAATGTTCTGCACATGCATTAAAATGAATTGCGTTGCCACCAAAGCTGCATTAAGAGTTAGCTGCATTAACTTACAAGCGGCTTTGGTTGCCACCGTCGCTGAACAAAAAAAACAGTAAATGTATAGTATTTGTTGTATATCCCAAGATTAATTTTGATTGGTCAGTGGTCGATCGGCCAAAGGGAAAAATCGCTTTTCCCTGTGTAGAAAGCGATTTCTTTGATTTTCCCTCTTTCACGTTACGTGACGTGAAGGAGTGAGCCTACGAATAATTCCTTGGTATCGTTTTTCGGATTATTCTTAACGTTATGCTTATGAACCGATGCTTATAATTCGGATCGGATGAGAATAAGCATGAGCAGGTAGTACAGCCCCTGGTTACTTGGAAGAAATGATTCCAGGTCCACATCACAAGGTTCGCGTTGTCACTGTACGAACTAAAAATGGACTAATCAAATGATCAATAGCAAAAATTTGTTTGCTCCCGCTTCAACAGAAATGAAGTGACTGGGTTTTCATGTAATTTTTTATCTAGTGTTTGTGTTTATCATATTTAATCGGATATATCTTAGTATTTTCATTTGTGCATTTTAGCTGCATAACTTCTAACTTCATTGTATATGATAATGATGTTTTTTAAAGCTTTTCAGAATGAATATTAATTTGAATTGACTGTACATTATGCTTGTT
Organism: Pholcus phalangioides; assembly: GCF_987345545.1. Taxonomy (NCBI): domain Eukaryota; kingdom Metazoa; phylum Arthropoda; class Arachnida; order Araneae; family Pholcidae; genus Pholcus; species Pholcus phalangioides. Next base: position 40,737,407 of record NW_028301604.1, on the reverse strand, counting down.
GCATTTTGAATTAATTGCAACGCGTGTTTGATTACAGAAGTGATGAGTTTAGATGTATTTTTCAGTTCCTTTCGATGCCTAAGATAGGACATGCCTACACAAGTAAGATACATTTATCTTGCAAATGCATTATCATTACTGTTATAGTTATATGCGTGAACTGTGGATGAGAGAAACATACGTATATTATGCTATTCTTTCATTGCACAGTTATATCTTCATAATCTTCTTCATAATCACTTTTGCAATATGTCTTGTGTACAAGTTTTCATTTCAAGCATTTTTTTAATTTCTTTTGTATTGTGTTGAATTGATATTGATTGTAATTAGTATTACAACTCCGGGAGGGATGGAAACGCCTAACTTTTTATCTCTTGCTTTCAACACAAGATGGAGTTGATGTCAACTTTCGTTTTTCTTTTCTTGTATATTTCTTATTATTATCATGTCTCTTTCTCCCGGGAGAAATGTGTAAGAGTGTATGTTGACAACTCTCTAGTGGGAGGTTGTCTTATGTAATTCCCCCTGCGTTTTATTGAAGCATTATTAAATCACCCTTCTTACAGAATTAAATGTTGTTGAGTTTAAAAACACAGGTGTGTGTTTGAATTCATGGTATTAACCCCTATATGTTAACAATAATATCAGTTTTTGAAATATATCGCCGATACATCACCAAAATTTGTTGCCAAAAGCTTGTAAAAGAGTTAAATGCATCGTAACATGAAATGCAGTGTCAATGATACCAATAAAATGTCAATTCAAATGCGACAAAAATTCCATTTACAGTCGGAATACTCACCGTGTATAGAGTCATTCAAGTAAACTTGATTTTGAACTATTGAAAAACCAGAAGTAGCACATGTGTAGTTTTTTTTAAGATTTTGCAAATAACTCAGACAGAAATCGAATGATGGTCGATAATCAGGATTATAGCTCCAACACCGAGTCATCACTTCACACCTGCAAAAATTTTATCGATCTTTTATTTAAATATGAGCTTATAAATGAAAGAAATCTAACGCAATCTGTGTAAAAATCATGTGCTCTATTCATAACGTAGCAAGAATGCCAGTAAAACTAAAAAAATATGTAGGCTAGTAGAAATCTGATAGTGAGTAATCTAGGTACAGTAAAAATCTGGTAGTGAGTAATCTAGGTACAGTAGAAATCTGGTAGTGAGATGTATATGACTACTTATACTGACAGTAAAAGCTTGAAGGGTTAACAACTATATATTTAACGATCAAAAACTGCGAAGAAAAAGATTTGGAACATAACAACGATCAGTTTATATACAAAGTCTTGGCGACACGAGTGGCGAAACTTCGCAACACAACTCCAACGTCAGACTCAAACTTGGTTTGGTAGACAGAATCGGCCTTTCCGACTATATCTTATCATCGGGTCACGTCACTGGCATTCGAAGATTCATCAGGAACAGTCTCTTGCGATAGCAGAAAAATGCCGGTTTCAACCTGTCGATATTGACTACCTTTTCTTCGTTGTACACCAGAAAATCCTTGGTCAACTTCCGTATGACACGGAACGGGTCTTCGTAGGGGCACTGAAAAGATTTCTTGAAAGGACTACGGCGGATGAAGACGTGACTGCAGGTGGCAAGCTCCTTCGGAACGTAGATCTTCGAAAGACCATGCCGCACAGGATTCATTGGCTTCAGACAGCTGACGATCCTCTGCAGTCGAGCAATGCAGCAGGGAAGATTTGACAATGGATTCATCGTGGAGCTGACCTGACCAGGAAGGCGAAGTGAAGAACCATATGTCCGCTGGGCTGTTGAGGCATCGAAGTCACACCTATATGCAGAACTCAACCCAAGCAGAACCAGAGGAAGAGCTTCATATCAGTCCGAATCGAGGCCTTCTTGGACTTGTTTCAGCATGCGACACATAAAGGCTTGTTTAAGTGGCCTATAAACCTCTCCACCATGGCGTTGCCCTGAGGAGTGTATACAGCCGTCCTTGCCAACTGGACTCCGAGCAATCTGGAAAGATCCTGAAAGAGATCAGATTCAAATTGTCAACCTCTATCACATGTCAACCTTTGAGGCTTACCAAATCCTGCAATCCACCCATGTGCAAGTGCTCTGGTGACACTTTCGGCCGTCATATCAGATAATGGCACTAGCCCAGGCCATCTGGTGGATCTATCTACCATCGGTAGGCGGTAACGGAAATCATGGCACGAGGGGAGTGGCCCTGTCAAGTCTATATGAAAGTGGGAAAAGCGTTCATCGGGGACTAAAAATTTCGTTAAAAGCGACTTTGTGTGTAGATGCACTTTGGTTTTTTTGACAAAACTCACATGCTCTAAAGTTAAACCACAGAGTAAGAATAATATAGAGCGCGCGAGGGGTTACAATGTGAAGCAAAGATCCGGAGTCACGTAACTCCGGTCAAAAGGCTGGTCAGGAAATCTCGCTGGCAATGCTTTCCTTATGGCTATTCGTATGACGATCTACACGTGCCTGTCTTATTTTTGATTAGAATGGTCAACACTTGCGCAGCTTTCGGAAGCTCTGAACAGTTTAGGAAAGGGGGACCAGTATCCTTTCACAAGGGAATACTTTTTTGCTTATTCCCCTTCTTATAAATTAAAAATTGGAATATTAAATTGACGATTCAATGGATTTCTGACGTAATCTCAGCTTTTAACGATTCCATTTTGGATTTAATTCAATTGTTCCACGTTTTGGTAAAATTCAAATGTCATGAGCCATTATTAAATGTTTTAATAGAATTTTTGGTAATAAATGATTGAAGTAATGAGTTATATTAACTTTTAACTGAAATATACGTCTCCGCAAGATTTGGCGAGATTTGGCGAGCTAGTGAGTTTATTCGAGTTTCGCTCAACTTGAAGAAAATATGCTTTTCAGAATGAGGAATTTATGGCAAATATTTTATTTAAATAAAATGTAATGAAAACGCACCCTCTAGACCAGTGATTCCTAACGTGGGTGCAAACACCCCCTTGGGGCGATGGAAAGTTCCAGGGGGGCGGTAGAAGCTACGGATATAACATAGGATCCTATGGGTGAGATTGCGTTGGGGGCGGTGGGAGAAAAAAATTTCTGAAGAAAGGGGCGATGGGACAAAAAAAGTTGGGAAACTATGCTCTAGACAATGGCAGTTTTTCATAAAAATGTATAACTACCTCTAAAAATAGTGTTTTTACCTCTCTTCACGCCTGAGATAAAACTATTACAGAAAAGAAATTTTTTTATTGATTAGTTTGTGTTTTTTGTATGTGTGAAATTGCCCTCAAACAAGAAAAATCAATTGATTAATTAATTTTCAGTCAATAACTTTATTAGGACCATCTGAGTTAAGATCTGAAGTCACTATGTCTACCTCAGATGTTAACTTGAAGAAAGAATCATTCTAAAAACTACTTAATGCCTAAAAAAAATGAAGATTCACATATGAATACTTCTGGAGCGAAAAGGTTACACATATGTGACATGTAACATACATTTACATACTCTAAATTATTACATATATACGCTACAGAAATTTCATTTCTTATAATTTAGAAAAGTACTGACGATGAGGTACTGCAATTTTCTTAAAAAATTCATTTTATTCCTGAAATATTATGTAAGTGTTTACATTTTTGTGAGATAAGGTTATAAAAGGTTTTTCAAGAAAATGTTTGAAATTAAACTTTTACTTATTACTTGAATATTTCATGACTGAATATGGTATGAGTGTGAATGTGTTACATTACATAACATAATATGATGCATTATAATTACATACTCAAAATAAATGTATGATTAGAGTAATTTCAATGTTCTTGGAAGATAATTTTTATGTTTTAATAACCCCTAGAGAGTTAAAATAAATTTTCGAAATTAAAAGTGGCAAAGTGAATGAGAAGAGAATATTTAAAAATATAAATGAAATAGGCTGTATATATAAGAGATAGGTTATATAATAAGATTTAAAAACTCAAAAGTCTTAAATTATTAGGAATTATCCCTTTTGAAAAATAAAACAATTTCGTTTTTCAATATTTTTTTATATTATATAGAATTGATTGTTTTTTGTTTAAATCCCACAATCCCTAAATATTTTACAAAAGAATGAATGAAATTCATTCAACAAATGACGGAAAGTTTTCATGAACTCGATCGAGTCAAATTTCGTTACAACAACATCCTAGCAGTAACACGAAATCACTACGTTCTGCGAAAACGAGCCAAATGTAATAGCGCAGAACCTGTCCTTTCCCCGACAATACTGCTCATCTTTTCTTCTCGTTCGACAAGTTTTACGAATAGCGTGCGCTGTCTATTTATATCTTTAGTCTATGCTCTAAACCAAACAGTAATATCCTTATTTGTATTCGACCAAAAATAATGACTATTGATTAACTGTTTAGATACAGGGTGATCAGCGAATAAGAACTTATTTCAAAATTAAATATCTCTATAACAAAGATCAATAGAATTATGCGGTAAACGGTTCGTTTATTAGCAAAACTGTAAGAATGTTGTACAGAAATTTCGAAAATTTAGTTTTTTTTTAATTTTTTGAAATTTAAAAAAACAAAACAAAACTGGAGATTTTGCGGTTCTGAAAATCCTCATTTGTGTGAAGAGAAACCACTGCATTCGCCTAAAGTTACTGCATGGGCTGCGGTATGCGCCAGAGGCATTATCGGCCCCTTCTTCGTGCGAGAAACGATTACTACTGAACGTTACGTTACAATTTTGGAACAATTTGTCAGCACACATGGCGCATACCGCAGTAACTTTAGGCGAATGCAGTGGTTTCTCTTCACACAAATGAGGATTTTCGGAACCCCAAAATCTCCAGTTTTTTTTTTTTAATTTTTTAAAATTAAAAAAAAACCTAAATTTTCGAAATTTCTGTACAACATTCTTACAGTTTCGCTAATAAACGTACCGTTTACCGCATAATTCTATTGATCTTTGTGGTAGAGATATTCAATTTTGAAATAAGGGCTTATTCGCTGATCACCCTGTACCAGCATAAGATAAGCCTTGTACCTGTTCAAAAACTTTTTTTTCTCGATGTTTGAGGGACATAAAATCTATTTTCGCTTGTAGAATTATCAATCATTGTCACAATAAAGATTTATCACTATCACAATAAAGATTTATCACTATCACAATAAAGATTTATCACTATCACAATAAAGATTTATCACTATCACAATAAAGATTTATCACTATCACAATAAAGATTTATCACTATCACAATAAAGATTTATCACTATCACAATAAAGATTTATCACTATCACAATAAAGATAGATATCGGAAGCTGGCATTCTGACCTTGGCCAGTTTCACACTACACTCAATACTACCTTCCAGGACATTTTTTAATTCGTCATCCGCAGATTGCATTTTCTCCCATAACTGCATATCTGCAAGTGGCGAAAATAGAATTTCATAAATGCGGGATAAATAATCCGCTACTATATTACCATTACCTGGTAAGTACCAATGTAATTATAAAGTACTGAGTGTTGGTGGTGAACTGTGAAATGAAGTCTGCCTGAGCCTCCGCGGTGAACATTTTTCTTTCTTTTGCTGTAGCCCAAACATGAGGGGATTATGGGCAACGAACAAAGTGAATGGTTTCGCTTCCAACAAATATTTAAAATATTAAATTGCTAAATATACAGCAAGCCATTCCCTGTCATAAGCGGAATAATTGCATTGAGTGGGCGATAGTTTTTTAGAAAAATAACCGAGAGGTTTCGGACCCTCGGGGATTATCTCGTGTAATACAGCACCCATCGCAAAACCACTACAATCGGTGACCACAGACATTTTAGCATTTGGTGAGGGATGATGCAATTAAGTGGCGTCAGTCACGGCTTTTTTCGCCTTCTCGAAGCTTATTTATAACTCAGAATTCCACTCAATTTTGCGCTTGTCATTCTTTTTCGCTCCGAGTAGCAACTTATTCAAGAGAGCAAGAATGATACAGCATTAAATGGAATGGAGCTCTTTTTCCTGAAAAGTGTGAGGAAAAAAAACTTGTTTTTATATCTCTTTCGTTTTTTAGATTTCTGTGTGGGGGTTAATATATTTTTAGCATTTCTAAAAACATCAAGTTATACGTTTGGCGTACGATTAGCGAATTTGGCAGGATTTTGAAGTGACGTCATCAATTTTTAAAGTGTTATAATACTCATTAACTATGGGTCAGATCAAAAAACTGAAAACACTTTTCCGTATTAGTTTTTCACAAGGAATCATGTGTGTTAATTGTTGGGTGGTCGATAGTTACCACCCTGTATAAACAAACCACAGTGATTCCAATGGGTACTAGCTTTTCAAGTGCTTTTGCAAATATTTTCTTGCATTACTTTGAAAACAAAAATTTACTTTCTCCTAATGTTACAGGTTTCAGATACACTGACGATTTACTAATCTTCAACTTAACAGGTATGAGTTCAATTTCTTAACTTTTCTTAAGTTTCGACAAAAATTAATTAATTTTGTAACATAATGTACATTCTCTCTCTCTCTTTCTCTTATATATGTAGGGTGTTCTGTTAATGGACCGACAAACTCAGACGGTTGTTATTAGACATCAAGAGGAACAAAAATTGCAATTGCAGCACCCCCATGGTGTCGAAAATCACGTTGAGGGTGTGAAAATAGCGAAAAAGCATGCAGGTTTCGACGTCACGCTGCAACAACAAAAAGTGCAATAATAACTCCAATAAGATTTATTTGATTAATTATTACAAGAGTTGTTGGAAGTGGCAGCCACTGAAGTCATTGCACAGTCTACAACGACGTAAATACAATTCCCGGACACGCTCGAAGATACTAGGTATGCTTTTGATGTCTGCCGTAGCGACGACAATCCGCGATATGAGATCCTCCCGTGTGTCCGCACGCGTAACATAAAAATCATCCCCAGCGCATGTGTTTCGCGACGCTGCTTACGTCAGATATGGTGAGCGAACCCACGAACGCATTCAGCGATCAACTGACATCCATCTTCCGTCTCCTCTGGACTCAGAGCCTGCATGCGTTTTTCGCGATTTTCACTCTCTCAACGTGGTTTGCGGCACCATTTTCCATAGCAATTTTTGAATTTTTGTTTGTCTTGATGCTTACTAACCACCCTCTGAAACTGTCGGTCATTAATAGAACACCCTGTATATACTCCTATCCAAGGACAAGGTTATCCAAAGGACAAATCTTCCTTTTGTGATATCTTGGTGAATAGAGTTTTCGAAGAACTACTTTGATGTTTTGAGAGGAAGGTTAGCGGAAGTTTTCAAAGACCGGTTGGAATCAGTAGGGGTAGTAAGTCAATGGGAAGAATTTAGTACGAAGCTGTCCTCTGTTTTGCACGACGTCATACCCTTTGTTCGAAAAAAGCGTATTTGTACATCGAACCTTCTATGGTTCACGGTTAGCGTGCGTAACCTTTATCTTGAAAAGAAAAAAAAACATTCAGAGAGTATAAAAGTGGGCGAGGTGACCTATCATTCCTTACTGATAAAAGAAGAGTGTTGCAGAGAGCGATAAGGGATAGTAAAAAGGAAGTTGAATCTAGGTTGGCAGATAACATTATCTCTGACCCAAAATCCTTTTTTCGATACGTCAATAATGGATGTAAGGGGACAGTTGGCCCCCTCTCGATAGGAGGCTCTATGTTAGAGAGCAATGTAGGCATATGTAGTGCTTTCAATGACTTTTTCGCATCGGTTTTTAATGGAGATAATGATATTCAATATACGGGTGTTGCATAGGGTAATAAAATTCTCAACGATATTCAAGTGGAAGACGTGGAGGTCCTAAATCTTCTAAAAAATGTATGTGCAAGCAAAGCACCAAGACCAGGTGATATCTATCCCAGGGCCCTCTGGGAATGTGCTAATGAATTATTGGGCCAGTCGCACAGATATACAGGAGTAGTGTTGCTGAGGGTATCGTCTCAAGGGATTGGAAACTGGCTAACGTTGTTCCGATATTTAAGAAGGGTAGTAGAGAAGTGGTGTCTAATTATCGTCCAGTGAGTTTGACGAGCTCCCTCTCGAAAATTTTGGAAATCATTATCAATAAGCAGTTTGTGAAGTGGATAGACGAGAATAATGTATTGCCGGAGAGTCAGCATGGGTTCAAGAAGGGGAAGTCATGTGTGACTAACCTCCTTTGCTTCTATGACCACGTGACGAAGGCTTTGGGTAAGGGCAAAAATATAGATGTTGTTTACCTTGATTTCCAGATGGCATTCCATCGGGTTCAACATGGTAAACTCTTAAAGCGTTTACACGAGATTGGGATTGTGGGCAACTTGCTGAATTGGATAGAATCGTGGTTAAGAGATGGGTCACGACGAGTTATGGTGAATGGGGAGTTCTCTGGTTGGACAAGCGTCACAAGTGGAGTTCCTCAAGTAAGTGTCCTTGGTCCCATACTTTTTTCACTTTTTATCGATAAACTCGATCAGGGTATCGATGGGATTGCTAGCAAATTCGCAGATGACGAGCAGCTAATGGGAGTAATCGGGAATCAAAGCGATAGGAAGTTGCTCCAGACCAACTCAAACAGGATTGCAGCTTGGACAAATTAATGGAGCATGACGTATGGCGTTGATAAGTGCATGGTCGCTCATTTTGGTTCGAACAACCCACGGTTCTCTTACGAGTAGAATGGTGTCACTATACCGGATGCAACTGGGGTCACCGATTTGGGAATTCTCATTGGCGAGCGGCTTACGTTTTTTGAACATTGTTCAACGGTGGTCACAAAAGCGAATACAATGCTTGGTTTCATTTTCAAAAAGGTCTCTTCGCGTTCTCCTCAAGTCATTCTTCCGCTTTTCCGAGGTTTCGTTCGTCCTGGACTGGAGTATGCTGTGAGGTTTTGGAGACCATACCCACAGAGGGTCATAGACTTGGTTGAAGGTTTGTAGAGAAGAGCTACTGGCACGCGGGGCTTGAGTTATGCAAACACCAAACATGGCCCCCCCCCGCTCTGTCCCTTGTGAAATATAAGCAGGCTACCTTGCGGCTGGGCCATGCTGGAAAAAAAGAAAATGCCCCGCCAGCCACTTAGACCATGGGCTGAACGCCGGCCGGCATTGCACCACCGGACCATCGACCCACGCAAAGGACAACAAACACTAAGACCAAGACAGAAGCAGACTACCTAGCGGCTGGGACATGCTGGAAAAACTCTATGTCCGGGCCCGGCAAGTATCCCCGCCACAGGACCCAACCCTGCCGGTGCCCCCATCTCCTCCAACTCACTTCAATCACACCCCCAAAGTCCTTGGAAACTCCCGCCGGCCGCCACGGAGCCCGAGCGGATCACTCGCAAGAGGCCAACGAAAACATCTCGAACCATTCGCCTTCATCACCGTACTCTATCCCCAACCATCAGCAGATTTGCAACACCAACTCCTCTCATCTTATCCTCTGTTGGAAGGGTTTTTCCATAGGCCCGAATCTGAAAATAGAACATGAGAAGAAAAACAGGATACTTGTACAAATTCAGGTCCAATGAACAAGTAAAGGTGTAAGTGGGAATTATCGATATTGAACAATTGCTGGTATTAATAATATGACAAGACTGAAGGAGCTGGGGGGGGGGAGAACTTTTCATTGCCAGTTAGAGACATATTTAGATTTGGATATTATAGTCCTAATAATGATCAAGTCAGGAGAAATTTCAACGTTCACTCAACAATTTTTTAAAGGGCTCTTTGGTGAAGCTGTTTGGTCTACGAAGTACCAAAATGACTTGGAAGTGATTTTTACTCTCTTTGCCAGGAAGCTTCTAACATTGCCAAGACCAATTCCTGGATACATGATAAGAGCGGAGCTTGGTCAGCCTTCTTTGTCAATACAGTTGAAGAAATCCGTTCTGTCGATGTATATTCGTATATTGGAAATGCAGGAAGATAGAATGCCGAGGCTTTGCCTCAATAAATTATACGTTTGGATGGATTTCGACCCTAATAATTCATAGAATTGGTTATCCAATGTTTGGAGAGTTTTGGATGAGACTGGCTTCAGTTTTCTCAAGTTTACACATGATGCTACTGTTTTTAAACATTTTTTCCCTCGAATAATCTTAACACTGAAAGATCAGAGATATCAATCCGATATGGCTAAAATACGTGGTGCGGTTTACCTCCCACTTTACAAAAGCATAAAAACAAATTTTGAAATGGAGCTGTATCTCCTCTCCTCAACTGGAATTCATATAAAAAGATCGATAATTCAACTACGTTTTGGCTTCCACATAATTTATTTTAGTAAAAATAAAATCTCCGCAAATGTGGAATCAAATTGCACATTCTGCAACATGGGAGTGATTGAGACCTGGTCTCATATTCTGCTAAGGTGCCCTGCATATAACTCATATAGAGTGCGTTATCTAGGACAGGTCTCGACCGATGATATACACTGCTCAAAACAAGTAGAGGAGCAAGCAAAAAAGTGAAGAAAACCGTGCGAGACAGCCACGTATTGGCATACAATGGATAGTACACGGGTATCAATGCGCAATACAGAAAAAAGACGTAAAAAAAAATTTGGAATTAAGCTTTAATTCTTTGAAAATATGGAAAAAACATGAAAAGATGATTTAGGGCAACAATTTGGTTACATGTAAACGATAAAACAAAGTACTGTTTAGACATGATGTATGAGTTTTAATAGGGCGTGTGGTCTCCTCGAACGGCTAAGACTGCTGCACACCTGTTTGCCATGGATGCGATGAGGTTATCGATCAGACTTTGGGGAATACTGTTCCACTCCTCAAGAAGTGCAATCTGCAAATCTCGGACAGTAACAGGCGGCCTTGGTCGCGCAGCAATGCGTCGTCAGATTCAGGTCAGGAGAGCACGCTGGCCATTCCATACGCTGTATTGTTTCAGCTTCAAGCATGTTCTCCACCAGACGAGCTCTATGCGGTCGGGCATTATCATCCTGGAAAACAAAGGAATCTCCAATGGCTCCAGCGTAAGGGATGACATGAGGTCGCAGTATCTCGTCTGCATACCTTCGGGCCGTCAAAGTGCTATTCCGAATGATATGCAGGTCCGTACGTCCGCCTATGCTGATTCCACCCCATACCATCCAACCAGCTCGTCTATTGTGACCTTTCACGAACGAACGCGGGGTTATTTCGAGTGCCCGTGCCCCTCCATACCAGAACACGTCGGGTGTCACACTACAGACTGAATCGGGACTCGTCTGTAAACAGCACTTGGCTCCAATCATGTTGCTTTCAATCTCGATGTTCAGCAGCCCATCTTCTTCGGGCCGCACGGTGGCGTGGGGTCAACGGAATGCAGACCATTGGCCTACGTGCATAGAGCCCTCCCTCATGAATCCGATTACGTACTGTTTCGCTGGACACCCTTCGTCCTGTTGCCAAGAGCAACCGTCTTTGCAGCTGCGTAGCATTCTCTGTTCTGTTTCGACGGGCTGTTAACCGTATATACCGGTCATCAGTTGCTGTAGTGGCGCGTGGCCGACCTCGAGGTCTAACATTTCCTGTTTCTTGGAATCGATTCCGCAGCCTTGCAACAACACTTCTGGCGACTCCAACAGCGTCCGCGACACTACGTTGTGTTTGCCCGGATTCCAGTCTGCCTATAACACGCCATGCCATGGATTCCGGTAAATCACGTTGTTGAGACATCCTCAAGTCACCTTGTCTCAAAAAAAAAAAATACTGCGCAATCGAATTTCACAGTTACGGCAGTAAAACAGACGTTTCTGCAACATCCCGATTTCTGCCCTTATCTCCTTTTTCTGGTTTTTGACGTCATGAACTTTGATTTGCATATGAAGTTTTCTTCTTCCGTTTCCTGCTAGGCTAATTATGGATGATTCATTTTATGTTACTTATCGGTATACATCTTTGCGTAATTTTGTTAAAACCATGTGCTCCCCTAATTGTTTTGAGCAGTGTAGTAACCTACCTTAATGATCCCACAATTAATTATAATAGTATCTTCCGTTTTTTCCGTACCATTTGTAATTTTCGTTCTTTGTTTGACGTATTTGCTTGAGTTTTTTATTTATTTTATTTTGCGCATGTAAATAGTTTTTATACTTTGTAATCCTTATTTTGTGTTTACTTATCTTGTTTTTACTTTATATCTTGTTTTTACTAATTTATAGTTCGTAATCCTATGTTTTTAATAATATCGCAGCTGTATTGCAATTGCCATCATATTTGTGTTGTCATGGGTTCATGCACCCAAACAAATAAAGATTTGATTGATTGATTGATATTTAGATTTGGATATTATAGTCCTAATAATGATCAAGTCTGGAGAAATTTCAACGTTCACTTGAATATATAAAGTTCAGTTGTGCACTAGTGGATTCACCGGCGGTATAAATTCGAACACATGAATATGTTGATGAATAACAATAATTATGGCGTTACGTATAGCAGTTGAGAAAGTATGATATATATAAAATTTGATAAAAAGAGCAGGTGTCCGGGTACAACGTCAGAGTTTTTGTTACAGATGGGCACAATGATAAATTTCATCAAAATATCACTATATATTTTATAGCACATTGGGTTAGGAAAGACGTCACAATTAAGGTACATAGTCTGAGTCCGAATCAGAGTCCAAGGAATCTTCTCTGTCTTGATATGCCATAGGTCTCGGGAAGATGTATAATTCTTGAATGTTTTCATAAAGTCAATAAGATTTTTAATCTTATTATATCATAAAGGATTTTTAATCTTATTAAATCTTATAAGATTTTTAATCTTATTAAATCTTATAAGATTTTTAATCTTATTATAACTACCAGGATTTTGAAAGACCTTCAATTTCCAAGACTGTATCAGCAACAGGGATTTGTAAGTGGAAGTCTTTGGTGAACGGGCAGGCTGTAGCGTAGTGGATGACCGTGCCCTCCCCGCCACATTTGCATTTCTCAGTGTGTCGATGAAATCTCGCCAGATATGCTGGGAAAGGACCATGGTCGGAAAAGAATCTAACCATTTCCCTGGTCCATTTCCTATATTTGTATCTAGCTGTAAGGAGGAGGGCATATGTTTTCCTGCCAACTTTGCGTTCTGTCTGCCATAGATTTTGCCACTTGTGCATCATTTCCTCAGATAGGATGTTCTTTGCCCATGACCCCTTGCAGTCGCAGCTTTTGCAAGTTGGTCTGCCTGTCCATTCCCATATGTTCCTGCATGAGCTTTCACCCAATTGCGACTGATTTGAGGATTGGCACACAGAACCTTTCTGATTTACCTAGCGATGAGGTGTTGAGACAGGGGATCCTTGATTGAATAGAGTGATGAAAGTGAATCTGTGAAGATAGATGTTCTCTTCTGGAGTTCTTCCGCTTTCTTAATAGCCACAAGTGGCTATTAAGAAATTCTGGCAACGGCCACCTTTGTTTACATACGTGTGATTTACAAGCTCCCGATTTTTGACTAATAATTAACGAATTATCCTTTTAAATTAGGTATCAACGTTAAAGGTAGGAAAAATAATGAGTATATTGTCATAAAATGTGTTAAAACAGCTAATTATGGTATTTCTAAAATAGAAATATAAGCATTGAAAATACATAAACAAAGCAACGTGATTGCAAGCATCTATGTGGTGCACGTGCTGCCATCCATAAACCGCATATCAAACTAAGAACTTTACCGTTATTTCGGTTCGTTATTTTTTTCTGTTTTGAATTTTCTCTACCAGGCAAATTATTTTTTATTTTTCTCTTCTCCGTTCTTTAAAATGGGAGATTTGAAGTGTAGTACCTGCGGGGACGAAGTGATTGATAAAAACGAATTTTTCTGCTGCAAACAATGTGAATTATATATACATCCAGTTTGCGCAGGTTTTAAGGAAGCTACATTCAAGGCTACAGCAAATCAAGGACTAGAGAAAAAAACCAGCAAAGACAGTGAATTGGATGACAATTTCAGAAATTTTGACAATATGATAAGAGAGCTGAAACAAGAAATGAGAAATACCATCAAGCAAGCAACACAGGAAATTATCGAGAGACAAAAATATCTGGAGAACGATATACAAAATGTGATAAAGGCAGGAATTCAATTCAGGGCGTATGGATGACATTGGTAAAAAATTAGAGAACGTGAAAGAAATAGTGGTACATCTAACAGAGGAAAACGAGGAAATGAAATTAGAGAACAAAAATTTGAAGACTGAACTTAAAGAACTGAAACAACGAATGAATGATATTGAAACGAGAAGCAGAAAAAACAACGTAGAGATCAATGGAATTCCTGAAATTGAGAATGAAAATGTTGATGAAATACTTCAAAAAGTGAAAATAAACTTGGATATTCAACAAGAAACTGTAATAGAAAGTGCACACCGAGTTCAACGCAGAACAACAAGAAACCTAGGCCGATTATTGTAAGATTTCTAAGTGAAAGATCAAAAACCATCTGGATCCAGCAAGCGAGAGGACAGAACACGTTAACAGCTGACCAAATCAATACTAATTTTAAAGACAACAGAATTTATGTCAATGAACATTTAACAATAGAAAACAAGAAGCTTTTTTTTATGGTAAGACAATTTAAAAATGCAAACGACTACAAATTTGCATGGGTTAAAGAAGGTAAAATTTTCCTCCGAAAAGATGAAAAGTCAAAAATATTGCAAATAACAGAACAAGAGCAATTACACAAACTAGACACAAACATAAATGGAAACTGATATTGATCAAATATCTACACTAAAACAAAAACCATTGGAGGATATTGAAGAGGTTCAAAATTTTTTCAAAAGACCCGCTAACACAGATAAAACACTAACATTTTTAATACTTAATATACAAAGCTTAAGAGCAAATTTTGACAACTTTACAGCATTTTTAAAGTCTTTGAATGTATCAATATATATTATTTGTCTAAATGAAATATGGATAGAAACAGATGAATTGTTTAATTATTATATTTCAGATAATATAAATGACTATTACAGTTACGCAAACTGTAGAACCTATAATAGGTCAGGAGGAGTTATAATGTATATAAACAAGTCAATTAGATCAATACAAAAAAAAAGCTATAAATTCCAAACAGCAGAAGAACTTTGCATATTTCTCCTTGATTATGAGCTAGAAAGATCTACAGATCACATTGTTATACCATATCACAATTTAATGATGAATTGGAGTTTTACATGTTAAATTCGAAAAGTAATACATTAATAGTGGGAGACATAAATATTAATCTTTATGGAGAAAACATAGAAACATCAAAATATCTTGATATAATGGCGTTAAATGGATTTCATCCATTACATGAAAACGTAACTAGAGAAGGAAATGGAACTAAAACATGTATTGACCATGCTTTCTATAGAACCAAACAAACAACCGCACAAGAATTCACTGTTTACAAAACACAAGTCACTGACCTTTACGCAATTATAGGTTGCATCAATTTTTTGGAAAGGAATATAAAAATCAACAGAACAAATGAACAAATAACGATAATAAACTATGAAAAATTTGAAAAATTCATTTCAAATTTGAATTTAACGACTATTATTGAAGAGAGTAAATAAATACAAACGGTTCATGGATGTGATAACATTAAACTCGAACTTATGGTCTAAAACGGTTAAAAAAAATCCAAAAAAATCCAAGAAAAAATGGATCACCAAGGAAATTATAGATAGAATAAACCACAAAGATAGTATCCTACCAAAGTAGACCCTACAAATATAGTATCCTTTGAAATAGAATACAAGAACTACGACAAAGAATTAAAAAAACTCATAAAAACCACAAAACTGAAATACATTAAGAACAATTTCAACACTTGTGAAAATAATAAAAGGCTGCAATGGAAATGTATAAATGAAACCATTTTGAACAAAAATATAAAGAACAACATATTACCAGAATTCCAATGTGCTTCAGATATGGCTGAAAGATTCAATGTCGATTTCATAAACAGAAATTTGGAGGATGTAGAAGAAAATGAACATTATTTTTGCACAGCACAAACAAATAATAATAATGCAAGTAATTCTATGTTTTATTTTGAAACCACTGATGCAATAATAAAGGATGTAATTTAAGAAATAAAAGAAAACAAATCAAGTGGGTAAGATAAAATTACCCCTAAAATGATTAAAATTATTTCAACATACCATTTAGACGTAGTAAGAAATCTCATAAATTCATCAATATCAAATGGACTTTTTTATCCGGAACTCAAATATTCCCTGGTACACCCAATTTACAAAAAAGGAGATGCAACCGATTTAATAAATTACAGACCAATCTCTATTCTACCTGTTTTTTCAAAAGTTATGGAAAAATGTATAAAAAAACAACTTCTAAATTTCTTAAATCATCAAAAAATTTTTGCCACCAACCAATACGGATTCCAAAAGAAAAAAAATACAGAAATGGCTATAATTGATTTGTGTAATCGTTTAAACAATGGATATAACTTAAACAAATACTCAATAACCGTATTCCTAGTTCTTAAACGAGCCTTTGATTACGTTGACCTTAATATCCTAACTAAGAAACTTTACTCAGCTGGCATCCGTGGTAATATATTGAAATGGTTTGAAACATATTATTACAATAGACAACAAGCAGTTAAAATAAATGAAAAAATTAGTACATTCTTGGAAGTAAAAAAAGGCGTACCTCAGGGATCAGTTCTGGGACCTGTACTTTTCCTCATATATATCAACGAATTTTGTAAACTAGAACTAAATGGAAACTTAATATCTTTTGCCGATGATACAGTACTGTATGTAGAAGAGATGGAAATGGAAAATTTATTTAAAAAAGTAGAAGATCTTTTCAAAATAAATAGTTGGCTAAGTAAAAACAAACTGCAGATAAATATTCAAAAAACTAAATATTTTTGCTTAAAGACAAAAAACATAAATCATTTTATACATATAAAAATTCATAACCATTCCCCTAGTCATAGTATATCATACTGTAACTGCCAAGAAATAAACAGAGTTTTCGACTACAATTATCTGGGCATAATAATACAGGACGACCTAAAATGGAATTTGCATTGTGGAAAAATAACTAAAAGAATTCGAACTTTTGCAGCGGTATTATATAGACTTAAAAATGCAATAGATGAAAAATGTTTTAAAGATATATTTTACGCATGGATATATTCAATTGTAACGTATGGAATCTGTGCCTGGGGAGGTGCATATTATACTAACATAAATAAATTAGATAATATATATAATAAAATCAGATTCACAATAAAAACTAATCCCACTAACCAAAACAAAACTGAGTGCCATGCATTATCCATAAGACAAAACTATATTTACAGAATAATAAAATTTGTTATAACAAATGAAGAATGGTTAATAAAGAATCGAAACAGATCTTCAAGTAGATTAAGTATGGAATATCAAGTGCCATAAACAAATAAAACTCTATTCAAAAAAAGTTTTAGTTACACTGCTCCAAAGGTATTAAATAAATACCAAACTGCTAATTATACTAATAAAAGATTGAATTATAATATTTTTGATTTTGCAAAATTATAATATTTGTTTGAAACGATAATACAATAGAAATATTTACTAATACAATATATATATATATATATATATATATATATATTTTTTTTTTTTAAACTTTTAAAATACGTGTTTAATTTTTGTGCATAGAGATATCTATCATAAATATCTATATTTTCAACAATTTTCATGAACACTAATCAAAATTTGAAGAGATAATACTACGAACAAGATGTATTTTTTGTTTTAATTTTAAATATTTTCAACATATTTTTTTGATGTTATAAAAATCCAATTATTGTGCGTGCACACGATCATAAATTATTAATGTTTTTTTTTGTTTATGATATAACAATAATGAAGGTTGCTTGAAAAATAGAAATATAGTATTACAAATTATTCGACCTTCTGGAAGGACAAGTAGTCCCTTGAGGGTCACAGAGTGGGTGTATATGTATGTCCATTTGTTTATTTTTGTTTATTTATTATGTATTTTGTTTTGTCATCTGTCTTTCTCTCTTATGTAAGTAAAGCAAAAAGTTCGGCTTGGAATACCGTGTTATTGGCATTCAATTTACAAGACCATCTGTAGAAGATGTCACCTTTCTGAAGGATAGTAAAAGCCGCCGCAACTCCATCTTCGGTCTTTGAACCATCGGTATAGATGTTGAAATAGGATTTTTTACATAGTTCCGTGTCAGTCGGGTCTGTAGATGTTTGTCTACAAGACGTCTGCCCTGTTCCTCCGCTAATGTGATACCCCAGGCTGGGGCATCGTATGCATATCTGCAGATATTAAAATTGGAGAGTT
The DNA here is from genome assembly GCF_987345545.1 of Pholcus phalangioides. Lineage (NCBI taxonomy): Eukaryota > Metazoa > Arthropoda > Arachnida > Araneae > Pholcidae > Pholcus > Pholcus phalangioides. The sequence goes on along the minus strand of NW_028301604.1, from coordinate 40,719,070 downwards.
ACCAGCTTTCCCCCAAATAAGGTTCAGTTCTTGAATGGTATTTTCAATTTTCTGGTATGGGGATGAATATGCTGAGACTAAAATTATTTCTCCAGCAATGGTACAAACTTTAATTGCCACACAATTTGTCATGATGGAAAAAGTGGCACCGGAGAGATGTTGACTAGCAAGGACTATCGCTGCTTTTTTATTTAGAGAGGAACATTTCGGCCAAAACGCTGGAAGTCCGAGTAGTTTACCTTTACCGATCAAAGGTTCTTGTAACATACCCCAAGAGTATTCGGTGGCTTGCAGCAGAAGAAGCGCAGTTGCATTTCTGCATTTGTTGGCATTAAATTGTAATATTCTGATGTCATTTGTGGAAGATGTTGGAGCAGACACTATACGTTGATGATTGGGATTAGATGAGCTAGATGAGTGAGAAGATAAGTCATCAAGAGAAGACATAATCCCATATAATGACAAAAAAGGTGTTCTCTTAAGGGATGTTACACAAGAATTTAGAACCACGAAAAGAAGAAAAGTCTTTTGATCTCACGATAAGCCTGAGTATTAGATGACGCGTAGGTGAAGTTTGAGTTTAAAATTGTTATTGATCTCTCTCCTGATCGCTGCTTGTCCATACAAGGATGAGCAATCTATAAAAAGACAATTCGGACCTTGAGAAATACGCCGAACTAGATGGTGGAATCCGGCATATTTGAGCTGTTCCTCCAGGTTTTTCTTTGTGATAGTTGGATTTCTACTGCTACAGTAGGTCACGTGAATTGAAAATTTCTCCTGTTCCTGATATTGCCTGTTATAGGAGGAGTTCGAAGATTGTGTTTGGTTCCATCGGTCACTCTTTTTACTAGGTATTCTAGATTTGATAAAGGCAATAGCATGATGATTTAGATAGTCATTATTCTCCAGGGAACTCTTATTATTGTAGCAAATTTCCATGGATTTACATTGAACAGCCAGCCTATTTCTAACTGGACGAGTACGAATAATTTCTGAGTCGAATTCATCAAGAAATTCAATGAGGCTGATTGTTTCTTGACCTGTTGACTCTCTTCTCCTGTAAATTAAAACCGTCCCTGATGAAGAGATACTTCATCTTTTCAATATGTTTACATTGGATAAACGCAGGTGTCGCGGAGATATAAAAGAACTGTTAAAATTTTTCAACGCGATGTATAGAATGGACCATGAATTGTTTGTACGCTGTCAATCGACTGCTTTTACAAGGGGACACCAGTATCGATTGGTAAGGGACAATTCTAGGTTATGGTGTCGCAGGGAATTTATCTCTAATAGGGTTGTTAATAAATGGAATAGTTTACCCCCGGAGGTAGTAAATTCTAACACAATTGACACGTTTAAAAAAACGCGATAAACATGTTGGGGTGAATCGAGAAGCTATCCATACTTAGAATAAGACAACCATAAGTATTCTTTATGGGCATTGTATAATATTTCACCATGTATATAGGCATATATATATATTGTTTTTAATTGCATTTTTATTTGGGTTGCTGTATTTTTGAAATATATGACATCCATATCTGTTATGGGCATCTTTTTCTCAGCCACCTCATTGGGCATTTTGCCTGTTGTGGCGTTGCATTTGTATTTGTAAATTCTGGCTGCATTTACAACCTCACTTAGTGTCACCTGATGATCACCAAAGTAGTTCCTTCTCGGGATAGAGAAGGCGGGTACATAGTGGAGTGGAGTTTCGTCTTCCTCTTCCCGCACAGGACAAATAGGTGAATACGCATAGCCACAGTTGTGTGTAGATGTTTCGCTACGTTAGCATGACCAGTGATGATATTTATAACCTGTCGAATCTGTTTTCTGTTCAGTGAGATGAGCTTTTTGGCAATATTCGGTTGGGTTCCCAGGGCGATCTTAGCCTGTCTGCAGTCCTGCCTGGAGTTCCATTGCCGATAATGTTTATTTCCTATCCATTGTTTGACATCTCCTTTTATGATTGACATCGAAACAGGATAAAAGGGTTCAGGTCCAGACAGCTTCAGGTTCGCTGCCTCTTTGGCTGTCTGGTCTGCAAGTTCGTTTCCGTGGAAATTGACATGTCCAGGAACCCAGTAAAGGTTGATGTTGTTGGCCTAATGATGCCAAGTTATTCAGCATGTTTGTGTAGTGTTTAACGCACAGGACTTGAGGAAGTTGTCAAGAGCCATCAGTGCTGCTTGGCTATCAGAGAAGATGACAATTTGTTTGCCATGATACCCTTTAGAAATCAAGCTTCCAGCCAGTATGGTTATTGCTAATACTTCAGCTTGAAAGACTAGTCGTTTTGCCAAGATAAAAATGTATCTTATGGTAGTTGTGATCTACTCCAGAGATGCGGAAAATTGCTCCAGCCCCAGTTCCAGTAATCCTAGAGCCATCGGTGTAGCATTCGATAACTCCTGTTGAGATGTTATCAATTATGTTAGCAACTTCATTTCTCGTGGGTATGTGGATAGTGAAGTTTTTATTAAAATTTTTTGTTTTGGAACAGGAATCTTTTGGCATTAGTAGAGAAGGGATTTCTACTTTTCCCAGTAGACAGCTGTCAAAGTGGTTCTTAGAAGAAGGTTTGTATCCCAAATAAGGTCGGTTGCACCAAGTACCATTTCTTTCCAGCTTGTACATGGTTTTGAAAGTTTCTCCTTGTAGATACAATCTGAGAGCTGGCAGCTTGAGAGCAGTTTCAAGGGCGATAGAAAGGGAGCTGGGTAAAGCTCCCGTGATAAGAATGCACGCTAATCTTTGCACTTTTTAAGACAGTCTCATAGGAGGTTTTTGCTACCGCCTGATGCCATACCACACATCCGTAGCTCAGTATTGGGCGTACAATAGCAGTGTAAATCCACTGGGTGGTTTTAGGATTTAAACTCCATGTTTTACCAATAATTCTTCTGCATAGCATAAGTATATTAGTGGCCCGTTTAGCTTTTCCTTGAATATGGAGTTTCCAAGAGAGCTTAGAATCCAAGTGACAACCAAGGTATTTCACTTTGTCACAGATGGTAAGAACTTGTCCCTTCATGGTTAGGTTTCCAAGTTCCCACTTTCTGTTCCATGTAAAGACCACTATTTTCGTCTTTTCCGTGGAGAATACTAGTTGATGCTTATCAACCCATCTATTGACAGAGTTTAAAATCTGTTGAGCAAGATACCTCAATGTGGATATATCATGCCCTTGGATGAGCACGACTAAATCGTCTGCATATACCTGAATATATCCCAGTCCTATTATTAGATCAGAGAGCAAGGAGTTAAAGACTGTTTCCTAAAAAAGGAGAAATCATTCCCCCTTGCGGGCAACCTCTCCTAATAGATCTTTCAGCTTGGGCATCAAGAATACGAGCAGTGATTGTTCAGTTCCTGAGCATATGATCTATCCATCTAATTAACATAGGTGGAATGTTGTAATCTATAACTGTATTTCGTATAGAGTCAAATGTAACATTATCGAAGGCTCCAACAATGTCCAACAAGATGCCAATAGCGAATTGCCCATTAACAATTGTGTTTTCAATTCTCCAGATCAACTAATGAAGAGCAGAGTCAGTGGAGTGCCCAGCATTAATAATACGATAATCAGACTCATAAATAGTACGATAATTACGACTATAAATAAGAATATTCATCTCGCATATTGCCCGTGATACACATCCTACAACGTAGCACAAAAGCATGCCACTTTCGTGCTACTAGTTACCTGTGTATCATGGGCCTATATTTGTCATGTTGAAATTTTTTTCTCGAAGAATTGATTTCAATCCACTGTCTATTACTAATAAATGCACTGTCTTGAAATCTGTGACAATAATAAAATATGATTTCAAATGGAATCTATCATTGTTTCATCTATCTAAATTGTGTGGAACTTCTCCAGCAGTGACAATCAGAATTTTTAAGTGAAAATTTTTTATTTTATCTCGAATGCATTTAAACTCAGCCGAGAACTGCTTATGCAATTTCTCGGCTAATAGAGATGGATTCAAACAATGAGGAATAATGTTTGCACATAATCAAGACTTAAAATAGGTTCTTTTGCATGCAAATTTGCGGATGCGTCCACGAAAGCCTACGCAAATTTTTTAGTGCTTTTCACACGCTTAAATTTTTTTCATTTTTTACTTTTCCTCACGAAGTTGAGGAATCAAACTAACGCTAAATTATTAACGTAGCTCAAGGAATTCAAACATCTTCAGCCATGTTGGCGTTCCAGTCAGAGTCGACATAATTGAAGTTATTCCTTGTATAAGTGAAAAATTTTAACATCAAAATCTACAGGGAGGAATTAATGACTAGTTTTATCAGAAAAAATAATCTTCAAGAGTAATTTCATTCCTCTCCAAAATTTTAAGGGATAATTTTGTGTAGAGAGGAACATTTATTTTTTATTAAAATAAAAAATAAATTAGATATGACTACCTAACTCATAATTTATTATTAGCATTTTATAACAATTTTATATCAATTATTTACATCGATTGAATTTTTCTTCTTTATTGGGGGAATTATATAATTTAGAATCATGTGTTCATATTTTATAATTTATCCCGCAAAATTATTTCTTTCAGTATTTTAACGATAAATTAGTCGACATATCAGCTCAAAATAGTGCACTGAAAATGTAAAAATAGTTTTAACCAGGTTTCCGGTTAAAATACCCCACTATGCGTCGTATAAATGTAAAAATTCCATAAAGAAGATATTCAAGAAGGTCGTATAAACGGTATCTGCTGTATTTCTATAGTTCCACCTATATTGGTGGTATGAGGAAGTTTCAATACAAAGGAAAAAAGGAAATCTAATCGAAAGATTACTCTAATACAAATACAACGCCACAACAGGCAAAATGCCCAACGAGGTGGCTGAGAAAAGATGCCCATAAAAATATGGATGTCATATATTTCAAAAATACAGCAACCTAATTAATAATGCAATTAACAAAAATTATAAACAATATATACACATGATAAAATATTATACAATGCCCATAAAGAATACTTATGGTCGTCTTATTCTAAGTATGGATAGCTTCTCGATTAACCCCAACAGGTTTACCGTATTTCTTTTTAAACGTGTCAATTGTGTTAGAATTTACTACCTCCGGGGGTAAGCTATTTCATTTATTAACAACCCTATTAGAGATAAATTCCCTGCGACACCATAACCTTGCATTGTCCCTCACCAATCGATACTGGTGTCCCCTTGTAAAAGCAGTCGATTAGCGGTGTACTAAAAGTTCATGGTCCATCCCATTGAAAATTTTGAGCACTTCCATCATATTTCCTCGACACCTGCGTTCATCCTAGTGTAAACATATTCAAAAAATGAAGTCTCTCTGTTTGTGTGTAGCTGTAGTATTTTATATTATTCGCTTTCTCTGTATTGCCACTAGATGGCACCGCTAACACAATTATTATCTATGTTATTTTTCCCGCCTTTTCAGGCAGATGTTATTTTGTATCGGCTCGAGTCAGTCGTAATTTTGCTTCATCTCATTAATAAACGTTTTTTCGTTATAATTGAAACCTTTGCGTTCTCCGTATATAACGGCGCGTTTGTCGTTCGTATACATTTTTTGGCGCCCGAACAGGGACTCACTGCATAAAGTAGTCCTGATATCATGTCAACTAAGAGCATCGTCGCTCATCGAGGGAGAGCTAAGGCCTCGATCACAAGAATCCAGCATTTCATCGAAAGCGCAACCGAGTTCGACCACGAGGACATCAAGACCAGATTGGAAAGGCTCGAGAATGTCTTCGAAGAATTCGTTCGCCATGACGAATGCTTGGACGAGGATTTATCAGAAATTGCTCTGGTGGAAAAGCAGTATCTTTCAACGAAATCGAAATTGAGACGAGCTCTGGCTGCCGTGACAGAGGTGCCCACAACGACGGTTGAGCTTTCCGACGCGGACACCCGTACTGAAAGAATTCTGCAGCGTTCACCGTCTACTGCTACTGAGGTAAGAGACAGTTATTTGCCTCGCATAAACATTCAGTCATTCGCGGGGTCTTATATAAACTGGAACAGTTTCAAGGACCTGTACGAATCGATGATTCACAAAAACGAGCATTTGACGAACGTCCAGAAATTCAGCTACTTGAAGGGCCTCTTGGAGGGTGATGCAGCGGCATTGATCAAACACATACCAGTGTCACATACACCAGAGGCCACATACACAGAGGCGTGGGAAAAATTATTGCTTCGATTTGATAGGAAGGTGGTCATAATTTCGTCCCTGATAAAGACGTTCCTAGAACAGCAACCGATTTCTACTCCTGATGAACAGAAACTCAGACACATTGCCGATACTTCGGATGAGATTATTCGAAGTTCGCGTGCCATTGCCGATGAAGCTGTTACTCTGGACTTTTGGCTCATTGAAATTTTGCAGGAAAAAGTTGATCCAGAAACGCGACAGCTTTGGGCTCAAAAGACAGCAGAACAAGATTTTCCAAAGTTCGGAAACTTCCTCGAGTTTCTCAATTCAAGATGCGCTGCCCTCGACATCTTCAATCCTGAAAGGTCAGCAAGCGGAATCAAGGTGCCACAGAAATCAACATCGTCACCTAGCGGTATCGTCAAGAGCTGTCCATCATGCCACGGACATCATGGGCTACATAAGTGTCACATTTTCAAGTCTTGGTCAGTGACAGACAGAAAAAACTTCGTTCGCAAGAAACAGTTATGTTTCAACTGTTTCTCCAGCTCTCACAAGGTTTATGAATGCTCGTCGTCGTTCAGGTGTTCGCGATGTGATCAGAGGCATCATTCAACTTTGCACGAAGTTGTGTCCAACAGTGTTACCGCTGCGTTATCGGATATGCCTGTATCTACCGAGTATAAGGTGCATGATTCCACAGTGTTGCAATCAAATATTTCCTCTTTTTTTACTTTCTGTACGCTATTGCCCACGGCTCAAGTATGCGTCTTGGATACATCAGGTAATCAACACGTTATATATCCGTGCACTTCTCGACTCGGGCTCTCAGTGTTCCTTTATTAGTGAGGCATGTGTCCAAGCATTGAGCATTCCCCGCAAAAATGCCCGCTTTACAGTGAAAGGAGTGGCAGCTGTGGACGCTGGTACCACTAGAGGGTTAGTGAACTTAAAATTATATTCTACATATGATGATAATCATTATATTGACATTGATTCGTATATCTTGAGAAAGTTAACGGCTCCATTGCCTACTGAGTTTGTCCTTTCGAATGAATTGAATGCTTATGCTGATTCGCTTAAATTAGCTGATGTTTACTTTGATAAGTGTAAAAACATTGACATTATTATTGGAGCTGAGCATTTTTTCTCTTTGATACGCCCAGGGCAAATACGGGATAACGATAGTGCACTTATCGCCCAAAATACATTGTTTGGTTGGGTGCTGTCAGGAAAGATCCCTGCAAAATTTAATGAAGCTAATAATAACTGTCAGTATAATGCTAATTTGATGTCTTCATTCTGAATTGGATATCGATGAAACATTTCATGGTTCCGACGAGATTCCTACAGTGCCCCATGAAAACTGTCTCTTCCCTGAAAGGGAATTTTGTGAGAGGCATTTTCAGGACAATTATCAACTGTGCACGGTAACTTACGGAACATCATCGGCCCCCTTCCCCATTACTAGATTATTGCATCAGGTGGCCTTGAACTGAGGAGAGCTTATCAGCTGTTGCTGACGTCATTAAGAACAACACGTATGTTGACGATATAGTATCCGGTTGTGAAGATTTGACAAGCGTTATAAACATTTGTTCGCCGCCGCAGCAACTTATCGGTGTTTTCAAAGAGCATGGTTTTCATTTGAGAAAGTGGCGTTCTAATTCATTGGGAGCAACTGAACATATTTCTTGAGATGTCTCTTCTGAAAATGCATTCGTTGAAAGTTGTGGTAATGGTATCTTACGGGTGGGAGGACGTTTGCGACATTCCTTTTTGAATCGTTCTCTTTCAGCTTGTGGAGTTGACTTTGCAGGACCTGTAAACATGCAACAACACAGAGGTCGCGAATGACTTCCGGCAAAAGGATTTACCGCTGTTTTTGTGTTTTGCCCGAAAACTGTTAATTTCAAAGTTGTCAGTGATCCTACTTACATCCAGTGCATTTATTGCAGCCCTACAATGATTTTGTTTACATGCAGATGCGACTAAAAATACTTATATTAATAATGCCATAAAATTCATCTAAGTAGAAATGTTACGTTCGAGTAGTCGCCATTCGAACTACTAAGGGTATTTCCAAAAGAAATTTTTAATTTGTTAATCAGATGCTAAGATATGTGTTCTACTTATGCATCAAGAATAATATGACACCATGTATATATTCTTGATAAGGTGGGAGTATGTTTGTGTGTAGCTGTAGTATTTTATATTGTTCTTTTTCTCTGTATTGCCACTAGATGGCACCGCTTACACAATTATTATCTATGTTATTTTTCCCGCCTTTTCAGGCAGATGTTATTTTGTATCGGCTCGAGTCAGTCGTACCTTTGCTTCATCTCATTAATAAACGTTTTTTCGTTATAATTGAAACCTTTGCGTTCTCCGTATATAACGGCGCGTTCGTCGTTCGTATACACTCTCTTCATAACTCAAGCCCCGCGTGCCAATAAGGACACGCGAAGCTCTTCTCTGCACCCCTTCAACCAAGTCTGTGTCCCTCTGCAGGTATGGTCTCCAAACCCTTACAGCATACTCCAGTCCAGGAACAACTAAGTCTCGAAAAAGCGGAAGAATGACTTTAGGAGAATGCGAAGAGACTTTTTTGAAAATGAAACCGAGCATTCTATTCGCTTTTTTGACCACCACTGAACAATGTTCAGAAAACCTAAGTCGCTCGTCAATGAGAATTCCCAAATCGGTGACCCTACTTGCATCCGGGATAGTGACAACATTCAACTCGAAAGAAAACCGTGGGTTGTTCGAACCAAAATGAGCGACCATTCACTTATCAACGCTAAACGTCATGCTCCATTCATTTGCCCATTCTGCAATCCTATTTAAGTTGTTCTGGAGCAACTCCCTATCGCTTTGATTCCCGATTACCCCCATTAACTTCACATCATCTGCGAATTCGCTAGTAATCCCATCGATACCCTGATCGAGTTTATCGATAAAAAGTGAAAAAAGAATGGGGCCAAGGACACTTCCTTGAGGAACTCCACTTGTGACGCTTGTCCAACCAGAGAATTCCCTGTTCACCATAACTCGTTGAGACCTATCTCTTAACCACGATTATATCCAATTCAGCAAGTTGCCCCCAATTCCAATCTCTTCTGGAAATCAAGGTAAAAAACATCTACATTTTTGCTCTTACCCAAAGCCTTAGTCACGTGATCATAGAAGTAAAGGAGGTTAGTTACAGATGACTTCCCCTTCCTGAACCCATGCTGATTATCCGACAATACATTATTCTCGTCGCTCCAAAATTTTCGAGAGGGAGCTCGTCAAACTCACTGGACGATAATTGGACACAGCTTCTCTACTACCCTTCTTAAATATCAGAACAACATTAGCAAGTTACAAATTTTACAAATATTTTCCCTGATAATCTTAACCTCAAAACCTGGTTAATCAATTCAATTTACATTTTATTAATGTCTCATCAAATAGAGGAGTTTCGGATGATGCTCATGAACAATACATTCAAAACATCAATAACTCCATTTTTCTCTTTCCCTCAGATATTGCCGAAGTAAAAAAAATCATAAATAATTTAAAAACTTCAGTTACATCTTCTGATTCAATTAATGGAAAAGTTTGGAAACATATTCCGGATAATGTTCTACATATATTTTCCAGGCTTATCAATGATAGTTTGGAAAATGTAATTTTTCCGGATTTATTAAAACATGCCATCATAACCCCAATCTACAAAGCAGGAGACAAAAATGACTTGAATAATTATAGACCCGTTTCAGTTCTTTATACAGAATTAAAAATTATGGAAACAATTATGAGAGACAGAATTTTTTCATATTTAAATGTGCATAATTTCTTTTCAAAAAACCAACATGGGTTTCTTCCAAATAGAAATACAGAAACTGCACTTCTTGAATTTACTAACTACATTGTTGATAATATAGACAAATCAAAGAAAACAATAGCTATCTTCCTGGATATACGAAAATGTTTCGACAGCATTGACCATAACATTTTACTTAATAAACTCTTCAACTGTATGGAATTAGAGGTAATGCGCATAACCTATTTAAATCATACTTTAAGAACAGGATCCAAAGAGTTAAATGTGGCAAATATATTAGTACTCCGATGTCCATGAAGAAAGGAACTCTTCAAGGATCTACTTTAGGGCCACTATTTTTTACTATATTTATCAATGATTTCTGTAACCTTGATTTATTTGCTAAAATTATAACATTCGCTGATGATACTGCATTACTTTATTCAGCAATAGATCATCAATCTTTAACGAACACCATAAATCATGACTTAATTAAAGTTCGCAATTGGTTTTCTGCAAATAATCTTGAAATTAATGTATCGAAAACAAAATTTATGAGCTTTTCTTTACATAGCAATACAGAAATTAGATACAATATTATTTTTCATAGCCAAAACTGCCCATGTAAGGGGGCCTTCATTAAAGTATCTTGGTGTACATATAGATAACAACCTAAAATGAAAAACACATATAAAACACATGCAATCAAAACTTCTATACACCCTATACAAATTCTATTACCTTAAGCAATATGTAAATCGACCTTTTCTACTGTCATTTTATTATGCCGTTATTCATTCACATATATTATATGGCCTGACTGTATGGGGAAGCGATTACATAAGCACTTTACGCCCCATTATTCAAATGCAAAAAAAAAATAACTAGAGCACTTACTAACGATTATTCCACTCCTTCACACGAACTTTTTCTAAACCTAAATATATATATATATATATATATACACACACACACACACACACACCACCCCTTCGTTATCTATATTTTCACAGATCGATAATTCTTCTACATAAAAATCAACTCGATTTACCTTTCAATACTTCAAGAACATCGAGTAGATTTAGCAATACATTATCTACACCCCTTATTCATAAAACAGTAAAGAGAAATCACTTTACGTTTCTTGTTCCAAAATTGTACAACAATCTGCCATCTGACATTCTTGACTGCACTTCAATATTTGTATTAAAAAAACGTCTCAAACAATATTTGCTCTCTATAAATGATATTGAAAGCTATTTTTAATATGCAATATATTTTTTCCCTATCGAGCTCTCGCAAAAAAAGAAAACACTACCCCATCACTCAAAAATTTCTGAATCGCACCTTCCGTTGTTGCCATTATTTATTTTAATACTAATACTAATTATTTGCTTAATTTATAATTTATTTTATTTATATTAATATAACAAATCACTAATCTTAATTTAAATCAATGTAATATTTTGTGTCTGCGTATATGTGTGTGTATGTATATCATATTCATTAGATGATTTCTCTGTCTTGCGTTTTTTCATTGTTTTTTTTTTAAATTATGATTAGTTTATTATTAATATTTACTCTCTATTCGTGTTTGAAAATTAACTTAATAATAATCGTGTCCACCAGTATGGATCGACAACGATCCCTTGGATGGATTTTCTTCGTTTTGCCAATGTAAGTTTTATGATGTGATGAATAGAATTGAATTGGTAAAGTGAAGTTTCCAATCCTTGAGACAATACCCTCAGCAACACTACTCCTGTATATCTGTGCGACTGGCCCCAATAATTCATTAGCACATTCCCAGAGGGCCCTGGGATAGATATCATCTGGTCTTGGTGCTTTGCTTGCACATACATTTTTTAGTAGATTTAGGACCTCCACGTCTTCCACTTGAATATCGTTGAGGATTTTATTACCCTATGCAACACCCGTATATTGAACATCATTATCTCCATTAAAAACCGATGCGAAAAAGTCATTGAAAGCACTACACATGCCTACATTGCTCTCTAACATAGAGCCTCCTATTGAGAGGGGGCCAACTGTCTCCTCACATCCATTATTGACGTATCGAAAAAATGATTTTGGGTCAGAGATAATGTTATCTGCCAACCTAGATTCAACTTCCTTTTTACTATCCCTTATCGCTCTCTTCAACACTCTTCTTTTATCAGTAAGCAATGATAGGTCACCTCGCCCACTTTTATACTCTCTGAATGTTTTTTCTTTTCAAGATAAAGGTTACGCACGCTATCCGTGAACCATAGAGGGTTCGATGTACAAATACGCTTTTCTCGAACAAAGGGTATGACATCCTGCAAAACAGAGGACAGCTTCGTACTAAATTCTTCCCATTGACTTACCACCCCTACTGATTCCAGCCGGTCTTTGAAAATTTCCGCTAACCTTCCTCTCAAAACATCAAAGTTGGTTCTTCGAAAACTCTCTTCACCAAGATATCACAAATTGGAGGATTTGTCCAAGTAAAGAATGGGGAAGGAGTTGGTCGCTCGAGGGACAACGACATCCATCTTGGCCGCACAAGGCACGACACCAGTTATAAATGTGGTAGCTTTATTCCACGTTAAAAAAAAGAAGAAAGGGAAAGAAAGAAAAATGAAATAAGGGGTGGAGAGAGGAACAGTAGAGAGATGATTGTATAAGAGAGTATTACTATACAGTGCCTATCTTTTCACCCTCACCTACAAACTTGTTTTGTAGTTTTTTTTATTTGTTCTCTTTCTTACTTCTATGTTCAGTATAAAATGGAAGGATCATTTTTGAGAAAGATGCATTGTATATGTGTGTGTGTGGGGGGGGGATGTGTCGTGGAAGAGGGAGAAAAAGCTGAGAAAAACCAACACCATCGTTATCTCAGTTGATCGTTATCTCGTTGAGGTACCACCATAGTGGTGAGAGAACACGGGGGAAAACACACGCAACTTTGTTCCATATGGTTAGAATAAACCTTCACCATGAGGAAAAAAGAGATTGAAAATACAGTCAAAAATAGACTGAATTTACTCCACTGGCGTGTTTGGATGCAATATTACGTCCCTGATCGTAAAGGGGGGGGGGTTAATGAAGCTATATAATATATCAACCCAAAAAATATACAACCACTTATTAAGAGATGGTATTTTTTCTGCCCAAAATTGAATTTTCTGGATGTGATGCCGAAATTAATATTTGGAAAGAAAAGTGATTTGTCTCTTCCGGGAATCGAACCCGGATATTCTTGCATACCAGGCAAGTGCGCTCACTAGGGGGCGATACCAGCTTCAGACACGATTGGGGGACTTTGAATGAACACAAGGGGGCGATGAAAGGACGAGAAGAAAAGATCAGTTTTCGAAAACTCAGACCATTTTCCCAAGGAAGCCTTCGTAAATATTCGTGCCTTGGGCGAAAAAAAAAAACCAAGAATATTGCACACACACGGAAAGTCGTACTTGTTTCATCTTAAGGAAAAAAAAAAAAAGAGGTGAAATGTTTTCCCCCTTTCAATATGCGCTATACATTCCAGATGTACTGTAACTGTAATTGATCAATAAAGCCTACTGTCACAGACTTCAACACCATATGGGGATAAGAGGTCCAACATCTCCCTGCGACTGGTTTTACTAATGACTAAGTCATTATTGGAGCCATGGCCCCCACAAATTTGGGGCTGGGATCATGGTTCTGGTTTGAGGGCCCCGAGACAATTTTTTTTCGTTATAAATTCACGATTTTTCCACGTTATAAATTCACTACAGTGGAGGCCCTCCAAAGAGCCTAGCCTCGGGCCCTGCGGAAGGATTGGGAGGGGGGTGGTGAATGATTTTAGCATCACTGCTCATTCACTTACGGGTATGGTCTTATTTTATGTTGTTTTTTATACATAATGACAGTTATCGTCATCGCCGTATGCAGTGGTTGTCAAACTTTTGTCACCTGCGGCTTCCAGGAAAAGTATAGTAGCTATTGTGCACTCATAAAAAACCCGCTAGTGAATAGACGCAAACATCAATGGTCAACAGCTCGTCGCGATGCTCTTGATAGAGGTTGGTGACTCCCAAGAGCCACGATGCATACTTTGAGGAACACTGCTGTAATGGAAACATTTTGTAATGAATTAGTGCAAGTTAATGAGTTACTTAAACCCAACAACAACATCTGTGTGGAAGTGAGAAAATATGAATTACAGACAACAAATGTTGAATTTTTGTGTCACATCGGAAGTGTTTGCGACAAAACGGGTGATAATCCTTTAGTTGAAACATACAGATAAATTTCAGCCACCTCGTTGGGAAATTTGCCTGTTGTGGCTGTTTATGTTTAAATTTTTAATTTTGATGGTGTCCGAAAGGAAATTAAACTAATGCGGAAGATGTTTGTTGAATCCACACTGTAAGTACAATAATTAGGGATACATAAATTTCGCAAAAAAAAAAATTTAAAATCATAAATTTCGCATTTATTCGCAAAAAAATTTTACTTTTTCACAAAAATAAAAATTTAAAAAATAAATAAAATATATTTAAAAAAATTAGCATATCATAGGTCCTCGGCTAAAACTATTTTTCTGAGGCCCCTTCCCCCACCTTGATAGAAATGCTTACTCTCGATAATTTGAACCATATCTCATTTTCATGAGGCCCCTTTGCACTTGAGGTTTCTGGGCCGTGCTCGGGGACCCATGCATTAAGACGACACTGGTTGTATGTCATGTGTGAAGTCAATTTATTTAACTTCCGCTGTGTCTTCAGCGGAATACTATGCCGTTCATCAATTCCAACATACAGTAGAATCTCGTTTATCCGACCTTCCGTTCTATCCGACGTCCCACCGCAAAAAAAAAACCGATCAAGCACCAACTGTTGATCTTTCAGAATTTCACATAACGACGGAGTTAAGGCTCTAGGAACTCTGCAATTAAATACATTGAGCAACAAGAAGCTACAGGAATCGACATAATCACTCTGCAAAGATGGCGAGATTTGATAGCGAAGAAACGGCACTTGTCAGGAAAGCAGACTATGATCAAAAATTTTTTTAAATCATCACAGGACGGAACTTTTTTAAGTACTGTATTTGACTTAAATATATTCTGTAACTGTAAGTTCATTTTCTCACTTAATTTTTTTTCTGTTGTTTTGCTGTAAACATGATTATTAGGTTCGTAACGTGCAAAATTATAACATAGTTTGACGTTTAATAAGCTTTTCCTTAACACCTCCGTATTATCCGACGTTTTGCCGACCCATTTATGTCGGATAAGCGAGACTCTACTGTACTCATTTGTCAATTTTTTTCCTCGTAAAAATGCCATGGAAATTTGAGAACAAAAGATTTCCAATTCCACTTACTCCACGAAACATGTGCGAATGGAAAGTGATTCTTTCAAATTGTCGATTAGCATAATTTTCCTACAGAAACGAGTCAACTGAACCCGTATTTTAGGAGCTAAAATTTCATTGTCAAAACTTAAGAAACTTATGCTGCAGTAATCGTCTTCATATTTATTGAGAAAAGCAGTAATATATGATATTCGCTCAGATGGATGACACCTTTGAACCACGAATTCAATTAAGACAATTTATTTTAACTCTTTTCTGCTGCTGTGTCTTCAGCGGAATACTATGCCGTTCATCAATTCCAACATACAGTAGAATCTCGTTTATCCGACCTTCCGTTCTATCCGACGTCCCACCGCAAAAAAAGATCAAGTACCAACTGTTGAGTTTTCAGAATTTCACATAACGACGGAGTTAAGGCTCTTGAAACTGCAATTAGATACATTGAGCAACAAGAAGAAGCTACAGGAATCGACATAATGATGCAGTAAAGATGGCGAGATTTGGCAGCCAAGAAACGGCACTCGTCAGAAAAAAGCAGACTACGATCGAAATTTTTTTAAATCATCGAAGGACTGAACTTTTTTAAGTACTGTATTTAACTTCAAAATATTCTGTTACTAAGTTCATTTTCTTACTTAATTTTTTCTGTTGTTTTGCTCTAAACATGATTATTAGGTTCGTAATGTGCAAAATTATAACATAGTTTGACGTTTAATAGGCTTTTCCTTAATACCTCCGTATTATCCGACGTTCTGCAGGCCCGTTTATGTCGGATAAGCGAGACTACTGTACTCATTTGTCAATTTTTTTTTCCGTAAAAATTCTCTTGAAATTTGAGCCCAAAAGATTTCAAATCTACTAACTTACTCCACAAAACATGTGCGAATGGAAAGTGATTCTTTCAAATTGTCGATTAGCATAATTTTCCTACAGAAACGAGTCAACTGAACCCGTATTTTAGGAGCTAGAATTCATTGCCAAAACTTATTTTTAAGAAACTTATGCTGGAGTAATCGTCTTCATATTTATTGAGAAAAGCAGCAATATATGATATTCGCTCAGATGAATGACACCTTTGAACCACGAATTCTGCCTGGTTATTACAGGCGTCGGGAAGAATTTTGCTGCCAGTGATAGCCTACTTATACGGTGGTACTTTTTTTTTCTTTTTTGGTAGCTTGAATATGCACTCCTCATTTTTCTAAAGTGCAAAACAAGTTATCTTCGTCTTGGCCACAACATACTTAAATTCTTTAATGAATGCGACACCCACGAGATTCACTTTATGCGCCCGGCATTGGTAGTGCAAAATGTTGTCACCAACAAGTGTTTTTAATAATTTGAAGCACGCAGTCATGTAACGCGCAGTCTCTGACACTAGATCCTTTATTTTCGTATTTCGTTTCGTATTCTTTTAAGGTGTCAATTATAGCTTAGAAACACGCGGAAGAATTAACAATAAAATTTAAATTATCGAGATTTCGCAGAAAAGTAGTAAAAATTCAAATATTTGCACTTATTCGTCAAAATTGCCAAATTTCGCATTTATTCGTCAAAATTGCCAAATTTCGCATTTATTCATCAAAATTGCCAAATTTCGCATTTATTTCTTGAATTTCGCATTTATTTCGTGAATTTCGCATTTATTTCGTGAATTTCGCATTTATCGCGGTTATTTAGTAAATACGAAATTTACGTATCCCTAACAATAATGTATTATTTTTTCTTCAAAATTTTGATGTTACTTAATCCTATTATATTGACCGATTTTCATGCTTATCAAGAATGTTATTCGTATCTACAGTGATTATGACAATATAGGGATAAAAGAGAAAATTTGGTACTATAGTTGGCGTTTGATGTAACGACCCCTTCGTCCCGTCGAAAATGGACGTTATATTGGGAACAATTATATTGGGAGGGGTGTGGTTCCCCCCAAAATGGAAGAAAATGACTGAAAAAAAGTGGAACAGATCGCTAAATCTATTGTTATATCACTTCGGTCCCCCGCCTCCCGAAGTACATGTGGTGCCCCTCTGAACGATGTTTCTGGCTACGGGCCTGATTGGAAGAGTCGTTATATAAGTGAAACATATATGATGGTCGTTCTATATATATAGGAACTTATCCTACCAATCGTTGTAATAGAATGGTCGCTATAACGTGGGGTTGTTATAACGTCGACTGTATTCCCGAAAACAAGCATCGTTTCTCCTCTGAATATTCCAAGGAATATACAGATATGGGATACACACGCAACTTCACGCGCATTTTCTTCTCGCAATATGGCGTCGATTTCAATAACTAATTTATTTAACGATTAATTTTGATTTTTTTTCATAAACATTATTGTTGAACATTTGGAGTTCAAAGCATTTATAAGTGTTATTTCTAATAAAAATGAATTATTATGTATCATATTTTATTAAATGACCAATTTTGCTTTTATGAGAAAAGTAGGCCACGCGAAGGACACTTAATTCTGACTACGGCGTCTGACTTGAAGTGAATGCACTTAAAATTTGGTAATCAACCCCAGTGGGAATCCTGGTCAGAGTCAAGGGCGGTTCTAGAGCTCGCTGTCGGGAAGGGTGTTTTCACATTGTAGATAGGGTAACCATACTTCCCGCATTGTCCCGTTTTTTCCGGGAAAGTCACGGTCTTCTCTGTCTCGACTTTCTTTGAAAAAATGGCCCGGGTTTTGCGTTTTTTAATCGAAGTTTTCTTGAATTTGTTATTTAATCAGAAACATTGATACAAGTAATTTTCAACGGATTTATTGAAGCAATATTATCATATTCACATTTCGCTTGAGAGGAGGGGTGATCGTCGGCCCCCCCTTCCCCCCCCCCCCCCAATTAAAGATCCGTGGCCTGGTCAGCGTTGATAGTGGTTGTATTCATCCTTTGAAGACGCACCCATATTGTGTTGAAACGCTTTAAGAATTCATTGCTTTCTCATCGTCATTTGCCTTTATCGTTGGTTCCTTCTTTGATTAAAATTGTCTACGCATTTAATTGCAAACGTACAAGATTGGTAAGACAAGATTCCAAATACAAAACTAAAATATTTTTTTGGCAGTATTCTGGTAAAAAACAAAATCAACAAAATAGCTGGGATTCGTGCGCCATCGGAATCGAAGGGAAAAAGTCAATAAAGCAACAACAGATTGCCTGGTAATTTTAGTTGCCGACCCATGCTTAGTGAACACGATTGCGTATCAAGCTCGTTACTACAACATTAATTCCAAGTGGATAGTCACGTGCACAAATCTCTAAAACGCCACTATAAGATCGAAATCACCGAGTAGTTTGCATCAATTACATTTTTTTTTCGGGTTTTTAAATATTTCAAATTGAGAGCCAGGTGCAAGTGGCTTTGTTTGAGCTTGAGTAATGAGGATTGTGTGACGGAATTTTATAATTAATGAAAGTTTATGCATTCACCGGAACTAAACTCATCAACACTTTACTTTATAATCCGTGTGAAAGTAGAATACTCAAGTCCAATATGCGTCGATGGGAATAAATAATTTCGTGTAAAATAAAATTTCCGTAATGTAAGTATGTTCTTATGTGTGTGCTTTGTGAATTATAATTTTATAATTCACCAATTTAATTTTTTTGTTTGTAATGAAGTTTACTGTAATCTTATGATTTTGTTTCCGAATTTAAAATTTTTTTTTCACTACGCTGTTGCAGGAAAACATATTCATGAAAAAATCGAAAATTCGTCACTGTGTTCTTCAATTTTTTATGCGAATTTTTAACGCGACTTCCAGGGGGGGGGGGGGCGGTGAGAAAAGTTTTTTTTGAAAAGGGAGCGATGAGATTTTTTTGAGAAACACTATTGTAGTATATAAGTGGAATGTCCCGTTTTTATCGAAATATGTTGACCTGATACTTTGAAGAATCTGGATCTTCAAGAAATAGCACCCCTTGGTGCTATGACGTTTCACTGGAGGAGATGTTTTGAAATATAAATTAGTAGCAGCGGCAACACTCTTGTATATTGTTATGACGTCGCTAAGGGAAAATATATGAGAAATGTAATAATATATAAAAATACATTAATACTGTTCCCTGATTGCTTTTAATTGGCCACGTATTGTTGAGGTGTCCCGTTTTTTTCGAAAACACGGTCAACATATACACCCTAGCGGTATAAAACGAACTCTGTTACGATGCGTCACTATAAAATATTAATAATATACTAATACTATATCCACCGATTTATTCACTATGGTTGGGATGTCCCGTTTTTTCAAAAATATGGTCAACATATACTCTAACCGTAAAATCTGTTATGACGTCACTATAATATATATTAATACTGCTCTCTGATTGACTAAAAAAAGAGGGGAAAACGACTTGGGCAAAAAACTCGGGATTTTCCGGAAATTTTTAGCAACACCATCTAGCGGCGGAAATGTGCACCAAAGTACCCATAGTGACGCCAACACTACTTATCACTCAGAACTCAATGAAAAAATTTACAAGTGATCATTTCGAAGCTGAAAGAAAATAAGGGTACGAGAAGGTAACTCCTAAAATGTTTAAAATAATTTCCAAATATCATCTTCACGTAATAATGAATATTATCGAATCATCAATACTACATTGACTTCTATCCTGAGTTAAAATATTCCATTTTTCATCCCATCATTAAAACGAGTAATACAAATGATCTCAGAAACTACATATCCATTTCGATTCTTCCGGTTTCCTCAATGGTTATAGAAAAGTGCATGAAAACGCAGTTAATCAGCTATCACAGAATTTTTTTTGTTCCTAACCAGTATGGTTTTCGAAAAATAAAAATACGAAAATGGCAGTAATTGAATTAAATGATTACTTAAATAAAGTATTACTTAAATAAAGACACCGTGGAGAGAGGATGCTGAACAGCTGCGTTATGCACCGCCACACTGGTCCTGCACCGGGTATTATGGTATGGGGCGGTATTGGATATCACTCTCGCACTCCTCTAGTACGCATTGCCGGTACTTTAAAAAGCCAGCGCTACATCTCCGAGGTGTTGGAGCCAGTTGTCCTTCCTTACCTTCAGGGCTTGCCCACAGCCATATTTCAACAGGATAATGCGCGACCACACGTGGCACGCATTGTCCAAAGGTTCTTCGTCAATCGCCAGATTGAATTGCTTCCCTGGCCAGCTCGCTCTCCGGATCTTTCGCCGATAGAAAACATGTGCTCCATGGTTGCTCAACGATTGACCCAGATTACATCCCCAGCTGCCACACCAGATTAACTTTGGCAACGCGTGGAAGCTGCTTGGTCTGCTGTACCCCAAGAACACATCCGAAGTCTCTTTGAATCAATGCCGAGGCGTGTGGCAGCGGTGATCTCCAACAATGGCGGCTACTCTGGCTACTGATTTTGGCAGGAACCACACTTCACAGAAGTCTATAAATTTAATCATTTGATGCTTGGTCAACATGTTATCTACAAAATAAATATTGTTGCGATATCTCTTGTCTTTCTTGGTGTTGCAATTTGGGTGGCCAGCAGTGTAATTTAAAAAGCAAGAATTTATACAGCTGTTCTATATAAACTTATATATATTGCTGATAAAAAATTTCTCAAAGATGTATTTTATACATGGTTTTATTCAATTGTTAATTATGGAATTTGTGCTTGGGAGGAGTATACGATAGCAACATATATCAACTGAACAACACATACAATAGAATGAGATCCCAAATAACAAATTTTTCTGACCCAAATAAAATAGAATGTCATACATTAGACACAATTATATGTACAGGATTTTAAAATGTACATTAATAAATAATAATTGGTTGATAAAAAAGCAAAATAGAAATTCAGCCAGACGTATAAAAATATATCACGTCTACTTCTATACAGATCGAAAAATAATTAACTATTCCCATAGCATTAAAAAAAATGCAATTAATGTTACAAATTCCACAGACGTTCTGGCAATTATGAAAATCTTAAATTATGCAGACATAATAGTGAGATTCATTTACTTTTTTAAAAAAAATGTATTAAAAAACCAAAAAAACATACTGTGATCTCTCACTATTTCCGCCTGAATTTTTCCAGATAAGATTAACAAGCGCAATATTATATTAACTAAAATACCATAGTAGCCAACGCTGCTGCATTGTAACAACTTGTATATGTCTCATCTAGACCTGATGGAAAAATTGCAAAATCCCTACAGGACACAAAATGTGTGTGTTTATTTTTTTTCTTTTTTGTTGATATTGTATTGTTGTGTTATGATGTTCACTGTGTTCTTTGTATTTTTATCTGATTGTGTGTGTATTTGAAATAAAAAGAAATGCACGTAAGGGGAAAAATATTCCATACAAAAAAATTACGGGAAAAACATTGAAATATTAATGAATAATTCATTTAATGTAATGTATTTGAAACTGCGAGAAACGTGTAAAAAATAAACTTACAGGTCTTCTGGACATTCTTCTGGCTTCTCTAATTTTCCACCAGCTCTAACAAAATTCAAAACTTCAACATTGCTTCGAGCAGGATATGGTTGCTGTCCAAGTGTCATGATTTCCCACAAAAGTACTCCGAAAGCCCTACGTTATTCAGAAATGATAAACTTTTTTTGGTGAAAATTGTGTATGGTAAACAAAAATAGAAGAAATAACTGGTAAAATTTGTTGCTTTTAAGTCAAACAAAACTCAGAACGCTGTTCAAAACTATGTTACCTGTTCACCGACCATACCAAAACGTTGATGGTGGATTGACCGTAACAAAAATAGTGGTGGCTATAACGCTAGTGTTCCTGACCGATTCATGAATTATAACTCGTTTATTAGAAAAATTGTTTTTTTGATGAAATCTATATATATATAAACGAGAGATAGAGAAAAATACTTGAGAGAACAATTTATGTACGATTTTGATGCGACAAAACTTTTTCTTTCGACGACATTCGAACATATTGTTTTTCAAGACAACTTTGTTTTATTATTTTGATGGAATTTTTTTCCAATTTTTACGGCATTTTTTTAGTCATTTTTCAAAGTTTTTAGAGCAGCACACTGATTTACATACCAGTTTTCAGTTAGACTTAAGGGTCTATTTTTCCTCAATATCTGTAGATATGTTACCACTAAAGCTCGGAAAGCCGTTAATGTGCACATTACCTAGCTAATCTGCAGATTAACTGATTTGCTTCGTTAACGTACGGAATCAAGAGTTTCCGTATTTTACCTAGGTAATGTGCACATTAACGGCTTCCGTATCGTTAACGTTCAAAAGTTTGTTTCTCTCATTTCCTTTCCCCCTCTCCCTCCACTTTTACACTCGTTGCTATGACAACGAAAGCCTCTTAACCAATGTATCGATGCGCGGACTCGGTAAGGTATGGCTGATTTTCTCGCCAATCTCGCTCTCTCTGAGAAAAATATTTTTTTACGTATAACGTAATGCTTGTAGAAAAAATTGCACAGACAGTTAGTAACAATTAGCTAATGAAAAATAAAAGTCATCGTTGATACTTTCAGAAATCAAAGTACGGTTTTTGAAAAATAAATAACATTATGTTAATTAAAGCGTACAGAAACGTTGCTGTTGTTCCAGCAAAGATCTTATTTTCACTTTAACGAGTGCCTAGTAGGTAATGAGCAGATTACCTAGGTAATTTGAGAAATGAAACAATTTTTGGCACGTTAACGGATCACCCTGGTTAATCTGCACAATACCTGCCAGTATAACTGCCAGTAAATTGAGTATCTGAATATGATAATTTGGGCAGGATTACCTTATACAGGATTTGAAATGGACATTGCATTCCGGGAAAGTACACTGCTGGCCACCGTAAATGCAACACCCTGAAGGAAGCATGCAAATAATATGAAATTTACAACATGCATTAGCGGAGGTGAGATATGCAAATGATTAGAATTTCAGCGCAGACGCACATCACGCGCGCCTGTGGCGCCACTTCAAAGCGCTATTTAAGGCTTGGAGATTTCGACGATTTGAAGTACGGCAATTGTGTTTTTCTTGTGGTTTTTTCAAAAAAACGATCAATTATGCCTCGTAGAAAACAGCGATCATCTTTTCATCAAGTATCCGAGTTCGACAGAGGAAGCATAGTGGCCTACCGAGATTGTGGATTATCTTTCAGGGAAATCGGTAGTCGTGTTGGACGAAACCAAACAACTGTAATGCGGATATGTGATCGTTGGATGCAGGAGGGTACGACGGACCGACGTGTTCGATCGCATCCACCTCAGTGCACCACTTCACGTGATGACAGGCGTATTGTGCGTATGGCAGTGACGGATCGCTCAGCCACATCACGAACCATAGCACAGCACATTCAGTCTGTACCGCATCATCCAGTGTCTGCGCGTACCATTCGACGCCGTTTACAGCAGAGTGGTCTGTCCGCAAGACGTCCATTGCTTCGTCTACCCTTGACGCAGAACCACAGACGTCTCCGCCGCCAATGGTGCGATGAAAGAAGGATGTGGACGGCACATTGGGATGAAATTGTCTTTACTGACGCGTCACGCTTCTGTCTGCAACACCACGATGGTCGGATTCGAGTCTGGAGACACCGTGGAGAGAGGACTGACCGCCACACTGGTCCTGCACCGGGTATTATGGTATGGGGCGGTATTGGATATCACTCTCGCACTCCTCTAGTACGCATTGCCGGTACTTTAAAAAGCCAGCGCTACATCTCCGAGGTGTTGGAGCCAGTTGTCCTTCCTTACCTTCAGGGCTTGCCCACAGCCATATTTCAACAGGATAATGCGCGACCACACGTGGCACGCATTGTCCAAAGGTTCTTTGTCAATCGCCAGATTGAATTGCTTCCCTGGCCAGCTCGCTCTCCGGATCTTTCGCCGATAGAAAACATGTGGTCCATGGTTGCTCAACGATTGACCCAGATTACATCCCCAGCTGCCACACCAGATCAACTTTGGCAACGCGTGGAAGCTGCTTGGTCTGCTGTACCCCAAGAACACATCCGAAGTCTCTTTGAATCAATGCCGAGGCGTGTGGCAGCGGTGATCTCCAACAATGGCGGCTACTCTGGCTACTGATTTTGGCAGGAACCACACTTCACAGAAGTCTATAAATTTAATCATTTGATGCTTGGTCAACATGTTATCTACAAAATAAATATTGTTGCGATATCTCTTGTCTTTCTTGGTGTTGCAATTTGGGTGGCCAGCAGTGTAATTTAAAAAGCAAGAATTTATACAGCTGTTCTATATAAACTTATATATATTGCTGATAAAAAATTTCTCAAAGATGTATTTTATACATGGTTTTATTCAATTGTTAATTATGGAATTTGTGCTTGGGAGGAGTATACGATAGCAACATATATCAACTGAACAACACATACAATAGAATGAGATCCCAAATAACAAATTCTTCTGACCCAAATAAAATAGAATGTCATACATTAGACACAATTATATGTACAGGATTTTAAAATGTACATTAATAAATAATAATTGGTTGATAAAAAAGCAAAATAGAAATTCAGCCAGACGTATAAAAATATATCACGTCTACTTCTATACAGATCGAAAAATAATTAACTATTCCCATAGCATTAAAAAAAATGCAATTAATGTTACAAATTCCACAGACGTTCTGGCAATTATGAAAATCTTAAATTATACAGACATAATAGTAACTGTAATCCTGTATTTTTGATGTAAATATTTTTCCCAGCATCAACCATCTGGTAGAGAATCCTGAAATTCTAATAGAACTTGATAACATAGCTGAAAATCTTTATCAAAAGGCTGACAAGGGCCGCAACTTGAAGAGGGAAGAGAGAGGGGGTCTGGTGACCCTAGCGCTGGACCTGAAGAAACGCTGAATTCACTCTTTTTTCGGGGATGGGGTTGCAAAATGGATACAGACCCTCAAGCGACTGAGTAAATTTTCGTTTCTAATTGCAACCTTGAAAGTGACACAAACGCAGAGAAAATAAGTTAATTGCTAGCAAGAACTTGCGTTAATGTTCAGTTTTGGGATCAGATTTAGATTAAATTCCATAAAGTAAGCCCCGAACCGTCTGAACAGTATGATCCCTCCCCCCCCCCCCGGGCAAAACAATTTTTTTTGAGGCTTCCTTTCCGCATTTGCACCTTGAAGTTCGGAACCACAGAAAACCAACTTCAGCTGACCACCATTATGGCGACGGTGGGGTTCGAACCCGGGACTTCACGACGCGAGTCCGTCGCTATGACCACTCGACCACCACAGCGACTCTGGTCGATAATAATTATAAAATATAATACTCACCAAATTCCATATTTATAGCTTCAGTGGTGTCGGCTCGGCCATGATCGCCCCATGTCTTATGACTCCCCCCCCCCCCCCACACACAGAGGTTGAAATTTTCAAATTCCCTCCTTAGTTTTCTTTGTGCGTGTGTATGTGTCTCTCTCTTTAGGTCATAAAATAAATCTACTGAATAAATTTCATATTTGTAGCATCAGCAGTTTCGCCTCAGCATGATTTCTCTATGCAACTTTTGAACCCCCGCGCCTTAGAACCCACTTAGGGGTCAAATTACGGAAAACCCAAATTATAGCTCCAGCGGTTTCGGCTCGGCGTGATTTCTCTATGTTACCATTGAACACTCTTGCGGAATCGATAGGAAATTGTAGGTCCCGGTCTAGTTAGCCCTCGTGTGCAGAAAATGACCGTGGTGTGGCAATGATTAATGATTCAACTCTACATAATGAAATGAAACTACTGACAAAATTTCATTTTTATAGCTTCAGCAATTTCGGCTCGATGATGATGAATCAGTCAGTCAGTGCGTGCTATTTTATACAGGGCGATTTAAAAAAAATGGGAAAAACTTTAAGAGATGGTATAGTGTACAAAAAAAAAATGCTGCCTCCGTGGTACTTTTGTTTGCAGCTCCGTAAATGAAATGCATCTGTTTTTTTCAGTATTACTGAAGTGCGCCATTATTCAGCACGTTACAACTGTTACAATAGTTGCAAGCTGGAATAACTTCACAGGGCTGGTGTCCGCGCCTTTACTTATCACTGTGACGCAGATTTGCATACGGTTTCTTCTTCCCCAGGTTACATTAGCATGCATGATCAAGGGCGTAAAGTTATTGAAAATGTTGGGGGGGGGGGGCTCAAGCCCCATACAATGGAACCTCGTTTATTCGTCGCGTCGTATAAACGAGGTTTTTAAGCACGTCGCCGAACAGTCGGGTCAAAGCGTCGTATAAATGCAAAAATCGTATAACTGGAAACGTTATCTCTACCTTACTCTTCCGCAAAAATTTCCCTAAGAAAACTAAAAATTATTGTAATTCAAAACCATATTTCATGAAATTATAGCATACCCTTTGTTCGAAAAAAGCGTGTTTGTACATCACACCCTCTATGGTTCACGGATAGCGTGCGGAACCTTTATCTTGAAAAGAAAAAAGCATTCAGGGAGTATAAAAGTGGACGAGGTGACCTATCATTGTTTACTGATAAAAGAAGACTGTTGAAGAAAGCGATAAGGGATAGTAAAAAGCAAGTTGAATCTAGGTTGGCAGATAACATTGGCTCTGACCCAAAATCATTTTTTCGATACGTCAATAATGGATGTAAGGGGACAGTTGGCCCCCTCTCGATAGGAGGCTCAAAAGTAGAGAGCAATGTAGGCATGTGTAGTGCTTTCAATGACTTTTTCGCGTCGGTTTTTAATGGAGATAATGATATTCGATATACGGGTGTTGCATGGGGTAATAAAACGCTCAACGATATTCAAGTGGAAGACGTGGAGGTCCTAAATCTTCTAAGAAATGTATGTGCAAGCAAAGCACCAGGACCAGATGATATCTATCCCAGGGTTCTCAGGGAAGGTGCTAATGAATTGTTGTGGCCAGTCGCACAGATATACAGGAGTAGTGTTGCTGAGGGTATCGTCCCGAGAGATTGGAAACTGGCTAACGTTGTGCCGATATTTAAGAAGGGTAGTAGAGAAGTGGTGTTTAATTATCATCCAGTGAGTTTGACGAGCTCCCTCTCGAAAATTTTGGAAATTATCATCAAAAGGCAGTTTGTGAAGTGGATAGACGAGAATAATGTATTGTCGGATAATCAGCATGGGTTCAGGAAGAGGAAGTCATGTGTAACTAACCTCCTTTGCTTCTATGATTACGTGACTAAGGCTTTGGGTAAGAGCAAAAATGTCGACGTTGTTTACCTTGATTTCCAGAAGGCATTCGATCGGGTCCAACATGGCAAACTCTTGAAGCGTTTACACGAGATTGGAATAGGGGGCAACTTGCTGAATTGGATAGAATCGTGGTTAAGAGATAGGTCGCAACGAGTTATGGTGAACGGGGAATTCTCTGGTTGGACAGACGTCACAAGTGGAGTTCCTCAGGGAAGTGTCCTTGGCCCCATGCTTTTTTCATATTTATCGACAAACTCGATCAGGGTATCGATGGAATTACTAGCAAATTCGCAGATGATGTGAAGCTAATGGGGGTAATCGGAAATGAAAGCGATAGGGAGTTGCTCCAGACCAACTTAAACAAGATTGCAGCATGGGCAAATGAATGGAGCATGACGTTTAGCGTAGATAAGTGCATGGTCGCTCATTTTGGTTCGAAGAACCCACGGTTCTCTTACGAGTTGAATGGTGTCACTATCCCGGATGCAACTAGAGTCACCGATTTGGGAATTCTCATTGACGAGCGACTTAAGTTTTCTGAACATTGTTCAGCGGTTGTCAAAAAAGCGAATAGAATGCTTGGTCTCATTTTCAAAAAGGTCTCTTCGCGTTCTCCTAAAGTCATTCTTCCGCTTTTTCGAGGCTTAGTTCGTCCTGGGCTGGAGTATGCTGTTAGGTTTTGGAGACCATACCTACAGAGGGACATAGACTTGGTTGAAGGGGTGCAGAGAAGAGCTACGCGTGTCCTTATTGGCACACAGGGCTTGAGTTATGAAGAAAGACTTCATTTTTTGAATATGTTTACATTGGATGAACGCAGGTGTCGAGGAGATATGATCGAAGTGTTCAAAATTTTCAATGGGATGGATAGGATGGACCATGAACTTTTAGTGCACCGCCAATCGACTGCTTTTACAAGGGGACACCAGTATCGATTGGTGAGGGACAATGCAAGGTTATGGTGTCGCAGGGAATTTTTCTCCAATAGGGTTGTTAATAAATGGAATAGCTTACCCCCGGAGGTAGTAAATTGTAACACAATTGACACGTTTAAAAAGAAATACGATAAACATGTTGGGGTAAATCGAGAAGCTATCCATTCTTAGAATAAGACAACCATAAGTATTCTTTATGGGCATTGTATAATATTTTATCATGTGTATATATTGTTTGTAATTTGTGTTAATTGCATTTTTAATTGGGTTGCTGTATTTTTGAAACATATGACAACCATATTTTTATGGGCATCTTTTTATCAGCCACCTCGTTGGGCATTTTGCCTGTTGTGGCGTTGTATTTGTATTTATTTGTATAAATTGAAATCAAGAAAAAATTATATTACAAAAAAAAATTACTCGAAATACAGCACTAAGATTGACATAACATTACTGTTTCATAAACCTCAAGCACTCTTGTGATGTTCCTTTCAAGATTTGAAATACAAAAATGCGTTATTTATAAACTTAAACAAAAAATTCGTCTGTGTTGTTCGATTTCTATATTCAAGAAAAAAGTCAATAAAGCATAGAGTTCAGCTCTTTTGAAAAAAATCAGTTCTGCTTTAAAGAACTGTTTTTGCGTGCATCTACGGTCAACAATCAACCTCCGTTAGCAGTCAGTTCATTTCGGAACTTGCAACAGATATTGTTGAAGCCACCTCCATTCCGTGGTCACATCCGCAGGAACACTTTGAAAATGATTATAATTTTTTTCAAGAACTTTTAAAGACTTGAAAATGGACTTTTTCTCCAAGGATTTTCAAGGAGGGTACGAACCCTGTCCCTATATATCAGGGCTTGACAAATCTCGGGCTCCAGGTCACCATGGCGACTAGAAAATCGGTATCGGCACCAAACATTTTCTGCATGCATGTGATTGCTAGAGTGGAATCATAGGATGACGAAAACAGTGTGGCTTTCAACATGGGAGGGGGGGGGGGTCTCCGTAAGTCCTGAAAAAATCTAAAAAACATCATTTCGGACCGTTTTTCTTCAGCAAAAACCATGCTTGGCTCTTCAGGAATATGGCTGTTTCCTACATAGTTTTTGATTTGTCAAGATCGGCTATATTCAAATGACATCAAAACAGGAATCATTCAATGTTTTAAAACAGTATTGAAATTTATACTCGATGAAAAATTCAAAAAGCATGGTCATATAGGCTTATGCAGCCAGAGCCGCTATCCTATAAAATGTTTGACAAATGATTTTACTTCATGTTCATTTCCTTTTCTCTTTAGAGGTGTGGGGGGGGGGGGTGAAGAGGACAAAATCACTGAAAATATTACGATTTGATATTTTGTTTTTTTGTTGGTCGGCATTTCTTCGAGCAGAAATACTTAATTTCGTTTCATTTGTGTTCAATAATGTGCATTTCAATATAGTACAGGAGTACCGTATTTGATTTGCAAAAAATTCAATATAAACAAACAAAACAAAAATATTAAAATGTCTGAGTGAGTACAGTGTTTAAAGAGGAAAAATGCAACACCATACTGAGCTTTCACGTATTAATAATGAGAAAATTATTATTGCGTAATTAATGACAAAAGTTCGGTGTAGATAATATCTGATATGGTGATAATCTCATTATGAAATCAATGATGCAATAATTTTATTGCATCAATTAAAAAAATGTGAAGGAAGAGCAACTTTTTTGCGCATTAACCCTATATAGTCCCGTTGATTTTGGAATAGACATGGTAAATGGTCAAAAAACACAAACAGGTTTTTTGGTATTTCAGAAAGTACATCCTTTAGTGTCATTTCAGTACAAGGTACAGCTATATAAGTACAATAATTTTTATCTATCTAGAAAAAGCTGATTCCTTGTTGGTTGAATTTGGAAAAATCCCTTCTCAGTGAGTCTATATTACAATATTGATCTAATGTCATATTTATAGCTTCAGCTGTTTCGGCTCGGCATGATTTCAACGTTGACCCCCCCCCCTCCCCTCTTATGACGCCCTTAGGTTGTCGAATATGGAAAAACCATTTCTTAGTGAGTAGTGAGTCTTTACGTCGTGAAAAAAACTATTCACAAAATTTGATATTTACAGCTTCAGCGGTTTTGGCTCGGCGATGATGAATCAGTCAGGACATGTTATTTTATATACAGTACTGGGGCTCTGCCCCCCTACCACCTTTGGCGGTCAACCCCCCCCCCCCTTTTTCTCTTCATAACATATCTTGTTTATTTCGTTCCACTTCATCAGCGTGCTATGGAAAGGGACACGTGAAAGTACCAGCTCACAGAAGAAGCGAATTTTATAATAATAAAGCAACAAAAAACAAATGTGATTCATCAAGTAACCCCAGAAAACTTCCCCCATGGGGGTCCCCAAACTCCAATTCGTTGAATTGTAGTGGGGGCCCTGACTGGATTTATCTCGGGCTACCGATGTGTTGCAAATTTTACAATGTTAAACAACAAAAATCAATGAGATTCATCCAGGAACACCCGAAATGAAACCTGTCAACTTTTCCATGGGGGCCCCGACCTGAAGGCTTGTCGGACATACCCCTTGTGAGTGGCCACGAAAATTTTTAATTTTTATCAATTTTAAAACGAATAAAATCCAGGGCCCACATCCAATAACGGGGACCCAATACGCAGATTTTTAGTGGGGCATCCAGACACTGGATTTATCTCGGGCTTCCGCTGTTGAAAATTCTACAATGTTAAACGACAGAAAAGAATGAGATTCATCCAGTGCCCCCAAAATGAAACGAGACCCCCTGACTCGGAAGCCAATCGGGCATCTCCCTGTGAGGGCCACTGCAAATATTCATTTTACCAACGAATAAAATCCACCCCCCCCCAGACTGGATATACCTTGGGCTTCCACTATCGCAAGGACCCCTGGAAATGAAACCTTTTAACTTCCCCATGAAGGTATATGTGCAATCCCCCGGGTACCCCGACCCTGTATGTTGGGAGCACTGGTGATATATGTATATTTTACGTATACATACCTCTCGGCATGACCCCCACGAGGGCAGGGCTGACAGGGACCGGAACGTTTCTTATCGCTTTTTGATATTTTCACACTATAAATTAAGTACAGAGGGGCCCGTGAAAAAGCTGGTTTGGGGGCCCGCCATCCATTTCAGCTTAGGGGACCTGCTGTAGGATGTGGGAAACTCGGGGTACATGCACATTACTTGGTCCCGATGTGTCAAATGGGTCCCGATATATGCAAGAGTTAAATGAAAACTTGACCCCAAAATCGTAACCGACTTCCGTAACACAAAAACGTAACAGACTTCCATCACTCAAAAAACGTCACCGACTCCCGTAATAAAAAAATCGTCACTAATTTCCGTTGCATAGGAAGTATATATATACGTATATAGTAAATATAGAGTACATATAGATACGCACTAAGGCGGAATTTCTGAAAGTTCATCACGTGAAATCGCGGGTAACAGCTAGTTCAGCATAAAAAAAAGTCCATTGGTTACTGATGATTAGCGATGTTTTTTATAATATGAAAGTGATAACAGGAGATGATTTTAAGCATTTTTAGGAAGTTAATTCATCGCGTATCCACTTACTTTATTATCTTTTAATTCTGTTATTATCCCTTTTAACATTTCATTAGAAGTTTCTGAGTAAAACAGAGTTAATGGAATTTTGTTGAATATACTATCTTGTATTGGGCAACAGCAATTTGTAATTTATACAAATACAAGGCCACAACAGGCAAAATGCCCAGCGAGGTGGCTGAGAAAAACATGCCCACAATAAATATGGATGTCATATATTTAAAAAATACAGCAACCCGAATCCGTATCATCTGAATTTCTTCTCATAAAGTCATTATTTAAACTTTCCGCCATATCTTTAGGACATGGTACTTACTCACTCAATAGATCACTCACTCACTAGATCGCTCACTCACTTAGCAGCTCGCTCACTCACTCACGGACTGACTTACTCGCTCATTGAATCAGTAACCCACTCGCTCACTGAATCACTCGGTCACTCAGTCACTCACTGGGTCACTCACTCAGTAACTCAATCGCTCATTCCCTCGCTAACTGACTCGCATTGAACTGTCGTCGGTGAATTGTTGGTCGGTGAATTTTCCTAGCGGTGAATTGCATGGCGGTGAATTGTTGGTCGGTGAATTTTCCTAGCGGTGAATTGCATGGCGGTGAATTGTTGTCGGTGAATTTTCCGGCGGTGATTGTTGGCGGTGAATTTTCCGTAAACCCTGGTAGTGTATAGTTTGGCCAAGCAGCGAACAGGATGGAATCGCACTACAAATTTTCGCAATATGGACGTAAACAGAACTCGACTAACTTTCAACTTTCAACATCGTAGATCATGGTGATATCAATAGAGTCGTACATGATTTGGAAGAACAACTGACATACAGTAACCTGCATGAATACATTATTAAAACAGATGCAAATGGAAATCAACTCGTATTGATTTGCACAGATCCACTAGCAGCAAAAATTATAAGTTCGGAGGTTACCAATAACTTCAAACTTAAATTTCACTTAGAAATAACCAGAGACATAAGATATAAATTTTAGAAAAAAGAAGGGCACGCATCATCGAAATCAGTGTGTCCAAAAACGCAATTTCACTGAAAATTCAAATTAATCCTGAATAAAAAACAATTTCAAGCTAAAATTTAACGCAAAATTCATCTACTGCACACTAAAACTATGTCTCAGCAAAGTCTTAAGGAGCCCATCAAACTTTTACAGTATAACGCTGACCGTGCACAGGACACAAAACCGAATCGTTCGTAACAATGGCCGGAAAAGAAGGAATTGATTTCATAATGCTGCAAGAGCCGTGCACCAAAAACGGACAACTGCACGGTCTTCCACCGCACTGGAATAGATGGTCATCCACCAACAATAAAGCTGCAATAGTATGTACAAATTCCAACATTCATCCAGCCACAGTATGCAATACAACTTCCACCACAGCTATTAGAGTATGTCTGAATAACAGTGATCTCATTATCATCTCGGCATACTCTTCCCCGTACATAAACTTATCTTCTACAATTGATGAAATTGAAAGAACAATAAAGAGCAACAAACAAATACCTATATTGATTAGATCGGATCTGAATGATCATCACTCGTTATGGGGCTACAGAGATGAAGATTCCAGAGGAAGAACAATTTTACAATTTCTACAAAAGAATCATCTCATACTACTCAATCAAGATCTACAAACTCCAACGCATGTGCACGGAAAGTCTAAAGGATGGCCTGATCTTTCCTTTTGCAATTCTCCAACGTTTTCGGCTTCTACTTCGTGGGAAATAAGTGACAAAGACAACTTGTGGGCCAACATAAGTACATTCGAATCAGCATTTCCGAGAGCATTTGTGTTTCATCTTATCCCCGATATCACGTAACAGAGAGAAATTTAAGGTTGCTTTGCAAAGAGCTGCAAGAACCTCTAAACAATTTATTGAACGAGCTGAAACATCAAGATACATATAATAATAAAGGATCACTAACCTCAGTAGAGAAAATCTTGGATCTTTTAACGACTGCATACAGTAATACTTTCACTTTAAACGTTCCCAAAACTATTTCCAAATTATCATGGTGAAATGAACATTTGACTAAAGAAAAGCGGAAACTTCGTGCAATGGAAAGAAAAATAAATTACGTAAAAGAAGATGACAGACCAGGATATATACTAGAATTTAAGAAAAAGCGTGATATTTTCAAGAAACTAATTAGAAGCACTAAGAAAAAACAATGGTATGAATATTGCAGCCGAATGAAAGAACCTTACGGGAATTGCTTTAAAACAACGAAGAGCAACAAATATTTCCCGCCGCAGCTCCTTCATTTGCAAGATAACCAAAAAATAGATATTGTGCAAGCAGCTGGACGTCAATTAAATCTTATTTATCCAGATCCGATCCAGAACACCGATCTCCAATCTCGTGACATTCCACTGCACACAAGAGATAAGACTATCACACACATGGAGATAACGAGAATCATTAAAAAGTTAAACAATAGACAGGCACCAGGTATGGATGGAATTTGTAACAGAACTATCAAAAAACTTCATTGTAAGTTCCCTTCTATATTCTGTATCTTGTTCAATAAATGCCTGAACATTGGAACCTTTCCGGAACATTTCAAAAATGGCATGCTATTATTATTCCTGAAACAAGGGAGGAAGCCCGAAGACCTTGACTCTTACAGACCCATAACATTATTACCGAATGTTGGGAAAATATTTGAACGTATACTCATAAATAGAATGGATTATTTCTTAAACAAACAGAATTGGTTCCATCCGGTACAGTTTGGATTTAGAAAAGGGAAATCGAAAGAAAAAGCAATAGACAACATGATGCAAGAATTGAAACGACAAAAAGAAAAGAGTAATTTCTCTGCTGTGATCCTTCTCGATATCAAGTCAGCACTCGATAATCTTCGTTATGAGCTCATATATAATAGGCTATCGTCAATTTCAACAATACCTGATAATTTACTTAAAAGTACTTCTAATAGTTTGGAAAAAAGAAGTATATCTATCATGACAGATAGAGGGCCTGCAACAAAGACACAGAAACAGGGAGGCCCTCAGGGCTCCTGTAGTGGTCCTTTCTGTTGGAATGTGATTATTGACGACATTTTCAAACATCATTGGCAAGACGATGTATGCCTGCAAGCATATGCTGGTGATATCATTCTTATAGTATGAAGCAACACATCAAAATCCATCAATGAAACTGCAACCCGATGTCTAAAAGAAATAGATGAATGGCTTGAAATTAATCACCTGCAACTTGAAACCAACAAGATTGCATATTTCTGGCCTTATAGAAAGAAAGGACGCCTGAAAATCCCACACATCAAAAGAACACGGAACTTTAAATATCTGGGGATCAATTTTGACGAAAAATTTAACTGGATCTACCACATTGACCAACAAGTACTTAAAGCTCATAAAACACTCCAGTCTTTCTATAGGATTGGGGGAGTAAGTGGGGTATTAACAGCCTATTCAGAAATATCTATTATCGAACCATCACATCATCCCCCAATTATCCTATGGATCGAGTATTTGGTTTGCAAACCCCACCTGCAGAATGAAACGCAAGATGCTGACAGCTCAAAGGCAATACTTACTTTTTGCATATAATACTACGCCAACTAATGTGTTACAACTTTCCACTAGAAATTTCCTTTGGACTTCAAATAGAAGTTATATCGAAAAGAAGCCGACTCCTTCTATTAAGACACAATGTCATATGTAACGATTTCAGTCTACTAGCATCTGCATACGAAGAAAAAATATCCTCATCGCCTCATTATCCAGCCATAGATCTTCAAGATAATCAGCTCATCACTGAAGAAAAAGACATTCCAACTGCCATCAAAATATATACGGATGGCACGAAAACCTCTAATGGAGTTGGTTCGGCTTTTGTCGTCTTTCGCAACATCATCATACACGAATGGTCACAAAGGCTCCAAGACTTCAACTGTTTACCAGGCAGAATTTTATGCTATTCATCAGGCCATTCTCCATATACTGCATGAGAACGAACCTATTCAGATTATATCCGACAGTCTTTCTAGTATTCTCGCGCTTAGAAATAATTCCCCCCCCCCCAACTTGTACGACAAATCAGAGCAAATCTAATTGACAAGCCCAACACTTTCATCTCATGGACCAGGGACCATGTGGGTAATCAAGGGAATGAATTAGCAGACGCACTTGCTAAAACAGCTACTTCATCTGAAAATATGAACTCTGATGTTTCTCCTCCCTGGTCTCATGCCAAACACAAGATTTTTTGTGTAGCGAAAGAAACTTGGCAGTCCAGATGGATTGATGGTGAACAACGGTCTGAAGGAGCAGACGGGCAGAAAGGTCTTCTAAATCATAAATAAGACCAAAATCTTCAACCAACCATGGATTAGAGAAAAGACAATCTTATATAGTGAGTTTGGCCCTGTTCCGTATTACCTAAGGAGATTTAAAATATCTAAAAATAAATCATGTGCTTGTGAGGAAATCGGAACATTTCCTCACTATATTTGGTCGTGTCCTAGCACTGCATCCTACCATCAGCCCCCGATTAATCTAAAACATTTCCACGTCTGGAAACGTCAAGTAATAAAAACTAAAAACTGGGCTGACATCATTAAACTTATCAACTTTCTAGACGAAAATCTGTCGTTACTGCACAGCAAAAATGAAGATCTCTTTGAATCTGATGAGAGTAGTGAAGACATCCCTGTCTTCACCATGGTGAGTAGATCGATGACCAGATCAGCATCGACACCCCAAATCTAATGACTACGCTGAAATTGTAAAAATGTGTTCACATTTTTTTCCTTCTCTCGGACTGTGACGTGCATTCTGCTTACCACAGATGTTTAATTTTTACATTGTTTTGTGTTTCCCATAGTGATTTAACTGATGTTTTTTTTGTTTTTTTTTAATCTTCATACATATGTACTTGGACGGACTGTGACGTGCATTGTGCTTACCACAGATGCTTAAGATTTGAATATTTCTTGTGTTTACCATATTAGCATTTTCGTGATCTTCATATTTGCATTTCTGTTGTTCCCCGTTTTTTTGTTTTTTTTTCGCGAACTGTGACCTGCATTGTGCTTACCACAGATGTTTATTTTTCATTGTTCTGTGTTTGCCAGTGTTATATAACTGATATATAGTATATATAACTGATGTTTTCCCCCACCCTTTTCATACATATGTACCTGGATTGTGACGTGCATTGTACTTCCACAAATGTTTAATTTTTACATTATTTTGTGGTTACTATATATATTTTAATTTTTTCCCCCATATACTTTGAAAAAGTGTTCTCATGTTTGATCAGGTAGGGCGGATGGATCTGATGGGCTGGGGAAGGTGTTGCTACTTTTCCAACTGATACCCTTTACGTTAGAGGTTCCGTAAGGAATATTAACGTGGGTATCTGTCTGGTAGTTCAAGTTCAAGGCCGGCGCATGCGATATCTTTACCTTTTTTGCAGTATATCCAATGGCAATAGAAGAAATGGCCTTCTTCATTGACGTCACAAGATTCGTGCGGAGGCCTTGTTCTATAGGTGGTGCTAATTTCACCCGAGATAGCTTGCATACATTGCACTTCTGGAGAGTATGTATCCTGGAGACACATCATTATAACCTGCGGTAAATATTATGTAATAAGAAGTATTGTCTTTGGTGATTCTACCCCCCTCAACCTCGAAAATATCTTACATTTCAACGACTATACTACGTGTTTTAATACATATAAATTTATTGTATCTGCAATGAAATTAAGAACTTTGTGAATAACTCCTAAATTTAATCGATTCCTCATCGATTCCTCAATCGATTCCTTACGTTTCGTTTCTGTTTTTTCCCTCGTTTCATATATTTATATTGTCTTTGCTTTCTTTTTTCTCTCTTAATAACTAATTTACTTTGTGTTATTCCGTTATGTAAAGTATATCTTTTTTTGCCAGCAATTGCTAAAGGCCAGCGGCCAAAACAATGAACTCGATTGAATTACCAGGAGTTAGAAGGATACTCCAGAAAAGACATCACTGAAAAGGCATGGAGTGATATTGCGTCAGAGTTTCAGCTCACAGGAAAATATACAATTTCTTTATTTAAATTGATATTATGGTGAAATGACAATAAAATGGTAAACACAGTGCCGTCTTAACTTATAATCTCCAAAAAAAGAGAAATAATTTCAAGAGAAGCAAGTAAATTTGCCAGGTACGGCCTCAGAAAAACACACGTGGCCGGGGGGCGTAATTACAATCCCTACATTCTTAGTAACACAAGAGGCATTAGCACGCCAGTGATTGGTTACTACGACAAGAAAGATAAGAAAACGTCACGAAGGGTGGAGCTTTTGGCGAAACTGAATTTCGTAGTTGGTTAACGAAAAGAAATAATTTTTTAGTGAATTAGTAAATGATAGCAAGGCAGGCGAGCCGTTATTATTGTCATCATGATGCACCCGAACAGCATTTGATTAAATCAGAAAAAATATGAACGCATATTTTTAATGAATCAATACATGATAGGAAAGATGGAAGGAAAGGAAAAAAATCTCGGATGGGTTTGAGAGGAAATCGAACACACAACTTCGGTACGTGTGCTCTAACCAGGGCTCTAACTGCGGTTGACGAATTCAAGTATAATTAGGTTATTTGTTATTAAACGTCGCCAGAGAGAGAGAGAGAGAGAGGGAGCAAAAATTTCATTATGAGTGAGGTTCATCACTAATTTCGGCTAATCACGATGCGCTAAATTTCTATATTGTAGCTAGGAATGCAGGGTTTGTTTATAAGTGGGCTAGGCCCATGATATTCTTAAGACGGCTCTGGGTAAATATCTCTAGGAATTAACAAAATACAGTTACTTTTACAACATGTAAACATGAACATGTTGTATATTCTATGGGAACGAATACATCCCCTATTTTTCACCGACTGGAATGTCTAATTTAGGTCAGGCATACACACGTCTGTGTGTGGAGCATTGGAGAAAGCAATTCCTTGAAACTAATTTTTTGCCTCTCGAAAACTAGCGACTGAAAATCCTATGTGCCAATACTTTAACACTAGGTTTCCAAGGAGTCATTTTGACCTCTCTGAGAAAACTTTTTGTTAATTTTCTTCAAGATTTTAAAATATGCTTTACGTTAAAATATCAAAAATAAAAAAATAATAAAAACTATTTATTATTTTAACTGATGTAATTTTATTGAGGTTCGTTTTTTTTCTACTTCAACTTCATAATAGATCAATTTATATTTTTTCTAATTAAATACCAAATGGTATTGGTAGAAATAGGTATATATCAACTCATGGTAAACCTAGTGTTAAAATAATCTATGAATAAAAAATACCATGTCTTGACTGATTCATCATCACCGAGCCGAAACCACTGAAGTGAATTTCTTATTTATGAAATTTTTTCAGATGTTTTATTTTATGACATCGACAATATATATTCATCGACTAAGAAGGGGTTCTTCGAAATTCGACCCCCAAGGGGCTCATAAGTGGAGGAGGGTTCAAAGGTTATATGGAGCAATCATCACTGAACCGAAATCACTAAAGCCATAAATATGAAATTTGTTCAGTATTATACAGGGCGTCCATAATTAAAAGACCCTATTTTAAAGTAGCTTACAGGCGAAACCAGTCATCAGAAAAGTGTTAAATTTTGTGGAGGACTTCATGAAGTGATGGAAATTTGTGTCGGAGGGGGGATTAGTTGCACATGTTGCCACCAGAAGGCGTTTCACTTTGCATACCTGTAGTAAACATGTAAATTTATGTGATGGCACGCAGCAGCTGTTATAAAACTTAGAAACATTCGCGGAGATCTTGTTTCTCAATGTATTTGTTGCTCACATGACGATAAGTTTACGAGATCGCGCTTTCTTGGTGAAATTGTTTTACCGAAACAGCAATTCCGTAGTAACTGCTCTACGGAAATATAGGACTTTTAAGAGGATTAGAAAAGGTCCAATGAATGTTAAAAACCTTCGGAGTAGGATAACGGAATTTGAAACTGCAGGATCGTTGGTTGTTCGTCCCGAAAGAGGACGAAAACCCATTTCCATTGACGCAGTACAGGAGGTTTCGTTTCAGATTGAAGAGGACGGAGCTTCAAATTCTCGTGGTAGCACTAGTGTCAGGCGTGTAGCACAGGCGTTGGATAGGACACGTTCAACTGTCCATAAGATCATGCGGAATATCCTCCAATATTATCCGTACAAACTTTCACTTGCGCAGCGGCAGCTTCCACATGATTATGACGCTCGACTTCGGTTCTCACTGCATTTTCTAGATCGCGTTGAGGTGTTGGCTGTGGAATATCCCGTGGACAGACGAAGCGCATTTTCACTTGGATAGTGCAGTCAGTACTCACAACTGCCGAATTTGGGAACCAGAAAATCCGCACGCTATCTTAGAGGATCCGTTGCATTTACCAAAAGTGACGGTATGGTGCAGATTTACTGCCTCATTAATTCTCGGTCCCTACTTCTACGAGGAGTTACGTTCTATAGGTCCAGTGACATATTCGATCACCGGGAAGCGATATGCATTGCTGTTACAGAACCAAATTGTTCCGGCTCTGCAAGCACGTCACTGCCTTGCAGACACAATATTTATGCTCCTCCACACATTGCAGTGTGTGTTAAGAATGTTCTTAAAACACGATTGTTCTTAAAACTGTGCGCATTTTGGCGTCCCCTTGTAATGTTAAAAGAGAGGTTTCAGAATGAAATTTGCACTCCCTCTGGTTCAGCGCCCTGGGCACGAGACCCGCCTGCTCTCCCAGTTGTGGCCCTGATCCTGCGTACACCTCTGCCTTGGGGAGCTATGACATCTGTCTATTTAAGTTGATTCGTTATCACGCTGCTCGGTCGATTGCGCCGAAAATGGGAGTGTTTGTATTCCCCTAACAGGTCGATTGCGCCGAGTCTGGAAATTGGGTTTTTTGGAAATCGGGGTGAGCGCAATCGACCTATAAACGGTTTATCTTCGGCGCAATCGACCTACACCCGCTATCACAACAGCACTGTAATAGCTAAGACAATCATTTTTTTATTGACACAGTTCTTACGATGTACTGTATATGTATCGTTTGTGACAAAATTTAATCAAAATTCAATAGAACCTCAATTATCCGGGGGTGGATTATAACGGGAGACGGATTTGCCGGAATACGAAAATTTCTAAACTTTTCACGGGAGGTAAAAGAGTGCCAAGAAAAATAATTGTTCCTTAGAATAACGTAAGGTGTCGGGTAACAATCGAGGAGGGAGAAATTTGGTGATTAGAATAAGGTATTATATTATTGAAGTCAGCGCCGTAGCCAGAAATTTATTTTGGGGGTGGGGGCATTGGCAGAATAATAAGCAAGCATGTTATTACCCATATAACAGCCACAGTCGTCGACATGAAGAAAACAATGGGGGTGCTGAAAGTCGCTGGTTGTCCCGTATATACATTGGCGTACGCAAAGGGAGGAGGTTTGTGGTTCTAACCCCTCCTCATGCCGAGATTATAGTGTTATTTTTCAGAAAAAAACGTAACTCGCCTCCCCTGAGAAAAAGAAAAAATTGAACCCCACCCCCTTCCCGAGAAAATTCTGCGTACGCCTATGCGTATATACGAGACTCAAGCGCGTACGCAGGAGAGAGAAGGTGCAGCAATGCATTGTTCTTTCAGAAATTATTGGGAGAACTCAGCCCCTTTACAAAATTTACTGGGGGTGGGACTCAAATGGCCTCAGCCCCAATGTTCCAGTGGATGACATCTCAGTCATATTCCGACATGTTTTATCTCTCTTCCAGCTGCTTTGTCCGAAATTGACAAAAAAGACCTCAGTGCAAACCAAAAGTACTCAAGCACTCGGGTTCTCGAGTTTATAGAGCTTCACTACACTCCCTTGTTGTTGTCCTCTAATTGTCCTGGTTCTATTCAAGACTGTCTCAAAACATGGACCCTTGGGCAAAGTGTTGTTCTAGAGGTTCCGTACTTAGCTAGAAGTACAGCTTACAGCAGGGGTCGTCAATTTTTCAGGCACGATGGATCAATTTAAACTTCCCATGAAGCCCACGGACCACCAAATCTTGTGATTTAGTGACATCTTAATAGAAGTGGCCAGAGTAGGCCCCGTGTTGAACCCGGAGAAAAATATTTGAAGACTCATTTGTGTTCTGAAATTATTTTTTATTAATTATCAATTTTGATTAATTCTCAAATTATTTTTTCACTTATTCTAAAAAATTTTGATTAATTGCTGATTAAATTAATTAATTACGAGATTAATTTTAGTCTGAAAACACTTTAAGTTATTCTTTAATTATTTATTGTGGTAATTTTGAAATTATTTTCCTACTCAAAATATCTTGAAATTATTTCTCTTTCAATAACTATGCAATTATAGTTTTGTTGATTGTGAAATGATTTCTATCAGAAATTATTATTTTTAATTAATTCCGAAATTGTTTCTTTCAATTCTAGAATTAATCGTTTTTCAATGTTTCCCAATGACAACCATTTTCTGAAAATCATCGGCGGGTCACGACAAAAAGCTTTGAGGGCCAAATCTGGCCATGTGTTGAAGACCCCTGGCTAAAGCCTTCCATATTACGTATAGCCAAGACTCCCTGTAAGCCTGGGGTCTTCAACGCATGGCCAGATTTGGTCCTCGAAGCTTTTCGTCATGGCCCGCCGATGTTTTCTCATGTTATTTCTCAAAATGTTATCAATTCAGTTATTTATTATTATTATCTATTATTTTTTTATTATTTTATTATCATGAATTTTTGTATCCTTTTATCAGTACTAAATTCAGTCGACTTAAATTTTATTTCTAAGCGACGGATAAGACGTAGCTAAGCTTTTTGGAGAGAAAAAAACACGTTTTTTTTTATTTCAGAGAGTGTCTTCTTGAATAATAGTAATTAGTAAAATTGGGTTCAATCTTAATGAATAATATAGTTGAATCGGTCTTAATTTTCTTTTAGTATTCCATGGATATTTTTTTGGTTAAAATCAACAGAAATGAAGTTGTGTAAAATTGATGATCTTGGGGAAGTTTTGAGGTCACATTTTTTGAGGTAATTTTTTAAAATATTGTCAAAGTTTTTATTAAAAACTCTGGCCCTAGTTGATACTTGAAAATAATGTTGAATAAACTCGTCTATTCGAGTGCTTAATTCTTTACTAATTTGAATTCTTTTTCTATAACATTAAGAAAACATATAATAGCAACGTAGGTCAAATATATAACATCGGCGTTATAGTGTGTGGTGCTGCTGGAAAACAATCTTACGGGGAAGATGGGTTTCGAGGACGGATCTCGATGACGTCTGAATCTCGGGGTGACGCTTTCTGCTCTAGAAGGTGTTGGATGAGGGTGTGAGAGGATAATCCTGTCAAAAACAGGGTTAAAATATAGTATCCCCCACCAACTCTAAAAGTGTGTTGTCGTTTCTTCTAAACGCAACACACTTTTAGAGTTGAAATTCGCCGGCATAAAAGTGTTAAAGTGATTGTCTATACTTTATATAGGATACAGTAAGTAAAATGAATAAACTTCTAAATTTCTATGTGATTGAAATAAACAGTTTCATCAAGTTTCTTCCCATTTGTTCTGAATTTTTTTGTGCTAAAAAAATGGAATAAAGGTTAAATTGGGGATTCACAAAGTTGGAAACCAGAGTTTGAAATGAAAATTTTAAAATAACATTTTCAAATATACATACCAGACATCTGTCTTATTGCTGAATATACCATAAATTAATGACTCTGGGGACATCCACCTAACAGGAAGTAGTCCTTCACCCTCTTTTCGATAATAATCGTTTTTATATATGTCACGTGCTAACCCAAAATCTCCTATCTTAACAACTCTTTTTCGTTTCTCTTCACTAGACACGAGGCAGTTACGTGCAGCCAAATCTCTAGGATGGAAAACAACACAAAAATCATTTATGTAGCGAAATTATCGAAAAAAAACTTACTAGATAGTTCAAAAACTTGATGCATGCATAAAAAAAGAAAACAAAATACAGTATCATAAGGTAAATAAATGCAAATAATGCATTCACTTTTTCAAGGTTAATTTTGTAAATAAGAAACCCCAAGAAGACATTTCATGCAAAATATCTAGAAAAATCTCAAGATTCT
The DNA here is from genome assembly GCF_987345545.1 of Pholcus phalangioides. Taxonomy (NCBI): domain Eukaryota; kingdom Metazoa; phylum Arthropoda; class Arachnida; order Araneae; family Pholcidae; genus Pholcus; species Pholcus phalangioides. The sequence goes on along the minus strand of NW_028301604.1, from coordinate 40,674,845 downwards.
TCACCCATACAAAGTTGTAATGCCTTATGTAGAGCCAAGTTCAAAGCTGATAATGAAAGTGGTTAAATTAAAGTGATATATCCGTATAATTTCTTTCATATTAACAAAACTTATGAACTTCATTTGAAATTATCCCTTTCAGACCAAGTACTAAGAAACTGAAGGGAAAGGCCCGTGACTAGGTTGAGGCAACTTGGGCGGTGCCCCGGGCAATGACCTCTACATCCTGGACAGGGCCTCTAGGCTGGGATCTTTGGCAGGCCCGCAAGCCAGACTTTTCACGGGCCCTTCTATAGTAAATTAGGCTGCCCACCTGCTGCCCTCTGGTGCCACGCGATAAGGGAGGGTGAAGATAATGGACGCTAGATGGCGCTGCGTATTATGTTTATACAAATACAACGCCACAACAGGCAAAATACCCAACGAGGTGGCTAAGAAAAAGGTGCCCATAAAAATATGGATGTCATATATTTCAAAAATACAGCAACCCAATTAAAAATGCAATTAATAAAAATTATAAACAATATATACACGTGATAAAATATTATACAATGCCCATAAAGAATACTTATGGTTGTCTTATTCTAAGTATGGATAGCTTCTCGATTTACCCCAACATGTTTATCGTATTTCTTTTTAAACGTGTCAATTGTCTTACAATTTACTACCTCCGGGGGTAAGCTATAACATTTATTAACAACCCTATTAGAGAAAAATTCCCTGCGACACCATAACCTTGCATTGTCCCTCACCAATCGACACTGGTGTCCCCTTGTAAAAGCAGTCAATTGACGGTGTACAAATAATTCATGGTCTATCCTATTCATCCCGTTGAAAATTTTGAACAGTTCGTTCATATCTCCCAGACACCTGCGTTCATCCAATGTAAACATATTGAAAAGATGAAGTCTCTTCATACCGCGTGCCAATAATGACACAAAATAATGTCTCCAAAACCTCACAGCATACTCCAGTCCAGGACAAACTAACCTTCGGAAAAGCGGAGGAATGACTTTAGGAGAACGCGAGGAGACCTTTTTGAAAATGAGACCAAGCATTCTATTCGCTTTTTTGACCACCGCTTAACAATGTTCAGAAAACCTAAGCCGCTCGTCAATGAGAATTCCCAAATCGGTGACCCTAGTTGCATCCGGGATAGTGACAACATTCAACTCGAAAGAAAACCGAGGGTTGTTCGAACCAAAATGAACGACCATGCACTTATCAACGCAAAACGTCATGCTCCATTCATTTGCCCATGCTGCAATCCTGTTTAAGTTGGTCTGAAGCAACTCTCTATCGCTTTGATTCCCGATTACCCCCATTAGCTCCACATCATCTGCGAATTCCCCTTCTTCCCCTTCCTGAACCCATGCTGATTATCCGACAATACATTATTCTCGTCTATCCATTCCACACACTGCCTTTTGATGATAATTTCCAAAATTTTCGAGAGGGAGGTCGTCAAACTCATTGGATGATAATTGGACACAGCTTCTCTACTACCCTTCTTAAATATTGGAACAACATTAGCACGATATCCTCAGCAATACTACTCCTGTATATCTGTGCGACTGGCCCCAACAATTCATTAGCACATTCCCAGAGGGCCCTGGGATAGATATCATCTGTTCTTGGTGCTTTGCTTGCACATACATTTTTTAGAAGATTTAGGACCTCCACTTGAATATCGTTGAGGATTTTCTTACCCTATGCAACACCCGTATATTGAATATCATTATCTCCATTAAAAACCGACGTGCAAAAGTCATTGAAAGCACCACACATGCCTACGAATAATCGTGAATCAGCCAATGAAGTCCTTTTAATTGACATTTCAAGTCATCAAAACGACTTCATTGGCTGATTCACTGAGTACAGCCGAGGGATGAAAACTTTAGGACAAATAGAGATCCACTAATGAATCACGGTGATGATGATGCTGAGTTGGGTGGAAGATGATACGGTTCAAAGTAATTATCTAGAATAATCAATAAAAACAAATATATGTTAAAAGTATTTCATAGCCCCTTTTGGTATTACTATCTTTTTGATTTTATTGTTTCTATAGCATCATCTTCCTCGCTGTTATTTTTCCCCGATGTTGACAAATGTGCAAGTCTTGCAGGTAAAAAGTAGAAGTTATTACTAAACGATGTAAGCTAACTTTTTTGCATAGTCTCAATAAACGATGAATGAGCATCCACCTTAGTAAGTGATTCTTGACTCTTCGTTGAAAGATCATTTTTAATTTTTTGTTACTTCATGAAATCATATAAATTCCGATAAAATATTTTGTCTTATCACACTATTTGACTGAGATCACTAAAACGTCGTGGGGTTTCTCTAAGATTAACAAATGCTTGCGAAAAAAATTACTATTTTGTATGAAAGCTAGAAAGTCTGCCTGCTGGTGGGCTGTTAAGAAAGAATGGAGTATAGTGATCAAGAGTTTTTATGCTAGTTCGACTTTTCTTTGCCCTTTTCTCGTACTAAGTGTGATATCTCAGTTTAGAGTAGATGGAAGAATTGCATTGGAGCTTTCTCCTCCTTTCACAATTTATAGTTTTTCCAACAAAAACTAACTATGTTATTGTAACCAGATCATTAGAGAGGATGTCATGGGAAAAAATAATAAAAGAGTTAGCGTAAAAGAAGAAATCAAGATAAAGTGATGAACACGAGTTCTGCATCATCGATGCTATAATAGGAAGTTAAAAAAAGTTATGATTTTGTAGGGAAAAAAATATTTAGTTGTCATAGATGCGCTATGCGTTATCAGCTGGGCACGAATGCCTACAGTTGCATGATAACATATTACATCTATTACGATTATGCCTTGACTTTGATTGACTTTCATGACATCGCTAAAATTCTAGTGGAAAACCATAACGTTGCGGAAAATTGTTTGATTAGTTATGAAAACTTGAAATACTCGATTGAAGAAAATTATTTAAAAAATTGAATAAATGAAAACTTGATTTGTAGAAAATACTTTGTAATTCATTGTGGTAGCTCTTTCATTTTACAGCTCGGAAACTTCTCTCAGTTAGGTAAAAGAACTCATATTTCAAGAGAAGTTACAGGATGGTAAAAACATGTCAGCATGAAAATTTTTCCAAACGGTAATTCAAGAACGACTCTTGTGTAGACCTGACGTCGTGAGCATGAAATTTAAAAAAAAAAGTAGAACATCTTAGGGGGGGATGTAACGTCAGAGTTGTGACAAATTTCACAAAAAAAAACGGATACAACCCCTCTTTGAAAAAATCCCATCACGGAGTGTTGTGACGTCATGGTATTACTAAAAACGATAATTTATATATATATATATACACTCATTGCCATAAAAATTTGCGCACCCAGAAGAAGTCGTCAAAATGAAACGAAATTTTACACATGTAAGTACTACGTTGATATAAGTAAGTGATTAGAAAATCCAAGAAAAGGGATCATTTATTGCAGAAAAAAGTACAGATGGACAGAAGTTTTAGTACTCTGTTGGACCCCCTCTAGCGCGAATGCACGATGCGATACGAGCGGGCATTGAGGCATTCAAGTTCCGTATGATGTCCTGAGACATCTCGTTCCACAGTTGCTGTAAATGCGCCTCTAGTTCGACCAACCTCGTAGGGTGTCGAACTTGCCGTCCCAAATGATCCCAGATATGCTCGATTGGTGACAAATCTGGGGATAGAGGAGGCCAGGGAAGGGTGGTAATGTGGCGGAGGCAGTCTTGTGACACCCTTGCTGTGTGTGGCCTAGCATTGTCTGGTTGAAAAATGGCTCCTGGGAGCCCTGCCATGTTATGGACGTACCGCTGGGCTGTCATTGTGCCATGGATCAATATTAGGGGTGACCGTGTATCGCAAGCAATGGCACCCCATACCGTGACACCAGCTGTGGGAGCGGTGTGTCGCTGTAAAGCGAAGGCAGGATTGAAGCGTTCACCACGGGGCCTCCACACACGAACACGATAGTCATCACTGCTCAAGTTGAATCTCGATTCGTCGCTGAAGACGACCTGGTTCCATTCCGTTGCAGTCCAATACCGTCGTGCTCGACACCACTCCAAACGGAGGCGTTGGTGGGTGGGTGTCATTGGGAGCACACATAATGGGTGCCGCGATACCAGATGTCCTTCAGCCAGGCGCCTTGCGATGGTTCGGGAAGACACAGGGGCCCGTAGTGAAGCTGCTGCCTGTGTCCGGATAGCGGCCAATGAGGCAGTTGGCTCTACGCGTGCGTTTCGGATGATGTGACGGTCTTCTCGACGACTGGTCTGTCGAGGGCGTCCTGAACCTGGTCGCCGTGTAAATGACGTCTCTTCTGTCCACTGGTACCAACACCTCCTCACAGTAAAATCAGAACGGCCTAGTTGACGAGCTACTCGCCGAGCTGACCACCCAGCTTCCATCATCCCGATGATTCTTCCCCTATCGAACTCTGACAACTGCTCATATGGTCTTCGACGGCGGCGTAACGGCATGTCTACCTCAGCATTTTCTTTGCAAACGATTAAATACACTCCAGCAAGCTCTGCTTACCTGTTTTATACTCCAAGGAGAACGAAGTTCAACGCCCTCTAGTGGCATTACGCAATGCGCAATCACGCTGCATTTCTAATCATTTGCATATCTGCCCGACATGTACCTTCAGGCCAACTTTCGTTTCGATCCCACAATTATTTCTTGGTGCGCAAATTTTTATGGCAATGAGTGTATATATTGCTATTCAAATGTTCTGTTGCGTAAGATTTAAAGTCTTGTTACATTCATTTTTACTAGCTGATTTATGAACGAGTCCCCTCTCGTGGAAAATCGCATTACTTGGGTGAAAGTCAGATATGAATATGGGGATAAAAAAAATTTCCAAACGATAATTTAGGAATTAATTTAAGACCTTTAAGGATAATTTAGGACCCTCTTTGAAAAAAAATCTTATCACTTGAGATAGAAAAAAAATTCCAAAACGATAATTTAATATATGACGATTCCTTTTAGAGTAACAACTTGGAACCTTAAAAATGTGACATAAAAAATTTAATTTAGGAACGACTTGCATCGCGTAGTGGTTAAAAAACGATAATTTTTTATTTTAAAATAATAGTTTTAAAATAACCGATAGTTTAAGAAAGATCCTTATAAAACCTATCACGGAGTGTTGTGACGTCATCGCTGAGACATGGGAAAACCTTTTAGGGTGACATAAAACAGTTTAATTTAGGAAAGGCCCCTTACCAACGATAATTTAAGAACGACCTCCCTTACAAAATGTGACAAAATTTTTTTTCAAAGGAATGACCTCTTCATTGGATTGTGACGTCACATGTTAGCTCGAATTTAAAAAAAATTACAAACGAAAATTTAAGAAAGATCCCTTACAAATGATAATTTAAGAAAGATCCCTTACAAACGATAATTTTGGAAAAAGTTCCTCATAAACATAATACGCAGCGCCATCTAGCGTCCCTTATCTTCTACCTCCCTTTATCGCATGGCAGCAAAGGACAGCATTCATTGTTCTCGTGGGCAGCCCTATTGTGCACCAGAACCGGCAATTTCCCCCTACTAGAATGAAAAAACAAAAAATAATGATAATTGTCCCGGGCCCCAGGGCTGGAGTCCTGCCTGCTCCCATCGTTGTGGGGGCCCATGCCCCGGTCCGGGCCCGCGAGCCGAATGGTGGAGCTTGTAACTCCTCCTTTTTCTGAGCATAACCATTTCAAGGCGACTCCATAAAAAGTCTGCCCCAAGAAAGCACGCTACGGCCCTGGGGAAAGGGTTGTTCTTCCCTTTGTAGATTTTTTTTTTAACCTAAGGGGGTCTATTACGCTCACGTCGTTATACAACGAGGTCGTTAGTGACGTCACGCCCTTAACGCAGATTCTCAACGACCATCGTTAAAAACTTGATTTTTCTCAGCAGCCGGCAAAACGAAAAACTCCTTGGTCCGAGAGTTGCGTTGGCTCCGAAAGGGATGGACCAATCAGATAATTTTTTCCGCTGCTGATAATCATCATCACTACCAACGAGTGTTGAAAAACACGTGCGTAATTATTGTATTTTTATTTATTTGTGCGTGTTGGTTGGCCCTAATTTTCTCGTAAGCTACATTTTTTTAAAATTTAGATTCTTTCTATTTTCGTCAAATATTTGAGAAAGGGGTAGGCTATGCACGCAAATGAAACTGGCACGGGGAAATTTTCTAAATCATTACTTTTAAAAAATGTTCTTTTGAAGTTCAATGAATTTTCAATGTTATGAATTTTCAAAACGACTATCAAAAATATAATCATATATTACCATGTTTTTAACACATTTATCTACCGTCTTGATATTAAGTCAAAATCAAGAACAAGTAACCTTTTATTTACATCATTAATTAGACAATCGGTTTCTTCACTTCACACATGAAAATAAAGTGCCACCAAATTTACACTGTTGTTGACATGTTTTTTATACTCCAATCAGAAAATGCACTCAAGGATTAGAAAAAATTTATTTGTTGATTAATAAAATTTACTTTGATTTTTTATAGTGTACTTAGTGCGCAGAGTATAGTGTGTGTGTGTGTGTGTGTAATGGTGTTTACTGCATTACGCTTCTGTGTACTGCACAGAAAGTAGCAATACTTCATTGATATTACAAAATATCGATGTTATTAAACGAATTAAGGGGAAAATCTGGAGACGTTTAAAAATATATTGACGTCGATTTTGAACGAGATCTAAAAAAATATTTTAGCGAATTCAAAATACCTTGAAAACATATCGCGATAGAGAGATTTACCAGTTAAATAATATTCTTATATTGAGATGAGTTTAAGATTAGAATAAAGGCATTTCTATGCAATATTTGAAAAAAAAAAACAAAAAAACATTATAGAGTGATTTATCTTTGTACCGAGTAGCCTACAATAATTTATAACGATTTATCACTATGAATAATTTTTTCCAATCAGTATGTGTACAGATAACATTTTAAACGATAATGATGTCTTTGAATCATGCTACTAAATTAAATAACGTAATTCAGAGAATTATTATTCATTATAATGAACAACTTGATAAATTAATAATGAATGAATAATTTCCAATTCTAACTAATTTGTCTCCGTTGCTCTCACCATCGAAAAATGTACGCGCGAGCGGCCATGTTTATTTCCGTAACGCGAACATAACGAGTGGTCTCCGGTTCTCGTTAGTTAACGTTTCACGTAGCGATGATTATAACGAAAATCGCTAGTAACGATGTGAGAAAAATCAACCTTTAGCGATGGTGACGTAAATCTATCCCACAATGCACCGCAAACCCCAAACACGTTTGAAACGCTGGCATAACGACATCAGCGTAATAGACCCCCAGGGCTTTAATCTCGACGATAACGCTCAATTCCTGAAGTTTGGGCTGAACATCCGAGGTTAAAAAAAGAATATCTAAAATGAAAAAAAGAAACCCCCGCATGTTTGTGCATACGGGGTCTAAAAGAATTATGTATAATCACGGGTAAAAGTTATAAATGTTGCGAAATTTATCAAACTTACAGAGACGATTGGTGTCTTACCGTAACATACATTTAATTCTATATTTCATCAGCCTCATTTCAAATACAGCGTGATTCAGAAAAGATGGAAAAAACGTAAAGAGGTGGTAGTACACACAAAAACAACAAAAAACAAAAAATAAAATATTTTTTGTTTTTGTGAGTACCACCACATTTTAAAGTTTTTCCCTTTTCTGAATCACCCTGTATACAAAGATGGGTCTGGGTCTTGATCCCGACAAGTCACAATCTCGACAGACGAAATACCGACAAGTCAAAATCTCGACAAGGTCGAATTAAAAAATTTAATTTCGCCGAGTAAGCCGCACTTTGCGCTTTCTGTCGGGATTTGCATTTCTCGCGGCGAGATGCGCCGGGGCGCCGAAAAGCATAAAAAAAATTGCGATCGAATATTTTTTATTTTTTTATTTAAACGAACCAACAACAAATTACAAGATACAAATATACAATATACAAATATAATAATACAAACATAATAATAATAATACAAACATAATAATAATAATAACAATATATAATACAATATACAAATATATAATATAATATACAAATACACTGAAGAGCCAAAAAAACTGGCATACCTGCCTAATATCGTGGAGGGCCCCCGCGAGCCCGCAGAAGTGCCGCAACACGACGTGGCATGGACTCGGCTAATGTCTGAAGTAGTGCTGGAGGTAATTGACACTATGAATCCTGCAGGGCTGTCCGTAAATCTGTAGGAGTAAGAGGGGGTGGAGATCTCTTCTGAACAGCACGTTGCAAGGCATCCCAGATATGTTAAATAATGTTCATTTCTGGGGATTCGTGTGGCCAGCGGAAGTGTCTAAAGTCAGAAGAGTGTTCCTGGAGCCACTTTGTAGCAATTCTGGATGTGTAGGGTGTCGCATTGTCCTGCTGAAATTGTCCAAGTCCGTCGAAATGCACAATGGACATGAATGGGTGCAGGTGATCAGACAGGATGCGATGCTTACGTACGTGTCAGAGTCGTATCTAGACGTATCAGGGGTCCCATATCACGCCAACTGCACACGCCCCATACCATCACAGAGCCTCCATCAGCTTGAACAGTCCTCTGTAGACATGTAGAGTCCATGGATTCATGAGGTTGTCTCCGTACACGTCCATCAGCTCGAAGCAATTGGAACCGAGACTCGTCAGACCAGGCAACGTGTTTCAAGTCCTCAACAGTCCAATGTCGGCGTTGTCGGGCCCAGGCGAGGCGTAAAGCTTTGTGTCGTGCAGTCATCAAGGGTACACTTCGGCTTCGAAAGCCCATATCGATGATCTTTCGTTGAATGGTTAGCACGCTGACACTTCTTGATGGCCCAGTATTGAAATCTGCAGCAATTTGCGGAAGGGTTGCTGTCACGTTTAATGATTCTCGTCAGTCGTCGTCGGTCCCGTTCTTGCATGATCTTTTTCCGGCCGCAGCGATGTCGTAGATTTAATTTTTTACCGGATTCGCGATATTCACGGTGCACTCGTGAAATGGTCGTACGTGAAAAATCCAAATTTCATCGCTATCTCGGAGATGCTATGTCCCATCTCTCGTGCGCCGACTATAACACCACGTTCAAACTCACTTAAATCTCGATAACCTGCCATTGTAGCAGCAGTAACCGATCTAACAACTGTGCCAGACACTTGTTGTGTTATATAGGTGTTGCCGACCGCAGCACCGTACTCTGATTGGTTCCATATCTCTTTATTTGCATACGCATTTGCATACTTCAGACATTAGTTGGGCCCATGCCATGTCGTGTTGCGGCACTTCTGCGGGCTCGCGGGGGCCCTACACGATATTAGGCAGGTCACCAGTTTTTTTGGCTCTTCATTGTATATCATTTAGGCTATAAGAACATAGTGGGAGCGGCGAGCAAAGCTACGAATGAGAGAGAAGAGAAGCGAGATGAGAGAATATATAGCTGTGTGAGGTGAGCAAAGAACACAGCACACATAGTGGGGGGCGTTTACTATAGCAGAGAATATCGAATAGAAACTTGCATTCGGCGTGGTATTTTTAATTAAAAATGCCTAAAATTTTCATAATTATAAAAACCATTGCTCAGACAACAGTTTAGAAATAATAGTGTGTGAATATCGCTACACTAAGGAAATATTCCTCATATTTTGGTCGCTTTCCTCCTTACATCTTTTCCCGCGGCACTGGAGTGCGATCACTTCCCGAAAAATCAATATTTTCTACTAAATTTATGAGTAAAAAATTGAGAAAATTTTTTAGTTTATCAAAATCTCCTACCGTTTAAATTTGTATTATTAGGCGGCAGGGTAGAAGTGGAAACCCCCCCCCCTCCTGTTCGAATAGCTTTATTTGTATAAATATTTATTGATTTAATTTTTTTTTACATAAGAAACGTAATTATTGACACAAAAATTCAGCATAAAAACATTCGGTAAGCTTCTCCACTATGAAAATATTTACGGTACACAGAAAATAAATAAAACTTGCCAATTTTTCCCCAGAAAACGTACATGATTTTTAATTCAGACTAGTCAAATGCATTTTCCCACACACGGTGAACGATAAATTAGCTATAAGCTAATAAAAATTAGCTAATAAATTAGCTTCAAAATATAAATATTATAAACTCAAAATATAAATATTATAAACTCAAAATATAAATATTATAAACTCAAAATATAAATATTATAAACTCAAAATATAAATATTATAAACTCAAAATATAAATATTATAAACTCAAAATATAAATATTATAAACTCAAAATATAAATCATTTTCGGTTTTGTTAAGCACGTGAGCACGAAAAAAGTTTGACGGGAAATGTATGAAAATTATTCGGTACTTGCTATTTCCATTTGATCGTCCACACCATTTTGAAGTACGTCGAAAACTTAACATCAACGATTCTGGTGACATTTTTGATCTCATTACCGCTTTTTAAGAGCGAAACAAGCCCTTCGACGACCATCTTGAAGCTACACACAAGCGAGCAGAGCAGCGAAAACAAAATATCTTGAATGCGCTGCTATTATCGCTTGTCGTGGAGTTCCCGCTCTGCTGCGGTGCGCGCCACTATACGCAAGTGTATTGGAATCAGTGTGATTGTGATTTCGCTGCTCGAAGATCTTCTCTCCTCGTTGCTTTGCTCTCCGTTTCACTATGTGTTCAGCCTTAGCAGTCTGAACATTGAATCTTCGCAATTGCTTTACACAAACTAGATTTGTACACTTTCTGCACAACATCAATGTTTTGTTTTTTAAATTTGTTTACGTAGCACTGTTAGCGTTTCCCTAGTTTCTCTGATTATCGTCAGACAAACCTGGAGGGGAGGAGAGCGCATCTACCCACGACGAAAGGTGATCGGAGTTCATCTGCTAATTATAAAATGCAGTTCCTTCGAGAAATGTTTCTCTTTTTAACTTTTTCGTAGCAAATCCATGCATTGATTGCGCTTAGATCAAGGTAAAACTCCACACATTCTGGATTTTTTTTTTCATTGTCTAAATTTCAACTGAGGGATGAAAGGAGCTCAAAACTAAGATTAGTTTTCCCTTGATACACAGTCATTGCAATAAAATCTATTTTTAGGTATCTTATAACTGAGCATTTGCGTTTATGACCCACATTAGGGATTTCTCGTCGGGATTTATTCATGGTTCCCACGAGACTAGTACCAACAATTTTTAATTTTTCCGCAAGCTTCACGCAAGTGTAAAAACTACCGGTTATAATATTCCTGATTTTCTTTAGGTATGGCTGTGCAATCTTCATTAAAACGTGTTCTGGAGGAGGTACATCATTGGGACGTAATTCATCCTTTACAAAATATACCGTTGTATACATATTAAGAATCAACATCAACAATCTAGAACTTGATTCCAAATTTGTCGGGCTTACTAGTCATATATTGAAGGAATCTACATCTTCTCTTAATGGGAAAAAGCTATTCATCTACCATTAGGACCTGGAATGTAGTATGACTTACATAAATTCATTCCATAGTTCCGAAACTAAAGTAAATTTATCCGACTGTAATCGATTTACTCCAATAAATTTTATATCAGACTCTTAAGATATTTCATAATTCCACTGAATCTATTTCTACCCATGGTCTTAGTGAAAATTGCTGGCAGCCATGTTTTGGACCACAGATCATCAACAGAAGATGATTTTGATCCAAGAGCTCCTCTGAGGTAAATAAAAGGGATAAAAAAAGGCATCTAGTTCTCTCTCTCTCTCTCTTCATGAGAAAGGCTCCAATCATCCGTTTCTAGCATTCTTTTAGCCTCACACACTGCGCACGCGTGGATAGCTTTCAACATTTGCTCATTGAGGAAGAGTCTCCAAGCGATAACGCAGCTGTCATTTTGTATTTCGCTTTCAGCGTAATAAAATGGACATGGTGAATCCTTCAAAACGTTCTGTTTCTGACGCCAACCAGTTGAAGCATAAAAAATATCTTCAGCAGACCACTCAGTTTGACTATGTTTCCCCAAAAGCTGATTGCCAGGTTGAAAGTGTTCAGAATCATTGGGGATATAGTCATGTCATTTATGAACTCGACGTCCACGAGATTGACCTCTTCTACCTTTCCTAATCGTGCATGTTGCTAAGTGGCTGTTTTCATCAGCAGAATTCAGAATATCATCTAAAGAAAAAAATTTACTCAAAAATCGGGTGGAAAACAAGAGAGAGAGAGAAGAAATGCTCAGTCACCCACAGGAAAAAAAAACATCGAAGACAAAACAATTTTCACACTTATTTTCAACAATTTTCATATAAAAATTGTTTTTTTTTTTAATCCGGGAGGGTTGCTCTTGAACCCTTGCCACTGAAACTAATACCCATGGGACTGTGCAAAATAGAATAGCAAGAAAGAATTAAAAAAAGAATAATGATCTAGAAATGCTTCCAATGAAAAGCATAATCAAAAAAGAGGGAATTCCCTCAACTAAAAAGATTTGGGGTGAATCCAGTGCAATGCATGTCCAAACATATTATTTAGTCATCACAGCTAGTTCGATTGGATATTTCGTCCGAAGAGTCGCTTTGATTTTGCATAATAAATTCGTCTTCGTTGTTTTCTGCATTTGGCTCTTCAGTATCTTCCTCTACATCAGAGATGTCTTCGGATATATTAGTTTTTTATATGTTTCAAGGATTTGTTGGCATTCGATTTCCCGACAATTGGCCATGATTTTCTACTCGCTTCTACACCGAGATTGAAGCTCACAAAAATGTTCGCATTGTAAATGAGTTGAACGAAGAGGCGTGGGGTTCCCATGTAAAACACAGCGATTAGCGCAGAAGAACTGTTGTACCACCGGCAACCATGTTATTACTTTTTATACAATTTTACTGTCTACAGAAAGGCACCCCCGCATGGTCTCTCCAGCTGGACATTCTTGTGGGCGTACTGAAAATGCACACAAAATACTGTCCCGCGATGTAATGCACGTTTTTTTTAATTGTATATAATCGTAAGCTGTGACAGTGGCATAAACATTTCCCAACCTGGGGATGACAATATTGAAGGAGATCCTCTGCATGGCGCCCACAAGGGCGGGGTTGACAGGACCCAGATGATTCTCATCATGTTTTGTTTTTTTTTCGCTATAAATGCACTGTATAGGGGCCCGTGAAAGTCTGGGTAGGGGGTCCGCAAAACATACTAGCCTATGGGCCCTGCTCCAGGATGTGGGAGCCATGGTCCCCTGAAGCACAAATTAGAAATAGATTTTATCAGTGAGTTTACCCCCTTCCCTCATTTACACTCCCCTTTTGAGATGGACGAGAGAGCATACAAAATATCCCATAGCGTTGTGCCGTTATAAAATCTTCGAATTTCACAGAGGTGGGGGCAGCAAAATCATGTTGCTCTTTCGCACACAAAATTCCTAGTTAAGGCCCTGATGCGCTGAGGATTACATAAACATAGACGATAATATACAAACTCAACCTGACACGACACACAATGACACCCTGATCGAAAATTTTTGAGGAAGTTAAAAAGAACGTAAATGTGTGTTATTTTAAAAGGCAAACAGTGTAGGTCGGAGATTCTGCTAAAACTTAAATACATTTAGTAATTATAGACTAATTATTCATTTACATTCAGTTATTTTGTATATGATTAACTGTATCTTCTCTCTATTTTTAAATTATTTAATTTATTTTTATCTGTTATTTCAATAACCTGATCGTTACATAATTTTGCACATTATATCAATTGAACCTTTATTAAGCGGAAACTTGTGCTCAACGGAAAAAAATCCCTTACGATTCCGTTGAAGACAGGTTTTACTGTGTTTGCAAAAAGTAATAAAAAATACACTGCTGGCCACACAAATTGCAACACCAAGAAAGACAAGAGATATCGCAACAATATTTATTTTATAGATAACATGTTGACCAAGCATCAAATGATTAAATTTATAGACGTCTGTGAAGTGTGGTTCCTGCCAAAATCAGTAGCCAGAGTAGCCGCCATTGTTGGAGATCACCGCTGCCACACGCCTCGGCATTGATTCAAAGAGACTTTGGATGTGTTCTTGGGGTACAGCAGACCAAGCAGCTTCCACGCGTTGCCAAAGTTGATCTGGTGTGGCAGCTGGGGATGTAATCTGGGTCAATCGTTGAGCAACCATGGACCACATGTTTTCTATCGGCGAAAGATCCGGAGAGCGAGCTGGCCAGGGAAGCAATTCAATCTGGCGATTGACGAAGAACCTTTGGACAATGCGTGCCACGTGTGGTCGCGCATTATCCTGTTGAAATATGGCTGTGGGCAAGCCCTGAAGGTAAGGAAGGACAACTGGCTCCAACACCTCGGAGATGTAGCGCTGGCTTTTTAAAGTACCGGCAATGCGTACTAGAGGAGTGCGAGAGTGATATCCAATACCGCCCCATACCATAATACCCGGTGCAGGACCAGTGTGGCGGTGCATAACGCAGCTGTTCAGCATCCTCTCTACACGGTGTCTCCAGACTCGAATCCGACCATCGTGGTGTTGCAGACAGAATCGTGACGCGTCAGTAAAGACAATTTCATCCCAATGTGCCGTCCACATCCTTCTTTCATCGCACCATTGGCGGCGGAGACGTCTGTGGTTCTGCGTCAAGGGTAGACGAAGCAATGGACGTCTTGCGGACAGACCACTCTGCTGTAAACGGCGTCGAATGGTACGCGCAGACACTGGATGATGCGGTACAGACTGAATGTGCTGTGCTATGGTTCGTGATGTGGCTGAGCGATCTGTCACTGCCATACGCACAATACGCCTGTCATCACGTGAAGTGGTGCACTGAGGTGGATGCGATCGAACACGTCGGTCCGTCGTACCCTCCTGCATCCAACGATCACATATCCGCATTACAGTTGTTTGGTTTCGTCCAACACGACTACCGATTTCCCTGAAAGATAATCCACAATCTCGGTAGGCCACTATCCTTCCTCTGTCGAACTCGGATACTTGATCAAAAGATGATCGCTGTTTTCTACGAGGCATAATTGATCGTTTTTTTGAAAAAACCACAAGAAAAACACAATTGCCGTACTTCAAATCGTCGAAATCTCCAAGCCTTAAATAGCGCTTTGAAGTGGCGCCACAGGCGCGCGTGATGTGCGTCTGCGCTGAAATTCTAATCATTTGCATATCTTACCTCCGCTAATGCATGTTGTAAATTTCATATTATTTGCATGCTTCCTTCAGGGTGTTGCATTTACGGTGGCCAGCAGTGTATATTGAACTCTGTCCTAGAATTGCACTGTTTGTAAAAATAAATTTTACCTTTATATGAAAAGAAATTTCAACTGTCTAATCCTGGGGGTATACCACCTTCTGATTCTTAATAAGAATCCGATTCTTAACTATGGATTTGATATTTAGTTAAGAATCGAGATTCAACGTTGCTACCACATTCTTAACTAATAATCGTTTTCCTTCCGTAGTTGAGAATTGAGTTAAGAATCGCGTGACCCCACTTCTTAGCTCGATTCTTAGAAGGCAATTTTTTCTTCCATATGCGAGATAACTTAAATTCTTTCTTTAATAGAAGTTTTTTTTTGGTTCGTATTTACGATCATATTTTAAAAAATTAAAAAGTATTTAACACATGCACTTTTATTGCCGAATAAGGAATTCGTCCAACTTTTGAAGTTATCGAAAGGTTATGTGGGAGAGTGCAAAACAGTGTTGGAGTCTATATCAAGGTTTTCCAACGTGAAAGCTCGCGCGGAACCCTTGATGATTATGAGACTACTACGCGGAACCCTTAACAAATTTTGAAAATTTCTTCAATGTACAAGGTTGTTTCAAAAATCCGTATTCATTCTTCGGAACAAGAATCCTCACTTGTAGTAGATAAAAGTGTCAGAAAATATATTTGCGAGTTACACAAAGTGTGACAATAACTTAAATCGTGAATTAGTTATTTTAACATGCGTGAGATGCAGGGATGGCTCGAGCTCACCTGCCACCCGGGTGCGAAGCCTCATATGCCGATCCTAAAGGTGACCCTGGTGGGAGGCTGGCAGAGCTTCAGTCAAGGGGACCTCTAGATAAACCTGCTTTTTTTTTTCAGAAGAAAGCCGCACGCCATTGTTAACTGTGCAAACGTCCCACTTTTGGAACAGATTTTTCTGCTTTTTTATCCAGAATTATTTTACCGTTCCTAATGCTGCCATATAACAGGTAGTTTAATCCTTAAAACAGCACTTAATTTAGGGAGCCATCGTCACTTACACTCATGTCCATAAATTAAGGATAATGCCAGCTCCGGCAAATAATGGTTCAGAAACAAAACAAACGTTACTTATTCATAAAGCCCATTTTTTAAACAAAAGATAAAGAAAAAAAACGATGGTGTATGTATGATACCATTCATAAAAACTACGATTTTTGCTCCCTGGAACAATTGTAAAAAATATCTCCTTTACAAAAACTTACTATTACATGGTTGGTATGATGGTTAATACATTGTATGTTTCCCATGCGATGAAATACTGTCCGTACAACGCCTAGTGTGACGTCCATCGAATCCTACTCCTTGAACTTATGTGGCCTGCCCCGGCAGGTGCAGTCGAAACATCTGCCGGTTGGAAACACCTGCTCCTGTAGAGGTAGTACGCCGTCGTCTAACGAGAGATAAGAACAGAGACAGAGAGAGACGAACCGAGATAGTGAATGGATGTGCGACCAACGTGATCGACACTAAAGTATTTTAACTAAAATGTAGAATGTACATATATTGTTATTTAAAATTAAAAATCATTTAATCAAGATCACTCCACTCAGCAAGCAATGCTCTCCGAAGTTCCGGTACACATGTAGGAGGTGGTTGACGGGCTGCAACTCGTCGGCCAAGCATGTCCCACACATGCTCTATCGGATTCAAGTCAGGTGAGAATGCTGGCCATTCCATACGGGTTATATTCTCAGATTCAAGGCATTCGTTTACGATGTTTGCTCGGTGAGGACGGGCGTTGTCAACCATAAACACACATTCTGCGCCCATGGCACCCCTAAACAAACGTACATGTTGTTCCAGAATGATGTCCCGATAAATTTGGGCTTTCATGGTTCCGGTTTGAACATGCAGATCTGTTCTGGAACCCAGTATAATTCCACTCCAAACGAGCAATGCTGCACCACCGTAACGGTGTCGTTTAATGATGTTGTCTTGGTGGTAACGGGTACCTGGCGTTCTCCATGTGAAAGTCCGACGTGAATCAGACTGCAAACTAAACCTGGACTCGTCGGAAAACATCACACAAGCCCACTGTGACGATGTCCACATTGCATGTTCTCTACTCCAGACTAATCGCTGCCGGCAGTGAGTTGCCGTGAGCGGAACACATCTGACAGGCCTGCGAGCATATAGAGCAATATCTCCCAAACGTCTGTACACGGTTTGCCTTGAAACTGTGGTACCCGTGGCTGCAGATAGCTGACGAGACAGGTCGGATGCTGTGCTCCGTCTGCTTCTTTTGGCAGTTACTGCCAAATACCGGTATTCATTCGGCGTTGTAACTCGGGGGCGACCTGTACTGTAACGTCTACTGACATTTCCGTTATCTTGGAATCGTTGCCATAGCCTAGAGATGACACTTTGGGCAATTCCAAGTTCCTCGGATACTTCCATCTGAGTACGCCCACATTCCAGGCGGCCGATAATTCTACCACGTAAAAAATCATCCACATGCGTCCTCTGTGTCATAACTATTTGCTTATGGCACTGAGTGCCTTACAGCTCTTGTGAACAATTTTACTTCTTTGCCACATTTTCCTTATATACCCCCCTCTTACACTCTCGTCATTGTGACGTACTATCGGCATCATCTGGTGGCTTCCTGAAATTTGCATATCATTCTTGCAGATGTGTGTGATAATTCTACTGGTGAAATTTTTACTTTAGATTTCGATTTCCGTGCGATTCTGAATTATCCTTAATTTATGGACATGAGTGTATCACGTAAAGAGGATGTATAATGAGATTATTTTTATTAAAAAATTTATTTTTCAAGGGCATTTCTGGTTCTCCAGAGACCGGGTAAGTGAGAAGCCAAATTTTTTCTTCACTACCGGATCATTCCGGAAAAAATACTGGGTGAGGGAGCCAAAATGCATACTTGCTCCTTTTCATAGAATACAGGCGCGGCTCTTGGGCCATGCGACCCATTGCGGCCGCACGGGGTGCCACGTCCATGGTGAATGCGTGAAAAGTTTCATTGGTCAAAGAAAATCACTTTTGTCCGTTCTGGAGAGACGCTAAATTTGAGATGAAAGAACAAAATAATTTTTTTGTTAGGAATTGTTGTGATAAATTATGAGGGAGAGAGGTGTGATCCACAAGGATAGAGCTGACATTTTTGAAAATTTTGAAGATACCCTTACAACCTGCCGCCCGGGTGCACCTTACCCTTTGCACCATCGCTTAAGCCACCCCTGTTGAACTGTCTTTTCCTTATTCAGAAAAGCGATAAGAATCTAAGAATCTGACACATCATGAAGCTCAATTGCGATCTTAAAAGGAAGAGAGACGAGGAGGGGGAAAAATGCAAAGAAACTATTCAAAAGTTCAGCATCCTTGGAGGAAGACCCTAATAAAATCCGTATGTAGATTTTGGGTTTCGGGAATACCAATTCCCAGAAAGTCTTCTTGACTCGGTTGTTGTATGAAGGACTTATGTGTGAGAATAGGAAGGAAGAAAGAAAGAAAAAATGGAGCTAACACATGAATATTGTTTGTCTCTCCTGCTGGCCAAATTATCCCAATTTTTTTAGAGTTCACGTCCTCAACAATTGTTTCAGGCGAAACCGTAACAAGAAAAATTGCAGATAAATTATATTGAATGTACTATACTGTACCGTATTTTTATAGGGCTGTGATTCCTAATCTGTTTGTTGCAGCACTTTCTGGGTGCCGCGAACAGGGCCGTAAATAAGAGTGTAGATTATTGCTGTCCGGTGGGGGGGGGGGGGAATGAAACAAATGTAGTTTTACATCACCTCCACAGTGTAAAAGTCGATGACTTTGAAAGATAGTTTTTGTTTCCCAGGAAAATTGCCGGCCTCTCAAAATTGCTGCCCAGGGCCAAGAGATTTTGTGAAAACATCACAGCGTTTTACACGCCGCACGTTTTTTTTCTGCAACAAACCGCTTTTCCGAGTCCGACGTTATTTCATCATCAGTCAGACCTCGGTATAACGTCACACCTGAGTACCGAATAAATATGACTTTATTAACGGGGTAATTTAATAACGAGTAAATGTTTTGCCAGTTAAGCTAGCAGGATTTTAAGATACTGACATTATAGGAGTGTTGACGTTAAGAGTAGTCGAAGTTATACCGAGGTCTTACTGTATATCAATGCTTTCCAGAGGATGAGCCACATGGCTCTCCCAGGAAGGAAGGTCCCACAGTGCTCCTGGCTGGAGTCTCGGGAGGAATTTTTTTACCATATAAAATTCACAACAGATGGGGAGGGGGGATTGGGAAATCCTGCCACAAAACATCTCAATCCAGAAGCCTTGTTCGATGACGTGGGAGCCCCATTGCTGAGAGATACTTTGCAGATAAATTATACTGAATGTACTATACTGTACTGTATTTTTATAAGGCTGTGATTCCCAGCACTGTGATACTGCAGCACTTTCTGGGTGCCGCGGACAGGCCCGTAACTAAGAGTGTAGATCAGTGTTTCTCAACCTGGGGACATATGGCTCCCTTGCGGTCCTGGGGTATTTTAAGGGGGCCACAAGTGAAAATCAGATGAACGGGGGGGAGTCATGACAAGTGGTGAAGGGGAGCCCCCGCAGAGAGATATGAAGGAATAAAGTTTTCAAGTGAAATATGTTGGTAAAAAAGTGTGACTAAACTTTCAGAATCCAGCAGCTGTCCATGAAACAGGAGCCATCTAAATCTATGTGAGCATGGCTTGGGTGTGCCCATGGAGGTCCTTCATGGTCACATATGGTACTATAATTTTTGAGTAAATATTTCCTTCCTTAAGCTGTTTTGATTACGTAAAAGGGCACCCCAGAATTTTGCCCGGGGAACCATGATAGTGAGACGGCCATGCATGAAACCCCCAAAAGCAGGAAGTTCACTGAGCTCCAGCCCATGGTAAGGTGCAGACCCATAATGATGTGTTGGTAGGGGCGATTTATTGTGTAGGTTCGTTAGATGATCCGCATTTCGCACATATACCTATTATTCCTATATAATTTATCCCGTAAGAAAGGTGGCAATCTCCCCCCCCCCCCACACTTTGATCTTATGTATAAAATTTTTGTTCATTATAAATTTAGTTTGGATTAAACTAAATTCAGAGTAAGTAGAAAGTGTTTTGCTCCTTTGTGAGGGGGCCTAGGTAAGACGAGGGGGGGGGGGCACGAGAAGAAAATGTGGTTCAAAGTGGGCCATAAGCTATAAAAGGTTGAGGACAACTGGTGTAGATTAGTGCTGTTGAGTGTGGGAGGGGGGGGGGCTGAAACAAATGTAGTTTTACATCACCTCCACAGTGTAAAAATCGATGACTTTGAACGATAGTTTTGTTTCCCTAAAATTTGTCGTGCTCTCAAAATTGCTGCCAGGGCCAAAAGTTTTTGTGGAAACATCACAGCGTTTTACACGCCGCACGTTATTTTTCTTCAATGACTGATGAAATACTGATATTCAAATGAAACTTAATTTTCTTTCAAATTAATTTCTCTGGACCAACGAAGCCATTTGAGGGCCCTCCCAATAAATTTTGTGAGGGGGCTGTGAGCCCCCTTCCAATAATTTCTGAAAAAGAACGCAATGCACCCTCCCTCCCTCTCTCCTGCGTACGCGCTTGAGTCTCGAATATACGAGACGCCCAGCAACTTTCAGTCCCCCCCGAATGTTTTAGGGGCTGACAGTGCTCCATCCGGGGAGCCCGGGTTGATTCTTGTCATTTTTTGATTTTTCACGTGGTAAATTTGCTATGTAGGGGCCCGCCAAAAATTCCAGCTTAGGCGCTCTACTACAGGATGTGAGAGTCATGCCACGGCGTATTGCAATTAAGCTCTTTACGGGGGCAATACATCCAAATGAATTTCATTTATCAATTAATCAATTAAATTATTTTTGCGGTGAATAAATGCTCAAAAGCGCATTTTTTTGGTATTTCTAACAACGCCGATTCAGAAAAGATGCCAACAGCAACAGAAATGTCAGGGCATGTGATGATAATGTTTGCCTATCGATATAACCGCGCGCGATAATCCCTCTATAACGATATTTTTTCTTTGTCCGCAATCGTTATATCGAGGTTTCACTGCATTTCATTTAGCTATTGTTTATTTGTCTCAGTGTTATTAGTCATACAGTATTTTGTCACAAACGGCCCGGACTCTCGAACTCGATAAGTAAAATATAGCTCTCGGAATGTACTTGTTTCGGTTTCAATCATTTGTTGGCCTATTTTTTAACCTTTCTTTTCCTCCTGCATCGTCTGGAAGCCTCCTTCCCCAGGGTCACATTCAAACAAAAGAAGAAGAGAGGCTTCTGAGTTTTCCGAGAGCGGGATAGAGAGACTGTGTCAAACGAGAGCTTGCTTGGGGACGCTGGGTAAGATAATTAAAGTTAAAGATAATAAAAGTCTTTGTTTTGGACATAAACCGAAAGGACCAAAGCACCTCCACCCCATATCGTCTCCAGATGCCATGCAGACATGCATGCCTTCCGGCAGCTACGATTGGCTCCGAGGGAGAATGATAATTGGAGATGGAATGTCATTGTTGACCGTGAGAAACATACTACAAATTGTTACAAAAAAAGAAAGCCAAGGACAAGTCAAGTGCGATTTTAAAAACAGTTTTAAAATAAAATTTCGAGTAGATTTTTTTACCAAACTTTTTTGTCGCGAATTTTGGGCCCGAACTGAGCCGGTCCTTCAAAATTATTGGAGGGGCGTGGACCCATGTGCCGGATACAAGTTTACGCCTATGGTGAAAGGGTGGATCAAGTTGGGTCCCGGTAGGTATATATACAAAATTTGGCGACGATAGATGTAAAAGTGTAGATTTGTATAGAGAACACACGCACACAGTCAATTTTATATGCATAGATGTAAAAAATCATTTATTGATTGGCATTTGAGGGAAACTTTACCACTGATTTTAACATAAAATAAACATTCAGCTTTTAATATTGTAAATTAACTGCATCAATTATGTTGCTTGAATAAATGAATTTTTATTTAGTTTTGTCATTCTTTTAGCAAAATACCTTTATAATTACACATATATTGGAAACAACTGAAGAAACATCGTGATATATTAAATTATATTATATTCAAGATTTTTTTGTATAACACTAAATATTTCTTCATGTGAAGCATACAAATAATTAAAAAATTATGGAAGATAACCCAAGTAAAAAATTATTTGATCAAGAATAAATGAAAAATTCTAATTTTTTCACTCGTGTGAATATCACTCATACCTGTGAACAAAATGCATGTCTTCAAGGTATTTGCAACCTTTAGCAACATCTACACATATCCCCAAAAGATCGTGTAAGGTCAAAGTGCCACCTTCGAACTGGAAGAAAAAAAATAGTCATTAACGCACACAAGCAAAAACGTGATGAACTGCAGATATTGTAATCGGTTCCATTATTTAGTCTGAAACAACTGTTTAAAATAAATATATTTTAAGAACAAATTCTGAAACTACCAGGAATTGAAATAATTCGTAAAGAAAACAAAACGGTATTGCAGAACTAAGAAAGTTCATTTATAATAATGATAGGACAAACAATTTGAATCATCTCGTATACAGGACTATCTTTGCGACTGTTGACTCAAGAAGTATACTTGAAGTAAAGACCCGTTTAAACACAAGTCATATACTTCAATAGTCAACTAAATTTTAAATCGTTAAGTACTTTAAAACATATGCAGACCTTAAGGACCGTTTACACGACGCAAAGTACGGTATTTGAACTGAAAACCTTGTCAAAAGTCGATTTTTTCAAAATGGGCCCCAAGCGTGAAAAAAATATTTATTCGTATAGCTGAATAGACAGTATTTTTTTCGGCAATCTTGGTTTCCTCTTATCCGTTGGAGTTTTGCCGCACAGAAGCATGTTTTGGCTAGTTTTGTAAGTCTGAAATCGGTGATTAGAAAATTGCACGTGCCTGTTTACGTAAATACTAGCCCTTTTTCCGAATTTTAAAGACAAAGCATCCGGGTTTTCATGGTTGAGAGACATTGAGTAGATATGTGCGAATACTTATATGTGTTTGTTATATTGATATAACATTCTTTTTAATTGATCTCTGAATTTTGAATGTGATGATGTAACTTCTAAAATTTTGAACATGGCTTTTTCTGAAACAAGAAGCATTTTGTTATAACTTCGGCCTGTTTTCGGAAAAATTCCTTAGGTCAACTTAAAGAGGGCATATATGGTAGCTTCCATAAACGGAATAATTCGTTGTGCCCTTTTTAAAACAAAAAAATAAAATAAATTAGAAGAAACTACGGTCAAAAATTCAATAATCAAATTTTAAAACAATTTTTACTTCATTTTCTACAGGTTAAGCCGAAGTCAAATTGATTTGATATTGACTTTATAATATCATTCAATATCATAAACATAAATATTTTAATAACATCGTGCATTATTTTCGACATTTGCCACTTAATTTGGCTATTTTTCAGAATGGAGAAAGTAAAAATCATGATCTCCACAAACGTACCGCAGCAATGAAAAATAATGATGATTAAAAATAAATGTGGCTGCGAAAGTAAGAGTGTTGTAATTAAAGAAAATATTTCAAATGTGCAAGAAATTGATAAGATCACATCAAAAATGTTTCATGTAAAAAATGAAGCCAAGTGTTGAGATTTTTTACTCGCAAAAAGTTGTGATATCTTATATCAAATGTTTTTATTAACTGTGACACTTTGATTCACAAAGCACTCCCAGGCTCTGTACCTTTAGTTGAAGAACATTTTTAGGACTTGGCAATTACGCAGCGCATATAACACCTTGCAATGTAATGTAAAATTAAGTCAACGCTATAAATACAGATATCCTTACATAAAACAGTATTTGATAGAATTTGATTGATGGTGTGAATAATAAAACTTGACCACGGTCGACACATTCTCGTGCTGCGTAATTGTCAAGTCCTAAAATGTTCTTCAACTAAAGGTATAGAGCCGTGGAGGTAATTGTGAATCAAATTGTCACAGTTAATAACAACATTTGACTTTTTATTAAGAAGACATAAACGAATAAGGCAAATACACGAAAATAAAAAGTCCTCATGCTAATTAGGACTTTGCTCCCTAATGCTAATTTTCGTGTATTTGCCTTATTCGTTGGTGTCTTCTTAATATTCTTGGGCAAAGTTGATCAACTCTTCAACATTTGACTTCCACTTAACATCAGATATCACAACATTTTACCGATGAAGAATCTCGAGACTTGGCTTCATTTTTTACATGAAATGTTTTTTATGGGTTCTTATCAATTTTTTGTAAATGGTAACATTTTAATAACATTACGTCCCCCCCTGCCGTGGTCCTCTTTTTTAATGTCGCGTATTTTTTGGACACCGTTTTATTTATTTTTTTTCAAAATTATATATTGTACAGTGTTTCACCATGCAATGCCAAGTACACGAGTTGTTCTTACTATGGTGACCACATGATTCACATTTTAAAGGATATTCCAGTAATTTTTCTGCCTCCTACCCTACTGTTTAAAACATATTCAGGTTTTTCTAGAGGCGCATTTTTGTGATTTTGCCGCTTTTCTCCCGTTTTAGTCAGATTTCTTTGACCTTCCCTCGAATTCGCCACCCTGTCCGATAACCCGCTTAGCCCCCCCCCCACTCCTGCAATTACAGCTGTGTCTCTAACTCACTCTTTTGGTCACTCCCACGCTCACACTCTCGTAATCACGAGATGGGAAATACGACAGATGAACACAAGCGATAATGAGATACGAAAAGAAGCATTCCGTCAAGTAGAAAGAGTCTGGTAGATAATCTCCTAAAATTGCTACCGCAGGTAGTCCCCCATCTAGGGGTTAGGGCACCAACCTTTCGATGAGTATAAAAACAAGCCTGCCGTTCGGAATCATCAATGAATTGTAGGTCCCGGTCTATAAAATTAGCTCTCGCTTGTAGAAAATGGCCGTGGTGCGACAAAAATGATCAAAATGATCAAATGATAATCTCCTAGAAAGCACATAGCAGGTTACGATTTCCGCCTTTTTGTGATCACTTAGATTAATTTTACTTTCGCATCAGCATCACACAATGACAGGCTTTTTCACAATTGTAAGTAGAGAGGCCAAAAAACGTGAAGAAAACAGGATTCCCAGGAGCTATACATTCTATAGCCTTGATATAACAACACCCTATTCTTTAAGCAATTGTCAAGACAGATAAAGATCAGTGAGGGGTGAAAATGAGCACAGCTAGACAAGGGTCAGAAGCAACACTTCGACTTTTTGGGGAGAGAGTGATTTGGGTATTTTTCACTTACTTTTTTTTAAGTGAAGGTGACCCTTGTCGGCTTTTCTTACGCCGAAAACACTATTATACAAGAAGGAGAATTGTTTGTTCACAAATCTCACACGTTTTTGTTAAAGAGAAGATGGGGAGGGTGCTGTTTGTCTTTGAGGGGATATTTTTGAGAGGGGGCTTCACTTCTTAAGGAGGTTAGCCAAGGTCTTAAATGGTCACAAATCAACACTGTCAAAATTATTCATCATGACTTTTGAGGAGGGACCTAATGACTTTAAGGGGTGTATATATGATGGATTGGAAATTGGGGACTTGAAGATTCAAAAACAAAATCTGGAGAAATTCTTATTGTTATTTTGTGTAAAAAACGTATTAAGAAGCGCTTATTTCAGAAACCCCATAACGGAAAAAAAAATCGAAATTGAGTTAATACTGGTACCTTATAGTTGATTGATAGACGCTTCGTTCGAAGAAACTGAAAAAAACATTTTTTATACCCCCATTTTGCTTCCCTTAAATATATTCGTTTAGTGCAGAAACCCCATAAGCGACATCACTTATGGAATTTCTGCGCTAAAAACGTGTAACAGTTAGCAGCACTGACGTCATTTGGCGGGTTTCATGAGACCTATCGGGGTCAAACAGGTCATTTCCGATTATTCTGTGTTTTGAAAGTTTGTTTTGAGGGTTCCAGTGATTATTTTCCGTTCTCTGCTTTCTAAGTTTGAAAACAAAGTCTCTGGTAAATTAGAATCAGGCATGCAAACTCAGAAGAGAAAGAGAAAATATGTCATTAACCCGGCACTTACAAACGTAATATAGTATACACGTCACAAGTTTAGGGCAAAGAATGTGCCACTTACATAGGTAAGACAATCACTCGGAAAAACTTCCCGACAAAGTCAATTGCAAATGTTCCACCAAGTGTTTCAAACTCTGCACCCAAAAAGTTCTGAGTACCATGGGCAAAGTGAAAGCCAAGTCGCTCATTAATGGCTTGACCACATCAACATTTATTCGGAAAAAGACAGGGACGCCGGAACATATCTGCTCGTGTTGCTAAAGCAATACCAATCATTTGAATGATATTGCTCAGCAATACCAATCATACCAATCACCATTTGAAGATAGCTCAAATATTGCACTGAAAGCGCTTTTTTTTCTAAAATTAAAATTTTTCAAGACATATCCGTGGGACCCTTTCCTTGTAAGGAGTTGCATTGCTGTAGCTCTTTTTGTTTGCAAATCATTTCAGGTCCAAGCGACTTTCTCATACACCCTATATGTACATTAAGCATGAGAATAAAATGAGCATCATAGAATCTCAACACCACAATGGTAATCATAGCAATAGACTGGAGACAGTACATTTCATCGCTGATTTCAGATGGATCTCAATCCTTTGAGTGGCATCAACAAGATATCTCGCCTCCTTATTTTGGCATTGGCAAGCCCAAATATTTTGTAAAGTTAATAACTCTCTCAATGGAACACTTTTCCTTATACCAATGGTTCACAAACTTTTGTCAACCACGGCTTCCTTGCCTAATTCATGATTCGTCAGCGGCTCTTCAGGATAGATTAATAGATATTTTCCCGTATAAAAGAACTTCTTCAAAGCATAAATAGGTGCACAAATCAGTATCTCAAGCTCGCTACCACACCCCACATAAAGGTTGCCGATGCCCCTAGAAACAGCGACGCACACATTGAAAAAAACTGCTCTATACCCATTGCTTTTTCATTAGTTTATATACTCATTTACTGCTGAAAATCATGAGGAACATTATTTCTATTCTGCCGTGTAAAGGGTTAAAAGGCATCAATCAATAGTCTCATCGATGTAGTTAAAAAGTACAAAAAAAGTCGCTGAGAAAATAAAACTTGTAAAATAAAAAATAAATAAATAAATTCAATAACGGCATAGCTTTGTTATCTGAAGTTTATACCGCAAAAATCAGACTACAGAATTGTTTATTCCAGTGCTATTATCAAAATTAAAATTCAAAGCTCAACATAAGTTTAAATAAACAAATACAGACACAGAAACATGTAATTAAAAAACAACATCCTAGTAAAATGAGATGTATATTGAGATTCAAAGAAGAAGGGGAAATAGTTCGACGTTTGTTTTTCCATTTTTTACGACTTCTGGCAGTATGAGGGATAATTTGTGAAGGAAAAAAAAAGTACATAAATGACTTCAAATAAAAAATGAAAATACACACAACGTTTTAAATATCACCATGAAGTTATCGTCTAAAACAGTGTTCCTCAACCGCGACGTGACATCAATCGTACCGGGCCGCGAGAATATATGCATTACCCTTTCATTTTTCAAGCATTTCCACGAATAACTAACTGGTTTATATCACTATTATGGTACACATTATTTTAATTTTTCAGCTAAAAATCATTTACAAGGGGAAAGATGAAAAACCCTCCCAGAACAAAGGCTGCGAGGGGCGGTGACCCAACGCCCCTCGCAGCGAGAAATTCAAATCCCGACAGAAATCGCGAAGAGCGGCTTATACGGCTGAATTTAAATTTGAAAATTTATTTGATCGCAATTTATCATTCCCATCGTCGCCCCAAGGCCCCCCCCCCCCCCACGCGAGAGATTCAAATCCCGACAGAAAACGCGAAGTGTGGCTTAAACGGCGAAACTAAAATGTAAAAATTTATTTGATCGCAATTTATCATTCTCGTCGGTGACCCAACGCCCCTGGCAGCGAGAAATTCAAATCCCAACAGAAATCGCGATGTGCGGCTTATACGGCGAAATTAAAATTTGAAAAATTTATTTGATCGCAATTTATCATTCCCATCGTCACCCCAAGCCCCCCCCCCCCACGCGAGAGATTCAAATCCCGATAGAAATCGCGAAGTGCGGCTTATACGGCGAAATTAAAGTTAGAAAAATTTATTTCATCGCAATTTATCATTCTCGACGGTGACCCAACCCCCCTCGCAGCAAGAAATTCAAAACTCGCAGAAATCGCGAAGTGCGGCTTATACGGGGAAATTAAAATTTGAAAAATTTATTTGATAGCAATTTATCATTCCCATCGTCGCCCCAAGGCCCCCCCCCCACGCGAGAGATTCCAATCCCGACAGAAAACGCTAAGTGTGGCTTAAACGGCGAAATTAAAATGTAAAAATTTATTTGATCGCAATTTACCATTCTCGTCGGTGACCCAACGCACCTCGCAGCGAGAAATTCAAATCCCGACAGAAATCGCGATGTGCGGCTTATAGGGCGAAATTAAAATTTGGAAAATTTATTTCATCGCAATTTACCATTCTCGTCGGTAACCCAACGCCCATCGCAGCAAGAAATTCAAAACACGACAGAAATCGCGAAGTGCGGCTTATACGGCGAAATTGAAATTTTAAAAATTTATTTGATCGCAATTTATCATTCCCATCGTCGCCCTAACGTTCCTCGTCGCGAGAAATTCAAATCTGGACAGAAATCGTGAAGTGCGGCTTATACGGCGAAACAAAAATTTGAAAATTTATTTGATCGCAATTTATCATTCTCGTCGTCGCACCAACGCCCCTCGCTGCGAGAAATTCAAATCGCGACAGAAATCGCGAAGTGCGGCTTATACGGCGAAATTAAAATTTGAAAAATTTATTTGATCGCAATTTATCATTCCCATCGTCGCCCCAAGGGCCCCCCCCCCACGCGAGAGATTCAAATCCCGACAGAAAACGCGAAGTGCGGCTTATACGGCAAAATTAAAATTTGAAAAATTTATTTCATCGCAGTTTATCATTCCCATCATCGCCCGAACGCTCCTCGCCGCGAGAAATTCAAATCCCGACAGAAATCGCGAAGTGCGGCTTATACGGCGAAATTAAAATTTGAAAATTTATTTGATCGCAATTTATCATTCTCGTCGGTGACCCAACGCCCCTCGCAGCAAGAAATTCAAAGCACGATTTAAATTGCGATGTGCGGCTTATACGGCGAAATTAAAATGTGAAAAATTTATTTGATCGCAATTTATCATTCCCATCGTCGCCCCAAGGCCCAACCCCCACCAGCGAGAAATTCAAATCCCGACAGAAATCGCGAAGTGCGGCTTATACGGCGAAATTAAAGTTAGAAAAATTTATTTCATCGCAAGTTATCATTCTCGTCGGTGACCAAACGCCCCTCGCAGCAAGAAATTCAAAACACGACAGAAATCGCGAAGTGCGGCTTATACGGCGAAATTAAAATTTGAAAAATTTATTTGATCGCAATTTATCATTCCCATCGTCGCCCCAAGGCCCCCCCCCCCACGCGAGAGATTCCAATCCCGACAGAAAACGCTAAGTGTGGCTTAAACGGCGAAATTAAAATGTAAAAATTTATTTGATCGCAATTTACCATTCTCGTCGGTGACCCAACGCACCTCGCAGCGAGAAATTCAAATCCCGACAGAAATCGCGATGTGCGGCTTATACGGCGAAATTAAAATTTGGAAAATTTATTTCATCGCAATTTACCATTCTCGTCGGTGACCCAACGCCCATCGCAGCAAGAAATTCAAAACACGACAGAAATCGCGAACTGCGACTTATACGGCGAAATTGAAATTTGAAAAATTTATTTGATCGCAATTTATCATTCCCATCGTCGCCCCAAGGCCCAACCCCCACCAGCGAGAAATTCAAATCCCGACAGAAATCGTGAAGTGCGGCTTATACGGCGAAACAAAAATTTGAAAATTTATTTGATCGCAATTTATCATTCCCATCGTCGCCCCAACGCTCCTCGCCGCGAGAAATTCAAATCCGGACAGAAATCACGAAGTGCGGCTTATACGGCGAAATTAAAATTTGAAAAATTTATTTGATCGCAATTTATCATTCCCATCGTCGCCCCAACGCTCCTCGCCGCGAGAAATTCAAATCCGGACAGAAATCACGAAGTGCGGCTTATACGGCGAAATTAAAATTTGAAAAATTTATTTGATCGCAATTTATCATTCCCATCGTCGCACCATTGTTCCCCCCCCCCCCCCACGAGAGATCCAAATCCCGACAGAAAACGCGAAGTATGGCTTAAACGGCGAAATTAAAATTTGAAAATTTATTTGATCGCAATTTATCATTCCCATCGTCGCCCCAACGCTCCTCGCCGCGAGAAATTCAAATCCGGACAGAAATCGCGATGTGCGGCTTATACGGCGAAATTAAAATTTGGAAAATTTATTTGATCGCAATTTACCATTCTCGTCGGTGACCCAACGCCCATTGCAGCAAGAAATTCAAAACACGACAGAAATCGCGAAGTGCGGCTTATACGGCGAAATTGAAATTTTAAAAATTTATTTGATCGCAATTTATCATTCCCATCGTCGCACCATTGCCCCCCCCCCCCCGCGAGAGATCCAAAATCCCGACAGAAAACGCGAAGTATGGCTTAAACGGCGAAATTAAAATTTGAAAATTTATTTGATCACAATTTATCATTCTCGTCGGTGACCAAACGCCCCTCGCAGCAAGAAATTCAATACACGACAGAAATCGCGAAGTGCGGCTTATACGGCAAAATTAAAATTTGAAAATTTACTTGATCGCAATCTATCATTCCCATCGTCGCCCCAACGCTCCTCGCCGCGAGAAATTCAAATCCCGACAGAAATCGCGAAGTGCGGCTTATACGGCGAAATTAAAATTTGAAAAATTTATTTGATCGCAATTTATCATTCCCATCGTCGCCCCAAGGCCCCCCCCCCACGCGAGAGATTCCAATCCCGACAGAAAACGCTAAGTGTGGCTTAAACGGCGAAATTAAAATGTAAAAATTTATTTGATCGCAATTTACCATTCTCGTCGGTGACCCAACGCACCTCGCAGCGAGAAATTCAAATCCCGACAGAAATCGCGATGTGCGGCTTATACGGCGAAATTAAAATTTGGAAAATTTATTTCATCGCTATTTACCATTCTCGTCAGTGACCCAACGCCCATCGCAGGAAGAAATTCAAAACACGACAGAAATCGCGAACTGCGACTTATACGGCGAAATTGAAATTTGAAAAATTTATTTGATCGCAATTTATCATTCCCATCGTCGCCCCAAGGCCCAACCCCCACCAGCGAGAAATTCAAATCCCGACAGAAATCGTGAAGTGCGGCTTATACGGCGAAACAAAAATTTGAAAATTTATTTGATCGCAATTTATCATTCCCATCGTCGCCCCAAGGCCCAACCCCCACCAGCGAGAAATTCAAATCCCGACAGAAATCGTGAAGTGCGGCTTATACGGCGAAACAAAAATTTGAAAATTTATTTGATCGCAATTTATCATTCTCGTCGGTGACCAAACGCCCCTCACAGCAAGAAATTCAAAACACGACAGAAATCGCGAAGTGCGGCTTATACGGCGAAATTAAAATTTGAAAAATTTATTTGATCGCAATTTATCATTCCCATCGTCGCCCCAAGGGCCCCCCCCCCCCACGCGAGAGATTCAAATCCCGACAGAAAACGCGAAGTGCGGCTTATACGGCAAAATTAAAATTTGAAAAATTTATTTCATCGCAGTTTATCATTCCCATCATCGCCCGAACGCTCCTCGCCGCGAGAAATTCAAATCCCGACAGAAATCGCGAAGTGCGGCTTATACGGCGAAATTATAATTTGAAAATTTATTTGATCGCAATTTATCATTCTCGTCGGTGACCCAACGCCCCTCGCAGCAAGAAATTCAAAGCACGATTTAAATTGCGATGTGCGGCTTATACGGCGAAATTAAAATGTGAAAAATTTATTTGATCGCAATTTATCATTCCCATCGTCGCCCCAAGGCCCAACCCCCACCAGCGAGAAATTCAAATCCCGACAGAAATCGCGAAGTGCGGCTTATACGGCGAAATTAAAGTTAGAAAAAGTTATTTCATCGCAAGTTATCATTCTCGTCGGTGACCAAACGCCCCTCGCAGCAAGAAATTCAAAACACGACAGAAATCGCGAAGTGCGGCTTATACGGCGAAATTAAAATTTGAAAAATTTATTTGATCGCAATTTATCATTCCCATCGTCGCCCCAAGGCCCCCCCCCCACGCGAGAAATTCAAATCCCGACAGAAATCGCGATGTGCGGCTTATACGGCGAAATTAAAATTTGGAAAATTTATTTGATCGCAATTTATCATTCCCATCGTCGCCCCAAGGCCCAACCCCCACCAGCGAGAAATTCAAATCCCGACAGAAATCGTGAAGTGCGGCTTATACGGCGAAACAAAAATTTGAAAATTTATTTGATCGCAATTTATCATTCCCATCGTCGCCCCAACGCTCCTCGCCGCGAGAAATTCAAATCCGGACAGAAATAACGAAGTGCGGCTTATACGGGGAAATTAAAATTTGAAAAATTTATTTGATCGCAATTTATCATTCCCATCGTCGCCCCAAGGCCCCCCCCCCCACGCGAGAAATTCAAATCCCGACAGAAATCGCGATGTGCGGCTTATACGGCGAAATTAAAATTTGGGAAAATTTATTTGATCGCAATTTACCATTCTCGTCGGTGACCCAACGCCCATCGCAGCAAGAAATTCAAAACACGACAGAAATCGCGAACTGCGACTTATACGGCGAAATTGAAATTTGAAAAATTTATTTGATCGCAATTTATCATTCCCATCGTCGCCCCAAGGCCCAACCCCCACCAGCGAGAAATTCAAATCCCGACAGAAATCGTTAAGTGCGGCTTATACGGCGAAACAAAAATTTGAAAATTTATTTGATCGCAATTTATCATTCCCATCGTCGCCCCAACGCTCCTCGCCGCGAGAAATTCAAATCCGGACAGAAATAACGAAGTGCGGCTTATACGGCGAAATTAAAATTTGAAAAATTTATTTGATCGCAATTTATCATTCCCATCGTCGCCCCAACGCTCCTCGCCGCGAGAAATTCAAATCCGGACAGAAATCACGAAGTGCGGCTTATACGGCGAAATTAAAATTTGAAAAATTTATTTGATCGCAATTTATCATTCCCATCGTCGCACCATTGTACCCCCCCCCCCGCGAGAGATCCAAATCCCGACAGAAAACGCGAAGTATGGCTTAAACGGCGAAATTAAAATTTGAAAATTTATTTGATCGCAATTTATCATTCCCATCGTCGCCCCAACGCTCCTCGTCGCGAGAAATTCAAATCCCGACAAAAAAAAAATCACGAAGTGCGGGTTATACGGCGAAATTAAAATTTGAAAATTTATTTGATCGCAATTTATCATTCTCGTCGGTGACCAAACGCCCCTCGCAGCAAGAAATTCAAAACTCGCAGAAATCGCGAAGTGCGGCTTATACGGGGAAATTAAAATTTGAAAATTTATTTGATCGCAATTTATCATTCCCATCGTCGCCCCAACGCTCCTCGCCGCGAGAAATTCAAATCCGGACAGAAATCGCGATGTGCGGCTTATACGGCGAAATTAAAATTTGGAAAATTTATTTGATCGCAATTTACCATTCTCGTCGGTGACCCAACGCCCATTGCAGCAAGAAATTCAAAACACGACAGAAATCGCGAAGTGCGGCTTATACGGCGAAATTGAAATTTTAAAAATTTATTTGATCGCAATTTATCATTCCCATCGTCGCACCATTGCCCCCCCCCCCCCCGCGAGAGATCCAAATCCCGACAGAAAACGCGAAGTATGGCTTAAACGGCGAAATTAAAATTTGAAAAATTTATTTGATCGCAATTTATCATTCCCATCGTCGCCCCAAGGCCCCCCCCCCACGCGAGAGATTCCAATCCCGACAGAAAACGCTAAGTGTGGCTTAAACGGCGAAATTAAAATGTAAAAATTTATTTGATCGCAATTTACCATTCTCGTCGGTGACCCAACGCACCTCGCAGCGAGAAATTCAAATCCCGACAGAAATCGCGATGTGCGGCTTATACGGCGAAATTAAAATTTGGAAAATTTATTTGATCGCAATTTACCATTCTCGTCGGTGACCCAACGCCCATCGCAGCAAGAAATTCAAAACACGACAGAAATCGCGAACTGCGACTTATACGGCGAAATTGAAATTTGAAAAATTTATTTGATCGCAATTTATCATTCCCATCGTCGCCCCAAGGCCCAACCCCCACCAGCGAGAAATTCAAATCCCGACAGAAATCGTGAAGTGCGGCTTATACGGCGAAACAAAAATTTGAAAATTTATTTGATCGCAATTTATCATTCCCATCGTCGCCCCAACGCTCCTCGCCGCGAGAAATTCAAATCCGGACAGAAATCACGAAGTGCGGCTTATACGGCGAAATTAAAATTTGAAAAATTTATTTGATCGCAATTTATCATTCCCATCGTCGCCCCAACGCTCCTCGCCGCGAGAAATTCAAATCCGGACAGAAATCACGAAGTGCGGCTTATACGGCGAAATTAAAATTTGAAAAATTTATTTGATCGCAATTTATCATTCCCATCGTCGCACCATTGTCCCCCCCCCCGCGAGAGATCCAAATCCCGACAGAAAACGCGAAGTATGGCTTAAACGGCGAAATTAAAATTTGAAAATTTATTTGATCGCAATTTATCATTCCCATCGTCGCCCCAACGCTCCTCGTCGCGAGAAATTCAAATCCCGACAAAAAAAAAATCACGAAGTGCGGGTTATACGGCGAAATTAAAATTTGAAAATTTATTTGATCGCAATTTATCATTCCCATCGTCGCCCCAACGCTCCTCGCCGCGAGAAATTCAAATCCGGACAGAAATCGCGATGTGCGGCTTATACGGCGAAATTAAAATTTGGAAAATTTATTTGATCGCAATTTACCATTCTCGTCGGTGACCCAACGCCCATTGCAGCAAGAAATTCAAAACACGACAGAAATCGCGAAGTGCGGCTTATACGGCGAAATTGAAATTTTAAAAATTTATTTGATCGCAATTTATCATTCCCATCGTCGCACCATTGCCCCCCCCCCCGCGAGAGATCCAAATCCCGACAGAAAACGCGAAGTATGGCTTAAACGGCGAAATTAAAATTTGAAAATTTATTTGATCACAATTTATCATTCTCGTCTGTGACCAAACGCCCCTCGCAGCAAGAAATTCAATACACGACAGAAATCGCGAAGTGCGGCTTATACGGCAAAATTAAAATTTGAAAATTTACTTGATCGCAATCTATCATTCCCATCGTCGCCCCAACGCTCCTCGCCGCGAGAAATTCAAATCCCGACAGAAATCGCGAAGTGCGGCTTATACGGGGAAATTAAAATTTGAAAAATTCATTTGATAGCAATTTATCATTCCCATCGTCGCCCCAAGGCCCCCCCCCCCCACGCGAGAGATTCCAATCCCGACAGAAAACGCTAAGTGTGGCTTAAACGGCGAAATTAAAATGTAAAAATTTATTTGATCGCAATTTACCATTCTCGTCGGTGACCCAACGCCCATCGCAGCAAGAAATTCAAAACACGACAGAAATCGCGAAGTGCGGCTTATACGGCGAAATTGAAATTTTAAAAATTTATTTGATCGCAATTTATCATTCCCATCGTCGCCCTAACGCTCCTCGTCGCGAGAAATTCAAATCTGGACAGAAATCGTGAAGTGCGGCTTATACGGCGAAACAAAAATTTGAAAAATTTATTTGATCGCAATTTATCATTCCCATCGTCGCCCCAAGGGCCCCCCCCCCACGCGAGAGATTCAAATCCCGACAGAAAACGCGAAGTGCGGCTTATATACGGCAAAATTAAAATTTGAAAATTTACTTGATCGCAATCTATCATTCCCATCGTCGCCCCAACGCTCCTCGCCGCGAGAAATTCAAATCCCGACAGAAATCGCGAAGTGCGGCTTATACGGGGAAATTAAAATTTGAAAAATTCATTTGATAGCAATTTATCATTCCCATCGTCGCCCCAACGCTCCTCGTCGCGAGAAATTCAAATCCCGACAAAAAAAAAATATCACGAAGTGCGGCTTATACGGCGAAACAAAAATTTGAAAATTTATTTGATCGCAATTTATCATTCCCATCGTCGCCCCAACGCTCCTCGCCGCGAGAAATTCAAATCCGGACAGAAATCACGAAGTGCGGCTTATACGGCGAAATTAAAATTTGAAAAATTTATTTGATCGCAATTTATCATTCCCATCGTCGCACCATTGTCCCCCCCCCCGCGAGAGAACCAAATCCCGACAGAAAACGCGAAGTATGGCTTAAACGGCGAAATTAAAATTTGAAAATTTATTTGATCGCAATTTATCATTCCCATCGTCGCCCCAACGCTCCTCGTCGCGAGAAATTCAAATCCCGACAAAAAAAAAATCACGAAGTGCGGGTTATACGGGGAAATTAAAATTTGAAAATTTATTTGATCGCAATTTATCATTCCCATCGTCGCCCCAACGCTCCTCGCCGCGAGAAATTCAAATCCGGACAGAAATCGCGATGTGCGGCTTATACGGCGAAATTAAAATTTGGAAAATTTATTTGATCGCAATTTATCATTCCCATCGTCGCACCATTGCCCCCCCCCCCCCGCGAGAGATCCAAATCCCGACAGAAAACGCGAAGTATGGCTTAAACGGCGAAATTAAAATTTGAAAATTTATTTGATCACAATTTATCATTCTCGTCGGTGACCAAACGCCCCTCGCAGCAAGAAATTCAATACACGACAGAAATCGCGAAGTGCGGCTTATACGGCAAAATTAAAATTTGAAAATTTACTTGATCGCAATCTATCATTCCCATCGTCGCCCCAACGCTCCTCGCCGCGAGAAATTCAAATCCCGACAGAAATCGCGAAGTGCGGCTTATACGGGGAAATTAAAATTTGAAAAATTCATTTCATAGCAATTTATCATTCCCATCGTCGCCCCAAGGCCCCCCCCCCACACGCGAGAGATTCCAATCCCGACAGAAAACGCTAAGTGTGGCTTAAACGGCGAAATTAAAATGTAAAAATTTATTTGATCGCAATTTACCATTCTCGTCGGTGACCCAACGCACCTCGCAGCGAGAAATTCAAATCCCGACAGAAATCGCGATGTGCGGCTTATACGGCGAAATTAAAATTTGGAAAATTTATTTCATCGCAATTTACCATTCTCGTCGGTGACCCAACGCCCATCGCAGCAAGAAATTCAAAACACGACAGAAATCGCGAAGTGCGGCTTATACGGCGAAATTGAAATTTTAAAAATTTATTTGATCGCAATTTATCATTCCCATCGTCGCCCTAACGCTCCTCGTCGCGAGAAATTCAAATCCCGACAAAAAAAAAATCACGAAGTGCGGGTTATACTGCGAAATTAAAATTTGAAAATTTATTTGATCGCAATTTATCATTCTCGTCGGTGACCAAACGCCCCTCGCAGCAAGAAATTCAAAACTCGCAGAAATCGCGAAGTGCGGCTTATACGGGGAAATTAAAATTTGAAAATTTATTTGATCGCAATTTATCATTCCCATCGTCGCCCCAACGCTCCTCGCCGCGAGAAATTCAAATCCGGACAGAAATCGCGATGTGCGGCTTATACGGCGAAATTAAAATTTGGAAAATTTATTTGATCGCAATTTACCATTCTCGTCGGTGACCCAACGCCCATTGCAGCAAGAAATTCAAAACACGACAGAAATCGCGAAGTGCGGCTTATACGGCGAAATTGAAATTTTAAAAATTTATTTGATCGCAATTTATCATTCCCATCGTCGCACCATTGCCCCCCCCCCCGCGAGAGATCCAAATCCCGACAGAAAACGCGAAGTATGGCTTAAACGGCGAAATTAAAATTTGAAAATTTATTTGATCACAATTTATCATTCTCGTCTGTGACCAAACGCCCCTCGCAGCAAGAAATTCAATACACGACAGAAATCGCGAAGTGCGGCTTATACGGCAAAATTAAAATTTGAAAATTTACTTGATCGCAATCTATCATTCCCATCGTCGCCCCAACGCTCCTCGCCGCGAGAAATTCAAATCCCGACAGAAATCGCGAAGTGCGGCTTATACGGGGAAATTAAAATTTGAAAAATTCATTTGATAGCAATTTATCATTCCCATCGTCGCCCCAAGGCCCCCCCCCCCACGCGAGAGATTCCAATCCCGACAGAAAACGCTAAGTGTGGCTTAAACGGCGAAATTAAAATGTAAAAATTTATTTGATCGCAATTTACCATTCTCGTCGGTGACCCAACGCACCTCGCAGCGAGAAATTCAAATCCCGACAGAAATCGCGATGTGCGGCTTATACGGCGAAATTAAAATTTGGAAAATTTATTTCATCGCAATTTACCATTCTCGTCGGTGACCCAACGCCCATCGCAGCAAGAAATTCAAAACACGACAGAAATCGCGAAGTGCGGCTTATACGGCGAAATTGAAATTTTAAAAATTTATTTGATCGCAATTTATCATTCCCATCGTCGCCCCAAGGGCCCCCCCCCACGCGAGAGATTCAAATCCCGACAGAAAACGTGAAGTGCGGCTTATATACGGCAAAATTAAAATTTGAAAATTTACTTGATCGCAATCTATCATTCCCATCGTCGCCCCAACGCTCCTCGCCGCGAGAAATTCAAATCCCGACAGAAATCGCGAAGTGCGGCTTATACGAGGAAATTAAAATTTGAAAAATTCATTTGATAGCAATTTATCATTCCCATCGTCGCCCCAAGCCCCCCCCCCCACGCGAGAGATTCCAATCCCGACAGAAAACGCTAAGTGTGGCTTAAACGGCGAAATTAAAATGTAAAAATTTATTTGATCGCAATTTACCATTCTCGTCGGTGACCCAACGCACCTCGCAGCGAGAAATTCAAATCCCGACAGAAATCGCGATGTGCGGCTTATACGGCGAAATTAAAATTTGGAAAATTTATTTCATCGCAATTTACCATTCTCGTCGGTAACCCAACGCCCATCGAAGCAAGAAAATCAAAACACGGCAGAAATCGCGAAGTGCAGCTTATACGGCGAAATTGAAATTTTAAAAATTTGATCGCAATTTATCATTCCCATCGTCGCACCATTGCCACCCCCCCCCCCCCCGCGAGAGATCCAAATCCCGACAGAAAACGCGAAGTATGGCTTAAACGGCGAAATTAAAATTTGAAAATTTATTTGATCGCAATTTATCATTCCCATCGTCGCCCCAACGCTCCTCGTCGCGAGAAATTCAAATCCCGACAAAAAAAAATATCACGAAGTGCGGCTTATACGGCGAAATTAAAATTTGAAAATTTATTTTTTCGCAATTTATTATTCTCGTCGTCGCACCAACGTCCCTCACTGCAAGAAATTCAAATCGCGACAGAAATCGCGAAATGAACCTATACGGCGAAATTAAAATTTGAAAATTTATTTGATCGCAATTTATCTTTCTCGTCGGTGACCCAACGCCCCTCGCAGCAAGAAATTCAAAACACGATTTAAATTGCGATGTGCGGCTTATACGGCGAAATTAAAATTTGAAAAATTTATTTGATCGCAATTTATCATTCCCATTGTCGCCCCAAGGCCCAACCCCCACCAGCGAGAAATTCAAATCCCGACAGAAATCACGAAGCGCGGCTTATACGGCGAAATTAAATTTAAAAAAATTTATTTCATCGCAATTTATCATTCTCGTCGGTGACCCAACGCCCCTCGCAGCGAGAAATTCAAATCCCGACGGAAATCGCGAAGTGCGGCTTATACGGCGAAATTAAAGTGTAAAAATTTATTTGATCGCAATTTATCATTCCTATCGTTGCCCCAAGGCCCCCCCCCCCCCCGCGAGAGATTCAAATCCCGACAGAAATCGCGAAGTGCGTCTGATACGGCGAATTTAAAATTTGAAAAATTTATTTGATCGCAATTTATCATTCTCGTCGGTGACCCAACGCCCCTCGCAGCGAGAAATTCAAATCCCGACGGAAATCGCGAAGTGCGGCTTATACGGCGAAATTAAAATTTGAAAATTTATTTGATCGAAATTTATCATTCTCGTCGGTGACCCAACGCCTCTCGCAGCAAGAAATTCAAAACACGATTTAAATTGCGATGTGCGGCTTATACGGCGAAATTAAAATTTGAAAAACTTATTTGATCGCAATTTATCATTCCCATCGTCGCCCCAACGCCCCTCTCCGTGAGAAATTCAAATCCCGACAAAAATCACGCACTGCGGCTTATACGCCGAAATTAAAATTTGAAAATTTACTTGATCGCAATCTATCATTCCCATCGTCGCCCCAACGCTCCTCGCCGCGAGAAATTCAAATCCCGACAGAAATCGCGAAGTGCGGCTTATACGGCGAAATTGAAATTTTAAAAATTTGATCGCAATTTATCATTCCCATCGTCGCACCATTGCCACCCCCCCCCCCCGCGAGAGATCCAAATCCCGACAGAAAACGCGAAGTATGGCTT
Source organism: Pholcus phalangioides (assembly GCF_987345545.1). NCBI lineage: Eukaryota > Metazoa > Arthropoda > Arachnida > Araneae > Pholcidae > Pholcus > Pholcus phalangioides. The sequence continues at coordinate 40,633,874 of NW_028301604.1, read as the reverse complement.
AAACGGCGAAATTAAAATTTGAAAATTTATTTGATCGCAATTTATCATTCCCATCGTCGCCCCAACGCTCCTCGTCGCGAGAAATTCAAATCCCGACAAAAAAAAATATCACGAAGTGCGGCTTATACGGCGAAATTAAAATTTGAAAATTTATTTTTTCGCAATTTATTATTCTCGTCGTCGCACCAACGCCCCTCACTGCAAGAAATTCAAATCGCGACAGAAATCGCGAAATGAACCTATACGGCGAAATTAAAATTTGAAAATTTATTTGATCGCAATTTATCATTCTCGTCGGTGACCCAACGCCCCTCGCAGCAAGAAATTCAAAACACGATTTAAATTGCGATGTGCGGCTTATACGGCGAAATTAAAATTTGAAAAATTTATTTGATCGCAATTTATCATTCCCATCGTCGCCCCAAGGCCCAACCCCCACCAGCGAGAAATTCAAATCCCGACAGAAATCACGAAGCGCGGCTTATACGGCGAAATTAAAATTTGAAAAATTTATTTGATCGCAATTTAGCATTCCCATCGCCGCCCCAAGGCCCCCCCCCCCACGCGAGAGATTCCAATCCCGACAGAAAACGCTAAGTGTGGCTTAAACGGCGAAATTAAAATGTAAAAAGTTATTTGATCGCAATTTACCATTCTCGTCGGTGACCCAACGCACCTCGCAGCAAGAAATTCAAAACACGACAGAAATCGCGAAGTGCGGCTTATACGGCGAAATTGAAATTTTAAAAATTTATTTGATCGCAATTTATCATTCCCATCGTCGCCCTAACGCTCCTCGTCGCGAGAAATTCAAATCTGGTCAGAAATCGTGAAGTGCGGCTTATACGGCGAAACAAAAATTTGAAAATTTATTTGATCGCAATTTATAATTCCCATCGTCGCCCCAACGCTCCTCGCCGCGAGAAATTCAAATCCGGACAGAAATCACGAAGTGCGGCTTATACGGCGAAATTAAAATTTGAAAATTTATTTGATCACAATCTATCATTCTCGTCGGTGACCAAACGCCCCTCGCAGCAAGAAATTCAATACACGACAGAAATCGCGAAGTGCGGCTTATACGGCGAAATTAAAATTTGAAAAATTCATTTGATCGCAATTTATCATTCTCGTCGGTGGCGCAATGCCCCTCGCAGTGAGAAATTCAAATCCCGACAGAAATCGCGAAGCGCGGCTTATACGGCGAAATTAAAATTTGAAAATTTATTTGATCGCAATTTATCATTCTCGTCGTCGCCCCCACCCCCCCCCCCCAACGCGAGAGATTCAAATCCCGACAGAAAACGCGAAGTGTGGCTTAAACGGCGAAATTAAAATGTAAAAATTTATTTGATCGCAATTTATCATTCTCGTGGGAGACCCAACGCCCCTCGCAGCAAGAAATTCAAAACACGATTTAAATTGCGATGTGCGGCTTATACGGCGAAATTAAAATTTGAAAAATTTATTTGATCGCAATTTATCATTCCCATCGTTGCCCCAAGGCCCCCCCCCCGCGAGAGATTCAAATCCCGAGTGAAATCGCGAAGTGCGGCTTATACGGCGAAATCAAAATTTGAAAAATTTATTTGATCGCAATTTAGCATTCCCATCGCCGCCCCAAGGCCCCTCGCAGCGAGAAATTCAAATCCCGACAGAAATCGCGAAGTGCGGCTTATACGGCGAAATTAAAATTTGAAAAATTCATTTGATAGCAATTTATCATTCCCATCGTCGCCCGAAGGCCCCCCCCCCACGCGAGAGATTCCAATCCCGACAGAAAACGCTAAGTGTGGCTTAAACGGCGAAATTAAAATGTAAAAAGTTATTTGATCGCAATTTACCATTCTCGTCGGTGACCCAACGCACCTCGCAGCAAGAAATTCAAAACACGACAGAAATCGCGAAGTGCGGCTTATACGGCGAAATTGAAATTTTAAAAATTTATTTGATCGCAATTTATCATTCCCATCGTCGCCCTAACGCTCCTCGTCGCGAGAAATTCAAATCTGGTCAGAAATCGTGAAGTGCGGCTTATACGGCGAAACAAAAATTTGAAAATTTATTTGATCGCAATTTATAATTCCCATCGTCGCCCCAACGCTCCTCGCCGCGAGAAATTCAAATCCGGACAGAAATCACGAAGTGCGGCTTATACGGCGAAATTAGAATTTGAAAATTTATTTGATCACAATTTATCATTCTCGTCGGTGACCAAACGCCCCTCGCAGCAAGAAATTCAATACACGACAGAAATCGCGAAGTGCGGCTTATACGGCGAAATTAAAATTTGAAAAATTCATTTGATCGCAATTTATCATTCTCGTCGGTGGCGCAATGCCCCTCGCAGTGAGAAATTCAAATCCCGACAGAAATCGCGAAGCGCGGCTTATACGGCGAAATTAAAATTTGAAAATTTATTTGATCGCAATTTATCATTCTCGTCGTCGCCCCCACCCCCCCCCCCCCCAACGCGAGAGATTCAAATCCCGACAGAAAACGCGAAGTGTGGCTTAAACGGCGAAATTAAAATGTAAAAATTTATTTGATCGCAATTTATCATTCTCGTGGGAGACCCAACGCCCCTCGCAGCAAGAAATTCAAAACACGATTTAAATTGCGATGTGCGGCTTATACGGCGAAATTAAAATTTGAAAAATTTATTTGATCGCAATTTATCATTCCCATCGTTGCCCCAAGGCCCCCCCCCGCGAGAGATTCAAATCCCGAGTGAAATCGCGAAGTGCGGCTTATACGGCGAAATCAAAATTTGAAAAATTCATTTGATCGCAATTTATCATTCTCGTCGTCACCCCAAGGGCCCCCCCCCCCCACTCGAGAGATTCAAATCCCGACAGAAAACGCGAAGTGCGACTTATACGGCGAAATTGAAATTTTAAAAATTTATTTGATCGCAATTTATCATTCTCGTCGGTCACCCAACGCCCCTCGCTGCAAGAAATTCAAACCCAACACAAATCGCGATGTGCGGCTTATACGGCGAAATTAAAATTTGAAAAATTTATTTGATCGCAATTTATCATTCCCATCGTCGCCCCAACGCTCCTCGCCGCGAGAAATTCAAATCCGGACAGAAATCACGAAGTGCGGCTTATACGGCGAAATTAAAATTTGAAAAATTTATTTGATCGCAATTTATCATTCCCATCGTCGCCCCAACGCTCCTCGCCGCGAGAAATTCAAATCCGGAAAGAAATCGTGAAGTGCGGCTTATACGGCGAAATTGAAATTTGAAAATTTATTTGATCGCAATTTATCATTCCCATCGTCGCCCCAAGGCCCCCCCCCCCACGCGAGAGATTCCAATCCCGACAGAAAACGCTAAGTGTGGCTTATACGGCGAAATTAAAATGTAAAAATTTATTTGATCGCAATTTACCATTCTCGTCGGTGACCCAACGCACCTCGCAGCGAGAAATTCAAATCCCGACAGAAATCGCGATGTGCGGCTTATACGGCGAAATTAAAATTTGGAAAATTTATTTCATCGCAATTTACCATTCTCGTCGGTGACCCAACGCCCATCGCAGCAAGAAATTCAAAACACGACAGAAATCGCGAAGTGCGGCTTATACGGCGAAATTGAAATTTTAAAAATTTATTTGATCGCAATTTATCATTCCCATCGTCGCCCTAACGCTCCTCGTCGCGAGAAATTCAAATCTGGACAGAAATCGTGAAGTGCGGCTTATACGGCGAAACAAAAATTTGAAAATTTATTTGATCGCAATTTACAATTCTCATCGTCGCCCCAACGCTCCTCGCCGCGAGAAATTCAAATCCGGACAGAAATCACGAAGTGCGGCTTATACGGCGAAATTAAAATTTGAAAAATTTATTTCATCGCAATTTACCATTCTCGTCGGTGACCAAACGCCCCTCGCAGCAAGAAATTCAATACACGACAGAAATCGCGAAGTGCGGCTTATACGGCGAAATTAAAATTTGAAAATTTATTTGATCGCAATTTATCATTCTCGTCGGTGACCCAACTCCCCTCGCAGCAAGAAATTCAAAACACGATTGAAATTGCGATGTGCGGCTTATACGGCGAAATTAAAATTTGAAAAATTTATTTGATCGCAATTTAGCATTCCCATCGCCGCCCCAAGGCCCCTCGCAGCGAGAAATTCAAATCCCGACAGAAATCGCGAAGTGCGGCTTATACGGCGAAATTAAAATTTGAAAAATTCATTTGATAGCAATTTATCATTCCCATCATCGCCCCAACGCTCCTCGCCACGAGAAATTCAAATCCCGACAGAAATCGCGAAGTGCGGCTTATACGGCGAAATTAAAATTTGAAAAATTCATTTGATAGCAATTTATCATTCCCATCGTCGCCCCAAGGCCCCCCCCCCCCACGCGAGAGATTCCAATCCCGACAGAAAACGCTAAGTGTGGCTTAAACGGCGAAATTAAAATGTAAAAAGTTATTTGATCGCAATTTACCATTCTCGTCGGTGACCAAACGCCCCTCGCAGCAAGAAATTCAAAACACGACAGAAATCGCGAAGTGCGGCTTATACGGCGAAATTAAAATTTGAAAAATTTATTTGATCGCAATTTATCATTCCCATCGTCGCCCCAAGGGCCCCCCCCACGCGAGAGATTCAAATCCCGACAGAAAACGCGAAGTGCGGCTTATACGGCAAAATTAAAATTTGAAAAATTTATTTCATCGCAGTTTATCATTCCCATCATCGCCCCAACGCTCCTCGCCACGAGAAATTCAAATCCCGACAGAAATCGCGAAGTGCGGCTTATACGGCGAAATTAAAGTTTGAAAATTTATTTGGTCGCAATTTATCATTCTCGTCGGTGACCCAACGCCCCTCGCAGCAAGAAATTCAAAACACGATTTAAATTGCGATGTGCGGCTTATACGGCGAAATTAAAATTTGAAAAATTTATTTGATCGCAATTTATCATTCCCATCGTCGCCCCAAGGCCCAACCCCCACCAGCGAGAAATTCAAATCCCGACAGAAATCGCGAAGTACGGCTTATACGGCGAAATTAAAATTTGAAATATTTATTGGATCGCAATTTATTATTCTCGTCGGTGACCCAACGCTCCTCGCCGCGAGAAATTCAAATCCAGACAGAAATCGCGAAGTGCGGCTTATACGGCGAAATTAAAATTTGAAAATTTATTTGATCGCAATTTATCATTCCCATCGTCGCCCCAAGGCCACCCCCCCCACTCGAGAGATTTAAATCCCGACAGAAAACGCGAAGTTTGGCTTAAACGGCGAAATTTAAATGTAAAAATTTATTTGATCGCAATTTATCATTCTCGTCGGTCACCCAACGCCCCTCGCTGCAAGAAATTCAAATCCCAACACAAATCGCGATGTGCGCCTTATACGGCGAAATTAAAATTTAAAAATTTATTTGATCGCAATTTATCATTCCCATCGTCGCCCCAACGCTCCTCGTCGCGAGAAATTCAAATCTGGACAGAAATCGCGAAGTGCGGCTTATACGGCGAAATTAAATTTAAAAAAATTTATTTCATCGCAATTTATCATTCTCGTCGGTGACCCAACGCCTCTCGCAGCAAGAAATTCAAAACACGATTTAAATTGCGATGTGCGGCTTATACGGCGAAATTAAAATTTGAAAAATTTATTTGATCGCAATTTATCATTCCCATCGTCGCCCCAAGGCCCTCCCCCCCACGCGAGAGATTCAAATCCCGACAGATAACGCGAAGTGTGAAACGGCGAAATTAAAATGTAAAAATTTATTTCATCGCAATTTATGATTCTCGTCGGTGACCCAACGCCCCTCGCAGCGAGAAATTCAAATCCCGACGGAAATCGCGAAGTGCGGCTTATACGGCGAAATTAAAATTTGAAATATTTATTGGATCGCAATTTATCATTCTCGTCGGTGACCCAACGCTCCTCGCCGCGAGAAATTCAAATCCAGACAGAAATCGCGAAGTGCGGCTTAAACGGCGAAATTAAATTTAAAAAAATTTATTTCATCGCAATTTATCATTCTCGTCGGTGACCCAACGCCTCTCGCAGCAAGAAATTCAAAACACGATTTAAATTGCGATGTGCGGCTTATACGGCGAAATTAAAATTTGAAAATTTATTTGATCGCAATTTATCATTCCCATCGTCGCACCATTGCCCCCCCCCCCGCGAGAGATCCAAATCCCGACAGAAAACGCGAAGTATGGCTTAAACGGCGAAATTAAAATTTGAAAATTTATTTGATCACAATTTATCATTCTCGTCGGTGACCAAACGCCCCTCGCAGCAAGAAATTCAATACACGACAGAAATCGCGAAGTGCGGCTTATACGGCGAAATTAAAATTTGAAAAATTTATTTGATCGCAATTTATCATTCCCATCGTCGCCCCGAATCCCGACAGAAAACGCGAAGTGCGGCTTATACGGCAAAATTAAAATTTGAAAATTTACTTGATCGCAATTTATCATTCCCATCGTCGCCCCAACGCTCCTCGTCGCGAGAAATTGAAATCTGGACAGAAATCGCGAAGTGCGGCTTATACGGCGAAATTTAAATTTGAAAATTCATTTGATCGCAATTTATCATTCCCATCGTCGCCCCAACGCTCCTCGTCGCGAGAAATTGAAATCTGGACAGAAATCGCGAAGTGCGGCTTATACGGCGAAATTAAAGTTTGAAAATTTATTTGGTCGCAATTTATCATTCTCGTCGGTGACCCAACGCCCCTCGCAGCAAGAAATTCAAAACACGATTTAAATTGCGATGTGCGGCTTATACGGCGAAATTAAAATTTGAAAAATTTATTTGATCGCAATTTATCATTCCCATCGTCGCCCCAAGGCCCAACCCCCACCAGCGAGAAATTCAAATCCCGACAGAAATCACGCAGCGCGGCTTATACGGCGAAATTAAAATTTGAAAAATTTATTTGATCGCAATTTAGCATTCCCATCGCCGCCACAAGGCCCCTCGCAGCGAGAAATTCAAATCCCGACAGAAATCGCGAAGTACGGCTCATACGGCGAATTTAAAATTTGAAAAATTCATTTGATCAAAATTTATCATTCTCGTCGTCGCCCCAAGGCCCCCCCCCCCGCGAGAGATTCAAATCCCGAGTGAAATCGCGAAGTGCGGCTTATACGGCGAAATTAAAATTTGAAAAATTTATTTGATCGCAATTTAACATTCTCGTCGGTCACCCAACGCCCCTCGCTGCAAGAAATTCAAATCCCAACACAAATCGCGATGTGCGCCTTATACGGCGAAATTAAAATTTGAAAATTTATTTGATCGCAATTTATCATTCCCATCGTCGCCCCAACGCTCCTCGTCGCGAGAAATTCGAATCTGGACAGAAATCGCGAAGTGCGGCTTATACGGCGAAATTAAATTTAAAAAAATTTATTTCATCGCAATTTATCATTCTCGTCGGTGACCCAACGCCCCTCGCAGCGAGAAATTCAAATCCCGACGGAAATCGCGAAGTGCGGCTTATACGGCGAAATTAAAGTGTAAAAATTTATTTGATCGCAATTTATCATTCCTATCGTTGCCCCAAGGCCCCCCCCCCCCCGCGAGAGATTCAAATCCCGACAGAAATCGCGAAGTGCGTCTGATACGGCGAATTTAAAATTTGAAAAATTTATTTGATCGCAATTTATCATTCTCGTCGGTGACCCAACGCCCCTCGCAGCGAGAAATTCAAATCCCGACGGAAATCGCGAAGTGCGGCTTATACGGCGAAATTAAAATTTGAAAATTTATTTGATCGAAATTTATCATTCTCGTCGGTGACCCAACGCCTCTCGCAGCAAGAAATTCAAAACACGATTTAAATTGCGATGTGCGGCTTATACGGCGAAATTAAAATTTGAAAAACTTATTTGATCGCAATTTATCATTCCCATCGTCGCCCCAACGCCCCTCTCCGTGAGAAATTCAAATCCCGACAAAAATCACGCACTGCGGCTTATACGCCGAAATTAAAATTTAAAAAATTTATTTGATCGCAATTTATCATTCTCGTCGGTAACACGACGCCTCTCGGCGCGAGAAATTCAAATCCCGACAGAAAACACGAAGTGCGGCTTATACGGCGAAATTAAAATTTAAAAATTTATTTGATCGCAATTTATCATTCCCATCGTCGCCCCAACGCCCCTCGCCGTGAGAAATTCAAATCCCGACAAAAATCACGCAGTGCGGCTTATACGCCGAAATTAAAATTTAAAAAATTTATTTGATCGCAATTTATCATTCCCATCGTCGCCTCAAGGGCCCCGCCCCCCACTCGAGAGATTCAAATCCCGACAGAAAACGCGAAGTGTGGCTTAAACGGCGAAATTTAAATGTAAATATTTATTTGATCGCAATTTATCATTCTCGTCGGTCACCCAACGCCCCTCGCTGCAAGAAATTCAAATCGCGACAGAAATCGCGATGTGCGGCTTATACGGCGAAATTAAAATTTGAAAATTTATTTGATCGCAATTTATCATTCCCATCGTCGCACCATTGCCCCCCCCCCGCGAGAGATCCAAATCCCGACAGAAAACGCGAAGTATGGCTTAAACGGCGAAATTTAAATGTAATAATTTATTTCATCGCAATTTATGATTCTCGTCGGTGACCCAACGCCCCTCGCAGCAAGAAATTCAAAACACGACAGAAATCGCGATGTGCGGCTTATACGGCGGAATTAAAATTTGAAAAATTTATTTCATCGCAATTTATCATTCTCGTCAGTGACCCAACGCCCCTCGCAGCGAGAAATTCAAATCCCGACGGAAATCGCGAAGTGCGGCTTATACGGCGAAATTAAAATTTGAAAATTTATTTGATCGAAATTTATCATTCTCGTCGGTGACCCAACGCCCCTCGCAGCAAGAAATTCAAAACACGATTTAAATTGCGATGTGCGGCTTATACGGCGAAATTAAAATTTGAAAAATTTATTTGATCGCAATTTATCATTCTCGTCGGTGACCCAACGCTCCTCGCCGCGAGAAATTCAAATCCAGACAGAAATCGCGAAGTGCGGCTTATACGGCGAAATTAAAATTTGAAAATTTATTTGATCGCAATTTATCATTCCCATCGTCGCCTCAAGGCCCCCCCCCCCACTCGAGAGATTCAAATCCCGACAGAAAACGCGAAGTGTGGCTTAAACGGAGAAATTTAAATGTAAAAATTTATTTGATCGCAATTTATCATTCTCGTCGGTCACCCAACGCCCCTCGCTGCAAGAAATTCAAATCGCGACAGAAATCGCGAAGTGCGGCTTATACGGCGAAATTAAAATTTGAAATATTTATTTGATCGCAATTTATCATTCTCGTCGGTGACCAAACGCCCCTCGCAGCAAGAAATTCAATACACGACAGAAATCGCGAAGTGCGGCTTATACGGCGAAATTAAAATTTGAAAAATTTATTTGATCGCAATTTATCATTCTCGTCGGTGACGCAATGCCCCTCGCAGTGATTAATTCAAATCCCGACAGAAATCACAAAGTGCGGCTTATACGGCGAAATTAAAATTTGAAATATTTATTGGATCGCAATTTATCATTCTCGTCGGTGACGCAATGCCCCTCGCAGTGATTAATTCAAATCCCGACAGAAATCACAAAGTGCGGCTTATACGGCGAAATTAAAATTTGAAATATTTATTGGATCGCAATTTATCATTCTCGTCGGTGACCCAACGCTCCTCGCCGCGAGAAATTCAAATCCAGACAGAAATCGCGAAGTGCGGCTTATACGGCGAAATTAAAATTTGAAAATTTATTTGATCGCAATTTATCATTCCCATCGTCGCCCCAAGGCCACCCCCCCCCCCCACTCGAGAGATTTAAATCCCGACATAAAACGCGAAGTTTGGCTTAAACGGCGAAATTTAAATGTAAAAATTTATTTGATCGCAATTTATCATTCTCGTCGGTCACCCAACGCCCCTCGCTGCAAGAAATTCAAATCCCAACACAAATCGCGATGTGCGCCTTATACGGCGAAATTAAAATTTGAAAATTTATTTGATCGCAATTTATCATTCCCATCGTCGCCCCAACGCTCCTCGTCGCGAGAAATTCAAATCTGGACAGAAATCGCGAAGTGCGGCTTATACGGCGAAATTAAATTTAAAAAAATTTATTTCATCGCAATTTATCATTCTCGTCGGTGACCCAACGCCTCTCGCAGCAAGAAATTCAAAACACGATTTAAATTGCGATGTGCGGCTTATACGGCGAAATTAAAATTTGAAAATTTATTTGATCGCAATTTATCATTCCCATCGTCGCACCATTGCCGCCCCCCCCCCCGCGAGAGATCCAAATCCCGACAGAAAACGCGAAGTATGGCTTAAACGGCGAAATTAAAATTTGAAAATTTATTTGATCACAATTTATCATTCTCGTCGGTGACCAAACGCCCCTCGCAGCAAGAAATTCAATACATGACAGAAATCGCGAAGTGCGGCTTATACGGCGAAATTAAAATTTGAAAAATTTATTTTATCGCAATTTATCATTCCCATCGTCGCCCCAACGCTCCTCGTCGCGAGAAATTGAAATCTGGACAGAAATCGCGAAGTGCGGCTTATACGGCGAAATTTAAATTTGAAAATTCATTTGATCGCAATTTATCATTCCCATCGTCGCACCAACGCTCCTCGTCGCGAGAAATTGAAATCTGGACAGAAATCGCGAAGTGCGGCTTATACGGCGAAATTAAAGTTTGAAAATTTATTTGGTCGCAATTTATCATTCTCGTCGATGACCCAACGCCCCTCGCAGCAAGAAATTCATAACACGATTTAAATTGCGATGTGCGGCATATACGGCGAAATTAAAATTTGAAAAATTTATTTGATCGCAATTTATCATTCCCATCGTCGCCCCAAGGCCCAACCCCCACCAGCGAGAAATTCAAATCCCGACAGAAATCACGCAGCGCGGCTTATACGGCGAAATTAAAATTTGAAAAATTTATTTCATCGCAATTTAGCATTCCCATCGCCGCCACAAGGCCCCTCGCAGCGAGAAATTCAAATCCCGACAGAAATCGCGAAGTACGGCTCATACGGCGAATTTAAAATTTGAAAAATTCATTTCATCAAAATTTATCATTCTCGTCGTCGCCCCAAGGCCCCCCCCCCGCGAGAGATTCAACTCCGGAGTGAAATCGCGAAGTGCGGCTTATACGGCGAAATTAAAATTTGAAAAATTTATTTGATCGCAATTTATCATTCTCGTCGGTGACGCAATGCCCCTCGCAGTGATTAATTCAAATCCCGACAGAAATCACAAAGTGCGGCTTATACGGCGAAATTAAAATTTGAAATATTTATTGGATCGCAATTTATCATTCTCGTCGGTGACCCAACGCTCCTCGCCGCGAGAAATTCAAATCCAGACAGAAATCGCGAAGTGCGGCTTATACGGCGAAATTAAAATTTGAAAATTTATTTGATCGCAATTTATCATTCCCATCGTCGCCCCAAGGCCACCCCCCCCCCACTCGAGAGATTTAAATCCCGACATAAAACGCGAAGTTTGGCTTAAACGGCGAAATTTAAATGTAAAAATTTATTTGATCGCAATTTATCATTCTCGTCGGTCACCCAACGCCCCTCGCAGCAAGAAATTCAAAACACGACAGAAATCGCGAAGTGCGGCTTATACGGCGAAATTTAATTTTTGAATTCGACCGTGTTGGGATTTGGACATTTTCGGGATTTCGTCTGTCGGGATTATGAACGGAACCGACATAGTTTAGGGTTGTGGGTCATATTTAGCTGGCCCTCTGTTTATCATTTTTAATATATCTATTAGTTCTGGTGTCTTTCCCACAATTTGGAAGACTTGCTCAGTGTTGCCTGTCTTAAAAAATGGTGATAAATCTGATGTATATAAATGTATAAATGTATAAAAATGATGTAAAAAAATAAAATAAAATAAATAAATAAATAAAAAAAAAAAAATAATAATAATAATAATAATAAATTACCAACCTATAGTTCAAATACTTTACTAATAGAATTCATTTTAACTTATCATCCATGAAAGAATTTTTGGCCACGTTCGTTCCTAGTTTTCTAGTTGTCAACATGGTTTTATTTCTAAGAGAGAGAGAGATCTTCATTAACTAATTTAGTCGAATTTTCTCAAGTTATACCTCAAACTATAGATAATATGCAGCAAATTGATGTTTATACTGATTTCTCAAAGGCTTTCGATTCAATCAATCACATTATTCTTCAGAAGATGAGGGGTTGGGGCTTTTCTGGATATCTGCTGAAGTGGATTGACTCATACCTTACTGGCATATCTGAGGTGAAATATGCAGCACTCTACGACTCCATAATAATTACAAGGTTTTAATTCAAACTAAGAACACAAATTGCATTTATCAAAATTTAATCAAACAGTTGTCTAAAATATTTAAAAGTTAAAATTACTAGTTGAATAAGACGACCAGCGCTAGTACAAATAAAAATCAAGTGAGCAACAAGAAAACAGCATTAGTCCTCTTATATACTTTTGAAACAACGCTGTAAAAATTAGCATATTCACAAAGAATCGAATACAGGAAAAAGTCAGCCTGAGTGACGTCATAATCCTTTTCTTTTTTACCGAACAGTCTCACGTCACAGTCTCGCATCACAATCTTTTTGTTCAGGTCGGTACGCTACAGAACTCCCCCGCTAGTTCTTCGAACGATGTCAACCAACTTGTAACCGTTGTGGAAAATGTACGCGTCGACCGAATCTGGTATGGACCTCTGACGTAGGCTCCTGAGGATTCACCAAGGACGGCAGTTGCCGTTCTTCAAATACGAAGTACGCTAACTCCAGTCGGTCAACTCATACGTTGACATGTCGACCATTGAGATTCAACTTGAAGAATTTATCACTTTTGTGAAGAACAGCAAAGGGTCCTTGATATGTCTGCTCCAGATGCTTACGCACGGAGTCTTTTCTTACGAAAAAGTGCGTGCACACGTTGAGTTGGGCATGCACTAACACTTTTGGAACGCCATATTGTGAAGTAGACACTGGTCGTAACTTCCGGATCTTCTCCCTCAAATCACTGACGAAATCCGACGCAGGAACAGTTGAACTAGATGAATCTCTCTAAAGAACTGGCCAGGCAATACCAGAGTTGTACCATACACAATTTCGGCTGGCGAGGCACTTATGTTTTCTTTTAGTGAATGCGCTCAACTAGACCGTTGACACATGGATGATATGCTGTAGTTCTAGAACGCTGTGATCCAAGGAACTTTGAGAGGCTTTGCATGAGATTGCTCTCAAAATTTGTTCCTCTGTCCGTGGTGATGATTTCCGGCACTCCAAATTTGGATAACCCTCCGGAGTAGAAAAAAGAAGCCATGGTTTCAGCTCTCTGGTCTTTCATAGGCAGAGCCTCCGGCCACCTTGTGAACCTGTCAACACAAATCACAACGTACGTATGTTCTCGTGAAGGCGGAAGTGGTCCAACAACATCCAGATGTACGTGTGAAAACTGAGCATTTGGAGATAGGAAGTTTCCCACCGGAGTTCTCACATGCCGTTGCACTTTAGAACGTTGGCAGCTAAGGCGGCTTTTAGTCCACTCTCTACAATCTTTTCTCAAATATTTCCAAACGAATCGACGTCTAATGAGTTCTGTAGTGGCTTTGACACCAGGATGACACAAATTATGTAGACTGTCGAAGACTTGCCTACGGAAAGGCTCTGGAACATACAGTCTCGGGTTTTCCGTTGAATCATCGACGTAAAACGGCGTCGTTGCGAAACCAGTCATGGATTTCAATCTCAAACCAGAATCCGATTCGAGCAAAGACTGTAATTCCCCGTCAGCTTTCTGTACGAGAGCCATCTCATCGTACGAAATGTTAGTAGGGACATTAATTTCTGACACTCTAGAAAACGCGTCAGCGACACAACGTTATGTTCACCTGCTATGTACCGGATATCGGTAGTAAACTGTCCTATGTATTCTAAATGGCGAATTTGTCGCGGGGAGCACTTATCTGATTTTTGGACAAACGCAAAATATAATCACAAAATATAATGAAATGTTGGCCTTCCAGCATGTGTTTGAAGTGTCTTATGGCTGAATATATAGCCAACAGCTCTCGATCATAAACGCTATAGTTACGCTCTGCTGACGTGATTTTTCGCGAAAAAAATCCTAGGGGTTGTATAGAACCCTCGACGCTTTGTTGTAACACCACGCCGAGTGAAATACTCGAAGCGTCTGTAACCAAACTCAATGGAGCACCAGGAACCGGGTGTGCAAAAAGTGTGTTCTCAGCCAAGACTTTTTTGCATTCTCAAAAACCGATTTGGTTTCCTCTGACCATGGAATTTCGGATTTATCTTTTTTCTTTTTGCCTGCGACTAAGTCGTACAATGCTGCCTGAATTTCGGCACCGTTCTTGATAAATCTATGGTCAGGGACGACGGAAGTCAAAAATGATTGGTATTGCTCACTGCGTCCACCTGACTTTCGGATTCGATATATGGTGTGACCATGCGTACCGATTTCAACAAAAATGTCCCGTTTTTGGACTTTTTCGTCAAATTCAAATTCCACACTTTTTCCGCCATTCCTCGCTCATATATATCTGAGGTTCCAAAAAAATTTGAGTTCTCCGTCTGAATGATTTATTCGTTGAACCCCCACCCTAAGGCAGGGCACCTAGGTTGGGATCTTAGACGAGCCGCAGACTAGACTTTTTACGATAGTGAGAGAGCGGGGGTCATGTCTGGTGTTCGGGGCCCCTCTATAGTGAATTGATGCAAATTAGCAGCCTCTGAATCCCAAACAAGGCCGTATCCTTAACACTAGGGACGTCGAGAGCGTTTTGAACTTGTGGATTCTTGTCTTGTTCTTATAGAGAAAATTTTGATTTTTGAATCAGTTCGGGGGTGGGGGTTGCTCGGACCTGTCACAAACTACCGCGGGGGATCGAGCACCCACAGAACCCCCAATTCTGAAGGGCCTGTTTAATACGACTGTGACCCCCCACCCCAACCAATCAAGAGTGCCATGTCAACCAACACTACGAGTAATATTCACGGTCTTCCGAATATGTCGCATCGTCATACTTTTCACGGGCCCTTTTGTAATGAATTTAATAGCATGAAAAAATAAAAGATAACGATAATTGTCCCGGGCCCCAGGACTAGAGACCTGCCAGCCGCACCCTTGTGGGAGCCATTGCTGAATTTTAAAAAACATTGTTTAAATGACAGAAGTTTGTTTTTCCAGAGTAATTCATACAAATAAAATTCTAAGAATTCATTTAGATAAAAGTGGACACTTGCTCCCTTGAAGTGAAGCAAAATCTACTTCATCAATGTCTCACTACGAAATCCCTTGAGGCAACAAATTTTTTTGTAATGGTTCTTTTTTTGCTCAGAATAATGATGTTTCAACATTCCAATACAGCAAATTTGAGATAACTTTTAACAGCGGCAAGTAGGAAACGGCCACATTCCCTATAGGCAACTGATCATTCAACAGAGATGAGAAAAATTTGCCACACACACATGCCTGCATACACACGCCATGAAAAGTTCTTGGGAAAAGCATATGGCTGTGCAGCAGTAGAAACGAGTTTTTTCCCTCATGTGGCAAATACTGTATTCTGTGTATCTACTCAAAAAAATAGCAAGGGATTTGAACCACCAACATTCACTCATTGTATGCTTTTATAAGCGGCTCCCTTTTCACTGAGTAAAGAAAAGACCGACAGATCCAATTATTGTTAATTGAATGCACGTGTTCAGTATGTACAGTCTGCAAAAAACGATTTTTCTTTTTTCGTATAGAAACGCTTAGGCTGCCGGCACACTACGGTTCGGCTGGCGCGGTTGATCTTATCAGCAACCGTGGAATTTCGCGTGAAACACACACTGCTGTTAGCAACCGGGGTTTTTTATTTTTTAATGTCACGTGACATCTCGGGATTGGCTAAATTATTTTCGCCAAGCTGAAGTTGGCTCCAGTTAGCATGCAAATTCGTGCTCATAAGCTGCATTGCAGTAAAACCCCCTCTTAACGGATACTCCCTCTTTTACGGACAAATAATAATTTACAGTTGTATAATATATAAAAGTATGAATTTCAAACCTCTTTTTAACGGTCACCCATTTTACATGTATTTAATTTTTTTTTCCTGTCCGTGTTCACAAAAAAGAAAGGGTTTACTGTATATATTAATAAAAATATTCATGTAATGGAATTTAATTTTCTGTAACAATATTTGCCGTTTGAAATTAATTCAAAGTTGAAGAAAGACAACCTACAAGTTGACCCATTTTTGATGCTTTTACGATTCGTGACCAAATCGCACAAATTTTTTTATATATCATGACTGGAATCATCATAATTCATTTAAATAACATATTTTTGTCATATAAAGCCGGTCCTTTTTCAACCGCGCTTATGATTTTTTCGGAATAACTATCGCTAGCCATTAACGAATCAGAATCTGCTGAAGACATGGTGGCACAAAAAAATTTCGTTGACACAGCTGACTAATGGAACTGGTAAATAAGAAATGAGATGGATAAAATATGATTAGTAATGTACTGCAACACTGTGCAAGCGCCCTCACGCGTTCCAATAATAATCGTAGCTGCGGCTTCAGATTGGCTTACTGATACCAAAACCTTTCTGAAGTGGACACCTCTACGGTTCCATTACAATTAAATTAAGCCGTTCGGTATTGCCGACATTCTGTGTTGTAGGATTATGACGGTGCCTTTCAAAGTTGCCCCATGTAGGAGATGTCCGAGTTGACAGGTTCCACGAAATTTGTTTTATGTTTCGCGAAGTCCCTTTTTTTAAAAGATTATTCGTTTTCCCAAGGGGCGTGCATGGAAGGCTAGTCAATTGGGCTTAAATGGAAGTACAGTATCTAAATTTTATTACTTTTCCCAACAGGTCTATTGCCCTTAAAATAGATAATGGTTTTTCTTATAATTCTCAGAAATCCGGATGAAGGCAAACAAACTGAAAAACGGTTACCGACTGGTATACCCGTTTGGAAGACCTTGGCAGGGGTTCTTGAAACGTTTGCCACTCGCGGCTTCTTCGGCCTGCTCGTAAGAATAGCAAGAGCCATTCCAAAGCACTGCAGGGGTTCACGGCAATGCAAAGTCGTCGTGACGTCCTTCCGAGCGATAATGCCGAACATTCCCAGAAAAAGCGACCCACACCTCGAGAACTTCTGTTTTGGGTTTGGGGTGTACATCAGAAAGAAGGGGGGGGAAGGGACTACTTTGCGAACTCAGCAAAGCTGTTCGTGGGACCAAGGCCATCTTAAAGCCACCCATATTCGCGTGACCCTGGGCTTCTTGTTCACATAGGGCCTACATGACCAGATGTAGTATAATGGTTTAGAGCAGGCATCTTCAACATGTTGCTCGCGAGCACCACGGTGCTGCCTGAAGCAACTGGAGTTCTCCTGTCCAATAATTGCTTGCTAGAATTCGATCGACGTTTCAATCAAATTATCTCGTTCAAATTGCATTCGAGGATTAAAATCATCCTAATTTTTCATGCATACGTATGATCAAACTTGTAAGGGTGCTCTCCTTTGGATGATGGGTACAGCCAGTGCTCACAACTAGAAAAAGGTTGAGGACCTCCGGTTTAGAGTGTAAATAATTACATAATGGGTGATTACAATTTAAGTTCTCGTACTTCGAGTAGTTTTTCCTCAAAAACTGCTTAACCGAGTACATCCAAATTTTCAGGATATCTCAGGGCCCTTTCACACGGAGCGGATGCGGGTCCGGAAGAAGTTTTAACAATTGGATTATACTGCGCCTTTCAGACGAGCCGGAAAATCTCCGCACCTAGGAAATGTTCATGCGGGTCCGGACGTCGTCCGCATGTGTCAAAACCTAAGTGCGGGCTCCGCATCCGCACATAGAAGTTTTGACAATAGGTTTATTTGGAGCTATTCAGACGATGCGGATGCGGAGCGAATTCGTCCGCATCTTTGGCTACTTTTTGAAGGTGATTTTGCACGGAATTTTTTTAATTATTTGCCATAAATACCGTTAAAAACACCATATGAGGGTCCCTGTTCATCAAATACGATGTACCCACATACGTCTATCCCTCCGTTTCCTTCTGAGATGGAGATATAGCAACTTTAACTGCCTTTTGTCCATATTTCACAATTTAATACAATAAAACCTGCCAACAAGGGCCACTGACGGGACCAAAATTATAAGCCGTTCTGTTCATTACGAATATTTAATTGACTACATACTTTAATAACTTTTAAATTTAATTTAAAAATTTTAATTTTTTTTCTTTTTAAATTTTTAAAATTATTTAAAAAATTATAAATATTTGAAATATTATTTTAAATATTTATTATTTTTTTAAATTTTTAATCTTTTAATTTTTTCAAACTTCAAAAAAAATTATTTTATTAAACAACGTTATCCACGTACGGTGTTCACTCAGGGCGGAATTAAGACGTTTGAAGACCCTTGCACATTTTTTTTTTTTATGGTGGTTCCCCCGATACCTACAAGTTCATTTTACTCGATATTCAGTCTATAAACTGAAAAAATGAAATTTTATATTTCAGAAATGACTAATCTAAGGATGGGATTTCACTATAAAAGGTTTATGAAAGTTATTTTATAAAACTTGAAAAAAGCAACTAATAAATTTATTAGTTGCTTTTTTTTAAAATAATTGTTATAAAATTTTTATAGTGTAATCGGGCCGGGATTATACTATAAAGTTTTATAAAAGAACTTTTATGAGAGTTGAAAAATTCAACCAATAGGCGCATCGGTTGCATTCAAGAAAATGCAACCGGTGCACACACACACACACATTTTGCATTCAAAAAATTCAACCAATAAGATAATATTGGTTGAATTTTTCACGTTTTATCAAAGAGCTTTTACAAAACTTTTATAGTGTAATCCCGGCCTAAGGCTGGTATACACTATACTATAAAACTTGGAAAATGTAACCAATAAACACATCTGTTACATTCGAGCGAACTTAACTGATCGGCCTATCGGTTGAATTTTTCAAGTTTTATAAACTAACTTTTATAAAACTTTTATACTGTAACCCCGGCCTAAGACAGAATTGTGATGTGAATATTTCTAAGCACAGACATTTTGAAAGTCCCAACCCCTCCCTTTTTTTCTACTTGCAAATTCTTTGATATCTCCTGAATTTTTTTTTTAGGAACATATTAGTTTTGGATGTTTTTGGATTGGATTTTTCGAACATTGGATGTTTATGGAATTTTTCTTTCATATTTTTCCGGAAAGACGGATTTTTTTTTTCAAAATGTTTTGAAAATATTTGAAGACATTTTCTCCCATCGACTACTTGGGAGGATCGGAATTAAGACATCTTTATTCCCATATTCTATGTGGCTCTAGACTAAACCACCAAAGAATACCTCTAGGCTGCATATGGGCACTGAATCAGGGGTGAAGGAGAAAAACAGTTACAAAAATTGCGAAAAAATAGTTTTTATGCACGAATTTCAACCAACATCCGCATCTTCAGTGCTCATGTGATAGGGTATGCGGACCCGCATCCGCTCCGTGTGAAAGGGGCCTCAATGAGACCATGGGGAGATTTATGAAGTAAAACAAATACAGTCTAACCCCGCTTTAACGAATACCGTTACAGTGAAAATCTCGTTCTAACGAAAACTTTTCTAACCTCCCACAACAGTTTACATAGGCACAACGGCAACAACCTGGAATTCCTTTACAAGGAAATTTTGTTGTAACGAAGTGATTTCTCCGGTCTCTTGGAAGTTTGCTATAATGGGATTAAGCTGCAGTTCAATTTTCGACCAACAAGTGAAACAGTGCCCCACCCGGGGTAGAAGGTCCTGGGGAAAGATGGGGGGGGAGGCAGCACGAGAAGGAAATATGGTACAAAGGGCCATTAGCTCACAAAAAAATTGGCAACCACTGGAACATATGATATTTTCGTTTAATGTAATTTTTTTTTTAATTTATTCAATCACACATGATACAGTATAACGCTATATAATAATACTAAGAACATAAACGGAGGATTAGTAAATTCGTTGTGATGAACACGAAGAACCGTGGTAACGAAAAACGTCATAAAAACTTCTTCGTTTATTATTTCTCCCGATCAGTTATCAGATGATTTTTTCCAGATGATGCAATGACACGAAGGGAACGTAATGTCCTTATACGAAATTATTTACATGCTTCACACTAAATCGTTTCCAGACACAGATTTATGGCTTCGCCACGTGCTGGCTATTCGAATTGCTCTGCCCCCATTCACGTTATAATTTAAAGTTCTTGACCACGAATTACTCAAATTTGCCGCCCCTCTGAACTTGCTACCCCGTCCCGCTTAACACCCTGTACATACGGCATCAGGGCCGCAACTAGAGAGGAACAGGTGGGACTGGTGCCAGGGTCGTCTTAAGAGTATTATGGGCCCCCCGTGCCAAGTGGTTTTTAGAAGGCCCTACATGGTAAATCCTTGAAAATTTCAATCGTATCTCATTTTTGGGAGGCCGCTCTTCTCTTGAGGCACCCGGGCCGTGCTCTGGTGGGCCCATGCGTTAACACGGCACTGACTGATGCCCCGAACTCCGAGCCAGACAGGAGCGCAAATGTTAACCCTTCATCTCTCCTTCAATATTCAAAGGGGGTGCCAAAATGTGTGCTTGCCCCGGCTGACCACGCATGTCGTTGTGGCCCTGTTCATCAGTATGTATGTTGCAAGGTTTAAGGTACATACAGGGCCGCAGCTGGATACTGTTTTAACTGGAACTAGCAAGCTTTTGGCGTCCCCGTATAAGGAAAGGTTAGAAGGAGTGGTGTTAAAGGGGCAATTCGGCGCCCCCTCTAGTTCAGCACTCGATACAGTGGACCCGCTCTCCCTAGTTGCGACTTTGTGTGTGTATGTAAATTAAAAACTGCTTGAAAAGAACGGTAGGTGTGAAAATTGTTTTAGTGCACTCTTCGATATTACCCGCATACAACGTTTTGTCTAAATCAGCGGTTCTCAATCTTTTTTGACCCACGGAGCCCTTTCCAGTATATAATTTCTATGGCGGAGCCCCGTAGGCCTATTTTTTATTTATTCATCAAAGTTACTGATTTATTTTTATTCAAAAATATTAATTATTTTTTTCAAATTTACTGGTTCTTTTTTTATTTTCCTCGAGGCCGCGGAGCCCTTGGGAGTTCACACGGAGCACCGGTTGAGAACCGCTGGCCTAGATGGTTTTTTTTCAATGCAAAAACAACAGATAGACAGCCACATTCATATACGATACAAAAATAAATACCAAAAGGACAGAATAATGAAAGCAAAACACACAATGCAGCTCTTAGGGACGTATTTCATCCCCGGTTCATACTTAGGCTTTTAATAAATATTTCAAAAGTTTGATATGGAGAATTTGCAAATATAAAAATATATTCCTTCAGATGTCTGATTATTTTTACTTCTAATTTTTTATGAATTTATTATAAATGGTTGGGCCCCGTGGTAATTTGTACTCTTTTGGAAGAGGTAACTAATTGGTTTTTTGCTAACACGTTATAATCGGGATCCAATGCATTTCATTCAATTGTTCTAAAATATACATCTCGGTTTTAGCGTAATCACGTTAGTTTATGAATGGCATTATAACCGAGTTTCAATGTATGCTCATGTAGGAAAGCAAAAAAATTTCACTAGTTAGAAAAATTTAATTTTTGCTTCATTGGTTTTTTTTATTGTTATCAGCGCAAAAGCGCCAAACAAAGAATTAGTTTCCGTCGCATGGAACTTTACCATACAGTTCCTCGAATTTGTCTTCTCCTCTCATTTTTTTATGGCAGCCTGAGAAGGAGAGCAATTCCTTTGTCCAGTGCATCCGAAATCCCATCACCCTCGTTGTCAAACCACTTAATAGACAATGGAAGACAGCAACCGCAGGTCCAGCCGAACCGTCATCAGGGAGCTCAAGCCTTTGCAATACATGATGGCAGCTTTCCGGTTACCCCAACCGTCCCGAAAAATGTGGATTTTCTCGGTTGAAAAAACCGCGCTCAGCGGTTGCAGTTGTATCTGTGCGTTGACAGAATAAAACTATAGATGATGCCTTCCCCCCCAACCTCAACCGCGTGCAACCGCGCCGTAGTCAGGTCCCAGCCTTAGTTTCGGAAAAAAAGGCGGTAAGTTGCTAACAATATCCGTTATAATCATTTCGAGGACCATGGTGCCTTCGGGCATCCCGTTGAGGACCACAGAGAATTTCAACAACAGGAAGCAAATCATAGGAGAGAGTGTTGAATGCATGAAATGGCGGGAAGATGACAATGGCATCCGGTCAGGGAGACGTCCATTTTAAGCACAATCCGGTTTTGTAAACCCCGGGGATAAACGATGCAGACCCTAGCAAGCACCAGACGTTTTTTTTTTAGAGAGTGTGCAAACTTTTCAGGAATTGATAGGTTTCCCGGTGTACAAGGATTTGGCGACAGATCCGCACGTTACATTTCCGCATAGGGAGGAATTTGGACGCATTTCCGCGCAATCAAAAGCCCCACTTATATAAATATCTTCTTTTTTTTTACCCCTACTTTTTTTTATTTACTTCCTGAAGTGGATAGGAGTTGTATATATTTTTTATATCATTTTTTTGTTTTTTCACGGTATAAATTCACCATAATGGGCCAGCAAAATATCTCAGGATACGGGCCCTGCACTAGGATGTGAGGGCCATGTGTTTTCAATATTTGCGCAAACAATTACAAATTTCTGCTTACAACAAATTTTTATTTCTGAATCTCGGGGTGATCTTCTCCTTGCAACAAACCACTTTTCCGAGTCCGACGTCATTTCATCATCAGTCAGACCTCGGTATAACGTCACACCTGAGTACCGAATAAATATGACTTTATTAACGGGGTTATTTTATAACGAGTAAATGTTTTGCCAGTTAAGCTAGTAGGATTTTAAGAAACTGACATTATAGGAGTGTTGACGGTAAGAGTAGTCGAGGTTATACCGAGGTCTTACTGTATATCAATGATTTCCAGAGGGTGAGCCACATGGCTCTCCCGGGAAGGAAGGTCCCACAGTGCTCCTGGCTGGAGTCTCGGAAGGAATTTTTTTTCTGATTTTTTTTACCATATAAAATTCACAACAGATAGAGAGAGTGGGAAATCCTGCCCTGGCACCCACAAAACATCTCAAGCCAGAAGCCTTGTTCGATGACGTGGTTGTCCCATTGCTGAGAGATACTTTGCAGATAAATTATACTGAATGTACTCTGCAAATACAACGCCACAACAGGCAAATTGCCCAACGAGGTGGCTGACTTAAGAACATCATGGATCCCCGAGCCATTTTTTGGAGGCCCTACCTACTACTACTACACCCCCCCCCCGCCGCAGAACCCCCAACGAATCGGTAAATGCGGGAATGTGCGTGTACGTGTAGTGAAACCTGACGTGAAGTTTTTGTTGTTTCTCTGTAATGCTTGTTATGCGTAGTGCTCCCATCTGCCACAAGTTTTTCTAACTATGAGTGAAGTGTTATGATTGAATAATTTATCGTTGCAGGACTGTTGCTCTCTGTGGCGAGACTTTTTAACGGGGAGATCGGCTCGCATTTGCGCCTTGAAGTTGGGAACCACAGAAAACCAACTTCAGCCGACCACCACTGTGGGGTTCGAACCCAGACCCTCGCATCCCGAGCCCGTCACTATATCTTCTATACTGTATTTTTATAAGGCTGTGATTCCCAATCTGTTTATTGTAGCACTTTCTGGCTGCCGCGGACAGGGCCGTAACTAAGAGTGTAGATTATTGCTGTCGAGTGGTGGGGGGGGGGCTGAAACAAATGTAGTTTTACATCACCTCCACAGTGTAAAAATCGATGACTTTGAACGATAGTTTTTGTTTCCCCTAAAATTTGTCGTCCTCTCAAAATTGCTGCCCAGGGCCAAAAGTTTTTGTGGAAACATCACAGCGTTTTACAGGCCGCACGTTATTTTTCTGCAATGACTGATGAAATACTGATATTCAAATAAAACTTAATTTTCTTTCAAATTAATTTCCCTGGACCAACGGAGCCATTTGAGGCCCCTCCCAATAAATTTTGTGAGGGGGCTGAGCCCCCCCCCCCCCAATAACTTCTGAAAAACAATGCAATGCGCCTTCTTTCCTGCGTACGCGCTTGAGTCTCGAATATACGGGACAACCAGCAACTTTCAGCCCCACTCCCAATGTTTTTTTTTCATGTGGGCGCCTCTATATGCCCCCCCCCCCCATTGGTGGGGATGACAGGGCTCCAGCCCAGAGGTCCGGCATGATTCTTGTCATTTTTTGATTTTTCACGTTGTAAATTTACTATGTAGAGGCCCGTGAAAAGTGGGGCTAGGGGCCCGCCAAAGATTCCTGCTTAGGCGCCCTACTACAGGATGTGAGGGCCATGCCACGGCGTATTGCGATTAAGCTCTTTAGAGGGACAATACATATAAATGAATTTTATTTATCAATTAATCAAATTATTTTTGCGGTGAATGAATACTCAAAAGCGCATTTTTTTTAGGTGGTATGTACTAACAACGCCGATTCAGAAAAGATGGCAACAGAAATTTCAGGGCATGTGATGATAATGTTGCCTCTCGATAACGCCGAGCGATAATCTCTCTACAACGATATTTTTTCTTGGTCCACAATCGTTATATCAAGGTTTCACTGCATGTCATTTAGCTGTTGTTTATTTGCCTCAGTATTATTAGTCATACAGTATTTAGTCAAAAATAATCTCTCTCAGTAAAATATTTCTCTCGGGATGTACTTGTTTTGGTTTCAATTATTATATATTGGCCTATTTTTCAACCTTTCTTTTCCTCCTGCATCGTCTGGAAGGGGCTCGGTCGATTGCGCCGAAAATGGGAGTGTTTCGACTTGCAATGTGTTCCCCCAACAGGTCGATTGCGCCCAGTCTGATTTTAATCCTTGTGGGTGACGGGAGGAGGGGGGGAAGTTAATAACTGCTGATTGGGGGTGTCACTGTCTATTATAGACATGATTAGTGCATATAAGCACAACGTAGTTTTTGCCACAAAAAAGAAAAAGAAGAAAGGTATATAAAGATAAAAATTATTACCACTGAGATTTTTCACAATTCTGTGGTGTTTGGCCAGAACATATCTCCAAAAAGTTGTTTTTGATCTAAAAGAAAGTATTGCTAATTATAAATAATTAGAAGTGAGATAAATGGGCAAACACGCACGTACAGCTAAACAACATGCTGATGTATGATATTTTTATTTGCATTTGTGTGTATGCTTTATTTCTGATTTTTAAATCGCAATGACAATGCTCTTATCTCAAAAATGTGATTTTGGAGTTATGTTCTGACCAAACACCACAGAATTAGCATCTTTATAATCCCCACTGAGGCCATATTCTTGAATTTTTCGGTACCATGCTTGGGTTAGATGGAACCGACAACCAGTGATGCTACAGTGGGCCATATTACAATAGGAGTATGAGGAATTGCCGACGCTTGCCGTCCAAATATAAGATAATCTGGCCTAACAATGATTTAGATAAAGAGGGTTTACCTGCAATTCTTAGAAATCGTGGGTGAGCGCAATCGACCTGTCATTTGGAAATTGGGGTGAGCGCAATCGACCTGTCGTTTGGAAATTGGGGTGAGCGCAATCGACCTGTCGTTTGGAAATTGGGATGAGCGCAATCGACCTGTCGTTTGGAAATTGGGATGAGCGCAATCGACCTGTCGTTTGGAAATTGGGGTGAGCGCAATCGACCTGTCGTTTGGAAATTGGGGTGAGCGCAATCGACCTGTCGTTTGGAAATTGGGGTGAGCGCAATCGACCTGTCGTTTGGAAATTGGGGTGAGCGCAATCGACCTGTCGTTTGGAAATTGGGGTGAGCGCAATCGACCTATTTCTTATCAAAAACGGTTCATCTTTGGCGCAATCGATCTACACCCGTCTGGAAGACTCCTACCCCAAGGGTCACGTTCAAACAAAAGAAAAAGAGATGCTTCTGAGTTTTCCGACAGCGGGAACAAGAAAGGACCAAAACACCTCCACCCCATATCGTGTCCAGGTCCAGATGCCATCTAGACGTGCATGCCTTCGGGTAGCTACGATTGGTATCGAGGGAGAATGGTAATTGGAGATTGAGTGTCGTTGTTGACCGTGAGAAGAATACTACAAATTATTACAAAAAAACAAAGCCACGGACAAGTCAATTGCAATTTTAAAAAAAGTACTGAAATAAAATTTTGAGCAGATTTTTTACACTAAACTTTTGTGGGGCAATTTTTTTAATCATAAAAATTGTTTTTCCGAGCCAAATATGGGAAATTTATCCATTCGAATTTCTTTTTTTTTTGGGGGGGGGGCCTGGGCCGGTCCTACAAAATTATTGGAGGGGCTTAGACCCGTGGGCCAGATACAAGTTTACGCCTATGGGCATAATAGCAATAAGCTTCCCTATGATTCTCAGCAGTAAATGAGGATAAAGTAATGGGCACATAGAGCAGCTTTTTCAAAATGAGCATCGCTGTTTCTAGGAGCATCGCCAACATGTGTGTTGTCGCGGCGAGCTTGAGATATTCATTTGTGCACACGGGCGGCTAGAGGTTACCTGCCGCCCGGGCGCGAAGCCTCATATGCCGCCCCTAAACGTGACCCTGGTCGGAGGCTGGCAGGGCTTCAAACAAGAGGACCTCTAGATCAAAGCTGGTTAAAGAGTAAAGAGGTTTTACTCTTTAACCAGGCTTTGCTTTTTTCTGAACTGGTGCTCCGTGGGCTTTTTTAATATCTTTTTTTTTATATTTTTTAATTATAATTTTTTAAATATCTCGTGCACACAGGCCTCTTACGAGGACCAATAAATATTTTTCCCTAATGATATTTATTCATCATAATTAAGCTTTACTTTATACTTTCATGTGATCTTCATCAGAAGATACAAAATAAGGTTCAAGAAATATTTCGAACGCCAAGAAGGTCAACCAAATATATACCAACTGGCAGAATAAACGATACATCAAAAAATAATTTTAACTTCTATTGCTTAATTAAATACTATCTTACCGATTCTAACATTTTATAGTCTTTGCGAGGATATTATGTCTTGCTGAGCAAATATACTATATAAACAGTTTAGTGCTACAATTGTATTCACCACATCACCGGCCTACAAAACACTCAAGCCAAGATCTGACTAGAAAAAGCCTTTCATATAAGTATTATCGTATACTTTTTATTTATCATAATGTTTAGTGGCACATTAAGTACAGCGTTATCTCAACAATTTTACTTGCGTGTAATTTGAGTCAAGAGTAAAAAGAAATATTTTCTAAAAATGCTGCAACTTTTGATCGGGTGATTCCCAAAGAACGTGCCGTGATATGATGAGGGGTGCCGCAAGATATTTCAGGGCTGAAAGTATATTGAACATAAGTAATAGATCTGTAATTTCCAATGAATGGATCATAGCACTTTAGGATCCCATCGAAGTTCTTCGAGATCAGCAGGGATGCCGCGATGTATGAGATTTCTAAAGGCAGGTTGTCCCTGTACTAATGAATATGTACATAATAATGAAGAATGTGTATTCGTGAAAGGCGAGCAATAGGCAACAAATAAAAGTACAAATGCCGCAACCAGCAAACTGCTCAACGAGGTGGCTGAGAAAAAACATAGCTTTTAAAATATGGATGTCAAATATATTTAAAATCTCAGCAACTCAAAATAAAAGCATTTTTATGACAAATCGAATTTGACAGTGTTGTTGAACTGCATTAAGTGTTGCATTTATCTTATAAGCACAACTTTTCATGTCGCATAGTATGCATTCCACTGTATCATACTGATTTTTTTCCTGAAAATGTCAACATTTCTGGGGTGTGAAGAGAAGCATGGAGTTAGTGTATCTCCATCCAAATACATTTACAAGGGGTCTTGTATTCAAGATACGAGATGAATTGATATACTTTGAGACGGGTAGTAAGTGGTATTTTTTCCGCCCGGGCAAACATGATATTTTGCCACCCCAAACTTTAAAATTCGATTATTTTATAACGGTGTTCTTTGTTTCCAAATAAAATTGCTACCATCTAAATTTTGCTGTCAGGGGCAGTTGCCCCTCTCCCGCACCCGCCCTCGTAGTTCTGGCCCTGTTTTGAGTAACTTCTTGGAACGAACTAAGCTCGCAAACTGAAGTGTACCATGTGAATAAATATTTTCTGTCCAATAAAAGCAAGCCTTAATTACAATACATTTTTTTAAATGATCTATTTAAATTTTTCCTATAGATCACAGCCACAATGAGCAAAGAACATAAAAAGTGCTGGGATTACTTCGCAAAACATAAAAGTAGTGAATCAGCCAGTTGCCATTATATGCTCCAAGTCTTTGCAATGCAAAGCATCATCAACCAGTGGTCTACTTAGGCACCTGGAATACGTCTATGGAATGAAAAGGGGAAAACTATTGGAAGCGGATAATGATGAGCCAAAGCCCCCAAAGACACAAACAATAATTTTACATTATGCCAAACGACTGGGTTTAGAAGCGACCGTTAGCAAGTTAGCAGCTTTGGATGGCATATCAGTTAATACCAAAACAAAAAATTAGTTTATCAGAAATAGTGTCAGTAGTAAAGAAAAACAGCGCCCGAATGGCGCAGTGGTAAGATGCTCGTCTTCCAATATGAAAGTTGCCGTCAAGGTCCATGGGTTCGAATCCAGCCAAAAGAACATCGGAGAAAGTTCTTTACCTATTGAGCTTGGGGCGACCACCGATAGACTGCGCCTTCATTTCCCACCCATCTCCACAAGTTGGAAATTGCTATATGGCAATATAATTACTGTAATTGGTATGCCGTAAAGTGAAACCGTTATACATTGGGGGCACTGAACTGTAATTACAAAAACCTGAGTGTTCCAATAGACGAGTGGACCAGTTGTAAAAAGCGAAGGTTCATGTATACTGCAATGAGATGTCATTAAACCATGGTTTGATTAGAATGTATGGGAATTGTCCTGCTGAGAGAAAACACTATTCTTGCTCAATGAAAGATTCGAAGATTTTCAGTTGAAACTTGAAGTAGATGTGGTTTCAATCACTAGTGATGGTGCAGCGGTTATGGAAAAATTCGGAAAATCATCTCCTACCATTCAACAGCTTTGCTTCAACCATGCGCTACATCTAGCTATAACAAAAGTATTTTATGAAAAAAAGTTGGAGGGGAAGCGACTAAAGAAAACCCCTACAGCTGTGAAAGTGAAGTCAAGACAGATAGCGATGATTTTGAGCTTGATGGTGTGGCTCGAGGTGATCAGTATGATTTACAAGATTATCCATCTTCTGAAATTAGTAGCGTGGAAAAAATTGTAAAAGGTTCTCCAAAAAAATATTCTCCAGTAAGAAATTCTCTT
This sequence comes from Pholcus phalangioides, assembly GCF_987345545.1. Classification (NCBI taxonomy): domain Eukaryota; kingdom Metazoa; phylum Arthropoda; class Arachnida; order Araneae; family Pholcidae; genus Pholcus; species Pholcus phalangioides. The sequence continues at coordinate 40,604,367 of NW_028301604.1, read as the reverse complement.
TTGCAGCGGGAAACACTCAGGAGTGAAAAGAAAGAACTACAAGTTATTTTAGACTGCCAAAAACGCTGGATTACACTGGAAAGAATGATAGATTTTTAAAGATAGTGAATCCAATTATATATATAAGTTCGTTTTAGAAGAGCTACAACTCGATCATTTATGGAAAGAAAAATATTATGAAATACTGAAAGACATGCTACACTGCTTAAAACCAATGGGATTGGCAGTAGAAGCTGAATAGTATAGTAGAATATCCTGGCAAGTGAAAGAATTTCTAAATTCCTTTTCAATAATTTAGAAAAGCAAAACTCTCCAATGAGCAGAATGCTTTTGGCTGAAATCAAATCGGAATTGATTAAACGTCGTAATAAACATCTCGTGTCCCTCACAAAATATTTAAACAACGTCGATTGCGTATGCGATATAGAGGACGATTACTTTTTTGCCTTGTCCAGTAAGAATGAAATTGCATGATTAGCAAAGTCATTAATGGAAAGACTTTTCAATGAAAAATTCCCAACAGAATCTCGGAAAGATGAAAATGTGGATGAATGTGTAAATGATTCTGATCCTGAATCTGAGATGAAGTCAATTATTTAAAGCCATTTCAATTTCCATGTCACGATCAAGTGGTATGAAGAAAGACCGGATTTTCTCTTCTCTTGAGAAAAGAAATGGGCTTGTACGAAAGTACGCATACACACACACACACACACACACACACTCAGCTCCAACTTAAAGATGCTTTTAGATTCACTTCTAACAATGCAGCCAATATCTACGGAAAACGAAATTTTTCGAAATCTGGTTCGACATTCAAAAAAAAAAAAAAAATCAAAGATCAGGACTGTCGGATCGGGTGACAGATGTTCTATGCTTTCGGAAATTAAATTTTCGAAATGATAAATTGAAATTATTTCGAGTATAATTTCAATTTTTAAGCAAATAGTATTTGCATAGAGACTAAATAATTTGATGGAGCTTTTCAACGTGTTATGTGATACATGGGTATTATGTAAACATACCTTGAGGGCAGTGTCGTCTTAAAGCATGGACCCACCCGAGCACGGCCGGGGGCCTCATAATAACGAGATCTAGTTACGATTTTCGAGTGATTATGCAAACTGGTTAGCAGATATTTCGAGCCAGTAGGGGGGGCCTCTTGGCTCAGAGGCCTATGATCATCTTAAGACGGCATTGCTTGAAATTCGGATATTTATGTTTATATTAATTAGTTTTTATTGAATTGCACAAGTTATCAAACCTGTGGTCTACTTTTTGATTTAGTGAATTTTGTGTCAATCTCATGGGAAAACTAGCCCCGGCCAGGGGAATTTTTTTTACATCTGAGGGTGCTAGGCTCGAGCTTTGTGTAAGGGATTTGATTTCTCAATATCAATTCTGCGGTTTTCTCGAACAACCACAGTCACTCCGCTTCCTACTCTACCTTGAATTGAAAGAAAAACCGATATTTTTTACATGTTTTCTTATAAGCAGACCTGTACCCTCTAAAATTGGGGTTTTTAACGCTTCAGGAATGACGTGATAAAACAAAGCAATAAAAAAAGAAATAAAGACATGGGGTGATGACTGAGACGAAATTAACATTCATCTATCCAAAAATTAGAATTCTGATCGGGGCTGAACATATATTTCCAGAATTATCAGAAATAAGCAATAAACAAATCACTGCTGCTTACTTCAAAGTGGTCATCAGCCTACTGAAAGCTTGTGTGTTTTATGGTCCGTTGACAAATACCCTAATATTTACAACTTTTGCGACTACAATATCTATAAAACATGATTTCAGTTACCCAACTATGCTGCCTACAAAAAAAAAGAAAAAAAAACTCAATTGAGAGAAATGACACTTTCCCAAAAATTTGGGATTCAGGTCGAAGTGAAAACGTCGTTTGATTGAAGTTATGCGGAGCATAAATAAAATAATTGGAACATAAATGAGAGTCGTATAAATGGGGTTTCAGTGCAAATGAGTGATTTCGGGAATTTTCGGGAAATACAATTTCCCGTTCCCGATGGCTCCAAAATGTCGGCAATTTGTAAACCCTACTAGATACGTTTGGCAGCCTACAAGACCATTATTCATAGGACTATTTGAAAGTCGAAGGGAATTTTTTGATCGAAAAATGGAATAGAATTTCTTTAATTTTTGAAAAGCGTTCGCGTGCCACTGCGTTCCACAAGTTGGCCACTTCTGATCTGACAGATGATACAATTGTCTTTTATTGCAGTTGGGAATCTCCTGAGGTACACGTGAAACAGTTTCATTACGAATGAGGGCCATGGGTCTGGTGCCCACAGAGGAAGAGGTATCACCGGAAAGGTGATTATTATATTTTTCTTAATGATATCAGTCAGACGACACGATTGGTTCTACTGCATTTGCATCGTGAAACTCTCGAGATACAGCGAAAAAAATTTCGTTATGAAAATGAACGAAGAACCTGGTGCTCTGTCCGGAAAAAGTATTCAAACAAATATTGGATTTGCTTTAAAAATGCTTACCACTATCAGACGACAATATTGGTTCTTGTTTGTGTTGCACTTCTCGAGATATAGCTTAAAACAACTCCGTTACGAAATTGGGCAGTGATCCTGGTGTCCACAACCAGAGGCGGCTTTAAAAAAAAATTTAAAAAAAAAGGTGTTTTTTGTTAGGAATTATTTGGATAAGTTGTCAGGGAGGGACATGACCGCCAGCGATAGGGCTGACAGGGCTCTGGCTGGGGCTCGGTCGATTGCACGTAAAATGGTAGTGTTTCGACTTCCAATGTAGTCCCCAACAGGTCGATTGCGCCCAGTCTGATTTTAATCCTTGTGGATGACGGGAGGTGGTGGGAAGTTACCAACTGCTGTGTGGGGACGCCACTCAGTTTATAGAGACAGGATCACTGGATATAGACGAAAAGCAGTTTTTGCCAAAAAAAGAAAGGTAGATAAAAATAGTGTAGACTTGTGTCTTACGGTACCTATGAAAAAGGGACCATAAGTCCCGTATTTTTCGGGACAGTTCTCGTCGTTTCTCCATCCCGATTTTGCCATTTTTTAGTTGAAGTTTTCTTGAATTTGTTATTTAATCAAAGACGTTGATACAGGTAATTTTCAACGAATTGATTGAATGCAATATTACCACATAGAAGTTACGGAAATTTCATGAATGACAATTCATCACATTGAGGACAATATTTCATACTACGCTTGATAAGGGGTGTGATCGAGGTGATCATCATCCCCCACCCCCCGCATAGATCCGCGCCTCCTTCCAGAGCACAGACAGAAAACATTTTCTTCGATTTTTTTACGGCTAATGGAATTTTTTTTACCCATTCACCTCGGATTTAGCATAACATCCTTCTTGAGCGGCGCGAAGTGCAGCCACAACGGGTCGCATGGCCAAGCGCCGCACCTGTACTCTATCACAAGGGACAAGTGTGCATTTTGGTTCCCTCGCAAAGGATTTGTTCCGGAATAGTCAAACGAAAGCAAAGGAAAAATTCGGCTTGTGACTTCTCCGGTCCCTGGAGTATTAGAAACACCTTTGAAAAAAAATTTCTTAATAAAAGTAACCTCGTTATACATCATTTTTACAGGATAAGTGATGATGGCTCACAAAAATAAGTGCTGTTTCAAGGGTTAAATTATCTGGCATTATTAGGAATGGTAAAAGTATTCTGGAATAATAATTAAAAAAAAACGGAAAAATTTTCTACTTCAAATCGGGACGTATGTCACAAGAATATTTCACGGTAAACAATAGTGTGCGACTTTCTTTTGGTCATTTGATCATTTTTGTCGCACCACGGTCATTTTCTGCACACGAGGGCTAATTAGACCGGGACCTACAATTTATTGCCGATTCCGAACGGCAGGCTTGTTTTTTATACTCATCGAGAGATTGGTGCGCTAACCCTTCGATGGGGGACTCCCTGCGGTGCCAATTTGACTTTCTTTTGGAAAAAAATCAGGTTTATCTCATGGTCCCTTTCACTGAAGCCCTGCCAGCGTTAATTACAGCTGGATGATTGAAAATTCCATTAGGGGCGGCATATGAGGCTTCGCACCCGGGTGACAGGTAAGCTCGAGCTGCCCTTGCCCACACCGGAAGAGGTATTAAAGCCAGGGATTGGACATTATCATTGGATTTACGTGAACGAGATCTGCCCGCATACATCAAAGACACTGATATATTCTGAATTTCTTTTTGAAATATGAGTGTTTAAAGGATTTCATTACGAAATTTTCTTCGAATGCACCTAGTATCGTCAGAAGATTCAAAATGCGTATTCACGTCAAAAAAAAAAATTATAAGTCATCAAATTCAAAGCTGATATGATAAACTACTAATAACTTGATCGTGATAATACTTACCAAAGAAGGTCTATTATTCCTTAAGAATGATAGCAGATCTCCACCTTCCATTAGCTCAAGCATGATGAAATTTGGATCGTTATCGAAGCACACACCAAGAAGTTGAAGTATATGATCATGTTTGAAATTGCTTGAAAATTTACGAAACAGAAATTAATACAGTTTCAGTACAAAATGTCAATGAAAGCAATCAATTCTAGTCCGGGAGGCAGCGACACTTTTGGGTCACACATTTTACATCGATTGATTTGTGTAACAATAAATAGCTAATTTATAGGTAATGTCAAAAATCAAATTCAGGTGGCGTGACCACGGTGGGTATAGGCGGAGGGACGTTCAGTACACGTAACAAAAGTTTGAAAGAAAATATTTTACACCGGCTGAAATTTCTTTGCATGTTATTTGGACTATTTTATGATGTTTTTAGGTATTCAGCTGATATTTTGAGAGTGTGTTATACTTCAGCTGCTCGCTATTTTATGTAAAAAAACACATTCCTTTAAAAATATTTTACACCGTATGAAAATTCAACACGAGATAGTTATTTAGGTATTAATCAAGAAAACAATGCTCAGCTGGCTCGGTAGTGGTGGAAAGATATTCAGCTGGATGATTGAAAATTCCGAGCAGGCGCTCGAATATAATTTAGCGCTGAACCACTTCCTAGGGTGATGTCCCGATTCCTCTTTTCGAGTTTCATCCAGTTGGCAAAATAATGTCGTTTCATCCTCAGTTGATAACACCTTAACGGGGGTGGGATGGGGTGGCTCCACTTCGGATAACATGACAAGTACTCATTGTACATGCTCGTTGGCTACCAAACAAAAGTGAAAAAATTACCTAATTGACTTCTAAAGCGAGAAGCGCAAATCTTGCATAACTGGGAAATATTTTTTTCCATTTCAAGAGTATATATATACAGTCGAATCCTGTTTTAACAAATACCGTTATAACAAAAAATTTCGTTTTAACGAACACTTTTCTAATCCCCTAGATAAGTTTTCATTGGAACAATGCACAAAAACCTGGAATTCCTTTATAACGAACCTTGGTTATAACGAAGGGATTTCTCCGGTCTCTTGGAGTTCGTTATATACACTGCTGGCCACCCAAATTGCAACACCAAGAAAGACGAGATATCGCAACAATATTTATTTTGTAGATAACATGTTGACCAAGCATCAAATGATTAAATTTATAGACTTCTGTGAAGTGTGGTTCCTGCCAAAATCAGTAGCCAGAGTAGCCGCCATTGTTGGAGATCACCGCTGCCACACGCCTCGGCATTGATTCAAAGAGACTTTGGGTGTGTTCTTGGGGTACAGCAGACCAAGCAGCTTCCACGCGTTGCCAAAGTTGATCTGGTGTGGCAGCTGGGGATGTAATCTGGGTCAATCGTTGAGCAACCATGGACCACATGTTTTCTATCGGCGAAAGATCCGGAGAGCGAGCTGGCCAGGGAAGCAATTCAATCTGGCGATTGACGAAGAACCTTTGGACAATGCGTGCCACGTGTGGTCGCGCATTATCCTGTTGAAATATGGCTGTGGGCAAACCCTGAAGGTAAGGAAGGACAACTGGCTCCAACACCTCGGAGATGTAGCGCTGGCTTTTTAAAGTACCGGCAATGCGTACTAGAGGAGTGCGAGAGAGATATCCAATACCACCCCATACCAGAATACCCGGTGCAGGACCAGTGTGGCGGTGCATAACGCAGCTGTTCAGCATCCTCTCTCCACGGTGTCTCCAGACTCGAATCCGACCATCGTGGTGTTGCAGACAGAATCGTGACGCGTCAGTAAAGACAATTTCATCCCAATGTGCCGTCCACATCCTTCTTTCATCGCACCATTGGCGGCGGAGACGTCTGTGGTTCTGCGTCAAGGGTAGACGAAGCAATGGACGTCTTGCGGACAGACCACTCTGCTGTAAACGGCGTCGAATGGTACGCGCAGACACTGGATGATGCGGTACAGACTGAATGTGCTGTGCTATGGTTCGTGATGTGGCTGAGCGATCCGTCACTGCCATACGCACAATACGCCTGTCATCACGTGAAGTGGTGCACTGAGGTGGATGCGATCGAACACGTCGGTCCGTCGTACCCTCCTGCATCCAACGATCACATATCCGCATTACAGTTGTTTGGTTTCGTCCAACACGACTACCGATTTCCCTGAAAGATAATCCACAATCTCGGTAGGCCACTATCCTTCCTCTGTCGAACTCGGATACTTGATCAAAAGATGATCGCTGTTTTCTACGAGGCATAACTGATCGTTTTTTTGAAAAAACCACAAGAAAAACACAATTGCCGTACTTCAAATCGTCGAAATCTCCAAGCCTTAAATAGCGCTTTGAAGTGGCACCACAGGCGCGCGTGATGTGCGTCTGCGCTGAAATTCTAATCATTTGCATATCTCACCTCCGCTAATGCATGTTGTAAATTTCATATTATTTGCATGCTTCCTTCAGGGTGTTGCATTTACGGTGGCCAGCAGTGTATATATATATGTGTGTGTGTTGGAATGAATGATGCAGATTATCATTTATAAAAAATAATTGATAATTCCAATTATATTTTTGATCAAATTTTGAAATGAAATAATTATGAATCCTTCTGAATCGACGATTATGAATAATGTCTGGTAAATCAGATTCATTCGATTACGACATCAAATTTACTAGGACTACGAACAGGCGATTATGCATAAACACTAGCAAAATATGATGAATTCGTATAGGAAGCATCATTTAACCAATAAATATACTGCATAAGTGAAATGGGGTATTAGGCTTAAATGATAGATTTTTTATTGAGCTAGAAAAATTTAACTTTGAATCGAAGAATAGTTTTACAGCTCCTATAACTTTTTCCCAATGAATTAAAATTTTTTTTAGTGGAAAGTTATTTAATTGTGTAATGTAATTTTTGCGTGTGCTTAATGTTTAATTCTGCATATCGAAAAACATTTGCAATTGGTTTTTTGTCATTTTTCACCAAAAATAGGCAAGTTTTATTTTAAAAAAACTGAATGTATTTGCATACGAACACAAAACTTAGCCATATATAGCATATATTTTCCCTCCTACAAATTTTGTTTGAATAAGCTTTTATTTGAGATGATCGTAATTTTTAAATTTCCACCGATTTTAAAAAAAAAAAGTTTTATTCTAATGGTGGTGTTAGTGTTTTTTGCATAACGGAAGTAAATAGTTAGAAATAGACGAGAAATCGTCACTAACATTTCAATATGATTGAAGTACCTAGTACAGATTGTTTATTTATTTATTTATTTACACATCTCAACAGGCTAAGCCCAATTACAGAGATGGGAAACACGCGGACATAACAATGCAGAAATACAAGTAATGAAAATTAATAGAAAAGTAAATTTGTATTTCTAGGAGCTCTCCATCTATGATTATGTTCTTGTTATGTCAATAACTCGTATTTCTTTCAGTGTTCAACCACGGGGTGTTTCATCTTGATTGACAGTTATAATATATCGACACAGAGGGGGGGAGGAAGGGACAAGAAGAGATCGGATGGAATGGTACTATTTTGACTAAAGGATGAATCGGGGAAGAACGAAACAGTACCTAACCCTTCATTGCCTCAGCTGTAGGTTTTCCACCATTTTCAAGTCAGCTGAACATTATTTTCTCACAATCAATACTTAAATAACTATCTCGTGTTGAATTTTTACTCGGTGTAATTTTTACAGAACGCGTTTTTTTACATAAACAAACGAGAAGCTGAAGTATCACCCACCCTCAGAATACCAGCTGAATACCTAAAAACATCATAAAATAGTCCAAATAACATGTAAATAAATTTTCATCCGGTGTAAAATAATTTTTAAACTTTTTTTACATGTTCCAAACGCCCCCCTTCACCTACACCCACCTTAACTGGACCAGCTGAATTACGTTTCCTAAATTATCTATATAAGACTTATGTCTGATTTTCTTACCAATTACTGGTAAGAAAATCACCCGGTGTAAAAATAATCACCCTCCAAATGTCGATGCCTTCCGGACTATTCTAACAATTGCTGTAATTGAGTATACAAATTGATATACTGGGTGGTAACCATGGACCGCCCAATAATTACATACGAGATTCCTTGTGAAAAACTAATATGGAAAAGAGTTTTCAGTTTTTTTGATTTGACCCATAATTAATGAGTTATAGCCTAACAATTTAAAAATTGACGACGTCCAAATTCACCAAACGTACACCAAACTTATATAACTTGGAGTTTTTCAAAACTGATAACAATGTGTGTGTGTAACCCTGAAGAGAAATTAAAAAAAAAGCAAACCATTTTTTTTCCAAATCAAATCAATTTTATTCATTTTCACTCGTACAGAAACATTTTCATTAATCTTTGTTAAACATATTTACCACCCAGAGACTATGATGCCTGTACGGATGATTGAAAACTTACATAATAATTAAGGAATAAAATTAAAAATTATGACATGAATAGAAACATTAAAAAAGACACATATACAACATAAACGGGACAAAATTATCAATGTCAAATAAAAAACATAATGATAAAAATAAACAACGAAATAATATACGCAGCACAAAAAGGACAAAATTCTTAATGCATGACGAGCAATGAAAAATAAACAAAACATATAAAATAAAAAATATATGGGGGAAAAAATAAAACTCGCACATAATACATAGACAATACAAACAAGAACAAAATTTTCCTTTAAATTAGAAAATCTACAAAATTTTAGTGGGAAAGATATAGGGGATTAATATTATTTTTTTTTGTTCCTCTTACAGGTCAAAATAAATGTCTACATCGTCTATTGAAATTAGTAAATTCAATAATGATTTTTTAAATGCTGCGTGCGTGGGTATATTCTGTATTTCTAGGATAATGAATTATATAATTTCGGAGTTGAATAATAATGTTTTATGGGTCCCTAAGAGCTGCATAGTGTATGTTTTGTCTTTTGTTCTGTTGTCTTTATTTTATTTTGTATATTTGTGTTCATGTATGCTGTTTCATGTGTGCTGTTTTGAATTATTAAATAAATTATTAAATAAAAAATAAAAATAAAATAAAAATGTTTCGAAAAATTTCTTTCCTAAAAGTCGGAATGCGGTAAATCATGCGAGGTCTTTGCTGGGATAAATTATTCTTTTAAATAGCATAAGACTTTATTACGGTTTAAGAAAAGAATTATACGGAAAAGAGAGTATTATGGCGCAAAGGAAGTACATTAAGATTTCGAAAAATTGTAGAAGATATATAAGACTGACACCGACTCAAAATTTTGAAAACTCCTTTTTGGATTGAAGATAAAAGCAATAGGTTAGTTTTACAATCACCACTCATAAATTTCATCGTAATTTATAAGTGAATAAAACCATGAATAGTGAAGGTCTTTTAAAAAAATTAGCGGAAACTTCCTTACTTATATAATAAAAATAATCTATGCATACAAAATAACATGTTCTGACTGAGTGACTAATTCATCATCACCGAGCCGAAACCGCTGAAGCTATAATTATCAAATTCAGTCATAAGTTTTGTTTTATGACGTAAAGACTCACTAAAAAGGGTTTTTCGAAATTTGACCCTTAAGGGGATAAAAAGAGGATGCGAAGGTGACATAGATAAATCACGCCAAACCACTGAATCTAGTCACGAAATTTTGTCAGAAGTTTTATTTCATGACGTAAAGACTAACGAAGAAAGGGTTTTTCGGAATCCGACCCCTAAGGGGACCATGAGAGTGGTAAAATGTTACATAGAGAAATCACGCCGGGTCGAAACCGCTGAAGTTCGTGAGATTTGGTCAGAAGTTTTGCTTTATGACGTAAAGCCTAAGTAAGAGCGGGTCCAATGGCAACAGAGAAACCACGCCGAACCGAAACCGCTGAAGGTAATATTTATGAAATTTACCAGAAGTTTTATTAGACCAACTAAGAAAGGGTTTTTCGAAATCCTACCCCTAAGCGGGTCATAAGTTCAAAAGTTTAACATCAATGAAATATGGTCAGCAGTTTTATTTCATGCGGTAAACTTAAGAATGGGTTATTTCGAAATTCCACTCCTAAAGCCCCGTTTAAATGTGTAAAATTTGGGGTATTACTGGTGATTATTACTGGCATGGCAACTTTTTTTTTTCCCCCTCGTAGGAAAAGAAAAGGTTAGAGAGAAGTCCGTCAAAAAAAAATCCTTCTTTCTTGGTGAAGATTGGTGGTCGCCGCCGAAGCGTAAATAACCGCCAGCTCCCCACGCTACGGGTCCATTCGTACGGAGGATTGGACGTTACGAAAAATCCTCCGCACGGAGATAATTGTTTTCTGCTTTGGGGCCGTTCAAGTAATATGCCAGCAAATTTTTAGCCCATTTTCACCCCCCCCCCTCCGTCAGCAAAAGTCAGCAAAACTCTGACACCCCTGGTCAGCAAAATTTGGTCAGCTCTGCCCCCTACCTCCTAACGTGAGATCAGAGACATACGTGGGGGAAGGCCATAAGGAGGATCGTGCCTCCTCCCCAGGCGATCAACAATTTGTTTTTTTAATGCTAAAATATTTAAAAAAACGAAAATTTCGAAATAAAATACCTTTACATGTTATTAGGGGAAAGTGACGTATATGAGATACTTGCCTAATATGAGATACCCCCTTCATCTCTTTTGTACGGTTGTAACACCTGTTGTTAGAGGTATGCACTATTAGCTCGACGGTAGATGCAGCTGCCAACAACATAACCTTACTCATTTGCATGCGGCTCCAGCTGCAGGAGACTATTTAACTGCGCAGCCCGCAAGAGCTTTAGTTATTTTCGACGGGTTTTACAACGCACGATATAAGCCATTTTTAAACATTTCGTTATTAGTACCTACTCAGCATTACACGTAGTTTCATATTCATGTATCGATTTGTCAATTCTTTTGCTTATTTCTTGATTTATTCGATGATATTTCTTAAACATTGGCTGTGCCCAATATGAGATACAATGAAGTCCCCCCCTAATATGGGATACCTCATATTTTGAGATCTCACTTTGTAGACAACGCCTAAAGTACCACTTCTTCTCATTTTTTTTCCAGTGATCTTAAAGAAAATTAACATTTTTATGATGGCTCCTGTAAAGCGAAATAAATGGTCCCGAGAAGCGATGGTGGAAGCAATGAATGCTGTTAAGGAGAAGAGGATGAGTTACCTCAAGACTGCAAAAGAATTTGGCGTGCCAAAAGGCACAATTGAAATGTATGTCATAGATGTAAGATTGGGCGAGGAACTCGTAGGAGTCAGCTTGGGGAGAAAGACAGCTTGGAGAGTATTAACGCCTTCTTCGACATATTTGAACCAGAAATGGAGAAAATAAATCGTGCTCCACATCGTTTATTTAACGTGTATGAGACAGGGATCACAGTGGTGCAGCAGAAGAACAAACTGATAGCCGTAAAGGTAGAAAACAAATAAACACCCTGACCTCCTTAGAAAGGAGGAAATTGATTGAAATTGTGGCCTGCATGAATGCACAGGGGTTGTACATTCCCCTGCTAATTGTGTTTCATAGAAAAAATATGCTCCATTCTCTAATGAAAGGAGCTCCTTCTGGCTCAACTTGTCACCCGTCTGGAGGAATTCAAAGCGACATGTTTACGAGATGGTTCGAGCATTTTTTGAAAATGACCAAGCCTACTTCATCCGATCCTGTTGTTTAGGTTTTAGATGGACATTACAGACATTCAAGAAACATAGAGGTCATTGAATTAGCGGAAAGAAATCATGTCTCTCTAGTTTGCCTACTACCCCATACAAAAAACCAAATGCAGCCACTGGATGTTGGTTTCATGTTTCCGCTGAAAACGTATTAAGCCAGAGAAATAGAATCTTACCTTAGAAACAATCCCGGATAAGTAGTTAGTTTCTCGTTATGAGACTGTTTGCAGTAGCCTACACAAAAGCCGCGACAACGGCAAATTTAGTGAATGCCTTCAGAAAGATGGAGCTTTTTCCGTGTGAGCGCTACGTTTTTGATGCGGAATTGGGTTCAGGCCTGGGAGCGGATTTGGCAGCCATTCCAGGAGCAGATTCTCTATCTTCAACTTCTAATTTGGCAGCCATCCCTGGACCGTCTGGTGTGGCGGTGAAGCCGTTAGACATTAGCCCTGTTCCCTCGAGGCCTGGTAAATCGCCTTCTTCACGGTCGGGTTCAGCAATATTTTTGACCAACTCACCATACAAGAAACAGAAAAAATCGCCAGTCAAGCAACAAAAGGAACAAAAAAAGGTACAAAGAAAACTGAGCCAAGAAGGGAAGACAAGATTTGAGTGAAGACGAAACGTGCTATGGCGAAGAATCACCTCTACAAGACTCAGATGATTCAGATTTTAATTACGATGAGTCGAATCCAGAATGCATGTTCTGTTCAACCCGATTTTCAGAGGACACCCATGGAGAGAAGTGGGCAAGATGTATGCTATGCTCTCGATGGTCTCACAAGGATTGTGGAGAAATTAAGGAGACAGTATTTTTGTGCAATGTTTGTTATTTGTAAAAAAAAATTTAATTTGTTACACTATCTTTCCAATTTTGACGATTAGTTAAATTCTATAAACAACTTTTTTCATGCAAATGTTTCTTTTTCGGCGTGACTGCACAATATGAGGTAGTGTCACATATTAGGAACCCTTGGTGTCTCATATTGAGCAACCTGTTCCAAAAACACCTGATTTGAACATTTTAATAAAATCATTTTTTGAGTATGCTTGCAATATTTTTTTTTCTGAAAATTCAATCACTATTTCGAATCAGGTATATTTATAATGCACAAAATCTATTTTAGAGAGAATTACGAAATTGTTCATCAGGCAAAGCTATTTTAGAACAAGTAGCCTATCTCATTATAGGTCACTTTCCCCTATAATTAATTTCTGTTAATTTCAATGCTATTTGGAGGCTAAGAATTGAAAATTTCTTTTTAAGAAATTCATTGGGCCCCACCCTCTAAGACATATATGGTTAACCATTGTCCCGTGGACCGAATTTGGCCCGAGGGGTTATCTGATGTGGCCTGCAACCTCAAACCTAATTTTGTAAAAATGAACTAAGTGGCGCATTTTTATAGATCACTTAAGTGACCCGTGGCATAATTCCAGAGTATTCAAGCTGCCCGTGGCACATTTTCAGATCACTCAAGTAGGACCGTGGCATATGCACAGATCACCTAAGTGACCCGCGACACAGTTTCAGAACACTTAAAGGAACCATGGCACATCACAAGATCCCTTGAGTGACACGTCGCGCTGGTTTAGAGCACTTATGCGGCCCCCAGTGCGGTTCTGCATCACTCAAGTTACCCACGAAACATTCCCAGATTACTTAAGTGATCCGTGGCATAGTTACGGATCACTTGAGTGATGCGTGGAACAGTTTTACAGCACTTAAGCGGTCCGAACACATTTTCAGATCACTGGCGGGATCAGCGGAACATTTACAGATCACTAAAGTGGCTCTGTGTGGGACTTATCAATAGGAAGAATGTTAGTTCGGGTGCCCACAAACTATCGAAAAGTTTTTGCCGTTTTTGGCGCACCGAGTAAGATGTCATTAAGAATATTTCATATTTTATAAAGGGTGGTTGATGACGTAAGCATCATCCAAACTCACCCCTCAATCAATAGTCAACAAATTGGAAACCCCCTCCTCCAACGATGCTGACGTACTACTTGAATCACCCCTTTATAACGGAGTAGCTCCGTACGGCTGAATGTTCGTAGCGTGTGAAGGAATGCATTTAGTAACCAAGGCCACTGTGTCCTTGGAAACGTAGTAGCAGCGGACGTCAGCAGGACGGCGACTCGTCCGTATCGTGTGAAAGCTATCATCCAATTTCTTAGGTAGCTTTCACATAATACGGACGGGTCGTCGTCGTGCTGCCGATGATTCCTGATGCATTTCGACATGCTATGGGTGTCGCCAGGGCCGTCTTGAGAGCATCATGGGCCCTCGGACCAAGTGGTTTTTCTGAGGCCCTACCAGGCAAATTCTCGACAATTTCAACCAAATCTGATTTTCGTGAGGCCGCTCTTCTCTTGAGGCCTCCGGGCCGTACCTGGGTGGGCCCATGCAATAAGACGGCACTGGGTGTCGGTCACGCTGACCGAGTTTCCCACTTGGATTGAGTATCTAATCTTCAATCTCGTTGCTCACGGGAAGGAAAAAACGTTTGTTCAAGTCAAACGCCGTGACAATAATGAAGCGAATCGCCTGCGTGTAAGTCTTTTTCCACAACCTGATTGGCTTTCTTTTCTTTCAAACCGGTCACAACTCAGGTCTATCACCATTTATGAGTGAGTTGAGCCGGAAGTGTAACTGCGTGTGTACCTAACAGTCTGAGTGCATATGTAGTGTTGTGTTTGATTTTTCATCATCCCCCCCCCCCCGCATAGATCCGCGCCTCCTTCCACAGCACAGACAGAAAACATTTTCTTTGATTCTTCGGCCAATGGAATTTTTTTTTACCCACTCACCTCGGATTTAGCATAGCATCCTTCTTGAGCGGCGCGGAGTGCAGCCACAACGGGTCGCATGGCCAAGCGCCGCACCTGTACTCTATCACAAGGGACAAGTGTGCATTTTGGTTCCCTCACAAAGGATTTGTTCCGGAATAGTCGAACGAAAGCAAAGGAAAAATTCGGCTTGTGACTTCTCCGGTCCCTGGAGTATTAGAAACACCTTTGGACACCTTTTTTCCACAAGTTGGCCACTTCTGATCTGACAGATGATACAATTGTCTTTTATTGCAGTTGGGAATCTCCTGAGGTACGCGTGAAACAGTTTCATTACGAATGAGGGCCACGGGTCTGGTGCCCACAGAGGAAGAGGTATCACCGGAAAGGTGATTATTATATTTTTCTTAATGATATCAGTCAGACGACACGATTGGTTCTACTGCATTTGCATCGTGAAACTCTCGAGATACAGCGTAAAAAATTTCGTTATGAAAATGAACGAAGAACCTGGTGCTCTGTCCGGAAAAAGTATTCAAACAAATATTGGATTTGCTTTAAAAATGCTTACCACTATCAGACGACAATATTGGTTCTTGTTTGTGTTGCACTTCTCGAGATATAGCTTAAAACAACTCCGTTACGAAATTGGGCAGTGATCCTGGTGTCCACAACCAGAGGCGGCTTTAAAAAAAAATTTAAAAAAAAAGGTGTTTTTTGTTAGGAATTATTTGGATAAGTTGTCAGGGAGGGACATGACCGCCAGCGATAGGGCTGACAGGGCTCTGGCTGGGGCTCGGTCGATTGCACGTAAAATGGTAGTGTTTCAATTTCCAATGTAGTCCCCAACAGGTCGATTGCGCCCAGTCTGATTTTAATCCTTGTGGATGACGGGAGGTGGTGGGAAGTTACCAACTGCTGTGTGGGGACGCCACTCAGTTTATAGAGACAGGATCACTGGATATAGACGAAAAGCAGTTTTTGCCAAAAAAAGAAAGGTAGATAAAAATAGTGTAGACTTGTGTCTTACGGTACCTATGAAAAAGGGACCTTAAGTCCCGTATTTTTCGGGACAGTTCTCGTCGTTTCTCCATCCCGATTTTGCCATTTTTTAGTTGAAGTTTTCTTGAATTTGTTATTTAATCAAAGACGTTGATACAGGTAATTTTCAACGAATTGATTGAATGCAATATTACCATATACAAGATATACAGAAGACTGGATGTTGTGAAGATATTTATTATTTGAGATGTTACTTTTTTAAGGAAGGAAAAAACTCATCTCTGCCTCTACCGGGAGTCGAACCCGGGTCCCTCGATTGCCGGACGAGTGCTCTGACCACTAAGCTACAGAGGAGATAGAGATTTTCCTTCGCTAGAGCGTATATATGCCGAACGGAACCGTGCAATGGGCGGTGCAACCGATCAGCTAATAGCTCATGGACGACGAGCCACCAGATGGCTATATATATGACATGAATGTCGCTCTCCACTTGTTAATACAAGATATACAGAAGACTGGATGTTGTGAAGATATTTATTATTTGAGATGTTACTTTTTTAAGGAAGGAAAAAACTCATCTCTGCCTCTACCGGGTTGAGTTTTTTCCTTCCTTAAAAAAGTAACATCTCAAATAATAAATATCTTCACAACATCCAGTCTTCTGTATATCTTGTATTAACAAGTGGAGAGCGACATTCATGTCATATATATAGCCATCTGGTGGCTCGTCGTCCATGAGCTATTAGCTGATCGGTTGCACCGCCCATTGCACGGTTCCGTTCGGCATATATACGCTCTAGTGAAGGAAAATCTCTATCTCCTCTGTAGCTTAGTGGTCAGAGCACTCGTCCGGCAATCGAGGGACCCGGGTTCGACTCCCGGTAGAGGCAGAGATGAGTTTTTTCCTTCCTTAAAAAAGTAACATCTCAAATAATAAATATCTTCACAACATCCAGTCTTCTGTATATCTTGTATTAACAAGTGGAGAGCGACATTCATGTCATATTACCATATAGAAGTTACGGAAATTTCATGAATGACAATTCATCACATTGAGGACAATATTTCATACTACGCTTGATAAGGGGTGTGATCGAGGTGATCATCATCCCCCACCCCCCGCATAGATCCGCGCCTCCTTCCAGAGCACAGACAGAAAACATTTTCTTCGATTTTTTTACGGCTAATGGAATTTTTTTTACCCATTCAACTCGGATTTAGCATAACATCCATCTTGAGCGGCGCGAAGTGCAGCCACAACGGGTCGCATGGCCAAGCGCCGCACCTGTACTCTATCACAAGGGACAAGTGTGCATTTTGGTTCCCCCACAAAGGATTTGTTCCGGAATAGTCAAACGAAAGCAAAGGAAAAATTCGGCTTGTGACTTCTCCGGTCCCTGGAGTATTAGAAACACCATTGGAAAAAATTTTTCTTAATAAAAGTAACCTCGTTATACATCATTTTTACAGGATAAGTGATGATGGCTCACAAAAATAAGTGCTGTTTCAAGAATTAAATTATCTGGCATTATTAAGAATGGTAAAAGTATTCTGGAATTTCAAATCGGGACGTATGGTCGCAAGCATTTTTCACGGTAAACAACAGTGTGCGGCTATCTTATGGAAAAAAAATCAGGTTTATCTCGTGGTCCCTTTCACTGAAGCCCTGTCAGTCTCCTGCCAGCGTTACCATTAGGGGCGGCATATGAGGCTTCGCACCCAAGCGGCAGGTGAGCTCGAGCTTCACCTGCGAACAGACGTATAGTTTTTTCCTTCCGCTGAACAACCGAGATTGAAGATTTGGTACTCAATCCAAGTGGGAAACTCAGTCAGCGTGATACTCTTATCTTCTGAAGACGGCACCCATAGCGTGCCGAAATGCATTATGAACTTTTGAGTATTTCCTGGTATTTGCCTTATTTGTTGACAATTGTTTTTGTGTAGTTTTGAACCAGTTGTGTTCAACATGTGCTTAGCTTGTTTCGATCTTGATCTTCAATATTAGCAATCATAATAATAATTTATTATTTTTCCAGCTTATTTTGCAATGTTCTGATAGTATTATCATTAAATATTGTACTTTAGTTATTATTTTTTTGTACACAAAATATATTTACATTTTTCTAAATTATAACTTTTGCTTATTTTGATTGTATTTTTTGCTTATTTTGATTGTATTATCACTAAATATTGTACATAATTATTATTCTAGCTTATTTTGTTATATTTTGATTGTATTATCACTAAATATTGTGCATAATTATTATTTATTGTTATTTGCAATTGCTATTATTAATGTGCTACATTTTCATAAGCTGAGTTAGTGTAAAATCTCCTTTATTTTAAAATTTGAAGAGTATTTTTTCAATATTGATATTTTAGATATATAGCAGTATCGTTTTTTCCTCATTATACTGTATCCTGCTTTAATTTTGTGCGGACAATCATGGCTGTGCAGGAGGGGCTTGCTTCCATAGTAGGAGAGTTTCATGTGAAATTCGTGGAAAAAACCTTTCTAATAAAAAAAATATGGTGCGGCACATGAAAACAAAACATGAACATGCTAATTTGGACATATTCAGTAAGCAATTTCACTAGAAATGTGAACTGTGCAATAGAAGATTTTGTGGTATCAAAAATTTCAATTATCACCAAAAAAAAGTACATTCGATTCTAGTACATGGCAAATTGCATAGGTGCCCATGGAAAACAAGTGCCTTTGATGCATATGGAAAACCATTTCCACGTACATAATGATATGTCCCTAAACAAAGATCAGCTAGAATTCAACAGTGAGGAAGAATTTGCAGCATGGAAAGAAAATCTTGAGAAGACATCAAAATCAAAGTATGTCAGAATTGCTCACGTAGAAACAATCAATAGTTACCATTATTACAGATGTAACCGTTCTAGTGAATACGTTCCTAGTGGCAATGGTCATAGAAGTCTAAAAAGTCTGGGATCAAATAAAATTCAGGAATACTGTCCACCCTCGATAAAAGTCAATGTATGTGATGGTAAATATAAAGTATCACACTGTTCGAATCATTTCGGTCATGTCATAAACTTGGCCATATTTCTTTGTTAAGAAACGATAAACTTCGTATAGCCACGAAAATTGCATCAAAGTAGGTTTTGATTCTGAATGAAGAGTTCGGGTTAATTTTTTTTTCCAACTGCTTCTCTCTATATATATATCTATATATATGGTCCGGAGAGGATTCATTTGCTCAACAAAAGAGACATTGAAAGCTATTTGGTCTTGATTCTTCATGAGTTAGACATGAAAATGACTTCATTAGTGTTGTTGGTTCATGGGTTAATTCACCTGATATGAAAGATATACTGTTCTTTTTTACAAAGTACAGGATTCGGATAGCAAACACCCAGTCCTAAATAAAGAGGACTGTATGCTAATTATTATGAACAACGGGGAAAAAAAAGTCTTTTCTAAGTTTGCCTCAGGTTGCGTCTGCATTGACGGAACTCATCGCACAAATGAATATGATTTTGAATTAATTACCATACTTGTATTGGATGGTTTGTGTCCAGGATTCCCTTGTGCTTTTCTTATTACTAGCAGAACCGATGAGGCAGCTTTACGTGTATTCTTTTCTCACATCGAAGCAAAAGTTGGTCAAATGAAGCCTCGAGTTTTTATGCAAGAGTGATATGCAAAACTCTTTCTACAATGCATGATTGAAAGAAATGGATGTCCCAGAAAAACGTTTGTATTGTACATGGCATGTGGACAGAGCTTGGAGAAGTAATCTCAAAAAGATCAATGGAGAGAAAAAACAACAAGATATGTACTTAGTCCTACGACTTCTTCAGGCATTGGATAGAAATAGTTTTGATGTTATGCTTCAAGAAGACATCAAATTATTTCGAGCTGTTGCTGACACAGCTGAATTCACAGATTACTTCTCGAACAACTGCTGTAAAGGACCTGAATATTGGGCATATTGACAGAAAGAATTGTGGAATTAACACGGACATGCATGTAAAGAGAATTCATAGAACAATTAAATATATCAACTCAAATGGAAAAAACGGGAAACGACTAGATAAGGCCTTAGATGCACTTATGAAATTTGTCAGGGACAAACTGTTTGATAGACCAATTGTACTACATAAGAGAAAGCTCACCAAAAAAGGGAGTGAACTAAGAAAACGACGTGAGTCTAGCAAGTTGTTAACAAGAAATCTCATTGAAACAGATGCCGGATGGGTGACGAATTCTTCCGATGGGTAAGAACTATACGCGATCCAAGAAAATGATCTCAAATGCAGCTGCAAAATTATCTGTCAGAAATGCGATGTTTGCATTCACAGATACACTTACACATGCTTGGATTATGGCATCAAATGGAATATGTGCAAACATATACACTATGTTTCCTCAAGGAATCCCATCCCAGTAACTACAGAGGATGTTTCTAATTTGAGCATTGCTGTGAGAGATGAAAAAGCAGAAATAATTTCAGAAACCTTGATGAATAACAGCAATGGCAAGTCAGCAAAGAATGCCGAGTCATATTTAGAAAATAGGAGAATGGCTATTATTAAAAGGGCAAAAGAAATAGCAGCAATTGTTTTAAATAATGAAAAAGCAGATGTGGTATTAAAAACTCATTAGTCTCATTACCAGTGATTGAAGCAATGAGAACGGCAAAAGCAGGGCAATCATTTTCTCGTTTAAGCACAGCGCCAGCGAACGAGAAAATAGAGCCCAACAAAAGTGCAAGTCTGTAAAAAAAGCTCCAAATAGACAAAAACGGTTGGCAAAACACACCCGGTACGAATGCCAGAGAATTACTCTATCACTTGTGCTACAACAAAAGAATAACAATAGAGGAACCTCAAATTCTGATGATCCCATCGCTAAGAGTACAATGGATGTGGATTCCCCTGCTGAGAAAAAGATAATTAGAGAAACAGATTGAGAGAAACAGTTGCTAAGAAAGAAACGATGTGTGGAGATCAAATTCGAAGAAACTTGGATGGAAAACATGCCAAGACCGTAGAATACGAAAGAACAAAAGCCAACACAGACTAGTTCAAAGGAGTCTCACTGATCTTGAGGTAACGACAGAAGTAGACGAAAGAAGGCCAATTAAGCGCAAAGCAGACAAAAGAAGCCAACGCAGGAGTAGACGAAAGAAGCCGATGCCCACACAGACGAAAGAAGTCCCATTGGCCTTCAAGTAGACGATAAAAGGCAACGCAGGAGTAAACGAAACAAGCAAATGCCACATTGAATAAAAAAGCCCCATTCAGCACGACGTAGACTGAAGAAGTGGACGCAGAAGACAAAAAAAACCCATTGAGCCCAAAGTACACGAAAGAAGCCAATGCAGAAGAGAGAAGAAAAAAGCCCCATTGAGCCCTGAATAGACGAAACAAGCTAACGCAGAAGTAGGCGAAAGAAGCCAACGCAGAAGAGAGAAGAAAAAAGCCCCATTGAGCCCTGAATAGACGAAACAAGCTAACGCAGAAGTAGGCGAAAGACGCCAAAGCACAAGTAGACGAAAGAAGTCAAAGCAGAAGTAGACGAAAGAAGCCAAAGCAGAAGTAAACGAAAGAAGTCAAACCAGAAGTAGAGGAAAAAAGCCAAAGCAGAAGTAGACGAAAGAAGCCAAAGCAGAAGTAGACGAAAGAAGCCAACACCCACGTAGACGAAAGAAGCCCCATTGAGCCCAAAGTATACTGAAGAAGCCCCATTCAGCCCAAACTAGACTAATGAAGCCAATGCAGAAGTGGACGAAAAAAGCCAATGCAGAAGTGGACGAAAAAAGCCAAAACTCACGTAGACGAAAGAAGCCCCATTGAGCCCAAAGTAGACGAAAGAACCCAATGAAGAAGTAGGCGAAAGAAGCCAAAGCAAAGGTAGACGAATGATGCCAACACCCACGTAGGCGAAAGAAGCTAACGCAGAAGTAGGCGAAAGAAGCCAAAGCAAAAGTAGACGAATGATGCCAACACCCACGTAGGCGAAAGAAGCCCCATCGAGCTCAAAGTAGGCAAAGAAGCCTCATTGAGCTCAAAGTAGGCAAAGAAGCCCAATTGCGCTCAAAGTAGGCAAAGAAGCCAATGCAGAAGTAACGAAACAAGCTAACACCAAAATAGACGAAAGAAATAAATGCCGAAGTGGACTAACGAAGCCAACGCAGAAGTGGACGAAAACAGCCAAAGCAGAAGTAGACGAAAGAAGCCAATGGCCACATAAACGTAAGAAGCCAATGCCCGCAATGACGAAAGAAGACCCATTGAGCCTGAAGTAGACTACTGAATCCAACGCAGAAGTAGGGGAAAAAAGACCCATTCACGCCGAAGTAGACGAAAAAAAAATCCAATGCAGAAGTAGACGAAAGAAGCCCCATTGATCCCTGAGTATACAAAAGAAGGCTAAAAGTAGACTTAAGAAGCTAATGCAGAAGCAGACGAAACAAAACCCATTCAGCCGGATCTAGATGATAGAAACAAACGCAGAAGTAGGTCAAAGAACCCAACGCAGAAGTAGATGAAACAAGCCAAAGCAGAAATAGACGTAAGAAGCCAACGCCGAAGTGGACGTAGGAAGCCAACACCCACAAAGACAAAAGAAGTTCTATTGGCCTTTAAGTAGACGAAAGAATCCCCATTGAGCCCTGAATAGACGAAAGAAGCTAACGCAGAGTAGATGAAAGGAGCCAACACCCACATAGACGAAAGGAGCCTTATTGAGCCCGAAGTAGACGAAAGAAGCCAACGCAGAAGTAGACGGAAGAAGCCCCATTGAGGACAAAGTATGCTAAAAAAGCCCATGCAGAAGCGGACAAAAAAAGCCAACACCAAAACAGACCAAAGAAACCAACTCAGAAGTAAGCAAAAGAAGCCAAAGCAAAAGTAGACGAATGAAGCCAACACCACGTAGACGAAAGAAGCCCCATTGAGCCCAAAATTGACTAAAGAAGCCAATGCAGAAATAGACGAAAGAAGCCCAATTGTGCTCAAAGTAGGCAAAGAAGCCAATGCAGAAGTAGATGAAAGGAGACCCATTGAGACCGAAGTAGACTAAAGAAGCCAACGCAGAAGTAGTTGAAAGAAGACCCATTGAGCCCGCAGTAGACTAAAGAAGACCCATTCATCCTGAAGTAGACTAAAGAAGACCCATTGAGCCCGAAGTTGGCTAAAGAATACCCACTGAGCAAAGTAAACTAAAGACTACAACATAGAAGTATACTAAAGAAGCCAACGTAGAAGTAGACTAAAGAAGCCAACATAGAAGTAGACTAAAGAAGCCAACATAGAAGTAGACTAAAGAAGCTAACATAGAGGTAGACTAAAGAAGCCAACGCAAATGTAGACGACAGAAGAACCATTGGCCTTTAAGTAGGTGATAAAAGCCAACGCAGATGTGGAAGAAAGAAGCCCCATTGAGCCCTAAGTAGACGAAAGAAGCCAACACCCACAAACACGAAAGGAGCCTCATTGAGCCCGAAGTAGACTAAAGAAGCCAACGCAGAAGTAGATGAAAGAAGACCTATTGAGCCCAAACTACACGAAAGAAGCCAATGCAGAAGTACACGAAAGAAGCCAATGCAGAAGTACACGAAAGAAGCCAATGCAGAAGTACACGAAAGAAGCCAATGCAGAAGTACACGAAAGAAACCAAGACCCATATGGACGAAAGAAGCCCAAAGTAGACTAAAGAAGCCCCATTGAGCCCAAAGTAGACTAAAACGCCAATGCAGAAGCAGACAAAAGAAGCCTCATTTAGCCCGAAGTTGACAAAAGAAGCCAACGCAAAAGTAGACGAAAGAAGCCAATGCAGAAGTAGACGAAAAAAGCCAATGCTCACATATGAGAAAAAAAGCCAATGGCCACATGGACGAAACAAGTCCCATTGAGCCCAAAGTAGATGAAAGAAGCCAACAGCGGCATAGATGAAAGTAGAGTGGTATAGATGAAAGTAGAGTGGTATAGATGAAAGTAGAGCGGCATACATGAAACTAGAGCGGCATAGATGGAAGGAGCCCCATTGAGCCCGAAGTACACTAAAGAAACTAATGCAGAAGTACTTCATCGAATCCAATGCAGAAGTACTTCAAGGAAGCCCATGCAGAAGTAGACGAAAGAACCCAATGCAGAAGTAGACGGAAGAAGCCTCATTGAGGCCGAAGTAGACTATAGAAGCCAACGAAAAAGTAGACAAAAGAAGGTAACGCAGAAATAGAGCTCATTGAGCCCGATCTAGATGATAGAAGCGCACGCAGAAGTAGATGAAACAAGCCAACGCAGAAATAGACGTAAGAAGCCAACGCCGAAGTGGACATAGGAAGCCAACACCCACAAAGACGAAAGAAGTTCTACTGGCCTTTAAGTAGACAAAAGAACCCGATACAGAAGTAGACGAAAGAATACTCATTGAGCCCTGAGTAGACGAAAGAAGCCAACACCAAAACAGACGAAAGAAACCAACTCAGAAGTAGACTAAAGAAGTCAACGCAGAAGTCGACGAAAAAAGCCAAAACTCACGTAGACGAAAGAAGCCCCATTGATCCCAAAATTGACTAAAGAAGCCAATACAGAAATAGACGAAAGAATTCCAATTGTGCTCAAAGTAGGCAAAGAAGCCAATGCAGAAGCAACGAAACAAGCCAACACCAAAATAGACGAAAGGAATAAATGCCGAAGTAGACTATAGAAGCCAACGCAGAAGTGGACGAAAAAAGCCAAAGCAGAAGTAGACGAAAGAAGCCAATGGCCACATAAACGTAAGAAGCCAATGTCTGCATTGAAGAAAGAAGACCCATTGAGCCTGAAGTAGACTACTGAATCCAACGCAGAAGTAGGGGGAAAAAAAGACCCATTCACCCCGAAGTAGACGAAAAAAAAAATCCAATCCAAATGTAGACGAACGAAGCCCCATTGATCCCTGAGTATCCGAAACAAGCCAACGCAGAAGCAGACGAAACAAGCCAACACCCACATAGACGAAAGAAGACTCATTGAGCTCAAAGGAGACTAAAGAAGCTAATGTAGAATTAGAAGAAACAAACGCAGAAGTAGATGATAGAAACAAACGCAGAAGTAGATGATAGAAACAAACGCAGAAGTAGATGATAGAAACAAACACAGAAGTAGCCGAAAGAAGCCAACGATGTAGTAGATGTAGGAAGCCAACACCTCCACAGACGAAAGAAGTCTCATTGGTCTTTAAGTAGATGATAAAAGCCAACGTAGAAGTAGACGAAAGGAGCAAATGCCCTCGTTGAAGAAAAAGACCCCATTGAGCATGAAGTAGATTAAACAAAGAATGCATAAGACGACGAAAGAAAACCCCTTCAGCCCAAAATACACGAAAGAAGCCAATGCAGATTTGCAGGAAAGAAACCAACGCAGATGTGGACGAAAGAAGCCCCATTGAGCCCTGAGTAGACAAAAGAAGCCCCATTGAGCCCTGAGTAGACAAAAGAAGCCCCATTGAGCCCTGAGTAGACAAAAGAAGCCCCATTGAGCCCTGAGTAGACGAAAGAATCCAAAGCAGAAGTAGGCGAAAGAAGCCAAAGCAGAAATAGGCGAAAGAAGCCAAAGCAGAAGTAGACGAAAGAAGTTAACACCCACATAGACGAAAGGAGCCTCATTGAGCCGGAAGTAGACTAAAGAAGTTAACACCCACATAGACGAAAGGAGCCTCATTGAGCCGGAAGTAGACTAAAGAAGCCAACGCAGAAGTAGACGAAAATCGCCAACACCAAAACAGACGGAAGAAGCCAACGCAGAAGTGGACGAAAAAAGCCAAAACCCACACAGTCGTAAGAAGCCTCATTGAGCCCAAAGCAGACTAAAGAAGCCAACGCAGAAGCTGATGAAAGAAGCCAACGCAGAAGTAGACGAAAGACGCCAACGCAGAAGTAGATAAAACAAGCCAACGCAGAAGTAGATAAAACAAGCCAACACCCAGATAGACGAAAGAAGGCTCATTGAGACCGATGTAGACGAAAGAAGCCCCATTGAGCTCATAGTAGAATAAGGAAGCTAATAAAGAAGTAGAAGAAAAAACCCCTTTGAGCCCGATCTAGATGATAAAAACACACGCAGAAGTGGATGAAAGAATCCAACGCCGAAGTTCACGAAAGAAGCAAATGCCCACATTCAAGAAACAAGCCCCATTGAGCACGAAGTAGATTAAAGAAGCGAACGCAGAAGAAGACGAAAGAAAACCCATTGAGCCCAAACTACACTAAAGTAGCCAATGCAGAAGTAGACTAAAGAAGCCAACGCAAATGTAGACGACAGAAGTCCCATTGGCCTTTAAGCAGATGATAAAAGCCAACGCAGATGTGGACGAAAGAAGCCCCATTGAGCCCTAAGTAGACGAAAGAAGCCAACACCCACAAACACGAAAGGAGCCTCATTGAGCCCGAAGTAGACTAAAGAAGCCAACACCCACAAAGACGAAAGGAGTCTCATTGAGCCCGAAGTAGACTAAAGAAGCCAACGCAGAAGTAGATGAAAGAAGACCCACTGAGCCCGAAGTACACTAAAGAAGTCAACGCAGAAGTAGATGAAAGAAAACCCATTGAGCCCGAAGCAGACTAAAGTATTCAACATAGAAGTAGACTAAAGCCAACGTACAAGTATACTAAAGAATACCCACTGAGCAAAGTAAACTAAAGAATTCAACATAGAAGTAGACTAAAGAAGCCAACGTACAAGTAGACTAAAGAAGCCAACTTAGAAGTAGACTAAAGAAGCCAACATAGAAGTAGACTAAAGAAGCCAACGCAAATGTAGACGAAAGAAGTCCCATTGGCCTTTAAGTAGATGATAAAAGCCAACGCAGAAGAAAATCGGAAGAAATCATATTGAGCCCAAAATACACGAAAGAAGCCAATGCAGAAGTACACGAAAGAGGCCAATGCAGATTTAGACGAAGGAAGCCCCATTGAGCCCTGAGTAGACGAAAGAAGCCACCACCCACATAGACGTAAAAATCGTCATTGAGCCCAAAGTAGGCTAAAGAAGTCCCATTGAGCCCTGAGTAGACGAAAGAAGCCCCATTGAGCCCTGAGTAGACGAAAGAAGCCACCACCCACATAGACGTAAAAATCGTCATTGAGCCCAAAGTAGGCTAAAGAAGCCCCATTGAGCCCTGAGTAGACGAAAGAAGCCCCATTGAGCCCTGAGTAGACGAAAGAAGCCCCATTGAGCCCTGAGTAGACGAAAGAAGCCAACACCCACATAGACGTAAGAAGCCTCATTGAGCCAAAAGTAGGCTAAAGAAGCCAATGCAGAAGTAGACGAAAGAAGCCAATGCAGAAGTAGACGAAAGAAGCCAATGCAGAAGTAGACGAGAGAAGTCAACACCTACATAGACGAAAGAAGCCTCATTGAGCCAAAAGTAGACTAAACAAGCCAACACCAAAATAGACGAAAGAAACCCCATTCACCCCGATCTAGATGATAGAAGCACTCGGCGAAGTAGATGAAAGAAGACCCATTGAGCCCGAAGTAGACTAAAGAAGACCTTTTGAGCCCGAAGTAGACTAAAGAAGACCTTTTGAGCCCGAAGTAAACTAAAGAAGCCAACACAGAAGTAGACTAAAGAAGCCAACCCAAATTTAGGCGAAGGAAGTCCCATTGAACCCGATATAGACTAAAGAAGCCAATGCAGAACTACGCGAAAGAAGCCAACACCCACTTAGACCAGAGAAACCCCATTGAGCCCGAAGTAGATGAAAGAAGCAAACGCCGAAGTAGCCGAAAAAGCCAATGCCCACATCGACGAAACAAGCCCCATTGAGCCCAAAGTAGATGAAAGAAGCTACCACCGGCGTACATGAAAAGAGTCCCATTGAGCTGGAATTACACTAAAGAAACCAGTGTAGAAGTATTTCAAGGAAGCCAGTGCAGAAGTATTTCAAGGAAGCCAGTGCAGAAGTATTTCAAGGAAGCCAGTGCAGAAGTATTTCAAGGAAGCCAGTGCAGAAGTATTTCAAGGAAGCCGGTGCAGAAGTATTTCAAGGAAGCCAGTGCAGAAGTATTTCAAGGAAGCCAATGCAGAAGTAGACGAAAGAATTCAATGCAGAAGTCGATGAAAGATATCAAAGCAGAATTAGACGAAAGAATTCAATGCAGAAGTCGATGAAAGATATCAAAGCAGAATTAGACGAAAGAACCTAAAGCAGAATTAGACGAAAGAACCTAAAGCAGAATTAGACGAAAGAACCTAAAGCAGAATTAGACGAAAGAACCTAATCTAGAAGTACACGAGAGAATCCAAGACCCATATAGACGAAAGAAGACCCATATAGACGAAAGAAGACCCATTGAGCCCGAAGTAGACTATAGAGGCCAACGCAGAAGTAGACTATAGAGGCCAACGCAGAAGTAGACTATAGAGGCCAACGCAGAAGTAGACGAAAGAAGCCCCATCGAGCTTAAAGTAAACTAAAGAAGCCAATAGAGATAAAATCAGTGTTTTGCTTTTGCTATTCCACAAGATAGAAAAAAAATAGAAACATGATTATCTAGTATCATTTCACACCGAAATGTAAATTTTGAAAAGTATTCAAAATTAAATAACAACAAAAAACTAGGTGATGGTCATTTTTTAAGGTTACATCTGGAATCACCACCCAAAAATTTATTAAGAACAGCTATAAATTTTTTCATGTTAGAAAAACCTTGTAGACCAGTGTAATTATTGTCATATGTGAATGTTGATGGTTTACGGTGTGAAATTTGTAGTCATTTTACTGATTCAGGATAGATCAATTGGATTCGATATTTTTTATTCGAAAAAAATTCGAATAATTATTCGATAATAATTGACAAATTCGATAATAACAATAAAATAATGAATAAATAATTCGAACTTTTTTAAAATGACTTTGTACTTCGAGTTGACCAAGTTAAACTGTATATGAGAAATAATACGACTTTCAAAATCCATATCACAAAGGCTAAAAGTAAGTATAACAAAACAATTTTTTTTAGCCTTTGTGCTAGGGATTTTTGAATTTCCATCATTTGTTCTATATAGTTTATATCATGCCATGTATTCTAGCTGCTCTGGCATTGGTTTTTTAAGATTATAATTTATATATTTCACCTATAATATTATTTATTTCTCCAAAAAAATCTAAAATTTTCTAAACTTTTTCTGGTTTATTTTTCTCATATTTGGCTGGGGGGGGGGGGGGGGGACTTGAGTCTGCTCAAAATTGGAAAAAAAAAACTTGCTTTCTTTGGAAGTAGATGAATTTAAAGTGAAATGAATTATGCCGACAAAAGACTGAAGCAAAAAAATTCAAGGAAAAAACTGCATAAACGATTGAAAGAAACGTGACCCTCTGAAAAGCAAAAGAATGCACAGGCACACGGAAAATTCTATTTCATAAAATTTGATCATACCTCATTAATTTGGCTTCTTTGAGGAATTCTTCTTTTTCATGATCGGTTGAACCTTTCCTTAAAGTCTGCAAAAAACAACACAAATCACTAATCCTTTCTTATATAATAAATATCACACTTTTTTAATCATAGCTAAAAAGAGATACGAGAGAAGTGACAACGTATATATGATTAATCAGACACCTTTGGATATTATTCAGGTGGGTAATTAAGATAGGCGTAAACTTATTGAAAATGTTGGGGGGGGGGGGTTTCAGGCTCAATTAATGTAACCTCATTTATACGACGCATTGTATAAATGCGAAAACAGTATAACTGGAACTTTTTTCGATAATTACCCCCCTTTTCCGCAGACGTTTCCCAAAAACGTTATTGTAAAAAATTTGTCGTTTTGATTCAAAATTACGCTTGAGAAGAAATATTATACTATCATAACATTACTGTTGCTATAGTCTCAAGCAATCCTACGGCATTCATTTCAAGTTTTAACAGAAAAAAAGTGTTATTTAAACCTTATGTAAAACGTCTTATACTTGTTTGC
This sequence comes from Pholcus phalangioides, assembly GCF_987345545.1. Classification (NCBI taxonomy): domain Eukaryota; kingdom Metazoa; phylum Arthropoda; class Arachnida; order Araneae; family Pholcidae; genus Pholcus; species Pholcus phalangioides. The sequence continues at coordinate 40,574,524 of NW_028301604.1, read as the reverse complement.
TTTGCTTTTGGTTTCCATACCTAAGCAAAAAGTAAATGTATTGAGTCCCGTTATTGAAAGATTTTTCTCTTAAAGAAAGAACTGATAGTGTACATGTTTGCTATCAACATGGCTGATGGTAAAAAAAACCTGACTTTTGATGACAAGGGAGATGTTGGATGACAAGGGGAGCGTTTGGATAGGCTTACGTCATCAACCACCCTTTATTGAAAATATGAAATATTTTTAATGGCATCTTACTCGGTGCGCCACAAACGAGAAAACCCTTTCGATAGTTTGTGGACAACACCGCCTATTGATAAGTGCCCTACAGGGCCACTGTAGTGATCTCTAAATGTTTCACGGATCCAAGTGCTCTGGAACTATGCCACGCACCACTCAAGTGATCCGTAATTAAATGTCGCGGATGAAAAATAATCTGAGAATATGCCGCGGGTAACTTGAGTGATGTAGAACTGCATTAGGGGCCACTTAAGTGATCTGAAAATGTGCCACGGGCCGCTTAAATGTTCTGGAATTGTACCACGGGACACTTAAGCAATCTGTGAATGTGCCGCTTAGTTTAATTTTAGAAAATTAGGTTTGAGGAGGATAGCCCGCATCAGATAACCCCAGGGCCATATCTGGTCCGCGGTCCAAAGACCTTTATGCGATTCATCATTATATTGCTTGGAGGGTGGGTCGCAATTAAAGATAAATTTTGAGTTTATAACCTTCAAATAACATTGAAATTAACAGAAATTGATTATAATAACATATAAAGGTATCTTCCGAAATTTCAATTAAAAAAAATTTTTTTTGCATTAAAAAAATAAATTTTTGATCTCGTGGGGGGGGGGGGAGGCACGAGCCCTCTCATGCCCCCCCCCCCCCGTGTATTTTGCTGACAAGGGGGGAAGGGGTCAGAAATGGCTTAAACTTTTGCTTACGTAATACTTGAATGGCCCCTAAAGACCGAAACACACTGTACTGACGTGACGTGATTATTTCGAGTCTAGATGTGGAAAATTTATTCATGCGATTTTTTGGGGGGGTTGAGCAAGCTCTCCAAAATTAATTGGGGGGGGGGTCTCGATCACATTGGCCCAATAACAGTTTACGCCTATCACAGGTTCCAAGGACTTCCCGGTGAAAAATTGGGGTCCTGGAAAAAGATCTCAGTCCCAAAGCCCTGTCCAACGGAGACAGGATCATTTTAGTCGTGGAGGGAAGAATATGTAATTTTTTCACTCTCTCCACTGAAAAAATCGATCGAAACGGTATTTCCCCCTGAGAATTAGCAGCCCCCCCTTCAAGATTTCCGCCTATGAAAACTGCCCTCTTCCCTAGTTCCGGCTACCAAAGTGTTGGGGTACTGGAAACAGGGCTGCAACTGGAGGGTCAAGTGTCCAGGGTGCCAGACCAGAGGGGGCGCAAATTTCACCCTTTAACCTCCCTTCAATATAACTTGAAATATTTAAAATTCCTAAGAGTGCTGTGAACGTAAATAGTTTGGGAATCCCTGATTTGTAAGAAGGAAATTTCATATTTCTAGTATTAGAATGCAATGGTACCCGGCTCAGGGGCTTATTTTACTATTATTTGATTCCTCATCAAAGGCATTGGAACCTAGGAGCGATGGATATTTGAGTCCCCACCCCCAATAAATTTTGTAAGGGGGGCTAGGCCTCCTCCCAATAATTTTTAGGAAAACAATGCAGTGCGTCCTCTGTTTCCTGCGTATGCGCTTCAGCCCCGTATATACGGGACGGCCAGCAACTTTCAGCGCTCTCTCCCCACCCAATGTTAATTTCTTCATGTCGGCACCTCTGTTATGAAGGCTTGAAAAATCGGGCCTTCGAACTTGTTAATAAGCTTAATCGTTGTTCACTTTACCTCCTCCCACTTTTTTTCTTTTTTTCTGTTGTCTCATGTCCCCATCCTCAAGGATCCCACTCAAAAGAGATGCTCTTGAGTTTACCGACAGTACAAGCAAGAGAAAGGATTACCCCCAAGTGATCTCCAGAGGTGCCTTCTAGCAGCACTCTGGGAGGATGCAATTTAGGATGGATGGATGCCGGGGTGATTGCGAGATAAGCTTACTATTGTCACAGAACAAGTGCATTGAGATTCTAAAGAGAAAAATAAAATTTCGAACAGATGATTTCTACTATTTAGAGAAATTTTTGTAAAAAAGTTTTTCTGATCCAAGTGGGAGAAACATATCCATTCGAATTTTTTTGAGAGGGAGGGGGCGGCCGGCTCTTCAAAAATGTTGGTGGGGGGGCTCAGGCCCATGGGCCGGATACAAGTTTACGCCTATGGCAGCAGCTTTAGATGCTTCTTGGAAAAGTATATTAGCCATCCAATTCCTGAAGAATCAACTTTGCGAAAAAATTACGTCTATGAAGAAGTATTATGATGTGCTCTTGACGACAATAGAATTTTTGTTTCTATAGATGAAATGGCTGATCAGATGAACGGCTGAAAACAGATGTAGATGGCTGATATATATGTGGCGGTGCTGTCGGCAAGAGTGCGTAGGTGTTGTCATTCCAATATTATAAATCTGCCAACACATCTTTTTCTTGAGCGCGCCTTTTCTTTAATTCTCTTTCGCTGTTTTGAGAGAGAAGGCTTTCGTTTCTTGCAGAGTTAAGATGTTATGACATGAATGTCGCTCTTCACTTGTTAATACAAGATATACGGAAGACTGGATGTTGTGAAGATATTTATTATTTGAGATGTTAATTTTTTTTAAGGAAGGAAAAACTCGGGTTCGACTCCCGGTAGAGGCAGAGATGAGTTTTTCCTTCCTTAAAAAAATTAACATCTCAAATAATAAATATCGTCACAACATCCAGGCTTCCGTATAGCTTGTATTAACAAGTGAAGAGCGACATTCATGTCATACATATAGCCATCTGGTGGCTCGTCGTCCATGAGCTATTGGCTGATCGGTTCACCGTCCATTGCACGGTTCCGTTCGGCACATATATACTCTCTAGCGAAGGAAAATCTCTATCTCCTCTGTAGCTTAGTGGTCAGAGCACTCGTCCGGCAATCGAGGGACCCGGGTTCGACTCCCGATAGAGGCAGACATGAGTTTTTCCTTCCTTAAAAAATTAACATCTCAAATAATAAATATCTTCACAATATCCAGTCTTCCGTATATCTTGTAGTAAGATGTTATATTTCCATGTGCCCGTCTATTCTCGTTTCTTTTTATTTTGTGTATCGTACCGTGTTTCTTCTAATTTAACAAACTGTATATTTAGCCGTTATCTGGAATCAAACAATTTAATTGAGTCAAAATTGAGCTACCAATGGATAAGTCACTATTTGAATTGAAGTGTCAGCACATCACCCTTCATACCAGTGATATCAACTATAATGGTGTCCACAACTGGTGACTCTGGAAAATTGGATACTACCTTCTGAAACTAATGTTCCAGTTCGGCCTCGTACGTTACAACGGATCATGAATATATTTCTGCAACTTGGATTCAATTTCAGTTTCATGGTGAGTTTATAATTTCTCTTTCGTAGGACTATGGCAAATCCGCAAGCAGCTGCCAATCAGACTGAACTTTTCCTTTCGGAAGCCGAAGTCTCACGTGTTTCATTCCGTGCGCTTCCATTTTGGGAAGACGAGGAACAGCTGTCGTATGGTCATGGCGATTTTTCGCGCCAAACATGTCTGATGGCCCGACGAAGAATCGCCAAGGCCGTCAGACACTACGGACGCCGAAAAAAAAAAATCGTGCAAAACATAACAGAAATCACTAAGCATAAAAATAGAAAAAAATATCAGTTAAAAAAAAATTACACCTGGACCATTTTTTTAATAATAGACAGATCGGGGCATAAGAAATTCTGGGCATGTTGAATAAATAAATGTAAATATTCTATGCATTAAAACTAAAACCTGGGCCCTTTTTTTAATAATAAACTTGGCGACTTATCGCGATGAAAAAGTCGCCAAAGTCGTGGCGGACCATACTGCATCTGTTCCGAAGCCGACGTTGATTTATGGTTCCCTCAAGTGGAATCCCAGTTTATCACGGCAGGCATTACCGCGGATAAGACGAAGTTTCATTCTGTGATTTTCGTTCTCGACACAAAAATCTTGTCTTACGTGAGTGATTTAGTACGTAATCCTCCCACACAAAATTTATATGAGACTGTAAAGACACGCATTCTTTCCCGATTTGCTCAATCTGAAACTGCTCGCTTGAAATCTCTTTTTCATGAGTGCGAGCTAGGCGACAAAAAACCGTCCCAACTACTTTGCGAGATGCGAAACTTGTCGAATAGTACAATCAGTGATGATGTTTTGAGCACGTTGTGGCAGCAAAGATTACCCATCAGTGTTGAACAAATTTTGTCGCTTTGCCGGGATTCTCTCGATTCTTTATCTCAGATAGCTGATCGTATATTAGAAGCTTCGAGTTTCAACGCTGTCGTTTCTCAGGTGTCTAAACCTCCTCTGCCTTCTTCAGAGTTGCACGAACTTGAAAAAGAAATTGCATGCTCGCTACACGACTCGAGGAGCTCTCCCGTTCTCGAAACCAATACAGAGGTCGGTCGCGAAACAATTCGAAAGCTCGTGAGCGGAAAAATTCTTCAGATCGCTCCGATCGACCCAAATTGTGCTGGTATCATGCTCGATATGGTGAAAACGCACATCGTTGCATTTCGCCTTGCCAACACTCGGAAAACTAGTGGGCAATCCAGTTACAGCTGCGGCCGGAGATTGCCACTTTCAAAGTCGCTTATTCATTTGTGATAGAAAATCGAAAATTCGTTTCCTTGTTGATAGTGGTGCAGCTGTGAGCTGTTTCCCTAAATCACATTGCCAAAGTTTCCAAGAGCGACGACTTTTCGTTATATGCGGCTAATGACACTAAAATTCACACATATGGAACTAAGCATTTTGATCTCGGACTGAGGAGAATATTCTCATTCAATTTCTTAGTGGCCGACGTCGCAAATCCTATTTTGGGTGCCGATTTCTTGGAGCAATTTGGTTTATTTGTTGATGTCAAGAATCGCAGGTTAGTTGATAATTTGACAACTCTATACCCTCTTGGTGTAGTAACTACTGGTTCTTCTCTCTGTCTAACGACAGTTTCTGGTGCCACTACATACCATAAAATACTGACCAGGTTTCCAAATTTCACTGGTTCGGCCTTAAATTCTCAACCCAAACCCCATGCCATAACCCACTTCATCGAAACTTCAGGGCCTCCCGTCTTCGCAAAGGCTAGACGTCTTTCTCTTGAAAAGCTGTTGGCCGTCAAGAAAGAGTTTAACTTGCTTTTGAAACAAGGCATCATTCGGCCTAGCAAAAGCCCGTGGGCTAGCACTATCCACCTAGTTGAAAAAAAGACAGGTGGTTGGCGCATATGTGGCGATTTTCGTCGGTTGAATGCTGTAACTGTTCCTGACCGTTATCCTATTCCCAATATTCAAGACTTTTCTTTCGGTCTAGCTGGAAAAAGAATATTTTCTGAACTTGATCTTGTAAAGGCATACTACCAGATCCCTGTGAAAGAAAGCGATATTTGCAAGACCGCTGTGATTACACCGCACAGTCTCTTTGAGTATGTTTACATGACCTTTGGCCTCAGGAACGCGGCACAAACATTTCAACGATTCATTGATAGTATCCTCTCTGATCTCGACTTCTGCTATGTTTACTTAGGTGACATTCTTGTTGCGTCAGCTGATGAGAAGTCGCATGAACAAGATCTTGATGTGTTGTTCAAGAGACTAAGCGACTACGGTTTAGTTCTCAATCCTGACAAATGCCAATTTGGACTCAAATAAATCCAGTTTTTAGGTCATCTTGTGTCAGAAAAGGGATTTCCCCGTTGCCGCGCGGATCGTGTTACTGTATTTTTGGACTACCTATTGCCCAACACAATCGACGAGCTGCGACATTTTCTGGCATTAATAAATTGTTATCATCGTTTTATGAAAAACGGTGCCTCTACGCAAGCATGTTTGCATGATCTAGTTGAAGGCAAGCGAAAACGGGATAAAACAAAAATCGACTGGTCTGAGGAAGCAAAATCTGCATTCGAGTCATGCAAGGAAATGATTTCCAATGCTGCTCTATTGGCTCATCCTATTCCAAGTGCGCAACTCCTTCTAGTTGTTGACGCATCTGATTTCGCGATTGGTGGAGTTTTGAATCAAGCAGTTAATGATCAAACACAGCCATTAGGTTTCTTATCGCGTAAGCTAACTTCAGCTGAACGCAGATACAGCGCTTACGATCGAGAATTGCTCGCGATAAAATATTTTCGACATATGCTAGAAGGATCTGACTTCGAAATCCTCACAGATCATAAAGCATTGGTCTATGCATTTTCCCAAAAAAGTGAAAAATGTTCAATTAGGCAGATTCGTCATCTAGAATTCATTAGCCAATTTTCAACCCGTATGAAGCACATTTCAGGCGATCGAAATGCAGTAGCCGAGGCATTTTCAAGAACATCGGAAATTGAAATACCTCCTAGTATCGATTTCGGCGAGATGGTTCGCGCTCAGGATGAGGAAGAATTGCGATTACTTCGTGAAACGGGATGAGGTCTCGATTCAAAACCAATGACTTTCGCTTCTTCTGAAGTCACTCTACAGTGTGATGTTTCCACTGGTTCAATTAGACCTTACGTACCGTCAACGTTTCGCCGCGATATTTTCGATGAAGTGCACAACTTCTCCCACCCTGGCGCTAAAGCTACTACTGAAATGGTTCGCAGACGATTCATCTGGAAATTTTTAGACAGGGACTGCAAAGAGTGGTGAAACGTGCATCCATTGCCAGCGATCCAAAGTTGGTCGCCACACACATTCTCCTGTTGGTGCATTCGGATTACCTTCCGCAAGGTTCTCGCATGCCCATATTGACATCGTGGGTCCACTTCTACCAAGTAAAGGAAATCGATACGTTGTGACTTGCAGTGACCGATTCACCAGATGGCTGGAAGCTATTCCTGTACCCGATCAGACTGCTGAAACTGTGGCATTGGCTTTCCTATCAAATTGGATCTCCCGTTTTGACGTTCCAGAACGCATTACTACGGACAGGGGTTATCAGTTTGAATCTGAACTCTTCCGATCCCTTGCGAAGTTGCTGGGTGTGGACAGGGTGCGTACTACCGCTTTCCACCCACAAAGCAATGGAGATCATCATGCGTCACGCCACTGAAAGATGGGTTGACGTTCTTCCTATCATTCTACTCGGAATAAGCTCAAGTTTCAAACCTGATTTTGGTGCTACGCCAGCGGACATGGTCTACGGAACATCTCTGAGGTTACCTGGAGACTTCTTCAAAGATTCCGTTAAGCACATCTCAAAATCTGATTATGTCACGAACTTGCGTATGTCTATGTCAAAGCTTCGTCCTTAGCCTTTGTTCAATCATTCCTCAAAAAAACATGTTTGTGCACAAGGATTTGGCCAAATCCACACACGTTTTTGTGAGGTTTGACACTGTAAGGCGTCCGCTACAGCAGCCTCACCAAGGACCTTATGAAGTTTTGAATAGGACTGATACATTTTTTACTTTGCGTGTCAATAATGAATCTAAGTATATTTCTATTGATCGTTTAAAACCTGCATTTTTGTTTAATTCTCTCGAATGCACAGAGTCTGTTAGCAAATCATCTCTATGTAATGCTCCAGCCTCACCACAGGGCTTCGTCACGAGGTCCGGATGGAAAGTTCGTTTTGTAACACCTTATCAAGCTTGACGTTCTTCGGACTCGTGGGGGAGTACTGTGGCAGTGCTGTCGACAGCACATCACCCTTCATACCAGTGATATCAACTATAATCGTGACTACAACTGGTGTCCAGATATATAGCTGACGTTGTTGTTGGAAATCTAAAGGTTGATAGGCCAGGTGAAATATTTTTCGCAACATGTGTGAAATGTTACAAAAGTCAAAAATTCCAGAATTGCTATGCTATTCGATGACGCCATGAAGCTAATGTGGCCAGATGGTGTGAAAAGGGAAAACGTTCTTTTTTTTTAACAGATGCGGCTCCATACATGACCAGGGCCGTATTTATGTTTTGCCGCTTGTGGGCTATACAAATTTAGCCGCCCCATCCCATTTCAGTCTAACTTTTTTACCCCTCCCTTCCACCACTCCCATGCCATTACTAATAAATCATAAACAAACAAAAGACACAAAAGTGGTACTGTATATAGTTGCTCCTACCTTTCACTTTTTTGTCCTGTATTCGTATCCTATTCCGATCCGTAATAATTTCCATCTAACGGGGGGGGGGGTGTGCTGCTCAACCTCCTGCCGTAGGCGTCTACACATCGATGAAACATATGAAAGTCTACACATATGAAAGTATCTCAATACCAATCAATGGTGCCGAGATACTTTGCGCGTACTTGATTATAGTCTAGCAAAAAAATCAATAATGCATTACATAATATGTATAGATATTATCTTTAACCACACATCCTAAAGTTCATTTTGAAATAATAAAATACTTTTTCAAAATTTTTTCGTGGACCGATTAAAATTCTAGACGGGGCCCACCACTGGTTTGTGCGCTCGTGTGATTTAAATTCTTGCATTACTTGAATATGCAGGGTGTCCCACAATCGTCTGACGGTTCTCGAAATGGGAATAGCAAGAAAATGGTAACAGATATTAAAGTCATTCTTGCAGAATGTAAATATGCTTAGTCAGGGATTTCAGCTACGTCATTCATTTTTCAAAGGATTGTATAGTTATTGAAATTAAAAAAAAAAAAAACTTTATATATGGACAACCTGTGTCCAAAAACCGAATTAAAAAGTTGTTGCCCCGTCTCTTCTGATGCCAATGAAAAAATTTCCACGTTTCTAAGTTAAAATTCACAGAGATATCTGAATTCAAAAATCGAAGAAAAGTTGGGAAAGAATCATTGTCTGTTAGTTTTTGTTGCTTTGTTTCCCCCCAATTTTCCCCCGATTTTCGAATTCAAATATCTCAATGAATACTTAGAAACAAAGAAATTCTTATTAATTAAACCGCTTTTGTTCTTTTCCCTATGCTATTGAAAGCTACATAATATAAAAATATAATAATACAAAGATTATGTAAAAAATTCTTTGAAAAGTTGATTTAGTACTTAAAAGGTTAGAATAATACATATTTTATAGATTTTCTCCTGTTATAAAGAAATCAATTTTTGTGAAAAAATTTTACAAGATAGTCAATAATGAGCCGCATTTAAAATCAGTGATCAAAAATGCATCACGAAACTTCATGGTTTCCAAACCTTGGTATGGAAATCAGTTTCCAGACAATTTTCAAAAATTTCAATTCTACAGTTCTGAATAATCAAATTTATTATATTAAATGGATTCTACATACGAATTAACACGGGATTTACTGAGTGACAATAAATTTTTTTTAATTAGAATTAAAAACAAAATGAGCTATTACTAATCTCTATGTTATTCTGGTCTTTTGTTTCTATATTTCATTGCGTATGTTTTTTATTGCGGTGCATGTAGTATAAACACAGTACCGCATCTCTTGGAATAAGCACCACATGAGCGTATGCGTCGCTTTAGCGGTAAAAAGAACCATCAATTATATGAATGACAGTTTTTTATGAACTTAACATAAGGCCGCGCATCCTCCGCACATTTCTGATATAAAATATATTAAATGCTTATTTTTAATTTCGCAAATACTAGCTAAATGCTCAGAAATGCTTGTCAATTTTAAAAATGCTACTCGGTTAGTTGACAGTTGAATATCATGTGATTCAATAGGACAATCTCTTGGAAATTTGATTTTTTGAAACGAAAATGAACATACGCGTCGCATCTCTCTCAGTGTAAGCACCACCAGTCTCTAAAATCACGTTTTTCAAAACGTAGACAACGCGATGCTCGTTCCATGAAATGAGAGGATTAATAAAACATAACAGTTAAAATACTGCGTATATGTAAAAAGCACTATGTCCATTTTTGTCAATATTGAGATAACGCTATTAATTTGCTGTATTTTCGTTACACACTATAAACATAGGTATAGAACATCAAGTCCTATTTCAATAAATAATAATAAATAAATAAAGTACAATATAACTATTCTTTTTTTACTTTAATTTCTTAAATGAGTACTATCACAAACTTTTTCAATTTATCGATGTATCATATAAAAAAATATGAGTCTTAAACCTTATTGAATACAAGTATTACAAAGGATTCCAAATTACATAAGATTGAATTGTGGCGATTGTTAATAAATTATCATTATAGAAAACTCTCACAAAATACAAAACGTATAAACTTATCAGAAATGAGTAACTATATATTTAATATTTACTTACTTTGTTTCCGTCGGAAAAGTGAAAAATGAAGAGGAGCTTTTTCCGTTTTGTTGGTAATCCTGCGTTTATAACCGAATGTAATTTTGTAATACTGCATGCAATTAATAAAAATGTGGGTTCTGCCAAGCTCCACATTTGTTCCCCCTTTTTTTTTCAGAAAAACGTCACATGAGGAGAGTTGTCCTTAGGACCAAATCGTGTGACCCCGCCTACCATTCTTGTACTATGATTTCTTTATATTCCCATTAGTGACTACAAACGGATGTTTTTCTGGATTGACCAGCTTCATCTCATTTCGGTTCCCAAACAAGTGATATAAAGGGATAATTTGTGTGATAATTTGGTAACACTACGCCAGTTGGCGCACAAGAGGGTGTCGTTTGGTGACATAAGATGAGACCTTCAGGTAGAAGAAAAAACGCGAGAGAGCGGACCCTCTGCCTGGCGGCGGTGAGTAAATAAATGACTCCTTTCTCTCCCCAACTTGCCACCTTGCGTTAATTGAATAAATATGTAAATTTTAAAGTTTGAATTGAAGAATGGATGTGGAATAAACAAAAGCAACAAAACCTGGAGTTATGGGTATTTATTTGAATTGTAATGTCTAATTTTAGTTGATACATCGGCCTTTGTATCACAAGTTAAAAAAATCGTATTGTAATCGAATTCATCCATTCGTTTATATCCACTTAACACTGTTTCTATCCCCCCATATGGTCAATCATAGCCCAAAAACTCTCACCAAAGTCCCGACCGGCGCCAATAAAACATCTTTGTTGCAGAAGATTCTTTCTCATATGGCAGGCGTCGTTAAAATTAGAGGATATTTTTTCCCCTCGTATTCAGGCAACCTGCGTTGTAGAATTTTGTCTTTTTAAGCCGGGTTTTCCTAGGAGTAGATCTTTACAGCATTTGCAGCGTGAAAACGCCGATTGGTCAAAAAACCTTGAATTTCAGGTTTTTAAGCAATCAGCATTTTCACGCAGCACACGGGGCAGAAATTCTACTCCTAAGAAAACCCGGCTTTACTTTCAAAGAGAGCCGAAATTGAGTTATTGAAATGTTCTTTGTGGTCAGCTGGGAAACGCGGTGAATAAGGCCTAGAACTGACTGCGAAGCGGTTGCGATTGGGGGGACCATCTATAGGTTTATCCTGTAAGCGCACAGACAACCTGCTAGCGGGTGGTAGCGATTTTTGTAACAGCCACCACCCGTCAAAAATCCACATTTTTTGTGGAAGGTGGTGGCGGTTGCAAATCTTTGGTTATCTATTGAAAAGGTTTGAGTGCCCAGACACTGTAAATAGGAAGGTTTGACAATCATATATTTTTTTACTTCAATGGTATTCTGTGGGGAAAAAACACAAAAAATAAATAATAATAAACAATATGGTTTAATAATTATATATTATTTACGATAGAAATGACACATTTCAATTCCACGCGTTCACGAAACGTGAATTAAAAAAATGATTTTTCTCTCTCCTCTTTCTATACTCCAAAATTTGCCGCCCGCTTAGGCCCCTCTAAATACACTACTGTACATGACCAAGGCAGCTAGAGGTCTAAAGCTGTTTTACCCAAAAATGGTTCGCATTACATGTTTGGCACATGGTTTACACAGATTGGCTGAAGAGATTCGGGGAAATAATTCCGATATCGACAAGTTGATTTCGAATGGGAAAATATGTTTCTGAAAGCTTCTCTCTCAGAATACAGGAATTTAAAAAAATCGCTCCTACTCTACCGCTTCCATCTCAACCTGTTCTTACACGTTGTGGGGCTTTGCTCAATGCCGTCTCATATTACTGTATGAATTACAATGCCTTAAAGAGTATAGTTGACAACTGATTCTTCAGATGCTTCATCCATCAAGATTGTGAAGGACTGTTTTTCGTCAAAAAGTTTGGCCGGACATTTAGCATATGTGCAATCAAACTTTGCTAAAATACCAGATGCAATTACTCACTTAGAGACTGTTGGATTGTCACTTTGGGGTGCATTAGGAACTGTTCAGCAAGTTAGCAGTGGCATAGTTCAAGCAAAAGGTGACTCTGCGAAAGTAATTATCGCAAAATTAGAAAAAGTAATATGACCTCATATGGGTAACTCGATGCTTTGTAAGATAAATACCATTTTATGCGGAAACCAGGAACAATTTGATGACACTGACCCAGAACTGTCTGCACATGAAATGATTTTTTTCAAATTTGCTCTCATAACTATGTGCGACGTGGAACGAAGTTTTTCCATTTACAAAAACATATTGCAAGACAATAGACAAAGTTTCCAATCTGAACATTTGAAAATGCATGTCGTAATTAACTGTAATTCTAGTGCCGATTGATAGAATTGTACTACAGGGTAAGCAATATTTTCATTCACGTTATGTAAGATAGTTCATTAACTTGCAATAGATGAAAATTTCAAAGCATTTTTCTCAAAACTGACTGTTTATTTTAAAATTGGATAGGATCAGAAAGAATAAATGGAAATGGATAAATTAGTGAATTAAATTATGAGGTCACAGTTTCATTTTTTAAGATCATTGTTTCATTTTTTTAGGTCATAGTATCATTTTCTTTAAGGTCATATCATTTTTTAAGGTCATATTTCGATGTTTTTTAAGTCATAAATGCTTGCATGTTTCCAAGATTTTGAGGTAATAAAAATCTGTGCCCTAGTGATGACGGAACATATAATATACTAATATAATAAATACTCAACAAAGTAGTTTAAAACAAAAGATCACACCACTGACTCCCACTAGAAGCTTTGTAGATGTTTTTTGAAGCCATTATCTCAAAATCATCCAAGAGCTACACATAAAAAAAATTAAAACTCTTCCCTGTAACCATAGGCGCAGATAGACTTGGAAGTCTGAGGGGGTAGGGTCATTATTGCTGGGGGGCACGATGATGATGTCAATTCATATATACATTAGATCAGTCGGCTCTACCTTTGTCGCTGGGGGGGGGGGGGAGAGCATTGTCCCCCCCCCCGTATCTCCGTCCATGCCTGTAACAAAATTTTACAAACAGCGAAGAAAGAAAAAAAATGTACTGCATCTCAGTAATATCGTATTCGCGGAAATAAACTTGCAAGATGAAAAAACACAAACTATTTCGAGAATAACGTAAGATTCAAAAGAAATGGTGGGAAATATATACGAAGCAAATTGTATCGACATTTTATATTAAAAAATAAATAATCGTAACGAGTTATATCAAATTAAAATCAATAAGTAAATAAGTATAAATAATTTATCTTCACAACGTTCAAGAGTCCAAAAATATAAGCAAATTTCTCTTACATCAATTTGATTTTTCTTCTTTATTGAGGAATTCTCCTTATCATTGAGGGAATTATATAATTTATGTCAAAATATATTACCATATGTTCATATTTTACATAATTTATTCCGCAAAACTATATCTTTTAGTATTTTAACGATAAATTAGTCGACATTTCAGTTGAATACTGCACTGAAAATGTAAAAATAATTTTGGCCAGGTTTTCGGGTAAAATACCCCACTATACGCGTCGTATAAATGTGAAAATCCCATGAAGGAGATATTCAAGAAGGTCGTATAAACGGTATTTACGGTATTCCTGTAGTTCCACCTATATTGGTGATATGGGGAAGTTTCAATGCAAAGGAAGAAAGGAAATCTAATCGAAAGAGTATTCTATTTAACAAGATATCACAAAAGAAAGGATTTTCCCAAGTAAAGAATGGAGAAGAATTTGGTCGCTCAGGGCACGACGATAGCTGTCGTCGTTTTTTCCTTTCCTTTTGTTCCTTTTCCTTTTGATTTCTTTTCTTCCTTTGTATTGAAACTTCCCTCATATCACCAATATAGGTGGAACTATAGAAATACAGTTCGTTTATACGACCTTCTTGAATATCTCCTTTATGAGATTTTCACATTTATACGGCGCATAATGGGGTATTTTACACGAAAACCATTTTTACATTTTCAGTTCACTATTTTGAGGTGATATGTCGACTTATTTATCGTTAAAATATTGAAAGAAATAATTTGGGGGATAAATTATAGAATATGAACATATGGCAGTATATTTTGACATAAATTATATAATTCCCCAATGATGAAGGAAATTCCTCAATAAAGAAGAAAAAATCCAAGCGTGTAAATAATTGATGTAAAATTGTTATAAAATGCTATTAATAAATTGGGGGGGGGGGGGGGTTGTCATATCTAATATATTTTTGATTTTAATAAAAAATAAATATTCCTCTACACAAAATTATCCTTTTAAATTTTGGAGAAAAGTGAAATTACTCTTGAAAATTATTTTTTCTGATAACACTGATCACAATTCCTCCCTGTAGATTTTAATGTTAAAATTTTTCATTTATACGACAAATAACTTCAATTATGTCGTCTCTGACTGGAAAGCCAACATGGCTAGAGATACGGGGGGGGGGGAGAGGCGTGGAAATTTTTGAATTCCTTGAGCTACGTTAATAATTTAGAGCAGTTTGATTCCTCAACTTCGTGAGAAAACGTAAGAAATTTAAAAATTTAAAGAGTGTGAAGCAGTACTAAGCGGGGTGACATAATAACGAATAAAATTTTCTACAAATTGTACTAGTAGGACAAAAAAAAATGATGCTATTACTGTATAATGTTACTTTCAAGATGTTTCGTATCACTCTAAAATACAGCGGCTACCTTTTTGAAAACATTGTTCGTGTATTTATTATCAATTGGATGCCCAAGTTTTCGTTTCGATGAACTAAATTAGTCCATATGATTTGAATGGTATAAAAAAGTATAAAAACGATTTTAAAAGTAAACTGAAAAAAAATTTTTTTTTGGTTCTATCACATAGTAAACTAAATGTTGCATAATCTGTATAGTAGATGGATTACAGAAATAGAATAACAATTCAATTATAATGCCACGGCATGAGGGATGGCCCCTTGTTGTGGAAGTGAACAATAAAAAAGGATTTGGTCGCACAGGGCACGACGATATTTATCTTGGTCGCACAGGGCACGTAACCCGACGATATCCATCTTGGCCACACAGAGCACGACACCGGACTAAGAGCAGCATACAAACTGGAACGGTCCACATCTAAACTGGTACACGGTGAACCAATGAAACTTCCTGGCAAGTTCTTCTCTGCTTCAGATTCAGATGTCGATGAGAAAAAGTTGCTCCGCGAGTTACGACAACACTTCTCGAAAATTCGGCCTGTACCAGCATCTCACTACAATATGTTTTGGATGATGAACTACATTATTCCACTCATGCTTTCTTCCGCAACGACGCTGCCAAGCTAGCACAGTGTTACATTTTTATGTTGTCCAGATGTACTAACCATGAGAAAAAAACGAAGAATAAGACATCCGAAATGTTCACAAAAGATGAATTCGGCTGGTCAAATGGTGATTTGACCAGCCGAACTATAGTAGAAAAAAAAGGTAATTGCCGACAAATTTTTGCGCACGAAGACGTGAGAAATTTTTCTGTAAAGAGTTGACAATACCGAAAACAGGATTGTCATATTAACTATAGCATGTAAGAAGAGGAAGAAACATCCAGTTGTTTTTCAATCCAAGTGTCATCGTTGAGTGTTCATGTTACAAATTTTCAAGTCAACACTGATCGATCGTTGCATCCTTACTCATCCTTCATGATGAAGGAGTCATCATCAAAGCCCAATTTGTAGCAGAGCAACAATAATCTTGGTAAGTACAACCTCATTAGCAGTTTCTCTAATTTTTTGGGAATTTTGCGATTGCATAAAATGTTTATACAGATATTCTTGAGGCCGAAAGCTTTTACGACAAACATTGTTTGGAACAAGATTGTTAAAGAAATCTAAAGTACAGTAGAACCTCGATTATCCGAGGGTGGATTATCCGGAGTTCAGAAATTACAAAACTACGAAAGGTGAAAGAAAACCGACCATGAAATTATTGATCAGACAACACAACAGATTTTGGTAATAATATTCGGTGATAGTGATTAGAAGAATGGGAACAGAGATTGTTATTGAAGTTATGATCAGTTAGATCAGAGTATCCTATAATGGGCAATATCGCCCCTTGGGGGCATGGAAAGGTCCCGGGGGGGGGGATGAGAAAAAAACAAATTCTGAAGAGGAGGACGATGAAACAAAAAGTTTGGAAAACTGCGAGTTGGATTATTCAAATTTGTTTTGCTTAAACAGTGGTCTCTAATAACAAGGAACAAGTCGAAAATAATTTGTGTAAAAAAAACATCTTATGACACCCAAATTTTTTGTTTTTCTGCAAGTCAGGACCTTTGACTTGAAGTGCCCCTAGAAAAAAGTGGACAATTATAACCCTGCATAAATAGGGTCAAAGATGCTTAGTTTATTAGCGAATAGAGTAAATACTGTGCTGTTTAAATTAAATGGGCCACTTCATGCAGAAATTAGGACCGGTTCAGAAACTATATAATTGTATAAATAGGTTCTTGTGTGTATTTTTTGCGTAAATTTAAATGTGAGTTTTTGACATGAACAAGATGAGGATACAATAAATATTTATTTTAAAACGAAATGTATAAATATGCGTTTCATTCGAACTGTTTGCTATTGCTGCTATGTTTGGTTATTCCTGGTGATTTAAACCGTGGTTTTCGATAGGCCGTGGTCAGCATTACATGATTGAAAATTTTTATATCGTTAGATTATTAAGTTATTTTTGTTAAAATTAATTTTTAGGATAAAATATGAATGGCATATCTATCACGTGAGTGTTTATGGTCAAAACTGATACCAATTGATTTATTGAAAATGATTGCAAATAAGATAATGCTTGACCAAAAATAATTACCGGTCCTGCAGGTCCTTCAACGTTGAAATTTTTTACATACATCAGTAGTATATGAGCAAAAATACACTAAAATTTCAGTTAATAAGCACTCGCTCAGACGTATATTATATGTAAACAAAGATTTTCCCCCTTCTGATTTATGAATTAAAAAAAAAGTATTTATACTTTTACTGATATCAGTATGACTTCAGTATTATACTAATACTGAAGTGTGTGTTTGTTAAGAAAAATAAGCGAGCTGCTATGCCAATGGGTTTTTAAACGTTTGCTATCTGCGGCGCACCTTAATATTAATAGCAACTGATCACCTATGTTGGCCAAATAAAATGGAAACCAATGTTTTTATACCCTCTATGGTTCTCCTCCATAAAACGTATTGAAAATTATTTTTTTTCCAGAAACCGATGTAAATTGGCACTGTTAGCATATTTTTAACTGAAACAATACATCATCACAGCAATTTAATTAATTATACTGGATTTAACTAGCTAAAATAATTAATTAAGGGTAAAATATAGTCTGCCTTAAATTTAATGTTATCTATAAACAGATAGAATTTTGCTCAGCAAAGTTGAATAGTTTCGTCCTTGAATATCATTTCCATTTCCCTCAATTTGGTGCTATAATATAAATCTCTGAGCACGTAAAATTGGGACAGCTCTCAAATATGACACCAACAAGGAATCAGCTTTTTCTAGATAGATAAAAATTATTGTACTTATATAGCTGTACCTTGTACTGAAATGACACTTAAGGATGTACTTTCTGAAATACCAAAAAACCTGTTTGTGTTTTTTGACCATTTACCATGTCTATTCAAAAATCAACGGGACTACATAGGATTAATGCGCAAAAAAGTGGCTCTTCCTTCACATTTTTTTAATTGATGCAATAAAATTATTGCATCATTGATTTCATAATGAGATTATCACCATATCAGATATTATCTACACCGAACTTTTGTCATTAATTACGCAATAATAATTTTCTCATCATTAATACGCGAAAGAGCTCAGTATGGTGTTGCATTTTTCCTCTCTTTAAACACTGTACTCACTCAGACATTTTAATATTTTTGTTTTGTTTGTTTATATTGAATTTTTTGCAAATCAAATACGGTACTCCTGTACTATATTGAAATGCACATTATTGAACACAAATGAAACGAAATTAAGTATTTCTGCTCGAAGAAATGCCGACCAATAAAAAACCAAAATATCAAATCGTAATATTTTCAGTGATTTTGTCCTCTTCACCCCCCCCCCCCCACCTCTAAAGAGAAAAGAACATGAAGTAAAATCATTTGTCAAACATTTTATAGGATGGCGGCTCTGGCTGCATAAGCCTATATGACCATGCTTTTTGAATTTTTCATCGAGTATAAATTTCAATACTGTTTTAAAACATTGAATGATTCCTGTTTTGATGTCATTTGAATATAGCCGATCTTGACAAATCAAAAACTATGTAGGAAACAGCCATATTCCTGAGGAGCCAAGCATGGTTTTGGCTAAAGAAGTTTTTTAGATTTTTTCAGGACTTACGGAGACGCCCCCCCCCCCTCCTCCCATGTCGAAGCCACACTGTTTTCGTCATCCTATGATTCCACTCTAGCAATCACATGCAGAGAATGTTTGGTGCCGATACCGATTTTCTAGTCGCCATGGTGACCTGGAGCCCAAGATTTTTGACAAATCTGCCCTGGTATATAGGGACAGGGTTCGTACCCTCCTTGAAAATCCTTAGAGAAAAAGTACATTTTCAAGTCTTTAAAAGTCCTTGAAAAAGTTATAATCATTTTCAAGGTGTTTGAACTTTTTTTCGTGAATTTCTTCCATCAATTTTTGTCTTACCCCCCCCCCCTCCCTCTTCCGCAATCCCCGCTAAACTACTTTCTGCTGAGATGGAAACGAACTGAACAACAACGATCATATGAGCTACGTCAGTGTTTCTCAAAGTGTGCGTAGTGGCTTCTAGCGGTATAGCTAACCTTTGTCAGGGGCGGCGCGACAAGCTGGAATATTGATTTGTATTTATTCTTTGAAAAGTGGTTCTTTTATAAGTAAAAATATCTACCAAGCTATTCCGTGGAGTCGCGGATGAACCATGAATTGGGCAAAAAGCCGCTGCTGACAAAAGTCAGAACCTTTGAGTTACGGGACAATGTTCAAAACAGAATACATGGTCACGTATATCTGAGGTATTTCTGAGCTTTAAAAGGTGTTGCTCTTAAATCTGACAGAAAAATACTGCACTTGAGATATTGCTCTGAAATTATTTCAAACTATTAAATTAATGAATGTCAGTTGCAAACAGGACCGCAAGTAGATGCTTGGTCGGCCAGGGTGAGCACGCATTTTGACGCTCCTTTGTAATGTTGAAGGAGAGGTTAAATGGTGAAATTGGCACCCTCTCTGGTCCAGCGCATGGTGCACCAGAACCTTTGAACAGACTTTCCTGTAGGAACCGGGTGTAACATATCGATATAACATATGTACTGAAAAAGTTCTTGGGGCCAGGCTGGTCGTTGATCGCCTGCGGATGTGACCACGGAATGGAGGTGGCTTCAACAATATCTGTTGCAAGTTCCGAAATGAACTGACTGCTAACGGAGGTTGATTGTTGACCGTAGATGCACGCAAAAACAGTTCTTTAAAGCAGAACTGATTTTTTTCAAAAGAGCTGAACTCTATGCTTTATTGACTTTTCGAAAAATCGAGAAATTCGAGAAATCGAACAACACAGACGAATTTTTTGTTTAAGTTTATAAATAACGCATTTTTGTATTTCAAATCTTGAAAGGAACATCACAAGAGTGCTTGAGGTTTATGAAACAGCAATGTTATGTCAATCTTAGTGCTGTATTTCGAGTAATTTTTTTTTGTAATATAATTTTTTCTTGATTTCAATTTCATGAAATATGGTTTTGAATTACAATAATTTTTAGTTTTCTTAGGGAAATTTTTGCGGAAGAGTAAGGTAGAGATAACGTTTCAGTTATACGATTTTTGCATTTATACGACGCTTTGACCCGACTGTTCGGCGACGTGCTTAAAAACCTCGTTTATACGACGCGACGAATAAACGAGGTTCCATTGTATAGGGCTTGAGCCCCCCCAACATTTTCAATAACTTTACGCCCTTGTTTACTGCTGATCCCCAGAATAGTTAAGCAGTGCCGTCTTAAGACATGGGCCCACCTAGGCACGGCCCGGGGGCCTCAAGAGAAAAGGGGGCCTCACAAATGGGATCTGGTTGAGATTTTCGAAAATTTGCCTAGTAGGGCCTCAAAAAAATCATTTGGCCCGGGGCCCATGATGCTCTTAAGACGGCCCTGTAGCTAAGTGGGGTCTTTTCAATTATAAAAGCACCAATTCAAAGCAAAAAGAGGCACAAAAATCAGTATCTTCATCTGGCTGGGATGCCCCTAGAAGCCACGGCGCACACTTTGAAAAACCCTATCATATCACATCACTGGATTTGATGGTTCAAATTAATGATACATTTATTTAATTATCATCTGACGTTGTGGAGATTAAATTAATCTATTATATCATGGGTGGCCAACTTCTTTCTATTTGAGGGCCAATATAATGTTCACTTGCTACATCCATTCCGATGTATATGCCACGGTCCATGGTAAAAGCTCGGAGACAAAGTGAGATGGTAAAAGTTCGAAAAATGATGTGAACGTTTTTATTTGGGACTCATTAACAAGTCAAAGCCCGTTTTTATTCAGTCAATAAACCATCATTAATTTATTAGTTCTTGACACTTATTAATGTTGGAATAATATCATTTTCCCCCTTTAATTGTATGTGTATTCATGTTCTTTCCCCACATACGCAACTTTTCCCTCTTTTGGGGACTTTCTTTTTTCCCTCTACTTGACCGCTGCTGTATGATAGTTATCTTTGCTTGTATTAAATGTCGTTCGTCTGACTATACGTGTGTTTTGCTTCTCTCTCGTCAACGTCTCTTTCCCTTCCACACTCTGCCCGCGCACAGGTTATGGGTCCAGAGACACATCTTTTGAGACCGTTGCGTTTTCGATTTTTTTTTTTCGCGCGCCAATACGCAGTAGCGGTATCTCCTTAGAAGTGTAGTTTCCTTTCGTTTTATCGTGTGCATCAGGAAACTTCGCAACGATAATGGCCAGCATCAAGGACAATATTGTCAAGCTGAATAATCAGAACTATTCGAACTGGAAATATAAAGTTAAACTTCTGCTAATGAAAGAGAAACTTTTCAAGAAAGTCATCGAGAACGACAGGCAGGATCCAGGTGAAGCGAATCGAAGAACCTTCGATCTATGGGAGGAAGCCGACAGCCAAACACAAGCGTATATCGGACTAACAGTCGAGGATGATCAGCTCATCCACATCCGTGATAGTAAATCCGCAAAGGACATGCGGATCGCCCTGAAGGAGTATCACGAGAAGAGCACCCTCACCAACAAGGTTCACCTGATGAGGTAGAGACTCCTAATGTCCTGATGAGGACAATCTGTTCCCTGAAGCTAGAAGAAGGTGAAAATGTTCCAGAGCACGTCGTCCGCATGCAAGAACTTTTTCTGAAGCTGAGGGACCTCGGCGAGGAATCCTTATCGGATAAATGGAGTACCGCCACGCTACTAAGCAGCCTGCCGAGGAGCTTCGACCCGATGATCACCGCATTGGAAACACGTGCCGAAACCGAGTTGACGTTCGCTGTTGTCCAGCAACAGGTCATCGCCGAATACGAATGAAAGCAGCAACAAGCGGATCCAGGCAGTATCCTCACCTAAAGAATGATGAAACTCGAATCAAACCACGTCGAGAAGAAAAACTCCATAAAGTGCTATTTTTGCAAGAAGCCCGGCCACGTCAAGAACAGATGCAGAAAATACGTAGAGTGGAAAAGGAATCATCCGGAGAAAACGTCCAGGAGCTCAAGTGAAAATAAAGTGATCGCCGCTCAGCAAAAGGATACCTTGCTGTCACTAGGCATACGGTCGGAAAACTGGATTGTGGATTCTGGTGCCACGTGAGTAATGATATCAATTTTTTCACGTCGTTAGATAACTCGTATAAAGATAATATTGAAGTCGCAAACGGCGAAACAGTTCATGTGCTAGGCATAGGTTCCGGGAATATACTATTGAAAAATTTAGACGGTACTGTGACAAAAGTGTTACTTTCGAATGTGTTGTATGCTCCTGATGTCGTCAGTAATCTGATATCCGTTCGTCAGCTAACTTTGCATGATGCTTCCGTGAACTTTCATGGTGATTATTGTGAAATTCATAAAGATGGAAAGCAGATCGGTATCGCTGACTCTGTCGGAAATCTGTACAGATTACGGGTTTGTCAGTTACATAAAGTAAATACAGTGACTGGACATAAAGAAAATTGCGTACACACATGGCATCGAAAAATGGGTCATAGAGATATAGATACCATCAAGAAGATGCATGCTGAAGGACTTGTTCATGATTTGAAACTCATTGACTGTGATATCAACATGTCCTGCGATACGTGCATGAAAGGGAAACTTTCGAGACTGCCATTTCCCAAGAAATCCACGAGTGAGTCGAGCGCACCGTTAGATCTAATTCATACCGATGTGTGCGGCCCGATGCAAACGATCACACCAAGTGGAAAGCGGTATGTTGTCACGTTCATCGGCGATTACTCGAGGTACACTCAAGTACATTTGTTGGCACAAAAATCAAACGTATCCGATGCTCTAAAACAGTACCTGAATCTTGTTGAAAATAAATTTGGTCGAAAAGTAAAGGTGATTCGATCCGATCGAGGAGGTGAATACCTGAACCGAAACTTGAGGAAATTCTTAGCTGATAAAGGTGTGCAAACACAGCTAACTGCGGCTTATTCTCCACAGCAGAATGGAGTAGCAGAAAGGAAGAACAGGACTTTGGTCAAGATGGCACGTTGTATGCTGATCGATGCAGGCTTACCGAAGAACTTTTGGAATGAAGCTGTGATGACGGCCAACTACATTTTGAATCGAGTTCTAACTCGAGTAAAGGACAAAACTCCTTACGAACTGTGGACGAACAGGAAGCCTACTATCAAGAACCTACAAGTTTTTGGATCGAAGTGTTTCGTTCATGTACCAACAGAGAGGCGTCAAAAGCTCGGTAACACAGGGGTACAAATGATTTTCCTTGGGTACGACGAGGAGTCGAAAGCCTATCGTTGCTACAACCAATCATCGAAAAAGGTCGTAATCAGTCGAGATGTCAGGTTCTGTGTAGAACATCAAGTAAGCGACAGCTTCGACGCGAGTGAAGATGATGTTCGTGAAACCGAACTTTCTGGCTCCGTGGAAATAAAAACTCAGGAGGAGCGATCCAGAAACCCATCAGAGGAAGATCCCAGAGGTGACGGATCCCGAATTCGTGTTTCACAAAGGTGAACTAAAGGCATCCCGCCCAAGAGATTTGAAGTGATGAGAGCAGGTGACAACCATCTCATGGGGAATTTCTCCGACAAAATGACGGATGAAGACAGCGATGATGAGGAACGTCCAACCTGCACTCGTATTCCTGACAGAAGGCACTTCAACGACGGCTTCATTGTGCATCAAGCCAGTTTGTGTGGTTGTGAAGATCCTGAAACATATAGACTCTAAAGTCAACCTATCAGACGGATTCACAGAAGCTTTTGATGTTGTGAAATTAAGAAATGTTATGTTTATTTACGGGCTCAAATGAAGTGGGGGTGTTGGAATAATATCATTTTCCCCCTTTTACTGTATGTGTATTCATGTTCTTTCCCACATACGCAACTTTTCCTTCTTTTGGGGACTTTCTTTTTTCCCTCTTCTTCCCATAAACTAATATAAGCATCAGAAACTAATAAGTTCATGATGATTAATTGATTCATTTAAAACGGACGTTGACTTTGTACAAATCCGAAATAAAAACGTTTACAAGTGTTTTTTGGACTTTCACCGACTCACCTTGACAAAATCCGAGTCTCTGGGATTTTACCGTGACACATGAACCGCAATAAGTAATATGATGAAACATGGACAATTTAGTCGCTAAACATTCACTCTGGGCGTTGTGTGTGTATTCCTCAACTTCTTCATAAAGTGACATATTCATTATTCATCAAGTTGCGTTTCCAAATAGATGTAATTCATCAAAACAATTACGCCGGGGGTGCGTGGGTGCTCAAGAATCCACAGTAATTTGTGGCATGGATCCGAACACTCCCAGAATTGATCCAGAAATTAAAATTTCCGATATAAAACTAAAGACGAGCACCCACAGTTTAGAAACACTTCCGACGCCCCTGCATCCACATAAGCTTCATGTTTTCTAAAACCGAAGCCATTACAGAGGTTGAAAATGATAAATTTCCTATAGCAAATGGTAAAAAAAAATGTTTCATCCATAACTACTACCAGCAACAGCACAACACTGACGAAATGACAAACTGACGAAAACTTTTGCAAAAACAATTTTATATGAATCTTTTATAGTGTAATGTGGTCCATTTCCTTTATAAAATAAATTTTATAAAAAAAATTTGAATATAAAATTTATAAAATATTTTTGTCAAATTTTATAAAACTATTATAGTGTAATACCGGCCCTAGTTAGTCTTCACATCGTAGAATAAAGCTTCCGACCAAATTTCAAGACTATAGATTTCTCTATGTTACCTCTGAACCCCATATTACCCCCTTAGGGGTTGAATTTCGGAAAACCCCTTCTTGGTTGGTGTTTACGTCATGAAACAGAACTTCTGACCAAATTTCATGAGTAGCTTCAGCGGTTCCGGCTCGGAGTGATTTCTCTATGTTACATTTAACGCCCCTTATACCCCCTTACGTCTCGAATTTCGAAAAAAACCTTTATTAGTTTGTGTTTATGTCATGAAACAAAATTTATGACCACATTTCTTGAATATAGCTTCAGCAGTATCGGCTCGGCGTAATTTCTCTATGTTACATTGGAGACCCCTTTTGACTCCCTTAGGGATCGAATGCTGAAAAAAAAAAAAAAACACCCCCTTCTTAGTGAGTCTTTATGTAACGAAACAAAACTATTTAAAAAATTTGATATTTATAGCTTCAGCGGTTTCGGCTCGGCGATGATGGATGAAATTTATATATATAGATGAGAACTTTCATCAGAATTAAACGTTTTGAATAGGCCAGTATTACACTATAGAAGTTTGATAAAATCCCTTTTATAAAACTTGAAAAATCTAACCAATAAGGTTATTGGTTACATTCTAGAAAATGCAACCGGTGACCTTATTGGCTGCATTTTTCAAGTTTTATAAAAGGGGTTTTATCAATCTTTTACAGTGTAATACCGGCCATAGGGACAAAAAGAGCATTTAGAAAGTGATGAAAAAACAACTAAGAAATGGATTAAATCCAAAATGTGTTGGTGAGAGAGTATAATGTCTTTTTTGATATTAGCATTCAAAATAATAACTTTTTAATGTTAAATAATAAACTATTTACATCAAGATTTTTTTTTTTGCTTCCCATGTTTTGATGTTGTAGCTGTATTCGTAATAACGAAGTTAATACATTAAGAACCAACACCTAATTGAAATGAAAATACAGAGATTATTAAAAATTATATAAAGTTTGAAAAATAATTGAAATTATCTGTCTCGATTGGGCAACCCAATAAAAATTAACTGACGTACGTGATTCAACTGAAATGAATCCAAGAAAAATATTTGTAGTGGAAGTTCCTTCATAAGCAAATGCAAATTTTTTTTATTTCAAATGTGTAAATGATTGGACGATGCAAGACAATAAATATACAAATACTAATGGCAATTATATGAAAATAATTTTGGAAAGAATTCAATAAAATGGGCAGTACAGCGATTGAAACTTATCGTAATTAACAGGGTAGCAAAGCGAGCGCGCTCTCAGTTCTGCTTGAGCAATGACGTCAGTTGGTACCGACGGCAGCGATTCATGAAAAAACACTTATTATACAGCCCTGGAAAAAAAAAACAATGTGCAGAAAGCATTTCCAAATGTGTGTGGCCACGCACACGCGGAGCTTGGAGTCGCATTGTCTGCAAGGGAGAAAGTTTTCGTACTCCATTCATTAAGAAAACGACAAAAAAATGAAACTATTACTTTTATAGCTATTCTTAAAGGAAGATGAGTCTGAATCATTTCATGAGTGTTGCTTGTGCGACAGCTGCCTTCAAACACTTCTCCAAATGCTCCAGAACCCAAGAATTTGGTTAGAACAATTTGATTTCTATCTACTTCAGAGAGACGTAGTGTTGAAAGTTCTTCCTCTACGGGCAGAGAGAGATTCCTAAGAAATATAATAAACCAATATATTTTTTTTATTTCAAGTAAAACACCAGAAATTTTTATTACAGTTTAATTACACGTACTGAAGTGTATGTACTTAGATGTTAAGAAATAATTTTTCTGAGAAGAAACTAATATTCTGTAAGCAATATAGTTTGTTAGTTTGTATGGTTCTACTACTTTTTCTCACATACACAAGCATAAAACACAGAGAAAAACCTGTTATCCAATGTAACCGAAACAATTTAAAACGATAATATAGAATCACATACGGGTGTTTCGAAATTCGCGCACATCATAGTTTATGAATGTTTTTTAAATGAACATTTTATCAGAGAATAACGGATTATACATAGGTATTGAAACATTACCTTTAATAAAAGTTTAAAACAACTTTGAATTTACTATAAACACTGAAAACGTTGCCTTTTTTTCCCGGGCACATAGGCACAGTTTTTTACCAGATTACTTGATACTTTAGAAAGTCTGCGAGAATTAATGTGTGATATTGAATTAATTAATTATTGATGTCAGTATTGAGCAGTGGTTCTAAATGTTTGGAAGCCCGCGGCCCGGTTGATCTATTTTTCGTGATTGGAAGGCCTGGCTATACACATGAGTAATGTGAAATAAATGGAAAAAAATGAAACAATCAACCACTCACTGCCCGGTTTCATTGATGCCAGGGTCCGGCGGTTGAAAAACACTGGTCTTGAGTTCATCAATCGTAGGTGAATTATTGTAGAATGCCATATTTTTGAGATAGTCCGAAAGAAAAAATCCCTGGGGTTACAAGTCCAGTGAAAGAGGCGACCTAAGTCCGCGCGTAATGACACGATCCACAAAATGTTCTGTTAAAACACGAAAAATTCCTTTTCACCGTGCACTATGGTGTTGAAACCAGGATTACCATTCATCACTAATGTAGGCGCACCAAACACAATTTTTTTTATCAAGTTCATGAAAAATACGAGGGTTTGTAGGTGGAGCTATATTAAAATACCGTGAATTTCGAAACATCCTGTATTAGTTGATTATAAATTGAGGTAAATGTGTGTCGGGACAAAGCTTCAAAGTTTTAACGAGCTTTGTTAATACGTTAATGCCCAGAGTTAAGGGCGTAAGCTGGATCAACGTTTAGAGCGGGCCTGAAAGGTTTGGGGGGGGGGGGGGAACAAAGAATTTCTTCCAAATACAAATACAACGCCACAACAGACAAAATGCCCAACGAGGTGGCTGATAAAAAGATGCCCATAAAAATATGGTTGTCATATATTTCAAAAATACAGCAACCCAATTAAAAATGCAATTAAAACGGCCAATGTTCCCAATTGGGAACATACTTTTGATTAATTCAAAAAAAATATTTCTCTTTAACGAAAATAGCTGATTTTTTTTCCCTGAACATATAAGGTTCTGAACTTAATTTAGAAAAGACAAAAGTAATTCGATTCAGCTCTTATCATATCAATTTATTATTCTAAAATCACCCATTTTCAAGGGAAATTATCTGTAAGTTTATGTTTTAATTATTAAAATAGTTTTTGTAAACATACATGCATCTCAATTTTTTTTTAGTTGTAGAATATTGCCAAGAATGATAAGAAATGCTCAATGAGAGAGAAAAAAAATTTGTTTGAATTCCAGGGAACTTTTCCTACGATTGTTCCCAATTGGGAACATTGGCCACTACTGACTATTCTAAAGTGCAATGCAGAGGAGTGGCATTCTGAAAAAACAATTTATTGCTTTTTCCCTTCTCTCTGGTGTGTCTCAAAAGGAAGGAAAAGTATCAAATTTCACATTCCGATGTTTACATGCAGCACCCCCTTTTTTATGTGACTCACTTTGCCCCCCCCCCCTTCAACCTTCCCTCTACATTTTGAGTCATTTTGTTGGTACGTTGGTCTTCCAGTTCTCAGTTGATATCTGGTCTTGTGACTTTCTACACTTCTTTTTCCCATCTTTTTTGTTATACTAGTAGCTTATTAGACTGAGTTTGAGAGATTCTGATATATCACATCTCTCTGATGAAGAATTCGAAATGTGCCAGCTACTGCCTGATGAAAATGAGCGGGCTACAGATGAGGAAGATATCGATGACAACATGCTTGGCCGGTCGTTCCTGCAGATGTTTGTGGATATCTGTGTTTTAAGATCACCACGTAGTTCATTTGTGGGTGAATTTGTAGATCCTATCAACATGCCTTCTACATCAAAATTGCCTTTCAAAGATCAGGTAATTACCCAGTCAAAAAACAAGAAAACATCATGTGTCAAGTGCCAAAAGACTAAAATTCATGCAACCAAAGTGGAAAAAAAGTACTGCATTCGACAAAAATATAAGTGAACCTACTGAAGCAATCAGTCATAAGTTTGCTGAGCTAAGTGCAAGCCGACTCGATTGATATTTTTTTCAAATTTTTACTGCAAGAGTACCTCAGTTACTTGGCTGAGATGACAAATATTTATGTCGCACAACATGGATCGAATTTGAAAATTGAGTGGAAAAAAATCGCAACGTTTTTTGGATTGGTTTTGCTAAGTGGGTATCACAGAATACCAAGTGAAAATGATTACTGGGGTACTTTCAGTAGACACAGCAGTACCGATTGTCCCCACTGTTATGCCGAGAAATAACTTTAGAGACATAAAAAATAACTTCCATTTGATGGATAACTCTTTCTTACAACCCGGTGATAAGTTGGCTATCTATGATGAATTAAATGAAAAATTCACACACATTCGGTTTGTTCCATGATAAACTAAGCATCGATGAATCAATAGTACCGTATTACGCTCATCATTCAAGTAAGATGTTTATATGGGGAAAACCGATTCGCTTTGGATTTAAAATTTGGATGATTTGCTCAAACAATGTGGTTTCCCATATAAAATGGAAGTATATTCTAGTAAGCAGTCATCGGAGCCTGTGCCTTTAGGTACCAGAGTTGTAAATAATATTTTCTCTCTCTTTATATTTTTAAATAATATATTTTAACTTACCAAGGGATCCATACAAAAACCTAAACCCGTATGTATGTATTCTTTTGTGAATTTTAGACCAGCATTTCAGCTCATCATAAGCTCTTTATTATAATCCAGATATACATGTCTTTTGAGTGTATTCGAGAGAAATTTATTTCCATCATTTTTAAAATTCTATATGTATATTCTTTAATTTTTAAAATAAATTTATTAAATGATGACGAATTTTTCATCATCCTGTAAGATGGCTTCACTGCGAAAATTATGTTTAGTCAGATCCGGCCAATGTTCCCAATTGGGAACATTCAAGAAAACGCATAGGGAAATTTTTTTTCTTCAATTTCTCGATTGATATCCCTTAACTAAAAAATCAGAAGGAGAAATTAACAAAAAAAATAATGAAAATCACTTGGAATCTGAATTCGGCCGGTAAAAGGTTAACACAAATTATAAACAATATATACAGATGATAAAATATTATACAACGCCCATAAAGAATACTTATGGTTGTCTTATTCTAAGAATGGATAGCTTTCTCGATTTACCCCAACATATTTATCATACTTATTTTTAAACGTGTCAATTGTGTTACAATTTACTACCTCCGGGGGTAAACTATTACATTTATTAACAACCCTATTAGAGAAAAACTCCCTGTGACACCATAGCCTTGCATTGTCTCTCACCAATCGATACTGGTGTCCCCTTGTAAAAGCAGTCGATTGGCGGTGCCCTAAAAGTTAATGGTCCATCCTATCCATCCCATTGAAAATCTTAAACACTTCGATGATATCTCCTCGACACCTGCGTTCATCCAATGTATATAAACATATATCCAAACATATTCAAAAAATGAAGTCTCTCTTCATAACTCAAGCCCTGTGTGCCAATAAGGACACGCGTAGCTCTTCTCTGCACCCCTTCAACCAAGTCTATGTCCCTCTGTAGGTATGGTCTCCAAAACCTTACAGCATACTCCAGTCCAGGACGAACTAAGCCTCGAAAGAGTGGAAGAATGACTTTAGGAGAACGCGAAGAGACCTTTTTGAAAATGAGACCAAACATTCTATTCGCTATTTTGACCACCGCTGAACAATGTTCAGAAAACCTAAGTCGCTCGTCAATGAGAATTCCCAAATCGGTGACCCTAGTTGCATCCGGGATAGTGACACCATTCAACTCGTAAGAGAATCGTGGGTTGTTCGAACCAAAAAGAGCGATCATGCACTTATCAACGCTAAACGTCAATCCTGTTTAAGTTGGTCTGGAGCAACTTCCTATCGCTTTCATTCCCGATTACCCCCATTAGCTTCACATCATCTGCGAATTTGCTAATAGTCCCATCGATACCCTGATCGAGTTTATCGATAAAAAGTGAAAAAAGTATGGGGCCAAGGACACTTCCCTGAGGAACTCCACTTGTGACGTCTGTCCAACCAGAGAATTCCCTGTTCACCATAACTCGTTGCAACCTATCTCTTAACCATGATTCAATCCAATTCAGCAAGTTGCCCCCAATTCCAATCTCATGTAAACGCTTCAAGAGTTTGCCATGTTCGACCCGATCGAATGCCTTCTGGAAATCAAGGTAAACAACGTCTACATTTTGCTCTTACCCAAAGCCCTAGTCACGCGATCATAGAAGCAAAGGAGGTTAGTTGCACATGACTTCCCCTTCCTGAACCCATGCTGATTATCCGACAATACATTATTCTCGTCTATCCACTTCACAAACTGCCTTTTGATGATAATTTCCAAAATTTTCGAGAAGGAGCTCGTCAAACTCACTGGACGATAATTTGACACCGCTTCTCTACTACCCTTCTTAAATATCGGCACAACGTTAGCAAGTTTACAATCTCTTGGGACGATACCCTCAGCAACACTGCTCCTGTATATCTGTGCCACTGGCGCCAACAATTCATTAGCACATTCCCTGAGGACCCTGGGATAGATATCATCTGGTCCTGGTGCTTTGCTTGCACATACATTTCTTAGAAGATTTAGGACCTCCACGTCTTCTACTTGAATATCGTTGAGGGTTTTATTACCCCATGCATTACCCGTATATCGAATATCATTATCTCCATTAAAAACCGAAGCGAAAAAGTCATTGAAAGCACTACAAATACCTACATTGCTCTCTACCCTAGAGCCTCCTATCGAGAGGGGGGCCAACTGTCCCCTTACATCCATTATTGATGTATAGAAAAAACGATTTTGGGTCAGAGCCAATGTTATCTGCCAACCTAGATTCAACTTCCTTTTTTCTATCCCTTATCGCTTTCTTCAACAGTCTTCTTTTATCAGTAAACAATGATAGGTTACCTCGTCCACTTTTATACTCCCTGAATGCTCTTTTCTTTTCAAGATAAAGGTTCCGCACGCTATCCGTGAACCATAGAGAGTGCGATGTACGAACACGCTTTTTTCGAACAAAGGGTATGACGTCATGCAAAACATAGGACAGCTTCGTACTAAATTCTTCCCATTGACTTACCACCCCTACTGATTCCAACCGGTCTTTGAAAACTTCCGCGCTAACCTTCTTCTCAAAACATCAAAGTTAGTTCTCCGAAAACGAGGAACCAGTCTTTTGTTATCAACCTTACCCGAGGAAAAGTTGCAGTGAAATCTGACGATACGATGATCACTGGAAGAAAACTCTTTCCCCACCGAAACATGTTCAACTAGATCCTCAGAACTAGTAAGAACTAAATCCAAAATAGCAGTACCCCTAGTGGCTTCTGATACATGCTGATACAAAACATTTTCGAGCACCAACTTAAGAAACTCTCTTTCATACTGATCCCTAGATGAAGGGTGCTCCCATTCAATACCTGGGTAATTGAAATTCCCTAGTATGAGAACCCTCTTACGCTTACACATGTAGGAAATTTCATCATGCAATTTGGCGATGTAGTTTTGATCCCTATTCGGTGGATTGTAACAAACCCCAACAATAAGTTTATGACGTCTTTTGTTCTCAAGCTCAACCCATACAGTTTCAATATCACTTCTCTTCACGTTACACTCTCTAGCGTTCAAACAGGATTTCACGTATATCAACACTCCACCCCCTTTCCTATCAGATCTATTTCTCAAAAAAGTATCGTATCCTGAGATGTGTAAGAAAGATTCCTCCCCATCGTTTGCCCAAGATTCTGTAATGGCTATAAGATCCAAGTCCTCCACAACTATCATAGTTTCTAAAAAATCTTTCTTTTTACCGAAGCTCCTGGCATTTATTAGCACACATTTTAATTTGCCCGGTGATTTAGTGTCAATCGAGAAGCCATCCAAGTCAGAGATGGGTAATTCCCCGTCAGTGCGGTTGTGATTATCATTAACTGACCCGCATTCCCGACTACGTGGTCTGGGAGTAGAAAAACCTGACCTAAGCCTATCGTAAACCTCCCAGACCCCCCTCTTATTTAGATGGATCCCATCCGAACGAAGCCACCTGTCGGTAAATGAGGGGAGCTCCAAGAACGTGACCCCAAGAGAGGAACAAATTTCCTTCAGGCCTATATTGAATTGGTGGATCCTACTCCTATATCCCCTACTACCCCTTGGCAGCACTGGAATCAGTGCCACATCTGAACGCCCCTCCCTAGCGGATAATAGTAAATCCCGGTACTCTGACAGAGACTCACTAATATTCGCCCGCAAGGGCACCTTTCGGCGATGAAAAACGTCTCGAACGTTGCCAATCTTTCCTCCAGGAAGACAACAACGCTCGAAACCCCGAAAATCCCTACACACTCGGTTCCCAAGTTCCCTAACCATAGAATCGCCGATGATTAAACCCCCATCACTATCCCCCTCTCCCTCATCCACGACCACCCATTCGCCCTCTAAACTGTCGTTGTTCGTGGAGATTGCTTCTTCATCAACAGGTGGCTCGATGACCAGAGGCTCCGTTATAACCGGGCCCTCTAGCACCCTAACTTTTTCCCGTAAAGCTTCGACCTCGAGTCCCAGCCTTTTCCTATCTCAGCACCCTTTACAATTGAAACTATCAGCTACTATACCCCTAGACCAGGGAAACCTCCCGTCGCAAGCTCAACACTAGTCGAGGTCGAGGCATACTAACACTACTGCTAAAGCTAGATAATAATAATACTTAAAAATAGGAAAATGAGAAACGTTAACTGGAAATTAAAATAATGTAAAGTACATTACTATGCAAAATATACGTAAGTGATTATACGAAAAAATTACGTAAAATAGAATACTCAGCACTAAATCACGAAGAATAAAATAAATATGTATATAAAGAATATAACACCCTCTAAAAAAAAGTATTACGCTACGAAGTACAATTTATACAAGATATACGGAAGACTGGATGTTGTGAAGATATTTATTATTTCAGATGTTTATTTTTTAAGGAAGGAAAAAACTCATCTCTGCCTCCACCGGGAGTCGAACCCGGGTCCCTCGATTGCCGGACGAGTGCTCTGACCACTAAGCTACAGAGGAGATAGAGATTTTCCTTCGCTAGAGCGTATATATATGCCGAACGGAACCGTGTGATGGACGGTGAAACCGATCAGCTAATAGCTCATTGACGACGAGCCACCAGGCAGAGATGAGTTTTTTCCTTCCTTAAAAAATAAACATCTGAAATAATAAATATCTTTAGGCAGAGATGAGTTTTTTCCTTCCTTAAAAAATAAACATCTGAAATAATAAATATCTTCACAACATCCAGTCTTCCGTATATCTTGTATTAACAAGTGGAGAGCGACATTCATGTCATACAATTTATACTTATTAGAATTAGCTAACTATCTCAAAACACTAACACTACAACAATAGGCCCAAATGGAAGGAAAAACAAAGTTATTGAGAGTACCCGGGAAAAAGTATACACTGTTTGCTAACACTAACGTCCAAAAACCTACGAATTTATATCAAAGAAGCGAGAAAACACAAACCTGGCGAAAAAACAATGAAAATGAAATGCGAACGAGAAAAATAAATTTAAGTCGATCGAAAATACACAACGAAAATTAAAAAAAAGTGAGAGCAATATAATAAAAAAAACCACTTATCTTGCAATCCAACGTGCGCTAAAAAAAAAGGAAAACACCGCAGAATATGACCCAAAAAGAATTATGAGTCACAAAAAGTTACGAGTCACAAATCTTCAAGAAGCTTTCAAGTTGATAGAAATCAATTTAACTATGCAACGGGTTTGAATTTACTGTCGAATCGTTCTCAAAATGGCTACTGCGAAAACACAAAAACGTTCCAAAACCGACCGTTTCTCTAATGAAATACACTGCTGGCCACCAAAATTGCAACACCAAGAAAGACAAGAGATATCGCAACAATATTTATTTTGTAGATAACATGTTGACCAAGCATCAAATGATTAAATTTATAGACTTCTGTGAAGTGTGGTTCCTGCCAAAATCAGTAGCCAGAGTAGCCGCCATTGTTGGAGATCACCGCTGCCACACGCCTCGGCATTGATTCAAAGAGACTTTGGATGTGTTCTTGGGGTACAGCAGACCAAGCAGCTTCCACGCGTTGCCAAAGTTGATCTGGTGTGGCAGCTGGGGATGTAATCTGGGTCAATCGTTGAGCAACCATGGACCACATGTTTTCTATCGGCGAAAGATCCGGAGAGCGAGCTGGCCAGGGAAGCAATTCAATCTGGCGATTGACGAAGAACCTTTGGACAATGCGTGCCACGTGTGGTCGCGCATTATCCTGTTGAAATATGGCTGTGGGCAAACCCTGAAGGTAAGGAAGGACAACTGGCTCCAACACCTCGGAGATGTAGCGCTGGCTTTTTAAAGTACCGGCAATGCGTACTAGAGGAGTGCGAGAGTGATATCCAATACCGCCCAGTACCATAATACCCGGTGCACGACCAGTGTGGCGGTGCATAACGCAGCTGTTCAGCATCCTCTCTCCACGGTGTCTCCAGACTCGAATCCGACCATCGTGGTGTTGAAGACAGAAGCGTGACTCGTCAGTAAAGACAATTTTATTCCATTGTGCCGTCCACATCATTCTTTCATCGCACCATTGGCGGCGGAGACGTCTGTGGTTCTGCGTCAAGGGTAGACGAAGCAATGGACGTGTTGCGGACAGTCCACTCTGCTGTAAACGACGTCGAATGGTACGCACAGACACTGGATGATGCGGTACAGACTGAATGTGCTGTGCTATGGTTCGTGATGTGGCTGAGCGATCCGTCACTGCCATACGCACAATACGCCTGTCATCACGTGAAGTGGTGCACTGAGGTGGATGAGATCGAACACGTCGGTCCGTCGTACCCTCCTGCATCCAACGATCACATATCCGCATTACAGTTGTTTGGTTTCGTCCAACACGACTACCGATTTCCCTGAAAGATAATCCACAATCTCGGTAGGCCACTATGCTTCCTCTGTCGAACTCGGATACTTGATCAAAAGATGATCGCTGTTTTCTACGAGGCATAATTGATCGTTTTTTTGAAAAAACCACAAGAAAAACACAATTGCCGTACTTCAAATCGTCGAAATCTCCAAGCCTTAAATAGCGCTTTGAAGTGGCGCCACAGGCGCGCGTGATGTGCGTCTGCGCTGAAATTCTAATCATTTGCATATCTCACCTCCGCTAATGCATGTTGTAAATTTCATATTATTTGCATGCTTCCTTCAGGGTGTTGCATGTACGGTGGCCAGCAGTGTATTTCGCCTCCCGCTTGCGAGCAGCGGTACATGATACCGCCAACAGTGTGGTGATAATAAAAATTTATATTTCGGTAAGGCCCAGCCAATAACGCTTTTTTCATCCTTGTACGAATGGTTTTCTTTCCCCTACGGTATTTGACAATTTTGCAATACTGCACATTAAAATGCGGTACTAACGAGTCTTGTCATTGACCCCAAAAACTGTAAAAAAGAATTTGTACTGAATTCTGTTTGTTGAATTTGTCCGTTCATTTTCGTTTTTTCTTTCAGATGGAAAAAAAAATGTCATGGTAAATATTCCTATTTTCGAATATTAGGTTTGTCACGTCTTAGAGAGGCATCACAATTTTCTCCGGTAGGTGGAGATTAAACTAATAAAGAAATAAGCTTAATCGTCTGACTCGTATTTTCAATACCAACCATTTTTTCACAGAGGAAAAACCTATTCTTGCACCTTATGCAAGATTACCGGGGTGGTAACAGCCGGTGGCGTGGGTGTTTCCCCAGAGCTTCGAGAGTTTACCAATTTTTTTTCGTTTTTATTTTTTATTTGTGTTTATTATCATTTTATTTATTTATTTCGACATTATTTGAGAAATTACTAGTGTGAGATTCCGAATGATAACGTATACATAGTGAGATTAAATTTTAATGAATTACTTGATGTTAACGTAACGAGAGCTCTGGTGAACAATTATAAAATAGAGCGTTCGTCATGGCGGATGATTCGTGTGATACTTGTGGTGCAACAATTTCCATTTCTGATGACAAAATCCACTGCAGTAAATGTTTCCGTTACGGTTGTGAATATCTATTTCTAAAATCCCGTGGAGATCGCCTAACAAATTGGATCTGTGTTAAATGTGAAGAATCAGCCAAACTTACTGCGAACGATCTGACTGTACAATAGCCCCTGAATACTGCATCTGAAAGTACTATAGAACCAGCATCCGTTGACGGTATTCAAACTGTGTTCCGATTTCACGTCGAAAGCTTACACGAAGAGGTGAAAAATATGGCTACCGTAAAATCAATGAGACATTCCAATCTCATATCAAATCGTTAAAGACATTATTCATATGTAAACAATTCAAAGAACTCAGCGATCAAAACAAAATGTACCAGCTTCAAATAACCGACATGCAGGAAAAACAACAAGAACTATCCTCTAAGAATTTTCAGCTAAAATCCGATGTTAAAAACTACAAATTGAAATCAGTGAACTCCAGCGATACTCCCATTGATGTAGCGTTGAAATCCAGGGCCTCCCTGAGACCGAAAATGAAAATATAAATGCTTTGCAAGAGAACTTGGTGAATTTAATTGAACCGGATCTCATGGTAAATATTGATGTGATGCATAGAGTGCCTTTACTTTGAAAAAGGACAAAATCAACCCCATTATCATTCAATTCGACAGAAAATCCAATCGAGACTGTTCTCTGAAAACAGCCAAGTACAAGAAATTGTTTGGCTCATCAGTCGAAAGACCTATAGACTTTAGACCTATAGCGATATACTTCAATAATCGCTTGTGCCCGTATATGAAAAATATACCGAATTTGGTATATTTTTAATGCCCAAATACCTAGAGGAAATTATTAGGAGTTTTTTGAAGAATAGAACAATTTCAATGAAAAGCACAATTATAACATTGGAGTCCCACAGGGATCGTCACTGGGACTCATCCTGTGGCTAATTGCAATCAATGAACTTCTCGAAATACCAACTGAGGAAAACGAGGAATTTCAAGAATTCGCGGATGACTTGATTATTACACTGAAATCAACTAATTACAATTCATTCGAACACTATAGCCAGAGAATACTCCAAGCGGTGGACCAATGGGCAGAGAAATTCGGCTAACATTGAGCTTAGAAAAGTGCAGATATCGTATGTATAAACATGGGCAAAGGAAGTCGGAAGAAAACCACCAATTAAGATAAACAATAATAGAATAAAGTACAATGATAATATCATCTATTTGAGCGTAAGGATAGATTATAATCTGAACTTTTCAAATCACCTTGCTAATATCCAAGCTAAGGTACACACAATCAAATGCAGAAATTACGACGAATCTCAAGAGCTAGTTGGGGAAATAAACCAGTTATCTTTAAACAAATCTATAAAATATGCATAGAAAAGAAAATACTATACGCAGCAGAAGCTTGGTATCAAGATCTTGGTTATTTGAATGATAAACTTATACAGACACGAAGGATAGCCCTGCTGTTAATCACCAAATAGCGACTCAGTTTCTAATGAGGCGTTAAATATACTATCAGGAACAATACCTATACATTTGTTGGCCAAAGCTCAAAGAAAAATGTCCCTTCCGTATTACTTACAAATTCCAATACAGATAGGACAGGAAATCTACACCCCAAATACTATATTGCGGAAAAGTTCAATTCTTGAAGAACTTGGGACACAAACTCTTATGA
Organism: Pholcus phalangioides; assembly: GCF_987345545.1. NCBI lineage: Eukaryota > Metazoa > Arthropoda > Arachnida > Araneae > Pholcidae > Pholcus > Pholcus phalangioides. Next base: position 40,535,891 of record NW_028301604.1, on the reverse strand, counting down.
TGAGTAGTCTCTATATATAGATGGCTCCAGAATGAATGAAAGAACAGCATGTGATTACGTAATCTTTCACAGAAGAATACCGCCACCACCAAACCAGAACATGGCTCCCACTCTGTCCCAAGATAGAGGAATACCAATAATCACTGAAAGCTACAGATTATCGGATTGTGCAACAGTCTACAGATCTCAAATGATAGCAATAAGACTGAGCCTAACGAGAGCGGAAGAAATGGGAATAGATGACCTGCATCTGTGTACTGATTTTGTCTTCGTTCTTAACGAAGACAGTTGGAGAGACCCGAAAGAGATGATCCAGATACCACAATTATCAAAGAAATATTAACGAAAATGATGGTCCATTTTCACTGGATCAAAGCTCACGCAGATAATACAAAAAATGACATGACTGACAAGCTCGCCAAAGACGGAACAAGTTATAATACAATGCAGGTAATAACCGGATATAGCAAAGCACAAATAAGAAAAATACTTGAAAAACGTTGTATCATGGAATGGCAAATTTCATGGAATAACAGCACAAAAGGACGACCAGTATTCGGTATATACATAAATGACATTAAAGATTATTATATACCCAAATGACATAAAGGGTGATTTTTACATAAACAAAATTATCACAGAACATGGGTCCCTTGAGTATTACCAGGAAAGGAGACACCTCAGAGATGATAAAGGAAGATAAAAGGCTACCTAAGAAAAATTTTGAGTACAGTATTAGAGAAATATTTAGAATATCCAATGTATAAAGTAAATCTAACAAAACTTAAATTTGTAATGGTTCAATGGTTTGAATATATAGCTACTAGTGTATATAAAATATAGTGCAAAAGTGTTTTGTGAAAGAATATTAATGGTATAATTCTTTAGCTAGTATTATTCATGTTTTGTTGGTGATTTGAAATACACAAACATATCTTGAGGATTGTGTGTAAACTAGAATTTTTTTAACTCGTAACTGCTTGATTTTTGCTTAGTGTTTCTCACAAACTCTATTTATTAACACGAATATTTCATGATGGGTGTATTGTTTATTTGATAAATTTGTACCAAAAATATAAAATACAAATACAACACGAAACAGGCAAATTGCCCAACGAGGTGGCTGACTTAAGAACATCATGGATCCCCGAGCCATTTTTTGGAGGCCCTACCTACTACTGCTGCACCACACATACACCCCCCCCCGGAACCCCCAACGAATCGGTACATGCGGGAATGTGCGTGTACGTGTAGTGAAACCTGACGTGAAGTGTTTTTTGTTTCTCTGTAATGCTTGTTATGTGTAGTGCTGCCATCTGCCACCAGTTTTTCTAACTATGAGTGAAGTGTTATGATTGAATTATTTATCGTTGTAGGACTGTTGCTCTCTGTGGCGAGATCGGCTCGCATTTGCGCCTTGAAGTTGGGAACCACAGAAAACCAACTTCAGCCGACCACCACTGTGGGGTTCGAACCCGGATACTCGCATCGCGAGTCCGTCACTATAACCACTCGACCACCACAGCGGCAGTCGTGTATAGTCAATAGTGATGCAATTGATCGAACTCTTATAATTGTATTGATGAGTATGTAACATCGAATCCATCAATAATGTATATTGTGTAAACCCGTATTGTGAAGCTGGTAACACTGTGTTGACAAAGTAACACTAACAATATGAGATATTTGTGATTTGTGTGAAAAAATCACAGAGTATTTAGAACATATGCAAAAGAATATTTTGATCTTTTTATTTTGCACACGCAAGATGACGTGTGTAACTGAATTTTCATGGACGCCGGAACATATATGCTATCATACCAATCACCATTTGAACATAGCTCAAATATTGCACTAAAAACGTTTTTTTTTAAATTAACATTTTTGAAGACATATCCTTGGGACCCTTTCCTTGTGAGGAGTTGCATAGCTGTAGCTCTTTTTGTTTGCAAGTCATTTCAGGTCCAAGGGACTTTCCCATACACCCTGAATATCCATTAAGCATGAGAATAAAATTAGCATCATAGAATTTGAATACCATAACGGTAGTCACTGCAATAGACTTGAGACAGTACGTTTCATCGCTGATTGACGGATCTCAACCCTTTGATTGCCATTGACAAGATATCTCGCCTTCTTATTTTAGCACTGGCAAGCCCAAATATTTTGTAAAGTTTTTCACTTTTTAGTGTGTTAAAAGTGTTTAAACACTTTTCCCTATGCAAACTTTTGTCAAGCACAGCTCTCCCTTTGCTAATTCATGATTCGTCAGCGGCTCTTTAGGTTAGATTAATAGCTATTTTCCCGTATAAAAGAACTTCTTCAAAGCATAAATAGGTGCACAAACAGGGGCAGCTAAAGCGAGGGTGCAAGGGATGCGGCGCACCCGGGCGGGAGGTTGTAAGGGGCGGCAGCGTTGACTTTACTTAAGACTCCAAAATTTTTAAAAGTTTCACACAGTGAAAGTTCACATATGACATCACACTTTTGGGTCATACCACGACAACGGAGATGTTGAGAAAACTTGAGGGAATAAATAGACAGGGCCTACGACCGTAATACCAGAAAAAAGAATGTAAGCTATCAGGGGAGGCTCGAGACAAAATCGCTATTTGGGATCTTGGATTTTTACACCTCCTGTCTATTCCCCTCATATCCCTTACATCCTGCGTCAGGGCTCCTAGGCTAGTATCTTTCGCTTGCCCCACGCCAGATTTTAAATAAAAGACCCATCTACAGTTAATTTATAGCATGAAAAAATAAATAAAAATGGTAAGGATGGAGTCCCTGGCTGGAGCCCTGTTAGCCCTATCCTTGAAATTCATGCCCCTCCCATAACTTATCCCAACAATATATATAATAATATATAATTTCCCAACATAAAACTTTTTTCCCCTATCATCTCTGATTCAGCGCCTCTCCAGAACGGACAAATCATTTTATTTGGCAATAAAACTTTTTTCACTAATTCACCATGAACTCAGCATGGCTCTTGAAGGGGCGACGCGTGTTGCGACAATGGGTTGCATCGCCCAAGAGTAGCCCTGTACTCTATGAAAAGGAGCAAGTATGCATTTTGGTTCCCTCACCCAGTATTTTTTCCAGAATGGTCCAGAAAAAAAGTAAAAATTCGGCGTCTCATTTGTCCGGTCCCTGGAGTACCAGAAACATTTTCGAAATAAATTTCTTAATAAAAAATAACCTCGTTATACATCATCTTTACAGGATAAGTGATGATGGCTATTCAAGTTAAGTGATGTTTTAAGGGTTGAATTACCTGTTGCGGCAATATTAAGAACGGTAAAATAATACTGAATCGAAAAATCGAAAAACAGAAAAATCTGATTCGAAAGCGGGACGCATGGTCATGTCCATTTTGTACGTTAAGCAATGGTGTGCGGCTTTCTTCTGAAAAAAAAAATCAGGTTCATCTAGAGCAAAGCCTGGTTAAAGAGTAAAACCTCTTTACTCTTTAACCAGCTTTGATCTAGAGGTCCTCTTGTTTGAAACCCTGCCAGCCTCTGACCAGGGTCACGTTTAGGGGCGGCATATGAGGCTTCGCGCCCGGGCGGCAGGTAACCTCTAGCCGCCCGTGTGCGCAAATAAATATCTCAAGCTCGCCGCGACACCCCACAGGTTGGCGATGCCCCTAGAAACAGTGACGCTCACTTTGAAAAAGCTGCTCTATGTGCCCATTACTTTATCCTCATTTACTGCTGAGAATCATAGGGAAGCTTATTGCTATTATGCCCATAGGCGTAAACTTGTATCTGGCCCACGGGTCTAAGCCCCTCCAATAATTTTGTAGGACCGGCCCAGGCCCCCCCCCCCAAAAAAAAAGAAATTCGCGTGGATAAATTTCCCATATTTGGCTCGGAAAAACAATTTTTATGATTAAAAAAATTGCCCCACAAAAGTTTAGTGTAAAAAATCTGCTCAAAATTTTATTTCAGTACTTTTTTTAAAATTGCAATTGACTTGTCCGTGGCTTTGTTTTTTTGTAATTATTTGTAGTATTCTTCTCACGGTCAACAACGACACTCAATCTCCAATTACCATTCTCCCTCGATACCAATCGTAGCTGCCCGAAAAACATTTATATTAACAGAAATTGGTAAATATAACATATAAAGAGTATTTTCTTTTGATATTTCAATTTTTTTCACCTAAATCTAGTGAAACTTTCATAGGCGGCCAACCCTATTCTCTGGCCAACTTACCTTTGCGGCAAGTTTTTCTCGGAACGGAAAATAGGCACCATAGACATAATACAAGAATAACCCCTATTTCGCGGCCACCTCTGTATGCGATCAGCGGCTAACTTGTCGTCTTAGAGGAGTTTCACTGTATAATTTCTTTTGCCTAATTTTTAATGGGCTTGTGGGGTCGGTGCACGGGTCTGCCTCCCTGCCCCTTTGCCCTAGCGCCCTCCGTTTCCCCAAAAATAAATCTATATTATCATAGGCGGAGAGTGGAGGAGGAAAATCCGTCCCCTCCCCCTCGTTCGAAGCGCCTGCATCGGTTATGAATGAAATACAGTGTGAATCCCCTCTCTTGCGGACACCCTGCGGAACAAAATAACTTGACCGTAAAGAAGTTTTTCGTTTGTGATTGAAAAATTACTCTGTGAAAAAAAATCATCATTTGAACATCGGTGACAAAGGGTCCAGAGGTGGATCCTTTGATCTCAGATTTATTTTTCTTGTAATCTTGCACATAGTAATGAGCAGAGATACGGAAGTTCCCGGGAGGGGGGGGTTCAACATAATTTTTAGGAATTTATTCAGCTTTATTAGCTTTGCGTTGAGATAAGTAGACTATTCTTCAAATACAAATAAATACCCCGTATTACCTGTACAAAATACATTCCTATTCATTTTACTAGCAAGTTTGAAAGAAACGTAACGTCAGTACAAGTGAAAAGAGATAAAGATTTTCCTTTCCCCTCTAAATCCCTTTTCTTGAAATTCTTTTTTTCCCCTCCTTTTATTGTTAGCTAAAATTGTTTCTTTCCTGATAAGAAACTCTCTCAAAAACGGTTATTCATTTGCCTATAATCAATTGACTGCTTCATCACCTTCATTTTCACTTGCGACAGTATTCAAACAATGTAAGAAAAAATGAGTGACAGAGAAGAGCTTTTATCTCAAGCTCAGAAAATGAATCATCTAAAATAATCCGTTTCCGAGTCGGAAGAGGAAGACATAAATGATGTAATATGGACTGGTGCAAACTTAATGCAAGAAATCCCCGAGAAATATGCGAGAATATTATTAATATTGCAAATGTGCCGCTAGTTCTCAATGCCTTGCAATGCGGAACATTTTACTGAATTTTTGTAGCTTACTCTGTATTTTTATGTGGGGACTTTTTCTCATTCTTTTATTTTTCTACTATCGGTTCAATTCACAAATTTAATAATTGCTACTTCAGGTGTCTTTCTTATATTCATTATAATTTTCAAGTACTTCGTTTACCCCACATCTGTATGTTAGAGAAAATGCTTCATTGAAAAGCTATCAGAACTCATTTTGTGAGAATGGTATGAACTCATGTGTGTATGTTGCAATAAATATGAAAAATCAGTGATTACCCATAATCGCCAGTTATTATGCGTAATCCCCAATCGCGTCGGTATAAAGTAAATTAATTTCCCTACATTTATCACTTTTATCAGTGATTACGTATAATTCCCGAATGTAGTTGATCAATAACATAAATATGGAACAAATCATGCAGAAATATCCCTGAATTCAACCACTTATCAGTTTTTCCCGTACGTGATGGGAGGAATTAAATTAAATGAAAATAATGTTATAATGATAAAAACATATAAATTATCAATCCTATAATTTTTGCTATCGTTAGAATGTTACCTTTAGAATGTTGGAATTACCTTTTGGGTGAAACAATATACTAGGGAAAACAACGTGAGCATACCAAAAATTAGAAGAAAACAACAGCTAGATGCGTTTCGGAACTGTATGAAGTTCCTTCTTCAGTAGCAGAGACAAATAGTGGAAAGACAAAATAATCTTTATAGCTGAAGTTACTCGCCGTTCAAGACAAAGAGTCGGACTTTTTGACTCTTTGTCTTGAACATCGGTATTTGTCTATTTATCACAAGTAGGTAATAGGTAAATGTGATAAATTCGGAAAATTTAACAAATTTGTCAAAATGGTCTGGAATTATGCATAATAACCGAATTTTTCACATTTACCATAAAATATATACGGGGGGCACAGGTAACGGTACGCACGGCATTTTACTGGCGAACGTTGTCACTAGAGGCACACTCCCAATTAGAAAAAGTATCCAAATAGCGAGCATTACTCAGATACGTCATTCATGTTTCAAAGGGTTGTTAGTTAATTAAATAAAACACATTAATTTTTATACGGACACCCTGTGCCCGAAAATCAAATTAAAAAGTTGTACCCTGTCTGTCTCTCTACTGCAGCCAACAAAAACAAATTCCACGTTTCCACGTGGTAAAACAGTTTACCCGTATTCCAATGTTATTTTTCCCCAACATTTCCCCCATTTTTCTAATTCGAATATCTTAGTGAATATTCCATTTAAAAACGTGGAATTTTTTGACATCATAAGGAGAGTCAGGGCAACGACTTTCTAGTTGGATTTTTGGGCATAGTATGTCCGTATAGAAAGTTAAATTTTATATTTTAATAACTATAGTACCCCTTGCAATATGAATGCGTGTCTGTGCATAAACGACTTCAGTAAATTTACAAATTTAAATAAAGCCTCGTTGAAAAAAACGGAACAAATTGTATAAAAAAAATAATCGGAACAAAAATTACAGGAATGTCCCGTAATAGGGGACACATGTGGTCCGAAAAATTGTATGAGACATTTCAGTGGTCCTTGGGTTCATAAAGGTTGAGTTTTAACACAAATCGCGAAGTGCGGCTTATACGGCGAAATTAAAATTTGAAAATTTATTTGATCGCAATTTATCATTCTTATCGGCGCCCCAACGCCCCGCGCCTTGAGAAATGCAGATAGAAACAGAAATCGCGAAGTGCGGCTTATACGGAGAAATTAAATTTTTCAATTTGACCGTGTCGGGATTTTGACCTGTCGGGATTGTGAACGAAACCGGGCAGCTTCGTGGTTACCCCAACCATTCAAAAAAAATGTTGATTTTCTCGGTTGCAAAAATCACCGCTAGCGGTTGCGATTGTATCTGTGCGCTGAAGAATGAAAGTATAGATGGTGCCTTCCCCCCAACCTCAACCGCCTGCAACCGAGCCGCAGCAAGTTCTCATCCTAACTTCGGAAAGGTGTATCCAACTATAAATAACACAGCAATATAGACATTTTTGCCCGGGACACCAGTGAGGCTTTCCGGTGTTGACACAGCGTTCCTACACGGTGCGGCCGGTAATTGTGCGTATGTGTTGGCGCTGCTTTTATTGTACATATGCCAACAGCACCTCCACACATATATATGAATGGACATCATCATCATGTCCCCCATTTTTTATTATCCTGCGGCCTCCCCCCCAGCATTTCATGTCTATCTCTAACTATGAGCCAGAATTACAAAATCGGGCCAAATGCAAATAATACAGCATTCCAAAGAGAATGACACCGTACATGCCGGGCCAGAATTCAAAACCAACGTGCACCTGGAGTCCCTTAGCGCAAATTACTGGCTAACCGTTGTTCCTAGAGGCATACTTCCAATTAAGAAAAAGTATCCAAATAGCGTGCAGATGCTGAAAGTATCCAAATAGCGTGCAGATGCTGAAAGTATCCAGATAAATGCATACGTCATTCATATTACAAGGGGGTTGCATATTTAAAAAAAAATTTATGCGGACCCCTTTTTGTTCTATAAAACTAAATTAGAATTTTTTTTTCCTCTGTGATGTAAGTGCCAACCCGCTATTTACAAATAATTTAAATAAATAAATAAAATTGTTGCGTTGTCTCTGCTGAGGCAAAACAAAATTATTAAAAAAATCCATGTTTCTCAGTGCAATATCCGCTTGAATTCCAAATACGCTGAAAATGAGGGAAAGAACCACATATAATAACGGACAAGCTCATTATACTGACCTTTACCTTCTTTCCCCAGAGATCTTTGAATTCAAATATCTCAGCGAATGTTGCACCTAAAAACATGACGTTTTTGTTAATTTTACGAGAGGTACAGAGCGCTTAACTTACTCTATTTTGTTTTTTTTGTGCAGGAAAATAAATTTATTTATTTTTTTAATTTTAATAATCATATAACCTCGTGCAATATGAAGAACGTATCTGAAATTTTCGCGTTTTATTTGGATACGTTTTGTAATATTTCGCCAGTAAATTGCGGCCAAGGGACTTAAAGAATCACACCAAGAGGCAACGTAAGCGAGCTCTGACAACTCAGTTCAGGCGGCATCTAACGAGCATTTGTCAAGCCTTTCATGGGCATCCTTTCTCAGCCACTCCATTGGGCATTTTGTCTGTTGTGGCCATTGTAGTTGTATAAATATGGATAAGGATTACAAATTTTTACATTGCTGTCGTATCTAAACATAAGCTAGGATCCCCATCACAGCACTTTGTAGTACGAAAAATTTATAATTTAATTTCAATAGACTATACATGATAGAGGTTTTCACGAAAATTACTGCGTCCGACATTGCTCAATTTTTTCCCCTTCAAATAAGGGTTCAACTTTCAAAAAGAATGCTTACCTAAGATTGTACAGAGCATTCGTTTCATGAATGAAGTTGGCATTTTGTGGAAGATCTTGTAGGGTAGCAAGTTCAAATTCAGGTGGATGTTGATTGTGGTTGACAATACCATGTATTTTCTTTTCTTTATTTTCCTTGCGTTTATAAACTGAAAACAAAGTAATATAATCATGCAATTTAAGATATTCTTTTATTAGTCAAGTATTGATTAAAAAATGATACAAATAGTTTTTAAAATATCCATATTGAAATTCATATTTCAGATTTAAAAAAAGAAACAATTGAAAAGAAGCAAGTCCGGCAAGTTTTTAATGTCGAGAATATGTCGAGTTGATGGAAAACAGTGCAAGGAGTAATAGATAGCACAGAAAAAGTGCGTTATAACGATAATTCACAACGACAGGAAATCATCTAATTGATTGTTTTTATAACAGATTTGTGAATTTCAATTTTCAACTCTGTCAGAATTTTTCCCATACGTTCAGATTATTTTGTTCTGATATTTTTTTTTGAAACCGAGCACAACCATTACCTCCTAGATACAAAGCCAGAGGACGGTTGCCTTACACAGCTGTGACGTAGTGTAGGTAGACGCAAGCCTAACTAGGTTCATGGTTTCCACAAATAACAAAAAATACTTCCCGAGATTGGCTCGTACTTGGTGATTAACAAGCTGTTGCTTGCTGCTCTTTGCTGTTGCTATTTGTTGATTTGGCATGATAGATAAGGTTTTGGCGACAAAAGGATGTGATCTTCGCTGCACGTGCATTAATCACTGGGATTCTCGTTAAAAACGTTGTGAAAAAATAATGATAATAATCGTTTTTCTGTTTTAAATAAGCAATTGAACGAAAGTCTTTTTTCACGCTCTTTCACGACTGCATATGAATATTCAATTATGAAGTCAACTGTTTTTAGTTTTGCACGCAGAAGATAACGTGACTATGTAATGAATGCTAATATCCAAAGACGAATGCTGGACAAAAGTACTGGTAAGTAATTACACTCACTTTTTAAATCCACGCATATTATTATTATTAATGTAATCAGTGTTTCTTAGCTTTTTTTTCTCATAGTTTTTTAATGCTTATGGATAGCATGTTACCATTATTTCTGCACCCTGGGAACGTCTGAAACCCATAATTTACAAAAGAGCAGAAAAACTTAGCATTGCAGTTGAAGGGAGCTACAATTTTTTTTTATAGTTTAATCCTTTCAGTGGCACGATATATCGGTATTTTTTCGCTCAGTGCCACACAATAACTAATAAATAAAAAGTAAAATCAATCGGGAAGCTATTCATACTTAAAGACAATCTTTTTATGTACAGTGTGTTATGTATTATTAAATATTTTCAAGATATTATTGTAGGTTTTTCCTCACAACATTTTTCAATTTACTTTTCAGTATTTGTGAAAATCAACCATGGTCTATCGATATATTGTTCAAAATTAATGCCAATTAAATCCAAATAAGAATGGTCCCAAAGTTTACACATTTGGCTTTCCAAAAAACAAGAATTTTTATAAAAAATTGATTTCAGAGATTGATTGATCACGAGACGTCAAAGTTGCAAAACGTTCAAGAGTAAGTTTCCATTTTTTTTTTGTCCCATTCTAATAATTTTCATGTACCGTAATAAACAATGGAATGCAATGATGAAAAATGATAGAAGTGATGTAAATAAAATTTTCAGAAACCCAACAGTGATATTTTTTATTGATATGTTTTTTCATACAGTTAGGTTTGTGAGCTGCATTTTCCTGAAAGCGACATAAAGCGATCTGCGGAGTTGGCCCCAAGGCTGGGATCTTTCGCAGGCCTCCTCCCAGTCAGATTTCTCACGGCCTTTTCTATAGTTAATTTATAGCCTGAAAAAGCCAAAAAATTATGAGAATTATCCCGGGCTCTTGTGGGGGCCATGGGTGAGGGAACCAAAATGCACACATGGCCCTTGTAATAGAGTACAGGGGTGGCGCTTGGCCACGCGATCCATTGCTGCCACACGCGGCACCGCTTGCTAAATCCGGGGTGAATGGGTAAAAAAAAATTCAATTTGCCAAAAAAAATCAAATTGTCCTCTCTGGAGGAGCGCAAAATCGGAAATGAAGGGCCGAAAAAATGTTTTGTTAGGAATTGTTTGGATAAATTGTGAGGGAGGGGCAGGACATCTTCTAAGGGTAGGGCTGACAGGGCTACAGCTTGAGGCCCGGGACTAAATCCTTATAACTTTTCTTTTTCCACTCTATACATTAACTGTAGAAGGGACCCCCGTGGAAAATCGGGCATGGGCACTACGAAAGATTCCCTGACGCAGGAGGTAGGGGCTATGGAGGGTAGAGGGTGCAAAAAATAAGTCCCACACGGGTACAGATTTTGTCTCGAGTCGCCCAGATAGCTTCCATTCTTGTTTCTGGTATTACGATCAGAGGCCTTGTCTATTTTCTCAACGTTTCCGTTGTCGAGGTATAGTAGGACTCAAAAGCGTGATGTCGTGAATTTTTACTGTGTTAAATTTTGTTGTCTTAAGTAGTGTCTACGCTGCCGCCCGGGTGCGCCGCACCCCTTGCACCCTCGCTTAAGCCGCCCCTGTCCCAATATATTATCACAGCAATGTAGTTTTAAAAAATTTTAAATTTCGCGGGTATTTTCCCCATGTATGATTTGATCTCTTGGAGTTCGTTATAACTGAATTCGACTTTATTTCTTTTCATCAGAGCAATGGATTGGCACCCTCTTTCAAAATTCATAAAAAAATACCCCAGAGCAATCATTCTCTATTCGATTTTTATAAATATATTCCCCATCAGACCACTCAGTGCTGGCTGAAGATAGCTTTATGCTAAACTAAATGGCTATCCGCCTGTAATTGCATGAAAACGATGGGTTTTTTGCAAGCTTTCATTTTTCACCCATCTACTTCTTGGATTACATTTACTACCAGCACTCTCAAAAGAATATCAATGAATGGTCAACAAATCTTTGTTTTCTTTATGGCAGCCCTCTTTGAATGAAAAGTCTTTGAACACACAATTTTCTGTCTTTACAGTTATTCCATTTTGCTTAAATCTCTTCTATAGTTTGTATCAGGGCCTACTATCACCCCCAAGTCGTAAAACCACCGAGATTACATGAACCACTTTTCTTTATTTTCTTCTTCCTCATGTTAATGTTACTTGAATGGGGAAAAATTACGAAAAAGATATTCTATGCATTTTGTTTGAAATTAAACTTTTTTAGTCAGAGTGACTGAAAAAAATTTAATGTCACGAATTTCTTCATGGCCCCCGTATCAGTAGCCGTGGCTCCCCTTTTGCAAGATTTTCATCCGTGGCCCCCCTGGAATATCCTAGGGCCCCCGGTTGAGAACCACTGTTGTTGTGCACCGAGTGCTGTATTGTTTATTGCAATGCAGTGCTTATGGCTTATTATGGCTCATTGCGTATTATGGTGCTTTGTTTAGTACGATGCATCGTGCTGCATTGCGGTGCATGAGGTATTGTGCTGCATTGCTTATTGTGGTGCACTGTAAATATTGGTCAATTGCACATTGCTATGCATTACGTATTTTAGTGAATCACGTGTCATATTGCTTATTCTAATGCAGTCCTTATGGTGTATTGTGGTTCATAGCGTATTGTGGTGCACTGCATATTGTGGTGCATTGCGTATTGTGCTGTAATTCCTACGGTGGCAATGTATTTGTTATTGTGCTGCATTGCCGAAGGGGGTTAATTACGCATTGTGTTTTTTAGCTTATTGTGGTTATTGCGTATTGTGCTTAATGTGATGCACTCACTGAATATAGTGGTGCATTGCTTATTGCGGTGTTTAAATATTATGGTGCACTAATTATTATGCTGCATTGCCTATGGTGGAGCATTGCTTGTGCTGTATTGCCGATGATGGTGCAATAAGCACTGTGCTGTATTGCTTAATGCTGTGCATTGAATATAGTGGTGCATTGTTTTTTGTGGTGCCCTTAATATAAGGCTGCACTACTTATTGTATTGAATCGCCGATGGTGTGGCATTGCGTATTATGCTGTATTGCTTATTGTGGTGCATTGCACATTGAAGCGCATCCGCGTGATATATTGCTTATTGTGGTGCATTGCACATTGAAGCGCATCCGCGTGATATATTGCTTACCGTAACACAGCACTTTTTGAATATATTATGTTGCTTCGCTTATTGCGTATTGTGGTGCATTACGTTTTATGCTGTATTGCGGGGCACTGTAAATAGTTGTACATTGGTATTTTTGGTGCATTACGTATTGTAATGCATCGCGTGCTGTATTGCTTATTCTAATTTATTGCTTATGTGATGCATCGCGTATTGTACTGTATTGCATATAGTTATGTATTGTGGTGCAATCGCGTGCACCACAATGGGGTTTGGGGTTCTAACCCCCCCCCCCCCTTCAGCCAGGATTATAGTGTTATTTTGCAGGAAAAAAACGTAAATCCCCCGAAGGAAAAAAAATCTGAACCCCCGAGAAAATTCAGTGTACTACTATGCTGGCAGATATGGGATAATTTGCTTACAAGTCTTAACGGTACATGATTTAATTAATACCCCATGTGACGGTACATAATTGTGCGTACATTTATTTCCTTAGACCAGCGGTGCTCAATCGGTGCTCCGCGGAGTCCTTGGGGCTCCATGTGCACTTCGGGAAGGGGCCCCGCAGTCACTCGAAAAAAATAAAATAAATCAGTGATTCTCTTATCATTTTTTGTTTTGCACATTGCAAATTAAGTATAGAAGGGCATATGAAAAGTTTAGTCTGAGGCTCTGCTGCAGGAGCCATAAAGAGGAAGATACAGGGAATATCTTCCGAAAAATCTTGTGGTATTAACCTTAAAAATTAGCATTTTAAGATGAAAGAATTTAATTAAAATATCATATATGGGTATTTTCTCTATATACCAATATGATACTAATATATACCAATATGTATGTCAGTCGCATGATTATTTGCTCTGTGTATTTACGGTGTTATTCAGCTACTAGCGACATATTTCTGTGAAATGAAGATTTTTATGGATATAAGAAGATAAGTACTTTTTTCTGTGTTAAAATCTTAAGTTTTAGTACCGCGAAAAATTAATTATCGCAATTTAGAAAAGGGACTATTTTTATTGAAAAAAACACGTGCTGTTTGCGCGGAAGAAAGTTCGGTTGTGACAGGGATGCGTTGCAACGGACTACGCGTGCGAGCTAGTGAGCCGTTCAACTGTCAAAAAATTTCGTTCAAAAGACGACAGGATCAAAAAACACCAGACCATATTGTGAAAATATAGGACATTAAGAACTTTTAAGATCTTGTCCGATAAATGTGAGACCATTTCAAGAAAAAAATTTGCGTGACGCAAAAAAAAGGGACATAACAATATATTTTGAAATCGAATGAATCTGCGGATTCATGATACGACAGAGTAGCCCAATGTCACGGGAAGAGTTGGAAGTAGAGTCACTTGATATAACAAGATTAGACATAGAAAATTCTTATATAGAAATCAAATGTTTGGTCGATGAGCTAAAGAAGGTAATAGATAAGAGTAAAATAGGAAAAGGGGAAATTTACCGAAAATTAGAAGCTATTAGAGGCAGCCAGAAGACAACAGATAGATGCTTGCCAACTTTTGGCGGAGAATAACGCATATAAGAAGATAGAAAGGGAGAGAGAAAATTTCGAGGGACTGAAAAAGGAGATTACAGACCTACGGGCAATAGTGGATGAGATCAAAGTGATCCCAACATACAGACACATTTTGAGAAAAGGGACTGAAGACCCGAGAGAAAGAGAAAAGATCACAAAAAGTCCGGCTAGTAGGAGTAGATCTAGACTTCGTACAAGGTACTTAGTGAGCATAGAGTCAAAAGAATCAACTAACCCAACGGTGGTTCGCAAAGAAATACAACAAGGATTCGACATAGCAAATAAACCTATTCCAATCAGGCAGAATTGGACCACAAACAAAGGAAAACTTATAATTGAGACTCAATCTGACGAAGATATTGACAAAATTATTGAAGAATTCGGGAAAAGTGGAGACCTGAAAAGGAAATATACAATAAGTAGACCTAAAAAACGCAATCCCCAGTTAATTTTATACGGGGTAGACGAATCGGTGGAAGAGCAAAACGTGGCGGAGATTTTGAGACATAAGAATAATTTAGACCAAACGGCAGAACTAAACTTGAAATATAGATACCCAAATAGGGGCGGAAGAACGGATTATAATTGCATCTTGGAAGTAGACCCCTAGGACATTTAATTTCTTGACCGCAAAGAAAAGAATTTTCCTGGGTTGGGGCTCAGTAACCTGTAGAGAATACTTGAAATTGACTCAATGTTTCAATTGTTGGTCATACGGACACATTGGAAAACACTGTCAAAATCAAAAGCGATGTAGAAACTGTGGTGAGGGAGATCATGGGGTAAACGATTGTACGAAAGAAAAAAGCTGCAAGAACTGTGAGATTTCGAATACGAAATTCAAAACAAAATTTAATATTAAACATTCGGCTACAGACGCATTGTGTAAAACATATGAAAAAGAGTTCAAGAAACTACAGGAGAGGATTAATTATATATTTGAAAAATAAAATGGCCCTGAAATTGGGTCATTTGAACACTAACCATTGCAAACAGGCTTCGGAGGTATTGTCTAGAGACATTTTAAAAAACAAATTGGATGTGGTCAGTGTTAATGACCCTTACGTTGTAAACAATAAACTAATGGGATACTCAATGGACTTGGTTATTGCAGCACACGATGAAAACCCAAGGTCAGCTATAATAATTAGACTCTCAGGATTAAGACCAATGCTATTACAAACAACAAGAAATATGGTTATTGTTAAAATCATGCTTGGAAATTGTGAAATTATTATTATTTCGATCTATTGTGAACCCTCAGTTCCATTGGACGGCTATTTAAATGACTTACAGTTATTTTATGAAAGACACAGAAACGAAAAAATTATACTGTGTGGGGACTTTAATGCGAAATCACGGGCGTGGAGCCCAAGAGGTACAGATGCCAGGGGTTTACAAATGTTGGACCATATTAATGAAAATGATCTAGTTCTTATTAACGATTCGAACACCAATCCAACATTTAACTCCACTACTGGAATCAGCTGGATTGATCTTGTGTTAGTAAGGAACTTGGATGAGAGGAAAATCTTGAATTGGCAAGTCAGTGATAGAGAAACGATGAGTGACCATGCGTTGATTTTGTTTCAATTGTCATTCGATCTACCAAGAACCATGCGAAGAAAAAATGTAAGAATTGACGACTTGGACATTTTGAGATTTAGGTCCGAAATCACAAAAATTATCTACGAAAACGGAATAGAAGAACTAGGACCCCATAATATAGACCAATACTTGAAACGTATTCAAGATAGAATATACAACTCAGCTGTATATAGTAAGAGAAAGTCTGAAAGAAAGACTAGGGATGCGTATTGGTGGAATCCAACTCTGAATACAAGAAGAAAATATATAAGAGCTCTAAGAAGGAGATTTCAGAGAGAACAAAGAGTGGACTGAAAATGAATTACAGAAGAGAAAAAAAATTGTATAAGAGAATGATAGTTGAAACTAAAAGAAAATCATTAAGAGAATTCTTGGAAAAAATCACAGTCAAGGATGCATTTGGCATCCCATATAGGATAGCAAAAGAGAAACTTAGTCGATACACTGTGGCAGTTGGAATTTTTGATGAAAGCAACAACTTGACTGAGAGTTATAACGAAACCATTCAAGTACTTAATAGATATTATTTGAAAGAAGTAAACTATAGACAAGGAGATATAGAGCCGTTACAATTAACGGAAGGAGAGCACCAGCATATCATAACAAAAACGGAACTGAGAGGTATAATGAACGAGATTAAACCAAAGAAAGCACCAGGTACAGATGGACTGACTATAGAAATATTAAGTGAACTTTATAATTGTGATGAAAACTGGTTTCGAGGAATCTTAAACATTTGCGTGGAAGCAAATAAATTTCCAGAAGTGTGGAAAATTGCAAGGATAGCATATATCCCCAAAGAGAGAAAGGACTTGATGAGAGTAGACGGATACCGTCCAATCAGTTTGCTCCCACTGTGGGGAAAAATCCTGGACAAAGTCATAACACAAAGATTGGTCTGCTACTTAGAGTCTAACAACAAAATTAGTAATAGGCAATATGGCTTCCGCAGAGGAAAAGGAGCTATTCATGCTCTTCATAATATATTGGCGACCATAAAACAAAACATGGAACAGCATATGTATACCTGTCTTTTAAGTCTTGACGTCAAGAATGCGTTTGGATCAGTGAGACTAGAGGGAGTCAAACAACTTCTAATAAAAAACGAAATACCAGGCCCACTGCTGAACCAAATATTGGATTTTTTGAGTTACAGAACTATAATAGCAGGTGACACAGAGGGAAGAAAACATTATAACGTGGGAGTCCCCCAGAGATCGTCCATGGGACCTATTATATGATTACTCATAATAAATGAGCTATTGGAAATTCCTCTACACCAGCGCGAAAATATCCAAGCTTTTGCAGATGATATTGTCATCACACTGCAGTCAACCAACTATACTAATTTTGAGTATTACTCTTCCAACATTCTGGAACAAGTTAACTCTTGGACTGAGAAATATGGTTTAACGTTGAGTTACCACAAATGCCAATATATGATCCTTAAACATGGCAAGGAAGTAGATCGATATCCACCGATCAGAATTAATGGACACTCAATTACACACTCGAAAAATATTAAATATTTAGGAATTAGGCTTGATTATAATGCATGCTTTACTGGCCATCTAAATGAGGTCAAGGAAAAAATCTTCAATTTCATGCAAAAACTTCGCCAGAATAACAAGGGCAACTTGGGGACTGACC
Source organism: Pholcus phalangioides (assembly GCF_987345545.1). Lineage (NCBI taxonomy): Eukaryota > Metazoa > Arthropoda > Arachnida > Araneae > Pholcidae > Pholcus > Pholcus phalangioides. Next base: position 40,518,254 of record NW_028301604.1, on the reverse strand, counting down.
CCATCGATTGTGAAAGAGATTTATCTTGGATGTACAGAGCGAAAGATTTTATATGGATCAGAAATATGGTATAATAACCAACTACAATATATTAAAGACAAACTAGAACAGATTCAACGAGTGGCCCTTAAAATCGTGACGAAATGTTACAAGTCGGTATCTAATCACACAATTCAAGTATTATCGGGGTGCATTCCGCTGTACTTGAAAGCAGACATCCAGAAGAAAATATTCGATCTGAAAGTACTGAGAAGAAATATTACCATTGGTCAATTACAGATAGAAGCAATAATGTATACAGAGAGGTAGAGGATTTCTCTAACCCTTGGGAGAGAAAAGCACTATCCTGCGATAAGAAAGAAACTGATGGAAAAAGTGGTCCATATATATACCGATGGATCAAAGACGGATGCTGGCATAGGATCAGCATATGTAATCTTTAATGGAAATTACTTGATACACAGCGAAGAACTGAAATTAAGTGACAACGCCACAGTTAATATGGCAGAGCTGACTGCAATAAGGTATGCCATCAACAAAGCGAGAACAATGAACATTTCGGAACTGGACTTGTATAGTGATTGCATGTCGGCTCTTCAGGCACTAGGCTCATCCAAAAATAAGGACCAGATGGTAAAAGAAATTAGAGAATCCACAAATGAGATTCAACTGAAGCTACATTGGGTTAAGGCCCACGTAGGCAATCCAAGAAACGAACAGGTGGACAAAATGGCAAAGAGAGCTACTGCAAAAACTCAAGTAGACGTTTCAGTGCACTACTCATTGCTTCAAATAAAAACATTATTGAAACAGGAAAGCATCAGACTTTGGCAAAGGATTTGGGACAGCTCGACAAAAGGAAGAGTTACATATGCCTTGTTCCCGAAAGTCACGACTAGAAGGATTAAGGGGAATTTCTATTTGAACCAGATTTTCACTGAACATGGCGCCCTTGGTTATTACCAAGAGTGGTACCATCATAAAGACAATTCTTGCATATTTTGTGGTGAACGTGAAGCAAGAAGAAGACATTATATACACTGCTGGCCACCGTAAATGCAACACCCTGAAGGAAGCATGCAAATAATATGAAATTTACAACATGCATTAGCGGAGGTGAGATATGCAAATGATTAGAATTTCAGCGCAGACGCACATCACGCGCGCCTGTGGTGCCACTTCAAAGCGCTATTTAAGGCTTGGAGATTTCGACGATTTGAAGTACGGCAATTGTGTTTTTCTTGTGGTTTTTTCAAAAAAACGATCAATTATGCCTCGTAGAAAACAGCGATCATCTTTTGATCAAGTATCCGAGTTCGACAGAGGAAGGATAGTGGCCTACCGAGATTGTGGATTATCTTTCAGGGAAATCGGTAGTCGTGTTGGACGAAACCAAACAACTGTAATGCGGATATGTGATCGTTGGATGCAGGAGGGTACGACGGACCGACGTGTTCGATCGCATCCACCTCAGTGCACAACTTCACGTGATGACAGGCGTATTGTGCGTATGGCAGTGACGGATCGCTCAGCCACATCACGAACCATAGCACACCACATTCAGTCTGTACCGCATCATCCAGTGTCTGCGCGTACCATTCGACGCCGTTTACAGCAGAGTGGTCTGTCCGCAAGACGTCCATTGCTTCGTCTACCCTTGACGCAGAACCACAGACGTCTCCTCCGCCAATGGTGCGATGAAAGAAGGATGTGGATGGCACAATGGAATGAAATTGTCTTTACTGACGAGTCACGCTTCTGTCTGCAACACCACGATGGTCGGATTCGAGTCTGGAGACACCGTGGAGAGAGGATGCTGAACAGCTGCGTTATGCACCGCCACACTGGTCCTGCACCGGGTATTATGGTATGGGGCGGTATTGGATATCACTTTCGCACTCCTCTAGTACGCATTGCCGGTACTTTAAAAAGCCAGCGCTACATCTCCGAGGTGTTGGAGCCAGTTGTCCTTCCTTACCTTCAGGGCTTGCCCACAGCCATATTTCAACAGGATAATGCGCGACCACACGTGGCACGCATTGTCAAAAGGTTCTTCGTCAATCGCCAGATTGAATTCCCTGGCCAGCTCGCTCTCCGGATCTTTCGCCGATAGAAAACATGTGGTCCATGGTTGCTCAACGATTGACCCAGATTACATCCCCAGCTGCCACACCAGATCAACTTTGGCAACGCGTGGAAGCTGCTTGGTCTGCTGTACCTCAAGAACACATCCAAAGTCTCTTTGAAACAATGCCGAGGCGTGTGGCAGCGGTGATCTCCAACAATGGCGGCTACTCTGGCTACTGATTTTGGCAGGAACCACACTTCACAGAAGTCTATAAATTTAATCATTTGATGCTTGGGCAACATGTGATCTACAAAATAAATATTGTTGCGATATCTCTGGTCTTTCTTGGTGTTGCAATTTGGGTGGCCAGCAGTGTATATGAGTGTTGCTATTGGAGAGAAGAGAGAAGTAAGGCAATTGCTCGAGAGAAAATGCACTTAGACATATTATCCCTATTGAGAAATAAAGCAGCATTTGAATTCTGCATAAAAGTAATGAAAAGCTCTCTGGAGAAATTGTTAGAATATTAACGTTCGGTAAAAACATTAGAGTTAAATGAGGACCTTAAGAAATGTATTACGTGAATTTTAGTGCAAGTTATATAAATTGGTGGTATGTAACATGGACATATGTAAACGATATATTTTGGTATAAGGAAAAGTGAAGAGAGGGGGATTTTTAATTTCTTATTTACTTTTTGATTTGTGAGAATACAAGAACTGGAGTGTTTGTATTACAATTGATGTCCCTGCAGAATTAATGTCAGAAGAATATATATATGTGCGTGTGTGTATGTATATGTATGTGTATTTATATATACAATCGATTTGTTATCTATAAGAAGTAATTACTGCTAGAGAAGAGGAGGGAGAGGGTTTCCTCTCTCTCTCTCTCTCTTTTTTTTTTTTTTTTTTAAGTTAGTTAGCCTGCAAGTTGCCGCTAGTTCTTGAACTGTGTTTTTTTTTCTCTTTAGTGGTAATCCAAAAGTTTTGGGCGATATTGCTATGTTATTAATATGATATTTTTATAAAGTGTGTTATTGTTGGGATGTACTATTGTAACATATCCCTTTTGTTCCTAAAATTGAGCGATTGGTCTGTAAATTTCTCGAGTGTGAGAAATAGAAGGATTCCTAGCCTTGTTTTACGAATTCTGAATTGTAAATGGACTTTCGTTTTAACGTGACAGGTTTTTTGTTACGAAATGGGTAATATTTAGTACAGAGATTGTTGGATTCATGCCGTCAACGAAGAACCCGAATCATTAAACGACTGCGCCCTGCTTAGCATGGTTCACCCCATTGTACATACATGACTTTGTATTTTATAATGTATATGTGTGTGTATAGATATATATGTACATTTTTCAGATAAAGTGATATAGGGAAGGAAGAAGACAAGCTGGAGGTGGGAGAACTGGGCAGGGGCGGCGAAATGAAGAAGAGCGGATGGTAGCAAAAATAACTGATCTGAATCGAACCAATTTTTGGGAAATTTCGAACGGTCGTACCTCAACAGTAAACTTTCTCCCGATCAAAAAGAATCTCTTCGGTATTTAATTTCTTCTTCAGTTTCGCGGCCAATCTAAAAACCACTTCTTCACCCTTTGAGAAATCTGAGATCTCTGCCATTCGAGAACTTAAAAGAAACAACAATATTTTCATCACTCAAGCTGAAAAAGGTGGCCAAATTGTTGTACTTGATAAATCCATGTATCAAGAGTCGGTTGAAAAATTAATTAACGATGGACCATATTTTATCTGTCTCAATAAGGATCCAGCTCCTACCCTTCTAAAATTGGTTCAAAAGAAAATCAATCAGTCTCCCATTCTACATTCTTCGACCAAGAAACGCATCTTTCCATCCGCCGCAAGCTGAGGGAGACTTTATGCTCTTCCAAAAATACACAAACCTTCATTTTCAGTAAGACCTATAATTTCATGCATTGGATCACCTACGCATCAACTTGCTAAATTCCTCGTTGAACTTTTGTCCCCTCTTTGCAAAAAGCATCGTTTCACAATAAAGAATTCCTCAGAATTCGTTTCCATCATCCGCATCATTCAACCAGATAACGTTACATTGATTTGCTTCGATATCAAATCCGTGTTTACTAACATTCCTATCAGCGGTGCAATTTCTTTCCTGAAACAACGTCTGCGAGAATTCCACTTCTCCTCGATTGAAATCGATGAAATATGTCAACTCACCCAACTTTGTGTATCGCACAATTATTTCTCAGTGTTTGGAAAGTTTTACCGCCAAACAGAAGGTCTTGCCATGGGGAAGGTCAACCCACTCTCGCCTATCCTCTGTGACATATATATGGATTTTTTCGAAACAAAGCTTTTGGAAACCCGCCACTTCAAACTTTGGATCAGGTATGTTGATGACACATTCAATTTAGTTGATGAGACTGATGTTAATGTCACTAAGTTATTCAATTTTATGAATTCTATTGACCCACATATTGAATTCACCTATGAAATGGAAAAAAATAATATGCTGCCTTTTCTCGACGTGCTCATTAAGAAGACAGACACTGAATTTCATACATCTGTGTACCGTAAGCCATTCGCTATCTCCATGCCACCTCATGCAAAATCCTTTCATCCTCCCAATCAGAAACTTTCGGCATTTTCTTCTTTTGTTCATCGAGCACTAAAACTTTGCAGTGATTCAGCCTCCCTCCAGAATGAACTCAATATCCTTCGTGACATCGCTTCTAATCGTGGTTTTTCACCTTTTTTCATCGACAAGATCCTCAAAAAATTGACCCAAACATGCACCACGAACCTACTCCCAGCTGACTCAAAACAGTTTTCTAATACCGTTGTTCTTCCATTCGTTTCTTCAAGTTTCATGATCTCTTCTATCTTAAAGAAATTTGACTTCCATACAATATTCCAGCCAACAAATATACTCACCTTTTCCCATCTGAAAGATCCTATCTCAACCTCCAAAGAATCTGGTATCTACTTCATTCCATGCAAGAATTGCGAAAATGTATATATTGGCCAAACTAGGAGAAATCTAAATATTCGAGTTCTCGAACACCGAAAGCATGTTGAGAAGGGACGGACGGATAGTTCGGCTATTGCCCAACACTGTTGGCAACGTTCACATTATTTTGATTTTGATAAAGCGTTTGTTTTTAAAAAAGCAACACACAATTCTGAATTGAATTTTCTCGAGGGATACTTCATCAGAACATGCCAGAATTTCCTCGTTAATGATGGAAGAAACACGCCACCTATTTCGTCAGCTTGGACAGGCTTTATTAACCTCAGTCGTCACAAAACTTTCATCACTTTGCAACAGATGGCTCCCCAATTCGCATCCAAAGACCACTCGGACGCAGCAAATACAAAGGCGAACTCTTCGGACGACCAGACATAAACATCACCCCTCCACGACTGATTCGTGTGAATTCTGACCACGAGGTCCTGATGACGGCTCTCCATTGAAGAGCCGAAACGCGTCGACCATTCGACCAATTGAATTTATTTGTCTTGAAAACGCGGCAATTTTTGTATAAATAAAAACCAGGCAAAGTTTCTAATTTTTGTGATAAAATTTAGTTAGTTGTAAATTTACTTTAATGACAAAGAAAAACGTGCTAAATTCATGTCCAATTTTTTGAAACTTCAAAAATATAGCCAGTCATCATATACACAGTCATCATATACAAAAAAAATTGTGCGATTTAGGCACGAATTGTAAGTGGTCAAAAATGGGTCAACTTTTGGGTTGTCTTTCTTCAACTTTGAATTAATTTCAAAATTAATTTTCAAAATAATTTAATTACCTGAAAATTTTTATTAGTATATACAGTAAAACCTCTCTTTTGCGGACACTGATAGGACTAAAAAATTCGTCCGTGAAAGAGGGGTGACCGTTAATCAGGGGTTTGAAATAAATACTTTTATATATTATACAACTGTAAATTATTATTTGGCCGTAAAAGAGGGGGGATGGCCGCATCTGAGGGGTGTCCGTTAAGAGGGGTTTTACTGCAATGCAGCTTATGAGCACGAATTTGCATGATAATCGTAGCCAACTTCAGCTTGGCGAAAATAATTTAGCCAATCCCGAGATGCCACGTGACATTAAAAAATAAAAAACCCCGGTTGCTAACAGCAGTGTATGTTTCACGTGAAATTCCACGGTTGCTGATAAGATCAACCGCAACAGCGGAACCGTAGTGTCCAGTTAGGCTGCCGGCACACTACGGCGCCCTCACGCGTTCCAATAATAAGCGTAGCTGCGGCTTCAGATTGGCTTACTGCTACCAAAAGGGGGGGGGGAGGGACTACTTTGCGAACTCAGCAAAGTTGTTCGTGGAACCAAGGCCATCTTAAAGCCACCCATATTCGCGTGACCCTGGGCTTCTTGTTCACATAGGGCCTACATGACCAGATGTAGTATAATGGTTTAGAGCAGACATCTTCAACCTGTTGCTCGCGAGCACTACGGTGCTACCTGAAGCAACTGGAGTTCTCGAAGCTCCTGTCCAATAATTACTTGCTAAGTAGTTATATAATGGGGGTGCAAACCCCATGTTATGTCTATGGGAGCCGCATGAAGAGCCGCCCGCTCCCCCTCCCCTTTCCCACCCACCGAGCTGCTGATATCGTCGTTAAAGTCTTATCGAGGGGTCATCGTGAACTTTACCCGAGCTTCTTTTCTTATCTTCATGTGTTTCTTGTGGTGTCCGGAGTCACCGTGGAATTAAGATGAAACGAGTCAGCAAATATAAAATGAGCTCGTTCTCGTCATTTGATAATCAAATGGAGAAAATTTATTGTGATCCACGAAGGTCGGGTAGCTTCGGTGGTACTGATGCATTGTTCAGGGCATTGAAAGGAACTGTGTCGAGAGAGAAGATAAGACAATGGCTCGAAGGGGAAAAATCTTATACACTACACAAACAAAGGAGGAAAAAATTCCCCCGAAACAGAATTATGGTGGGAGCGATAGACCAACAATTTCAAGCGGACTTAGTGGACATGAAGAATCTCTCGCAGTTCAATGACGGGCATCCTTATATTTTGACTTGCATAGATGTGTTATCGAAATACGCGTTCGCAGTTCCACTCAAAGACAAGACAGGAAGGGGCGTGGTAGCTGCGTTTGAGAAACTATTTGCAGAAAGGAAGCCATTGCTTCTGCAGACAGATAAAGGCAAGGAGTTCATGAACAATAGTTTTCAAAAGTTTCTGAAAGAGAGAGGAGTGAAATTTTTCACCACTGAAAACGATGACATCAAAGCGGCGATAGCCGAAAGATTCAACCGCACATTAAAATCAAAAATGTGGAAGTATTTCTCACCGCATAACACATACAGATATATCGATATTTTACAAGATCTGGTGCACAGTTACAACAACACATTTCACAGCAGTATAAAACTTAGCCCTACCGAAGTGAATAAAGATAATGAAAAACAAGTATGGAATAATCTGTATGGGAAACAAAGAGAAAAAGTGAAACAGAAATTTCAAGTGGGTGATCACGTGCGCATCAGTAGAACCAAACATCCTTTTGAGAAAGGCTACGAGTCCAATTTTTCACATGAGATATTTGTGGTGAATGAGTATGTGAAAAGACCGATACCTGTTTATAAGTTGAAGGACCTGATGGGCGATGAGATAAAAGGTACTTTTTACGCTGAAGAAATGGTTAAAACAATACCAGAAGATTTTTTTCCTATCGAAAAAGTGTTGAGAAAGAGGAAGAAAAATGGTAAACAGAGCATCTTGTGAAATGGAAACATTATCCCGAAAAGTTCACCTCGTGGGTGGTACTATAAATATTGGTCTCTCCTTGCAGTCTTCAACATTCACAATGTCATCGTTTTACCTAACGTTACCCAGTGATGCGTCCAGGGATTTTTTCCCAGACAATACCCTGTCCAACTTCATCACTAAGCTTCCCAGCTCACTAGACTTCGACTCTGACATGGAAGTTGCATTATCCGATTTATTTATCCCCATTCTTTCCATAATATAACGGAAGAGACAAACAGCTTTGAATTCGACGTCGGCAATGGAGTGCTAAAAAAGGGTAAAATACCTTGCGGCTTTTATGAGAATACGTTAGATCTGATTAAAGCGATATCGCATAACTTTCAAGACAAGATCTCAATCACGTTCAACAGAGTAACCAAAAAGGTTAAAGTGAATCTGAAGAAGAGCTCCAGATTGATTCTACCCAGCGGCATAGCAGAGAACTTAGGCTTTTTTCCCGGCGAAATAAAAAATACGGGGGATCTTGCAATTGAAGGACCTTTCACGGTGGACCCGAAACTCGATTTTCACTTGATGTATGTCTATTGCGACATAGCCGAAGCTCAAATAGTTGGAAACATGCGCCGCTGCTGAGGATCGTGAAGACCAGCGGACAAGACGGGGATATGGTTAACGTCACTTTCGAGAGGGGTCATTATGTCCCACTAGCTCGAAAGAATTTTGAAACTGTTCACGTGTATATAAAGACACACACGGGAAGGTATTTTCTATTTGAAAAGGGGAAACTACTGGTGAAGTTGCATTTTCGCTTACGGCATCTGTGAAGAATGGCGTACGAACCTTACCACTGCTGTGTGATTACCGTCGCAGATTATTACGTAAACCAATCAGGTCGAGGACTTGCATATTACCAGGGAATACCCCTCCAACGAGGTTACGGTTTTGGTTCCGTGTTCAGTTCATTGTTTAGGTCTGCTATTCCTTTCTTGAAAAGAGGAGCCACAGCGATCGGAAAACAGTTTCTGAGATCAGGAGTGGATTTCGCGAACGATGTCGTTCAAGGTCGAGATGTGAAAACAGCAGCGTCCGAGAGAGCAAAAGTAGCTAGTCGTGTGCTGACAGACAAAGCCTCAACAAAGGTAAAGAAGATGCTTGGAGGACATAAAAGGAAGCGTATGACGAAAAAGATAATCAGTCGCAAGAGAGCAAGGAAAGCGTCGACACCCGATATTTTCATCTGAAAATGGCCTTGATTATGACAAATTCACCTGAATGTTTGAAAAGCGAAACGGACATATTTAACTTACCGCCCACAGAAATTTCGATCGAGGGAGGGGAATGGATAGAATTTCTTCCTCTTTCCAGCATTAAAGATGGTGGTGGTCCACTGGAGTTCAACGTTACCGGAAGCACTGAAGATTACATAGATTTATCATCAACACAGTTGTACCTCAAAGTCAGAGTTTCTAAACAGGATGGCAAACCACTAACTGATAAAGATCCGGTTTTCCCGGTGAATCTTCTCCTACATTCACTGTTTTCGCAGGTCGATGTCTCGCTGAATGGGAGGAACATCACAAATTCCTCACACACATATCCATACAGAGAAACGTTGCTGAATTACGGAAAGGATGCTAAAGACGGTCCACTCACAATGGAGGGGTTTTTCAAAGACAGCGCAGGTTTCATGGCGGATCCCGAAAAAAACGATGGCATGAAAAAGCGAGGTACATACATAGCAAAAAGCCGATCCTACGATCTGATCGGTCGACTTCACTGCTCTATATTTTATCAACAGAGGTTATTACTCAACTTGGTTGACATGAAAGTCGACTAGTGCGTTCGAAAGCCGCTTTCTGTCTCATCGCCGCAGCTACAGATCACGATATTTTGATAGAGCACGCGAGTCTTTACGTTCGTAAAGTAAAATTAAATCCAGCCGTTTTGATCGGACATGCACGTGCAATAGAAAAGAATACCGCCAAGTATCCCGTCAACAAAGTTCACTGCAAAGTGTACTCAGTTGCCCAAGGGTCGATGTCTTTCGTCCAAGATAACGTGTATTTGGGTGCAATGCCCCGCGGAGTGATCATCGGCTTGGTAGATAACGACGCATTCAACAGTACGTACAGGAGCAACCCCTTTGACTTTAAACACTACGACCTCAATTTCATTTCAGTGTATGTGGATGGCCGCCCAGTTCCACACAAACCTCTGGAGCCCAACTTTCAAACCGGGAACATCGTCAGAGCTTACAACAACCTCTTCAGACCAGAGGAGGATCATGGCATAGATATAACACGTGAAGAATTTCAAAACGGTTACACTCTGTTTTGTTTTTCATTGCTTCCGGATCAGAGCGACTGCGGACACTTACACTTGGTCAGACAGGGTAATTTAAGCGTGGAATTGAAGTTTGCTAATGCTCTACCCAAAACCATATCGGTAATAATATACGGTGAATTTCAAAGTCTAATCGAGATAACGAAATCCAGGAGTGTGCTCTGCGATTTTTCAAGCTAATGGATTATGATCAGATTCGAAGAGCCCTAGGCACGAACCCGAGGCTGTATTCAGAGATGTTTACGCCAGCGATACGATACCTGCAAGAGTTCGGAAGTATCCGGCAGCTTTGATCGTGAACGTGGACACATACGTAGAACCTGGAACACATTGGCTAGCTATATATCTGCATGATAACATGACGGCAGAGTTTTTCGATTCTTTCGGGAGACCACCCTCGGCCTTCTAAAAGGGAAACATTGTGGAATTTCTCAAGAGATACCCCCGACTTGTCTACAATGATGTTGCGCTACAGTCAGTGACAACTAAAGTTTGTGGACACTACGTCATCTATTATGTATATTGTAAATGTTTCGGCGAAAGCATGAATTCCATTGTATCTCGTTTCAATGTGAGAAACGATTTACGTGTTTATAATTTTGTAAGAAAAAAATTTTACGTCAAATAAAAATGAGATGCGAATTACTTTTTTGTCATGGAACCGTTAACGTTGCATCACCCTTTCACGGCTATTTGCTCGGGAGCTAGTGGCTCAGGGAAAACATTTTTCTTGAAGAGTTTACTCGAACACCGTGACAAGCTTATCAAACCACTGCCGAAGCAGGTGATATGGTTCTACGGAGAATCTCAACCATTGCACGGAGAAATCGAAGATGTAGAATTTCGAGATGATAGTGATTTTGAGGAAGTCAGAGATGCCCTACTCATTTTTGACGATCTCATGTCCGAGTTATCAGGTGATGAAAAGTTGAGCAAACTCTTCACCAAGTATAGTCATCATAGGAACTTATCAGTGATTTTCATCACTCAGAATTTTTTTCACAAAGGGTTACGTGAAATAACGTTGAATGCACATTACATATTCTTGTTCAGAAATAGAAGGGATCTGAATCAAATTACAAATCTCGGGAGGCAGCTTTATCCCACGAAATTGAAATTCTTCCAACAATCTTACGAAGATTCGACGAAGGAACCGTATTCTTATCTCCTCATCGACCTGAAACAAGAAACGCCTGAGAAAATGCGTCTACGTTCAGGTGTTCTTCCTACGCAAACGCAATACGTCTACCAACCTCGAAAGTGAGAATGAATAAAATATTTGAGTCTCACACAGAAGCACTCATTCAACGATATGTTTAGGAGAAAGCAACAAGTGTTGAAACTGTTGTGCGGCTGCCCTCAAAACAAACGCAAAGAATTACTTAAGAAACTTCCTAATTCAGATATAAAAACCATTTGCGAATGTGCCCTAAATTTGCTGAAAGGAAATATACCTATATCACTCAAACAAAAAACAAAACTTCGCAGGCATAAAACCTCTCTTCGGAATTTGGCAGCGAAGAAAGTGCCCTTGTATAAAAAGAGAAAAATACTAATGCAAAAAGGAGGATTTTTGCAAGTTCTATTACCTGCGGCAATCGGTTTGATATCGAGTTTGATTGGCGAGTGAAATGGAATTCATTAAAAAAATGATTCTCGTACCCGAAGAAAAATTCAACCGACATGCCATCGAGAAATCACAGCTATCTGTGCTGGATCAGGAGATGAAGAATATTTTGAACAGCAAATTACCCGATGCCCAATAATCACACACGTGATTCCTTGTGAAAAACTAATACAGAAAACTGTTTTCCGTTTTAGGATCCGACGAATATTTAATGAGTTATGATGCTTTGAATTTTTGTGACGTACAATTTTTCTAACGGTCAGTTATGCTCCAAACACCCAAAAAAAGTAACTTTTTCCGCCAGCAGTGGGTTGTCACTTCTTGAAAATGTACTGAAATATTCAATCCCATTAGAAGCCCAGTCGGCCTTTTTCTTTCACGATTGGCGCTTTTCACTCAATGTAGTGTAATAGTATAACCTTGTTGTTACGTTTAGCTTACGTGTTAGTTTCATCCATTATATTGGCAAATTTATCACCAGATTTGTAAAGCGTAAATGAGATCTACTTGAAAAAATTTTTTAACCAAATCAATACTTTTTTGCCAAAATGTGGTAATTTGTTCTCTTTCACTATGAAGTCAAATTTTCTGAAGGAATGTGTCTGAAGGAGGCGTGTGTTTATAAGGGGGCAGTTGCTCCCGGGGATCCACTTCACATAGGCGGACTTCAGGATGTCGCCGCAGTAGGAACTACTAATTTTGCCGTCTTTTTGCTCTTATACGTGTGTTGTGTATTTTGTTTCTTAATTTTTTTCCGAAAAATCATGCTTACATCCCCCTTCCCCCAGCTCTCAATTTTCGAAATGAAAGCCATGTCTTTACTGTCTGTTGTTCTAAATATGGTTTCGAGTAGGGGCCTACTGTTTCATACACACATTCATAACATTAATGAGATGCCGTAAAAATTGTTAGGTGTCATCGTGACAATTTGTAACTGTGATCGATTTCATTCATTATGCTTGTTGCGTTACTCAAGCTGTGTTGCAGAATTACAATCGAAAGCTGTGATGCAACATGTAAATCTTCCAAAACTTCTGAATCGGAAATGGAAACAAACATCTCGTCTTAAAATTGTTGGAGATACTTTACTCATTTAAGGGGTTTCATGACCCCTGAAGTCGATTTTTCAAACATGATTTAGAAAAACATTTCATTCAATTGTGAAAATCAAATGCCAAAAACATCGTGGGAATCGGGTTAATTTGTTTTTTTTTCCAAAATAAAATTAAAAATTAATGGATTGCAGTTTAAACGTAAACAAGAAAAAACGCTTTGAACGCGATTTTCACAAATTGCAGTTTTTGAGCTCATCTCCGTTTAAAAGATATGAAAATACCTACTACACCAAAAATTCTGAAATTTTGTAAAAATATTATTACGGAATGATGATGAACCTCGAACTTCGATGTCTGATCATCCAGTTAGAATTTTATGAAGTTTGAAAAACGGTATAAATTTCAAAAATCGTAGAATTCAGTATTTGTTTTAAAAAATACTTGGGTTAATTTCTAAAGTTGAGGTTCAACACGTGGCGAGTAACATATTTGAGCAAAATTTCAGAATTTTTATTATTTTTTTTTTATGTTACAGATGCATTCAAAAACTCTGCAATCTTGGAAAATCGTAAAAATTAACAACCGCGTGGAAAGTGCACACATACATACAACAAAAGAGGAAAAAAAAACTGGTTTACTTTTTCGATTTCTTGTATCATTGTTCAGTTTAAAAAAACGCCAAGTTTGGTGTTCGTTCGGTGAATTTGGCAGGATTTTGAAGCGACGTCATCAATTTTTAAAACGTTATAACTCACTAATTATGCGTCAAATCAAAAAACGGAAAACACTTTTCCGTATTAGTTTTTCACAAGGAATCACGTGTGTAATTATTGGGCGGTCGATAGTTACCGCCCTGTATATAGGGTATAAAGGTATATCCTATATAAAAGGAGGAGGGTATATCTCCTATTAACCTATGTTATATAGGAGGTCGTGATCCAGGACGATGTGACGGGAGGGGCGAATTGTGTAAGTTCGTTTCATCGTCCCATATTTTACAGGACAGCCTTTATTGTCCATTTTATTTGGCTCTTGGTAGGGGTGGTAACCTCATTTATACAACTTTCATATTTATTCTTCATCTGACTTCGGTCGCAATTGGTTTCTATACTAAATTTTAATGTTAAAATGCCCTATATATTATAAATTAATTTCTAACATTTTTATACTGTAAAAGTGAACACCTGTTCAGTGGTTCTGAGTAATCACCAATGATCTCGATAGAGAAAGTTTGATTGAATTTCACTATATTTCAACACTTTTGCATGCGACTATTCATAATTCCCGAATAAAAATGGAAAGTTTCATATAAATATGGAAAAATTTATAACCTCTTTTCTTCTCGTTATTATAGCAATTAATAATTTTCACACGTAAATGATGTGTGCACTACACATAAGTTGTATGGGCAGCGGTATACTGCGCTTTTTTGGCACGCTCATCTCCGGGGACCCTCCGTCTCTAGGTATTTACTGAGATATAGTATGATATGAACTCCGTGGACCCCCCGTCTCTGTGTTTATCCCCACTTTCGGTATCTCGAACGAAATCTCTCTCTTATCTCGAGTTTTTGTCTTCAACTATTACTTTTTATTTCATTCACTAGAAATTTCTTATATATTTCTAATAAAAGCTACTGTTCGTGGGGGGGGGGGGGGATTTTCTTTGTGATGCCGCTTTTCTTTTACTTCCGTTGATGATACTTTCCACTAGTGTACAAATTATGCTGCTTCGCTCTGGGGCTATGCCCATTTACGACACTAGGTGGCGCCAGTGTCGTTTCTCGGTTTTCGCGCGTTTTTTTCACCGACTTCCTTTTTAGCCGGATTTCGCACCTTTTGAACCAGACTTCCTATCGCCTGGGAAGATGTCCGATATATTTTCAAAATTGCGGTTGGTATCGACCAATTTTATTCATTTGGAAAAGAAACTATTTCATGTCAGGATTCGAACCCATGACAGCTGATAAAACCCCGATCTCCAGCCTGATGTGCTAACCAATGAACCACACAAACTTACTAAACCACCACCTTATCATCGTATATAAAAAAATACGTAGCTCTATTTTTGATGCGATCAGTGGTTCTTAACCGGGGGGCCACATGGCCCCAGTTGGGCCCTAGGATATTCCAGGGGGGCCATGGATGAAAATCTCACAAAAGGGGAGCCACGGCTACTGATACGGAGGCCACGAAGAAGTTTGAGAAATTAAATTTTTTTTAATCACTAACTAAAAAAATTTAATTGCCCGTTACGACAGCAGCTGAAAAAATCATTTCATTTCGTTAAATCTTGGAATTTTATGTGAACGTAAAGTTGTCTTGTTTCTCTTGCATTTTTCATCATAAATTAAGAATTTTCCCTTATATATTGTGTTTGTATGTATTTTTTCTGTGTTTATTTTTTATTTTACATCAGTAATTTTGTCTTGTGTTTTTTTATTATTTTTTTTTAATTTTATAAATATTTTATTTATCCCTTAATAACAATGTAATTTTTTTAATCGTCGGTACAGGCATTTTTCTCTAGATGGTATATATGTTTCCCATAATTCAATTTTTTCTGTATGTATAAAAATAATAAATTTAATTTCATTTGAAATAGCATATGTTAAAATTAGTAAAAGATAGTAAATTGAATGAGAGAAAACAGCTGAGAATTCGTTCATCTCGAGAAATTGAATATGTCGGAATTAAAGATTGGAAACCAAAAACTGATTTTGGAAAGCATTCACCGTGAGAACTTTTATGAAAGAAACAATGGATTCACACTGAATAGTTAGGGAGGAATAATGTGTTCAGTTGGTCATTCTAAGCGTGACCTTTGAAAGTAATAAGTGTCACTCACGTAGGTCACGATATAACATGCGATTTAGAAACAGTAAAAAAGGACTTTCATTTTGAAGTCTTGCTGGCTAAAAATTCCTTGTGGATTATTTTTTTTTTTAATCATTTATATGAGTTTTAACATTTTTATCATTTTTATGAGTTTTATCATTTTTATGAGTTTTAACATTTTTATCATTTTTATGAGTTTTATCATTTTTATGAGTTTTATCATTTTTATGAGTTTTATCATTTTTAGCATTTTTATGAGTTTTAACATTTTTAGCATTTTTATGAGTTTTAACATTTTTATGAGTTTTAACATTTTTATCATTTTTATGAGTTTTAAAATTTTTTCATGTTATTTATCCCTTTTTTTTATAAAAGTATTATTATTTTATTGAATGCACACATGCTTCTGAGAAAATTGGTGAGAGAAAGAATAAAAGTTAAAATGTCATGTCCACTCTTTAGTTGACACCAGTCATATCGGATACAGTAGTTTATTTTTAGCCTTTTCTTAATCTCATCACTATTCGAAAAAACATGCCTCTCGTGGTAACAATGTCTGCTAAGGAACGTAAAATTCATGAAAAAAACTCGAATAAACATACAGATATAATATTTTATAGTACGTAAGCCGGAGTAACTTCCCGGATTGATAATAGAAATCTTTTCAGCAGAAATGTAAGAAACATTGATATTTCATAAAACGGCAGGAAATGAATATTTTCTTAAGTTATGAAAATTTTATTCATTGAAACATGTCAGAGACACGGTTTTCATACCCAATTCAACGTAAATACAGTTTAACATTAGAAAGACCACGTCGATTTTTCATAATGAAGCATATTAATTGCTGAAATCCCGCTAGCATTTGTCACTTCCAGTGGAGATCGTGATAAGTACAGAGTTATGCAAGACGTGCCAAAGGATAGCTCTGTGACGGCCCAGAGAAAATTTTTTAGCCGTGAAGAGACCGGGAAAGCCTTGATCGGGATCATCGTTGTGTCCGTGATTATAATTATCACTTTATCTAGCCTTGCATTGAATGTGTACGACGACCCCAGCTTCAAATTTAGAGGAAACTGTTCTCGTTCCCAACCTCTTGGTGATGGTGTTTATTTCACGAAATGTAATACAATTTATGTCATTCGTGTTTTTGTTAATAACACACCGACGATAAAAGGAATTAATTTAAATTCCAGACAAATGTATAAACTTATCGAGCACGCAATCGATATCTTGATGTGAATAAATAATCGAACTGAATAAATTTGTAGTCTGTCTCATTTTTTGAACTACGCGTGAAGGTTATTCACATAACATTTTAATTAATATATATATATAAAATCATTTAAGAAATGTAAAATCTTCAAACGACAAAATAAACAATTTTAAGTAAATAAAAATCGAATGATTACAAATAAAATAACAAAGATAATGAAAAAACGATATATAGATGAATAGTAACGATAAAAACATAAAGAAAATAAAATGTTGACACAAAGATAATAAAAATCAAATAGATAAACGATGAAACATTAAAAAATAAAATTTTGAATCATTGAAAAATAAACGAAATGAAAATAATATGATGACACTAAGATAATAAAATCAAATAGATAAAATAAAGAAAAAATTAAATTTTCGAATATAAGTTTGAATAATTAAATAGAGAATAAGTTGGATAAAGCAAAATAAATTTTTAAGTGTTTGAAGTGAATAAAAAAATAAAATTGTTAAAATAAAAGCATGAATAAAGTGATATAATGAAAAACTAAAAGTAGGTTTAAATTTAAAAAATAATATCAATGAAAATAACAAAGATAGTGAAAAAACGATATAGATGAAATAATAACGATAAAAAATAAAGAAATGAAAATAAAATGTTGACACATAGATAATAACGATGAAATATTAAAAAATAAAATTTTGAATGATTAAAAAATAAACGAAATGAAAAAGATATTAAAATAAAGAAAATATCAAAATTTTTGAATAAAAGTTTGAATAAAGTAAAACATATAGAATAAGTTGGATAAATAAAATAAAGTGAAATTAATACATTTTTAAGTATTTGAAGTGAATAAAAAAATAAAATAAAAGTGATAAAATAAAATAAATGCTATGAATAAAGTGACAATGAAAAACTAAAAAACGTTCAGTGTCGCCCTCCAATTTTTTTTTATTATTATTATATTAAAATATCCCTCTGGTTGGATGAAACGATAACAAAACGGAATGCCACCATATAGTGAAGGGTGAAAATCATTAAGTATTGTTGGTGAAATCAGAATACGAGTGTTATTGTTATATGTCTGATTGAATAAAACGATAACAAAGCAAGATGACAACATTCACATGTCGATGCATGTAAATCAAATAAAAACGAGACAAATTAATCATGAATCAATGAGGTAATTAAAAGATTGTTTACGTTAGAGGTGTTGCGAAAGGTCCGTGGAATTCGAGAGGTGTATGTGTCACAATAACATTGACGGTATCGGGAAGCCGTGTCAATCAGATAAATTAATTTGTGTATCTGTTTCAAATTAAAGAGACAACAAATTAAAAACGTTTAGTGTCGCCCTCTTTTTTTTGGATTTAAAAAATTATACCTGAAATAACGAGGCTGATCACGTGACCAGCATAGAACATCGATTTAACAAAAAAAGGAAAATAATAATAATTAGACTGGAAAATAATTTTTATGGGGAGCGAATTATCTCTAAGTTGAAAACAAAATAATTAGATCCTATGTCACATTAAAAATAGAGCTACGTATTTTTTTTTTATATACGATAGCAAGCCTATTTGGTTCAGACATGAAATCGACATCTTCAGAAATCGGGAACAAAATATCCTATCGCAGTGGTTCTCAACCTTTTTTTGTCCGTGGCCCCCTTTCACCCATTTCTCATTCCTGTGGTCCCCCCTTGCGAACATGAATAATTTTCTACTCCCCCTTCCTCCCCCCCCGTTTTCCCATTAGAAGGTAGTTATTCAAAAATTGTCTGAAGTATAAATGTTTGAATTTAATTTGAATAATTTTTAATTTATGAAAATAATGAAAAAGCAAAACAAATATAATAGAATACAGTAAAAAATAGAATCAATTATTTTCAATCAATGTAACAATGCAACTCTGCGCTTGAAGACGGCACAATGTCATCAAGTTACTGTACTGGATGAAATTTGTATTATTTCCAAATTAGTTTTTTTGTGTGTAAATGGTTATGGTTTCATTGAGAAATGTCAGTTGCAGCTTCCAAAATAGAATAAATTAGCGATAGCATTCATAGAAAAATAGCATTCTCATAATGATAAACATCACAAAAAGTGGTAGCATGCAGTTATATTAATTTCATTCTCTTCATGCGGATAAAAGTAGTAATGAGGAAGTAACCACACAAATGAATCACAATTGAAAAGTTCAACCTTCCACATCGTTTTCAACAATAATACATGTATCAAGGATATAGGTTTATGTTGTAGCCCTACTATGAATTAAAAAAAATGAACTAAAATATGTGTGAAATTTTTTTGAATAATTGTTTGAACCATTCATTCCGGCTAAACCATGTACGCAGTGACAAAGCTGTTCATGTGAATATAATAATGATTCATCATCAGGATTTCGAGCCCATCGGAAAATATAAATAATCAGATTTTCAAATACGAAAATTATCAGTTTGTTGACTTCAATTTCGATACGGTGAAAATCTGATATTTCATTGGATGACAAGCTACCTTCAAGTGGCTTTTTGGTTCATAATGTGGCCGCTCTCTCGCAGGTGGACGAAGCAACGTGCGAGTTGGCTTAAACACAGAACAATATTTCACATAAGAGTCCGTACTATATTTAATATACAGGACGCATAGGTAACGGGGCATATGACATTTTACAGGCGAACCTTGGTCCTAGATACATACTTCCAGTTGGAAAAAGTACCCAAATAATGTGTAGTACTCAGATATTTGATTCATGTTGCCAGGGGTTGCATAGTTATTAAAATAAAAATGTTAACTTTTTATACGGACACCCTGTGCTCCAAAACCCAATTGGAAAGTTGTTTCCTGGCCTACAACAAAAAAATTCAACGTGTCTAAGTTCAAATTTTCACTGAGATATTCGATTAACAGCATTGAATGAGGGGAAACCATTTTACCCGCATTTAATGCTGTTTTTCCCAAATTTCCTCAATTTTTCGAATTCGCATATCTCGGTGAATATTGCACTTAGAAACGTGAAATTATTTTAGTTGGCATCGGGAAAGACAGAGCAAGAACTTCTTAATTATGTTCTTTGGCACACGGGGACGGTATAAAAATTTTGTTTTACTTTATAACTGTACAACCCCTTACAACATGAATGACATATCTGAGTTGTGTGTGGACACGTGATTTGGATACTTTTTCTTTTCTAGTTGGGTATGTCTCTAAGACTAACGGCCCGCCAGTAAAGTGCCATACGCCCTGTTACCCATGAGCCTGCATATACACGTAAAAAAATAGTTTGGGACGAAATAAAGTCGACTCTCGTTTTAACGAATACGTTATAACGGGAAAAAATATCGTTTTAACGAAAACTTTTCTAATCCCCGGACAAGTTTACATAGGAACAATATAAAAATCTGGAATTCCTTTGTAACGAAATTTCGTTATTACGAAGTGATTTCTCCGGTATCTTGGAGTTCATTATAATGAGGTTTGACTGTATCCCCCCCCCCACCCAAAGAAAAATCTGACATTTTTGCACTGAAGTAATTAAAATTCGGCAATTTGATCGGAATACAGTCCTTTTTATAATGATTATGTCCTTTTTACATTTATAAATTTAGGAAGGAAACAAAAGGAAGAAAGGGTGGGGAGAAAAAAAGAAAAATAACCAAGAGGGGCTCGGTTGTGCGTAAATGTCACGAAATTGTACTTGTGCGCAAGAGGATTCGCGCCTCACTCTCAGTTTTATGACAAAATTTGACATTTATTAGATGTTTGACTACGGTCACGATTAATCTCTATATATAGCTTTCAATATTAAAATATTTCATTTATACGAAGAACAATTTCAATTATTTGACATTTTCATTTTGATTCGAACTCTCCAAATCTTTGGCATTTAGACATCATTTCAAACGATCAAATCCAAGCAGTTTTTGCAGATTGTGAAAACGCGTCGCTGAATTGGTTTTGCATGCGTATTATCAACACTAAAAACCATAAATTTTAGGTTGACAGATACAAAGAGATGAATTCAGCCGGTTACGGACATTTCAAAGTTAAGACTTACGTGAGAACTTATTGCACTTTTCTGAGAAATCAGCAGACGCAGTGAGTCTTAAACGAATTTAAATTGCTTTAAATGTGGTCATACGCCCTTAAAGATTTTTTTTTCTAATGTCCACAACATTGTTCTTGCAGGATAGGAAAATTACATTGAAATTATTTGGGATGTTGCAGTCCAGTAGTAGGCGCCTATCGACATTTCGTACTGATGAATGTCTGATCAACTTGTAAAAATTGAGATTATATATATTATATCTTAACAAGGCTATGACCACAGTGTCAAGGGACGCTGTTTAGAGCGCATGGACGCTAGTGTTCATCTTCGGATGAAATCAAGAACTTTCGGAAGATTATGATGTAGATTTTATAGTTGATATTTTTTCCTCCGTATATTATGATCCGTCCATTGACGAACATTGATTATGTGTGAATTTATATGTGCAATCTATATGTAATATTTTTATTTATTATCCTGAAGATATCTAATAAAATTTCCAGACATATCCATCCTCCGGGAAAGCTTCGATATCTCAATGAGATGGGAAGCTGGGTGTGTTTGGTCTTCAAAGGTCAAAGGCCAGTACTAGGCCAGCAGCAGGCTTAAGTAGTAGGTCAGATAATTAATAGGAATCATTGCAGTATCGATTAAAAAACTTTAAAGGTGTAGTGTCAATCTTAGAGGAAGTCCCAATACATTCAATCTTCTTGGATTGCATACAGACACCAATCAGCAAACCAAATGACGTTAAGACCGTCTTAAATATGTTTAAAATTACGTTTTTCCTGTTAAATTGAAAGGAATGGCATATGAACACTTGCGATTGAAACAACAGTAATTTTATGCAATTACAGTTTCTTGAGTTATACAGCAATGTAGTTTTAAAAAATTAAATTTCGCGGGTATTTTTTCTCATGTATGATTTGGTCTCTTGGAGTTCGTTATAACTGAATTCGACTTTATTTGTTTTCAGCAGAAACAATGAATTGGCATCCCCTCAAAATTCATAAAAAATACCCCAGAGCAATCATTCTTTATTCAATTTTTAGCGAAGCAGCATAATTTGTACACTAGTGGAAAGTATCATCAACGGAAGTAAAAGAAAAGCGGCATCACAAAGAAAATCCCCCCCCCCCCACGAACAGTAGCTTTTATTAGAAATATATAAGAAATTTCTAGTGAATGAAATAAAAAGTAATAGTTGAAGACAAAAACTCGAGATAAGAGAGAGATTTCATTCGAGATACCGAAAGTGGGGATAAACACAGAGACGGAGGGTCCACGGAGTCCATATCATACTATATCTCAGTAAATACCTAGAGGCGGAGGGTCCCCGGAGATGGAGCGTGCCAAAAAAGCGCGGTATACCGCTGCCCATACTACTCACATATTTTGCAATAAAAATTGAATCAAATTAAATTAAGTGTGAAGAAGATAGAAACATATCTATAAAAACCTTTATCAGTCTTGTAAAATGTTGGCCTTTTTCACACCTGAATGAATGTACGCCAGGGGCTCTGCCACTGGACTTATCCCGTTGCTGAGATCTCTTCCAGCCCAGCTTCGTGGCAGAGTCTGGAACAAAGTGAGTGCACCTAACAATCTGAGTGTGTAGCTAGTGTTGTGCTTGATATTTCAGTGCTGCCATCTATACTTCAAATTGTGAGTGAAGTGTAATGATTGAATATTTTTTACGTTGTAGGCCGGTTGCTCTCTGTGGCGAGACTTTTTAACGGGGAGATCGGGGACCGGGTGGGGTTCGAACCCGGATCCTCGCGATGCGAGTCCGTCACTATGACCACTCGACTACCACAGCAGCCCTTCTTCACACCTATAAATGTGCAAACAAAACAAACATTGCCATTCGGAATCATCATCCTGGACAAGAGTTATGTTCACTTAATCAAATAATTAATTGAAAGATTATCATATTTGCCAATATGAACTTGGAATCATACATAATCATTGATGATTATTATAAATTGAGGCATCTTTCACACCAACGTACGCGTTATTTTGGAAACGACTATCAAGCTCTGACATTTCGAGTTTCTTGGTCAGATACTTATTTTAATTCAATGCTCCCCATATATGTAGTTTGTCATTATTTGGTCCTTTCTTTTTGATTTTTATCGTGCTCTTTTCTTTTTTTTCCTTCTTCCCCTCTCCGCGCAATGTTAATGCAACCAGCCTTTTGTGGATGTAAATAAATGAATCTCCAGCTGCGAATAGATATCGGTACAGTGAGTACCTGGCTTTTTTGTGTAGGTGTATCGGATAATCCCGCATTTTACGGGACAGAAAAATTTTCATTTTCACAATATTATTCGTCTCCCCTCTCTGGACCCGCGCTTGCCCTGGGAAGGGATTGCAGAGCTCACAGTTCATAATTGAGTGACCGCTTTGTTTATGAGAGAAACGGCATTTTTATTTCCCCTCACTTTTATCTAAATTTAAGAATAGAATGTTTATTTTTTACCCGACTGTTTTTTTACAAAACCTTTTACATATATGTACGAGCAGTAGCGTGAACAGAATTCTTTCGGGGGGGGGGGGGTCACCTTTTCTTCCCTCCAAACGAGGGTTTGTTTTTTACTGCAAAAAAAAATATTAACTGGTGCGTCCGAAACTCCAAGTATTTCTATCATGGAATTGTTTCTGAAAAAGAAATGAAAAGTCAATAAACGAACAGAATTCTGAGTGCAAGTTCCTTTCTACCAGTTTTTGCAGTCAATGAAGAGACTCGTTCTTACCGCCTTTGAATGTGCCGTATTGCAAATACCATAGGGGAAATAAAACGTTTCGTACCAAGAAGGAAAAAGTGTTACGGGCTGGGCGGTACCGAAATGTCAATCTTTATTACCACCACACTGTCGGTGGTGTTATATACCGCTGTTCAGAACGGGGGTAGGCAACGTGTTTTACTAGAGAAGCCTGACAATTTTGGAACGTTTTCGTGTTTTTGACGTGCCGTTTTGAGAACGATTCGACAGAAAACTGATGCCCGGTGGATGGTTAAATTAAATCAGGTAATCTACTCTACTATAACAATATGCAAAATTTTGAAGATTATAGCAAGCACTATAAAAATAGTCATTCATTGTCTTCGAAACAATCATCTATACATAACGCGTGAAGCTTTCGTCACAGGCTATGGTTGAAGTTATATGTTAGGTATTGTCGTTGAAAGTTGAACAGATGCCGTTTAATGCACCTTAGTCGATTTTTCAGAAGCAAATTGGATTTCTCGAAACTCAATTAATCGAAGCTGTGCATTTCTTTTTCTATTGCTTGCAAAAAGTATTGGTTTTTTTTTTCTCTACATGTACATGTTGAAATTCTCTTGAATACATATTTTTGCTAGACCCACCCCCTCCTTATCAGCTTTGATTCAAACCTTAATGCATATGAATGAAATACAATTCAATCATTCATCAAAAAATCTTTCACTCGATTTTTGTAAGTGCAATTGCATACTCACAGAGAAAAATAGATGCGATGAATACCAGAACAACAATAAGTATTGCCACAGAAGATGCTGTAAATATTAAACCAAATCGTTCTTCTTCCATATTGATTATTGCTGAAAAAGAAATTATTGACAAGTTACATATATAGTAAATGAATATCCTCGGCATGCTCTCTCATTACAAGGGATTATTTACTAAGAATCAGAAAAAAAATTGCTAATGCTAGGAATATGATTGATAACATTACATATCGGTTATCTTATTCACTTTAAAGAAAAAATTAAACATTTTACAATAAAACAATAATCTCGGATATCTTTTATGGTGCTGGAATTTGTGGTATTGGCATAAACTCGATTGAAATTTGAAATTTAATTGACACAAAACAATGCATTAACACAGATACAAACACATATACATTCTAATATTTTATCCAAGAGATCATACGAACCGTCCAGAATTCATTGATTAACATATACAGTAGGTCTACATACTTGGCAACAGATCATATCTGTTATACAGCACTCATAATTTGACTTACATATATTAATTGTAATTTACTATGTATGATCATATTGATTAAAAATCGATACAATTAGTAATCGTTTAATATTTTATACTTATTTGAAATTGAAACTTAATCAAATAAAGCACAAATACGAATAAAAGCACAACAGAAAAGAAGACCCACATATTTGTGTTCTACTTATAACTCAAGAAATCACAGAGGTTGATAGTTATAATTATTAATATTTTTCAATATTTTGATATATTTTTTTCATTTGATTTCGTGATTTAAATTGTTATATACTTTTTAGGAGCAATTATAAAAACTAGCTGTTACCCGCGGCTTCGCTCGCATGAATGTGGCAATCTGAAAATTTCACGGTGATGATTTCACCCAAAAAAACATTTGAACACTTCGTGGCCCCCTTGGGAATGTACTTTCAGAAATCTCGTCTTAGTTGGTATCAACATTATAAAATATAATACTAACCAAATTTCGTACACATAGCTTCAGCGGTATGAGCCACAAATAACTTTTAAAAAAACTCCCGGACCCCTTATGACTTCTTTAGAGATTGAATTGTTTTTTGATAAGTCCCTCCTTAGTGAGTCTAAGCTCATATTCATAGCTTTAGCGATTTCGGCTCGGCATAATTTCTCTATACTCCCCGTTCATATTCGAAATCATATTCCTCAGGCTGGTGTTTTTTGTATTTATAAACTTTGAACACGTTTCCTTTAGGGGTCAAGTTTCGAAAACCCCGTCTTACTGAGTTTTTACATGTAAAATAAAAGTATTGACCAATTTAGTTGTTTATAGCTTCAACGGTTTCGGCTCAGAGATGATTGCCTGATATAAACTTTGAACCCCCTTATGACCCTCCTCAGGGGTCGAATTTTTAAAAATCCCTTCTTACCCCTTAAAACATAAAATTAAACTGTTGGTCAAATTTCACATTTATAGTGTCCGTGGTTTCTGTTCGGCATGATTTCACTACATAACCTTTGGATATGTCACGATCGCCAACAACACTCTCTTTCTCTCTCCCCACAGCGAAACCACAAACCACACGCAAACATACATAAATACATTAGAAGCAACACATGAGTTCTCTTTTCTATCGACAAGAATTCTACGACGCATTTTTCCTGTACAGAGATACGAATAAGATTGCGCAACATGAACACATTTTTCTCACAATAGAAAGTACGTTTCATGCATTTGCCTCTGAGCTAATGAAAACCCTTGCTAGATATCAGACAATTGCTTTCAACCAATAGCGGGAGTTTCCACCGACTTGGTGTGAAAACACGAAAGGCTTTTTCGGCAGAGAGTGATCGGGGTTTCATGGGAGTACGTCGCGTGTTAAAATGGCAACGAACTTGCTCTCTCATCTTTAAGATGGACGACCCTGACGAAGCCTACCAGGGTTACTAATAATCGTCTAGGGCAGCTTAACCGGAAATGGGTAAGTGACCATCTTTCTAAATGTAATTATA
The DNA here is from genome assembly GCF_987345545.1 of Pholcus phalangioides. Taxonomy (NCBI): domain Eukaryota; kingdom Metazoa; phylum Arthropoda; class Arachnida; order Araneae; family Pholcidae; genus Pholcus; species Pholcus phalangioides. The sequence goes on along the minus strand of NW_028301604.1, from coordinate 40,491,823 downwards.
TTTTCAGTGTGAGAGTGTCAGAAACAATTAGCTCCTTGAACTAAGTGTGTTATGTTTAGGGTTAGTGAAGAATAAAAATGAACGTGTAATTCCAACATTGAAGTATATCATTATTTTTCGCAATGTCTTTTTCATAATTTCTGTGTCATATTATGTCGCGCTAAAGTTTGAGAAGCCGCTCCACGACATGTGGTGCCGTGACCAGGATAACCTGGCGTAACTATACTAAATTGTCAAATTGTCGCAATTATTTTTTTGAATCGTATGTAACGTATTTGGGCTAACGTTTTTGCCATAGTTGACATAAAGAAATATTTTCTTTTGTTGAATGTGTGATTTGAGTCCTGTGATTGAGTTGATTTGTCGAGAGAAAAAAACCTGACCGCCATTCCCATTTTCTTTTTTTTTCCATCAGCTATGTGAGGAAAAATCTCGTTTTTTTTCTTCCTCTTTCTAATGACGATCACAGCGTTTCTTTTTCAAAGACACACGCTTCGTTTTTTCCCCTTCGTTCGTCTCCTCCCTCATAACCCACTCCGTGTCTTCCAGAGAAATTTTTATTCGTATTTCGTTGGTTGTGTTGTTTCTTGATCTCAGTTTAGCCGAACTTGGCTTGAACTTTATATTTTTTGCAAATATTTTCTCCTACGTGTTGTGACTGACAGTCGGCTAGATTTTTTCCCACACTACTAGTCATGGCTCACAAAGAAGTCCAAGCTCAGAATGCTCAGCTGTTCAACATGTTTCCAATCATTGTAGGCACAGCAGTTTTTGATGAAACAAATTCAAGTTTGACAGTGACTGATTTTTTCTCACGAATTGATCAAGCATCATCCTTTGCGAATTAGGATGCTCACACAAAGACATTGCATTACAAAAATGTACTGGAGCTGTACTTGCTCACTTGACAGACACTATGACCTACGAGCAATTCCGTACTCATGTTGTGGATAAATTTTCCCCACCTGACAGACCTGAGATGGTGTTGTCTCAACTGACAACAATGACACAATCAGATTCTGTAAATCTCAAAATTTCTGAGAAAGTCAGAGATTTTGCTGATCGTCTAGAGTCACTAGCTCAACGAGCTATTCAGGTCACACCGAATGAATCGGCGGTCATAGCAAATTATCGTGATACACTTCTCTTGGCCAGATTTAAGGCTGGTATATTATCCCACATGGAACCACTTACCGCTGCCCACAATCCAGCGACCTTTCGAGAGGCAGTTGACCTGGCCTACCGTATCGAGCAGGCTAGTTCCAAACCTGCATGGGTTTCTTCTTCGTCTCCGGAAAACATAACGCCATCACAGGCATCTTCACATATCGATTCACTTGTTCCCGCACTCTTGAACAGCATTTCTTCTCTAGAGGAACAATTGCAAAAACTGCAAGTAACACAAAATTCTCCTGAACCAAAAATTAGGCACACTCGTTCTCCTCAGGCCTCACGTCGTCTTGTCTGTTTCAATTGTGGAATCCCCGGTCTTTCATGCAGGTATGTCAAAAACAAAACAATTCATATTCTTCTCGTTCTCAGAGTAATTTTTCACGTTCGTTCCCTCGAAATTCTTTCAATTCTCAAAATAACAAATCTAACGGGCATCGACATTCCACATTTCGTTCTTCTTCTCCTGGAAATACCAGAGAGTCGGAGTCAAATTCTCAGTCTGGTCACCAACGAGAAAATTCGCCGTCTACTCGTCCAAAGTGTGTCAGCTTCAACATGGTCGTTCCTAAGAGTCCTTCCTCAACTCCTGAACTTCCGGTCGTCAATGTTAAACTCACGAACTGACTTCACCATGTCTCGTAGACGCAGGTGTTGCTATGTCTCTAATTACAGACGATGGTGTCAAAAGTCCAAACTGACTCGTAAATATCAAGCTGTCACTCGAGCAGTGCGAATGACTTTTGTCACCGGCGAATCAATCGTGATTCGACACAAAATCTCTCTTCATTTCGACAGATCGACGTTTCTCCCACACGTTTTTCGTCATACCACAGAGTGCTTGCCCGTACTATGGGCTATCCTTGGTGTTGACTTCCTGAGTGCACAAGCTGCAACATTCAAGTTTCATAAAAATGGACTGTCGTTGACTATTCTTCATCTAGTGTCATCTGTCAAAACATCTGTCGCTCTCACCAAGAGAGACATTGTCATTCCGCGCCACACTGAACTTTTCATTTCTGTCTCAGTGGCAGAACCTCTTCAATCTTCTATGGTCTTCAATCATTCAGTTTGAAGTTCACTGGTACCTGCTACTTGCACCAAGTTTCGCATGTTGCTTATGTTCTACCAGTTCCTAAAGAACACAACACGCCTGCCTGTGCTGCGTTACCAGATGAATTTTCTCTGTCGGATGCAACTTCAGTACGCGCTCCATATTATGTCGCGCAAAAGTTCAACATGCAACTCCGCTACAAGTCCTTACATCATGAAATGAAACTAGTGGCCAAATTTCATATTTACAGTTTCCGCGGTTTCGGCTTGGCATCATTTCTATACATAACGTTTGAATCCCTTAAGACACCTTCCCACTTTGGGGAAGAATTGTGAAAAACCTTATATAATAAGACTCTTCTGATCATAAAATGTGACAACTGACCAAATTTCACATAGTTTCAGCGCTTGGCTCGTCACGATTTCTCTATACAACTTTTGAACTGCTTTAGCCCCGTTTACATGTGCAATAAAATATCACGGGAAGTTCCCGTTAACAGGGGGTTAGCTACAACCCGTTTACAAGTCATTTAGTTTATGCCGGTATCCCACCCTTTCTTTTCGGATGTTGTCGCTGATCACGTGGGTTGAACAGGTGGTTGGTTCAAGATGGCTGACGAAAGAGCTAACGTGGCACAAAGGATTATGGGGGGAGGAGGTAGAAGTCACCCATCATTATTCCGCAACAATGATGGGACTCTTTTATTGAGTCTCAGTCCCATTATTTTTCCCCATGAGGAATAAAATTTGCCTTGCAGGTAATAATCACCAAAGCTACCCCCCCACCTATCTTGCACATGTAAACAGGGCTCTAATGATCCCCTCCCTTAGAGGTCGAATTTTGAAAACCCTCTTCTTGGTAAGCCCTTACATGCTAAAATTAAACTACTGGACTAATTTCATATTTATAGTCAACGCGGTTTCGGCTCGGCACGATTTCTCAACATATACTTTGAACCCCCTTATGATCCCAATTAGGGGTCGAATGTTGGAAAGTATTTTCTTAGTGAGTCCTTACATCAGAGGTCTTCAATCTTTTTCCCGTCTCGAGCAATGCCTATACCCATTATCATATCAAAAGAAGAGCACCCTTACGGCAAGTTTGGCATACAAATGCATACAATTAGAATGATTTCAATCCTTCAATGCTATTTGTACAAAGTGTTTTAATTGGAACATTGATCAAGTGCTCGCAAGCAAGAAATCAGACATGAGCATCGAGCACTCGGGGAGTACCATGGTGCTCGCGAGCAACGAGTTCATGATTCCTGCATTACATCATAAAATGAAGTTACTGACCGAATTTCACATTTATACTTTGAGCGGTTTCGGCTCGGCATGATTTCTGCACACAACTTTTGAACTCCCATATGACTCCCCTTAAAGGAAGAATTTTGAAAAGCTTTTTTCACTAAGAGTCTTTACATTATGAAATGAAACTGGTCAAATTTCATATAATTTCAGTGCTTTCGGCTCGGCATGATTTCTCTACATAAGCTTTGAACCACCCATTCCTGAAGATGCTGTTAACTTATTATTATTATTATTGAAAGGATGTGTGTGACGTCACTCTCCGCTACCATACGAAGGTTTTTAACAACTGGCTGTTGTGAAGATGAATTTTTGGAAAGAGAGAAAATTCAACTGCCCTTCAAAGGCACCGAGCTAAGGAAATTTCTGAAAAGGGTGAATTTTTTTCGAAGGTATATACCTCACCTAGCTCATATTGCTGAACCACTGCACAACCTTCTAAAGTTCGAGACTACGTTCAACTGGGGTCCTTTACAAAAAACGTCCGTTAATGCGATTAAGGCAAGAGTGGTTGATTATACAAAGCTGGCAACCTTTAATAAAATCGTACATGTCACACTGGAATGTGATGCAAGTGATAATGGAATAGGAGTGTTCCAGACAGATAAACCAATCGCATTTGCAAGCACATCCCTGTCGGAAACAGAGCGCCAGTATGTAAATTGAAAAGAACTGTTAGCAGTATATCACCGTTAACACTGAGATCAAACCCCTGGCGCTATTGTGCCTAAACCTTTCTTTAAAGCACCAAGGCGTTTACAATCTGTTTTGCTGAGAGCAAAACACTGAGTTCAACTTGAGGTTCGTTCCCGGAAAGAAAATTCCTGTGGCAGATGCTCTTTCAATAGCTCTTCAAGAGAATCACTTCCTCAACTCCATCATACAGCAGATGTAGAGGATTCAATTAAGAACATCAGCTTTTTACCAGTGTCTGACCATTACCTACCTATAATGCAACAGCAAATGCAAAGTGATTCCACATTGCAGGAAGTTAAACGCTTTATGTTGAAAGGATAGCCAGATACTAACACAAATGTCAGTGCCGCGACGGCGGTACACTTTCCATATAGAGATTAATCCACGAGCTAAACTGAAGAACAAACATGCCGGCATCAAGGCATAAATCCATGTCTTAGAGGAGCTAGAGAAGTTGTCTTCTGACTGAACATATCAGGAGATATTCATCAGTATGTCGAGCAATGTAGCACATGCGCTGCCTTCGCATCAGCCCAGCCAACTCCAGCGATGATAGCACATGAAATTCTTCCTGGCGCTTGGCCTAAACTGGGTGCTGATATTTTTCAGCTAAAAGAGCAAAATTACTTGGTACTGGTAAAATTTATATACTTCAGCAAATTCATATAAGTAGAGTTTTTGTAAAATACTCTAGCTAGCACAGTAATCCACAAAATTTTGAAGCATAAGTTTTCTAGGCACGGAATTCCTTGCATGCTCATCACACACGGTGGTCAGCAATTCAAGAACAAACAGTTAATAGACTTTTCAAATGGATGGAGCTTCCATCATCTCACGTCGAGCCCAGGGAACAGCTGTTCCAATTACCAGGCGGAACCTGCTGAGATGCAGCCCAGGGCAAAGGTTCTTTGGAAGACCTACACGGACGAGCCTGCCGACCATTAGCCAGCGTCTACATTTCGCTCCACCGCAGGTTCCTGAAATCCATGAAATGTTGATAGAAAGGCAGAATGAGATGGCTCAGCTGCATAACAGAGCATCACAAGACCTTGCGTCATTGCATCCTAGAGCTTCAGTGTAACACCGGAACCCTCTGCACAAGAGAGGAAGCTTGAGTAACGAAACAGATCAGCCAGCGCACATATGAGATCCTAACAAATGAGGGTTCCACGTTGAGAAGAAGCAGGTAATTCATTAAACCACATGTCCAACAAGATGTGGAAATCAAGCAAACAGCGTCACCACAGGCCTGTCACCACCAAAACACTGTGACATCCCTACCTAAGATGCAGGAGCCTGATTACAGGTCAGAAAGAAGTGGTCTTAAATCTCTAGCAACCAATGCTGAGGTATCACTGCAATGCCAGGCTCCAACACCGCAGAAACCGGTAGCATGCATCAGACAATATGGGATAATGGATCTCACACGGTCATAACATCAGGTCGCCTGCTTAAGCCTCTATCCAGGCTCACTTATTCTGACAAGTTATAAAAAAGTTATCGTTTTCCCCTAAAGGGAGGAAGAAGATGCTAGAGAAGAAGAGTTGAAGATGCTATTAATTTATTAGCATTATTATTAATATAACGAGTCGTGGAATGGCAACAGTGTAGCATTCGAATGTCGGCTCGGATGCTATTGTTATGTATGTCTCTCTGACGGTCGATGTGCTTAGGTTGTCCTCTGAGAATTGCTCAGTGGGGAATATTAGGTTTAGCTGTCTTTTAGATGTATCTTTGCTTTTCAACAGTTTGGTTTTTTTTTTGTTTCATTAGTTTCATATACTCATCATTTTTTTCCCATATAATTCGTAATCTGTTGCATGCGTTTCTCAAAATATGTTTTCAATTAATAAACTCAAAAGAGTTAAGAACCCAGTCTTGGAGTTCAGGCTATAATAAAACAACATGCTCCCGAAGTGTTCTCTGTTAGAAGAAGTCATCCAGTGTACAAGAGTCTAACTCTATGGAAGGGATATATAATTCATCGGCTTCGGCCCCTCCGGCCGTTAGTCCTGCTGTTAGTTAGTAAGAAATCAAAAACTCCTGGAAATCTCCATTAGAGGACAACGAAGTGGTCTCAACTCATGAAAGCGTTGGCTTGCACTCGCTCTTGGCCATTAGATTTCGAGTGGCCAGAGAATTCCCAAACCTCTTCCTTTTGAATTGAAAAATTTCATTGCTTCTAAAGTTACCTCAATCTAAAATATTAGGTTGAAGTTCACTAGTACTGGAGATCTTTTAATATCAACGAAGGATTTCAATTCTGCCAAAGAAATTTTGGGTTTCAAAAAATTATTTGATTTAGATATGAAAACGAGTCTTTTTACAGATACTATCCACTCTAAATTTCTCCTCTTTAATATCCCTACCGATATTTCATTAGAGCAGCGGTTCTCAACTGGTGCTCCGTGAAAAAATAATAATTAGCAAAATAAAGAAAACATAGAATCAAAACGGAAAAAACTGAAAATTACACGCAAGGAAATAAAACACAAACAACGTCGATAGACAGAGACGCATCTTTGGTAGGGATAGGAGAGTGATGCCCATAACATCAATTTCGGAGCAGTGGCAAATAGCATATTCCTACAGTGGTCTCGTAATAAATACTTGTATGTTATGCCATTGTCAGCACCATGTTAAGGAGAAGAAAAAAAGTTCTACCCACGACTGGGGCGGCCGCACCTTTCTCAGCTGACCAAAAAGAGCATTCTGATACGGCTCAATTTCGGTTCTTCTTATCAAGTTGAAAAACGAAACGTTCTAAAAATTTTCGGATGCAGGCTTTGTGATACTCACCTAATTACAACGCTCCGGCTATGTAGGTTTGTCACTTAATCTCTCCAAAAAATGTAAACCAGGAGATTAGTTGTCACAGCAATAAAAGAATCTTACAAAAGTAAATAAAGTGCAAATTGGTTTTCCTGAGAAGCCCTACGTTAATTCTAGAATATTTCAACCGGATCTCATTTTCATGAGGCCCCCAGGCCGTGCCCGGATGGGCGCATTCGTTAATACGGCACTGATTTCAAGCAGTCAGCTCAAATACACTCTACAAAAGTTTATCACTTTCTGTAAAAAACTCTGGGTAGCGCTTAACGAGTTTTGCAACTGAATGACTTTTGGAATATAAAGAAATGCGGGGAGAGGTATAGAATGTGATTTAGGCGAGGTCACGTGATTTTGCTAACTATCCTATAAGGATTGCTCTCCATATGCTGCGTTTCTTCTGACAAAAAATGGCAAATATGTGGGCATTTGTTTGTATAGTTTACATTCGAATCGTTTGCACGTATAATCTTTCACATATATAACACGTAGGCTCACGATTCTCTACGTGGGAAAAGGCAGAAAAGGTTATCTCGTCTTATTTCACACTTTCCACACAGAAAAATACAAATACAACGCCAAAACAGGAAAAACGCCCAACGAGGTGCCCATAACAGATATGGATGTCATATATTTCGAAAATAGAGCAACCCAATTAAAATGCAATTCAAAACAATAATAAAATATACATGCATGATAAAATATTATATACAATGTTACTTATGGTTGTAATAATGAATACTATAATATGTATAATAGTATAATGAATACTTATGGTTGTCTTATTCTACGTATGGATAGGATCTCGATTTACCCCAACATGTTTATCGTATTTCTTTTTGTTAAAGCCAGTGCGTATAAGCGTCCATGTATTTGTAATTCGCCGTAGGGAGGCGCTTTGGGAGAGAGTGGGGGGGATCGACCTCTCCGGGAAGGGTCGGTCTTTTCTTCTTTCTCGCCTGAACTAGTGAAGAGAACTAGTCTTCTTTCTCGCCGGTGAGAACTAGTCAGCTACTGAAAACAAACATACAGTCCACGAAAATACACTTTTTAAACGTGTCAATTGTGTTAGAATTTACTACCTCCGGGGTAAACTATTCAATTTATTAACAACCCTATTAGAGAAAAACTCCCTACGACACCATAACCTAAAATTGTCCCTTACCAATCGATACTGGTGTCCCCTTGTAAAAGCAGTCAATTGACGGTGTACAAATAATTCATGGTCTATCCTATTCATCCCGTTGAAAATTTTGAACAGTTCGTTCATATCTCCCAGACACCTGCGTTCATCCAATGTAAACATATTGAAAAGATGAAGTCTCTTCATACCGCGTGCCAATAATGACACAAAATAATGTCTCCAAAACCTCACAGCATACTCCAGTCCAGGACAAACTAACCTTCGGAAAAGCGGAGGAATGACTTTAGGAGAACGCGAGGAGACCTTTTTGAAAATGAGACCAAGCATTCTGTTTGCTTTTTATACCACTGCTGAACAATGTTTAGAAAACCTAAGCCGCTCGTGAATGAGAATTCCCAAATTGGTGACCCTAGTTGCATCCGGGATAGTGAAACCATTCAACTCGTAAGAGAAACGTGGGTTGTTCGAACCAAAATGAACGACCATGCACTTATCAACGCAAAACGTCATGCTCCATTCATTTGCCCATGCTCCAATCCTGTTTAAGTTGGTCTGGAGCAACTCCCTATCGCTTTCATTTCCGATTACCCCCATTAGCTTCACATCATCTGCGAATTTGCCAGCAATCCCATCGATACCCTGATCGAGTTTATCGATAAAAAGTGAAGAAAGTATGGGGCCAAGGACACTTCCTTCAGGAACTCCACTTGTGACGTCTGTCCAACCAGAGAATTCCCTGTTCACCATAACTCGTTGCAACCTATCTCTTAACCATGATTCAATCCAATTCAGCAAGTTCCCCCCAATACTAATCTCGTGTAAACGCTTCAAGAGTTTGCCACCCGAATAAAACTTAGAGAAAAAGTTCAACAAGATTCTCAGAACTAGTAAGAACTAAATCCAAAATAGCAGTACCCCTAGTGGCTTCTGACACATGCTGATACAAAAACTTTTCGAGCACTATACTGATCTCTAGCCGAAAGGTTCTCCCAATCAATACCCTGGTAAATGAAATCCCCTAGTATGACATCCCTCTTATGTTTACACGTGTAGGAAATTTCATCATGAAATTTGGCGATGTAGTTTATATCCCCATTCGGTGGATTGTAACGAACTCCAACAATAAGTTTATGATGCCGTTTGTTTTGAAGCTCAACCCATAGTTTCAATATCACTTCTTTGCACGTTACACTCTCTAGCCTTCAAACATGATTTTACGTATATCAACACTATGTATTTTTGAGAAGTACTTCATATTTTACTCTATTTTGATTACGTCATAATATGTTTGCATTTCTTTAATTTGATGTTGATAGTGACTTTAACAGAGCAGAAGCCATTTTAAATTAATAATCCTCTATTGCATTTTTTGTGATGTGTCCTTTTTACATGTTAAAAAGTATCATATCATGCATATTAGCATTCCAACATTATGTTTGTTCTATGAGAAATTGTCCTTGATGACAATAATTGAAGACCTATGTACTTTCAAATGTACTTCTCCCTATCGAATTGGCCAAATTAATTCATGCATTGTTTTTTTAAGTCAGCTTTCCTTTCCCCCCCCCTTTATTTCAGCTTTCCTCATCGAGCTAACACCACCATCATATCACTCCATTCATTTATTCACATTTATAAATTTTTCTTTCTTGACACCACCCCCTTTCCTATCAGATCTATTTCTCAAAAAAGTATCGTATCCTGAGATATGAGAAAGATTCATCCCCAAGATTCATTGATGAAAGATTCATCGTTTGTCCAAGATTCTGTAATGGCTAGAAGATCCAGGACCTCCACAACTATTATAGTTTCTAAACAATCTTTATTATTACCCAAGCTTCTGGCATTAATTATCACACATTTTAATTTGCCCGGTGATTTAGTGTCAATCGAGAAGCCATCCAAGTCAGAGGTGGGTAATTTCCCCGTCAGTACTTTTGTGGTTATCATTAACTAACCCGCATTCCCGACTACGTGGTCTGGGAGTAAAAAACCTGACCTAAGCCTATCGTAAACCTCCCAGACCCCCGCCTATTTAGATGGATCCCATCCAAACGAAGCCACGTATCGGTAAATGAGGGAAGATCCAAGAACGTGACCCCAAGTGAGGAGCAAATGTCCTTCAGGCCTGAATTGAATTGGGATCCTACACCTATACTCTCTATTACATATCTGTGATATGCAACTACTTCGTATATGCCAATTGAGGAATGCAGGTGAAGAATTTTTTTCATGACTGCTTGCGACTTTCTTATGAGAGGTTGAACTATTACAATTACGGATTTATGAAGATAGTGACATTTTCAAAAGACAGCAACTTTCTTATCAAAAATATACTTCGAATCAATTTCACTCTAATTGAAATTATGTTGTATTCCACGTCACGACTTTCGAATTCGTTTTTTATCCGCGTTACTTGTCATTGAGAGTTTAAACAGCGAGAGCGTGTAGGGATACTCACCTCACTTTGACAGCGATTTTCTTCTTCACATTTCAGCTGAATTTTTCTAGGCTTTTCTACAATATGCAGCATGAGTGTGATTTACTTAATGACTTCGCTCAGTTTGAAATGAGCATAGAATGAGAGCATAACATGAGATATGTGATACCTTGGAAGGGAATGCCCAGTCATCTATGAAAAGGTCTCCTGAGGAGGGAAATTCATCAACGAAGAAAAAAAGGAAAATTGATATAGTTTTCAATTTATTCCGTTTTATCGATTCTTATTGAGAAATCAAACAATTATTTTATATTGTTTTCCTGTTAAATTTGACTTTCTTTCTAACAACATTGTATTAGTCTTTAATTATAAAAAGTTCCGTCCTCTCTTGTCTTGAAAATTTAGAAGAGTATAAAAAAAGAATTATCGGTGGTGTCGGTTTTATCGGGTTGTTTATCCTGCATTTTAAATATGCGTGAAGAATGATGTACAACCATCAAGCGGTTAAAATTATCTAACAGAGTTAGGATCGTTTTCAGTTTTATAGGTAAAAATAAGGAGTGTGTGATGTGCAATTGCATCTCTCATTTATTAGCGATCTATATAACATTATGAACGTTTCTCGATGGTTGAGAACTTAAGGTTGTGGACAAACTTCAAATGACGAATTTCATGGAAATTAGCGATTTTTTTTTTCCATAGAAATACACAACTATTTTATTCTTATACATATGAAGTGTTGAAAAAAATTCTAGCTGAGTCAATTCAACCGGAGTATAGGTCTCAATTAATTTTTAAACGTGTTCATGAAGATTCGTGTTTTTCGTTACTTCACTGCGTGCAAAACTCATCTTCTCAAAAGTATGTTCGATATTTTAATGAAATTTTTTAGTCGTGGTTTTCAGGTGATACTAACTGCAATGAGCTGGCTATATGTTCAGTTGTATTTTACAAGTGTTTAAATATTGAATTTCTCTTCTTTCAAACTTCATGAAAAATTATGAAAACATATTCATATATTCATAAAACTTCATGAAAAATCAACATATTTCCGAAAATATTTAGCATATTTTACAACTTCTGGTTCATTGAATTGACAACTGCTATAGCCTCGTAGTGTATAAAAATGACTATATACATTAGTTTTTCAGTGTACAATGTTCAGCGTAAGTATAAAAATAAGCTAATTTCAATGAAATAATGTGTAACAACATAAATAAATAAATAAATAAATAAATAAATAATTATATATATATATATATATATATATATATATATATATATATATATATATATATATATATATATATATATAAATAAATAAATAAATAAATAAATAAATAAATAAATAAATAAATAAATAAATAAAGAGAAAATTAACAAATTAGCTTTCAATGAAAAATTTCAATGGGAAATTTTCATTGATCATTCAAAGCTGATTTGTTAATTTTAATTTCCTCTTTGATGCAAACTATTGTTCTGCCTTGTGTTTGTTTTAGCTGCTTTCAGCGCTAGCAACAAAAATAAACAACAGAAATTGTGCTTTTCTCAAAAAACTTAAAATAAATAATTTCATATCCCCCGTTACCCTTATCTTTTTCTCACCATTAAGTTTCACAAAAAACCAATTAAATTTCGATTTGTCACATGTGGGACCAACTGCTACAATAGTGACTGCGGTAAAACCTTTTTGAATATACTAAAAAATATTCTTGTTAAAATAGAGATGGATGAAATTCATTATAAAAAATAATCAAAAGTGATCAATTTTTTAAAAAATGCAAAAATTGAGAGAATTGAAACTTTTGATTTTGAAAACCTATTTACTAATATTCCTCATAAAAACATCATAAATATCTGTGATAATTTACTTGTGAAATACAAAAACATTATTAACTTAGAAAAAAACACCTAGAATAATCTTGTAAAGTTTTGTATTTTTGAAAATTACTTACATAATGGCATCGATATATATAATCAGATCAAAGGTATACCCATGGGCACTTGCTTCTCTAGTGCTTTTGCAAATATTTTTCTACATTTCCATGAAACTAAAATTTTCACTAAACATAAAATCATGGGCTTTAGATATATCGATGATCTCATTATTTTTAATTTTGAGAATTATCTCGATCTTAGCGGTGAAATTTACCCTACGGATTTGACACTCAAGAAAACCAATCACAACCCCCTATCTACGGACTTCCTAAATCTTAAAATTTGCTTATCTAATAACATAGCTGTTATTGGTATTTTCGACAAAAGGAAAGAATTTCAAGTCAATTTTCTGACTAATTTCAATTCTAATATTAGTATTATAATTTTGAAAAATATATTTTTTGGACAACATTCAAGAATTAAAAAAACTTACAATAATGCTAAAGATTATTTTGAAGCATATTCTGAATTATTAAATATCTTGAGTGGTAACGGATATCCATCTTCTTTTCTGGGTTTCAAAATTTCACCCAGGTGCTTCTGGTAGTCGGTTCGGCCAGCATGCTCTAAAAAGATTCTTTATCTTGGTATGTGTTTTTTTTTTTTTTTTTTCAAGTTTTGTCATTTTTCAATTTTTAACACTTTGTGTATGTATATTTTGTATTTTTAACTCATTTGTTTTTTCATATTTTTATTCTTATTATATTTTGTCATTTTTGCTGTTTGACTTCCAAAGCTTGTTTCTCGCAAAAATGTCGGAGGAACTGATGGTAATTTTTGCCTATTAGGCTTACCATCATTAGAAACATTTTTGCAGTTTGCAGCAATGTGGGGGGTTCCCCCTTGAGAACGACCTCCTCATTGATCCATATTCTTCCTTTTTACAATTTTTCAATAACTTCTCATCTTTCACCTTTGCATTATATATATATATATATATATATATATATATATATAATTTCTATGAAAGCAAAAAGTGTCTACCTGCTGGTTGACTGTTAAGACAGAATGAACTACACAAATACAACGCCACAACAGGCAAATTGCCCAACAAGGTGGCTGACTTAAGAACATCATGGATCCCCGAGCCCTACCTACTACTGCTACACCACACATGCACCCCCCCCCCCGCGGAACCCCCAACGAATCGGTACATGCGGGAATGTGCGTGTACGTGTAGTGAAATCGGACGAAGTTTTTTGTTTCTCTGTAATGCTTGTTATGTGTAGTGCTGCCGTCTGCCACCAGTTTTTCTAACTATGAGTGAAGTGTTATGATTGAATGATTTATCGTTGTAGGACTGTTGCTCTCTGTGGCGAGGCTTTTTAACGGGGAGATCAAATCGCATTTGCGCCTTGAAGTTGGGAACCACAGAAAACCAACTTCAGCCGACCACCACTGTGGGGTTCGAACCCGGATCCTCGCATCGCGAGTCCGTCACTATAACCACTCGACCACCACAGCGGCTAAAAAAAGTGTAACTTTCTGGAGGTGGGTGGGTTTGAACTCATGTACCCTGAACTCATCCCATCTCTAATCCCGTATTTTACTAACCCACCACTGCAGCACTGTAATTATTTGGAGGTGGGTGGATTTGAACCCATGTACCCTGAACTCTTCCCATCTCTAACTCCGTATCTTACCAACCCACCACTACAGCACTATAGTTCGCGACCTGTTTTTCCATAGCAACGATGACGCCTTTCTCTAGATAGCTCTGGCGCGGACCCACCACTTCACTACATGTAAAATAATAAACCCCTCTCGGGGTCCCAAAAATTTCCTTAAGCTCATTTATGTTGCTCCTCTCCACGGTAATCTTTAGTAAAAGGCGAAAGATTAGCTCGAATGTTGAAGAGAAGCCAGAGCATGATCAAAAGCTAGCGATCAAAAGTTTTTACGCTGGTTCGATTTCTCTTTGACCTCTTCTCGTACTGAGTGATATCTCGGTTTAGAGTAGATGGAAGAATTGCATTGGAGCTTTCCCTCCTTCTTTCGCAATTTATAGTTTTTCCAACAAAAACTAACTTTATGTTACTGTAACCAGAACATTAGAGAGGATGTCATTGGAAAAAATAATAGAAGAGTTAGCGTAAAAGAAAAAAATCAAGCTAAAGTGATGAACACAAGTTCTACATTACCGATGCTATAGTCGGAAGTTAAAAAGAAGTTATGATTTCGTAGGAGAAAAAAATATTTAGTTGTCGTGGATGCGCTATGGGCTATCAGCTGGGCACAAATGGCTGCAGTTGCTTGATAACTTAACATTATTACAAATATTACGATCATGCCTTGACTTCCATTGACTTTCATGACATCGCTGAAATTCTAGTGGAAAATGATAACGTCACGGAGAATTATTTGATTAATTATGAAAATTTGAAATATATGATTGAAGAAAATTATTTAAAATATTGAATAAATGAAAACTTGATTTGTAGAAAAGACTTTGCAATTCATTTGTAGTAACTCTTTTATTTTACAGCTCGGAAAATTCTCTCAGTTAGGTAAACGAACTCGTATCTCAACAGGAAGTTACAGGATGGTAAAAACATGTCAGCATGAAAAGTTTTCCAAACAATAATTCAAGAACGACCCCTGTGAAAAAAGAAATATTTCAGAATAATGACCTGACGTCATGGGCATGAAATTAAAAGAAAAAAGTTAGAACATTAGGGAGGGATGTGAGGTCACAGTTGTGACAAATTCCACATAAAAAAATTTTCCGAACGGTACAACCCCTCTTTGAAAAATATCCAATCACGGAGTGTTGTGACATCATGGTATTAGTGAAAACGTTAATTTGGAAGGACGTATACAAAAATGTAAAGTGGTGATTATATATATATATTACTATTCAAATATTTTGTTGCGTAAGATTGTTATTTATTGTCTTGTTACATGCATTTTTACTGGCTGATTTATGAACGAGTCCCCTCTTGGGAAAAATCGCATTATTTGGTTAAAAGTCAGATTTGAACATGGGGATAAAAAAAAATTTCCAAACGATCATTTAGGAATGACACCCTCTTTGAAAAAAAAGAATTCTCATCACTTGAGATAGAAAAAAGTAATTCCAAAACGAAAATTTAATATGACGAGCCCTTTTAGAATAACAACTTGGAATCTTAGAAAATGTGACATAAAAAATTTAATTTAGGAACGACTTGCATCGTAGTGGCTAAAAAAACCCGATAATTTTTTATTTTAAAATAATTTAAGTCCTCATCAAACCTCTTTGAAAAAAAGTTAGTTAAAAAAACGTTAATTTAAGAAAGATCCTTCTAAATCCTATCACGGAGTGTTATGACATCATCGCTGAGACTTGGGAAAACTTTTTAGGGCGACATGAAAAAGCTTAATTCAAGAACGACCCCACACGACTTGCAGTGGCTAAAAATAAAAACGATAATTTTGGGAAATTTTTATTTCAAAATAATTTAGCCCTCTTAGAATAACGACGGAAAAAAATTAAGTTAAAAAACGATAATTTGGGGAAGATCCCTAGTCGAAATTTAAATATCTAGCTGGATAACGCAACTGCTGACGTAGACACAAAAGTTTAATTTAGGGAAGATCCCTCAAGAAAGAAGTGATTCTTCTTAGAACTCCTTAATATGAAGGCGTCTTAATTCTTCTTATCACACAAAAAATTACTCGGGTGCTGGCTGCGGAAAAGTGGGGAATGGCTGCGGTGCGGCAGAAGCCCTCTTTTGCCCCTACTCCCGTCCTTATCTCTTCGTCATTGTGATTGTACCTTGACGCGGGGTAGGAGGGTTGTTTTTCCTTGCGATAACATACCAATACCTGTTGTTCGTTGTTGAACTTTATGTTGGCTACCAAACCAATGTGAAAAAGTATGGTACCAGAGTGATAGTATTAGTGACTTCATAAGCGATATATATATAGGTGAATCTTGCATAATTCGGAAATAAGGTATTTAATTTTGAAAGTATGAAAGAGTTCATCAAAACCAAATGTGGTCGTCCGGCATTGATTTATGAAGGACGATCATATACATTGAAAGTTATATTGAAGGACAACAACAAACGCTGGATTTGTCGAGAAGCTAATGTGACGGAGTCGACTGGGGAAGGGGCACAAAACGGAAAACAATTAAATTTACGATTAAGGACTATTTTTGCGTTGTGTTTTGTGACGTCCGTCAACAAAGAAATTGACCATTGAAAATTAATGGAATTCACACAAAGGGGTTAGTAATAACAAATTAATTTATTCAATTAACAATTAAAATAAGAGCTATTCAAAGAGGAGATCCTTATCCAACATGATATAACGCCATCGCAAATACATTAACTTGACAGGCCGAATTTTAAGTGATTAATTATCTGCATAGAAATAAAACTTAGATTATTTATTGAGAGAGATAATTCCGAGACTATTTATACGGCACTCACCACCAAATCTTTCAGATCCACCTCAATCCTCATCGTCCATATTCATCACCAGAGATTCCCTCTTTCGTTCTCCTTTCACCTCGACTCTTATCACCTCCTTCACGACTACAGGGAAAAAGACCCCGTTTTTAGCAGCGTGTCACCTTATATAGTCCCGATGGTACCAGCGGTTCCTCAGAAGAATTGCTTCTCGGAACTCGCCAGTTCCCTTCATGTCGGCGGCTCTATTGTTACGAGAGACCGTCGAGGCGCCAGAAACTCTAACACCGTCTGCGTCTCGCGGTGTTACATACCTTTCTCCTTCATAGAAATCTACACCGTAGATTTATAAATACGTCGGTATTCATCGTCATATAGCTCACATATTAAACATAAAAATCAACATCCTAATAGTGGTGAGGCCCCGATCTTCATAATTCTATCTCTCTAGTTATATAAATTCCCTGTAAAACCCAAATTCACCAAAAACATACATGTCAACCTATTCTTGCAAAAAAAAAAAACAATATACAATCACACTATATACATTGGTTATACAGATTACATACATAACTATTAATTTGTTCTTATGCAACACAATGATAAACTTCAGTCCCATGCATAACAACTTCCAATATTACGATATACACTGCTCAAAACAATTAGGGGAGCACATGGTGTTAACAAAATTACGCAAAGATGTATACCGATAAGTAACATAAAATGAATCATCCATAATTTAGAGCCTAGCAGGAAACGGAAGAAGAAAACTTCATATGCAAATAAGAGTTCATGACGTCAAAAACCAGAAAAAGGAGATAAGGGCAGAAATCGGGATGTTGCAGAAACGTCTATTTTACTGCCGTGACTGTGAAATTCGATTGCGCAGTATTTTTTTTTGAGACAAGGTGACTTGAGGATGTCTCAACAACGTGATTTACCGGAATCCATGGCATGGCGTGTTATAGGCAGACTGGAATCCGGGCAAACACAACGAAGTGTGGCGGACGCTGTTGGAGTCACCAGAAGTGTTGTTGCAAGGCTGTGGAATCGATTCCAAGAAACAGGAAATGTTAGACGTCGACCAGGGCAAGGTCGGCCACGCGCCACTACAGCAACTGATGACCGGTATATACGGTTAACAGCCCGTCGAAACAGAACAGAGAATGCTACGCAGCTGCAAAGACGGTTGCTTTTGGCAACAGGACGAAGGGTGTCCAGCCAAACAGTACGTAATCGGCTTCATGAGAGAGGGCTCTATGTACGTAGGCCAATGGTCTGCATTCCGTCGACCCCACGCCACCGTGCGGCCCGAAGAAGATGGGCTGCTGAACATCGAGATTGGGAGCAACATGATTGGAGCCAAGTACTGTTTACAGACGAGTCCCGATTCAGTCTGGAGTGTGACACCCGACATGTTCTGGTATGGAGGGACAGGGGCACTCTAAATAACCCCGCATTCGTTCGT
Source organism: Pholcus phalangioides (assembly GCF_987345545.1). Classification (NCBI taxonomy): domain Eukaryota; kingdom Metazoa; phylum Arthropoda; class Arachnida; order Araneae; family Pholcidae; genus Pholcus; species Pholcus phalangioides. The sequence goes on along the minus strand of NW_028301604.1, from coordinate 40,473,377 downwards.
GAAAGGTCACAATACAGACAAGCTGGTTGAATGGTATGGGGTGGAATCAGCATAGGCGGACGTACGGACCTGCATATCATTCGGAATGGCACTTTGACGGCCCGAAGGTATGCAGACGAGATACTGCGACCTCATGTCATCCCTTACGCTGAAGCCATTGGAGATTCCTTTGTTTTCCAGGATGATAATGCCCTACCGCATAGACCTCGTCTGGTGGAGAACATGCTTGAAGCTGAAACAATACAGCGTATGAAATGGCCAGCGTGCTCTCCTGACCTGAATCCAATCGAGCATGTTTGCGACATGCTCGGACGACGCATTGCTGCGCGACCAAGGCCGCCTGTTACTGTCCGAGACATGCAGATTGCACTTCTGGAGGAGTGGAACAGTATTCCCGAAAGTCTGATCGATAACCTCATCGCATCCATGGCAAACAGGTGTGCAGAAGTCTTAGCTGCTCGAGGAGACCACACGCCCTATTAAAACTCATGCATCATGTCTAAACAGTACTTTTTTTTATCGTTTACATGTAACCAAATTGTTGCCCTAAATCATCTTTTCATGTTTTTTCCATATTTTCAAAGAATTAAAGCTTAATTCCAAATTTTTTTACGTCTTTTTACTGTATTGCGCATTGATACGCGTGTACTATCCATTGTATGCTAATTCGTGGCTGTCTCGCACAGTTTTCTTCACTTTTTTGCTTGCTCCCCTAATTGTTTTGAGCAGTGTAGTTGGAAAATAACTAACATGTCAACACTGTTCTAGCTTGAGCAGGTACTAAAAAAACACAAGCAAACACTGAAACTTTAGAATGGAAAATAAAAACAAGAAAAAATTCTATACCTTTTTTCCGATGTTAAAATGTAGATATTGATTTCTATCACTTTTCAACGATAACAAGAAAATAATCCAAAAAGAACACAAGAGGTGAAAAACAAATAGTCAATTGAAAATAATCTGAACGAAGTAATTTTACAGGAGTCCGCATTTGCGAATAATAAATTCTCAACATGAAATTCCCGTTTATAATCATCTCGAATTTCATCTTACGTAACACAGCTTCTCCTAAAAAGGCTTTGACATATGATACTCCAGGTCTTGGTATTTTTTTTATGGTTTGTTATTACTATATGGCCCCGCGTGAAAGTGGCCATTTGCTAGCTTCATCACAAAGTCATACTGTCATCAACACATCCCCCAAAGACAGACGGCATGCCTATTCTCCTCTTCCCTCCCCTCTAATTTTTAGACACATTTGAGATTCAATAGTGACGGAATCACTCTTCAAGTATTTTATACTCACATAGTGGGGTTCAGCATACACAGAAACACTCATCAAACCCAATACGGTGGAACATTCGTTAATACGACTCTCATTTATACGAATTTTACTCATTCATTATACACGTTTGGCTTCGGTCGCAGTTTATTCCTACACACATTTTAATGTAAAAATATTTAATTTATTAGACGCACAACATCAATTGCACTGCGTTTTCATTTCAACTTGCAACGCCGAAACTCGGTAAAAGTTTCATTTCTATCAATAGGATTTAAATGTTTTTTGTAGGTAGCTGAAATGAATATTTTTACGAATATAATCGCCAGAAAAGCCATAATTTTTAGTATCATTGTACGTGGATGCATAAACATTCAGCAAGCTGATGACCCCTTTAAAGTGGGCTCTAAAATGGTTTATTTATTGTAAGTTTTGAGAACTACGGAAACGCGGTGAGCCATGAACAAAATAATTTACATTTGTCGAAAGGCAACTGTAAATATTAGACGCACAGACCATACGTCTTCTTCGCATACTACATGTTCCTTTCGAGTTTTTTTTCCATTATGTTAGTGCTTCGTTTCCCAGTATTATTCCTGAAGCATTTGCAGCTGGTGAGAAACAAGTACAACATATGAGTTCGTTCTTTCATTTCCAGTAGAATTTCCTTTGGTTGTGGTATCTTGCTTGCTAGCTGGCTGCATCGAATCAGCTTTTCTTAATTGAAAAAAAGAAAAGCCCCCTCCTGTCCTTCTCTCTTGAACGTAAAATGGAAATTTCGACAAAAAATCTGGATCAGTGAAAGAGTGAAACTTGTGAAGAAATTAAATATGCCGAGTTACTTTTGGAGACCGTTGCAATGTACAAAACATGCTCTTTTGCCTCCATCATCAACACTCCTTAATTTTATGGCCACTTAATTATTACTTAAAGAGCCCCCCCCCCCCCCCAAAGATTGCGTAATATAGCCGCTCCGCTTTTCTCTCCTCTTCCCCTATAATACTGAAACCTATCTCTTGACCATTGTATTGCCACCTGCAAGTAATTGACTTCATGGTTTTATTGCATCTATTTACACATCCCTTCCATGGGAATACGTGCCTTTTCTGACTTTCTTTGCTTCTTCTTTTCTTTTCCTTCTCTTTTATTTGTACAACCCCCCCCCCACCCAACAGAAAAAACGTCTTCCTCCCATATGCTTCGAAAGATCGTAGGGGGTGGGGGTGAACCTGACCAATGATGCTAATTTTAATACTAATTTGTACCTACGTAATCCTCATCACCCAATAGAAGGATCTTTCTGTGAAAGCGGACTACCAATGGGAGAAAGGGGGTTGGTGCCCCTCAAACTTTACTTTTTGGAATTTTTTAAAAATTGAAGGCAGATTGATTAGTGCAAGTTAAGGAAAAGGTAAAAAAATTGAATTAGTTAAAGAGCGGTTGTTTTTGCAGACATCGAATGTAACTACCATCTGACGTTGGGGATATCCGACACGATGAGGATGGAGAAAAAGGTAGGAAAGAAGTTCTTACCACATTTTGAATTGTAAAACTGGGATACAGGAAACATAAAATTAGGAAATTATTTAGGCTGATAAGGTAAATTAGCATCTAATGAGATTTTCCACCTATTTACCGCCAACAAATTCTAACATCAAATTTCGGATTTATTACACCTGAGATTCAAACTTATACAATTTCGTCATATACTACTTGAAAATTTTCATCGATAATTATTTAAATAATTTGATGTTTGTGTGTAATATTGTGTTCGAAATGGAAACTGTTTTCATGTTTTTTTTGTTTGAAATCTAACAGAAAAATGATACTTTCATGAGTTATCATTTCTTATTGTAAATGTATATTGGGCCACTAGGAACCTGGGATTAATTCTAGATAAATTGTATACACAGGGTGATAACTATCGACCGCCCAATAATTACACCCGTGATTCCTTGTGAAAAACTAATACAGAAAAGTGTTTTCCCTTTTTCGATCGGACGAATATTAAGTGAGTTATAAGCTTTTAAAATTTTGTGACGTGTCATTTTTCTAACGGTCAGTTATTTGCCAAACCCCGAACCAAAGTGAATTTCTCCGCCAGCAGTGAGTTGTCACTTCTTAAAAATGAACTGAAATATTCAATCCCATTAGAAGCCAAGTTCGGCCTTCTTCTTTCACGATTGGCGCTTTTACACTCAAAGCAGTGTGATAATATAACCTTGTTGTTACGTGTAATTACGTATTAGTTTCATCCACTAAATTGGCAAATTTATCACCAGATTTTTAAAGTGTTAGCCAAATGAGATCTACTTGAAATTTTTTTTAAATCTAATCAATACTTTTTGCCAAAATGTGGTAATTTGTTCCTCACTATCAAGTCAACATTCTTTTGGGGAAGTTCTGTTTACTACAGTGCGTTCTGTTTACTACGCGATCGTTTTTATACACTGTCGTTTTAATCAAATTACATATTGATCAATGAAACAGGACAATATTTTTTGAGCTATTTTAAAATCTCATCGAAACACAGTGATATGTAATAAATTTCAAAGAAGATTGCAAAAATGGTGGCTTGATGAAGGTGACTTGTGAAAACACTAAAATAATAACAACGCTTTGATCAGAAACTTTCGATCAAACTAGTCATTTTATGAATTGGCATATTTAAAATAATTAGTGGTTTCTCGGATATTTTCTATTAAATATTTATCGAGTCACATTTTCATACCGATTTCTGCATGTTGCAATGACGATTTTTCATTTTCTTTTGACTGCAATTGATTTTTTTTATCGCAATGAAATATTAATAAATTTTTACTTTATCTTTTTTCACAAGAAAGATTTGGACTACTTTGAAATTTTCATTCCAGCCTACATGATTCGCGCAGAACTTGTCATTTTTTAAAATGAATGTTTGTTCAAGGGGCGTATTTTTCCGATTGTATCTATCCGATTTTTGTAGCGCAAGGACCAATTAGGTCAAACTACGCCAAAACAAATGACCGACTGAAAATAATTGTGCTCGTCATGTCAGGAAAGGAGGCAATTGTCCTGGGACTCCTCTTAACAGAGACGGACTTCAGGATTTTGCCGCCCCGTTGCCCTTATGTGTGTATTTCATTTCTTAATTTTTTTCCGAAAAATCACGATTACCCTTCCTCCTGGTTCTCAATTTTCTAACGTTGGGAATTTTTTATCACCATGTCTTTACTGTCTGTTGCTCCAAATATGGTTTTGAGTAGAGCCTACTGTTTCATACGCACATTCATAACATAAATGAGATGTCGTAAAAATTTTAAACTGTAATTGTTAAACTGTAATCGTGACAATTTGTAACTGTGAGCGATTTCATTCATTATGTTTGTTGTGTTACTCAGTTTTAATTGTGTTGCAGAATTTCAATCAAAAGCTGTGATGCAACATGTAAATCTTCCAGAACTTCTGAATTGGAACTGGAAAAAAAATCTCATCTTAAAATTGTTGGAGATGATTTATTCATTTAAGGGGTGTCATGACCCCTGAAGTCGAATTTTCAAACATGTCACATTTCACATTGTCACATTTCATTACAAACTTTAAAAAATATTTCATTCAATCGTAAAATCAGATTCGAAAAATTTCTTTTCAATCGTGAAAATCAGATTCAAAAAATTTCTTTTCAATCGGGTTAATTTTTTTTTTCAAAATAAAACTAAAAATTAATGAATTATAGTGTAAATGTGAACAAGAAACAATGCTTTGAACGCGATTTTCACAAATCGCAGTTTTTGACCTCATCCGTTTAAGATTTGTTGGTGTGTGCTACACCAACAATTATGAAATTGTGCAGAAATATTTATATGGTATTTTTTAGTGAGATGATTTTCGGGGTGGCAGTAGCATTTTCTTAATCTTATGGATGAACTCAAAAACATGCAATGTTATAAAATCGTAATAATTAACACCCACTTAAAAATTTGAAAAGTGTGCACACAACAACAAAAGATGGAAAAAAAATTAGTTTACTTTCTGGATTGCATAAGGTTATATCATTGTGCAGTTTCAAAAAAAACGCCAAGTTATACATTTGGTGTACGTTTGGTGAATTTGGCCGGAATTTTAAGTGACGTCATCAATATTTAAAGCGTTATAACTCATTAATTAGCGGTCAGATCAAAAAACGGAAAACACTTTTCAATATAAGTTTTTCACAAGTAATCACGTGTGTAATTATTGGGCGGTCGATAGTTACCACCCTGTATATATAAATTTCTTCCCGTGGTCCGATATAACACAACATTTTCAGTGCATAGGCCAAGCAGATCGATGGTAAAGACTAAACAAAGTATTGAGTGAAACAAGCAGTGCCCACACAGGGGTTCCCCCACTTGGGGGTTCCTCACTGATGTAAACAAAGCTCTTTTGGCCTGCCCCAGTACCGGCACGCAGTCTGGATATAGAAAAAACTATTTTGTGCTGTACTAAAACCGAAACTGTCTTATGGACACTACGTAAGAGAGGGAATTGCTTTTTTCCTGATAGCATTAGGCCATTTAAAGTTTGAGTGACTACATACATTTTTCGCAAGCGCAATGCGATCCGTTACGAGTAAGGGACTGTCATTGTGCGTGTGTAGTGCATACTTAGTTGATAACTGTGCGTGTGTAGTGCATACTTAGTTGATAACTGTGCGTGTGTAGTGCATACTTAGTTGATAACTGTGCGTGTGTAGTGCATACTTAGTTGATAACTGTGCGTGTGTAGTGCATACTTAGTTGATAACTGTGCGTGTGCAGTGCATACTTAGTTGATAACTGTGCGTGTGCAGTGCATACTTAGTTGATAACTGTGCGTGTGTAGTGCATACTTAATTGATAATGATTGATGGATTAATTTTTTTTCTTCAAATATTCAAGGATCGTCTCTATCAAACGAGGTTTCTGGTATCCAAGGCAGCTCAGAATTCATTTCCTCTGGTTGACCAAGATCCTTATTTTATTCATATTATTTTGCCTAATTGTTATCAAAACGTCGCAAAGAGAAACGTTTAATACATTCACAGGGATCAAAAAATTAAATTAATACGGAAAGTATCTACCTACTTTGACTAGAAAAGCTGGAAAAAAGCATTTATCTTATACATACGGATGCATTTTTATTTGTGCACATTATTTTTTCTGGTTAACTGTGAGTTTTAATTTTTATCCAGCGAAGGAGAATGAAGTAGGATTCTAGGAACATTATAAAATAATAATTCTTTATATGCATTTCATATTTTATTTGCGAATTTTTCATTTATTTGTAGAATTGCACATGACACTGTTAATAAAAAAACATTTTTAGCTGAAAATGCACATCAGAATTTCTAAAATGTTTATAAATATAACACTTATTTTATTCAGTCTTTCCCTTAAACTTTTTTTTGCGTAAGGTATTTTTTTATGGTATCCGTGGGTAGCCGGCAGTAATGTCAAAACTTATTGTCAAAAACAGCTAATTCGTTAATTTTAACATTAGTTGTTGTATAGTTTTTTTTAAGATAAGTTTGTTGCTTATTGCAAAGGATCCGCGCCTGGACCTGAGTAGTTACCTCTCAGGTACCTGTTACTTAAATCGGCTTGATAGGAGAGCAAAAGATTTGTCGAACTTTTTCTGCGGAAAACGCAGCGTTTATTCTCAGTTTTTATCTTTTTCGTTCATCTGTCGTGTTTCCACTTTCCAAAACATGGTCATAAAAATTGATCCCATGAAAGAGGAAAAAATGTTTTTGTCCGTCAAGTTCTCTCTATATTTTTTTCAATATTTACAGTATAAGAATTTGTAGTTGGCAGAATTGCCTGTCCAATTTTTAGGATTGGAAACTGGGGAAGCCCAATCTTTTTCTTTCCCAAACAATGTCAGGGAAGATTAATTGCACTCTCAACAAATACTTCCCATCAATTTCCATTGTATGTATTAATGTGTCACACCAGAAATTTCCCGAGAATATTTTTGGGATTTCGGAAACGTTAAAAATTTAAAAATCCCCGAAAATCCTAGCTGTTCCTTAATCCTTGATTACGCAGCTTTGCATATGTGCGCAAAGGGTTTTTGAATGTTCATCAGTGCAGCCAGTTTTAAGGAAAATACTCAGAATTGACTTTGTACATAAGGTGAGGTATATTATTTCCATTTTATGTCTTGACCTTGCTAGTAGATTTCTCAATTAACGACAGCAACTCTTTGTTTATTGCGGATCATGTATGGCTATGATTTCGTTAATTTGCGAAAAATGCTTTGCTTGAAGTTTTTTTTTAATTGAAAAGTTTGCGATTCGAAATTTTTTACTTACTATAGTTTGACTCTAAAAAAAAAAAGAAGGTAGTTATATATTTGAAAAGTAATATTACTTCAATACATTTATTTTATGTGCAATTTTTGAGGCTTTGCACTTCTTCAATAAAGGCCTGTATGAGCAGTAAAATAATATTTTTAATGATTTTTCCGGCTTTCAATCTGTGTCTTGAAGAAAATTATCAACTGAAAAATAAATTAATTGATGCACTTAATTGCTGAGCTCTTTATTTATAGGTGCTTTAGGGTACCGTAAATTGAATTTACAACTTGAAACACTCATTGAACTTAAATTGAATTAGATAATTGTAAATTTTGAAGAGAGCATATTTTTTAAATTACCTTGGATTTCTGGAAGAAAAAATGACTTGTTTGAATATGTGAAATTGCTGACGCCAAACTCGTTGATGGCTCTCACACGGAAATAATAATTCACATTTGCTGTACAATATTCTGTTATATACTCTGTGTTACTACTGTTGTATATAGTTGACCAGTTTCCTCGTGTATCAGCAGACCTAAAAAAATGTGGAAATAGCAATTTCAGCCATTTTTTGTGATATTTTCTAAAAAAAAAATTATATTCTGTTTGTGCCAGTGATAATGAGAGAATACAAAATTTAACGATTATAGTTTAAGATGTTAAAAATTATAGGAATCAACTGAAATTTAAAAAAAAATCTAAAAAAAACATACTTGATCTCTCTTTCCTCCAGCTCATACACCAGATTCTTTCCATCGTTTTCAGCTGTATCAGTCCAATATATCTGATAAATATTTTTCGTGACATGTTTCACCTCAGGTTCTCCCGGGGCGCTAGGCGGTCCTCCAGGAGTTTCAAATGTGAACGAATATTTTGGATATTCTATTGTCACATTTTTCGTACCATATATATATGTAAGCAAAAGACGGAAACTGTATAACGTTTTCGACTTTAAATTATACACAGGAATTTCATACAATTTTCCTGGTACCGTTGAATCACTGTCCACTGCTTTTACCCAATGGAATTGATTCAGCTGGACCAACATGAAATTAAAATAAAATTTATTTAGTTAATGTGAATTTAGATTGATTTGAAAAAAAAAATTCAGAAAAATAATTTCTTTTTCAAATATACTACTCCTGGTAGAAAGTGTTCGTTCATCCACGAAAACACTAGCAATGCTACGTTTATAACGCAAAAAAAAATTAAAAAACAATTCTTTTTTTTTGGTTGAAATGTTTTGTTAAAATCAATCATTCTGAATTCGGAATAAATGAAAAAATCGTAAATTCATTAAAATTTGAACATGATAATTTACAATGGAATTTCGGTTAACGAGCTTACTTCGTTCCACCAACGTGCTCGTTATCCGAATATCTCGTTATTCGAGTTAAACTACCCTATAGGAAATAATGGAAAATCGGATAATTCGTTCCACAATTATTCATTCACATAAAAATGACTAATAAAAGAGGCATTCAATCAATAATTAAACACAATAATAAACTGAAGAGCCAAAAAAAGTGGTACAGGCATGTGTATGCAAATAAAGAGATATGGAACCAATCAGAGTATGGCGCTGCGGTCGGCAACGCCTATATAACACAACAAGTGTCTGGCATAGTTGTTAGATCGGTTACTGTTGCTACAATGGCAGGTTATCTAGATTTAAGTGAGTTTGAAATGGTGTTATAGTCGGAGCACGAGAGATGGGACATAGCATCGCGGAGGTAGCGATGATATTTGGATTTTCACGTACGACCATTTCACGAGTGTACCGTGAATATCGGGAATCCGGTAAAAAATTAAATCTACGACATCGCTGCGGCCGGAAAAACATCATGCAAGAACGGGATCAACGACGACTGACGAGAATCATTAAACGTGACAGACGTGCAACCCTTCTGCGAATTGCTGCAGATTTCAATGCTGGGCCATCAACAAGTGTCAGCGTGCTAACCATTCAACGAAACATCATCGATATGGGAGCCGAAGTGTACCCTTGATGACTGCACGACACAAAGCTTTACGCATCGCCTGGGCCCGACAACACCGACATTGGAATGTTGAGGACTGGAAACACGTTGCTTGGTCTGACGAGTCTCGGTTCCAATTGCTTCGAGCTGATGGACGTGTACGGGTATGGAGACAACCTCATGAATCCATGGACCCTACATGTCAACAGGGGACTGTTCAAGCTGGTGGAGGCTCTGTGATGGTATGGGGTGCGTGCAGTTGGCGTGATATGGGACCCCTGATACGTCTAGATACGACTCTGACAGGTACGTAAGCAGCAATATAGCGATATGGCCAGAGTTGGTGTTTGGTGAAGTAGTAGGTACGTAAGCATCCTGTCTGATCACCTGCACCCATTCATGTCCATTATGCATTCCGACGGACTTGGACAATTTCAGCAGGACAATGCGACACCCCAGACGTCCAGAATTGCTACAAAGTGGCTCCAGGAACACTCTTCTGACTTTAGACACTTCCGCTGGCTACCAAAATCCCCAGACATGAACATTATTGAACATATCAGGGATGCCTTGCAACGTGCTGTTCAGAAGAGATCTCCACCCCCTCTTACTCCTACGGATTTATGGACAGCCCTGCAGGGTTCATGGTGTCAATTACTTCCAGCACTACTTCAGACATTAGTCGAGTCCATGCCACGTCGTGTTGCGGCACTTCTGCGGGCTCGCGGGGGCCCTACACGATATTAGGCAGGTGAACCAGTTTTTTTGACTCTTCGGTGTAATAATATACAATACAAAAAAATATACATAATATAAATAACACAATAAATAAACATACAATACTAAAATGTTTACAAATTAACTTAGTCCTCCTCGCTCTCGTCGAGTATCGTTTAACACGATTTTACGGACTCGCTGTTGTTTGCAAACTTATTCTTTCTTTTTTTGCGTGACTTTCAAAAAGAACTGGGCAACGTTCGAGACGTTTTTCATCGCCGAAAGTTGCCCTTGCGGGTGATTCTGTGAGTGGGAACAAATCAGGTAGGAGCGAATATTAGTGAGTCTCTGTCAGAATACCGGGATTTACTATTATCCGCTAGGGAGGGGGGTTCAGATGTGGCAGTGATTCCAGTGCTGCCAAGGGGTAGTAGGGGATATAGGAGTAGGATCCACCAATTCAATATAGGCCTGAAGGACATTTGCTCCTCACTTGGGGTCACGTTCTTGGAGCTTCCTGCATTTACCGATAGGTGGCTTCGTTCGGATGGGATCCATCTAAATAAGAGAGGGGTCTGGGAGGTTTACGATAGTCTTAGGTCAGGTTTTTTACTCCCAGACCACGTAGTCGGGAATGCGGGTTAGTTAATGATAATCACAACAGTACTGACGGGGAATTACCCACCTCTGACTTGGATGGCTTCTCGATTGACAACAAACCGCCGGGCAAATTAAAATGTGTGTTAATAAATGCCAGGAGCTTGGGTAACAAGAAAGATTTTTTAGAAACTATGATAGTTGTGGAGGACTTGGATCTTATAGCCATTACAGAATCTTGGGCAAACGATGGGGATGAATCTTTCTTACACATCTCCGGATACGATACTTTTTTGAGAAATAGATCTGATAGGAAAGGGGTTGGAGTGTTGATATACGTGAAATCATGTTTGAAGGCTAGAGAGTGTAACGTGCAGAGAAGTGATATTGAAACCATATGGGTTGAACTTGAGAACAAAAGACGTCATAAGCTTATTGTTGGGGTTTGTTACAATCCACCGAATAGGGATCAAAACTACATCGCCAAATTGCATGATGAAATTTCCTACATGTGTAAGCGAAAGAGGGTTCTCATACTAGGGGATTTCAATTACCCGGGTATTGATTGGGAGAACCTTTCATCTGGAAATCAGTATGAAAGAGACTTTCTTAAGTTGGTGCTCGAAAATTTTTTGTATCAGCATGTATCAGAAGCCACTAGGGGTACTGCTATTTTGGATTTAGTTCTTACTAGTTCTGAGGATCTAGTTGAACATGTTTCGGTGGGGGAAGAGTTTTCTTCCAGTGATCATCGTATCGTCAGATTTCACTGTAACTTTTCCTCGGGTAAGGTTGATAACAAAAGACTGGTTCCTTGTTTTCGGAGAACTAACTTTGATGTTTTGCGAAGAAGGTTAGCGGAAGTTTTCAAAGACCGGTTGGAATCAGTAGGGGTGGTAAGTCAATGGGAAGAATTTAGTACGAAGCTGTCCTCTGTTTTGCACGACGTCATACCCTTTGTTCGAAAAAAGCGTGTTTGTACATCACACCCTCTATGGTTCACGGATAGCGTGCGGAACCTTTATCTTGAAAAGAAAAGAGCATTCAGGGAGTATAAAAGTGGACGAGGTGACCTATCATTGTTTACTGATAAAAGAAGACTGTTGAAGAAAGCGATAAGGGATAGTAAAAAGCAAGTTGAATCTAGGTTGGCAGATAACATTGGCTCTGACCCAAAATCATTTTTTCGATACGTCAATAATGGATGTAAGGGGACAGTTGGCCCCCTCTCGATAGGAGGCTCAAAAGTAGAGAGCAATGTAGGCATGTGTAGTGCTTTCAATGACTTTTTCGCGTCGGTTTTTAATGGAGATAATGATATTCGATATACGGGTGTTGCATGGGGTAATAAAACGCTCAACGATATTCAAGTGGAAGACGTGGAGGTCCTAAATCTTCTAAGAAATGTATGTGCAAGCAAAGCACCAGGACCAGATGATATCTATCCCAGGGTTCTCAGGGAAGGTGCTAATGAATTGTTGGGGCCAGTCGCACAGATATACAGGAGTAGTGTTACTGAGGGTATCGTCCCGAGAGATTGGAAACTGGGTAACGTTGTTCCGATATTTAAGAAGGGTAGTAGAGAAGTGGTGTCTAATTATCGTCCAGTGAGTTTGACGAGCTCCCTCTCGAAAATTTTGGAAATTATCATCAAAAGGCAGTTTGTGAAGTGGATAGACGAGAATAATGTATTGTCGGATAATCAGCATGGGTTCAGGAAGGGGAAGTCATGTGTAACTAACCTCTTTTGCTTCTATGATTACGTGACTAAGGCTTTGGGTAAGAGCAAAAATGTCGACGTTGTTTACCTTGATTTCCAGAACTCATTCGATCGGGTCCAACATGGCAAACTCTTGAAGCGTTTACACGAGATTGGAATAGGGGGCAACTTGCTGAATTGGATAGAATCGTGGTTAAGAGATAGGTCGCAACGAGTTATGGTGAACGGGGAATTCTCTGGTTGGACAGACGTCACAAGTGGAGTTCCTCAGGGAAGTGTCCTGGCCCCATACTTTTTTCACTTTTTATCGACAAACTCGATCAGGGTATCGATGGAATTACTAGCAAATTCGCAGATGATGTGAAGCTAATGGGGGTAATCGGAAATGAAAGCGATAGGGAGTTGCTCCAGACCAACTTAAACAAGATTGCAGCATGGGCAAATGAATGGAGCATGACGTTTAGCGTAGATAAGTGCATGGTCGCTCATTTTGGTTCGAACAACCCACGGTTCTCTTACGAGTTGAATGGTGTCACTATCCCGGATGCAACTAGAGTCACCGATTTGGGAATTCTCATTGACGAGCGACTTAAGTTTTCTGAACATTGTTCAGCGGTTGTCAAAAAAGCGAATAGAATGCTTGGTCTCATTTTCAAAAAGGTCTCTTCGCGTTCTCCTAAAGTCATTCTTCCGCTTTTTCGAGGCTTAGTTCGCCCTGGACTGGAGTATGCTGTAAGGTTTTGGAGACCATACCTACAGAGGGACATAGACTTGGTTGAAGGGGTGCAGAGAAGAGCTACGCGTGTCCTTATTGGCACACAGGGCTTGAGTTATGAAGAAAGACTTCATTTTTTGAATATGTTTACATTGGATGAACGCAGGTGTCGAGGAGATATGATCGAAGTGTTCAAAATTTTCAATGGGATGGATAGGATGGACCATGAACTTTTAGTACACCGCCAATCGACTGCTTTTACAAGGGGACACCAGTATCGATTGGTGAGGGACAATGCAAGGTTATGGTGTCGCAGGGAATTTTTCTCCAATAGGTTTGTTAATAAATGGAATAGCTTACCCCCGGAGGTAGTAAATTGTAACACAATTGACACGTTTAAAAAGAAATACGATAAACATGTTGGGATAAATCGAGAAGCTATCCATTCTTAGAATAAGACAACCATAAGTATTCTTTATGGGCATTGTATAATATTTTATCATGTGTATATATTGTTCATAATTTGTGTTAATTGCATTTTTAATTGGGTTGCTGTTTTTTTTTTTAAATATATGACATCCATATTTTTATGGGCATCTTTTTATCAGCCACCTCGTTGGGCATTTTGCCTGTTGTGGCGTTGTATTTGTATTTGTATATTTGTGTTTAAACCCTTAGGTGGCGCCACTGGAATTTTTGTATGTATATATATCCTGTGTAACCGTGTTGCGGGGCTTACTCTCTCGCACGCTGTTTTGCTTGTTCTTCATTATGTCTTCCGCGGTGATGCTCATGTGTGTTCGCGTGCTGTACGTTTTAACTGCACTGTGATTAGTTTCTAATGTATTAATAAGTTCACATTAATGAATTAAACCTCCGATGCGTTTTCCTGCATACACTGATGTCGAGTGCTGCCTTACCACCCGGTCACTACAAGAACCTTATTCAATAACACTTGCTTTTGCCTTTTCTTTTTTGGATTTCTGGGAAATGGGAAATTGCACTGTTCGTTGGACAGATTCATTGCTCGCACACTGGTACAGCTTTATTTAGGTGGTTTTTATCTAAACAGATAAACATATTTTGCACAGATAAACACATTTTACACGCGTCTCTAATCTCATTTGAAGTGAGGGACTTCTCCTTACTTCTCTTCCTCAGATGAGATACCGCCCATTAACTCTTGCTGGTGAGTGCAAAAAAAATCCATCACTTCATCTACCGTCAACTCCTAGACATTTTTCACCACTAGTTCTTGAATGCCATATTCATACACTTCTATTCTCTGGTCTTCTCTAAGCACAATCTCTTCGACAAGTAGTGACTCCTGTTCATGAACTAGCCCTTCAAAGTCACGTTCAATAATGAAATCAGTCCAGCATTCTTCACAAGCACAATTAAAAATCCTTCAAGTGCACATACGCATTGCTACAATGCTACATGTAGTTTCGTGTCGTAAATATTCAAGCACGTGTTAATTTTCCAAGTGAGGCACACTTACCGGAGACTTTAGGGTATAAAATTACCCACAATTCCATAACAAGTGTGTGGGCGAAAGCAAGAAACCGTCAACTCAGTTGCGATAACGTGAAAATAAATAAAGCTCAACATTTTTGCTCGTAAGGCGACTCATTGCTCATTAACTGATTCAAAATTTGTTGAAAGTTCTTACTCGTTATGCGAATTGCTCGTTAACCGAACCGCTCGCTAACTGAAGTTCCACTGTATAAACCTGTAGCACCCGAGAAAAAAATGTGCGGCCACATCAGTTTTGAGGAAAAAAGTGATGGATCACTGTTTTAAACAAACGAGTCAACTCGAATTATGCAAATGAACCAGACAATGTATAAAAAGTGAACCCAAAGGATTTTTAGTATCACAAGTTTTTCTGAAGTGTAAGAGATGGCTTCCAGAAGATACCTTTCTCATGATTTAAAAAAAGGGTAGTTTCCATGTTCAAAGATGGCGTTTTCTCAAAGGGAGTTTGCAAATATCTTCAGCTGTGCTCAAAGTACGGTGTGCTGCCTTTGGATGAAATATCGGAGGACTGGTGGCGTAGAAAATTTTGCCTCAATCTGGTCGCCCTCGTAGTACCACAAAGAGAGATAGCCAAGGAAATTCGCCGTGCCACCTCGAAACAGCTGATTGCAGAGTGGGTGAAGTACAACGTTCGTATCTGCAACCGTATCTGCGAGAAAAGGGACTCTGGTACTGAAAATCAACACCAAAACCTCATTTAATGGGCAGCAGAAGAGGTCTCGGTTGCTATGGCGTAGAAACAATGTCTACTGAGGCATGAATAATTGGAATAAAGTCATTTTCTGTGAAGAGTCAAGAATCACCTTGGGGACTAGAGATAGCTACAAGAAATTCGTCTGGAGAAGAACAAGAGAAAAGATGAGTACATTGATAAAAAAATTAAATTTCGTCTCTCATTCACCGTGTGGAGTTGTATGACATGACAGCTGATGGAGCAGGGGAACTGAACATCGTGAACCATACAGCCAACTGAGAAGTCTGCATGGACATTCTTGAAAACTTTTTGATTCCCAGTGTTGACAATTGGTTTGGGTATTCGACTGACTTTACATTTCAAGACGACAATGCCTCTTGCCACCGCAGAAAAAAAAGGTGAGAGATATCTAAGAAGTGCTAACATTTTAACGACGGACTGATCTGCCAACAGATACAACCCAATCAAGAATGTTCGGTACCAGTTGAAGAGGAGAATAGACTCCAAAAGGCCAATAACGTTATGGAACTGAAGCAAGCAATTACAGACTGCTGGGAAGAAATTTCTTTTTCGTACAGCGAACAACTTATTGCTTCTATGCCCCAAAGGATGAAAGCCGTCGTTCGGGCTAAAGATGGAGTTGACAAATTTAATTTCTTATTTCAGATCCCATAATTGATCACTATTTTCCTCAAAATCGAGGTGATCGAACAGTTTTTTCTCGGGTGTTACAAGTTTATAAACTGATTATCTTGGTTAAATTTTAATAAATTTATATTTTCATTTATTCCGAATTCAGAATGATTGATTTTAATAAAAATTTTCACTCGAAAAAAAGAATTATTTTTTAATTTTGTATTTTGCGTTTTAAACGCAGCATTGCTAGTGCTTTCGTGGGTGAACGAACACTTTCTGCCAGTGGTAGTATATAATCAAAAATTCGGTTTGTGTGTGCGTGCGCGCGCACGCTTTCAATGCAAAATAACCAAATAAAAAATTGTTGGATTTCGAGTATTTTAAAAGAAAAAAAAACATACACTCGTGTACAAAATCAAGAGAATTTACACATTTGTGTCTATTTTCACAAAAAGTACTGAACCAAAGGTACAAATGCCACCGAAGAAGTATGGAAATATTCAATGTCGAATACGTAAGTGTACACGTGCGTGTGGGCGGAGCTATGACCACGAAGAGAATGGTAAGCACACGAGGCGTTTTCCACGATTCGTGTACTCGTATTCCTCAGCGACGTTCGCCGTGTTTCTTGCAAGAGTTGGGTAAATTTTATACGCTATCAAGTAAAATGAGTAGCCACAAACGTATGGATGACGGAACGAGATGGAGAATCGTCGGTAGATTGGAGAAAGGGCAATCACAAGTATAGGTGACTACAGAGCGCGATGTAACAGCACAGTATCGTCTGCAATTTGTGGAAACAGTTTCAGGACACTGGATACATATCGAGAAGACAAGGCAGTTGAAGAGCCCCAACGACTAATGAGGATCATTATTTGGAGCTTTCAGCGTGGCGCCACAGGACTGCTACAGCACCACAGCTCTCACGTGAGCAGCATGCCGCCTCTGGAAATCGAGTTTCACGATTTAACCGTTTAAAGGCCAATGTTCCATAAATGGAACATAGTTTTATTTACAAAAATATCAGATAAAAATCGATTCAAACATTTCCGGTTTTTTACCGTGCATAGAGGAGAGTTTGAAGTATTTTTTGAAATAAATTAGGAAACTTCAGGTTGATATAAAAATTTTTGGCAGAATTTTGAATTTGACTTTTTTCGGGTATTTTTTCCCCATTTCGATTAAAATTTGCCAAAATTTCAAGAGAGCGGGATTCTAACGATATCTAATGAGCAGTGCGCTGCTTCGATTTTCCCGTTCGAACCCCAGTTTTGAGCAAATCCGAAAAAAAACTATTTATGTGGGATAAAAAAAAAAATCTTTCTAGAATCCGATCGAAACCTCAGCTCTGGATTTCAGTGGAAAAGATTTACCATATGACCATTATAGCACGTTAGATAATTCATTCAGAGTTGCGAGAAGCGGATCTCATTTCTCATTTGGAATTCCGAAGAGAAGTGACAATGAACCTTCTACGATCTAAGAAGGGGTTAATTATTCATCCAGGTCCACGTTGTCAACTGAAAAAAAGATGTCAGGTCATCTGATGGCCATTATATTGTGTCTGCGACGCAAGAACGGTGTGTGGTTTGCCAAAACAAAACGCTATGTATAAATGCTACCAATGTGACAAACAGGTCCATCAAATATATATGTTTTTCTTCTTTTATCGCGGATACTATCAAAGAAATTTAAATTTTCTTCACTCATTTTTATGCTAAAAAAATCAGTATGTGTTGCGAATTTGAATTTGTAGTAGAAAATAGAAAATTTCGTGTGATAATTGCACTCCAGAAATAAATAATCGTGAGAATATAGGCGATACCAGTTTCCGCTTTCACCTCTCCCCAAGTGCCGATGTTCCATAAGTGAAAAACTAAGAAAATTTTTTTTTCTCCAAATTTCAAACTTGATCTATGTATAGGCATGCAAAAGGACCTCAAATTCCAAATTTCAAAACAATAAGTGACTTTCTTCATAGTTCGGCCTTTAAACGGTTAATGTTGTCCGAAGGCTTCATGAGAAAAGGCTTTATGCCAGAAGATAAACTTCATATAAAGTTCATCGACACAAAAACTAACTGCGCTGTGCAACCTGTCTGACAGAGAGAGGGAATCATACCCATATTATATATACTCATTTTTTCGGTTCGATCTCGCAACGTGGATTTTGGACATTCCTGCAGTTATCAGCTATACTAACAATCATGCGTGTGTACTATGAATTTTGCATGGTACATCTCTTTTTCGGTTATAACTGTGTATTCGTACCAAATTTTATTAAACTCTGTCCATTAGTTTTTCAGAAATTCGACGCAATGTGCTCTTTATTTCGCACACGAGTGTATTTTATACCTCGGAATATTCTACAGAATGTATTAAAATGCTGTTGTCATCGGGAGACCTCCACAACAGCCACATGGAATTGAATGTTGAGTTCTTTAATGTAATATTTTCTGGAGCTCCATATGTGGTTACCGTGACTTCTTTACTATCATTATGCATTTCAGCTGCAGAAGAATATGCTCTCACCTATAACAACATATTGTGAACAGTTATGGAAATTATGCTTTTTCCTATAACATCCTGCGTATTTATGATATCAATAAAACACTTACTGTAACGTGATGAGTTTTTCCAGGACTATTAGAAACGATTGACATTGAAAACATATTTCCATCATTTTCACCCTGTCCAACATATATCGTTGACCTGGTCCCATTAAACATGCTACCTATTCGCCAACGTACCTCATATTCAATTGATCTGCCGTTATGAAATAATGGTGGTTGCCAATGTACATCGATTCGGAATGGAGTTATTGCAATTGCTGAAACGTTTCTGGGTGCTGTTGGAGCTGAATATAAATTTAATGTGAACAAAATTTTAAACTGTGATGATAAACAAACATATTTCATTAAAAAATATTCAAACACATCAGCGATGCGTCTATTGTTCCAATAATAGTTTGTAATAACTGCATATTAGTCAAGTTAAATTGATATTATGCTAAAAAAAGTTCTTGTGGTCCCTCAAGATTGGGTCAAATACTGAATATGTGATTGACTAACATATAAAATACTGCTAACTAAATCTAAAAAAACGTGTTTTCACGTAGAATTATTTCAAAAACCTTCTTCATTATCACAAAAGATTTTTCAAATTCGGTCAGTCTAACAATTTAAAAGAAGATATCTTTGTTTGCAAAGATAATTGGGGGTGGGGAGTTAAAGCCAGAGTCGTGTAATCGACTCTACTCGATAATAAGTAGATTAATGCTTATTTTGAGAAACAAAAGGTTTCACTAGAATTGTTGTAATAAATGTTGCAATAAATAAATGATTTTACTGCAATCTAGTAGCGAACTATTGAAGCTGTGTGGCTTAGTTTAAATGAATATCGGGATCCTCACATATTTCCAAGAGATACACAGGATCTCTCTGGGAATTTTTTAGTGTTAATAGTCATCCATGCCTACACAGAAATTCGAACCCAGACCTGCACAGTCAGAGGATAGCTCCCCAACCACTCGACTGCCAGGCGGATTTTTCTTTCTATAGTTTAGCATTTCTAGTTTGTATTTCTAGACTAGAGTCTAAATTATGGAAAATGTGACTTGCGCCGGTATGTGACTTTAACCACTTTGATTTTTTAAATTGCGAGCATTAATCAATGTTACAATAAACGATTAAAAATACATAGTGTCATTGAAACAGAACTTGCATGTATTTAGCATAGAATTGCATAGAATTTATAAATTTATCACCAGAAATGACGAATGTTGAATCAAATCCACGAAAATAGAACATCGAATAGATATAAAACTGCTCATCAAGTACCCAAAGCAAACAAAAAATAATTTCAAAATGTTTTTGTTACATCGCACCAAAAATAATGTGTGAACTTCCTCTGCTCTAATTACTACACAATTACAAATAGAAATACAAATCGCAATATATTTTCCGTGATCAAATATACAAATATTGTACAGTGATTTAACACATTCACTGCCGGTCATGTTAGGTTGGTGTATCGAGTTTTGCACGGTGCATTTCCGCATATGGGGAATTTGGGGACGATTCTGCACAGTCCATTTCCGCACTTGCGAAAACAAAGGTCCTTGTCTTTCTTTTTCTGTTTTTCTTCCTTGTCTCTTCCATCTTTTCTTCTCTACCGTAAACGGACTGAAGTTATAAGGGGAATGAAATTGTGCCACTGAAATCATCATTGACTCGTGCTTTTGCAACTAAATTCTTATAATTTTAAATAAATTATACAACAAACATTGGCGTGCGCAAAGCCCCCCCCCTCCCTCAAGCCAAGATTATAGTGTTATTTTGCAGGAAAAACGTAAACCCCCCCCCCTCCCTTGAGAAAACTCTGCGTACGCCTATATATATGATAACAAATATATAAGAAAACAACCTTTAATGGGTGAATACATCATTATTTTATATATATTGCTATTTTATATATTCACTTTATTTTTTACTCTAGATCAGAACAGAAAAACTGAAAATCACAACGCTTTTCTCTGAGCCTTGCACAGTAAGTGCGGTAAAATATCTCACGACCTTTTTTTCTACGCAGTGTACTACATCAAATTATATAATTCTTCAATAGGCAGAAGGGTGGAGGTGAATAATAACACGCCCCCCCCCCGTGTTCACTATATCCCCTTCCCCGTTTCCTTTCCCCATAGCACGTCTTCAAATTTGACACATTTCTCTTCAAATCGAGATGAGTTGAAACATTTACTATATCAATCCGTACATGTACCTCTGAAACTCAAAATTTCACTGATATTTTAGATGTTTCGATTTGTTTGCAAAATTTTTATAATAGACTCCGGCTGTGCGCTAGTCCGGCCGGTCCAGTAATCCGGGGTTTCTTTGTGCACAGGAAATCATGTGACTGCATGTCTTTGCAAATAATTTTATATTATTTAAATGGGCTTTTCAATTAACTTCAAGTATTCGAGCGATTTCGGTAATCCGGCACACTCCGGTTTGATATGTGTCGTGAAATCACAGATCAACTCTCTCAATAGCCGCCTTGATGTTGCCGAAAACTATTCTCGCAAAAACAATCTAATTGTACACGGGCTGAACATATACTCAAATAGCACCACTGATGTATGCATCTCGGTTTTTAGGGAATACATCGATAAAAGCCTAAACATAAACAACGCCGATTCCATTCTAATTGACACTGCCCACCCACTTCAAAGAGGTAACCAAAACCGTGGGCCACTGATCGTAAAGCTGGTATGTCGAGAGGATAGAAACCGTATCTTACGAGCTTTTCGCGATCTAAGAAAAAATGAAGCATCGGCAAGTAGAGATGGCAACAAACAAAAAATATCAATCACAGAGGACTATTGCTTCAACACAAGAATGATCCGTCAGCAGCTCATCCAAGCCATGAGGACGGCGATCCAAGAGGGCAAGCAGGTGCAACTCAAGACGGATACGCTCCGAATCGAAAACACACGACATGATCTCGCGTCGTCTTGTGGAACTCAAAAGCGTAACTAATCAAACCCGGAACGCAGTGTGAAAAACAGTGGGTCCGAACTCGATTCCGTCATCTTGTAACAGTGTTACACCGGAATCACCTCATCGTCCGCCACACGAACTCACACCTGGACTTCTCGATACAAATTATAAACGTTTTTTGTTTTGGAATATATGTGGTCTTGGCTCTAAACTATCTAACATGGAATTTGTCAACCGTCTTACCAGGTACGATTTTTTCGCATTGTGTGAAACATGGGCGTATAGAGAATTCCCCCCCCCCGGATTATGGACAAAATTTAATTTAATCACTGTTAAAGCTAAAAAGTCGAAACACGGCCGCCCCTACGGAGGTCTATTGATGGCCCTTAATAAGAGTCTGGGGTCCCCAGAGATTTTATTCAAAAATGATTTTTCAATTTTTGTTAAATTAAGTAACAATAATCTTCTACGTAAACCGTTAATAATTGGTTTAGTATATATTCCACCATATAGCAATAATGACAACCACTTTTCAGATGTACTGGTTTTTTGTGATTCCTGAATGCAAGATGCGGATCTCAGATATCTTGGTCTACTACCGTGAGACAACCAGGCAACAGGAGGTGCCTAGATGAAAAAATAAATAAGCGAAGCAGAATGCTAACTAAGCTTACGCTGTTGCTTACGAAACAATTGGATACTGTGTAACGGAAATTTTCATGGGGATAGGGAAGGAAGAGTGACATATTCGTCTGGGAACGGATATAGCGTTATGGACTTCGTATTCGCAGGTGAAGAATTTGCCTGTAACGAAATTGCCGACTTCGAAGTACTAGACTGGATAGAATCGGATCACTTTCCTCTACAGCTCAGTATGCTAAAAGGCGATAGCATAAAGACGACAGGTAACACAGGTGGAGTTAAGAAATTCCGTTGGATCCCGGCGAAGGCCCTACAGTTCAAATTGAAACTAAATAATGACAACACTGAGTATAACGACTCCGTTGACATTCTAAACGAAAACATAACACAACCATTTGGTTGTTGTGCCACGGAATGTGGCCTGATAGTTAGGAAAAAACCTCGCTCGTATTTACGGGCTAAATGGTTCGATACCGATTGCCCTCTGGCTAGACGAGCCCTCCATAGAGAAATCCGCGATTTTAGAAAAAACCACAATTATACAGCACTACAAGAGTAGAGACCAAGTTTTATATTATATATTATTTTAGAGACCAAGAATCAATTTAAAAATATTTGTAGATCCAAAAAAATAGCCTTCTATCGAAATCTACGAGAAAAATTATCCTTCGCCAAAGGCAAAGAATCGGCAAGGACAAAATTTAAAAATATAAGAGCTAATATAACCACGGATCAATGGTACAATCATTTCAAGGCAATTTTCTCGCGTGAAACAGTTGAAACTGTTTCACATACACTAACCGTTTACCAATATGACCCTTCCCTAGACACGAATATATCTAACGTAGAACTGAAGAATGTTATCCGTAAATTAAAACCAAATAAATCACCGGGCAGTGATGGGTTACTGAATGAATTTTTGATCAATTCCTTTGATATAATCTTGAAAAAAATTCTTCTGCTCTTTAACAATGTGATCTCATCTGGTGAGTGTCCGGCTGTATGGAGCGAAGTAATCGTCGCACCTATTTTCAAGAAAGGGGATAGGGACCTCCCTGCTAATTACAGACCTGTATCACTTTTAAATCTAATGGAACGGATCTTTTCTTCAGTTCTTGCCAAGAGATTGGAACAATGGGCTGACCGGAGAGAAATATTACCAGAATACCAAAATGCTTTCAGGAAAGGAAGAGGATGCCTCGATCACATCTTCACCTTAAACGCTCTTATACAATTACACACTCTCCGCAAAAAAGGAAAACTGTATACATGTTTTATTGATCTGTCCCAGGCATTCGATTCTGTAGGCCGCTCTCTGCTATGGAGCAAACTCCATGAACTGGGATTAAGTACCAAAATTCTGACAATTTTCCGCAATCTCTTTGGCAATGCCAAAGCCAGGATAAGAACAACAGAAGGACTAACAAATCACATTAGTATAACTAACGGAGTGTTACAGGGAGATCCATGCTCCCCACTTATTTTCGCCTTATTCCTAGCAGACCTGGATGACACCTTCAACTCTGAATTTTCTGGTGTTTCCATTGATAACACAAATCAATTGCATAGCCTCATTTACGCGGATGATATAGTACTTTTTTCAGAACATTCAATATCTCTTCAGAAAAAAATCGATCGACTCGCGTCATATTTCGACAAACATAAGCTACTTGTAAATCTCAATAAAACAAAAATTCTGATCTTTAGAAAGGGCGGAAAAATAGCTAGTGGCGATCGCTTCACATGGAAGGGACAGAATATAGAAATTGTAAACGAATACAACTATCTGGGTACAATTTTTTCCACCACCGGAACATTTCGAAAAAACAGTAATCGCACTATAGCTAAGGCCAAAACTGCTACCGGAAAAGTTATCCAAATCTTGAGCAAATCCGGTAATGCATCTATACCCACAGCCTTCAAACTCTTTGATTCCATGGTGAGCTCCGTCATGACTTACGCCTCTCCAATCTGGGCCCTAGATTACTTTCCAGATATTGAAAAGGCGCAGAATAATTTTTTGCGCAAACTTTTTGCAACTTCCAGATATTGCCCCGGATACATATTAAGACTAGAATCGGCCAGACGCCCGATATCGATAGCAATCCTTAAACACCCTCTTTTTTTTTGGTATAAGTTACTACTCATGCCCAATAATCGTCTTCCTAATATCTGTTATAACGCTCTAATTCGACGTCCCCCTATAAACAATAGCCGCAATTGGGCCTACTGGCACATGAGGCTTGAGCTGTGAAGAAAGGCTTTATTTCATGAATATGTTTACATTGGAGAAACGTAGGTGTCGGGGGTATATAATCGAAGTGTTTATAAAATTTTCATTGGGATGGATCGGATGGACCTTGATATATTAACATACAGTCAATCAACTGTTTCGACAAGGGGACACAATATCGTTTAGCAAGGAAAAATTCCAGGTTGTGGTGTCACAGAGTTTCTCTCTAAGGGGTCATTCAAGTATTACGTCAGCATCGATGGGGAAGGGGGGTTTCCTATTTGCTGACATTGGATGACAAGGGGGAGGGGTGTTTACATGATGTTTAAGTTATCAACCACCCTTTATGAAAATATGAAATATTCTTAGCGTCATCTTACTCGGTGCGCCAAGAACGAGAAAAACCTTTCGCTAGTTTGTGGGCACTTGAATTAACATTCTCCCTAATGATAAATCCCTTACAGAGCCTCTTCAGCGATCTCTAAATGTTTCACGGATCTTTCAAGTGCTCTAGAAATGTGTCCGGGCCGCTTAAGTGAACGGGAACTGTGCAACGCATCACTCAAGCGATCCGTAATTATGCCACGGATCACTTAAACAATCTGGGAATGTTCCGCGGGTAACTTCCGTGATGTAGAACCGTACTGGGGGCCGCTGAAGTGCTCTAAAATTCTGCCACATGTCACACTCAAGGGACCTCTAAATGTGTCAGGGATCATTTAAGTGTTCTGGAACTGTGTCGCGGGTTATTTAAGTGATCTTTGAATGTGACTTACTTCAGTGATCTGAATATGTGCCACTTAAATGCTCTGGAATTGTACCGCGGGTCATTGAAACGATCTATAAATGTGCAGCTTAGTTCATTTTTACAAAATTGGGTTTGAAGGGGCAAGCCACATCAGATAATCTTCAGGGCCACATTTGGTCCACGGGTCAAATGGGTGGGTCAAAGGGTGGGTTGCAATGGATTTCTTAAAGAGAAATTTTGAGTTCTTATCCTTCAAATAGCACTGGAATGAACAGAAATCGACTGTAATAACATATAAAGGTATTTTCTTTCGAAATTTTAATTTTTTAAAATGTTTTTTACATTAAAAAAATTATTTTTTTCGTCTAGGGGGAGGCGCACGAGCTCCCTATGCCCTCCTCTCGCGTACGTTTCTGATCCCACCAATATGCGTTAGGAGGTGGGGACAGTGCTGACGAAATTTTATTGGCAGAGAAGGGGGGGTCAGAGTTTTGCTTACTTTTGCTGACAAGGGGTGAGGGGGTGAAAAATGGCTATACATTTGCTGACGTAATACTTGAACGGCCCCTAATAGGGTTGTCTATGAAATGGAAGAGCTTACATCCGGGGGTTGTAAATTTTAACGCAATTGATACGTTTAAAAAAAGTACGATAGACATAGGGCGATAAATCGAGAAGCTATTCATACTTAGATAAGACAACCATATTCTTTTTATAAGCAGTTTATTATATATTAAATTTTTTGGTGATATATTGGGTATGTTTTTATATTGGGTATTTTGGTTATATATTTGACATCCACATATTTTATGGGCATAATTTTTTCAGCCACATCTTCGGGAAAATTTGCTGTCGTAGACTTTGTATATAAGTACCGAATTTTTCACTTTTACCTTAACCTGTGTATGAATATTTGATATAATACGTTGTACACGTGAGTGTTAAATATTATGCTTTGTTTGATCCAGTCCACACGATGTCTCAGTCGTAGGCATATGAGAGAGAGAGAGGTCACGTGAAAAACAAATCT
The DNA here is from genome assembly GCF_987345545.1 of Pholcus phalangioides. Lineage (NCBI taxonomy): Eukaryota > Metazoa > Arthropoda > Arachnida > Araneae > Pholcidae > Pholcus > Pholcus phalangioides. Next base: position 40,447,050 of record NW_028301604.1, on the reverse strand, counting down.
TCCTAAAATAGCTTGTCGTCCAACTGGACGTCAGACATGTTGAATGCACATTTTAGCACATCAGGATTAATTCATAAAATAAACCAATAATTTACCGATTTAAAATCTGAATATTTATGCTGATAGTCATCCTTGTTTACAAAACATTTAAACCCTTTTTTTTTCTTCAAATGAACAGTTTTGCAGCTCCACCCATTTCCTCTGGAATAAATCGTTTGAAAGTTACGTCCTAAAATTTATCACACTTATTGATTTAGCGTCTAACACATGAATTTGAATCCTCAACATAAATATTATAATAGAAAATAGTGTGTGAAATGCAAAAAATTTATCTTCTGAAAAAAACGTTGCTTTAAAATTTTTCAAAAGCACATTAATTTACATGATGCAGGGGGAAAAAAAAGCAGAGCTCCAAATAAGAAATAATGATTAAATAATAACCATAAACTTGCCTGCAAAATATTTCGTTCATTAATTCGAAATCGATGCTATAATGATAAAACAAAGAATATTTCGGTTGAAGAAGAGAAACATGGATAATAAAATCTAATTAGCTATGAACTATTGTAGTCATTTTTTCCTTGAATATTTTATTTCCCGGTTATACATGATGAGACACATACTAAAATTCTGTTGCAAAAGTTTACGTTAATTTTGCAATGTAACGACGTATCGCAAACTAATAAACAGGTTAAATGAAGACAAGAGAAGTGACAATTTTTTTATATTTATCAAATATACAGAATTCAATTAGGAATTATGGATAATCGCCGGTAAAAGTGATAAACACGTTAAAATTCATTCAATTCACCGAGGCGATCAGTGATTAAGTATAATCAGTTTTAGCTTTCCCTTAAAATTTATGGGTAAAAAATAGTTAAGAGTGAAATATTCCAAAAAATTCGACATTCGAGTGATAAAAAAAATAGTTGAAGTAAATTACCAATGTAATGTGGATACAGCCCCTGTACAACTCCTATCCACTTCAGGAAGGCAATAAAAGAAAGTGGGGGGTAGAAATTTTTTTTTTTTTTTCATATACACTAGTGCGCGGATCATGCAATGAAAGCATTCGCAATTGGTTGTTCAGTAATTTGTACGGTGTTGCGAACGATTCTTGAGCTGTTTTCACTGAACCCACTGAACCACTGTTTTTTCAACGAACACAAAGGAAGTTTGTGTACCCACGAGCGGATTAGAACCGCTGCAGGGTGTCGTGCGTTGCAAGATCGGAGCGCTAGTGTGTGTATACGCGCCTTAACAAGGGGGGCTTGTTGTGCTGAAATGTGTCCAAAATCTCTCCTATGCGGAAATGCACCGTACGGATCTGCCGCAAAACCGTTAAGGGTTGTGTTGATAGTTAATGCCCCAACATAAAAGTAGATTATACTCACGTGCCCACTGAACTGGAGAATAAACATTTAGCCGTAGCTTTCCCTGTGCCAGCGCGTGATTGGCACCGAATGCGTAAAAACAAATTATTCTATCATTAAGTGTACAAACAAAATTACAGTAAAACATGCATAATACATACTGTATAAGAGCTGTTGCAAAACAAATATTCAATAACAAAATTCCATTATACCTGCTGACACAGTGTTTGTGTGCGTTATTTGTTGAAGTGAAACTTCTGTGGCCAGTTAGCGAATTTTCAATAAAAAGAGTAGCGTAGATGACGTAAGCGAAAGTAAAACGGCTCTAACAAGGAAAGAGTCCGAAGGTGTCATCCTCACAAAATTATGAAAAAATAAAAGTACATTTATAAACACACACACACACAGAAAATCAAAAAAATTAGTGGCGCAATGCAATTATTGAAGCCAAAAAAATTAATAAGAATGATAACTGTTGGCTACTCATCACCTCTTGCGCTTCTTGGCGATGTCTATAAAGAACTTCTTTCCACCAGCTTCTTCCCCCCGAGAAACAATCCAGCAACAGTGGAACCTCGTTTGTACTACATTCAAGAGGCCGAGCCAAAACGTCGTATAAATGTGTAATTCGAATAACTGGGACCTTTTAAAGAAAATGACCCCCCCCCACAGGCGTGCTAAATATTATAAAATTAAATGTGTTGAATTGCATATCCAACTCCGTTATATACAAAAAAATATCATTTCAACAACATTTGAGGGAAAATATAATTAAATCGCGCATTTCAAATAACTTAAAAATAAAAGTCAGTGGACCTTCTTGTGACACGACATTGGGTAAAAAATTGTAAAAAAAAAATCCTCTCTCGACTTGAGAAAATTCCTTCATTTTTCTGGCAGTGGATTATTTGCATCCACCTTGGCCTTTAATTTCTTTCTCTGCTTTATAACCGTTTCAAAGTTGACACAGGGATATTCACTTGTTTTGCGAGATAAATTTTTGTCATGAATTTAAAATTATTGTGGAACGATTTCAAAATTTTCAGTTCTTTTTTTAGGAAAAGCACTTTTCCTTTCTTCGACGTTATGAACGGCACCAAGTCGAGCAAACCATGCGCGGCCGTATCATCCTTTTTTTTGGAAACAATTTAGGTACTTTTGAGACCTTCATATCTCTGTATTGAAGTTGCTCAGAGACGTAAAACTTGGCACATCGAAAGAATTTAATAGATAGATAGATTTTGTTAATTGTATTAAAGGCCGTCAGCCTATTATAATAGGTGGTACAAAAACAGAAAAAAAATTACGTTTTCATCTATAAATACAAAAATTTAAAAATATCATAAATATCATCGGGGAAAATCAAATAACAATCACACATAACAATCCACAAGGTGAAAAAAAATCTCAAAAATGATCGCACAATTAGCTTCATTCATAAATTTCCAACAAATTCAAAAATAATTGCGCATCTCGAAAGAAATTAAATAATCCGTAAATAAAAGGTCGATCAGAAACATGGGTATCCAGCAAGCGTATGAGAGACTGCTCATTTGATTCAAGGGAGTTAATATACTGCGAGATACGTTTTCGGCGGAAAGATATGTACATCGGGCAACAAAAAATTACATGGACAAGATCGTTGGCCTCACGTCTGTTACAAACATTGCACTCTGAGTTATTTCTGAAAAACAAGGTTCTGCCAGTAGGATGTCGATATGTCATGGTTAATCTTAAGTCAATAAAAAACCTTATTATGTTAATTGGAAGGTTGATAAAAAGTTGTTCTGCCAGTAGAATAGAGAAACGGGGAAATGTTTAAAATGAAGAAAATGAGTAGAGCTGTGAATTTTGTTAACATCAGTTTGAAATCCAATATCAGCCACTGCTTTAAGTAAACTGGGAAGAAATCTAGAAATAGTTCGGGGATCATTACAATTAACAAGAAATGGGAAACCGCATTCAGATAACAACATTTAGGTGTGCCACCCAGTTCCGGAAATGATCAGCTGTGTCACACGTTACTTAGTTTAGCGAGGCAAATTCTTGGAAGTCTGGTTTCGGACATGTTTAGTAATCTCATCCAGAATTTTATTATGAGTCGAATTACTATTACTATCAAAAGCGGACGTCCCAATTCTGCCCTAATGACGTAACCAGGTACATTTCGAGGCAGGTTATAAACTCTTTTGAAGAAAATTTGTTCAACTCTTTCAATGCTGTTTAAATCAAAAATACTCCATATGGGAGCCGAGTAAAAAAATACAGATGTAACTAATGATTGAAAAAGCTTACAATGTGTATATTTAAATTATTACATTTCATCTTTGCGAGAATTGGTATTAAATTATTGATAATTCTAAGCCCTTCCCGAGAAGTGTTTGTTAGCTTTTGTGAAGAGACCCGAGGAGGAGAAAGGTACACCAAGGTTGGTATATTCCGGTACAATACCAATCGTTGTGTTATCCCATGACCAATTGTCGTGTGAAGATAGTTTACCTCCTCTTCGGAAAACCATTATTTTTGTTTTATTGAAATTCACTGTTAGCTTTAAACGCTTAAATCTATCAAAAATTAAATTGATTTTTCTTTGAAGATTGGTTCTTGTATCTGCGAGCAGCACCATATCATCGGCGTACAGTAAAATATGTATTTCTGTTCGATCATCAATATTTATGCCAGGAATTTCTGCGTTATCTAAAATATCTAACTTCATTTATATAAATTGAGAAAAGATTTGGACTAAGTATTTCTCCTTGAAGGACCCCAGTGTTTATGTTAAATGACTGTGAATTTCCACTGCCATATAAGATTCACTGCCAATAAGAATTTGAGCAGTCGCGCCATCATATAAATCTTTAATCAGAGAAACAAATCTATAAAACATAGTATATCATATGGGACGGAATCGAATGTTCTACTTGGTCGATAAAAGCGTCATAGACTTTTCTTCGCTTACGCTGGAGCTGAATGCCAAGTAAACTACTCAAAGTAAAAATATGATCTATTGCTCCATATCCCTCCCTAAATCCAGCTTGACATTCACCAATAATATCGTTATATTTTAACCATTTGTTAGTCTGTTATTCAATACAGAAGTTAAAAGTTTAGCGAGACAGGAGGCCAACGAGATAGCTCTGTAATTAGATGGATCGCTCAGAGAGAATTTAATAAATTTAATTAACCTTTGAATTTCACTTTCTTATCATTCGTAGTTATTGAGGAATTTGAACTCAAAATTTTGTTACTTTTTGACACTGACTGACTCACGATCATCAAAAATCCTAGGCACTTCTAGCAGCCCTAGAAACATGAAATTTGGTATAATGGTAGTGTTTATAATACAAAGCTAGGAAAAATTAAAAAAATCCGGAAAATTCCTTTCAGTATCGGAAATACGAGTTTGTCTTCAAAAAGCAATGCCAAATGATTGCAAGATTGCCAACTACAATTGAAATTGTTCGAAATTTACCAAAATCGGGAAAAAGGGTTTTCACATATATCGACAGTGGTGTTGATTTAGTGCTGCCTAATGATTTAAAAAAAATCATTTATTGTAGCACTATTGTTATTGATATATTTTCTGAAAATCACACATTTTCAATGGAGAAAACTAATTTTTATTTTTATTTTGTTTCATGAACAAAAATGAATCCAGATGATACTACTGATGAAAGGGATCAGAAGGGTAAAAATAATGATAACAATCTGAATTCGGCCTGTGTAAAAGGTTCGTAAGGTATTTGTTATGCTTGACAAAAATATGAGATGAACATACACAAATTTTTGTCATATGATAATATAATAAGTTATGCATATTATCTTTTTCCACGGCGTGTGTAAATATCACTAATACAACTGAGCTACGGTGAAAAACACCACTGGCGTATTTACATGGGGGTGTGATTTGAGAATAGCCAGTCATCGTATGCAAAAAAATTGTACGATTTGATCCCAAATTGTAAGAGCTGTCAAAAATGGGTTAACTTGTAGGCAGTCTTTCTTCAAATCCAAATTAATTTCACAAACGGCAAATATTATTTTCAAAAAATTAAATAATTTCATTAACTGAAAATTTTTTTTAGTATATACAGTAAAACCTGTTTTGCGGACACCGACAGGACAAAAAAATTCGTCCGTACCGTAAAAGAGGGGTGACCTGTTATCAGGGGTGTATACGAACGACGAACGCGCCGTTATATACGGATAACGCAAACGTTTCAATTATAATAAAAAAACGTTTATTTCTGAGATGAAGCAAAGGTACGACTGACTCGAGCCCATACAAAAGAATATCTGCCTCAAAAGGCGGGAAAAATAACATAGATAATAATTAAGTTAGCAGCGCTATCTAGTGGCGATACAGAGAAAAAGAATAATATAGAATACTAAAGTTATATATATACATACTCTAACATACTCCCACCCTATCAAGAATATATGCATGGTGTCATATTATTCTTGATACATGGGTAGAACACGTCTTAGCAATTGATTAACAAATTATAGCAATTTCTTTTGAAAATACCCTTAGCAGTTCAAACGGTGACTACTACAACATAACATCTCGACTTAGATGAATTTTATGGCATTATCAATATAAATATGTTTAGTAGCACCTGCACGTGAACGAAATCGTTGAAGGGCTGCATTAAATGCACTGGCTTTCCGGGCAAAACATGCAAAAACAGCGATATATCCGTTTGTAGGAAGAGATCAGAGACTCCTCTGTGTTGTTTTACGTTGACAGCCCCTGCAAAGTCATTCCACAAACTGAAATAAAACGATTCAAAGAGGAATGTTGCAAACGGCCTCCCATCCGTAAGATACCATCACCACAACTTTCAACGGATGCATTTTCAGAAGAAACATCCCAAGAAATATGTTCAGTTGGTTCCAATGAATTAGAACGCCAATTTCTCAAAGGAAAACCATGCTCTTTGAAAACACCGATAAGCTGCGGCTGCGAACAAATGTTTATAGCGCTTGTCAAATCATCACAACTGGATTTGACTCACAATTATCATCAACATAGTGTCGTTATTAATGACGTCAGCAACAGCTGAGAAGCTCTCTTCACAGTTCAAGGCCATTTGATGCAATGATTTAGTAGTGGGAAAGGGGGCCGGTGATCCAAAAGTTACCGTGCACAGTTGATAATTGCCCTGAAAATGCCTCTCACAAAATTCCTCTTGAGGGGAGAGACAGTTTTCATGGGACAGTGTAGGAATCTCGTCGGAACCATGAAGTGTTTCATCGATATCCAATTCGGAATGAAGCCATATCAAATTAGCATTAGGCCGGTATTACACTATAAAAGTTTGATAAAATTTCTTTTATAAAATTTGATAAAAATCTTTTATAAAATTAGACAAAAATCTTTTATAAATTTTATATTCAAATTTTTTTTATAAAATTTATTTTATAAAGGAAATGAGCCACATTACACTATAAAAGATTCATATAAAATTGTTTTTGCAAAAGTTTTCGTCAGTTTGTCAGTCTTCGTTAGTGTTGTGCTGTTACTGGTGGTAGTTATGGGTGAAGAAATTTTTTTTACCATTTGCTATGGGGGGAAATTTATCATTTGCAACCTCTGTAATGGCGTCGGTTTTAAAAACATGAAGCTTATGCGGATACAGAGGCGTCGGAAGTGTTTATAAACTGTGGGTGATCGTCTTATATCTGAAAATTTTAATTTCTGGATCAATTCTGGGAGTGCTCGGATCCATGCCACAAATTACTGTGGATTCTTGAGCACCCACAGCTCCGACGCCACTGTGTGGATGATTGCATTGAATGAAATAATTTGAGGAAGAAGCTAATTATTTTGATGCATTACATATATCTGGGAACGCAACTCAATGAATAATGAATATGTTAGTTTATGAAGAAGTTGAGGAATACACACACAACGCCCAGAGTGAATGTTTAGCGACTAAAAATTGTCCATGTTTCATCATATTACTTATTGCGGCTCATATGTCACGGTAAAATCCCAGAGACTCGGATTTTGTCAAGGTGAGTCGGTGAAAGTCCAAAAAACGCTTGTAAACGTTTTCATTTCGGATTTGTACAAAGTCAACGTCCGTTTTAAATGAATCAATTAATCATCATGAACTTATTAGTTTCTGATGTTTATATTAGTTATAATATAATAATTATAAACAAATAATGAATTAAACGAAATAACCACCAGGATGTGGTTTTGACGCTATTCAAATACAAATACAAATACAAATACGACGCCACAACAGGCAAATTGCCCAACGAGGTAGCTGACTTAAGAACATCATGGATCCCCGAGCCATTTTTTGGAGGCCCTACCTACTACTGCTACACCCCAAATGCACCCCCCCCGCGGAACCCCCCAACGAATCGGTACATGCGGGAATGTGCGTGTACGTGTAGTGCAACCTGACGTAAAGTTTTTTTTTGTTTCTGTGTAATGCTTGTTATGTGAAGTGCTGTCATCTGCCCCCAGTTTTTCTAACTATGAGTGAAGTGTTATGGTTGAATGATTTACCGTTGTAGGACTGTTGCTCTCTGTGGCGAGACTTTTTAACGGGGAGATCGGCTCGCATTTGCGCCTTGAAGTTGGGAACCACAGAAAACCAACTTCAGCCGACCACCACTGTGGGGTTCGAACCCGGATCCTCGCATCACGAGTCCGCACTATAACCACTCGACCACCACAGCGGCACATTGGAAAGAGAACAACAACTGCTTTAACAACAACAAGTAATTGATACTCATAATTAATATACTCCTACCAGTTAAAGCCCGTTTTAAATGAATTAATTTAACATCATTAACTTATTAGTGCCCCACCCGTCTTGATTAATTAATAATTGTTCAATAGTTATAATTACTAGTGCGAATAACACTTATTAATTCAATTAATAGTAATAAGTATTTAAGTAAAACTTATTTCGTTATGAGATGGCTCGCTTCTCGCGCTGACACACAGGGGTGCTGAGTGCGCTTCGCCCACTGATCTGACTCTCCACGCATTGCATCATGACCCCGGACCCCTCTGGAGATGTTGGGACACTAGCTAATTAGTACAAGTGAACCTAAACCTGGATAAGTGGCAGCATTTAGGAAAAGTAATAACTTCATTATCGTTTTTTTTATTCTTCAAGACGGGTTTTTACTGTTGAGAATAAATAAAATAAATAAAAATTAAGTAATATTAATTTAATTTTAAACTGTTCAATTACGATATTTATTGAGTAATTAATAAGCGTCAAGAACTAATAAGTTAATGATGGTTTATTGACTGAATAAAAACGGGCTTTGACTTGTTAATGAGTCCCACATAAAAACGTTCACATCATTTTTCGGACTTTTACCATCTCACCTTGTCTCCGAGCTTTTACCATGGACCGTGGCATATACATCGGAATGGATGTAGCAAGTGAACATTATATTGGCCCTCAAATAGAAAGAAGTTGGCCACCCATGATATAATAGATTAATTTAATCTCCACAACGTCAGATGATAATTAAATAAATGTATCATTAATTTGAACCATCAAATCCAGTGATGTGATATGATAGGGTTTTTCAAAGTGTGCGCCGTGGCTTCTAGGGGCATCCCAGCCAGATGAAGATACTGATTTTTGTGCCTCTTTTTGCTTTGAATTGGTGCTTTTATAATTGAAAAGACCCCACTTAACTACAGGGCCGTCTTAAGAGCATCATGGGCCCCGGGCCAAATGATTTTTTTGAGGCCCTACTAGGCAAATTTTCGAAAATCTCAACCAGATCCCATTTGTGAGGCCCCCTTTTCTCTTGAGGCCCCCGGGTCGTGCCCAGGTGGGCCCATGTCTTAAGACGGCACTGCTTAACTATTCTGGGGATCAGCAGTAAAACCATGAACTGGGCAAGTGAGCTGCGAGTGACATAAAACTCATTTTCCTATAAGGCCTTATTGTGTCTTTACGGGGCCGATTTCTATTTGGGGTAAGCAGGGGTTTGCTCAGACTTTATTGCAGGATCCTGTTTGTGAAAATTTTCTTTATTTTTGTGAAATGTGTCATTAATTTTGTGAGAAATGAGTAATTTTGTAGGAAGCGAAATAATCTAGTTGATCTATCGCAAACGAAATGAAATTTCGAATTTATGGATTCATTATTTTTTTTATTTCGTGAAGGGTTCGTTTTTCTGATGCGGAATTTTGTGAAGGGTCCGGAAAACGGACCCAAATTTTGGATGAACTGACCCCTGGTTAGTGTAAATATTTGTGGGCTGTATTTAGCTCGGAGCTCTGGGACACAGTGTCCCAGCCTAGTTACTTCCCGATTTTCTATCACATTTAATGTTGAAAACACAAGTTCTTATTAATCCAAGATATACACACCGTGCGGAAAAGATAATCTTTTTTTTCTTCTCTCCAGAGAGAGAAGGGAGTGGCAAGTGAAAGGAGTTTGGGTTATGAGGTTGCATGATTTGTATAAAACGAAGGATTCAGGATATCGAATATATATATAAAATGTACGGAGCGACATGTTGAGCGCTTGATGGTTCGATCGCTTCTCCCGCGATTTCCCGCGTGACAATAGGATGGCGTCGGCTTTACAAGTGCCGCCATTTGTGAAATAAAATACAAATCGAATCTCACCACATGAGTTTCCCCCCAGTGAAAGAACATGGTGAGAGAACGATAAATGAGATACAAAATGAAAATATGATACAAAAAATTAATCATAAGATGCAGAATAATAAGATGCAGGAAATCATGTGCAATAAGTAAACACTTAAAAATATACGATGCAAAATGTACAATTAAATGCAGAAAATTCAATAAGGTGTAAAAATATATATATCGGATGCATAATATAAATGAGATGCATGAAATACAAGATGCAATGAAATGTAGAATTATATGAAGCAAAAAAATATTATGATGCACAATTCGAAATTAAATGAATTTCCGTTATCAGCCGAGGACTGAATTTGACTTTTCTGCCAAACCTAGTGACTTATGGTTGTACTGGCACAGTGCCATTTTTCTTTTCTTCGAGCTTGTTTTTGTGAAGTTCCACGCAGACATCGTTAAAGATAAATGCGGGTTTCACTCTGTCAAGTGAAACACAGGTCTTTCTCCCATTTACATTTAAAGTGATTTTTTTTTCATTACGAGAAAGGGGGTGCATTACTTCATGGGGTTCAGTATATGGTTGTGTCAAAGGTGGTGTGATCTTGTCAATTTGAAGAAACACATGTGAGCATGTTTGCAGTTGAGGATTCACATAAATTTTGGATTGACCATGAGCTGATGTTTTCCATGGTTTGATACTATTCATACGCTCTCTGAGCTGTTGTACGTATGTGTATGTTGATGAGAGCTGACCGGGTGTATGCGTGCAGAGATCTGCAGGTAATCTCAAAGATGTACCAAAAACTAACTCGGCACTAGAGGCTTTGATATCCGGTTTGACGGCTGCCCTGAGACCAAGTAAGATGGCTGGCAATGTGACGGTCCACTTTGGATTCTCATGTGCCTTCAATGAGCTTTTTAAGACACGGTGGAACCGTTCGACCATGCCATTGGCCTGTGGATGGTAAGCAGTGGTACGAATCCTGCTAGTGCCAAGCAGGTTGATCAGTTCTCTGAAGAGTGATGATTCGAATTGGCGTCCTCGATCGGTTGTTATGGTTGATGGACATCCATAACGGCAAATCCAACCATCGAACAAGGCACGACAAACTGTGTCTGCTGTGATGTCTGCTACAGGTATGACTTCCGGCCATCTGGTGTAGCGATCAATTACTGGTTAAGCAGTATGTTTTTCCTTCTGAAGGAGGCAGAATTCCAACCAGATCGATATGAATATGAGAAAATCTTGCATCGGGTGTTGCAAAGGTGCCTAAAGGTGTTTTGGTATGCTTATGAACCTTTGAGCGTTGGCACTCATTGCAACACTTTACCCAATCTTTGATGTTCCTTCTCATGTTAGGCCAAACATATCTTGTAGATATTAGCTGAGTAGATGATGTTAAACCTGCATGAGCAAGATTGTGGAAATGATGAAAAATAGTCTTGCGGAAGCTCGCTGGAACAAAACAACTGGTCTTGGTGAGCCTGTAGACACATCACATACCAGTTCTGTTGCGGTAAATGGACTTGGCATTGACTTGAAAGTCAGTGAACTAGAGTTGTCTTGCTGTAACTGTTTTAATTCAGGATCCTCTCGTTGAGCAGTTGCAAAAAGGTCAAAATCCAGGAATGGTGATTTGGAAATCGAGTCGATTTCTATTCTTGAAAGAGTGTCAGCTACCACATTATCTGCACCTTTAGTATGACGAACATCAGTGCTGAATTGCGAGATGAAATCAAGGTGTCGCCATTGACGTGGGCTGCATTTATCAGGATTTTGCTTGAAGGCGAAGACAAGAGGTTTCTGATCGGTGAAAATTGTGAACTCACGGCCGTCTAGCATGTGCCGTAATCTTTTGACAGCAGTGTACATTGCTAACAGTTCTCGGTCGTAAGTGGAGAACTTTTGTCGACTCTTTGTCAGTTTCATGGACAGGAATGCAATGGGTTCCCATCCTTTTCCATTTGATTGCATTAGCGAACCACCGACTGCGAAATCACTGGTGTCGACCCAAAGACTTAGCTTGACACCAGGAATTGGATGGTGAAGTAATGTTGCACCAGCTAAAGCTTGCTTCGCATCGATGAATGCTTGCTCAGCTGGATCAGTCCACTGAAGGATATCAGCTGGCTTGATTGGAGGTAGCTCTTTTGGATTTTTTCTTGTTTTTTATCCCCTCCAAAAACTTGTGTAAAGGTGTTAAGATGTGTGCAGCTCTGGGTACAAAACGACGATAAAAATTGAAGAGACCAAGAAAACGTCGTAATTGAGTGATGGTGTTTGGCTTAGGAAAGTTCAGGATGCAATCAACACGATCTGTTAAAGGCTCGATGCCAGATCCAGAAACTTTGTAACCCAAAAATTCAATTGATGATAACACCAAATACACATTTAGAGGGCTTGATGCTGAGGCCATATATATGCAGACGTTCGAATAACAACCTTAGATGTTCGATGTGCTCTTCTGGTGATTTCGAGGCTACCAGTATGTCATCAACAAAGGCATATACAAATGCCAGTCCACGAGTGACCCCGTCAATAAACCTTGGGAATGTGGCTGCAGCGTTGCAAAGGCCAAATTGCATTCGAGTGCTCTCGAATAACCCAAATGGTGTGATAATAGCACTTTTATGGACATCTTTCAGGATGTATAGGAATCTGATGATAGGCCCCGATGAGATGTATGTGAGAAAAGGTTTTATTACCATGCAATTCAGATGTAAAGTCTAGAACATTTGGAACACTGTACCGGTCCTTCACAGTCTGTGCATTTAAAGCTCGGTAATTACCAACTGGACGAAATTCATCACTGTCCTTTTTTGGGACCAAGTGCAGAGGTGATGAGTAGCAGCTGTTAGATGGTCGTAAATGGCCGAGGTCAAGCATCTGCTGAAATTCTTGCTTCACGATTTCAATCGATCAGGAGCTAGACGTCTTGGTTTGGCATGCACACGTGGACCAACAGTCTCGATATGATGCACGACAGTGTTTCACAGGTTGTCCTGGTTTGATGATGTCGGGAAACTTGCTGAGAAGGGGCTGTGGTAGATGGTGTCACCTTCGATGAGTTTGATTGAGTGAACTTCAGCAATGTGAAGATCACAGTCAGCATTGAGTTTTGTTGTCCTATCCAGTAAACATCGTCGTCGGAGACCCGGAACAAGATCAAAGTTGAACAGAAAGTCTGCCCCAATGATGGGTGTGGAAACATTTGCCAGTAGGAAAGTCCAAGTGAAATTACGATGGAGATTGAAATCTAATGTCACCCTCTTTTGACCATAAAACACTAATGGATGAAGCATTAGCAGCAGAGAGCTTCATAGTGGCGTCGCAGCGTCGTTATGATGGTGATGCTGGAAGGATAGAAACATCGGATCCAGTGTCAATCAGGAATCGAATTTTGGAATTTCTGTCCATGGTAAAAAGGCGACGAGATGCCTGTGGCAAGGAGCATGTCGCGATTACTCCTCGCCCGACTCGTTTTTTTTAAACTTGCACGGTGACACGCACTTTTTGGCGTTCTTCCCAAATTTGTTGTGATACCAGCAGTTTTCCGATCGTGGATGCGGACTGCGCGCACGTGAAGTACGTTGACGAGAGTTGCTACGCGAACGCATGACGTTTTTCAACTCGCCGCGTAACTGAGCCTCTTTGTCCCGAAGTTGCGTGACGGAATCCGGCTGTTACGCTTTCTCAACTGCGTTCACATGCTGAGGGTTCACTTCGTGAATTTTGTCGGCGAGTTGAGCAGCTTTCTCAAGAAAGAGTGGAGTGACAGCTGCGATAATGGACTGAGTTGATGCCGGTAGGTGCTGGAGAAAAAGTTACATCAGCAATTCGTCGGAGACGGCATGTGTTTCTGCTCGTCGTCGCAATTCGCGGAGAATGTCGGATGGTTTCCGATCTCCCAATGACCCGCATGTTAATAGCTTTCGAAGTTGAGTGGACGACGATTCGCTCGACCGTTTAATCAGTTCCGATTTCAGCATTTCATACGGATCTGTGGCCGGCGGATTAACGAGAATGTCTCGGACAAGAGCCGCACTTTCCGGAAGCAGATTCGCGACAACATAGTTGTACTTTGTGACAGATTCGGTTATCGGTTTCGGAACAGCGAGAGCAGAAGTGCTTTCACACATGATGAACCACAGCGCTGGATTATGCTGATTGAAAACTGGTATCTGAACGGCACTTACTTCCATGCTGAAAATCCAGGAAAAGTGATGTCAAGTTCCGGAAAGCGAAAGTTCACTCACGGGAAACGCCCGTAGATTGCCTCGTGCCATCGAATCTCACCACAGGAGAAAGAACAGGTTTTTGAAGAGTTAATACGTCACAGTGCAGGATGGAAGTGCATCAGCGCGACTCTTTTATCAAACATTGGTGATGAAGCAATGTTGAATAAAAGATTTTACATCTCACGTTATGTATTGGCTCGCTTTCAACCATCTCGGATGATAATGAAATAAATGTATCATCAATATGAACCAACAAATCCAGTGATGTCATGCATAAATAGTCGAGCCCGGATATAACCAAGTCGTACGGGAACGTGAAAACATTCGACATTTCCGATATTCGTGAAAACCGATACATCATAATTATGCGAGTTTAATGAGAAAAACTACTCGACCTATTCGCGATGGGTCTGTACGAGGACTACCTGTTCCTCGTACAGACTTGAAAATTTAAGAAAATTAAAATTATTTATGTACGTCACAAACATTAAAGATATTCACGTAGGGGGTTTGAATTATTACCCGTTTACTGCAAATCAATGTTTCCCAAAATGTTAGTCGCAGCTTCTAGGGTAGTCACAAACCTTTGCCAGAGGCGAGCTGTCTCTATTGATTTGTTCAGTGCTTTGAAGTGCTACTTGAAGTATTCTGCGGTGAAATGGAAGGCAAAAATTTTAAAAATCACGGATGTAAGTGGTCCGTCGAACTGTCACGTTTACAAATACTTTTTTTCAAACCGAGAACAACTCCGGTCTATCGCCATGGGGGAATTTGCTACCGAATGAGTTGTGCCAGGATTGTGAGTGTGTGCCTTACAGTCTCAGTGCGTATATTGCAGTGCTGACATCAATATTTTAAATTGGGAGTGAAGCGTAGTGAGACTGAATATTTGAACCGTTGTAGGCCTGATGCTCTCGGTGGCGAGACTTTTAACGTGAGCTCGACTCACATTCGGGTCTAGGTCAATTCGTCGCGATCAACTTGTCGCACGACAATTCGTCGCAATCAATTTGTCGCAGCGTCAATTCGTCGTGCTACAAACTCGTCGCGGTACAAATTTGTCCCAGAGTCAGTTCGTCGCGGTACAAATTTGTCGCAGAGTCAGTTCGTCGCGGTACAAATTTGTCGCAGAGTCAGTTCGTCGCGGTGCAAATTTGTCGCAGACTCATTTCGTCGCGGTGCAAATTTGTCGCAGAGTCAGTTCGTCGCGGTACAAATTTGTCGCAGAATCAGTTCGTCGCGGTACGAATTTGTCGCAGAATCAGTTCGTCGCGGTACAAATTTGTCGCAGAGTCAGTACGCCGATCAAATAAATTTTCAAAATTCAGTTTTCATGGTATTCATGCCACACTTCCCGCTTTCTGGCGGGATCTCCATTTCTCGCAGCGAGGGGCGTTGGGCGAACACACCAAGATGATAAATTACGATAAAATAAATTTTCAAAATTAAATTTTCACCGTATAAGCCGCACTCCCGCTTTCTGGCGGGATCTCCATTTCTCGCAGAGAGTGGCGTTGGGCGAACACACCAAGATGATAAATTACGATAAAATAAATTTTCAAAATTAAATTTTCACCGTATAAGCCGCACTCCCGCTTTCTGGCGGGATCTCCATTTCTCGCAGCGAGGGGCGTTGCGGGAACACACCAAGATGATAAATTAGGATCAATGCCCATCCCAAAGCACAATTTGCCTAAGGGGTCATTCAAGTATTACGTCAGGATCGGGGAGGGAGTTTCGGATTTGTTGACTTTTGATGGCGGGGGGGGGGGTTGAAGGTCGCTTACGTCATCAACCACCCCTTTTTGAAGATATGAAATATTCTAAGCTTCTGGTGAAATTTTGCTGACGGGGGAGGGGATGGGGGTCAGTGTTTTGCTGATTTTTGCTGACAAGGGGGAGGGGGTCAAAAATGGCTGAAAATCTGCTTACGTAATACTTGAATGGCCCTAATTCACTATTGAATATGTATCTGCCATGTAGGGAATACATCTTTGAGGAATTTTTTACCGACAGTATATCTAAGGCTAGCATTACACTATGAAAGTGTTCTAAAAATCCTTTTATAAAACTTGAAAAATTCCACCAATAAGATTATCGGTTGCATTTGCTCGAATGTAACCTATGAACTTTATTGGTTGGATTTTTTGAGTTTTTAACTTGAGCAACTTATCCGGTGCAAATTAAATTTTGAAAATGTATGTGATCGCAATTTATCATCTCGGTGTGCGCCCCAACTCCCCTTGCAACGAGTAATGGAAATCTCGAGAGAAAGCGACAAGTGTGGCTTATCCGGTGAAAATGAAATATTAATTAAATTAAATTATTAATTATTTCAGGTTCTTGTGGAGATACTGTAGTGGTTAATTTTGGTGGGAGTCTCGATTCCACATGGGACAGATACAAGTTTACACTTAAAGACAGCCTCCGCTGTACTGTAATTTGGGGAATATCATAAACACCGACATTTTTTTACAGAATTTTAAAATTTTATCATAGAAAAAATGATTTTTTTAACATTTACAATAATTAAATAATAAAACATTAATATCAATTGTAATTTTAATTTCGATGTAATTTCGATGATTTTTTTCGAAATGAGAAAAAAAAAAATTTAGTAAACTGTGTGCATTTCTTGATGGAAAAAAACTTTTCTTCATGTTTATTTTTTCACGTATGAGACAAAAAAACCTACATACAGATCGCGTGACGAGTTGACTCTGCGATAAATTGACGTCCCGACGAATTGGTTACACGACAAATTGTCACTGCGACGAATTTGTACCGCGACGAATTGGCTCTGCGACGAATTTGTACCGCGACGAATTGGCTCTGCGACGAATTTGTACCGCGACGAATTGGCTCTGCGACGAATTGGCTCTGCGACGAATTTGTATCGCGACGAATTGGCACTGCGACAAATTGGTACCGCGACGAATTTGTATCGCGACGAATTGGCTCTGCGACGAATTTGTACCGCGACGAATTTGTATCGCGACGAATTGGCTCTGCGACGAATTTGTACCGCGACGAATTGGCACTGCGACAAATTGATGCGCGACGAGTTGAGCGCGACAAATTTACCGGCTACGCTCACATTCACGGCTAGAAGTTGAAAATCAACTTCAGCCGATGACCACTGTGGTGCATGGTTTACAAAGACTGAGGACCTCTGACACAGACCTGTAATTATGTCGATCCTTCTTCGAGTATTTCTGGGAATGAACAGAACCAGCGTTATATCTATAGCTAACCATCTAGCTATAACGTTGACAGAACATACCTGAACCCGATTTTCGCAATAGTACGGTAGTACTTCAGATTCGGGCTTTTTTCTTGAAATACAACTTTAGATTTTATGGAACTTAATCCATTGAAAAAAAAAAATCGGTTCACCAGTGTGGCTCCCCAAAGGAAACCTTGGAAACAACCCCGCCCCCTAAAATTTGCGGACTCCATGACCCTGCCCCGTCCTAGCTATAACCTATGTCTGTAAAACTTGAGAGCATTATGAGACATTTTCCCAGGGCGAGTGATGTTCTCTGGGCCCACTACCTGATTGCAAAAGTACCAGAAGTATAAGCATGGCCGTCTTAAGAGCATCATGGGCCCCCAGGCCAAATGATTTTTCTGAGGCCGTACGTGGTCAATTCTCGGAAATTCAACCACATTCCATTTTTGTGAGGCCCCTTTTCTCTTGAGGCCCTGGGCCGTGTCCGGGTGGACCCATGTGGTAAGATGGCACTGAATAAAAGGCCTTCCAATTTACGTATATGATTTCCGAAAGTACAGTATTTATCACTTCATATATATACACCAAAATTTCATATATATACCAGCCCAACATATACCCAATTTCATATTTCCCTACCTCTATTGCTCACACAGTCATCATTTGAACACTCCCCTCCACCTTGTCATTAAAAGTCAGCAAATGCGAACCCCCTCACGATTGGTGACGTATTACTTGAAGATGACCCCTTATATCCCGTAGGTATAAATATGCCCATTCGTTATAACGATATTTTCAACATTATTTTATTATTGTATTGCAGGTTCATTAGGACGGAATTAAATTCGTTACAACCGATAAGCATCCAAACGCGTTTGTTTCTGTTTTTTTCATTCAGCTAGAGAAATTCAATTCTGATATTCACATAGGGAATTAAAATCTTTGTAGCTCCCACTAACTTCAGTATGTGATGGAAGTAAAAAAAATATTTTTTTCTTTAGTTTATTTAAAACCATTTTTATATTTTTTGTATTGTTCAAATCGTTTGAACTAATTCAGTTTATGGAATCGAAAACTTGGATATCCAATTGATACCTACCACTCATTTTTTAATTACTTTATCAACTCGCGAAGTACATGGTATATAAACTTGAGCAATTGAAACTGCGGCATAGAAAGCAACAACATTAATTTTTTTTTCAAATATTGGATGAGGAGGCTGACTTTGGTAAAAGAAACTTTGATAAAGAGCGTTTTTTATCGAAGTTGTCCATTACACTATCAAATTTTTTTTGTCAAACTTATTTTATAAATTATCTTTGACAAAGAACTTTTATAGTGTAATAACGGCCTTAGACTGACAGTTATTATTATCAAAGTAAACATCAGCTAATTTAAGCGAATCAGCATAAGAATTCAGTTCATTCGAACGAACAAACCCAGTAGGCAATGGAGCCATTAACTTTCTCAAGATATACGAATCTGTCAAGGGGTGTAATGTGATAGGCCTCCTCGTGGTGCACTCTGGGTAACGCTAAATCTATCACACGTCATTGTCATCGCTTTTTGTGCTCATATACTTCACTTTCAATAGCCAAGATTACATGTTTTTTTCTACACATCTTACAGTACTTGTCTTGCGTCTTGTTTTGTCCTGTACATGTTTATGTCTTGTGTCCAACCCTTCATTGTGGACCCCGCTTAGGCGGGGAGGGGTCCTCCCAGACGGGGCGTTGCTTCTAGCGTATGCTCTGTCTGGGACGCTGTCTACCTGCGTGTTTGCCGTGCGTGGAGACCCGTAAGGCTGGAGATGGGGATCCTGGTTAGCCTGATGCGCTAGCTTTGGCCTCGGATTCAGCCGAAACGGGAGGCTTGGATTAGCCCCGTCCAGGTCTATCGGCTGTGGTCGCCTCGGTGGCTGAAGGGGTTACACTACTGGGCAGGTAGAGGGGCCGGGCCTGCCGGACGTCGTTGAGGTTTGTTGGTGCTGCTTCACGACGATCTTGGATCTTGAACGCGTCTGCTCGCCTGCTTTGGTGGTGTATAGCTCCCACCTAACCTGACGTTGGTACTAACCTTCACCGGTTACGTGTGCGCGTCCCCTTGTAGGGCTCCATGGTGGGCATGGTGGGTGGGAGTGGAACCATACCCATTCAAATATGGGGAAAAATCAAAATGCACCAAAACGTCAAAGAACTGCTTCAAACCAAACACATGTCAATGTAACTGCTTCAAATTCATCAACTGTCTCATTTTTCTTTCTGCACTCTTCAGATGCTGAAAAACCGCTGGCCAAAGTATCACCATTTGTAATAGATAAAGCTCTCTATGGCACAGTTGGTACCTTAAAATCGGTGAAGGCTCTTCGTTCAGGAGACCTTCTCATCGAGACTAACACATCCAAACAAGCCGAACTCATTCAAAAGCTCACATCTCTCGGAGACATTCCAATAACAGTCAAAATCCATCCCACGTTGAATTATTCACGTGGTGTCATTTCAGATACTAACTTAATTAACATGGATGAAGAAGAACTAACACAAGAGCTGGCGTCTCAAGGCGTAACATCTGCCAAACATATTATGAGCCGCAAAGATGGCAATCCAGCTCCCACACGAAACATAATTCTCACATTCTCATCACCAACATTGCCGAAAGATATCAAAATAGGTTATTATAACCTCAAAATCCGGCCATACATTCCTAACCCTGTTCGATGCTTTAACTGCCAAAAATACGGTCACTCACGAACGGCGTGCCGCAGTCAACCCACCTGCGCAAAATGCGGTGAGAAGGACCACATTTCGGACAACTGCACTAATTCACCATTCAAGTGCGTCAATTGCGGTGGCGACCACCCCGCATTTGACAGAAAGTGTCCGAAATGGAATGAAGAAAAAGAGATCCAGAAGATCAAGGTCCTCAATAACATCTCATATATCGAAGCACGCCGTCGTATAACCTCTAACCAAACTCCAATAGGTAATAGATCATATTCTAATATGGTAACAAATCCATCATCAGCTAATATGACTAACAATGTCACCAAAGCATCCGTAACAACTCAGACTGAACCAATAGCTGATACATCAACCCAAACATCATCATCTAACCAACCGTGTAATAGTTGTGGCTGCTGTTGCTCTGCTGGATTACGGAGGGAGTCCACTACCTCCGAAGAAGAGGCAGGAAAAGCAACAGTGCACACATTCAAAAAACCTACTGTTACTAAACCCAAGATTAATTCTGGAAATAAATCTAAAAAGACCGGATATTCAAGAAAAGCAATACAGAGAGCAATAAAATGTCCCACCCTCAAGAATGTGTCACTAATTGATGACAAGTCAATTGGTGACATGGATCTTGATAATCTATCAGAATCTGGTGGTACTCGCCGGAAACTAGACCGGAATAAATTTAAAGACCTCGAACCGTCTACTTCTACCTAATTTATGGCCAACATAATCCAATGGAACATTCGTGGTCTTAGATCCAATTATGAAGATCTCAAGGATTTGATCAATCGTTATCATCCTGTTTGCGTGGCACTCCAGGAAACTTTTACGAAGCCCTCGGAGACATGGAACATCAGGCGACATTCCCTGTTCCGTATTGATTACGATGACGGGAGTAGAGCCTGCCGCGGTGTTGCTCTGCTGGTTCCACATTACGTGTCGTCGCGCGTTCTAACGCTGCGCACGAACCTGCAAGCCATCGCGGTGGAAATCTCTACAGGCCTAAGAATTACCATCTGTTCCATTTATTTGCCACCAAATGACACCATCTTACAGAGAGATCTAGAAGATCTGATTGATCAATTACCTCCACCATTTTTTCTTCTTGGAGACTTCAATGCACATAACCTGATATGGGGTTCTAACAGCAACACCCCACGTGGCGAAATGGTTGAACGGCTGTTAGAAGACATGGACCTCGCCATCATGAATGATGGTAGTTTCACTCATTTTCATGCCCCAAACAATAGTTTCACTGCAATAGATCTATCCTTATGTTCACCCTCACTCTTGCCCAACTGGTCCTGGTCGGTTGATCCGGACCTCCACGGGAGCAATCATTTTCCTCTAGTGGTTAAGTGCCTTGATCGAAGCTATAGCATACCTGAGGGTCCTCCTCGGTGGAAGCTTGTGGCCGCCCGATGGGCAGACTTCACGGTCAAGGCAGAAATCACGGAGGATATGGTTTCGCAACCCGACGTCGACCACTGTGTCGACCTTGTGACCAGTTGTATTATCTCTGCAGCAAATGAAACAATACCTAAAGTCTCCTCGAAACTTCCTAAATTTCCTAAACCTTGGTGGAACCACGAATGTAATCTCACGATTAAAGCACAAAAGAAAGCATGGAGTAGGTTCCGGCGGTATCCTACCCATGACAACAAGTTGGCGTTTTTAAAAGCAAAGGCGATAGCGAGAAGAACCAGGCGCCAGGCTCAACGCGAGTCCTGGCAAAAGTTTACCACGGGAATCAATTCATCTACTTCATCAAAAGTCATTTGGGACCGGATCCGAAAAATCAATGGTCATTATCAGTCTCATCCAATCACCATTTTAAACACCAATGGCACTATCATCAGCGATGTGAGGGATATTGCGGATACCATCGCCGCCCATTTCGCCACTGTCTCCAGTGATGCGAATTATCTCCCATCGTTTCATCCCATTAAATCATCGGCCGAACGTACATCGTACACCTTCCGGCCTTTTACACCGGAGGGGTACAACTCATTGTTCACCCTTCATGAACTGACGACGGCCTTGCAGCGAAGTCCTGACTCAGCTGTAGGGCCTGATGCTATTCATTATTCCATGATTCGGCATCTCTCACCAGAATCACTGTCACATTTACTTATTTTATTCAATCGGATCTGGGTCAGTCATTCATTTCCTGACACCTGGCGAGCAGCCACAGTTCTTGCATTCCCGAAGCCTGGCAAAAATCCTCAACAACCTAACAGTTACAGACCTATTGCTTTGACCAGTTGTCTATGTAAGCTCATGGAACGCATGGTCAACTATCGCCTTACGCACTACCTTGAGGTTAACAATATTTTATCGAAACATCAAAGCGGCTTTAGACGGTTCAGGTCCACAACATGCAATTTGTTACGCCTTGAGACATCAATAAGACAAGCATTTGTGAAGAGGGAGCATATGCTAGCCATATTTTTCGACATAGAAAAGGCCTACGACCGTACTTGGAGGCACGGAATTCTTTCCGACCTCTATAATAGCGGCTTGCGGGGCAACTTGCCCATTTTCATTAAGAACTTTCTTGCTCGCCGCATCTTTCAGGTACGGATCGGAAGCACGTTATCAGCTCCCCAAATTCAAGAACAAGGTGTACCTCAAGGTAGCATTTTAAGTGTTACACTTTTTATTTTAAGACTCAACGGGGTGTTGAACCAACTCCCGTTGTCTGTCACTGGCGCACTCTACGTGGATGATCTGTTGATATCTTACCAATCAGTGAATATGAGGTCAGCCGAGAGACAATTACAAACCGCTCTCAACAAGATTAGCAAGTGGGCTCATAATAACGGCTTTTCATTCTCCGCTGACAAGACTGTTGCTATGCACTTTTGTCGGCGTCGAGACCTACATGATGACCCACAATTGTTTCTCAATAACAATCTAATACCTATTGTAGAAAATACTAAATTCCTCGGCATCACATTTGACAAGAAACTCACTTTCAAACCTCAAATTGCGCAACTAAGAGCTCGTTGCATGAAGACGATGAACCTCTTGAAGGTCATCTCTTCTACATCGTGGGGAGCTGACCGTAAGTCGCTCCTCCACTTATACAAAGCTTTAATAAGATCGAAGCTCGACTACGGCTCCATTGTATACGGGTCGGCACCTCGGAGCTATCTGAGTGTGCTCGACCCAGTCCACCATCTCGCCCTGCGGATTTGTTCTGGAGCTTTCCGGACGTCTCCAATGGAGAGCCTGTATGTCGAATGCAACGAGCCATCACTGACATCAAGATGCCAACAACTTTCTTTGAAATATTATATCAAAATGAAGTCTTTACCAGGTCATCCACTTCATCGTGTCACTTTTAATCCCTCATTTAATAGACTATTTGCTGCTCGCCCTTCATGTGTTCCATCTTACGGTCTTCGTATGAGGGCACTTGTGGAAGAACTAGAATTAGACATCAGTCGTGTGGCCCCAGTTGCTTGGCAACTGGCACCATGGGAGCAGTCTCTGCCAGATGTCTCTCTTTCATTATCATTATACCCTAGAGCCACCACAGCAGATGTCATATATCGACAGATATTCTTTAGGCACAGGGGTAGGTACAACAGGTACTTCCCCATATATACCGACGGCTCCAAGAGCCCTGGCCATGTCGGTTGTGCCTACATCTGCTGTGAGGAGACATCTTTCAAACTTCCAGACACATTCACTATATATTCGGCAGAACTGTACGCAATCCTTCAGGCTCTACGTTATATACGACGCAAACGCCACCGACGATGCATTATCTATAGCGACTCTCTCAGCGCATTACAAGCACTGTGTTCCTGTACGTTTCACACTCATCCATTCATTCATTCCATTTTTCATGAACTGCATTACCTCATTCATCATGGTACCACAGTAAAATTTTACTGGGTACCAGGTCATGTAGGAATACCGGGCAACGAAAGAGCAGACACTGCAGCTCGAACAACAACTAACATTGACAATAACCTTTTGGTACCTGCCAGTGACCACTTCTCAATCCTCCGGGAAGTGATGCATCACCGCTGGCAGGACCATTGGAACAATCAAATTAATAACAAATTACATGCCATCAAGCCCACACTTGGCCATTGGCGTTCGAGCTGCAGAACTAACCGAAAGGAGGAAGTTCTGCTTGCCCGGTTGCGCATAGGACACAGTCGTATCACACAATCATATCTTTTATTACGAGAGAGTCAGCCACAGTGCCCACATTGTCAAAGTCCATTAACCATTGCTCATGCTTTTACTTGTTCACATCATCGTCATCATTTTACGACCGCTTTTGGTCAAAGTCATCTTTCACTTCATGACATTTTAAATGACCACAGCGATGCATCTCGCATTTTTAAATTCATCAAAGCCATTGGTTTTTATAACAAATTATAGATTTTTACAATTCATGTCATTTTTTTATGCTTTACGTTGCTTTTTATCATGCATGATTTTAGTATTTTGACATGACAAAAGGATGATTTTTCTTATTTTTATAATTTGTTTTGGCGCAGTTTGACCAAATTGGTCCTTGCGCCAGAAAATTTAAAATCCAATCCAATCCAACGAATCTGTCAATATAATGATTATCATCATAGGTAGAATATAATTTTAAGGTCAATCACCCTCTAGTGGTACCGGCGTCCAGTGCTGCCACTCCTTTCACAGTAAAGCGGGCATTTTTGCGGAGAATTCTCAATGCTTGAACACATGCCTCACTGATAAAGGAACACTGAGAGCCCGGGTCGAGAAGTGCACGGACAATATGGCGATTACCCGATGTATCCAAGACGCACACTTGAGCCATAGGTCAGAAAGAAACATTAGCGGAAATATTTGATTGAAACACTGTGGAATCATACACCTTATACTCGGTAGATACAGGCATATCCGATAAAGCAGCGGTAACACTAGTGGACACAACTTTGTGCAAGGTTGAATGATGCCGCTGATCACATCGCGAACACCTGAACGACGACGAGCATTCATAAATCTTGCGAGAGCTGGAGAAACAGTTGAAACATAACTGTTTCTTGTGAACCAAGTTTTTTCTCTCAGCCACTGACCAGGATTTCAATATCTGACCCTTATGTAGCCCGTGAGGTCCGTTGCATGATGGACAGCTTTTGATGATACCGCTAGGTGACGATGTTGATTTCTGTGGCACCTTGATTTCGCTTGCTGGCCTTTCAGGATTGAAGATCTCGAGGGCAGCGCATCTTGAATTGAGAAACTCGAGGAAGTTTCCGAACTTTGGAAAATCTTGTTCTGCTGTCTTTTGAGTCCAAAGCTGTCGCGTTTCTGGATCGACCTTCTCCAGTAGGATTTGGATGAGCGAAGGGTCCAGAGTAACAGCTTCATCAGCAATGGCACGCGAACTTCGATTAATCTCATCCGAAGTATCGGCAATGTGTCTGAGTATCGCTTCAGCAGGAGTAGAAACCGGTTGCTGTTCGAGGAACGTCTTTATCAGGGACGAAATTATGACCTTCTTCCTATCAAATCGAAGCAATAATTTTTCCCATTTCATGTATGTGGCTTCTGACACTGGTATGTGTTTTGATCAGTGCCGCTGCATCACCCTCCAAGAGGCCCTTCAAGTAGCTGAATTTCTGGATGTTCGTCAAATGCTCATTTTTGTGAATCATCGATTCGTAGAAGTCCTTGAAACTGTTCCAGTTTATATACGACCCCGCGAATGAAGGAACATTTATGCGAGGCAAATAACTGTCTCTTACCTCGGTAGTAGTAGTAGACGGTGAACGCGTCATCAGTGCCGTCTTAACGCATGGCCCGGGGGCCTCAAGAGGAAAGGGGCCTCACAAAAATGAGATCCGGTAAAAAAATTCTAGAATTTACCAGTTAGGGCCTCAGAAAAACCACTTGGCCCGGGGGCCCACGATGCTCTTAAGACGGCCCTGCGCGTCATCAACTGCGAAAGCACTCGTTGTTGTTCCGCCAGCTGCAGCAGAATTCTTTCAGTACGGGTGTCCGCGTCGGAAAACTCAACCGTCGTCGAAAGCTCCTTTGTCACGGCAGCCAGAGCTCGTTTCAATTTGGATTTTGTCGAAAAATACTGTTCTTCCACCTGAGCAATTTCTATAATTCCTCGTCCAAGCATTCGATGAAATGTTGGATCCTTGTTATCGAGGCCTTAGCTCTGCCTCAATGAGCGACGATGCCCTTAGTTGATATGATATCAGGACTACTTTATGCAGTGAGTCCCTGTTCGGGCGCCAAAAAATGTATACGAACGACGAACGCGCCGTTATATACGGAGAACGCAAAGGTTTCAATTATAATAAAAAAACGTTTATTTCTGCGATGAAGCAAAGGTACGACTGACTCGAGCCGATACAAAAGAACATCTGCCTCAAAGGGCGGGAAAAATAACATAGATAATAATTAAGTTAGCGGTGCCATCTAGTGGCGATACAGAGAAAAAGAATAATATAGAATACTAAAGTTATATACATAGTCTAACAAGGGGTTTAAAATACATACTTTATTATACAATTATTATACAATTACTTTTTATCAGCCACCTCGTTGGGCATTTTGCCTGTTGTGGATTTGTATTTGTATAATTCGAAGTTATTATTTGGCTACAAAATATGGGTGACCACATCTAAGTGGTGTCCATTAAGGTGTCCGACTATGTTGAAAACGTCATTTTGGAAGAAAATATGGATTTTCATATTTTTATTTTTTATAAAAACCGTATTTGTTGTGATTCCAAAACGGGCTTTGTTTTGTTATATGATGCTTAGAATCAAAGTTACGTTCACTTTA
Organism: Pholcus phalangioides; assembly: GCF_987345545.1. NCBI lineage: Eukaryota > Metazoa > Arthropoda > Arachnida > Araneae > Pholcidae > Pholcus > Pholcus phalangioides. The sequence continues at coordinate 40,420,065 of NW_028301604.1, read as the reverse complement.
GTGTTGCGTTTTTACATACAAGTAATACGCGAATAAAGACTTTAAACGTGTTTTACGAAGAATGCTACTTTTGACATTTTACTTGACTTTGTGACATGATTTGTAAAAATTGATGCATTGCATCCTTACGAAATTTTAATGTGATATTTTTTATATATTTTCGAGGTTATGAACCAAAATCTGTCTAACACATATATTTTTTGAATTACAGTGTGTTATAGACAACATGTAGGATGAAATTTCAAAAAATTCACACGTACTTAAACATATTTTGGTGTAACTTATGAACATATCATGCAATCCTTTAAATTTTGATTCTTAACCTGCAACATTACTAGCTAAATGCACTGTGAAAATCACAAAGCATTTCATTTATAAAATTGTTTGCAATCGTGTTTCGAATATCACATGAATTTTGCCTAAAATTTGACATAAAAACGACGTTTTCATAGAAAATATAATAGATAGACCAAAATCTGTCACTGTTTTTACGATTTCGAGACACTTTCTATCAAAAAATGTATTTAAAGTTCACTCCAGAATCATTTTAAAGAAAAGTGACAAGAAAGGTAGTCGGATACCTTAAGAGGGGTTTTACTGTAATGCAATTCATGAGCACGAATTTGCAAGCTAACCGTAGCCAACTTTAGCTTGGCGAAAATAATTTATCCAATCCCGAGATGTCACATGACATTAAAAAATAAAAAGCCACGGTTGCTAACAGTGTAGTGTGTGTTCAACACAAAATTCCGCGGTTGCTGATAATACCAACCGCAGTAGCTGAACCGTAGTGTGTAGTTAGCCTGACAACGGCTATGCGATGTGAAATCGATAGATATTCCACTCAGACACTTGATTAGATGATATAAGGACATTTTGTACTTCTCTCTTGTTTCTTTGTCGAACGTTTGAAGTACGATGTTTATCAGAAGCGACTCTGAGAGCTTGTCTGTGGTCCTCAGTCCGACGAGGTTGAATGCTCTTAGTTGTTCATCAACTAGCTTTCTGAGATACCACGCGGATTCCCTTTCTAACTTCAGGAAACTTATGATGGCATCGATGTGGCTGTTCACTACGAATCGCTTGTTTTCGTATCTCATTTCCAAGGCTCTCGTCAATGATGAGAATGTGTCATCTGGCGTTTTCACATGTTTTGCCTCTGCTTCTAGCGATGGTCGTAGGTAAAGCAGTTTCTGTCCACCCGAAAGTTCACAGTTTTTACCAATCATTGCCGTAAAATGGCACTTGAATGTCTTGAATGTGTTCCATTCTTCGAATGAACCAAAAAATTTGTCCAAACTTCCTTTACTCAGGAAGTTTTATTTGTATCCCTCGCCACGCTCAATTCATCCCAGAGAAATCTGTCCAGTTGAACCTTGATTCCTTCTATCCTGTCCTCAAGACCAAGGAGTTTTTTCTACCTCCTCGTCATTGAGCACTTGAAAGAAGTCATTTCGTAAATTTCTGGTGTCAGCCTCAATTTCAGCAAGACTACTCAATTTGTTGAGTATTTGAGCAATGTTCATCAATTCAGCATCATCATTTAGCTGTACTTCAATACGCGAGATTTTCGCCTTGACAGTCCCTCTTTTTCTATTTAGGTTGGTTTTGCTCTCTCCATAGTGGTTTGCATGTCGTCTTTCCTCTATCTCCTGCTCGACGAATGTATATTCTTGGACTGTAGATTGTGTAGATTGTGATTTCCAATAACTTAACTAGTTCTCACCAGAGATTGAGTCACATAATTTCGCACCACTGTGAATCAACAATAACGATTAAATATTGTTTAAACCATTAACATTAAACCAACAGCTTACAAAACAACCATTAAGCCGAGAACGGACTGCGGTGCGGTTGTAGGCGATTGATGTTGGGGGGAAGGCATCATCTATAGTTTTATTCTGTCAACGCACAGATACAACTGCAACCGCTGAGGGCGGTTTTTTCAACCGAGAAAATCCACATTTTTTGGACGGTTGGGGTAAGCGGAAAGATGCCATCAAGTATTGGAAATGTTTGAACACCCTGATGACGGTTCGGCTGGACCTGCGGTTGCTGTCTTCCATTGTCTATTAAGTGGCTTGACAAGGAGGGTGATGGGATTTCCGATGCACTGGACAAAGGAATTGCCCTTCTCAGGTTGCCATAAAAATGATGGAAAAGACAAATTCGAAGTACAAAATGGTGAAGTTCCATTCAACAAAAATAAATTCTTTGTTTGGCGCTCTTGCACTGATAATAAAAAAAACCGATGAAGAAAAAATTGAATTTTTCTAACCAATGAATTTTTCTGCTTTCCTACATGAGCATACATTAAAACACGATTATAATGACATCCATAAAGCAACGTGATTACGCCGTTAAAACCGAGATATACATTTTAAATGCTTGAATTAAATGCATTGGATCCTGCTTATAACGTTTTAGCAAAAACACCAATAAGTGCCTCATCCAAAAAGTACAAATTACAAGGGGCTCAATCATTTATAATAAAATCATAAAAAATTATCAGAAGTAAAAATAGCTGAATATATCTGAAGGAAGAAATTTTCATATTTGCAAATTCCATATCTAATTTTTGAAACATTCAGTAAAAACATAAGTATGAACCAGGGAGGACATATGTCCCTAAGAGCTGCATTGTGTGTTTTGCTTTTATTATTCTGTCTTTTTAGTATTTATTTTTGTATCGTATATGAATGTGCCTATCTGTTGTTTTTGTAATAAAAAAAAACGTCTATAGACAAAACGTTGTATGCGAGTAATATCGAATAGTGCACCAAGACAATTTTCAACACCTATCGTTCTTTTCAAACAGCTTTTTGATTTACATACACACATAAAGCCGCAACTAGGGAAAGCGGGTCCATTGCAACGGGCGCTAAATTAGAAGGGCGTCGAATTACCCCTTCAACCAATCCTTCTAACCTCTTCCTACACAGGGAAGCCAAAAGCTTGCTTGCTCCAGTTTAAAAAGTAACCAGCTTCGGCCCTGTATGTACCTGGAATCTTGCAACATACCTACTGATGCACAAGGCCATGTAAGGAATATCGATTTCAGCACTAATGAAGTGATAATTCCAAAATTAATGAAAGCGGTAATTCCAGAATTACCGCTATCTTTTACTTAGTTCAGGATGTTTTGAAAGTAATTATGGAATTATTTCTTTATGAGTTGTTATTTTTTTTCATTACTTCTGGAGTAATTGCTTTAATCAATTTCGGATTTATTTCTTTCATTAATGCTGATATTATTTCTTTTAGTAATGCTGGAATTTTTCTTTCATTAATTTTGGAACTATCTTTTACTTTAATTTTGGAACTATCTTTTACTTTAATTCTGGAATTACCGCTTTCATTAATTTTCAAATTATCACGTCATTAATGCTGAAATTACTTCTTTCATCGATTTTGGAATTATCTCTTCCATTAATTCTATAATTTTTTCTTTCATTAATTTTGGAATTATCACGTCATTAATGCTGAAATTACTTCTTTCATCGATTTTGGAATTATCTCTTCCATTAATTCTATAATTTTTTCTTTCATTAATTTTGGAATTATCCCTTTTTCTTAATGCTGGAATTGTCACTTTCATTAATTTTTGGAATTATCTTTCATTAATTTTTGGAATTATCTTTCATTAATTTTTGGAATTATCTTTCATTAATTCTGGAACTGAAATTATCACTTTCATTAATTATCTTTCATTAATTCTGGAACTGAAATTATCACTTTCATTAATTATCTTTCATTAATTCTGGAACTGAAATTATCACTTTCATTAATTATCTTTCATTAATTCTGGAACTGAAATTATCACTTTCATTAATTATCTTTCATTAATTCTGGAACTGAAATTATCACTTTCATTAATTATCTTTCATTAATTCTGGAACTGAAATTATCACTTTTATTAATTCTGGAATTATCACTTTCATTAATTATCTTTCATTAATTCTGGAACTGAAATTATCACTTTCATTAATTATCTTTCATTAATTCTGGAACTGAAATTATCACTTTCATTAATTATCTTTCATTAATTCTGGAACTGAAATTATCACTTTCATTAATTATCTTTCATTAATTCTGGAACTGAAATTATCACTTTTATTAATTCTGGAATTATCTCTTTCATTAATGGAATTATCTCTTTCATTAATGGAATTATCACTTTCATTAATTCTGGAATTATCTCTTTCATTAATGGAATTATCTCTTTCACTAATGGAATTATCTTTCATTAATGCTAAAATTATCTTTGGTTAAAATTTCGAAATTTTTTTTAAGTTATTAATCTGCCTGTTTTTGCTTCAAAAAATGCTTGATTAAAGCTGCAGAATTTCTTCAATTAATTTATATGGGCCCATAATTAATTTAAAAACATCCTAAACTATATGGATTGATGCAAGTGGATAATATAAGACAATACGGAGACATGAATTTTCAATTTCGTGCTTGAGAAGATATAAATAAAAAGCTGAAATTAATGTTATTGTATGGATATCCACCTCAAAAGTGGGTCTGACTCATTATTTTATATTTAATTTTCTGGGCTTCGTATCTCTAAGCGAACTCAATGTTTCGGAAATCAAAAATTCAATTCAATTTTTAAAGTTATTGATGTGGCGGAAAACTCTACTAAATTTTCCGCATTTCTGTGATAAAATCGGCAATTTTAACATTGATCTCTATGAGGAATCGTGTTTGTTTGCACCGAGTCACGTGGTATCCTTGCATTAGATGTAGACGACGTCGCGGCGGCTGGATGCTCCCTCCAGTAATATAAGCTCGACGTAGATTACTGATAAAAATAAAAAGTGCCGTCGTCGAGTTGTACACTTCGTACAAAAAAAAGGAAAAATATGTGCCGAGTATGGAAGTATTCACTCCCCTAATGTGTACTGGAGGTACAGAGAAATTAGGGTAATTACAATGTTTAGACACAATCACGATATTTCAAGTTGAATCGGACAGTTCGTCCTGAACGAGTCGTGACACCAGGGTTTTTTTCATCGCTGTCCTTTTTGTTCTTCACAGTCATGTTCGGAATGACGCCGTTAGGGTTACTGGTTGGTTTTGGGCGGAGTTGGTTTCTGCAACGTCCATGAAACATGGTTTAACTCTCTCCAGGCTGACAATTGATCTCTTGCCATTTACAGCCAGAGTGATTAGTTTGTCAGTCCGAGACAAAACCGGATACGGGCCATCATAAGGTGGAGTCAGTGGGGGCTTGCCGCAGTCAACTCTGAGGAAGACATGAGTGCAGGTTCACAGTGCTGGATGTTTAAAACATGTAGTAGAACCTGTAGAGCGAGTTGAAGTTGGTACTGGCTGCAACTTAGCCATAGTGTGGCGCAGTTGTTCAACGAAGCAGCTGTGATCCTTAGCTTGGCACGGTGTCGAAGAACACATCAGTCGACCAGGTAGCTATACACTAGTTCAGCACAAGTACTGCGAAGATCCGTTTTGTAGGCAGAGCGGAGACCTAGTAACACGATTGGTAGTGTTTCTGTGCAACGCTTGTTGGAGTGGCCGGAGGGCGTGTGGTCTCCTCGAACAGCTAAGACTGCTGCACACCTGTTTGCCATGGATGCGATGAGGTTATCGATCAGACTTTCGGGAATACTGTTCCACTCCTCAAGAAGTGCAATCTGCAAGTCTCGGACAGTAACAGGCGGCCTTGGTCGCGCAGCAATGCGTCGTCCGAGCATGTCGCAAACATGCTCGATTGGATTCAGGTCAGGAGAGCACGCTGGCCATTCCATACGCTGTATTGTTTCAGCTTCAAGCATGTTCTCCACCAGACGAGCTCTATGCGGTCGGGCATTATCATCCTGGAAAACAAAGGAATCTCCAATGTCTCCAGCGTAAGGGATGACATGAGGTCGCAGTATCTCGTCTGCATACCTTCGGGCCGTCAAACTGTCATTCCGAATGATATGCAGGTCCGTACGCCCGCCTATGCTGATTCCACCCCATACCATCCAACCAGCTCGTCTGTATTGTGACCTTTCACGAACGAACGCGGGGTTATTTCGAGTGCCCCTGTCCCTCCATACCAGAACACGTCGGGTGTCACACTCCAGACTGAATCGGGACTCGTCTGTAAACAGCACTTGGCTCCAATCATGTTGCTCCCAATCTCGATGTTCAGCAGCCCATCTTCTTCGGGCCGCACGGTGGCGTGGGGTCGACGGAATGCAGACCATTGGCCTACGTGCATAGAGCCCTCCCTCATGAAGTCGATTACGTACTGTTTGGCTGGACACCCTTTGTCCTGTTGCCAAGAGCAACCGTCTTTGCAGCTGCGTAGCATTCTCTGTTCTGTTTCGACGGGCTGTTAACCGTACATACCGGTCATCAGTTGCTGTAGTGGCGCGTGGCCGACCTTGCCCTGGTCGACGTCTAACATTTCCTGTTTCTTAGAATCGATTCCACAGCCTTGCAACAACACTTCTGGCGACTCCAACAGCGTCCGCGACACTACCTTGTGTTTGCCCGGATTCCAGTCTGCCTATAACACGCTATGCCATGGATTTCGGTAAGTCACCTTGTCTCAAAAAAAAATACTGCGCAATCGAATTTCACAGTTACGGCAGTAAAACAGACGTTTCTGCAACATCCCGATTTCTGCCATTATCTCCTTTTTCTGGTTTTTGGTGTCATGAACTTTAATTTGCATATGAAGTTTTACGGTTACTGCTAGGCTTTAAATTATGGATGATTCATTTTATGTTACTTATCGGTATACATCTTTGCGTAATTTTGTTAAAACAATGTGCTCCCCTAATTGTTTTCAGCAGTGTAGATAAGCGTAAAGGCGTATACACTATGACGTGACGTCAGATGGCGTGATATCATATCAGACATTATATGGTGTGATGCATTAAGACCGAAACACACTACGATGTTGAATTTCTGAAATCTTATTCGTGAAAATTCACAACGTCTCTGACATGACGTGAAATCACGCCACGTCAGTTTAGTGTGTTTCAGCCTTTATATAGTCATTTTTTTTTATTCTCCAGAATGTGTACTGAGTCTATTTTTTTTTTTTTAGTTATAATTTCTAATCTGGATGGCATTCAGCATTCAAAAATAGTGTATGCTGAACTACCCTTAAAAATTGATGAAGTTATTCATCAAAATTATTTATTTTTTATTTTTTCACTGGCTTTATGCAAGGATGACATCACTCTCCGCTATCATACAAAGGTTTTAACAACTAACTGTTGCGAAGATGAATTTTTGGAAAGAGAAAATTCACCTGTCTTTGAACCCACGTCCTTTCACACTTTCCGGGTGAACACCCTAGACTACTTCGTATTAGAACTCCTTAATACACAGGCTGACGCATGCGCCATTTTGGCCCTCGGTAGCGCGCTGCTCAGTGTTATCTTACCGTAGGATCCTTAGGACGTCTTACTTTTTATTAATATTATTAGTGTTTTTGAATCATTTTTGTCAATTTTTTTCGAAATTACTGCAAAAATTCCGTGATTTTCGGCACCAGAATGTTAAAATTTGAATAAAAAAAGGATTTCTAGAGTTTTATAGAG